>NC_139555.1:111789002-113148200 GCF_965112155.1 Podarcis liolepis
GGTTGGAATTTGCAGTTGGGGACTCAATGTTAGCTGGTATTAGGACCAGCCCAAATGTCACAAAATTGTGAGCAAGTTCTCCAAAACTCTTCCAGCGGGGTGGTAAGCAGAATTTGGAGGTGAGGCGGATAGAAAGCTGGTTTGATGCGGGTCGGTCTGCCTTTAATCAGCATTGTGGTAGAATAAAAGATGAGACTACAGTGGTATACCTCAGGTTACAGACGCTTCAGGTTACAGGCTCCGCTAACCCAGAAATAGTACCTCGGGTTAAGAACTTTACCTCAGGATGAGAACACAAATCGTGCAGCGGCGACGCAGCGGCAGCAGGAGGCCCCATTAGCTAAAGTGGTGCTTCAGGTTAAGAACAATTTCAGGTTAAGAACGGACCTCCAGAATGAATTAAGTTCTTAACCCAAGGTACCACTGTATAGGGATGAGGAATCAGGGTTGAGCCAGTGTGGTGTAGTGATTAAGAGCGGTGGGCTCGTAATCTGGGGAACCGGGTTCGCGTCTCCGCTCCTCCACATGCAGCTGCTGGGTGACCTTGGGCCAGTCACACTTCTTTGAAGTCTCTCAGCCCCACTCACCTCACAGAGTGTTTGTTGTGGGGGAGGAAGGGAAAGGAGGATGTTAGGCGCTTTGAGACTCCTTCGAGTAGTGATAAAGCGGGATATCAAATCCAAACTCTTCTTCAAACTCTTCTCTGTCTGGCCCACTTTTGCCAAGGGATGCACAACCTCAACTGTGGATGGTTGTTTAGGCTGGAGGCCGGACGAGGAAAAGGTAGCCTGTTTACTCCCCTTTGCAAATCACGTTCCCGGGCTCTTGACTTCAGGTTTCCTCTGACGCGGCCAACCGAGCCTTCAGCACTTTGGTGATGTGCGAGAAAAAGCTGTCAGAGGAGGACGCGGCTGCTTGCAAGGAGGCCGGTCTCCCTTCCCCTCCAGAGGTGCCTCTTCCTGATGACCTTCTTCACACCAAGCTCTTCCTTCCAGAGGGTAAGGCGAAATAGGGGTTGATTTGTTGTTTTATATTACAGGGCAGACTCTGCATCTTCTTTTTTTACTAAGAACCCTGAGGTCCGCCAGCCAGACCCCGGTTGCAAAATAGTCGTTCGGGACGGGGAATCCTCTTGGGATTAAGGAATGGGCTGCCTCTGAGCACATTCTTGGCCCAGGAGTTTGTCTTCAGTACCAGAACTAAATTTGCAGCTGTTTCACACAAAGGATCGTTCCTGGTCTTCCCCTTACCCATAGCAGATTTCTTCATCTCAGCAGCCTAACTTACAAGGAAGGGAAAACCTTTTGTTGTCGCTACTAAAAAAATAAGATAACACAGAGGGAGTTGTAAATCCTTGCTGATCTACTCCAAGTTTCCCAGACTAGATCCTGATCTCCTTTTTGCTGACCTTTAAATAAGAGGGGTGGGAGCAAAGCATCATTTTTGCCTGTTGTGAACAGATCTGCTTGCGTTCCCACAAGGAACTCAAAGTGAGATGAATGAATGAATTTTATTATTTCAGTTTATTGCCAGACAGGAGGACATAGCCCGTGTGAAACCTGGGTTGTTTCTGGGGGAGCAGTTGTATCGGGCTGCTCCAGCTCGCTACCTGGCGGATATCCACTACGTGGAATACCGCAGACTATTTACTGCGGCTAGGCTGAATGTTCTTGACTCGGTGGTTCTGAAGGGAAGATATGGAGGAGTCCCATATGACCAGAGATTATGCCACTGTGCATTGGGTGAGGTAGAATCCACAGAGCGCATTTTACTGAGCTGTCCCAGCTACAACGATTTAAGACAGTATCTTATAATTCCATACTTACCCCAGCCCAGTTCCCGACAAAGAGGAAAGCAGACAGCATATCTGCTAAATAAGTCTTCTGGGAAAACAACTTTGTCAGTGGCTAAATTTCTTTTCCTCGCACTCAAGTGTCGGAAACGTATAACTGAATGCCTTGATGTGGGTTATCTGTGAGAGGTCTAGTACTGTGGCCCTACCTTATTTATGTACCTCTATGATGTTATAGCTTATAATTATTGTGTTTTATTTCTGACTATCGGTCGAATAAAGGATATTGATTGATTATTTCGGTCACAGACCAGTTCCAGCCCACATACAATATCAAGGAAGTCATAAAACACCATAGGGATACATTTGAATTTGCAATTAGGTATAACAGGGACAATATAGATATAGCAACAGTTAAAAAATATATAAATTAAAACTTAGTCACTAACATATAACCTAAAATTATCATTTAAAACCTTAATCATTATGATAGCGCAGCTTGTTCCCTAAGTTTTATGGCAATCGCACAGAATTTGGCTACCCTTAACGTGATCTCAGGGTCCTTGTCCTCTACCAGGGATTTTAGACATTGAAGTTTGGGATCATTTGGAGATTTTTGCATAGCAGGGGTAATAAATACCGAGCGTGAGATAACATTCCAAGTTGTGTGTGCACATTAAGCGTTCCAAATAACTTTTCACACTAGCAGGAGAAAAGCAGGAGGGCTTGATAGGAGGAGACAGCCTTTTTCAAATGACACTGGCAATAATTTAGTTCAAGAGAACCAGAAACTTGTTTTTTTTAAAGAAGTTGGCTGAGACATAAGCAATGCATCTAGGAATCCATAATCGTGCAAATGGTTGATTTTGGCCCTGTGTTCTGGGTTGGGACAGCCGATGGAGGCTTGCAATATATGTGTGTATATATTTATATATTTCTCCACCCCACGTAGGCCCTTGCGGACATACTATAAAGAAACTGGGCCCATCAGACATTTTCGGTATCACAAACAAAACTCTGCGGGTCAATGCTGAGCGCATCCTGGAAGATTTCAAGAAGCGCCAGATGCCCAGGTTCAGGTGAGACAGGAGCCCGGCCAGCGGGTGAGGACGGTGGGAGCTGGAGGTCAGCAACACCTGGATTGCTGCAGGTTCCCCCATCCCTTGTGTCTAAGGTGATAATGCTCAGTGTTGGAGGGTGGCAGAGAGCGAGTCCTCGCAGATGTAGCAGAACTGCGTAAAGTACTTTGGGTGGGTGCGGGGGGCAGAAATAGGAGAGCTTGTTGCTCTCCAGGAAGCTTCTTGTGTCCTCCTCGTCTTCCCCTGCCCACCCTCCTCCCACACTTCCAAATCTCATGATCTGGCCTCAAAAGAAGAGGCAGAGACATCCATCCCTCCACAGCCTGTGTTTTGAGTCTGGATGTCAGAAGCTTTGGCCCGGCCCTCTGCATTCTAGCCCTACAAGGACAAAGTGTTCCTTACACATAACAGTGCCTTTAAACAAAACAAACGGGAACCATTTTTGTGGTTATTTTTAATTTTTTAAAAAGAATACATTTTATTCCTTTTTTGCATATGATATTATTATTATTTTATGATTTTCAGTTTTTATACATTTACAATCATTTTAACATTTCAAAACTCGACTTCCTTCTCCCTCTTTCTACGGTTCCTTAAATTTATTTTTTATATTTTCTGCATACAGTGGTACGTTGGTTCTCAAACTTAATCCATTCTGGGAGTCCGTTTGACTCCCAAAACTGTTTGAAAACCGAAGTCCATTTTCCAGTTGGCTTCAGGAGCTTCCTGCAGCCAATCGGAAGACGCGTAAGTCTCGTCAGGCGTTCGGCTTCCAAAAAACATTCGCAAACCGGAACACTCACTTCTGGGTTTGCGGCGTTCGGGAGCCAAGCCGTTTGGGAACCAAGGTACCACTGTATTCCAAATTAACTTAATTTACTCATTTATTCATCTGCTTTAAATACATACTCTTATAAAACTGCAGGTTATTTTTTTGCATATGATAAACACAAGACAATAAAAATACCGGCTGGCCTGTCATTTCTTGAAAAGTTTGTGCTTTTACCTCGTGTATATTTAAGATGTGTAAGCTGCCCTGAGATCTTCGGCTAAAAGGGCAGTATGCAGATTTAATTAATTAATTGATTGATGAAGGGTAACGGCAGCTATGACAACCCCTGTCACAGGACAGGGGACTTCTAAGCCCACGTTAGTGGTTCATGCTCAGGGTTTATTTTGATGTTCAAATCCCTGCGACGGGGTGAGCTCCCATTGCTCAGTCCCTGCTCTTGCCAACCTAGCAGTTTGAAAGCACGTCAAAGTGCAAGCAGATAAATAGGTACCACTCCAGCAGGAAGGTAAACGGCGTTTCCGTGTGCTGCTCTGGTTCGCCAGAAGCGGCTTAGTCATGCTGGCCACATGACCCGGAAGCTGTACGCCGGCTCCCTTGGCCCATAAAGCGAGGTGAGCGCCACAACCCCAGAGTCAGCCACGACTGGACCTAATGGTCAGGGGTCCCTTTACCTTTTTATATGGGGGGGGGGGGAAAGCAAACTGGACGTTTGTGGGGAGGCCCTTAGACCACAAGAGCTCCAGAGACACTCGGTGGGTTTAGTGTTCGTTACAGCAAGGAGAGATCAGGCAGAATAAGATGTTCCATGCCTTCTTCTCTCTCTCCCTCTTTTGTTGGAATAACGGAGACGACAGGAGGTTGGATGCAGATGAGCTGTGGAGAAGCACACTGGCAAGCATGCTCCAAACAAGCTGCCAGCTAGCTCTGTAGAGGCTCCTTTTATTAGCAGATGTCAACAATTGGAAACCATAGTGAAACCACCCTGAACTTTACGTATTTCCATCTAAGCACATTTCCAGCATCAGCAAATACACGTGTCAGCAGGTGTTTCCCTAAAATGTTCCCCCCAATACAGCGGTACCTCGGGTTACATACACTTCAGGTTACATACGCTTCAGGTTACAGACTCCGCTAACCCAGAAATAGTACCTCAGGTTAAGAACTTTGCTTCAGGATGAGAACAGAAATCGTGCTCCGGCGGCACGGCGGCAGCGGGAGGCCCCATTAGCTAAAGTGGAGCTTCAGGTTAAGAACAGTTTCAGGTTAAGAACGGACCTCCGGAACGAATTAAGTACTTAACCCGAGGTACCACTGTACTTGATTCCGTCTGTGTTCCCGGTCATGCTCCAGCCAAGCGATAGGTCTAACAAAAAAATTGTGAGAGGACAAAAGGTCAGGGAGAAAACCCTGTTTTTTTAGGCGTAACGCTCCTTGACACACGGTTGCATGTCTGGTGCGAGGTTTGCCTTCTCAAAGCGGAGCGTTACCTCCACACTCTCTCTCCCTGCAGGAACGATCCCCCTGGGCCTTCAGCTGCCACCGCCACCCAGGAGCTTCTGCGCTTGGCCGAGGGCTCCCCCGAGGGCCTCCCCCTCTTGGATCCTGTGAACGACCTTCAGCTGAAGGACCTGGAGGTGGTGGAAGGGGTGGTGAAGGCACGTCGCCTGGAGGAAGCGCTGCTGGGGTTCCAGTGCGTGCACAGTCCCCGCTTCCACACGGAGGTCAGTCGCTTAGTGGGGGCAGGAGCGGGAACCAATGGAGCAGGGCTGGGATGGCAGGAAGGGGGAGGTTAAGGTGGCCACTGACACTCCCCAGTCCCCAAGGATGCCGGGTTACATGTGGGTGGAGGGAAGTACTGGGTTGTGGGGGAGGGAGGTGAAGGGATTAATTTAAATTGTTAAAGATTGGTATAGGATTTAAGAGATTTAAATAAGGAAAGCAGAAAGCAGCAAGAAACATCAAGTATCGGAGACATAGCTGTCAACTTTTCCCTTTTCTTGCAAGGAATCCTATTCGGAAGAAGGGAATTTCCCTTTAAATACTTTAAATAATTTCCCTTTTTCATTTTCAGTGTAAATGAAACATGAGACTTATGCACACATGGCTTTTGAGCTCTTTTTATCTGCCCACATCCAGAGGCAGCGAAGAAACGGAGGTGGGGAGGATGTTTGGACTTCCAAGTGCGGCAAGACTACAACTCCCAGCCCGTCTGAGTGTTGGCTATGTCAGCAGGGGGCTGATGGGAATTGGAGTCCGAGCAGCAGCAATGCAAGTGCCATAAGTTCCCTTTCCCAGCATTAGATGAGGCTTGATCTCCTCTCTCTCTCTCTCTCTCTCTCTCTCTCTTTCCTCTTCCCTTCTAGTTTGTGCGATTCAGGGAGCGCCAGCAGGTGTTGGAGGAGCTGGAACAGCTGCGCTTCCTGCTCTCTGACCAGTCCCTCCTGCTGCTCCCCGAGTATCACCAGCGGGTCCAGGTAAGAGCTTCTCCCTCCCGGAGGCTCCAAAAAGGATGCGATAACGATAATCTTTATTGTCATTGTCCCATACAGAACAACGAAATTGAAAATAAAAATAAAAATCTACATAAGATATTCAGAACAAACAAGCCTGCTACCCCAACCTGGTTAGCCCCCTAAAAACTCTGATACCCCGCTTTTAAAATACAATATACTCCTATAGAGACTCCTTAAAGGTAAAGGGACCCCTGACCATTAGGTCCAGTCGTGGCCAACTCTGGGGTTGCGGCGCTCATCTCGCTTTATTGGCCGAGGGAGCCGGCGTACAGCTTCCGGATCATGTGGCCAGCATGACCAAGCCGCTTCTGGTGAACCAGAGCAGCGCACGGGAACACCGTTTACCTTCCCGCCGGAGCGGTACCTATTTATCTACTTGCACTTTGACGTGCTTTCAAACTACTAGTTTGGCAGGAGAAGGGGCCGAGCAACGGGAGCTCACCCCGTCGCGGGGATTCGAACCGCCGACCTTCTGATCGGCAAGTCCTAGGCTCTGTGGTTTAACCCACAGCACCACTCCTTACACAGCGTTTAAAACCAAAATTGCATTTGGATAGAAACTGTTTCTCAGGCGGCTAGTCCTGGTCTTTATAACCCTGTACCTTCTTCCAGAAGGCAGAAGCTGAAAGAGATCATTTCCGGGGTGCGCACTATCCTGTGCTATCTCTGCAGCTTTCTTATAGCACCTGGAAGCATAGATTTGATCCAAGGACTTCCACAAGTGACTCAGAGATGCCCCCGGTTGTGTTCAAAATAGATGGGGGGGATGTCTGCCCCACCCTGTGCTGCTGTTTCCTCCTTCCCCCCTCGGTCACCTTGTGTCCTGACTGCCCCCCCCCAGGTCCTGCGCTCCCTGGGCTACATCAACGAAGGCGGTGCCGTGGAGCTGAAAGGCAGCGTGGCCCGCCAGATCAGCAACCACGAGCTGCTGCTCACTCAGCTGCTGCTAGACAACGCCCTGACAGACCTGCGGCCCGAGGAGATCGTGGCCTTGCTCAGCTGCACCGTCTGCCAAGTCCGCACCAGGGTGGAGCCCCAACTGCCCTCCGTCCTGCAAAAGGTGAGGCGGGGGGAAGGGGCAGCGGGGAGCAGCGGCGTAGCGTGAGTTGTCAGCACCCGGGGCAACGCAAGTAATTTGCGCCCCCTAACCCGGGGCAAGGCAAGTAATTAGCGCCCCCCCCAACCCCTAACCTGCCGCGTCAGGTGATCTGAGGCGAGTTGCCGCTGGCGCTGCCGCCCAAACGACGCCGCTTGCCCGGAGGAGGAGGGGGGCAGAGAGGCGAGGAAAATGCAACATGGCCCAGCAGCTGCAGCAGCGGCGGCGGAGGCGGGGCTGTGAGGAGGGGCTGCCTGGCGCGTCCTCCGCGGCGAGCGCGGAGAGCCGCTGCCTGCCAGACGCCTTCAGCCCGGACGCGCGCACAGCTCGTCGGTTCCGCGAGACATGCGGCTCTGCTACAGCCTGCGCCCGAGGCTCTTCGGCGACTCCGGAGGCAGCGAGCGCGCCCCCCCCATATGTTGCGCCCGGTGCGGCCTGCCCCCCTTGCACCCCCCACGCTACGCCACTGGCGGGGAGGAGAAGCCGGAGCCCCATAGAGCCAGCCAGGGGCGTGGACGTAAATGTGGGGGCCTGGCAGCAGCTCCCAGAGTCCGGCTCTCATGACCCACACTTCCCCCTACAGGGCATAGAGCACATCCGGTCGGTGGCCGAGGAGATTGCCTTGCTGCAGCGCAAATGCGGCCTCCAGGAGTCAGTGGAGGACTTTGTGGAGCAGTACAAATTTGGGCTGGTGGAGGTGGTCTACGAATGGGCCCGCGGCATGGTAAGGCGTCAGCCTCTGTCCCCAACCCCCTGAGAGCACCTGGCAGGGGTTTGAGGCAAAGTTAATATTAATGCAGGGCAAGAGGAGGGAGCCTGTGGCCAGAGGAGGTGGCTGGGGTGGTTTTATTAATTGGATTTTATTTAAGTTCATGAATAGTCTTCCACGTGAGTCTTAGTGCGATTTAAAGATACAATGGTACCTTGGTGGTTGAATGCCTTTGTTGTCGAACAAATCGGCTCCCAAACACCGCAAACCTGGAAGTGAGTGTTCAGGTTTGCAAACGTTTTTTGGAAGCTGAACATTCGACACTGCTTCTGTGGCTTCTGATTGAGGTTCAGGAAGCTCCTGCAGCCGATCGGAAGCTGCGCCTTGGTTCTTGAACGGAATCCCGGAATGGATTAAGTTGGAGGATCAAGGTTCCACTGTATACAACCAACTAAAAATGGTCTCTTAAAAACAGTTAATCAGAGAGCCAGTGTGGTGTAGTGGTTAAGAGCGGTAGTCTTGCAATCTGGGGAACCGGGTTCGCGTCTCTGCTCCTCCACATGCAGCTGCTGGGTGACCTTGGGCCAGTCCCACTTCTCTGAAGTCTCTCAGCCCCACTCACCTCACAGAGTGTTTGTTGTGGGGGAGGAAGGGAAAGGAGAATGTTAGCCGCTTTGAGACTCCTTAAAGGGAGTGAAAGGCGGGATATCAAATCCAAATTCTACTTCTTCTTCTTCTTCTTCTTCTTCTTCTTCTTCTTCTTCTTCTTCTTATCTCACTGTACTTTGTCTATCCATTACTTTATACCACACAGTTACACATTTCTTATATAATTTCTTTTTACCTCCCTACAAACTTATAGTTAGACAATACAGGGATCAGTCTAATTCTGCCAAGATGTTTCCTTTTATTCCATAGGTTTCTAAATATTCTTTAAAGATTCTCCAATCCTTACAGACTTTTTGTTTTGGTTGGCCAAACTAAAGAGGTTTGCCAACAGACTACAACCAAGGCAGAGACCGTTTCACCCAGCTATAAGATTATGGCTCCCAGCATGCTTGACCATTGGTCATGCTGGCTGTGGCTGATGGGAGTTGTAGTCCAACAAACCTTCGGAGGCCTACAGGGTTCTCCAGCCCTTACAGATGCATTTATTGCTGTTGCTGTTTATTATGTTTATTACCCGCCCTTCACCAGCAGGTCCCAGGGTGGGTTACGGCAACTAAAAATTCAGAGAGTTTTTTAAAAATATATAATCACAAGGATTGGGTGAACCCTGAATGCCGACATGGTGCCTGGGCCCTGGGAGGAGGGATGTTGCAAATGCACTGGGAACAACCTACTGCTTCAGAAGACATAAAGTACAAATTCAGCCCTTGTTCCGTCTGCTTCCCAGCCAAACACTTGAACCTGGAGGCGGGAAGGAGCATCCCTCCCGTAGCTCAGTGCTTGGCATGCAGAACGTCCCCGGTACAATCCGCCATCTCTAGGTCAGGGCTGGAAGAAACCCCCCTGTAATCCCAGGGAGCCACTGCTGATAGTCATAAGCTAGATCAGGGGTCTGCAAACTATGGCCCCCGGGCCACCTGGGTCCTAAACCCAGCCTGCGCCACAAAGCTGGAACCTGCCGCAAAGCCGAGACGCCCGGTGATGGCGACGAGAGGGAGAGGCCGAGCAGCGGTGGCTCTGGCACCTAAACTCCACACCTGGTTTACCTCAGCAGCATTTGATTGGCAGAGACGTCCCCGCGCCGCGCTGAGGTAAACCAGGCGCACATTTGATTGGTAGAGCTGCCGCCACTCAGCCTCTTCCTCCCATCTCTGCTGCTGCCCTGCCGCTCCTGTGGGCCAGAGAGCGGAGCAGACGAGTTTGTTCTGCCTACACACGAGAAGCGGTGGTGGTGGTGGCAGCCCCTGGGAAGGTAAGCGCAGCAGCTGGGGGGTGGGGATGAGGACTACTTGCCCCCCACCTCTTCTTCCAGCGCCCCCCACCCCCCGCACCACTTCTCCGGCCCGCCATGAGGTCTGAGGGACAGTGGACTGGCCTGCTGCTAAAAAATTTTGCCGACCCCTGAGTTATATGGTCTGACTCAGGGACGGAGGAAGCTGCCTTAGACTGAACTCCCCATGATGGGCTCCATGGCCTTCAAAGAATGATAGAGTGGAGAATGATAGAATGTGGAGGAATGTTGTGGACCACCACCCCTGCACTTCCCAGAGCAGAGGGAGGCAGTATAGATTTAGAACAGCGGCTTGCAGAAGGTCGCAGTTCAGAGGCTGCAGAGGGGAGAAGCTGGGGAATATTGGGAGAGGAGCAGGAGGAAGCAGCAGCACCAGGGGAGGGATAGCTGACAGACTCCGCGTCTTTGGAAAGCAGGCCTCTCCCAGGTCCCAGTGAGCGTTGAGAGTAGAACAGAAAGCTCAGAGGCAGAAAGCACAGATCAGCCTGCACAGGGATGACGTAGGATAAGAGAGACAGAGGGGGTGGGACTTTACTCGGAGCAACGCCATTATTGCAATGGAGAGCCACTTTTCCAAGCCTCTCTCTGTGAATATTGAATAAAGGACTTGGTAAGAACTCCTCCCGTTATCTACTTCTTGGCTGCCCACCGTGGGAGAGACCAGATTCCCTGAAGCCTTGACAATAGCCCATGGGTAGGCAAACTAAGGCCCGGGGGCCAAATCCAGCCCAATCGCCTTCTAAATCTGGCCCGCAGATGGTCCAGGAATCGTGTTTTTACATGACAGAATGTGTCGTTTTATTTAAAATGCATCTCTGGGTTATTTGTGGGGCATAGGAATTCGTTCATATATTGTTTTCAAAATATAGTCCAGCCCCCCACAAGCGCTGAGGGACAGTGGACCGGCCCCCTGCTGAAAGTTTGCTGACCCCTGCAGTAGCCTAACCCCCTGCAAGGCAAGAGCCGCAACTTCTTTCCTTTGCTTCCACGCCAGCCGTTTGCTGAGATCGCCCGCCTGACAGACGTGCAGGAAGGGATCATCGTCCGCTGCATCCAGCGCCTGGACGAGACCTGCCGAGAGATGCGCAACGCAGCCCGCGTCACCGGGGAGCCGACGCTCCACGCCAAGATGGAGGCCGCCTCCAACATGATCAAGAGGGACATCGTCTTTGCTGCCAGCCTCTACACCCAGTGAGGGAGGGGGGAGCACCTTCAGCTCTTCCCACCCCCCTCAAAATTCACCTCTCTCTGTTCTGACGTCTGAAAAGTTGTAATGCGCCTTGCAGGTATACACAATAAAATACAATTTTTTGCTTACTTAAGGGGAGTGGGTAATTTCCTTCTGACACATGCAAAGGGTGAGGCAGTGTTGGGTTAGGGTCTGTTGGCGACGGAGGCCGATCCAGAGCACAGGTGACTCTCAACTTGCACAGAGGCTGCATTCTGGGGATCGCTCCCAACAGAATATTTAAAACACGATCAAACATCAAACATTAAATACTTCCCTAAACAGGGCTGCCTTCAGATGTCTTCTAAGTCAGTAGTAGTTTATTTCCTTGACATCCACAGGGCGGGCGCCACCACCAAGAAGGCCCTCTGCCTGGTTCCCTGCAACCTATCTTCTCGCAGTGAGGGAACCGCTAGAAGGCCCTCGGAGCTGGACCTCTGTGTCCGGGCTGAACGATGGGGGTGGAAACGCTCCTTCATGTATACTGGGCCGAGGCCATTTAGGGCAGGCATAGGCAAACTCAGCCCTCCAGATGTTTTGGGACTACAACTCCCATCATCCCTAGCTAACAGGACCAGTGGTCAGGGATGATGGGAATTGTAGTCCCAAAAACATCTGGAGGGCCGAGTTTCCCTATGCCTGATTTAGGGCTTTAAAGGTCAGACTAAAGCCAAAATCACGTATAGTCAAAACGCATTGGGTTCAAGGGTGGGTGGGATTGCCAAATTCTCTTTTTTCCAGACGTCCACCCTCTTCTTTTTTAAAAAAAAAAATTGCCAAAGCTGAATCGACAGTAAGAGCTGTTCAACAGTGGAATTTGCTGCCAAGGAGTGTGGTGGAGTCTCCTTCTTTGGATGTCTTTAAGCAGAGGCTTGACAACCATATGTCAGGAGTGCTCTGATGGTGTTTCCTGCTTGGCAGGGGGTTGGACTCGATGGCCCTTGTGGTCTCTTCCAATTCTATGATTCTATGAATGCACACACGTTAAATGCGTGGAAGATGTGAGTTTCCTGCTCTTCCTCTTCCTGGGCTTCCATAGCTATCAGGTCCCAGAAGGCTTATAAAAAGGCCACAGCTGTTTCTTCCCAGCACCAACCAAAAAACAGAAGTTCCTCATTTAGGGAAAATGCAATGAATAATTTCAAAGAGAGAGAGAATACAGCTTCAGGATGTGGGGCTTGGGGGTAACCTGGCTTGGCGGCAGCACTTTTTATTTTAAAAAAAGGATCTCTACCTTGCAAGGTCTGTTGCAAGCTCCCATCAGATGTCAAGGAAATAAAAAACTATCTGATTTTTAGAAGACATATGAAGGCAGCCCTGTTTAGGGAAGTTTGGTGGGATGCGGGTGTTGCTGGTGGGACACAGGTGGCTCTGTGGTTTAGCCCACAGCTTGCCAATCAGAAGGTCAGTGGTTCGAATCCCTGTGACGGAGTGAGCTCCCGTTGCTCAGTCCCTGCTCCTGCCCACCTAGCAGTTCGAACGCACGTCAAAGTGCAAGTAGATAAATATGTACTGCTCTGGTGGGAAGGTAAACGGCGTTTCCGTGCTCTGCTCTGGTTCGCCAGAAGCGGCTTAGTCATGCTGGCCACATGACCTGGAAGCTGTACGCCGGCTCCCTCGGCCAATAAAGCGAGATGAGCGCCGCAACCCCAGAGTCGGTCACGACTGGACCTAATGGTCAGGGGTCCCTTTACCTTTACCTAATATTCTGTTGGGAGCCACCCAGAGTGGCTGGGGAATAAATTATTTTTATTATATTATTATTATTGTTACTACAAGCTGGACAGCACTCAAAAAAGGTGAATGTGATTTGAGGCTGCATTAACAGAAGCGAGTGTTTCACTCTATCCTGCACTACTCAGACCTTGGCTGGAGCCTCATTGGGTCCACTGCTGGAGATACTACTTTAAAAAAGGAGTATGTGGACAAGTTGGGTTCATGGGAGGGCAATAAAGACAATCTTATGGACGGGAAGCCCAGGGAATAAAGGTTGAAGGGCATGTTTAACCTGGAGAAGGCTGAGGGGGAAGAAGCAAGACTGCTTTTTAAATATCTGAAGACTGTTGTGTGGAACCAGGCAAAGGCTTCTTCCCTTATGTGAACAAGATACCACTGTATTGACAAACCACCTCCCTCTATCCCCGCTGTCCTTTAAGAATCCCTTACCGATAAACCAGAGAGAGACGCAATCCCTTCAACTAAGCACTGCTAGGAGACGTTTGTGTTTACGATAATAGTTTATTGCCCTGTCCCTCCTTCATTGTGATGATGGGGGGGGTAGGGGGCCCTCCCAGGCATGTCCCTGACATTCTGAGCACCAAGTGCCAGCCTCCTTGGGTCTGCTGTGTGTGTGTGTGTGTGTTTGCGTGTGTGTGTTTAACCTCCCGCCCTGCGTTGCCCACTCAAGATACACAAAAAAATTCCAGCTTCTCCCTCCAGCTGCAGCCCATCAGTCTGGGATGTGCGGAGTGGAGGGCTTCTCGCTGCTCAGCGCCTCCACGTACCAGTCGGGCAGGAAGGTGTGCTCGGAGTCCCGGTGCACTGTGAAGGAGACAGGGTGGCCAGGCTCCCAGGCAAAGAGGTGGACCAACCTAGAGAAAGGAGAAAGCAGCACGTACAACATGAGGTTCCTCAGAAAGGGAGACTAATAATAAATAATAAATTTTTATTTATTCCCCGACCTTCCCGGTTCAGAAACCGGGCTCAGGGCGGCTAACAACAATTTCAAAACACTTAATTGTCAAAGCAGCATAATACAGTATAAACTTGAATAACAATAAAATTCAAATTTCAGAAATCAGTTTAGGGGAAATCCATCTAATAAGCATTAGATAATCCCCAGGGCTAGCTGGCTGAATTGGTCCTACTTGGGCCAGCGAGGAGGCCAGGGGAGAATTAGCTGTGGGATCCCAGAGTGGGTAATCTTCATAAAAGGGGAGGGGGAGGGAAGAGAAGGGAAATACAGTCATACTTTGGACTGAATGCGCTTCGGGTCGAGCTCGTTCGAGTTGCGCTCCGCGGCAACCCGGAAGTAACAGAGCACATTACTTCCAGGTTTCGCCGCTTGCGCATGCACATACGCTCAAAATGACATTACACACATGCGCAGAAGCAGCAAAAGGTGACGTGCGCATGCACAGACGTGCCATCGCTAGTGACGTTTGCTTCTAGATGCAAACGAGGCTCCGGAACGGATCCCATTCATATCTAGAGGTACCACTGTAAAAGATCAGGCTGAATTCAAATTAAAGGCCAGGCAGAATAGCCAAGAAGTTGCTCTCCCTTGCTAGGAGCCCCACGTTCACTCTAGTCTTCCCATTTCGTTTTCCTCCTCTACTTAACCGGCCGTCATCAGCCTGCTCCCCCTAAAGGTGTTTGGACTGCAAACTCTCACTGGCCTCGGCCACCATGACTACTTACTTCGGATTGTCTTCGGTCACCACTTTCTTCACAAAGCCGAGGAACGCCGCGCAAAAGTTCATGCACACCGCCGGCTTCCAGCAGCCTGGGTCCTCCTGCCCAGGAGGAAAGAGGGAGGTTATTTTAGGGGTGATACAACCTGGAACTACCTTAGGCAGAGTCTGGCTCATTGGTCCATCTAGTTCAGCCTTCCTCAAACACAGTTCTGATGCTAAAAGCCAATGCCCGAGAGGAACAGGTGTGTGTTTTCAGTTCTGAAGTGCGCACCTGACCACCTGTGCTTCCGTACCTAAGCTACTGTTTTGTCCCGGTGTACCTTGGGAGTTCGGGTGAACAAGCAATTTATCAAGCCTGAAGTCTGCCGGCTGACTGGCTCTTACAGCAACCTCTGTGGAAGATGCACTTTCACTCTGAGCACAGCTTCACAGGGTTCCCTGTAACCACCAATCACCTGTTGAACCCTTATAGAGAGCCGCTCTGGAGGAAGAATTAGTGCACCAACCTGCCCCCCCCGCCCCCCCTTGGAGCCGGGAGAGGTTAGGACGAAAGGGAGGAATCCAAGAACTCAGCCTGGCTGGACTGGGCTGGACTCACCCTAATGAGCTGGAATATCTTCATCGTCTCAAACGTCTCCAGTTCCACGATGGAGCCATCTGGCCCCCGGTACCCGGCCACGATCCGAGACACTCCGGGCAGAAAAGACTGAGCCCACCACTTGATCATCTTGTGCCTGGGAAGAAGAGAGAAGCTGGCTCATCCATTCCCTCTGCCCGACATCCTCTTTGGCTGCCCTCCTTGAGATCTCACGAGCGCTCGGCCGTCTTCCTCCCCAAGTACTGATGCTACGCTCAGAAACAGACTCGAGGCCTGTCTTGGGGTGGAGACTAAGGGCTGCGTCCAACAAATTCATCAACTTCCTTCGCCTTGCCTCATGTGCCACCCCCCCCCCAAAAGAAATCTGTTCTGGGGATTTCCCCCAACCTCTTAAAGTGGATGGGGGGGGGAGGCTTTTTGGGGGGAGAGAGTCCTGTTACAAAGACAGAAGTTCTTTGTAGGATACAACCCCTTAAGGCCCGCCAGATGTTGCTGGACTCCAGCTCCCATCAGCCCCATGCAGAATAGCCAATGGCCAGGGATGGCAGGAGTTGTAGTCCACTAACACCGAAAAGGGACGCGGGTGGTGCTGTGGGTTAAACCACAGAGCCTAGGACTTGCTGATCAGAAGGTCGGAGGTTCAAATCCCTGCGACGGGGTGAGTTCCCATTCCTCGGTCCCTCCTCCTGCCAACCTAGCAGTTCAAAAGCATGTCAAAGTTCAAGTAGATAAATAGGCGGGAAGGTAAATGTCGTTTCCGTGTGCTGCTCTGGTTCACCAGAAGCGGCTTAGTCATGCTGGCCACATGACCCGGAAGCTGTACGCCGGCTCCCTCGGCCAGTAGAGTGAGATGAGCGCTGCAACCCCAGAGTCGGCCACAACTGGACCTAATGATCAGGGTCCCTTTAACACCGAAAAGGCCACTGGTCCCTTGCTTATTTAGGCCATCATCCCATTAAGGCTGGGTGATATATTGTCCCAAACTGGTTTGAAGTCCATATTGTGCTATCGGCTTCATAATTTTGGACCTGGCAATATATTGTGAATCATGGTGTGTGTTGTGCAAAAATCACAAAGCGGGAAAACCATGAAGCCAGCCAGTGCCTCTACATAGCTCCATCCTTGTTACAGACATCATGCTATATACCTGGTGATATATCATGATGCTGAAAACCAGACAATAATAATTTATTATTTATACCCTGCCCATCTGGCTGGGTTTCCCTAGCCACTCTGGGCAGCTCCTAAGAGAATATTAAAAACACGATAAAACATCAAACTTCTCTAAACAGGGCTGCCTTCAGATGCCTTCTAAAAGTCAGATAGTTGTCTATTTCCTTGACATCTGGTGGGAGGGCATTCTACAGGGTGGGTGCCACTACCAAGAAGGCCCTCTGCCTGGTTCCCTGTAACCTCAATTCTTGCTGGGAGGGAACCGCCAAAAGGCCCTCAGAGCTGGACCTCAGTGTCCGGGCTGAACAATGGGGGTCGAGACGCTCCTTCAGGTATACAGGACTGAGGCTGTTTAGGGCTTTAAAGGTCAGCACCAACACTTTGAATTGTGCTCGGAAACATACTGGGAGCCAATGTAGGTCTTTCAAGACCAGTGTTATATGGTCTCGGTGGCTGCTCCCAGTTACCAGTCTAGCTGCCGCATTCTGTATTAGTTGTAGTTTCCGGGTCACCTTCAAAGGTAGCCCCACATAGAGCGCATTGCAGTAGTCCAAGCGAGAGATAACCAGAGCATGTACCACTCTGGCGAGACAGTCCGCGGGCAGGTAGGGTCTCAGCCTGCGTACCAGATGGAGCTGGTAGACAGCTGCCCTGGACACAGAATTGACCTGTGCCTCCATGGACAGCTGTGAGTCCAAAATGACCCCCAGGCTGCGCACCTGGTCCTTCAGGGGCACAGTTACCCCATTCAGGACCAGGGAGTCTTCCACATCTGCCTGCCTCCTGCCCCCCAAGAACAGTACTTCTGTCTTGTCAGGATTCACCCTCAATCTGTTAGCTGCCATCCAACTGCCTCCAGACACTCACACAGGACCTTCACCGCCTTCCTTGGTTCTGATTTGAAAGAGAGGTGGAGCTGGGTATCATCCGCATATTGATGCACATTTAGCCCAAACCCCCTGAATGTGTTACATGGTCTTAGCGGCCACTCCGAGATACCACCCAGACCTACCTCCTTTTCCCCAGCACAGTCAGGCAGCTGCCTCCATGAAGGCTGCAAGACCGGCCCTCTGCTAACAACAAATCAGCAAGAGAGTAAGAGGTCCAGTCCCCTGACTGAGAAAGTGGTTAAAACTTGGAAGACATCTTCCAGGGTGGGAAGTTACTAAGGGTGAGAGAGCTACCAGCAAGCACACATTTTTTAAAAATCCTAGTAAGATCCCCTGCACTTTGCTGTAGAGACAGGCCGGGACACTCCCGCACCTTATTCTGAGTCTTAGAAAGAGAAGCTGAGATTTGCATTCCGGAAAAATGGCCTGGGTGGCATTATGGCTAGGCTGGTTGAAGGCAGAAGCCTGTTTAAGGCAAAGGTGGAGAATCCCTGAAGTTCCAGGCGATACTGAACTCCAACTTCCATCAGAACCTAGGCAGCATGGACAATAGTCATGACTACTGTATTTCGCTCTACGCGGGGCTGCCCTTGAAGCTGTCCCAGAAACTCCAGCGGGTGCAGAATGCTGCAGCGAGGCTCCTCATGGGGTCTCTGCCATGGGAGCATATTCACCCAGTGCTTTTCCAACTGTATTGGCTCCCGATAGAGTACAGGGTCAGATTTAAGGTGCTGGTTTTGACCTTTAAAGCCCTTCACGGCCTAGGACCATTGTACCTACGGGACCGCCTCTCCTGGTATGCCCCACGGAGGACCTTAAGGTCCATATATAGCAACACCCTAGAGGTCCCGGGCCCTAAGGAAGTCAGATTAGCCTCAACCAGAGCCAGGGCCTTCTCAACACTGGCTCCGGCCTGGTGGAACGCTCTGTCTCATGAGACCAGGGCCCTGCAGGATCTGATTTCTTTCCGCAGGGCCTGTAAGACAGAGTTGTTCCACCTGGCCTTTGGCTTAGAATCAGTTTGATTCCCTCCCCCTCTTTCTTTTTCCTTTCTCCTCCTGTGAAGAGGCTGCATCCTAATGTTTTAATGTTGTAATCTTTTTTAAATTGTATTTTAATCAACTTGTTTTTATTATTGGTTGTTAGCTGCCCTGAGTCCGGTCTTGGCTGGGGAGGGTGGGGTATAAATAAAAATTTATGATGATGGGAGTTGTAGTTCTGGAACGTCTTTGCAGTACCTGGTTTTTTTTTTTTTGTGGAAAGGGAGAAGACTCCATAGTTTCCCTGCTTTTCATCTCCCTGCCCACCTCACCTGTAAAAACTCTTCCTCTGAGCCGGGCTGTGCATGACTTTGCTGGTCTTCAGCTCCACGTAGCAGCTTGGAGGGTCGGGCCAGGGGCTCCGGGGGTCTGTGCAGTCCACCTCTCCCGAGAACAGCAGCGAGTGGGTTCCCAGGCGGGTCCGGATCACGATGCAGAAAGCCTCGTTTGTGTTCACCACCCCCGTCGGATCCGGAGTCCCGTCCGGAGTATCTGGAGCAGAAGAAGAAGAAGAGTTTGGATTTGATATCCCGCTTTATCACTACCCGAAGGAGTCTCAAAGCGGCTCACATTCTCCTTTCCCTTCCTCCCCCACAACAAACACTCTGTGAGGTGAGTGGGGCTGAGAGACTTCAGAGAAGTGTGACTGGCCCAAGGTCACCCAGCAGCTGCATGTGGAGGAGCGGGAATCGAACCCAGTTCACCAGATTGCGAGTCTATCGCTCTTAACCACTACACCACACTGGATCTCACAAGGAGACATTTAGTCCCATCTTCGCATTCGAGAAAGGGAAAAAAACTCCCTAGCGAAAGACACAGCACACAACTTCCGACGCCTCAACAGGTTAGAAGTATATTTTAAGCTCATTAATTGGTTCTTGGATTTAATCAGGGCCGCGTAACCCTTTTGAGGACCGCGCTTGAGAGTGAGTGTTCTCCAGAGGCAAAAGAGGCACAAAGTGGATCTGTCTGATCTTTTAAAGCCATCCAAGTTGGCAGCCATCACTGCATCTTACAACAGTGAGTTCCATAGTTCAACTATGCACTAAAGAACTCCCTTCCTGTGTTTATCCTGAGTCTCTCACCCTTAGGCTTAAAGAGGATGAACCTGAATATCTTATTATGATGAGAAAGGCACACCCACTTTTGCACCCCATGCAGCCTTTTTCTACCCGTCTTATGCCCCAACTACAACTTATTATCTGACGCTTATTTCCCCTAAATTGATTTTTGAATTTTATTGTTATTCATGTTTTTATACTGTATTTTATGCTGCTTTTACAATTAAGTGTTTAAAATTTGTTGCTAGCCACCCTGAGCCCAGTTTTTGAACCAGGAAGGGTGGGGTATAAATAAAAAAATATTATTATTATTATTATTATTATTATTATTATTCAACTTTACTCTAAAACAGTGGTTCTCAAAGGGCATGGCAGCAGACGATGGTAAGCATGGTGGGGAAATTCAAGGACCATCAAACATTTCAATGTAGTACAGTATAGAAATAATCGTTTTTATTTGCAAAATATGGATATTGCTTCAAAATGAGAGCATAAAGTGAGGCCAGGGACAATCCTAGCTGTGTTTTCCAATGTATTTCTTAATCGCTTAAAAATTTGCCAAGGCACGAGCAAATTTTTATTCTGAAAGTGTGGCCCAGAGGAAAAATGTTTAAGAACCGCGGCTCCGATTTTGATTCATTTATTACATTTCTATCCCACCTTTCCTCCACGGGGCTCAAGACGGCGTACGTGGTTATCTCCATTTCATCCTCCCAACATCCCTGTATGGTAGGCCAAGAGAGAGTGACTTGCCCCAGGGTCACGTAGCGAGCTTTGTGGCCCAGTGGGGGCTTGAACCCTGGTCTCTCAGGTCCTAGTCCAACACGCTAACCACTACACCACATTGGCTCTCAATACCGCTGCCCAGAACCGAGCCGTATGCTCAGACCAGGCATTGCTGTCAACTTACAGATTTGAAAATAAGGGACCAGCAGCCTCGAAAATAAGGGACCAGTAGCCAAAATAAAGGATTTTAGTCAACCAGCTCCCGAGCCAAAGGCAGAAAGCCCAGCCAGCCCAGCAGCCAAACGAAGCCTCAAGCGGTGGTTCCCACAGCGCAGCAACCTGGCAAAGGGGATGCAGCAAGGAAAACCACCGTCACCTCTCCGCTGGGAAGCGCTGAGCAAAGGCGAGTCCCCAGGCAACGCAGCCGATTTGACCAGCACAAGGCATGCAAGCTCCACCCCCCAGTCGTTCTTAGACTCCTTATTGGGTGAGCAACGCAGCCAAGCAACACAGTTGGAGCCTCCCTCCTCCCTGGCCGGCAGGGAGGGAGGGAGAGGAGCTGCTTCCTTTGAAACCCGGGAAATTTAAGGGACATCATCAATAAGGGACAGCAGCGGGACACGGCGCTGGGATAAGGGACTTTCCCGCCAAATAAGGGACGGTTGACAGCTATGGTTTAGCGGCCTCTGGCATCCTTACCAGAGCACATGTACTGCTCAAACTTGTAGCCCATGTACATGAGCTCCTTCAGCAGGTCCGTGCGCTGCTCCCGCTGCCTCCGGGCGGCCTCCGTCTCGACTTCGCTGATGTACAGAGTCCCGCGGAAGAGGCTCACCGCCAGCAGCCAACCGTCCTGATTTTCGTAGGGCGTGGTCAGCACTTTGGTGAGATGCCCCCGCCACGTCACAAAGTCGGCATTCAGCGGCCGCCTGCAAAGCGGGGAGAGACAAAACCGTTAAAAAGAGCAAAGCACGAGCTGCAGGGGCCGTTCCTCTGTATTCTAAGGCCGACAAAGTCAAACTCTGGTGAAAGCAGGGATCACCAAGGAAGCCCTAATGGGCACATAGGAACCTGCAGACACCTCTCTGCATATGGTTTTAAGAAGACACCTGAAGGCTGCCCTGTTCAAAGAAGATTTCAGCGTGTGCTGTCATATTGTGCTTTTACTAACTTTTTTGTTGGGAGCCACTGGGACAACCCAGTCAGATGGGTGACATAGGGACGCGGGTGGCGCTGTGGTCTAAAGCACTGAGCCTCTTGGGGCTTGCCGATCGAAGGTTCGAATCCCTGCGACGGAGTGAGCTCCCGTTGCTCTATCCCAGCTTCTGCCGACCTAGCAGTTCAAAAGCACGCCAGTACAGACTATGAAAAGCAGTAGAAATATGAGATGATCAGAGCTCCCCCGAATATTTGGATTATTTGATATGTGTAATAATTTGGAAGATTGAATGTGATTTGATTGGATTGTTAAAATGGAAAACTTAATAAAAATGTTTCATTTTGTTTTGTTTTTTTAAAAAAGCACGCCAGTACAAGTAGATAAATAGGTATCACTGTGGCGGGGAGATTAATGGCATTTCCATGCGCTCTGGTTTCCGTCACGGTGTCCCATTGTGCCAGAAGCGGTTTAGTCATGCTGGCCACATGACTCGGAAAGCTGTCTGTGGACAAACACCAGCTCCCTCAGCCTGAAAGGGAGATGAGCGCCGCAACCCCATAGTCGCCTTTGACTGGACTTAACCGTCCAGGGGTCCTTTACCTTTTTAATTGTGTTTTTACTATTTTTTTGTTGGGACACACCCAGTCAGATGGGTGACATCATCATCATCATCATTTTATTAGTATGGATAGTGGCGACACAGGAATGGGCCTTTTCTGCAGCGGCTCCCCATTTGCAGAGTGCTCTCCCCAGCGAGGCTCACCTGGTGCCTTCCTTGCACACCTTTAGATGCCAGGCAAAACACAGAGGGAAAGATCATTGCTCAACAAAGCAGCGCTCGCATTACAGGTGCATGGTCCCCAGTCCGAGCGTCAACCTCCCAATTTAAAAGGACCAAGTGGATTGGCCCTAGATCCTGGGGAGCCATTTCCAGTCAAGGCAAGGCAATGGTCTGACTTGTGTTTGGTTTTTCTTTTTTGTTTGAAAAAAATAAATAAATTCTGTTTTTATTATTTGTGCTTTTATCTTGCATTTTTATGTTGTGAACCGCCCTGAGATCTATGGATAATAAATAATAATAATAATAATAATAATAATAATAATAATAATAATAGTAATAATTTATTATTTATACCCCGCCCATCTGGCTGAGTTTCCCCAGCCACTCTGGGCGGCTCCCAATCAAGTGTTAAAAACAATACAGCATTAAATATTAAAAACTTCCCTAAACAGGGCTGTCTTTTAAAGATAAGATAGCTGCTTATTTCGACGAAGGGCAAATTTAATAAATAAAATAAGAAGCAGCTTCCTAACAATGTAAGCAGACCACTGCCGGAATGGCGGAGGCGAAACATAGTCCATATATATATATACTAGTCTCCGATAACCTGATCCTCCATTAAGCCTTCCTTTCTCTTATGCGGGGAGAGGAAGGAAGGAGAGACGGACCGAGAATCGTGCCCTTCCTCACCCTTTGTCCTCAGTCTGCAGCTGCTTCCGGTTTTGGGTGATCCACCTCAGCAAGTGCTCCAGCCCCTCGCGGACGGTCTCATCCTGCTTCACATAGCGGTCGCGGTAGCCGTCGCGCAGGTCGAAGCCGGGGGAGGGGCCCTCGACAGGGGGCGGGGCATAGTAGCGCAGGCGGCGAGCGTCCCCGTGGTAACAGCGCTGGGCGTCCAGGGAAAAGTGTCCCAGCTGAGCCGGCCGCCGGTAAAAGGGGAAAGGGGCATCGTAGCGAGACGGCGTGACGGGCAACGTGAGGGGAGCCTTGGCGTCGCTCCTCTGGCGCTTGGCGCTGCAGTCTCTGGGGGCATCATCCTCCCGGTCGTGAGTCCTGGTAGCGTCGAGAGCGGTCTTCATCAGGGACTGCAATCGACAAGGGAAAGCGATGGTAAAACGCTCCGAAAAAGACGCCCTTGCGTGGTCAGATAACCGCGTGACGAAAACGGGGCACAGGAGGCACGCACGCAATTTCCTTTTCTGCACCTTTCTTTAATGCTCTGCTTACCCCTCTCAACAAGAACATGCGCTCAGAAATCACATCCTTCAGCACAACGAAGAAGAAGAAGAAGAAGAAGAAGAGGAGTTTGAATTTGATATTCCGCTTTATCACTACCCGAAGGAGTCTCAAAGCGGCCAACATTCTCCTTTCCCTTCATCCCCCACAACAAACACTCTGTTAGGTGAGTGGGGCTGAGAGACTTCAGAGAAGTGTGACTGGCCCAAAGTCACCCAGCAGCTGCATGTGGAGGAGCGGGGAAGCGAACCCGGTTCACCAGATTACGAGACTACCGCTCTTAACCACTACACCACACTGGCTCTCTTATAAGTCACACCCACAAACTGTGTTTGGGAATCCCCTCTCTGCTCTCAAGGCACGTCTTAAATTGTCAGAGAAGAAGGGGACTTTTAAACTGTGGGGCTTTTGCTATTAAATTCACGGAGTTGCAAAGTTGAAAGGGACCACGAGGATCATCTACCGTATTTTTCGCTCTATAAGACACACTTTTTCCCTCCTAAAAAGTACAGTGGTACCTCGGGATGTGAACGGGATCCGTTCCGGAGCACCGTTCGCATCCTGAATGCAACGTAAGAAGCGACGGTGCATCTGTACATTGCGTTTTGCCGCTTCTGCGCATGATGTCATTTTTGAGCGTCTGTGCATGCGCGAGCGGCGAAACCCGGAAGTAACGTGCTCCGTTACTTCTGGGTTGCCGCAGAATGCAACTCGAACGCGCTCAACCCGAAGCACATTCAACCCGAGGTATGACTGTAAAGGGAAATATGTGTGTGTGTTATGGTGCGAATGCAGGCTGCGTAGGTATCCCAGAAGCCAGAACAGCAAGAGGGATTGCTGCTTTCGCTGCGCAGCGATCCCTCTTGCTGTTCTGGCTTCTGGGATTCAGAATTTTTTTTTCTTGTTTTCCTCCTCCAAAAACTATGGTCTGGTGCGTCTTATAGAGTGGAAAATACGGTAGTTCAGACTTTCCCAAACTTGTGCCTGCAACTCCCATCATCCTTAGCTTGACGGACCAGTGCTCAGGTCCAACCTACTGCAGTGTTGGAATCTTTCACCCAACATGGGACTCAAACTCTGAGATTAAAGAGTCTTATGAGCTATCAAATATGCGCGCATGCACACACACACACACACACACACACACAGGTATTCTCCTACAAAGCTTTTTATTAAATGCTTCACATTTTTATTTTTTATTTTCAAATTTTTACATTATGCCTTTCAAGGCAAAGCTTACCCATGCAGCTTACAAAAATAAAAGCTAACACTATTTTACGTACATGTCCACTGGAAACCGGGGGGGAAACAAGATTCAAAGAAATAAAAACAGACTCTGAGTTCCAACAACAGGGAGCGAACTCAGCCTCGTTGTATCATAGAATCACAGAGTTGGAAGGGATCCCCCAGGGTCATCTAGCCTGACCCCCTGCAATGCAGGAATCTTTTGCCCAACATGGGGCTCAAACCCATGACCCTGAGACAGAGTCTCCTGCTCTACCGACAGAGCTATCCACTTCCCTGTGGGAACATCTCTGATGCCCTTACAACAATCCTTTCTGGCAGGCCAGTCGCAATGCTGGGCTGCATTATAAGGGGCGCTTTCTCCCAGTAGAAGGGAAGTATCGTTTGATAAGATAATCAGGAAATAAGCAGCTATCTTATTTTTAAAAGACATCTGAAGGCAGCCCTGTTTAGGGAAGTTTTTAATATTTAAGGCTGTATTGTTTTTAACACTCGATTGGGAGCCGCCAATAATAATAATAATTATTATTATTATTACAGTGGTACCTTGGGTTAAGTACTTAATTCGTTCCAGAGGTCCGTTCTTAACCTGAAACTTTTCTTAAGCTGAAGCACCACTTTAGCTAATGGGGCCTGCCACTGCCGCCACGCGATTTCTGTTCTCATCCTGAAGCAAAGTTCTAAACCCGAGGTACTATTTCTGGGTTAGCGGAGTCTGTAACCTGAACCATCTGTAACCTGAAGTGTTTGTAACCCGAGGTAAGGTAAAGGGACCCCTGACCATTAGGTCCAGTCGTGACCGACTCTGGGGTTGCGGAGCTCATCTCCCTTTATTGGCTGAGGGAGCCGGCGTACAGCCAGCATGTGGCCAGCAGGACTAAGCTGCTTCTGGCGACCCAGAGCAGCGTATGGAAACGCCATTTACCTTCCCGCTGGAGCGGTACCTATTTATCTACTTGCACTTTGACGTGCTTTCGAACTGCTAGGTTGGCAGGAGCAGGGACCGAGCAACGGGAGCTCACCCCGTCCCAGGGATTTGAACCGCCGACCTTCTGATTGGCAAGCCCTAGGCTCTGTGGTTTAACCCACAGCGCAACCCGAGGTACCACTGTATTATTATTATTATTATTATTATTATTATTATTATTATTATTATTATTAGATAAGGTTGTCAATCGGATCCTGAAGCTGAGGCTCCAATACTTTGGCCACCTCATGAGAAGAGAAGACTCCCTGGAAAAGACCCTGATGTTGGGAAAGGTGGAGGGCACAAGGAGAAGGGGACAACAGAGGACGAGATGGTTGGACAGTGTTCTCGAAGCTACCAGCATGAGTCTGACCAAACTGCGGGAGGCAGTGGAAGACAGGAGTGCCTGGCGTGCTCTGGTCCAGGGGGTCACGAAGAGCTGGACACGACTAAACAACAACAACAACAAGGCTGTCAATGGATGCTAGTGGTCATGCAGCCACTCCTCCATCCAGGTCGGGAACTGCCTGCAACACGGACTCCGCGGGGACTTGCAGCAGCGGCTTTCCAGTGTTTCCAGCAGCCCAACCCCCGAGGCCAGGGGCTTGTTGAACCCCCGGACCTCCTTGCACGCAAAGCAGACGCGACGGCTTGGCGGTGCAGCCAGCAACCCAAGCGGAGGCTGCTTCCGTCCCTCGTTTCCCGCCATTTCTCCTTTCCCATTCAAGTTTCCACCATATCCTCCGAATGTCAAATGTTGGACCGCGGGGGGAACCTCGGCTCACCTCTCCTCCTCCTTCTTCCCCGCAGTCTTCAGCCGCAAAACCTAGGCGCGCAGCACATTCAGGCGCTCGTGCACACGCACTTTCCTCTTGCGCAAGGGACCCAGGAGTCCTGGTCACACCAGCACCCACCTGGGAGAGATGCCCAAAGATGCTTTTTGACCTCTTCCTCCTCCTCTTGCAGTCAGGGAAAGACACCCCCCCCTCCATAAAAATTAAAAAAATCAGCCTTTCATTTTTGAGCCCTCCCGGCTCCCGTACCTACCTTCTGTGACGTCATCGCAGGACACCGCCGATTCGCGCTGCGGCGGAGAGAGAGGCGGGGACGCAGCTCGCGCGTCTCCTTTGTGTCACCAGCCAAACAAGACCCGAGCGCCCGACATCTTGCTCAAAACAATCGCTGCGTTCCGTTCCTTCGGCTCGTAAGGCCGCGCGGCGATGGCGTCATCACAGGGCGCCAGTCGGGAGGCGAAGTCAACGCCCTTCCCATTTCCTGCCCACACACCCATACACAAACAAACACCCCAGGAGGTGCCACGCAAAGCGCGGCCGGCAGGTGGCGACCGCGGCCCGCCTTCTGCCTCCCACGGATAAAGCAGTTTTCTTTCCCATGTCCAAAATGGCCGCCAGTTCGGCTTCATTCCCTGTTTCTCAATGGAGATGGCGGCTTTAGCCCAGCGTCGGTCAGAGGTAGCTTCGTCCCGACCGGAATAAAGATGGCGGGCAGCCGGCGAGCGTGTCAAAGGGGCGGGGTTGGAGGGGAGTGACGTCATCTTCCGGAGGCGGCCGGCAAGGAGCTTTGCCGACTCGGGTGGGGACTTGGAGTGGCTTGTTTTGGAGAGGAAGCGGCAGCTGCGGCGTCGTCAGAGGCAGCTCTGGCCGGAAGCGGGGACTAGCAGGCGAGACTACGAGGGTCTCTTTGTGAGGCGGGGGCGCTTTAAATGGAGGAGGGGGTCCAGGGGGTGGGAAAGAGGGGAGGGAGAAGGAGACTCAAGGAAATCAATGAGAATCACTAACTTAGGGCTATTTGGTTCAATGGGTCTCCTCTTAAGCGGGTCTTGGATGCAACTCGTGGCGTTTCAGAAGATTTTGCTTCCATAATTCGCTAGTCTATTTACATCTTCACTTTTGATACTACAGTACTTTTCCTCTTACACAAGAGCAATGGGTTTGCACAATAATAATAATGTGTTTGTGGGGGCGTTGTTACTGGGTTGTTGTTCCCCCCCAAAAAAATTATTGATTTTCCAAAAATGTTAAACAAACATAAATCTCAATCGTATTTAAAACAGTCTTAGTGACATTGTTAAGTGACTTCCTTGAATCCTCCTAGTTGAATTTCAGTGTGTATCATTTTAACAGTTTTCCAAAACCAATTTTCTCATAAAATTAACTTAATCACTTAACATCTTTCTTTCTTTCTATTTTAGCTTTAGATATATTAATTCCTAACATTACATATTTAAAGCCTATCTAATATTTGCAAGTTTTTCCAATTAAGTTATCTTAACATATTTAACTAAATAGTCTTTGAATTCCATCCATTCTTCCTGATATTCCTCCTCCTTCTGGTGGCGGACTCTTCCAGTCAGGTTGGCTAGCTCCGAAAAATCTATCATCTTCATCTGCCATTCCTCCACTGTTGGGATTTCTTGTGTTTTCCAATTCTTAGCTAACAAAATTCTTGCTGCAGTTGTGGCATACAAAAACAAGTTAACATCTTTCTTGGGCAATTACAAACCTGTTATTCCAAGAAGAAAGGCCTCTGGTTTCTTAATAAATGTATATTTCAACATTTTTTTCAGTTCATTATAAATGAAGTCTTTCACCTTGGGGGAGGTCCACCACATATGATAAAAGGTACCCTCCTTTTCTTTACATTTCCAACATTATCACTGTTGTGGTAAATCTTTGCTAATTTTACAGGGGTTAAGTACCATCTATACATCATTTTCATAATATTTTCCTTTGACACCGTACATGCAGTAAACCTGACCCCTTTCTTCCGGGTTGTTGTTTTTTAAATGTGTTTTGGTTTCTCGTTTTGTGCTTTTATTTAGTGAACTGCCCTGTGATACGGCTACTACTAATAAAGTGGACTCTGCTCCCAAGAAAGCAGTTGTGTTATAATAAATTTATCCAAGGTTATCACAGAATATCGTGTTTTCAAAACAGACAGATGTGTCATGGAAATACATTTTCTTTTAATGATATTTGTAAATTTTGATAATAACGTTTTTAAAAAGAAAATATTAATTGTTTGGTTGTGGCATTAGCTTGCATGGGGCAGATACACACACAGTATTGATGAAGGGGGGGGGGGGAAGCTGATGCTACAGGTGGGTACTGTTAATATAAAGCCATTTATCACACTGCATACAGAGAAGACGACAATAACATTCAAAGGCAAAATTGAAGCCGGATGATGAAACCAGGCTAGAAAAAGCAGCAACTTGAATCACTCATATACAAAACATACAGCAATCCAGTTGTATGAGCAGACTATTTGATCAGCATAGGTGTGATCCACACCCAACTTGTTTTACCTCTCCTGTGCTTTTGAAGTTGCTTGATGCAGATATTAAGCAACTGAAGTGCTTTTTTAAAAATATGCTTTTTATTAAATTTTCATTTCAAATACACCAACACCAACAAACAAATATTTCAAGTCTTTTTACTTCTGTCTTACTTTATGCTCCATAGAGCTGTTGACTTCCCTCCTTCCCTTCCGCAGGTTTTCTTATTCCAATCCTTAATTCACAGTTCCTTAATTAAAAACTAAACCATGACATAAGATTTATTTCAGTCCTGCTAACGTCTTCAAATTTCTACAGTTCTCACTTATATGGATCATAAATTTACTCCATTATTTTTGGTACTTTGTTTCCTCCTGACTGCGAATCCTATGGGTCAGTTTTGCTAATTCCGTGTACTTGACCAACTTTGTCTGCCACTCCTTTACAGTCGGTATCTCCTGTGTTTTCCACTTTTGGGCTATCAGAACTCTGGCAGCTGTCGTAGCATACAAATATAGTCTTTGGTCCATCTTCTTAATATCCTCTCCTATCAAACCTAGTAGTAGTTCTTCAGGCTTTTTTGGGAAAGTATATTTAAACATCTTTTTCAATTCATTATAGATCAATTCCCAAAACTTTCATTTTATCACATGTCCACCACATGTGGTAAAAATCCCCAACCTTTTCTTTACATTTCCAACAGATTTTGCTACTTGTTCTATACATTTTTGCTAGTTTGTCAGGTGTTAGATATCAGCGATAGACCATTTTCATTACATTCTCTTTTAAAGTAGAGCATGCAACTGAAGTTCTTCAGGGTATGGCAGGGAAGTGATGAGGGGAGAGCTTTGCCTCCTTAATTTCCGCATACCAGCCAGTACTTAATAATACAGGAGACAGGGCCTGCCAGTATGAATGCCGTCAGCCTTATACTGAGGTGCCAGGGCAGTGAAAGTTGTGGGTTGTGTGCCATCTGCAGCATCAAGGGTATTCTGAGGACAATAGGATTGTGAGATATTGACCAGAATGAACGCCGAGGGACCTTTGGGGATGGATTAGAGATGGGGGGTGTAACTCATTGCAGAGCACCCAGAAAGGTATTGGAAGAAGGGGAGGACGATTATGACTGAAAGGCTGAGAAGGAGAAAGACAGTGGTCTCTGAAATGGCCCTCAGTATTGAAGGGGTGTGAGGGTGGAGAATGAAGGCTAGCAAGGGTCTATGGCAGGTGTGAGGAACCTGTGGCCCTCTAAATGTTGCTGGACTACAACTCCCATCGTCCCTGGGCTGTGGCTGATGAAAGCTGTAGTACCACAGTATCTAGAGGACCAGAGCGTTCTGCACACTTGGTCTACGGAGCAGGTAGCATAATGACTCTGTCTCCCATCTTTAGCCCTCACCTCCAGCCCCATGAAGCGGAAGCATCAGCTCATCTCGGATACATTCCAGGCGAAAAAACGACGGCTGGTTCTCGGATCGGAGCCTCTCGAACAGGGTAAGAATGGAGGAAGTGTTGTGTGGTGAGGCGTCAGAGTTCTCTCTCTGCATGGGGAGGTGTGTGTGAGTGGACTTATGGGGGGATGATGAGTGAGAGGTGAGTGCCATCAGTTCTGGGTGGCATGAGGCAGAGCGCTGCAGAAATATGCCAGCTTCTTATGTTTCCTCCCCCAGAAGGCCCCAAGGCAGTAGAATCTGCACTCCAGTTCTTGGCCTCTCTCTTCCCCCGCAAATTATTTGAGGATTTTCTGCCACCCTTGATTCTGAGACACCAGATCTACAGCCTTGTCAAAGACCGAACGACCGTCGACAGGCACTTGGTAGGTGATTCCTTCCTCAGTTCAGAGGCCAGGTAGAGGAATCTGGAGGGCTGAATTTGCCCCCCACTCCCCCAGACCTGAGGTTCCCCAGGATATGGGGTGTTTGAAGAACCAAAGGATCCTATGGGAAACCTATAAACCTCCTCCTCACACGCACACACGCACACACCCTACCATGATTTCAATAAAATGAGGTGTGTGTCTATAGATAGACAAATCTCTCCTCCTCCTGCCTCCAATTCTCCACCTTCAGAGTTTGCATTTGAAACTCTGGTTAAAATAAATAAAACCTCCTCCTCCCTCTGTGTCTTTCTCCAGAGCCAGCTGAAAGATGAGGGCCGGATCCGGATGTTCCAGCATGGTTTCGATGCAGACACTTTCGTTGTGGCATTCACAGACAACTATAAATCTAAGGTCTTGTGTCTTTTGTGTGTGTGTGTGTGTGTGTGTGTGTGTGTGTGTGGTTAGTTGAGGGGCAATGCAGAAGCAGGGGAGAGATTGTGACGGCTCTTTCTCCCACAGGTGCTAGAGTTTACGTCTGGGAAGGACTTTGACAGGACTGTTAGGAAATTCCTGGATTCTGTCCTCAGCTCCTGCCCTGACATCAGTTTCGACAAAAGAAGGATGGTGAGAGAGTTTGGCTTCAGTGATGCGGAAATCACGTGAGTAAAGTTTTCCCCAGAGTGGAGTCAGAGTAGGGTGTGTTCTGAGGGCCGGGTATGAAGCTCGGGCTTCCTCTTTGAGGTTTTGCTGTGTCCGGTTATAATGAATCTTAGTAAATCGATTGAATTCGTTCTGATTGGTTTAAATCTGCATAATTTTGTATGGGGTTCAACAACCCAGTTCCCTGGGAGCAAGGGGAAGTATTCTGTGACATGACTGCACATGCCACAGCAGGCACTCTTTAAGAATATAGTAATGTACTGTTTATAAGCTCCTGCCAACCTAGCAGTTCGAAAGCACGTCAAAGTTCAAGTAGATAAATAGGTACCGCTCCAGCGGGAAGGTAAACGGCATTTCCGTGCACTGGTCTGGTTCGCCAGAAGCGGCTTAGTCATGCTGGCCACATGACCCGGAAGCCGTACGCCGGCTCCCTCGGCCAATAAAGCAAGATAAGCGCCACAACCCCAGTGTCGGCCACGACTGGACCTAATGGTCAGGGGTCACTTTACCTTTTACTGTTTATATGAGCATGAGACTCTTAATCTCAGGGTTGTGGGTTCGAGTTACACACTGGGCAGAAAGATTCCCGTAATGCAGGGGGTTAGACGAGACGACCTTCAGGGTCCCTTCCAAGTGTACAATTCTATGACTACAATTGTACAAACGAAAACAAAAGCCCTCAAAGCTGTTTACAAAAATAATAAAGGGCTTCGACCATCATACCTGATGGTTAACTTGCATGGAGATTGTTGAGTAACGGGTAGTGTCTTGCCCAGAGCTGAGATCCAGGCACCTCAGAAGAAGAAACAGTGGCTCATACTGGGATCCTCAGACACACTTAGTGGTGCGGTTTGGTCATTTTGAACTCTGGACTTAGTTGTCTTACATCTCCTGGCCTCTCCATAATGGGAAGTACGTTACTTCAAAATGCAGTAAGCCAGCTCTGCTGCGTTTGGGGACACTCCTCCTCGTTCTACTGAACAGGACCTTTTCCCTGAAGTCCTGTCCTGATAGCATCACTGAGCAACGCTTTCCTTAGACTCCCGTTATCTCCGGCTTTCCACAGTCCCAGAAGCGGCTGCATCTTGGTGCAAAAGGGGCAAGTCGTAATGGGGGGGATTACATTTCTCTCCCATTCCTGTGTTTCATGTTCAGGCAGCTGGTGAATGCCGGAGTCCTGACTGTCCGCGACGCAGGGAGCTGGTGGCTGGCAGTGCCTGGAGCAGGTCGTTTTGTCAAATGCTTCATCAAAGGTTAGTTCGTTTCCCTGCTCCAGGCAAAAGCTGGGACACATCTGACGGCAGCAACCTGCTGATCTGTGTTGTGTGTGTCTCTCGGTCTTCCCAGGGAGGAAAGCTGTGCTGAGCATGATCCAGAAGGCCAAATACAAGGAGGTTTTGCTGTCTGACTTGCAGAACCGCCGAGCTCCAAGCGCCGTGAAGCTGGGCCTTCCTTACCACATCCACGACCTTATTGGAGCCCAGCTGGTGGACTGGTACTAGACTTCTGCTTTCGCTCCCACCTGTGAAAAACCAAATGTTGCCTTGGAGCTCAGCCTGTTGCCGTGGAGCTTGATCCTGCCCTTGGGCAGCCAACCAAGGCTGTAATCCTGCATACTGAGGAGTGGGGTCCTTTTCTGGGCTGGTGACTTGGATCCCAACCTCTCTTACCCCCAGGGGCCCACCTGCCAATCACCTGATGTCATCAGAGGGGGTCTCTGTCATCAGCAGGGACAGCAAGTCCTGCTTGCAAAGGAATGCTTGCGAGCTGCTTTCACTTGGGAGCAGATTTGCTCTTCTGCAGCTGCGTCCTTACCTGGTTACAGGGAATCAGGCAGAGGGCCTTCTCGGTAGTGGCACCCGCCCTGTGGAATGCCCTCCCACCAGGTGTCAAAGAGAAAAACAACTACCAGACTTTTAGGAGACATCTGAAGGTAGACTTGTATACCCATGTACTATCTGAAACCAAAGGGGCACATTGGTTGCCAGATGTGAAATACATGGGCGTTATTTTCATCTCTCCTACCCCACTAGAACACGGGTGGTGCTGTGGGTTAAACCACAGAGCCTAGGACTTGCCGGTCAGAAGGTCGGCGGTTCGAATCCCTGTGACGGCGTGAGCTCCCGTTGCTCGGTCCCTGCTCCTGCCAACCTAGCAGTTCGAAAGCATGTCAAAGTGCAAGTAGATAAATAGGTACCGCTCTGGCGGGAAGGTAAACGGCATTTCCGTGCGCTGCTCTGGTTCACCAGAAGCGGCTTAGTTATGCTGGCCACATGACCTGGAAGCTGTACGCCGGCTCCCTCGGCCAATAAAGTGAGATGAGCACTGCAACCCCAGAGTCAGCCACGACTGGATCTAATGGTCAGGGGTCCCTTTACCTTTGTACCCCACTAGAACGGGATGCTAGACTAGATGGGCCCTGGCGCGATCCAGCTGGTGCTCTTCTTATGCTCTTCTTATTCTGTCCTGCTTTTAACCTGACCACCTCATTCTTGCTTCCTCTAGCGTGCCCACGACCTCCGGCACCCTCCTCCGACTGGCTGATGTTTAAGGACATGCCACTTGTCTGCCACCAGACCAACAGCTGTGCCTAAAATGAATGGATGCTGCTTGGGGCTCTCGCCACAGGGGACAGGATCCCTACCTGAGCCACCAGCATCGTTGTGAACAAACAGGACCTTTTCCAGCAAAAAAAATTTCTAATTATTATTTATGAAACAGATTTATATTTTGCACTTAATATGGGCCCAATGTGCGAGAGCATCTTAGTAGGACCCCTGACTGACGTGACTGACGGGAGGCCGTGGATAAGAGAGGAGGGAGCCGCTTGTGCAATCTCTTGGCTTGATCTCTGGATGTCGGAGAACCGTGGGAAACCTGCGCATCTAAGAACAGCCAGGGCCAAGATGTTCCCACAAGGAATTCATTCCTGGAAGTGTGTGTGTGGCCGTGTTTGTATGAGTGTTGATCTCTTAGATGACCCCCGTGTCAGAAAATTACATTGGAGCTTGATTAAAAGCATTTCTTCTTGGCTCACTGATATGTTCTGAAGACGATACATTTTTGGGACAAGATGCTGGCTAAACAGGGATGTATGTAGCCACCTCCTGAAAGTCACGAGCAAGGGAGACAGATACATCTCACAACAGCTTAGTTCTACTTTGTTCTTTGGTGATCACTCGTAGCCAAGTAAGATTGTCTTCCATAAACACGGTCTTAACAGTGAGTCCATAAGTGACTGTGGAGGCCAATTCTGGAGCCACATGTCCTTCCACAGTGGGGACAGAGGTTTCCGGGCGGTAGTTGATCATGGTGAGGGTTTGCCAAGCGTGCTTTCCTCTGAGCGCGTTTCTCCCTTGCGTCCTGAGTTTGAGCGTCTTCAAAACCCATGACACCTTTAGTAGAGGCTGTTCTCCAATTGCAGCGCTCACAGGCCAGTGTTTCCCAGTTGTCAGTGTTTATACTACATGTTTTTAGATTTGCCTTGAGAGAGTCTTTGAACCTCTCTTGTTGATCACCAGCATTACGCTTTCCATTTTTAAGTTCGGAATAGAGTAGTTGCTTTGGAAGACGATCATCAACTGACCCAAAAACTCTTGTCTGATTAGATGTTCTGTCTGGTCCCTTCTGCTTCAACGTAGATTGTGTCTCTCTTTGCATATCTACAGTACATACATACGGAATCAGGATTCAAAATGACCTTAACCTGGGACAACTGGGACCAATCTAACAAAATGAATGTCAGTAGGGACAAATAGGTTCTGCACCTAGGCAGGAAGAACCAGCTGCAGAAATATAAACAGATGAGGAACACGTGGATGGCCAGTAGTACATGTGAAAAGGATCTTCAGGCCCTGGTGGAGCACAAGCTTAACATGAGTCAACAGTGAGATGCAGCAGCAAAAAAAGCCAATGGCATTCTGGGCTGCATCAACCGAATAACAGCGTCCAGATCGAGGGGATGAAGGCAATTATATTCCTGGAACATTTGCAGCGCCACAGGTTCCCTGTCTTTATGGCCTGATCCTACACATGTTTTATACCATGGGTAGGCAAACTAGGGCCCTGGGGCCAGATCCGGCCCAATCGCCTTCTAAATCCGGCCTGTGGACGGTTCAGGAATCAGCGTGTATTTACATGAGTAGAATGTGTCCTTTTATCTAAAATGCATCTCTAGGTTATTTGTGGGGCATAGGAATTTGTTCATTCCCCCCCCCCAAAAAAATATAGTCCAGCCCCCCCACAAGGTCTGAGGGACAGTGGAATGGCCCCCGGCTGGAAAAAAATTGCTGACCTCTGTTTTATACTCCAAAGTACCACAAATTCAGCTGGTAATTCCAAACAGAAATGCAAATGCATGCAAGAATGCCACCTTGATTTTCTGATTACAATATGCTGTTTTATTTAAGAGTCTTGCTGCATCAGGTTCAAGGGGGGTCCTACTCTAGAAACTGATCTCTGGTAACAGCTGTCCAGAACGAATTAGGGAAGCATGCAGGCCAGGTGCAAAGGAAATTTTCCTCCTGTGCTGTCTGCGCTGGCCTTCAGCTGCTGGAGCTTGAGGTTCCACTTAGCCGTCACACCTGATATGTTGTTGTTGTTTAGTCGTGTCCGACTCTTCATGACCCCATGGACCAGAGCATGCCAGGCACTCCTGTCTTCCACTGCCTCCTGCAGTTTGGTCAAACTCACGCTGGTAGCTTCGAGAACACTGTCCAACCATCTCGTCCTCTGTCGTCCCCTTCTCCTTGTGCCCTCCATCTTTCCCAGGATCTTTTCCAGGGAGTCTTCTCTTCTCATGAGGTGGCCAAAGTACTGGAGCCTCAGCTTCAGGATCTGTCCTTCCAGTGAGCACTCAGGGCTGATTTCCTTCAGAATGCAGAGGTTTGATCTTCTTGCAGTTCATGGGACTCTCAAGAGTCTCCTCCAGCACCATAATTCAAAAGCATCAGTTCTTCGGCGATCAGCCTTCTTTATGGTCCAGCTCTCACTTCCATACATCACTACTGGGAAAACCATAGCTTTAACTATACTGACCTTTGTTGGCAAGGTGATGTCTTTGCTTTTTAACACACCTAATATAGCTGCCCGCAATGAATATGTTTGCTTTCCCCTCAACCGCAAACCATTTCTCAGAACATAATTTTGGACGTTTCGGTTCCTCGATCCTCTCCCGCACCGCCTCGTTTGAGGTCGTTTCCTCTCGTGTTAGTCCTGTCCCTTTAAGAAGTCGGCAAGTGGGCGGAGCTAGAATCCCTATTTTTATTTATTTTTTAATAAATATGTTTGTTTTCTTAAAAAGTAGAACGGGCGTCTCTAACCTGGCTTCCCTCCCTATCTCTGCGGTATTTGAGGTCATGGCATGGTCACGTGCTGCCTTTGAAGCCGGCCTTCCTCGTTCCATTCTCCAAAGCCAGCCAATCAGAGGGCGGCTGGCGGCCCGGGAGTTCCCTCGGGTTGCTACTGTTTAAACCCAACATTCGGTCCCAGCGGCGCGCTTAAAGGGGAAGCGGCCCTGGTGGATGCGGAAGAGGGGATCCTGACGGCCGAAGCAATGGGTGCTAGACGTGATCCCCGGAGGAGATCCCACCCTTGGGCCAGGCCGGGCTTCTGCCTACGGCCGCTGCTGTTTCTGGGGCTTTGCTGCTGGGAAGCGCGCGGGGTGGCCACCCCTGATCAGGTACGATTGGAAATGTCCCGGGGGGTGTCTTTGTTTTGTCCTCCCCCCAATCTGCTCCCCAACCTCATAACCCCACAGAACTGGAAGGCTTAGCTGGGGCAAGTCGTTGGACCCTCAGACCCACTGAACCCAACCGGTCCGGCCACGTATTGTGCCTCTCTCCAGTCCCCCGGTCCGGACCGGATGGAAAGCTTTGGAGGCCCTAAACACTTAAAAAAAAAAAAGATTGTGGTTTGTCTCCGCCCTATATGGAAGTAAAAAAATAAAATAAAATCAGTGCTAGAAACGGGGGGGGGGGGGCGGGAATGTGGAGTATAAGGAAGTTCTGATTTCCCACCCTCCTGCCATGTTGACCTACTTCAATGCCTTTTCTGAAATATCAAGTTCTAATTCTTTCCAAAAGAAACAATTATATATATATATATATATATATGGCATGCCCCTGCTTTCTGATGCCCTAAGCACATGCTTATTCTGCCTTTTGGGTAGTGGTGGTGGTTGTCAAATATTTATTTATACCCTGCCTTTTCCCTGATGGAGACTCAAGATGACTTACAGATAAAATAAGAACAGCTAAAATCATAAAGGGGCGGCGGCAATACTTTAAAACAATTAATAGAATTAAAACTCTGTGTGTGTATTAGTTTTCTGCGGTGGTTCCCCATTTTTGGAAAGCTTTTCCCAAGCATGCCTTTATGATGAAAACATTCCTGTAAAACCAGGCCTTTGGATTATTAAACAATCTATGGCCTTTTTGTTTGTTTGTTTGTTACTATGTTCTGCATTTCCAAGTTTTTATGTTGTAAACGGCCCGGTGATCCTTGAATGTGATCTGTTGCCTTGAGATCCCTGCACTGCAGGGGGTTGGAGTGAATGACCCTTGGGGTCCCTTCCAGCTCTCCTGTTCTATGATTAATAAAAACATTCAGACAATCAGAATAAAAACAGCACAGTGGCAGCCCCCCCCCCAATTAATAGCAGTCAGTAATCCAACGCTGGATGAATCCCTAGCCGGAATTAAGATTGCCGGAAGAAATATCAACAACCTCAGATATGCAGATGACACAACCTTGATGGCAGAAAGTGAGGAGGAATTAAAGAACCTTTTAATGAGGGTGAAAGAGGAGAGCGCAAAATATGGTCTGAAGCTCAACATCAAAAAAAAAACGAAGATCATGGCCACTGGTCCCATCACCTCCTGGCAAATAGAAGGGGAAGAAATGGAGGCAGTGAGAGATTTTACTTTCTTGGGCTCCATGATCACTGCAGATGGTGACAGCAGCCATGAAATTAAAAGATGCCTGCTTCTTGGGAGAAAAGCAATGACAAACTTAGACAGCATCTTAAAAAGTAGAGACATCACCTTGCCAACAAAGGTCCATATACGTAGTTGAAGCTATGGTTTTCCCAGTAGTGATGTATGGAAGTGAAAGCTGGACCATCAAGAAGGCTGATCGCCGAAGAATTGATGCTTTTGAATTATGGTGCTGGAGGAGACTCTTGAGAGTCCCATGGACTGCAAGAAGATCAAACCTCTCCATTCTGAAGGAAATCAGCCCTGAGTGCTCACTGGAAGGACAGATCCTGAAGCTGAGGCTCCAATACTTTGGCCACCTCATGAGAAGAGAAGACTCCCTGGAAAAGACACTGATGTTGGGAAAGATGGAGGGCACAAGGAGAAGGGGACGACAGAGGACGAGATGGTGGGACAGAGTTCTCGAAGCTACCAGCATGAGTTTGACCAAACTGCGGGAGGCAGTGGAAGACAGGAGTGCCTGGTGTGCTCTGGTCCATGGGGTCACGAAGAGTCGGACACAACTAAACGACTAAACAACAACAACAACAATCCAACGCTTCCCCCTGCATATAGTCAGTTAAGGTGAAAGCAACGGCCGAGACTGTAATGGCATCTCTGTGTTGCTCCATATTGTTGGACTTACAGCTCCAATTGTCCCTGATTGTGGGCCATGCTGGTCATTGTTTGAGTACAGCAGTATCCAAAGGGCCACAGATTCCCCACCCCTGAATCAAGACATTTGATGGTGCCAGATGCTGTCTATTTTTGTTTCTGCATTTATAAGCCGTGTTTCCTCCCAGGAGCTCAAAGAAGCATACATGGTTCTTCTCCCGCCTTCCCTCCCCCAAGTTTCTCCTCACACAACGTTCTTGCAGAGTAGGCTAGGCTGAGAGAGAGTGACTCAGTAAACACACAAGACGTAACCGGCTGTGTTCTTAGATAAATAAGGTATACTATTCATAAATTTCAACAGAAGTAACTCATAAAGTTCAACAAACAAACAAAGCAGAAGACCCAGTGGACCCAACCTTGGCTGCACTGCTCCCCAGGTACGCTGGCAGTCTTCCGAAGTGCCAAACAGATGTCAGAACAGTGCCACGTAGATATTCCCAGTTACTGCAACTGGGGTGGGCAGATTTCCAAAATAAAAACTTAAACAAACAACACACCGTCGCTGCAGACTTTGTCGTTCCTCTTCCCCTGCTTTCTCAGCAACAAATAGGATATGAGCCTGCGACCAAATGTTGCTGTATATGGAGTGCTTCTCTTCAGGGTTCCACACGCAACGGACCTGTCTGTACTAGACACTCAAACCAGTATCATACCACTTTAAACCGTCATGGCTTCCCTCAAGGAATTCTGGGAAGTGTAGTTTGTTACGAGTGCAGGGAGTTGATAGGAGAATCCCTGTTCTTCTCCGGGAGCTGCAATGTCTGGAGTGGTTTAACCAAGCATGCTGATAATTCCCTGTTTCACCATTTTGGCTACCTATGCACTGACACTCAGAAAAAGCCAAATCGCGATTAGCATAAAAGATAATGATCCGAACGCTCACAAATGGAAATGGGGAAAGGATATTTCGCAATACCTTAAGGAGTGGGGTGGGATAGTTTTTTATTTGTTATTATGCAGGATTTTTTTTACAGTTTTTATACCATAAACCAAATGGGACGCGGGTGGCGCTGTGGGTTAAACCACAGAACCTAGAACTTGCCGATTAGAAGGTCGGCGGTTCGAATCCCCGCGATGGGGTGAGCTCCCGTTGCTTGGTCCCTGCTCCTGCCAACCTAGTAGTTCGAAAGCATGTCAAGGTGCAAGTAGATAAATAGGTACTGCTCTGGCGGGAAGGTAAACGGCGTTTCCGTGCGCTGCTGTGGTTCGCCAGAAGCGGCTTATTCATGCTGGCCACATGACCCGGAAGCTCCCTTGGCCAGTAAAGCGAGATGAGCGCCGCAACCCCAGAGTCGGCCACGACTGGACCTAATGGACCCTTTACCCTTTACCTTTATACCATAAACCGCCCTGTGATTCACAGATGAAGGGGCTGCATATGAATTTAGTTAATTAATTAATTAGCATAATGCACATCTAAGTTCCAGTGACTTTTGCATGAGAGCGGTTAACCTCGTGCCCAGCTTGGCAGCCCAGCAGATCTTGATCACAGACAAGAATCTGGGCTGTGAAATCAAATCACTCTTATGTGCCGCTTGCCTGATCAAGCTTCTGTAAAAGAAAGCTATTCAGCCAAGGCGCAAAGCATTGATGAATAACTTGTTTATGCCAGTTAGATTTAATGTGGCTTTAAAAATTGGAAATTGTGTGTGCTATCATAAGGCAATAGGCGTGGGAATGGGGATGAATAACTTTTTTAAAAAAAACATATTGGAAGGCAAATTCTTTCCTTCGACGAAGCATGGAAGCCCTACTGTCTTTTCTGGGGTGGTCAATACCTTTGTTGTAAACGTACAAAAACTTGGTTAGGATCCAGCCACAGTAAAGGATCTGATTTCTTTCCGCAGGGCCTGTAAGACAGAGTTGTTCCGCCTGGCCTTTGGCTTGGAATCAACTTGGTCCCCTCCCCCTCTTTCCTTTTTCTTTTCTCTTCCTGTGATGGAACTCCTATTTGGGGACTTCCCTGGCTTTTTTCTGGCCCATGTAGGATCAGTCTGGATAGTTGGCCTTGGTGAAGATTTGACGTTTTCATCCCCCAAAAGTTTTTGATTTGAGTTTCTACTGAAAGGAGGCAGTTGTATTTTAATCTAGTTTTTAAGTTGTATGTTAATTTTTTTTATACCTGGTGTTAGCTGCCCTGAGCCCGGTCTTGGATGGGGAGGGCAGGGTATAAATAAAATGTATTATTATTATATTATTAAAGCATTTTGATGCCGAACAAGAAAATCACGGGTTTAACTTGCTCATATCAGCAACCGTAGGATGCACATTAGCTGAGCGTTGGCTGGACATCTCATGGAAATATCTGGAGCTGTCTTATACAAAGAGTCAGACCGTTGTTCCATGTAACTCAGTATTTCCTACTCGGACTGGCAGCAGCTCTCCAGGGTTTCAAGCAGGGAGTTTGAGCCTGGATTGAACCCGATACCTTCTGCAAACAATCACTACCCGGAAGCCACAGCTCCTCCCACCTAATGCTGCCCTTTCGGATTTCCCAGAAGGGAAATCAGAGGGCAGGCCTGCAAGATGGCAATATTTTCAAGGTTCAAAGGTCCATCGGTCAAGAAGGCACATGCTGCAGAGGGAGGCGAAGGACAGAGGGGGCTCATCAGCCCGGGAAAGAGAACTCTGGCCCTTGTAATAAACAAAAATCTGCCCTTATGGGGAACACAAGAGCCCTTATAGAGTCCTTTGCAGGTTCTCCATCGGTCGGAGAAAATAACAGAGGCCAACCAGAGAATATTGAGAAGCAAAGCAGCTAGTAAGCCTGATCTTTATTGAAGCTGTTGCAACAGGGTGCTCCCCCCACACGCAGGAAAGGAGGAGGACCCCGAACAAAGGTGTGCCCGCCCTTATATAGACATTTTAAATTGCCCACCCTGGAGTCCAAGACCACCCCCAGAAACATCATGCATCACAGAAAGGGGTGTAGCTCAAGACCACCCTCCGGACACATCAGGCCTACATTACAGAAAGGGCGGTCCACAACAGAAATATGAGTGCCTTGTTTATCTCCTGTCTGGCAGGTTACCTGTTAATGGTTCACTTGATTGGATACCCTGGGGAGCCTGGCCAGTCTTTTGTCATGACAAATACTTAGTTCCTGAGCCAGGTCACTGGCTCACCCTATTCATACACAGATATACCCTTAAGACAGGATTTGTGAAGGAGTAGACAATGGGGAGGCTTTTCCATTTTCCTTCAGCCTTGCAGAGAAATATTTGAGGTCAATTTGGGAGGGACAAAATGGTTTCAGGACTTTTTCTGTGGGGTTTCAGACATGTGGTTCATATATGCAGTTATGAATATTTATCTTTAAAATTTTTATTTCACCCTAAACCACCACTCCCCTTCATGGATCACTGCCTTCACCTTGCCAACAAAGGTCCGTATAGTAAAAGCTATGGTTTTCCCAGTAGTGATGTATGGAAGTGAGAGCTGGACCATAAAGAAGGCTGATCGCCAAAGAATTGATGCTTTTGAATTATGGTGCTGGAGGAGACTCTTGAAAGTCCCATGGACTGCAAGAAGATCAAACCTCTCCATTCTGAAGGAAATCAGCCCTGAGTGCTCACTGGAAGGACAGATCGTGAAGCTGAGGCTCCAATACTTTGGCCACCTCATGAGAAGAGAAGACTCCCTGGAAAAGCCCCTGATGTTGGGAAAGATGGAGGGCACAAGGAGAAGGGGGCGACAGAGGACGAGATGGTTGGACAGTGTTCTCGAAGCTACCAGCATGAGTTTGACCAAGCTACAGGAGGCAGTGGAAGACAGGAGTGCCTGGCGTGCTCTGGTCCATGGGGTCACAAAGAGTCGGACACAACTAAACAACAACAAAACCTCCACTGCCTTGTGGGAGATCTTTGGGAGAAGAAAAGACTTAAGGAGTAAACCTTACACAAATCCAGAGGGGGGTCCCTAAGACAGTTGGATGGCGGCTTGTACGCCTCCTTCCAGCAACTCCTGCAGCCAAATGTCTTGCTCTGCTTTCCTTTAGACCACATCAGCGAGGCCGAAAGAGGAGTCTTGTCATCTGGCCAGCCCAGGACCAGAAGAGGAGGTTAAGGGGTGATATGATAGCCATGTTCAAATATATAAAAGGATGTCACATAGAGGAGGGAGAAAGGTTGTTTTCTGCTGCTCCAGAGAAGCGGACACGGAGCAATGGATCCAAACTACAAGAAAGAAGATTCCACCTAAACATTAGGAAGAACTTCCTGACAGTAAGAGCTGTTTGACAGTGGAATTTGCTGCCAAGGAGTGTGGTGGAGTCTCCTGCTTTGGAGGTCTTTAAGCAGAGGCTTGACAACCATATGTCAGGAGTGCTCTGATGGTGTTTCCTGCTTGGCAGGGGGTTGGACTCGATGGCCCTTGTGGTCTCTTCCAACTCTATGATTCTATGATTCCATACTTGTGCCCAGGGAGGTCCCTTTGGTCTTGGGAATGCAGTGGTTTGACTTCACCCCCAGAGGCACACTCCATTGTCTCTTGAGACAGGTGAATGCCCTCGCTCTCTGCTCCTCCCTTGAAAAGCATGCCAGGGGAACAGGCTTATCAAGAACTCTCTCCCCTGACATTGAACTTGACAGGTTCAGGCAGGGAAGACGCCGATTTAGTCAAAGGACACAGAGAGAGAGAGACGTGGGCTCACTTGGAGCGTGACAATCAAGGACGCAGAGCGCTTGCCTCCTAGCTTCACTGCCGATGAGTCATCGGCACCTCTGATCACATGCCTGGCAGAAAACAGCAATTGTGGGATGGAAAATAGCAGGGAAATGGCAGCGGATGTGTAAGAAGCCGTGGAAAGCTTCACATTTGCTAGCACACTGTACCCTTGGCTAAAGCAAGAATGTGCGTTGACGTTTTAATAAATTTTATTTATACCCCGCCCTCCCCAGCCAAGACCAGGCTCAGGGTGGCTAACACCAGGTATAAAAACAATTGGTTAACATACAACTTAAAAACTAGATTAAAATACAGTGGTACCTCGGGTTACATACGCTTCAGGTTACAGACTCCGGTAACCCAGAAATAGTACCTCGGGTTAAGAACTTTGATTCAGGATGAATCAAAGGGGCAGCGGGAGGCTCCATTAGCTAAATTGGTGCTTCAGGTTAAGAACAGTTTCAGGTTAAGAACGGACCTCCAAAACGAATTAAGTTCTTAACCTGAGGTACCACTGTACAACATTAAAATGCAGCCTCATTTCAGTAGAAACTCAAATCAAAAACTTTTTGGGGATGAAAACGTCAAATCTTCAGCAAGGCCAACTATCCAGACTGGTCCTACGTGGGCCAGAAAAAAGCCAGGAAAGTCCCCAAATAAGAGTTCCATCACAAGAAGGAAAAAGGAAAGAGGGGGAGGGGATCAAGTTGATTCCAACCAAAGGCCACTCTGTCTTACAGGCCCTGCAGAAAGAAATCAGATCCTGCAGGGCCCTGGTCTCATGAGGCAGAGCATTCCACCAGGCCGGAGCCAGTGCTGAGAAGGCCCTGCTCTGGTTGAGGCTAATCTGACTTCCTTAGGGCCCGGGACCACTAGGGTGTTGCTATTTATGGACCTCAAGGTCCTCTGCAGGGCATACCGGGAGAGTTGGATGGGACCCTGAGCATAATCTAGTCTAACCCCCTGCTATGCAGGAATATGCAGCTGCCCCGTGTTGTCGGTTCCTGCGTAGGACGTTGGAAAAACCCGTTCTCCCTCGAAAGTCCCTTCTGCATTTTGTCTCTCGGCAGGTGAAGCCCATGATCACAATGGAGCAGCTGCTGTGGGTGAGCGGCAGTGTCATTGGGGAGGTGAACACCTTCAGAGTCCCCCTCATCGCGGCGACGCCACAGGGCACCCTCTTAGCCTTCTCCGAAGCCAGGAAGCACTCTGCCTCCGACACCGGGGCGAAGTTTATAGCCCTCCGCAGGTCGCTGGACAAAGGTTTGAGGGGAGCAAGGCCTGTTGGGAGGGAGTTGGAAGAGAAGGGTGTCCACACACCCCTGAGGAGCTAAAAGTGCTGGAGCACAATTTCAGGGGTGAAATTATTATTTCTGTGTGTTACTATTATTAGTTCTGTGTGTGTGTTTTAAGGGAAGCCACCTGCTTTTAATTTTTTTTTTAATTTACTGCATTTATATCCCACTTTTTTCCTCCAAAAACAGCTTAACTGGTGCTCCCCTCCTCTGTTAATCCTTCTTGTTGTTGTTGTTGTTATTACAGTGGACCCTTGGGTTGGCCAACTTTCAGGTTGCGAACATGACAACCCCAGAAATGTATACCTCCGGGTTACACCGCGCGTGCATGCACAAAATAATAATAGTAATAATAATAATATTATTACTATTATTATTACTATTATTATTATTACTATTATTATTATTACTATTATTATTACTATTACTACTACTATTATTACTATTATTATTACTATTGCTTTTATTCTGCGCATGCAGAATAATAATATTAATTCTGCACATTATTATTATTATTAATAGTAATAATAATAACAATTTATAATTTATACCCCACCCATCTGGCTGGGTTTCCCCAGCCACTCTGGCCAGCTTCCAACAGAATATTAAAATACAATAACCTATTAAACATTAAAAGCTTCCCTAAACAGGGCTGCCTTCAGATGTCTTCTAAAAGTCTGGTAATTGTTTATCTCTTTGACATCTGGTGGGAGGGCATTCCACAGGGAGGGTGCCACCACCAAGAAGGCCCTCTGCCTGGTTCCCTGTAACTTGGCTTCTCGCAGTGAGGGAACCACCAGAAGGCCCTCGGCACTGGACCTCAGTGTCTGGGCAGAAGCGCTTTATCGTGCTGCGCATGTGCAGAAGCAGCTCCTCATGTTGCGGACTTTTCAGGGTACATAAGGACCCCCGGAATGAATTAAGTTCATATCCAGAGGGTGTGCTGTATTATTTTATCTATTGAATTAATATACCGCCCTATACCTGGGGGTTTCAGGGCGGTTCACAGAATAAAATCAAGATATAAAACTTCAAAATACATAATAAAAATGAAAACAACAACCCGATAGCCCCCCCCCAAAAAAACACATTTTAAAAGGGCATAGGATGTCAATCAAATCAACTAAAGGTTAAAAAAAGAACATTTTTGCCTGGTGGCTAAAGGTGTATAATGAAGGCACCAGGCGGACTTCCCTCGGGAGAGCATTCCACAGATGGGGAGCCACTGCAGAGAAGGCCCTGTTCTTGTGTTGCCACCCTCCGGACCTCTCAAGGAGGAGGCACATGAAGAAGGGCCTCCGAAGATGATCTGAGGGTCTGGGTAGGTTCTGAGGCGGTCCTTGAGGTATTGTGGTCCTGAACCGTTTAAGGCTTTATAGGTCAAAACCAGCACTTTGAATTGGGCCTGGAAACTATCAGTAGGCAGCGCAGTTGGATCAGGATCGGTATGCCTGAAGGAGCGTCCCCACCCCCATCGTTCTGCCCGGACACTGAGGTCCAGCTCCGAGAGTCTTCTGGCGGTTCCCTCGCTGCGAGAAGCCAAGTTACAGGGAACCAGGCAGAGGGCCTTCTTGGTAGTGGCACCTGCCCTGTGGAACGCCCTCTCATCAGATGTCAAAGAGAAGAACAACTACCAGACTTTTAGAAGATATCTGAAGGCAGCCCTGTTTAGGGAAGCTTTTAATGTTTAATAGGTTATTGTATTTTAATACTTTGTTGGAAGCCGCCCAGAGTGGCTGGGGAAACCCAGCCAGATGGGAGGGGTATAAATAAATTATTATTATTATTATTATTATTATTATTATTATTATATGCTCAAACCGTCTTGCTCCCTACAACAACCCTGTGAGGTAGGTTAAGAGGCAGCGACTGGCTCAAGGTCACCCAATGAGCTTCATAGCCAAGCGGAGATTCGAACCCTGATCTCCCAGGTCCTCAGAGTCACAGTCTATTAACCCACCTCACAGGGTTGTTGTAGGGATTAGTGGGGGGGGTGAACCATGTACTCCTTGGAGAAACAGCTGGGGATATAAATGCAACAAATAAGCTCTTCTGCTTAGCTGCTTAAGAAAGCCGGAGGGCCAAGGCGGATGGAAAAATCTCCACGTGGTCACAATTGGGCCCACGCCTGTTGCAAAATGCGCTCGGCTAATTTCTAGCACTGCCATGAAAGCTTATGCCAGTGTCTGCCAACCTGGCGCTGCTCAGGGGCTTTGGACTACAACTCAGCCCGCCTGCACGGAAACTTCTGGAAGGCGCCAAGTTAGCGAAGGCAGGCTCACGCCTCACGTCTGCCAAAGTCTTGTGCGGCGCCTCAGGCGCGTTTCTCATAATAATACCGGCCTGTCTCTTCCAGGCGCTACGTGGACGCCCACTTCCTTCATAGTTGACGACGGTTCCCTGCAGGATGGCCTCAACCTGGGGGCGGTGGTGGTGGACTCTGAAAAGGACATGGTGTTCCTGGTTTATACGCTCTGCGCTCACTACAACAAATGCCCCACGGCCAGCACCATGATCATTCGCAGCCGCGATGACGGCGTCACATGGAGCGTCCCCCGGAACCTCTCTGAGGACATTGGCACAACTATGTTTGCCCCAGGACCAGGCTATGGCATTCAGGTAAGCGGCCTATATTTATTTTATTTTTTTATTCAAAATTCTAACAAGACATATTATCCAAAAACATATCATCCATGTTTCCCCCCCAATTTTTCCTCCCTTCCCCCCTCCCACACAAAAACCACCCACCTCCACCCCACCCCCCGGCTTCCCTCAGTTCCAGCCTTTGATTTCTCTTAAAATGCTGTTTTCTGCATGTTACACAGTTGTATAGATCCTCAAACTGTTTAGCTGATTATTATCAATAAAAAGTTTGTGAATGTTTATTCAAAACCTGCCAAGGAGTCCAGTTCGCTTTGTTGCGTCTTCAGCTACTTTGTAAAGGGTTCCCATTCATCCTTAAAGTCACAGTTATCCTTGTCCCGTAGCTTATATGTCAGTTTTGACAGTTCTGCATAGTCCATCAATTTTTCTTGCCATGATTCTTTAGTTGGGGTTTCTTTAGTCTTCCATCCTTGTGCTACCAGAACTCTCGCGGCCGTTGTCGCATACATGAAGATGTTTTTCAACTTTTTTGGCAGGTCTTTCCCTACAATCCCCAGGTAAGCGGCCTTTAAAGCCCGAAACGGCCTCGGCCCAGTATACCTGAAGGAGTGTCTCCACCCACATTGTTCTGCCCAGACACTGAGGTCCAACTCTGAGGGCTTTCTGGTGGTTCCCTCTCTGTGAGAAGTGAAATTTCAGGGAACCAGGTAGAGGGCCTTCTTGGTGGTAGCCCCTGCCCTGTGGAATGCCCTCCCTTCAGATGTCAAGGAAATAAACATCTATCTGACTTTTAGAAGGCATCTAGGAAAGTTTTTAAGGTTTGATGTGTCACGGTGTTTTTATTTTAAAAATTAAAAAGTTGTCCAGTAGCACCTTTGAGACCAATTAAGCTTGTTCTGGGTATAAGCTTCCGTGTGCATGCACACTTCTTCAGATACACAGATACACTTCTTCAGATGTTTTTATATTTTGCTGTAAGCTGTACAGAGTGGCTGGGAAAACCCAGTCAGATGGGCAGCAAATAAATTATAGTTATTATAATAATATGAATGACAGGTTTATGGGTGGTGTTTTGAGGGAGGGAGGGAGAGAGAAAGGAAATGAAAGAAAGAAAGAAAGAAAGAAAGAAAGAAAGAAAGAAAGAAAGAAAGAAAGAGAAAGAAAGGCAGTAGTTAGTTAACTTTTTTTTTAATTTTTATTTTGGGATTTTTACATACATTATATTACCTCCTTCCAATTTTTTAATTTCCCATACAATTTTTCCTTCCCCTCCCCCATATCCATTGGAAGGGTTCGAACAATTATCCTCAGCCATGGGCATAGCGTCTTTCGTTTCCAACGAATGTCTTTGTTAATTTAATAACCATGGTTGTGTGTCTTCCATGATTCCACAGGTATGGAGTGTGCTTTATCCAACAGTTTAATTTAGGCTGCAAACCACATTGAGATTTTCCTTTTTTAAAAACAATACACACTGGCACAGAGACAATTTAAATTAAATAAATAAATAAATACTAAATGTTCAACTTCTGGAGAATCTCAACTTTCGTTTAACAAAAGGGCAAGTTCCTAGACCTCATTGCTGCTGGAGATATGCTCAACAACCCATGTCAAGGCTAGCTAAAATCTTAGGAGCCTGGAGGGTGGCAGGGGTTGGGTCAGTTTGTGGCTACATGTTGCTGCTTCCACTCAGCGCTACCGCTGGTAGCCAGGAAGCAAGGCTATGGAAACCTCATCCAGAGGACTGAAGCAGTGTCGTGTGCATACAAGGAAAACGGCAGGCGATGGGCCTAACTCCCACTCGGTCACCTCTGCCTTTCAGAAACGTTACGAGCCCAAGAAGGGGCGTTTGATCGTTTGTGGCCACGGGACGCTTTTGCAGGACGGGATCTCGTGCCTCCTCAGCGACGACCACGGCTTAAACTGGCGATACGGGCGGCAGCCCTTGCATGGGATCCCCTATGGCAAGGTGAAGCTGCCCAGCGACTTCAATCCCGATGAATGCCAGGTGGGTGTGATCCTGAGCTTGAGGGGTTGCTACAATCCTGCAAGCAGCAGGGAAGAAACAAGCAGCGTTGTTTGGAAGCCCTGGCTGTGGTAAGCAGAATCATGGAATTGTAGAGTTGGAAGGGACCCCCCCAGATTCATCTAGTCCCAGCCCCCCGGAAAAAGCCTTGAATCGATTCACAACCACAATAAAAGTGTGGCAACATACCTTCTCTCAGTGTTCTCTTTCCGAAGCTAAGCATACCCAGTTTTAGCATCTGTATTTAATATGTTAGACAGTGCGAAGGAAGCGTTCCTAAGAACCCTCCATGGAAATCTCTGGATAAAGGGTGGTATGTAAAATGGCGTATAAATAAAATAATTAATTAATAATTACTGCAATGCACTCTACGTGGGGCTACCTTTGAAGGTGACCCGGAAACTACAACTTATCCAGAATGCGGCAGCTAGACTGTGACTGGGAGCAGCCGCCGAGACCACATAACAGCGGTCTTGAAAGACCTACACTGGCTCCCAGTACGTTTCCAAGCACAGTTCAAAGTGTTGGTGCTGACCTTTAAAGCCCTAAACGGCCTCGGTCCAGTATACCTGAAGGAGCGTCTCCACCCCCATCGTTCTACCTGGACACTGAGGTCCAGCTCCGAGGGCCTTCTGGCGGTTCCCTCACTGCGAGAAGCCAAGTTACAGGGAACCAGGCAGAGGGCCTTCTTGGTAGTGGCACCCACCCTGTGGAATGCCCTCCCACCAGATGTCAAAGAGAAAAACAACTACCAGACTTTTAGAAGACATCTGAAGGCAGCCCTGTTCAGGGAAGCTTTTAATGTTTGATGGACTACTGTATTTTGGTATTTTGTTGGAAGCTGCCCAGAGTGGGTGGGCAAACCCAGCCAGATGGGCAGGGTATAAATAAATATAATAATAATAATAATAATAATAATAATAATAGGGAGTGGAGCACGTGGAGTGGAGCCCTCAGAACAGAGCTAGGAAATGTTCTGATTCCCTTCAAAATCTGCCCTCTTCTCACCTTCCCTCCTCAAATTACCTTCTTGCAGCCCTACGAGCTTCCTGACGGCTCCGTGGTGATCAACGCCAGGAACCAGAACTTTTACCACTGCAGTTGCCGCATTGTGATTCGCAGCTACGACGCCTGCGACACCCTCCCTCTGGAGAACGTGACGTTTGATGACACTTTGGTGGACCCTGCTGTGGCCGCCGGAGCCCTTGTCAAATCCGGCCTCGTCTTCTTCAGCAACCCGGCCCATGAAAAGCGGCGTGAGTAAGGGGGAATCTGTGTGTCACAGGGGGAGAATGGGCTACATGTGGCTGGAAGAGGGGTGGCTTCCGGCAGACAACACGGCAGACTCAGTTCCTGGGCCGGGACAAATGTTTCCAGCCTCTTCTACAAAGCTGATGGTGCAACTAGGCCTCCCAGGTTGCGCCTCTTGGGCTTGCCAATCAGAAGGTTGGCGGTTCAAATCCCCGCGACAGGGTGAGCTCCCGTTGCTCTGTCCCAGCTCCTGCCAGGTGAACACGACCTTACGTTCTCTTTCTCCCCTCTGGCCTAGGGGTGAACATGACGCTACGTTGGAGCTTCACCAACGGTTCTTCGTGGTGGAAGGAGCCCCTGCAGATCTGGAGCGGCGCCAGCGGTTACTCCTCGATGACGTCCCTGGACGGGGCTGCCCCGGAAGATGCTCACAGCCTCTTCATCATCTATGAGAAAGGGCGCTTCCAGTCCACCGAGAGCGTCTCCGTGGTCAAGATCAGCATCAACGGGGAGCTCTGACCGCACTTTCGGGCCCTCGGCCGTCCCCTCTCCCCTTGTGCCTTGTAGTCACACTTGAAGCTCTGCGACTGCTGGCTTAGGATAGAAGGGAATTCATGGGGGGAAACCAGCAACGTTGGGTGGGAGGGCTCGGGGCAACGATTCGAAGGGCATTTGGCAGAAAAATACTCTCTACAAGCCTTCCTAGTGGGCAGTGCAGGCCCAAGCCATTCCTTCCCCACAGTGACATTGGGGTTGCCGTTCTACCTCAGAAACACTCCTGATTTTAGATGCTGCTATTGAATTTCTGGGCAGGTGGAGGTTGCGAAGGCGATGGGTGGGGTTGGGGTGGGTTGGAGAGAGGAAGACTGATTACGACGAAAATAGACTGATGAAGAAGCACACGGTTAATATACATTGGTTTGTTTTCTAAGTGGGATCAAGCGGAAAGAGGAAAGCCGGGAAGTTTTGCGACGAGTTAATAAATTAATTGATGCACCTTTAACCTATCATCTCTTCAAATGTTAAAAGCTTCTTTTTTGTGAGAAGGAGCACCCAAAAACTGGATGTAAGCAGCCAGCCAGATACCCCTGGAAAGTTCATAAGCTGGCCACTTAGAATCATAGAATAGAATCATAGAATCATAGAGTTGGAAGAGACCACAAGGGCCATCGAGTCCAACCCCCTGCCAAGCAGGAAACACCACCAGAGCACTCCTGACATATGGTTGTCAAGCCTCTGCTTAAAGACCTCCAAAGAAGGAGACTCCACCACACTCCTTGGCAGCAAATTCCACTGTCGAACAGCTCTTACTGTCAGGAAGTTCTTCCTAATGTTTAGCTGGAATCTTCTTTCTTGTAGTTTGGATCCATTGCTCCGTGTCCGCTTCTCTGGAGCAGCAGAAAACAACCTTTCTCCCTCCTCTATGTGACATCCTTTTATATATTTTATATATTTGAACATGGCTATCATATCACCCCTTAACCTTCTCTTCTCCAGGCTAAACATGCCCAGCTCCCTTAGCCGTTCCTCATAAGGCATCGTTTCCAGGCCTTTGACCATTTTGGTTGCCCTCCTCTGGACATGTTCCAGTTTGTCAGTGTCCTTCTTGAATTGTGGTGCCCAGAACTTCTTGTTGTTCATCCCCGGCATCCATAACTTGAAACCTGGGCCTCCCGTTTATCCATCGGAACATACAGTGGTACCTTGGTTTACAACCATAATCCGTTCCAGAGTTCTGGTTGTAAACCAAAACAGGTTGTAAGCCAAGGCGTGCTTTCGCCAATGGGGCCTCCAAAAAAGGGGGGGGTTGTAATCCCCCCCAAAATGGGTTGTAATCCAAAAAAAGGACACACACTTCCAGGTTTGATGTGGTTGTAATCGGAAATGGTTGTAATCCGAAACGGTTGCAAACCAAGGTAAAGGTAAAGGGACCCCTGACCATTAGGTCCAGTCGTGACCGACTCTGGGGTTGCAGTGCTCATCTCGCTTTATTGGCCAAGGGAGCCAGCGTTTGTCCGCAGACGGCTTCCGGGTCATGTGGCCAGCATGACTAAGCCACTTCTGGCGAACCAGAGCAGCGCACGGAAACGCCATTTACCTTCCCGCTGGAGCGGTACCTATTTATCTACTTGCACTGATGTGCTTTCAAACTGCTAGGTGGGCAGGAGCAGGGACGGAGCAACGGGAGCTCACCCCGTCACAGGGATTCGAACTGCCAACCTTCTGATCGGCAAGTCCTAGGCTCTGTGGTTTAACCCACAACCAAGGTACAACTGTATAATAAAACAGAGCAATCAATCCGTTCTGTGATAAACTGCCTCTGACCATTGAACCTCGTGGTGTATGGCCACAGAAAGACCGATACATTTATTGAGTCTAATCCCTTTACAAAAGCCATCTAAGCTACATTGCCAGGATCAAACCAGCATGACATAGCACCTGGTGTTATTTTACTGATGATGTCAATTACAGGGCCTCCGTACAGCAGACTGGCACTCCTCACTATCCCTTGAAGCAGATAAATGTGTAACCTTGCCTACAGAACAGGTAACGGGAGGTATGGCAGGGTAGTTAAGTGTTAACTGTTTCCTGAGCTCTTTTCAACAATCTTAACTTGCGTCATCGAGGCCAATTCCTGGAACAAAGGCAACAAGCCAACCAGGACACACTGTCCTGGTGCCTCACGCACCATGTCAAATTTAAAGTTTTAACTGATTTTACTGAATCAGCTAGTTTTAACTGGTAGAATTGCCGTGAAGCACACTTGCAAATTTTTTCGGTTCTGGTGAAACAAGACATTGTGGATGTCCAACAAAGCTGAATGATTCAGTACAGAGGAACCGGAAGTGCTTCCATAATTAAACTATGGAACTCATTTCCACAGGACGTAGCCACGGCCACAAACCTGGGAGGCTTTCAAAGAGGATTAACAAATTGTTTATTAAATAGAAACGGGCACCTACAATTCTGATACCTTGCTGAAAACCTTTCTGTTTTGCCACCTGTTTTTTTCAGAGGAGTTGTTTGGTTCTGTGTTGTTCATTTGTCCTGCGTTTTATGATTTTATAACTGAACGACGTTTTCATTTTTTATTGGATGCTGCCATTAATAGATTTACGAGCTGGCAGGTTATGAGTACTTTTAATAAATAAATACAATAAATAAGCTTTTATATCGGACTTCCTTCTGATCCTACAACTTAAGTGGATGAGCAGGCAGTGTTGGGGCAAAAGTCAGTCTTGCAATTCTCGGAAATGACGAGGCAGCAGTTTCAGGCGCCCTGTTTATCAAGACTGTGCCTTTATCGATTTGTGCTTCAGCAGGTGCTGTGGGTTAAACCACAGAGCCTAGGACTTGCCGATCAGAAGGTCGGCAGTTCAAATCCCCGTGAGCTCCCGTTGCTCGGTCCCTGCTCCTGCCAACCTAGCAGTTCGAAAGCACATCAAAGTGCAAGTAGATAAATAGGTACCACTCCGGCGGGAAGGTAAACTGCGTTTCCGTGCGCTGCTCTGGTTCGCCAGAAGCGGCTTAGTCATGCTGGCCACATGACCCGGAAGCTGTACGCTGGCTCCCTTGGCCAATAAAGCGAGATGAGCGCCGCAACCCCAGAGTTGGCCACGACTGGACCTAATGGTCGGGGGTCCCTTTACCTTTACCTAGCAGAGATCTAGGTTGCTCTCTTAAGGAGGCAAGGCAATGGTGCTTAATTTAATGGATTGCTTTCATACTATCACACCCTTTCTTTCCTCAAGGGAGCACCAAGCAAAGTGCAAGCTGCCCCCCTCCTTTTAAGTTCACAGCAACCCTGCAAGGTAGGAAAGGCAGAGTGGCAGTGACCAGCCAAGGCCCCCTAGCGAGCTTTTTGGCAGTGCAGGGATCTCAAGCTGGCTCTCCATGCTCCAACAAGCTGCCTACGGTGGGGGTTGCTTCCAAATAACCTGTTTGTCAACCACACCCACCCACCCAATTTGTTGGTACAAGGTTTGCGAGGAAGTTAGGCAACATCAGATATTTATCTGGCATTCCTTCTGATTTGCTTGTGAAGAGGTTAGACAACGTTGCATCGAGGTATGTGTCAAGGGCTGGGCTAGATGACCCACAGGGTCCCTTCCAACCTTGCAATTCTGTGACTCATCCCACACTTCCCACGGCATTTACCCTTAGCTTTCCTCACTGCAAAAAAAGTCTGATATTTTAGTTTGTGGTGCGAAACCTCCCAAACGACTATAATTGCACAACCCTGAATTGACCGGGAACATGATTGAATCCCGCTCGAAAATAGTGACCAATAATAATAATAATAATAATAATAATTTATTATTATTTATACCCTGCCCATTTGGCTGAGTTTCCCCAGCCACTCTGGGCAGCTCCCAATCGAGTGTTAAAAACAGTACAGCATTAAATATTTAAAACTTCCCTAAACAGGGCTGCCTTCAGATGTCTTTTAAAGATAAGAAATCTGCTTATTTCCTTCACATCTGAAGGGAGGGCGTTCCACAGGGTGGGTGCCACTACTGAGAAGGCCCTCTGTCTGGTTCCCTGCAACCTCACTTCTCGCAATGAGGGAACCGCCAGAAGGCCCTCGGCGCTGGATCTCAGAAGTGTGAATGCGTGCGCATTCTGATATAAAAGCGCGAGAGAGAAGTCCTTGCAATTTGGCTATCTGTAGCAGTTAACGACTGCCGAGCGCCAGCAGGGCGGCACAGAAAAAGGAGGGCACTAGGACCTCGCGCTGCCTCCCTTGGATGTTGTGGTACCCAGTTCAGCAGATGCAAGAAGACCAGCTGTTTTGGGAGCATCATTGCTAGGGAACCATGGCCAGCCAGACACAGGGAATCCAGCAGCTGCTGCAGGCTGAGAAGAGGGCTGCCGAAAAGGTGGCAGAGGCTCGGAAACGTGAGAGGGGGCTTCTATTTTAAGGGGGGGAGATGGGGGGTTTGAGGAGGACCAGCATGCCTGAGTTCTCTGATAAAGGATAGCTGTGCAGTCATCACAATGGGGAATGAACTAGAATTTTTTTTGGGGGGGGGGGCTTTGGATCCATTCCCCAATTTCCTTCTCTTGCCCAGGGCAAGCGCAACCCTAAAAAAACAGGCCTGGAGAGGCAGGTAATGGTCTTTCCACCTGACCTTCAATGTCTGTCTCGCCACCTCCATCCCAGGGAAGGCCCGGAGGCTGAAGCAGGCCAAGGAAGAAGCTCAGGCTGAAATCGAGCAATACCGCTTGGAGCGTGAGAAAGAGTTCCAGCAGAAGCAGCAGGCGGTAAGATTTCTTGAGGGTTTGTTTTTTTTAATGGGTGGGGGAAACTGAGCATGGAGGATGAGTCACGGGAGGAAGAGGCAGAAGGGAACAGCAGCGTCGGAGGGGTGGGGAAGCGATTCCAAATGGTATAGGGTAACCTTTGTGATTCCCCTCCCACTTAAAATTGGGAATTTGGGGATCAGGCAAGGGTTATTTTTAGGAAAGGGAAGAATTCAGGGCAACCCCTGTTCTAAGGTGGTACAGAGGATATGGGGCAGGTTTGAAGGAGGCAGAGTGAGCTGTTTATCTTCTAAGAGGCCGCTGCACAGGCAAAATGGATGGCTGTGGGAGAGGGAAGAGAATGGTTTACTAGTTGTGCTAGATGTAGCTCAGTGACAGAGCATTGGATCTGCATGCAGAAGGTGGCCGGTTCAATTCCTGTCATCTCCAGGTAGGAGATGCCCCAAATCCTAGACAGCCTCTGTCAGCCTCTGTGGATGATACAGAGCTGAATGGACCAAGGGTGTAAGGCAGATCCCTATGCAAAAGAGGATTGGGTAGCCCGTTTAGGGTCGTTTTCCAGACCTCCTTATGGCAGAGATGGATTAGGGCAGGGATGGATTAGGATGGGACCTGGAGAGCTGTTTCTGGACAAACGCCGGCTCCCTCCTCCTGAAAGCGAGAAGAGCGCCACAACCCCGTAGTCGCCTTTGACTGGACTTACCTGTCCACGGGTCCTTTGCCTTTTACCTTTTACTAGATGAACCTTGGGAGGCCCTTCCAATTCTACAGTTCTAGTATTCTATGACATTAAAGGCTCAGTTCCCTGTTGTTGGGGGATGCAGGTGGCGCTGTGGGTTAAGCCACAGGGCCTAGGACTTGCCGATCAGAAGGTCGGCGGTTCGAATCCCCGCGACGGGGTGAGCTCCTGTTGCTCGGTCCCTGCTCCTGCCAACCTAGCAGTTCGAAAGCACATCAAGTGCAAGTAGATAAATAGGTACCACTCCGTTGGGAAGGTAAACGGCGTTTCCATGCGCTGCTCTGGTTCGCCAGAAGTGGCTTAGTCATGCTGGCCACATGACCCAGAAGCTGTACGCCGGCTCCCTCAGCCAGTAAAGCGAGATGAGCACCGCAACCCCAGAGTCGGCCACGACTGGACCTAATGGTCAGGGGTCCCTTTACCTTTATGATGTCAAAATAGACTTCACTACTTACCTGTACCTTCCTTCAGGTGCTATCATATTTCATAACTTTGTTGTCTCTCTCTCCGCCCACAGGCTCTGGGCTCGCAAGGGAACCTGTCTGCTGAGGTGGAAGCCCAAACCCGCAAGAAACTGCAGGCGATGCAGGGAGGACAGGCCCGGGGCAAGGATCGGGTCCTGCGACAGCTACTCACCATTGTTTGGGACGTGCGACCCCAAATACACGCCAATTACCGCATAGCTGCCTAGTTGACCCATCGGCCCAGCCTGCAGTTGCCATCAGGGGGACCTTACTGACCAGCCTCAAACACATATAATGTCCCTGATTCCTAAAAGCAGTGGTGCAGTTAAATAATTTTATCTCGGCCCTTAACGGTGTTTCAGAAACTCTTTAGATGATGATTATTTCAATTTAATAACAATAATAATCAATGTTGCTCCCAGCTACTCTGGGCAGCTTCCAACACATATAGAACATCAGACATTTAAAAACTCCCTGTCACAGGGCTGCCTTCAGATGTCTTCTAAAGGTTGTACAGTTACTGATCTCCTTGACATCTGATGGGAAAACGTTCCACAGAGTGGGTGCCACTACCGAGAAGGCCCTCTGCCTGGTTCTTAGGCATATGACTTTACAGCACGTGATATCCCCCCAAATAATCCTAGAAACTGAGGTTTGTTCATGGTGCTGGGAATTGTAGATCTGTGAGGGGTAAACTGCAGTTTCCAGGATTCTTGTGGAGGGTGGGGAGTCATGTGCCTTCACTCAAAATATGATAAGCCAAATTCTTCTGAGCGGAGCGCAGAACTGATTTCCTAGAATCCTATTCTGACAGCACTACTGCCTCAAGTTCCAACTTTACATGCTCCTAGAACCTCTGTTCCTCCCAATCTCCAGCACGTTTCAGCTTCCTGTGCTCCTATAATTCCCCACCATTTTTTTTAAAAAAATACTTCTATCATATCTCATATCTAAGGCTGAAAATAGCACACGATGGTTATCACCATTCCATTATCCCAGACTGAAGCAGCAAGCTGGTGGCATGAAAATTTACTCAGTTTTATAAATGCTCTCAACCTTTTATCAGCAATAGGAGTAAGGAAGGGGGCCATGTTTTCTTGTGGGCAACCTTCCGGGGCAAAACTGGGCAGAGTAACTGACTTTTTGCCTTCGTAAAAGAGAGCCAGTGTGGTGTAGTGGTTAAGAGCGGTAGTCTCGTAATCTGGGGAACTGGGTTCGCGTCTCCGCTCCTCCACATGCAGCTGCTGGGTGACCTTGGGCCAGTCACACTTCTCTGAAGTCTCTCAGCCCCACTCTCCTCACAGAGTGTTTGTTGTGGGGGAGGAAGGGAAAGGAGAATGTTAGCCGCTTTGAGACTCCTTAGGGTAGTGATAAAGCGGGATATCAAATCCAAACCCTCCTCCTCCTCCTCCTCCTCCTCCTCCTCCTCCTCCTCCTTTTTCTTCTTCTTCTTCTTCTTCCAATAGGCTGCATTTCCACCACAAAAACCAGAGGTTTCTACAGAGCTACACATCTCTCTAAACAGGCAAACAATAGGCACAATCAAGGACAAATTCCAGTCAGGCAAAAGCACTCACGGATGGAGCAAAGCAAAAGAGAGAGTGTGGTTTGGAAAAAACCCTGAGACCCATATAGAGAAGTGTGGAGGGCCTGAGGTTCCATACCCTGCTCTAGAAAAGCTTTATTTTGTCTCTGCATAGTTCCCTGTTTCTCTGCTCCCACAATATATATATATTTTTAAGGGCAGTAAGGTCCCCTTAGCTGAGTCCTACAAAATGGGTCCATCACCTTCCACATCGCAGTTCTCGGTTCCTCTCTCTGTTTTGCTGCACCCCGTGGCATGAAGGGGTGTGTCGAGAAAACTGGGGCAAAGGGGTTTTTGGGAGTGCCCCATCGCTTCCTGCTGGTGTCTGTACGTGTGCCGAAAATGTAGCTCCTCGTTTTTGTTCTGCTAGTGTTGTACTCCAGGACTCCTCCCTGGTCCCACCCTCCCCACAAATGTACAACTGGACGTTTCAATAGTCACTTCCAAACATGATTAATAAAAAGTGTCATTACGGTTGAAATGGATTTAAAAGTGCTTATTATACATCTGTGGGGCGAGACCCCCTGGTATCTGAGGGAGATGGGTCAGTGTCAGCAGGTGAAATAATGTGACTAGTATTTGTTTTAAAATATATTTTTTATTTATATGACTTGCTACCTGCTCTTCAACATAAGGTCTCGTGGGCAGGTTACAATAGACATGCAGACTTATTTGAAGGAAAAGAAGGTGCTTTCAAGGTAAAATGTGCACACAGTCCATATTGGAGAGATAAATCACTGGCTATAGGGGCAAGACAAGAGTCATATACTATTGCCCTATCGCCTTAATAGCTCAAGTACAGGGTTGTACCCTAAAGCTGCAGTTCTAAACCTGGGAACATATCCCATTCAATTAATGTAAGATAATTCACTATGTAAAAAGATAACAACAACAACAACAAATTTTATTTATACCCCGCCCTCCCCAGCCAAGACCAGGCTCAGGGCGGCTAACACCAAATATAAAAACAATTGATTGAAATACAGCTTAAAAACAAGATTAAAATACAACATTAAAACATTAAAATGCAGCCTCATTTCAGTGGAAACTCAATCAAGAAATTTTGGGGGATAAAAACATCAAGTCTTCACCACGGCTAACTATCCAGACTGGTCTTACACGGGCCAGAAAAAAGCCAGGGAAGTCCCCGGATAGGAGTTCCAACACAGAAGGAGAAAGGAAAAATGATAACCCCTCATAATCATCCCAATATTAAAAGTGTGTAGCCGAGAGAACGGAACAGGTCTACTGTGATATTTAAACCCGGAATACTAATCCAGCATAATACCATGACGCTATGGGAATGGGGAGAGAAGCATTGTGGGAGCTATTTCAGTGGGATCTGTCCTGAGTTGTATTCACTCCCATCCAGTTTTTAACATGTGTCCCCTACAATAGCGTAGGCTAAAAGCGAACCACATGGACGACACTTTATGAAGAAGCAAAAGTCTTTATATACAGAACTTCGGAAGTCACAGAAACGAGACTTTAGACATGTCTCCATGCAGACGGCAAGAAAGATTCTAAAAGAAACGGGTTTCAAGAGAAAATAATTGGTTTCATCTCAGGAACGAAGCATGCAATCTTCACGTTAATGAAAGAAAGCAGGCCATGTGGAGAACACCACGTGGAGTTATGGGAGCTGGAAGTCTGCGAGGGCCCCTGCTCTTAAATCTTCCTTATTCCAAACTTCCAAAAGAAATAAGCAGACTAATCTGGGGCAGAACCAAGAATGCAATGTGCTTTGAAGTCCCACCCAGGAGAATGAGGTCATAACCAGGGGGCTTGTTGCACCTGCTTGATGCTTTTCCTTGCTTGCCTTTCTATAAATGCAAGGTGCAAGGCAGAAACTACCCCTCCCATTGTTATTGGGCTAGATCTCCTTTCAGCCCTGATCACTGCCAATGCTGGCAGGGGCTTGTGAGAATTGAAGCCCCATAACATTTGAAGGGCGCCCTAGTTGGTTCTTCCTGGTGTAGACAATGCTGAGTTGAAGGGGTCCACAGCCTTGATTCTGTATATTTAAGGCAACATTTTAAAATAAGGTGAACATAGGGAAGAATGTGACAGTTTATGTTGTAAACACCAATTGATGTATAAATTGGGGTTGGCTTTTGCAGCCCAACTCCCCATGGGACTCTGAGTCCCCTAAGTCCATGATCGGTCAGAGAAGAATGGATGGAGGCAGGATCCAGTGGAAAGCAAGGCAGATATTTATTTATTTTTCTGTTGCAACAGATTCCCTATCCTTCCAAGGAGGGAGAGACCCTGAGAGACCCTCTGCAGGAACCTTTAAAGACTTTTGACATCGCCCAACTCATTAATCAAAGACCACCCCAAAATAATCATACATACATCATAGGAGGCGGTCTACAGCAGAAATCCTGTCTGCCAGGATACCTGATAATGGTCACTGATTGCATTACCTGGGCAACCTGGACATTTTTTGTGTGATGGTTAATACTTTAGTTCCTGAGTCCAGGTCACAGACTCATCCTATTCATACACAAATACACCCTTTAGACAGGATTTGTAAGCAAAAAAAACAATGGGAAGGCTTTCCCTATTTGCCTCCCTTACTGTAGCGCATGGGTAGGCAAGCTAAGGCCGGGGGCCAGATCCGGCCCAATCGCCTTCTAAATCTGGCCCGCGGACTGTCTGGGAATCAGCGTGTTTTAACATGAGTAGAATGTGTGTCCTTTTATTTAAAATGCATCTCTGGGTTATTTGTGGGGCCTGCCTGGTGTTTTTACATGAGTAGAATGTGCGCTTTGAATTAAAATGCATCTCTGGGTTATCTGTGGGGCATAGGAATTATTCCCCCCCCCCAACATATAGTTCGGCCGCCCACAAGGTCTGAGGGACAATGGACAGAAAAAGTTTGCAGGCCCCTGGTAGAGGAATATTTGAGGTCACTGCGAGAGTCAAAGTGGCTTCAGGATTGCTCTCCCATACTATTTCAGACACATGGGTTATATATATTTCGATATGTGTGTATTTATGAATATTTATTCTATATTTGAGACCTTAGAATTCTTATAACACTGCAAAAGGTTGAAACTAAAGAAGGCGCCCGTGTGGGAAAGTCTTTTGTTTACTACTTGTTTCCTCTTGCGATCTTAACAGTTTGCACGGCAGGTATGCAACTCAGCAGGGTGCAGATTCCCAGCAAGTTAGGGGGGAAACTGCTCCAGTTGAATTTCTGCCCCCTTGCTGCTGTGAAACAAAATGGCAGGCAAGCCTCTCGGCGAAAAGAAACGAGCAGCCTTTCATTTGAATTTTCACAACCCCAAGAAGATCTGTTTGAAATTAACCAATTTCTAGTCAGGCTCTCAATTAGACAAGCCCCGCCAGAAACCCGCGGGGTCCTCGCGACAGATTCCCACCCGGGGCTTCCGGTGACCTCCTTCCCCTTTACCGGAAGCTGCGCACTTTCTGCTGTGGTCGCTGTTCAGCGTAGCTGTTCGACTCCTCCCCTTCGTAAAAGGTAAGGTGCTCCCGGACAATCGCGCCTCCATCCGCCCTCGGTTGTGCCATCCGCCCCATATCAGGGTGGATATCGTTTCTCCAGGCATTTTTCTACCGATGGTTCGTTTTTGGGGGGGCCGCTTGCCCGTCTGGACCTCCAGAAATTGAGTCGGGAGTGGGCGGGGGGGTGCCTTATCCCCTGCCATTGCAATGCTAAGTAGTAGAATTTAAGATGGCGCCCTTTTTCTTTTGCGCGCTGCTCCCCGTGAGCTGTTCGTAATCGGGAAACATCCTCCTTGTGGCGTTAACTAGGCCTCCCAAGCGCGGTCCTTTGGATAGAGAGACCCCTTGTGCCTTCCTTTTTAGCTCAGAATTAGAAACTAAAAATACAGAGGGTTTTAATTCTGGTGTGTCTAGCCGCCGCCCCCCCGGCCCCCATTTCCAAACGGCCTTTTCTCAATAGCGCACTGTACACGATGAGACAATTATGGGGTAATTGTGGGGAGGGGGGAATTGCATCTAGAGAAGAGACGGGTGGGATCCCTTTCCTCACATAACGGGGTTTTGAGATGCAGCCGCAAACGTGCCGCTTTAGCGGATCCTTGCTGGGGGATTTATTCATGCAGTTCGTGCATGATTAAATATTCTAGGGGTCTTTTTTCCCCATGTTTGCTATTTGGGAAGAGTGCAGGTTTAGGTGGTCTGATCTCCACCGGGTGTAACGAGATGGGTTGCAATGGAACAGATTAAAATGCAGAGCAATGAATGGCAAGTGAGGCAGGAGATCCAAGCTATTTTTCTTTTTTAAGATTACGTTTTGGACCGAAATGTATGCAATGGATTGTTTTGGGAGCGTGATTTTAGTGCAGTTTGCCATACTTGTACTAGGAAGCTGCAACCCTCCATAACTTTTTAAAGTTCATCCTTTGTATGGTCTGAGCAGGGCCAAGTGGGTGTAATATCTTTAGGGATCGTACCCACGTGGAGTGTATTCTCCTGGCGCTACAAGAGAACACTAAATTGCTGTTGCAGGAGAGGGTTTCTCTGGGAATTTAATGTGCTGGAATACAGAGGTTTTCTTTTTCTATTTTTAAGGTGGATTTTGTAGGATAAAAGAAGAAAAAGCTGCTGTTGTGCAGGAAAGGCGTGAGGAAAGAGTCAACAAGAAATTCCATCAAAAAAATAACACCCATTTTGACTCGGTGCTGGTGAGTGAGATTTATCTAGGAGGGTTTTTAGGTGGCTGTTCTTGAATCTCTTATTTTGGTGTTGCAACTGTGCTTCAGGCAGCACCTCAAGAATGGGACTTCTCTTAGGAGTTGTAAATTTCAGTTTCCTGGTGCCATTCTCTTTTGTCCTGTAACTGGTGTCGTATATGATACGTGGATCTGAGAATCCTAATATCTTAGAAAGCTCCTGCGTTGATTTGGAAGTGGGGAATTGTGGATGTGTGCCTGGCTCCCTCATTTTCTTGCCCATCTCTCCTCCTCCCCCCCTTAGAGATGAAGTGAGGATGGATGCTCATCTTTAGCTGCATGTGTTTTCAGGGTGTCTGTTATGAGCATAAATGTAAAGCTGCAAAGCCATCTACATGGAGGCATGTTTTCATGGGCTTAGGTGATGAGGAGGAATTGTTGGGGTAACTAGCTTTTTCAGGGCATAGTGAGCTTAGGATTGTTGCTGTCCAAATGCAACGCATGCAACTTTTAGGGGGTCCCACTTGCACCCCTTATACACACTTTTCCAAAACCTGCCAGAGGAATAGCCATATTGCTCTGTTGCAGAAATAGCAAGAAAGTATACTATCGTGGCACGGTAAAGGTAAAGGTACCCCTGCCCGTACGGGCCGGTCTTGACAGACTCTAGGGTTGTGCGCTCATCTCACTCTAGAGGCCGGGAGCCAGCGCTGTCCGCAGACACTTCCGGGTCACGTGGCCAGCGTGACGAAGCTGCAGCTGGCGAGCCAGAGCAGCACACGGAAACGCCGTTTACCTTCCCGCTAGTAAGCGGTTCCTATTTATCTACTTGCACCCAGGGGTTCTTTTGAACTGCTAGGTTGGCAGGCGCTGGGACCGAGCAACGGGCGCGCACCCCACCGTGGGGATTTGAACCGCCGACCATACGATCGGCAAGCCCTAGGTGCTGAGGTTTTACCCACAGCGCCACCCGCGTCCCTATCGTAGCACCATAAACACTGGTAAATTAAGTATGCCATGGGTGTTTGTGGTATATGAAAACGTATCAGTAATTTTTATGCATGTCATAAAAATTGGGGGTAGGGGATGTGCCACCCTCCAGGTGTTGCTAGACTACAACTCCCATCATTCCTGACCCTTGGCCATCCTTCTTGGAGCTGATGGAAAGTGGACTCTCAGCAACATTTGAGGAGCTGCAGAGTCCCTGTAACTGACTTGAAGTGCTGCTCAGAGGATTTGCCTTTCTTCTCTAGTACTTCATGCATGTTCTTTATGAACAATCTGGCCCTCATAAAGGAGGCTCATGTTAAGTAAAATCATATGAGGCCAATGTGAGTCTTATCCTCATTCCCTTTAGAATGCAAATTATTCTAGTTGTGACAGACCAAAGTACTTTTCTAAGAGATTCTGATTTAATGTGGTATAAGACTATAGAGCTATACTCATCATTAGCTATTTTTTAAAAAATAAAATCTCGGAGGTATGGTGTTATCCACAGTGTCTTGCGAGAACTGAAATATTCTGCTGGTTTCTAAATGTTGCCTTTTTCTTGTTTTAAGTGCAACAGTGATAAAAAGGGCAGATAAAAATACTTGCATACATATGCAGCTTGAAAAGATGGTGGCAAAGGAACAGACAAGTGTACAGCACGAATCTTTCAATTTTTGATGTCAGGTTTCTGCCCATTTATTATTTTGTGTAGAGAACATCCTTTCTGCCCTGTGCAGACAGCAGAAGGATCTACATAACCAATGGAAGAACATTGCAGTCTTCCAGGACACATTGTCACTGACCTAAAAGTTGAATTATTCAGCAAAGAAACTTCAAAAGGGGACTTTGCTCTGAACCTGTAAATCTGGTTGTGTTTGTTGAGGCCTGAAGCCAGGCAAGGGCTTCCTCAAACAATACAGGCGTTAATTAACATAAGCTTTAAGTAGGAAGGTTGTGCTTTCACCAACCAAGCTATTGTGAATGATAACTGCACTTTACTTGCTTACGTTCAACCTTGATAATTGTCAGTCTGTTACCTCTTATATTGTTTGGCCGTACTATTTATGCACTTTTATGCTAAGTCTTCGTTTCGTTTTTTAGAGAGAGAGAGGCATCACCATGACCGAGAACGATGTTGACAATGAACTTCTGGATTACGAAGACGATGAGGTGGAAAATCAGGCCGCTGGAGATGGGGTGGACGTCCCAACTAAGAAAGATGTCAAGGGGTCCTATGTCTCCATCCACAGTTCTGGCTTCCGGGATTTCCTGTTAAAACCAGAGCTGCTGCGTGCCATTGTTGATTGTGGCTTTGAACACCCCTCTGAAGGTGAGCCCGGGTGCCTTGTCTGGTGGGGATATTTCAGAAAGTTAGCAAAGGAGGGCTGAATGTAAGTGCTTCTGAGATCCCTGACCTGCCAGGAGGTATTCATTGTACTTTTTCATATTCTCCATGCAGTGCAACACGAGTGTATCCCACAGGCCATCTTGGGCATGGATGTCCTGTGCCAGGCCAAATCTGGCATGGGCAAGACTGCCGTCTTCGTTCTTGCTACACTACAGCAGTTGGAGCCGGTCACTGGTCAGGTATGTTTCAGAAAGGAAAGCAGTTTTTCAAAATGGTGGATGGGTTTTGAGGAGGGAGCATGACAGCCTGCCAGCTTAAACAGACCTGAATGAGAATCTGCTAGAGTGCCGGAAGTAATCAGCAGGGGCTTCTTAAAACATATTTCCTCCTTCCTTCACAGGTGTCGGTGCTGGTGATGTGTCACACCCGTGAGTTGGCCTTCCAGATCAGCAAGGAGTATGAGCGCTTCTCCAAGTACATGCCCAGCGTCAAGGTGAGAGACGAAGGGCTGCCACAGCTGTTGTCCCTGCTCAAGTCCATGTACAATGTTTTGAGAGCCAGTGTGGTGTAGTGGTTAAGAGCGGTAGTCTCGTAATCTGGTGAACTGGGTTCGCGTCTCCGCTCCTCCTCCACATGCAGCTGCTGGGTGACCTTGGGCCAGTCGCACTTTTCTGAAGTCTCTCAGCCCCACTCACCTCACAGAGTGTTTGTTGTGGGGGAGGAAGGGAAAGGAGAATGTTAACCGCTTTGAGACTCCTTCGGGTAGTGATAAAGCGGGATATCAAATCCAAACTCTTCTTCTTTGCCTGTATGGGAGTGAACAGTAGAAAATATACCTAAGAGTACGGTGGGAGAGGTGTGGACGATTTCATGGCTTGGGGATGAAACTAACATGAGGCAATTTCTGTCAAGTTACTCATTTGACAGCGTTTGCATCCTGCCTACGTCCTGTTTTCATTTATTTTTACCCATTTCTGCACCCTTGGGGCTTTTGTTTCTCCTGGCTGCCAGCCTTTATTTGAGAGTTCCCTCTCTTTCCCTCCCTCCCAGGTGGCGGTGTTCTTTGGGGGCCTGTCCATCAAGAAGGACGAAGAGGTGCTGAAGAAGAACTGCCCCCACATTGTGGTGGGGACCCCGGGCCGCATCCTGGCCTTGGCCCGCAACAAGAGCCTCAACCTCAAGCACATCAAGCACTTCATCCTGGACGAATGTGACAAGATGCTTGAGCAGCTTGGTGAGGGGCTGTGGGCATGTGATCCGTGGGGGTTGGGCTTAGTAGTTGGACAGCAAGGAAGGTGCTGCTTGGGTCAGCCGGGTGTCCATGCTTTTGACTTCTTTGAAGCTGTGTTTTCCAGAGCAAGAGGGAGAATGCTAACTATTTCTGAGCACGTTGGGTTAGATCCCGGGCTGTTCCTTTTTTTGTGGAAGGGGCTGTTATTTCAGTGGAGGCTCCTGCTGAAGGAAGCTGGGGAAGTACTTTTGCTAATGCTTCCATTACTGCTCTGTATGGAGGGAGGACTGCTGGGGGAAGGGGGAATCTCTGCAAACTGTTTTGCCTCCCCCTTCTTCCAGCAAAGCATTGCGTGAGTGTAACACTACAGAGTGCAAGTCAGGAGCCAACCCAGAGAATGTACAAACAGCATGAGATTTCTTTCCCCTACTGTGTGTGAGAGAAATTTAACTTGAGGCAGCTTACAGTCAGATACAGATTATATCAGATACAGATTTACGATACAGTAAAGCAGTAGTACAGTTATTGGCCAGTTATAGCAACTGAAGATAGAAAGGCAGACAGTAACGTATGGGTATATACACCTTAAAAAGTTGCCCATACTCTTCTCATGAATGCTCAGTCCTCTGAAAAAAAGCACCATAAGAGCTATTAAGTGTTTGTGAGACTGGAATAACTTCCTTACGTGGCTATGGTGTGGCAGTGGAGGAGAGGAGACCTATTGGATTCCTGGAGTGTCACAGAGAGCCATTTCTAACCCTCTGCTCCTTTTCTTCCTTGCAGATATGCGCCGGGACGTCCAGGAGATCTTCCGCATGACCCCGCACGAAAAGCAGGTCATGATGTTCAGTGCCACACTCAGCAAGGAAATCCGCCCTGTGTGCCGCAAATTCATGCAAGACGTAATTAAACCCCTTCTACCTTCTTTATCCACCTGGCCGGCCGGCCAGCCTCCCTTCCTCCCCGTCCAGGGAAGGAGCAGGGGGCCAGAGCTTAGACCGCCACCACTGCCTACAGCACCCTGGGCTGCACCGCTGCTGCCCGCCGGCTACCCCAGTCCCCCTAAGGCACTTGTAGGGCACATACCTTCCGGAAGATCATTCGGGTTACGCTAGCCAGCCGCATATTTGCACACACGAACGAGAGGCCTCTCCCAAAAGGGCTAGAGAGCACCCGCACACCACGATCATCCTCTGCCCAGCTGGCACACACGACCTAGAGAGTGTCCACGTTAGTGATGGAGGGGATCCATTCCAGAAGGATCCTCTTCCCGCCTCCACACTTGGCGGGTGGCGCAGAATACACGGCGCCCCCCTGCTCTTTATCCTGTATTCCCTGCACTCCCTTCAGCGTGGGATCCACCTGATGGTCAGCACCGTGTTCCGAAGATCCTGGCCCACACACACCCATGTTCAGAAGATCCTGGCCCCCTCACACCCAGGCAAGTGTAGTTTTCTTGGCTCCTCACCCCCATGCATTACGCTCGGGTACACACGCACCGGCAGCACGCACGCACACCATCCTGCCCTCCTTGCCCTGTCCTGCCCTGCCCACTCACTGGCTGGCACTCTGGAGACCTGCGGCGAAGGACTCCCCGAGGGATCCAAGGGACCGGCTGCAGCCAGTGGAACAGACGTGCCTGGCGACCTGGAGGAGAAGTTTTATCCTTTTTTTGTTCTGAACTGGGAAAAGCGTGCTGTTTTATTTTCTATTACCCCTTTCTTCTCTGTCCCCCCCACCCCACCCCCGTGCCATGTGGGAAAGGGATTGTCTTGAGGGTCCTCACTGCTGGGGGGGGGGAGAGGGAAGTAAACTGCTTCCCCTGCCCTCCCCAGCAAAAAAAGAGCCGTCAAATCATGGCTGGAGGTAGCGACAGTCGGAATGCCAAATTAATCTTGAAATGAATAGGATTTGTGAGGCAGATAGTGGGTCTGTGGGGTCAGGTGGAAAGATGAGTTTCTGGAAGGGAATGGGCCATGTGGAATCCGCTTCCCATGTGTATTTCGCTGGCCCTTGGTTCCAAGCACCAGAGTTTGGGTAACTAGATAGTTGGAAATTGCAGGGGATGTGGTACATGACTGGACCCGGAGCCCCTGCTTGCTATTAGGAAGAAGCCTGTGAGGGATGCGCAAGGCCAGAATGGTTTAGGTGGTTGAAATTCCTCCACATGCACTGACTTCATTCCTGTGCTGTTGCTTTTCCTTTTTTTTAAACACTGGGGATTGGGAGGAAATCGTAAAGGAAGGCATTTGAGTCTTGTGTTTCATTTTTAAAGTTCATACCCTGCCTAATCTTGAAAGTGGCTAATGTTTTAGTGCTTTGTAAAGGAGGAGGATATTAAGAGGTGGCAGTGTTAGCCTTTCCCCCAGAATGCTTTGCAGGGAATGTTCATGGCTGAGCCGGGAGAAGTGTCTCCCAGGATCTTTCGGATGGAAGCTTTTGGCTTCTTAAGATTTATTGAAAGCGGAAGGGGGGGTGGGGTGTCCCTTCATTTTTCTGATCTTTCCTAAGGGAACGTAGGGCCGTGGGCGTGTATGCGGCGAGAAAAGCTGTTCCTGTGCCCGTTTTGTGCTTCTTGTCCACCCCGACCCACCCCCTCCCTCCGAGCCCAGGTCAGCCTTGCCCTGGTCTAACCGGCCCTGGGTTTGCTCCTCAGCCCATGGAGATCTTCGTGGATGACGAAACCAAGCTGACGCTGCATGGTCTGCAGCAGTACTATGTCAAACTGAAAGACAACGAGAAGAACCGCAAGCTCTTTGACCTGCTTGATGTGCTGGAGTTCAACCAGGTGCCTTCTGGAAGTAGACCCTGCCCCAGGGTCAGGGTTTCTTGATGTGGGAGGGACCAGAACTTGAAATGTCCAGTCCACCTTTAAAGATTAAGAGGGTTGACTTGGTAGAATGTGGGGAGCCTGTTTCTGCTTCCGATCCTTTTCCTGGCTAGATGCTTGATCTGAGTCTCACAGGCTGAAATTAAAAGCTTAACGTTGGCCCGCATGACGACCACAAAGCGACCCGCCTTGGGGATAACCTGATGGTGGAGAAGTTGGGTTCTGCCTTCATGGCTTCCTATGAGTGCAGGCTCCATGCCCGCTCCAACCATTTTTGAGAGGGGACTTGGCAGGAGGCCGAACCGACATCCCTTCGCTATCAAGGGGCAGCTGTGAATAGGTGTAGGGTTGACACATCACTTTCCCATCTAGGTGGTGATCTTTGTGAAGTCCGTGCAGCGCTGCATCGCGTTGGCTCAGCTGCTGGTGGAGCAGAACTTCCCGGCCATCGCCATCCACAGGGGTATGCCCCAGGAAGAGAGGTGAGAAGGACACAGAACTGTGACGCAGGGGGTTGCTGGTTGAGACGCAGGTGGCTCATTTGCTGTGATGAGTTTGCTTCAGACTAGAGTCTCTGACTCTTTCGGTGATGCTTTTCTAAGCCCTGAGCAATGGTCACTGTGCTACGTTGCTGAGACATAGATAAAAGTTCCTCCTCTTGCAGTTTGTTGGCAGGAGATGATGTTTAACGAGTGGGGTCCGGGACAAGAAAACACTATTAATGCGAATCATCTGGGTAAAGTTGATACAGACATCCACTTTCTTGGCATCTGAATCAGCTTTGGGATGGGGTGGGTACAGAGAAACATCTTCTTGCTCTTGACATTTTGGAGCGCCTTACATTTAGCAAGATCCTAGTTTGGGTCAACATGAACTTAAATGCCTAGTCTTGGGAGTGGCTAGGGGACAAAACTTTTCATAGGCTGATGAGGAGCTAAAAGTATAGTTCGTAACCAGGGAATGTGAGCCTTGTAAGGGCAGTCACATCTGGTGGGTTAAAACACAGGCTGTTTGGGAGTTGTGTTTTCTGTATGGTGATAGTCTTATTCCTTGGTTACTCCAGAAGGCCGGACTGTTTGCATTAAGCAAGCAGCGAGTCTTCTGTGATACAGCATCCTCCTTCAGATGTTTGTCCTGCTTGCTTCAGGAGAGAGGTGGAAGCATAGCTCATGTTTGGCCCAGGCCATTTGTGTGCATCTTTGTCTTGTTTTTTTGTTTTGCCTCCTATTTGAAAGGGTAGTTTTGTCTTGTAGGGTAGAACAAAGGGGTGGGAGTTGTCTTTCTGGTGTTCTACTAAGAGGTGGGGTTTCTAGGGGGCCTAGAGATATTAATCACTTTATTTTCTTGGCCTCGCAGGTTGTCTCGGTACCAGCAATTCAAAGATTTCCAGCGCCGTATCTTGGTGGCCACTAATCTCTTTGGTCGTGGCATGGACATTGAGCGGGTCAACATTGCTTTCAATTATGATATGCCAGAGGATTCGGACACCTATCTGCACCGGGTGAGTGTGGGGCTAGCGAGAAAGTAGATTCCAAACCTCAGCTTTGAGGCCCAAGTTCAAAAGGATAGAAAAGTCCAAGGTGGTGTTGCGCTGATGAGTTTGCTCAGACTAGAGTCTCTGACTTGTTTTGATGTCTCTTCAAGCCCTGAGCAACACCCGTGGTAAAGGTGGGTTTTTACGTGCCCTGGTGCCTCTTGCTTTCAGTACTTGACCTTGGAGGGAACAGCCTACTTTTGGGGAAGTACAGTGGTACCTCGGGTTACATACACTTCAGGTTACAGACTCCGCTAACCCATAAATAGTGCTTCGGGTTAAGAACTTTGCTTCAGGATGAGAACAGAAATCTTGCTCCAGCGGCAGCAGGAGGCCCCATTAGCTAAAGTGGTGCTTCAGGTTAAGAACGGACCTCCAGAACGAATTAAGTACTTAACCCGAGGTACCAGTTTACCGGGAAATACTTCGACAGGCACTTGGGCCCATCTTCTCCTTTGTGGCTTCCGCAGGTGGCTCGTGCTGGGCGCTTTGGCACGAAGGGCCTGGCGATAACTTTTGTGTCGGATGAGAATGATGCGAAGATCCTGAATGAAGTACAGGACCGCTTCGAGGTGAACATCAGCGAGCTCCCTGATGAGATTGACATCTCTTCCTACAGTAAGTGCAGCCTGAGACCTTTGATGGCGGTTGGAATGAGGAGGGGAGATTTAGACTGCCGGAAGAGCTTGTTATTGGAGGCCAAGCAGGAAATTGGAGACCTGAAGGGGGAGGTATAAGTTGACTGAATGCTGGGAAGCTGCTTTATGCCCTTACTCCATTTAGCTTAGTATTGTCCACACCTATTGGCTACATTTTTCAGGCATAGGCCATTTCCAGCCTTGGTGGTGTACATGCCAGGGATTGAACCTTTGAACCAGGTGCTTTGATGTTCTGAGGGCTCTCCACTTCAATCTAAATTTGAGGAATCGGATGAGCCGTATGAGAGAGCAAGGAACACTTGGAGGAAAAAATGCCCTATGAACTGAGCTTCTGGAAGTCACTGTGAACAGACTGCTGGCTCAGTGGGAGTTGCTATTTGCCATGTGGAATTGGGGGAGGGAAGTACTTAGTTTGGTAATGGTGGACACTTTCTGCAGAAGACAGAAAAATGCTGGAAAGGTTGTTCGGAAACATTAGAATTGAATGGGCAGCCTAAGCTTGTTTGCTGTGTTCTGCCTAATGTGTTTTGTCTCTTTTCAGTTGAACAGACCCGATAAAGGGGGCTTTGCCTCTTCATGTTGCCCTTGGTTTAAATTCCTGACCTCCTCCGCTTCCCTGGAGCTTCACGTTTTTAATTTCATCTGATGGAGAATGAGGTGACCGACAAGTCTGGAACACTCAAACCACACCCCACTCCTGCGGCACGGATAGAGGAGCATCTATCACTGGGCTGTGCGAAGTGGGGAGTTGGGGCTGACATCAGCAGATATCCTGCACTCCCTCAGGGCAAAAGTCTCATTGCTCAACTTGGCACTCAGATGACAAAGAAGGTTCTGCTGCTGGAGCCTCCACATGAGACCTCCTTTCAGATGGACCTCCACTGCCTGCCTGCCAACAAGATTTTGGGACTCCACCTATTGCTCTGTCCCCGCCCCTCCACCCATTCATCAATACTACCAGTGATCTGCCTCTGTGATGATGGGAAGTACGAAAGGGGAGCTTAGTTGGGGGTGCTCTGTGATACCTGACATTTAAAAGTACATTTTGTTTTATAGGGAGGGGGGAATTCCTTGGATGGGGAACTAAAAACACAAACATTTTTTCGTACGCCCGTTCATCATTTTTTAAAAAGACTGTTTTCCGTATATGTGCGTGTGTGTGTGTTATGTATGCCCTATCACTTTTTAATTTTGTCTGCATGTTAAAATTAATCCCCCTGTTTAAAGTTGATATTTCTTGGCAGGTAAACTAGTAGTGAAAGATTGATAATGTTTTAGTTGTGGCTTGTTCTCTCTTCCCCTTCCCCCTTTGAGACCCTATTATTTTTTGGTAATAAAGGAGCCCAGCTCTTATGGGTGTTGAATTAAACTAGTCTTGTGAGTAACCTTTTGCTGGTGTGGCTTCATTCTTTAGGGTAGGAGCATCTCTTGTACGGGGGGGCATTCCTTCTCTCTCTCTCTCTCTCTCTCTCTCTCGCTCTGGGTAGGTGTGTGTGTGTGTGTGAGAGAGAGAGAGAGAGAGAGAGAGAGAGAAAGAAAGGTTTTCTTGGAAAGATACACATGCACATTGAATGTGTGATACATTATTTGAAAGAATTATTAAAGTCCGCTGGACAGCTCACAGAATAATTAAAAAAATAAATATACCATATTTTTCCGTGTATAACACGTCCCTATTTTGGGGGACTCCAAATTAAGAAAATTTGGGGGTGGTTGTTGAGCTTTTTTTGGGGTAGATTAGCCCAGAGTTAAACATACTTTTTAAATAACAAACCCTTGTCATATACACGGAAAGGTACAGCAAATGAAGCAGGACAAAATACTAGGTTTTGTCTAATCAGTTGCTTAATACTCTGTGCTTTAAGGCCTATGTGCTGAAAGCGAACTTAATTGACACTAGATCGACCTTACATTGTAAGCTCCCGAAAACTAAGCTGGGCACAGAAGGGATGAAGGGCTTGCCCTCTAGCCCCCCACCCCACCTAGATTGAAATGTCAGTTACTGGTTGCCAGTGCCAACCAGCTTATTAGTGCATAAATACCGTATATACTAGAGTATAAGTCGACCTGAATATAAGCCGAGGCACCTAATTTTATCACAAAAAACTGGGAAAACTTGTTGACTCGAGTATAAGCCAGTTCACCAAACCACAAACCACCTGGTGGGCTGGAGTGCATGTGTACGTGCGCATGCGCTCACAGCAGAAGGGGCTTCTGCTCCTGTCCCCCTGCCTACCTAGCATGCTGCGTAGAGGAAGAACAAGCAGCCCCAAAGGGCTGCTTCCGGGCTGCTCGTTCCTCCGCCGCCACCGACAGCGGAGGAGGAGGAAGGAGCAGCCTGAAAGGACCCTCACTCGAGTATAAGCCAAGAGGGACTTTTTCAGCATAAAAAAGTGGGGACAGTAGGTGCAATCATAAAGTCATGGCTTAATTTTGATTTGATACGTGTAAGGCTTCACATCCTAAATAAACATACTAAAAAAATTTAAACGCTGCAAGGTAAGGAATTGGTTAGATTCTCATGTCATTGGCTTAAACACGTCTACTTAATTCCTTCAGTTTCTAAAAGCTGCTGCAAAATTCCACTAACAGCATCAAAAGGAAAGGGAGAGTATACCAGATGGGTTTTCCTTCCAACCTCATAGTGTGTTGCTTGAAGTTAGCATTTCGCTGCTTTTCTCCATTCCCCTACTACTGACTTAACCAAAAGACGAATCTGCCCCTTTCCAAACCATTACGGAGCAGACCACAGAAACAAATACATTCACCGAACATTTAATCCCCCAAACTGCTTCCCCCCCCCAATTTTTTTATTCATTTTATAACACAAAAAACAAACAGAAAAGACAATACAAACAAATTCTTGTCATATCCTTATTTTTCTAAACATTGTTAAGTGGGCTTCCTCAAGTCCACCTATCTTGATTTTCATTATACTTCATCTTTAGTAGTTTACATACAGTGGTGCCTCGCAAGACGAAAAGAATCCATTCTGTGATTCTCTTCGTCTAGCGGTTTTTTCCGTCTTGCGAAGCAAGCCCATTGACGGATTAGTGCTTTTAGCGGCTTATCTGCTGATCGGATCAGCTGATAAGCGGCTTAGCGGCTTAGAAAAAGGGGGGGGGACCGCAGGAACTCGCAAGGCACTGTCTTGCGAAGCAAGCCCATAGGAAATTCGTTTTGCGAAGCACCTCCAAAATGGAAAACACTTTCGTCTAGCGAGTTTTCCGTCTTGCGAGGCATTCGTCTTGCGGGGCACCACTGTATATCATAAATTTCCAAACTGCTGCTTTCACACTCGGCCATCCTTGTTTCCCCCTCCAAGTGAGAACCTGAGGGCATACCCCACTTTTGGCTGTGGTCCTGCACAGTTTAACAACCCCCATAGGAATTGCAAATCAGGTGTCGTTTTTAAATGGGGTATTATTTGCTTGCTGAGCATAAAAGTCCCAGGGAGACTGGCCCCCTCTGGAATTTGCCAGAACTATCCAATGGCCAGTTCAGGCCTGCAGACAAAGCTGTTAAAAGGTGATTATTACAGGGGGTTGCCTTAATTACAGTAACACAGCTCTGCTTAGGCTGGGAAAGGCCTCAAGGTAGGCGGTTACCATAGCAACGGAATCGCGCGCCCCTTCCCTCCCCGAAAAATAGCATGCACAGTGACTGCAAGGCCCCCTATTCATTTCTATGCTGACCTAACAAGTGCCTGAAAAAAGGCCACTGGGGTTATTAAAACAGCTCTTCATGCGTTAATACCCTGAAATATCTTACTCGTCCCTTGTGATCCCACCCCCAGTTAAAACTATTTAATAGGGGACAATATACCATCTCTGATCCCTGAGGGAAGAGAAATGGGATCCTGTAAAAACAATTATTTGCAGCTCTTGTATCTATTCATTGGGCTTCTGGGTTAACAGACTGAATTGGTAAAGGATCTCCTTTTGATATTCCTACAGAGGTGTGCTTTTAAGAATAAAATCTTTTATCTGTCTCAGAACAGAGTCTTGCCCCTCCTTTTTTGCCCATTTGTCATCTTTTATTCAGCTATGTACGTCCAATAGGTGGCTACCGAAAACACAAACATGCGTTTTATTTATTTAAAACATTTATACCCTGCTTCTCTGCCCCCTTGAGGAAGTTAACAATCTGACATGCCTTTCTGATAAAATTAATAGACCATAAAGAACACTCACACTGTAGAAATGGATTAGTAGCGACATTAAGCCAGCACTTGCCAGAAGCATGAGGAAATGAACTAGTTCTGACATGGCACTTAAAAGGTACGATAAGAGTTCATGGGTATTTTCTGGCTGGTTTTAGCAGAACCCAGCAGACTTTAAAAAAATAAAAAAATAAAATGGGTGCTGTAAATCCTCAATAGGTGCCTGGCTATTTGTTCCAAAGTGACTTCTTTCAAAATAAATAGGCTATTGTAAACGACGCTTACTCAAAAGTCAGTGCCACTATGCTTAGAACTGCTTAATTATAATCATAATATATGAACAATTATGGCAGGGACAATGGAACCCATAACCCTCCAGATCCCATAAATCTCAGCCAACAGGGCCAGCCCAAGACATTTTGGTACCTGAGGAGAACCACAAAATGGCACCCCTTCCTCACCAGCAAAGAAGGGATGAGTGAACAAAGGGAGAAATAGTGATCTACATTGGGATCTGCTGCCCCTGTGGATCCTGATGCCTGAGGCAGTTATCTCACCTTGCCTAATGGGTGGGCCAGCGCTGTCAGCCACAATGGCTCAACAACATCTGGAAGGCCAGGGGTTCATAATCTGTGCCTCAAATTGTAAGGTTTAAAGAGACAGAAGCTCTTTTGGCATGACAACTCTATTATCAGTCCAGCTTCTCCTCCTCCTAACTTTTGGCTCCTAACCTTGCTATTTTTCTGGGGGAATGGACTCTTTTCATGACATAAGAAACGGTCTGCTGGATCAGGCCAAAGGCTTACCTCATCTAGCATTGTGTTCTCACAGTAATCAAACAGATGCCTAAAGGAAGACTGCAAGCAGGAACCAGAAAACAATGGATAACCAACCTCATACAGCCAACAACGCTTACGTCTAATTAATGCATGAAGGGGTTAAGACCATAGAGTAAACTGTCCTGCCAGGCTTAGCTAGGTCACTCCCACTTGCCTTGGGAGGAAGGTAATCAAGACTATTGTTCACCTTCAATCTGCCAGGGAAGCTCAAAAGGTGAGCATGTCTTAGCTGGTTGCTGCGGCTCAGACCGCATGGCTCTTACAAGCCACTCTTTGAGTTCCTGTACCTCTAATGTTGGTGCTGGAGGAGACTCCTGAGAGTCCCATGGACTGCAAGAAGATCAAACCTCTCCATTCTGAAGGAAATCAGCCCTGAGTGCTCACTGGAAGGACAGATCGTGAAGCTGAGGCTCCAAGACTTTGGCCACCTCATGAGAAGAGAAGACTCCCCGGAAAAGACCTTGATGTTGGGAAAGATAGAGGGCACAAGGAGAAGGGGACAGCAGAGGACGAGATGGTTGGACAGTGTTCTCGAAGCTACCAGCATGAGTTTGACCAAACTGCAGGAGGCAGTGGAAGACAGGAGTGCCTGGTGTACTCTGGTCCATGGGGTCACGAAGAGTCGGACACGACTAAACAACTAAACAACAACACCTCTAATTTAGGAACTTTCACAACTGTCACTAATCCAAGCTTTACTTGGGTGGGGTGGGGGTGGGGATTATTGTTTTGTTTATTGTATTTTTAATTTTGTATCTGAACTGTCCTGACATCTACAGATAAAGGGTGGTATACCAATTTAAGAAATAATAAAGACTTCTACTGCCATGGTCCTAGCTCTTTCTTAGGAGAACCCTGGCTCCCACCGAGCCCTTTCTTAGGAGAACCCAGGAGTCCTGGCTCCCACCGGCCCCTTCCAAAAACGTACGCGCCTTCAGCTCTTGCTCCCCTCCCCCTCAACCCAACCGCATTACTACTACTACTACTACAGCCTAATCCTGTGGTTCCACAACATGGAGCACATGCCCCATGGCCTTTTAGGCTTCCTCCACGTGAACAGGATCTTATTTTTGAATAATAATAATTATATGTCAAACGGGGTAGGGGTGGGATCAGAATTTTAGAGATGCTTAGGTGGGGCGTGGCTAAAAAAAAGGTTGGGAACCACAGGCCTAATCCTTTTGAAACCTGAAACTTGTTTTTTTTGTAGGATTCCTCCTCTACCTGCCCATGGGTAGGCAAACTAAGGCCCGGGGGCCAGATCCGGCCCAATCGCCTTCTAAATCCTGCCTGCGGATGGTCCAGGAATCAGTGTGTTTCTACATGAGTAGAATGTGTCCTTTAAAATGCACCTCTGGGTTATTTGTGGGGCCTGCCTGGTGTTTTTACATGAGTAGAAGGTGTGCTTTGATTTAAAATGCATCTCCGGGTTATTTGTGGGGCATTGGAATTCGTTCATTATTTTTTTTCCTTTTCAAAATATACCAGTCCGCCCCCCACCACAAGGTCTGAGGGACAGTGGACGGGCCCCCTGCAGAAAAAGTCTGCTGACCCCTGCCTGAGACTGTAATTTCATCACCCCACTTCACACTGCCTCTGATACTTCAGTGTATCTGAAGAAGTGTGCATGCACACGAAAGCTCATACCAAGAACTAACTTAGTTGGTCTTTAAGGTGCTACTGGAAGGAATTTTTTTATTTTGACTACGGCAGACCAACACGGCTACCTATCTGTAACTGCCTCTGATACTGTTGCATTGACTAACAGCAACCATAATGATCCTCGCGCCCTCGCAGGGAACCCAGGAGTCCGGGATGCGCCAGCTCCCAACCCCTCCCGCTCCCTCCGACACCCAGTCCGCCCTTCCAGTTCTCCCACTTCCTCCACCCCCCAGGTAGCCCCTCCTTCCCAGTTGACCCCTCCCTAGAGGCTCCTCCCGCCTTTGGGGTGGCGCTTCTCCCGAATCCAGTCCTACCAGAAAATCCCAAGGAAGAGGCTTCTCTCTTTCTCCCCCCCCCCTCCCCGCGTCTCCTTCCCCCTCCTTCTCCATCTAGGGCTGGGCTAGTCTCTCCCCTTCCTTCTCTCCCTTTGCTCGGCGGGGCCAAAGATCCTCCGGAAAGTCCCTCTTTTGCTGGAGTTTGGACACACACAAATATATATATATATATTTTAAAAAGGTAGGGGGCATTAAAAAGAAGAGCACTGCTACCTTCCAGGGGAGGTGGAGGAAAGGAATGAAATCAAACCGCCCTACTCTGCAAGGTAAAAAGCTGAAATCGGAAGGGAAGGAGAAGGAAATCCGTAGGGAGGGGAAAGGGAAAAAGTTGCTACGGAGGCATCGCTTCTCTGGATCTCACCCGGTACGTGCTAAACGCGTGTGTGTGTGGAAGGGGGGGGCGCGTGTTGCAGCGCTGCGGTCTCTCCGGCAAGCGGGTGGTGGATATTCCTGGAGGGGTTTATTTGGGGGGTGGGGGTGATCGGGAGATCGGCCCTAATTAGGATCGTTGGGTGCAGTCGCTTAGGGAGGGGGTTGTACAAATTCTCTGGGGGAGGGAGGAATCTTTGAGCTAAGGGAGCAGCTCTTGGGGAGGGTGGGGGGGAAATTTGCTTCTCTTTTTTTTGATGTGTGTCGCTGCATCGATTAGGATTCAGGTGAGGGTTTGCAAGGATTCTTTAATTTAGAAGGGAGGGGGGAGTATTATTATTTTTTGCAATAAAGGCCTAAGAAGGCAGTTCTCTCCGCCGGGAATCTCATGAAGCCTATAAATAGACCAGATGTTGGTTGACAAACCCCCACGGTTTGAAACATTGCAGAGTTAAATGTGTTGTGAGAGATATCTTGAAATGCCTTATATAAAATCCCAAGTGTCCTTATTGCACAGCCCTGCAGACACACACACACCGATTGTTTTAAGAACTTAAAAGCATTCGATACAGGATGCTTCTATAAAGAGACTATTAGGCTATAAATGTACACACGTTGAGGCACCTTTTCCGGTTGAGGCACCTTTTCCGATTAGTCTCGCAAAAATCATGCTTGCCGCACACTCCAGAGCTGCAGAGAGCAAATGACATATAACCCCAGAAATATTCCGCGCCATGAGGCTCCCGCTCTTAATAACGACAGCTCCTCAGGCACAATCCCCTCTAAGCCGAATAAAACCACACTGGTCGGAATGGGATCCCCCAACCAGAACATATGGTGCCATAATTACACCTAGACCAGGCTCCCAGCCCAATCTGAAAGTGGCTCACGAGGAATCCCAAGCGCATCCTCGCTTCCTGTCTCACACAAATATTACCACAGCAGAAGATGCAGCCTTGCCATTTCATTAACACACAGAGACGCATGTTTTGAGGTAGGCTGTTTCTGCATATGCATGCAAAAGGTTTGATTCGTCAAGCTACGCCTTTCCCGGTGCCTGAAGTATTTTGTGCTTGTGGGGTGGTTGTGAAGCCATTTGTGGGTTTTATGATTGTTTCGTTCATTCTCATTTTCTGCAAAGGGTTGTTGTGTCCCTTGCTAGCCCTATCCGGAGCAGGTCCATCGAAACCGTTGGCCCTACGTTTAGCCACGATCGTTCATTTCAGTACAGTGGTACCTCGGGTTACAGATGCTTCAGGTTACATAGGCTTCAGGTTACAGACTCCGCTAACCCAGAAATAGTACCTTGGGTTAAGAACTTTGCCTCAGGTTGAGAACAGAAATTGTGCTCTGGTGGTGCGGCAGCAGCAGGAGGCCCCATTAGCTAAAGTGGTGCTTCAGGTTAAGAACAGTTTCAAGTTAAGAACGGACCTCCGGAATGAATTAAGTACTTAACCCGAGGTACCACTGTAGTTAGGGACGCGGGTAGCACTGTGGGTTAAACCACAGAGCCTAGGACTTGCCGATCAGAAGGTCGGCGGCTCGAATCCCCGCGATGGGGTGAGCTCCCGTTGCTCGATCCCTGCTCCTGCCAACCTAGCAGTTCGAAAGCACGTCAAAGTGCAAGTAGATAAATAGGTACCGCTCTGGTGGGAAGGTAAACGGCGTTTCCATGTGCTGCTCTGGTTCGCCAGAAGCAGCTTCGTCATGCTGGTCACATGACCCGGAAGCTGTACGCCGGCTCCCTCGGCCAATAAAGCGAAATGAGCGCCGCAACCCCAGAGTCGGCCACAACTGGACCTAATGGTCAGGGGTCCCTTTACCTTTACCTTTACCACTGTAGTTCCAACTCTTGACTTCGGCTGGAGGGGCCACAACCCTGTTAACATATGTAAAATCAGTGTACGTAATAGATGACCGAGATGAAAGATGAACTAGCAGAGCCAACAGCCATTATAATAAGCAGAATACAGGAGAAAATCAAGGCTTTCAAAAGTCATTTTTTAAAGCAAGCAAGCTGCTGCATATCTGACATGGATCGGCTAGAAAATCTGGCGGTGCGTCAAAGTCATTCCCTTTACCTCAGCCTCAAGCACGAGTTGTGGTTATTCAGTGGTGAACAGGAAAGCACTCTGAACATGCTCAGAGGCATTCTCTTTCATTGGTAGCTCTTCTGAGGTGCTCTGGGACACTGTTGGTGAACCCCTAGCAGTGGCGAACTTTGGGCTCTAACATTTCCACGGCACCCTGTATGACACCCAAATTCCCCCCCCAATCTCTTTTGTCATTGTTGCGCCACCCTCTCGGATCAGTGCCCAGTGTGGGTGAACCAGTCTGGCTCCCTTAAATTCACCTCTGACCCCTAGTTTCATACAAGCAGTTGGATTATGGGAAACGTAGAGTGGTATATATGTTCTATCCTGCCCCCCCCCCAACAACTGGTAATTCAGGGGTAGCTGATGCCATTGAACTCCAGCTCCCATAATCCCTTTCTGTGGGCCACACTGCCTGGGCCTGATGGGAGTTGTGGTCCAAAATACCTATCTGGAGGGCCGCCATGTTTGTTCATGCACTAAGGGGGAGCCTTCCCCAGATTGGTTCCTTCCAGGTATTTTGGACTATAACTCCCATCAGTCCCAGCCAGGTTGGGGAAGTCATTTTCCTGAGAGTTTAAATGAGGTTTTTCTTCGTCTTGAGGGCTCCTTGTTGGCATATTTTTCCCTGCAGCAGCAGAAATGCATAGACGATTATAGAAACAGGTTTCGGCTTGGTGTTGCAAAATATCTTATCTATTACGCCATGCAGATCTTGTTTTGTGGCTACAGATGGTGGATAGCCATCTGCTTATTTTCAACAAATTGCACATTTTGGCTTCATGCCATCCAAAAGAGATTATTTGGGCGGGGGGGAGAGCAGAGAGAAATTAAGGTAGGTCAACCTAAGATAGGGGAAATCAAAATTCTGGAGGTATAAAACCCCTTTTTGGAGTTTTGCAATTAAATTCCAAAGCAATCAAGGGATTGGGGGTGGCTGATAGAATGCAATTGTATTCTGAGACAGAGAGAGAGAGATTAGGGTCAGTGTATACAAGCAGCAGATTCGAGTGATGTAAAGGGATTTTCGGTTTTTTTGGAGCGTACCACTGCAGGAAATTAGGTCTGAGTGCTTCCCCAGCAGAAAATCCTCCTGGTAGATGCACAAATACAGAGAAGGCGAGCTTGAACGGTTTCCCAACATGCTGCTTTTTTACATGTAGGAACACGCACACAGTGCTTTCAAGATTCGTCGCCTCTACCTGCAGTCTGAAGTAGTCGAATCCAGGATAATAATTTGATTTTAAACTGGCCCTCAATCACTGCCTTGCCTTCAAAAGCTCACTTGGGCAAAGGACTGTACAGTGGTGCCTCGCAAGACGAAAATAATCCGTTCTGTGATTCTCTTCGTCTAGCAGTTTTTTCGTCTTGTGAAGCAATTGACGGATTAGTGGATTAGCGCTTTTAGCGGCTTATCATCTTATCGGATCAGCTGATAAGCAGCTTAGCGGCTTAGAAAAAGGGGGGGGGGAAACCCCGCAGGAACTCGCAAGACATTTTCGTCTTGCAAAGCAAGCCCATAGGAGATTCGTTTTGCGAAGCACCTCCAAAACGGAAAACTCTTTCGTCTAGTGAGTTTTCCGTCTTGCGAGGCATTCGTCTTGCGGGGCACCACTGTATTTTGGTCTTGCTTTGCCACAGTTGCCCATTCTCTGGTTACACCTCCAAGTTGGATTATTGCAGGGTGCTGCACCTGAGGCTGCTCCTGAAGACAGTTTGGAAGCTGCATCCAGTTGTATAAGGAAGGTGCCAGGCGAGCCTCCCTGGGGAGAGCATCACACAAACGGGAGCCACTGCAGAAAAGACCCCGTTCTTGTGTTACCACCTCTCACAGAGGAGGCACGTGAGGAAAGGCCTCAGATGATAAATGAGGAGAGTCTGGATTGTTTCATATGGAGAGAGGCGGACCTTGAGGCATTGTGGTTCCGTTTTAAGGTTTTATAGGTCCAAACCAGCACTTGGAATGGGGTCTGTGTAAAGCCCTAAATGATGTGGGGCCCAAATATCTGAAGGAACGCCTCTCCCTATATCTGAGCCTACCTGGTTGTTATGGTCAACAGAAGAGGTCCTTCTCAGGGTTCCATCACCAAGTAAAGCCTTCTCAGAAGTAGAAGCCCATCTTCAGAATTACCTCCTCTCTGAAGTATGTCTGGTTCTGATACTCCTTGAAGATACACTTCTCTCTTGAGGCCTTTGGGAGGCCTTGAGCCTTGTGCTGGCCATGCTGTTGCTGTTTTTCATTGCTTGCTGTTCAGTTGCATTCTTTTAAAGTTTTAGCTGCTCTTTTATTATTTGTATTCAACGCTTTGTTTTGTGATTTGTGTAGCCTGCCCTGGGAGCCTGTGGTGAAGGGTGAGGATACAAACCTGATCAATGAAATAATAATTTTATTATTGGATAAAATCAGTATTGAGAATTGGTGAGAATTAGTGTTTTGGGAACTGATCATGTGATCAGTTTTTGCTTTTTTAAATGATAATCTCCCTAGAGAAACTACCAGGGAACATAGTGTGGTATTCAGTAACGTTTCACTTAGTTTTACTCACCATAGGCCTATTGAAGTGAATGGCTCTAAGTAACTCATGTTATTTTCAGTGTCTCTACACTGAGTAAAACTTAGTTGATGATAACCCACAGTTAATATCAGGGCCTTGTCAGTATTTGGGGGGTCCGAAACATTTCCTGCTAGCTAGACGGAAAATCTTCATGAAGGATGAGAATTAAAGTTTATTCGCCTTTTAGTCTTCAGTTTTCAGCATTTAAAACCATGTTCACCCTTGCAACAAGCCCATGGGTCACTATTACCACCATTTTTCAAGATGAGAAGTAGGTTAAATCAGAAATCTCCCCTTAATTGCCATCCTATCCCACCTCCGGTCAGTTCGCTGACTGAAAATTTCTTGCTTTGTTTCATAGGGGAGGCTGTTCTGGAGCGAAAGATCCCATCTTTGATTTGAGGCGGCACGATGCGAGACTTTGGAGCCCCTGAACTAATAAGAAGCTGAGATTTTTTTTTATTTTGGGAGACACAAACACACCCTTTTGGAAACAGGGAACTGAACCCACACCATGCCCGTTTGGGGAAACAGACCTGCAAGCCCTAAGATGGTTGGTTTGCCAGGAGTGTTGAAAAAATCAGAGTGATGTGGCAGGAAGCTCAACTTCCCTCTGTGTCAGCAAACCGTTCTCCAACATATGTATTTGCTTGGACACTGGAGAATCGTGTTTTTGGCAGCCAGCTTCTAGGATAGCTCCAAGTCCGGAAGAGCCAAGATTTATGGATAACCCACAATTGTGGTTTCCTTGAAGACTGAGCCACCAGCCTTGGCATCTGAAGCAGCTAGGAGGAGCGGAAAATGCCATGCTAGGCCGTATTCTTCGTGGCAGGGAGCTGATCTTCGCGAGCCTCGGGTCCCAAGTAAACTTTGGTTGCTCTGGGTGTATAGCTCCCACACCCGCTCTTTAGTTTGTTTACAAATATTCATCTACATTATAATAATATATCTATATTATCGTGCATCCTCTCCGTGCGCCATGTTCCTCAGCAGAGCCAAGTCGTGGCTCCCTGGACTGCCTTGGCGACGAGGAAAGGCGAAAGATGCGAAAAAGGATGAGGAGGAATTGCAGGGGGAGCCGGAGGAAAGCACGGCGCCCCTGAAGCCAAGATGGTGGAGCGGCCAACGCGTCTTGGGCGCTATTGGCTGGGGCCAAAGTCCCGCTGCTGGAGAGAGCTCCCTATTGGCCAGGATACCTCAGCACCTCTCGCCACCGAAAGCATCCGTCGAATCGCCAGAGCAGTTGCAGATCTGCTTCAACTTCGCCCGCCATCTCTTTGACCTGTGCGTGGTGACTTTGCTCTGTGCCTCGTCCCCGGCCTTCCGGCTGGTTTTGGATATCCTGGGATTCGGGGGTCCTCTTAAGGTCTGGCTCCACGGCTTTGCCTGCTTCTTAGTCACCGCTTACGGGATGTACTTGGCCCTGTGGCTGGTGCAGGAGTACCTGGTGCAGTTTGCCTGCCTCTACGGCTTCCTGCAGACCCTGGTCTTGTGTGTCAGTATCCAGGCCGGCGGCTCTGAGCCCCCAGAGGAGAAAGAGCCCATCGACTCCGACCCAGCCAAGGAAGAGGAACTGTCAGCAGCTGGCACAGGCAAGCAGTCGCCGCCGCTATAAGGAGGAAGACTCTGTTGGCCCGCCTCCTGCGGCTGTTCGGGGTAGAATTGGGTCATGGAAGCCAAAGAGCGCAGCTGATGTGGTCCCTATTTAGGATGGCTGGACAGACACGCACAAAAGAGGAGGGAATAGAGAGTGTTGTGCGGCGGGTGTATGTTTGCAAAAACATATGTATGTGTGTCTGTCCTGTCCCCCGTGCAGGTGGTTCCAATGCCCATTTGTGAATGGCTTTTTGGGGAGCAAAGGGAGGGGAAACCATCACAACTATGACCACCGAGAGGGGCCTTGGAGAAATCATGGGGCACGAGAGTGGGGAGAGCTGGGTGCACTCCACATCCAAACCAGTCTGAACCTGGTTTTCCTGTCTTGCCTGCCCCCAGTGGATCTTGGGAACTAGATTTGGTGGGAAGGTGAGGGGACTCGAGGGTTCATTGACAGCGTCATGGACATGCCTCTGTAGAGCATGTTTGGCTGGCAGTTTTGAAGAAGCGTTGATGGGGTGGTCCGCGCATACCCAGTTCCTATAATCTGCAAAGACTGGTGATTTCATCAGTCAGTGGGGTCCTCTTAACGTTTTAGCAGAGGCGTCCCTAGGCCCAGTGTGAGTTGTCTAGAACGGACACTGGGAGCTGTGCTTTGATCTTGAACAGCAAGCAAGTGCAGCTTTCTGCTCTGGTGGCCTAGCAGGTGAAAGCAAGAGGCTTTGGACAATCACTTTGGAGGGAGGAAGGGAGACGCCAGGGGAAATGATCTGGGAAGGGCCACTAGATGCCACATTATATCTTCTTGCCCCCGTCTCAGGCTGGGGCAAGTGGGTGGGTACTAGGGATGAAGAACATCCCATCTTAACTGGGACCAGAGAGTGGATTTATCTGAGGATAGGGTGGGGTGGATTTGAGAACTAAGGGTCAGTTCCTATGAGAGAGACCTATTGTACCTGCACAAGAGGATTCAAAGGAGCCAATGGGAGGACTGGGGTTTGGCAGGAAGTGTTCTAATTGGTATGACATCTAATCTAGGGAAGATTCCAGAAAGTCATGAAAGCCTCCCGCAACTTAGAGCAGGGGTACCCATCATGGCACCTTCCAGAGATGGTTGGACTACAGTTCCCATCATCCCTGGTTATTGGCTGGGCTTGCTGATGGGAGTTGGAGTTCAGGAACTTCTGGAGGGCACTATCAGGAAATATGTAAAACTACTGAGGAGGAATCTGGATGGGGGTGGACTACTGAGGACTCCCTGTTAGAAACGGACTGCCTCTCCCTAGCTTATTCTGAAGGGGCAGGGTGGCTGTTTAGAAAGTTGATCTTCCCCTCCATCCCAAACCTCAGGGATAAGCAGTTCTGAGCCTGGAATTTCAGCCAGATTCCACCTGCTCCTCACCAGCATCTAGAACTTTTTCCAGCAGGAGAGTCTAGTTCTTTGCCCTGTTTTCTTGATACTCACCCCAAGCAACTTCAGCAATATTGAGATTTAATGCTACCAGATCAGTGTGAGCAATGTGTTGCCCAAAGGATCTGTGTGTGATTGAGAGAGGATCTCAGCATGCCTCTCTGCGGCCCAGGTGTGCTTGAGCTGCGCAGGGATACAAATGTCTACCTTTACCACACACCTGCACCTGAGGTGTGCCCTATTCCCTCGCAAGTTTCCCAGAATATTAATGTTCACCTGCGGGCAGCTTGGTTACCTGTACAGACTTGCAATAGGGGCTGCCAGCCATAGGCCCAATCAGCCTCTCTTCCAAGGTCCTGATAAAAAATTCCTTCCAGTAGCACCTTAAAGACCAACTAAGTTAGTTCTTGGTATGAGCTTTCGTGTGCATGCACACTTCTTCAGATACAGTGTGCATGCACACGAAAGCTCATACCAAGAACTAACTTAGTTGGTCTTTAAGGTGCTACTGGAAGGAATTTTTTATCTTGACTATGGCAGACCAACACGGCTACCTATCTACTACTGGTTCCAAGGTCCTGTTTGTGTTTTTCTTGCCAGGGGATGGGAAGTTTATATTGCGCCATGCTTGCCGTTGGAACTAGGGACCACCGGAGTGGATGTGGCAGTTGTGTTCGTAGGAACATTATTCCTTTCCTCAAAGTGGGGAGGCTCATTCTAGCAAGGCCTCCACATTCCTAGATCAGCACATCTTTCCAGATCAGCACAACACTCTTCATTCTTCAGTTCTGTTGTGATCATGTATGTCTGTTGTGATCTCCTAAAACAAAAGCCACCTTCTTGTGTGGAATCCATCCTATGTTGTAGCTACGTGAGGTCTACAGTCAGGTCCTTTCCAAGTTATATACCTTATATTTCTGTCTCCCCGCCCCCTTCTTCCCTTCAAGATCCACGGTCTCTGATGAATGCCCAAAATGCCCCCACAACAGATGTTCTCACTAGGTTATCCCCACTCCTTCCACAAACACAAATAAAGTTTAACCTCTCCCCTGAACACTCCTCTGTTAGCCGCAAGCAGTGATGTATAAAACATGCTTTGATTTTGAGTCTCTGGAACCTAGAACATATCCACTCTTTCTCATTAATCCCTTTTGTGATGTCCCCTTTCCCCGCTAGATCATCCCTCTCCCTCCTTGAGATCCACTTGATCTCCATGTTGTGATAGACAAGAAAGTGGCAAATCGGATCATTAATTTTTTAAAAAATGGTTGCAGGAAATAATTCTACATTGCAACCGCATTCAGAGCGAGCTGCAATCTCATTTTCAGCAGAAACACTCCCATTTCATCTAGGAAACGTCCTCCGGATTCAAGGCCTTTTCCAAAAATGCACAGCCCTTTCTGCAAAAGCTTTCTCAGATTCATTTCCTTCTCTGAATATTGTCTAATACCCATGTGATATCTTTCAAGTGAATCCCCTCTCTTGTCCGAATAGAGCCAGAACGTCCCATGCCATCTGCCTCGAGCGAGAATAAAAATCTTAAGCGTTCCGGTTCTGAGGCAGAATGAATGCCTTCTCTATCTTTTCAAACTTCTGGCCTGCCACTGCGGGTGCCGGCAAACACTGCTTTTGTGGTGTGCATTCCTGTTCCAGGAAGAAGAGCAGGGCTTTGGCCTCCCAAATGCTGTCGGAATCCCAACTCCCATCAGCCCTAGTCGGAACGGTCAGTAATTAGGAATGATAGGAGTTGTAGTCCGGAGGGCCACAGGCCCTCCACCCCTGAATCAGAGATAGGAACTGAGAGGAAACAGTTCCCTTTGCTCAGGGTCATGTCCTAGATCTTTGTCTCTCTGGGTGACAGATCTGAAGTGGACACCCTTTTAATTTCTCCCTCACATTCACCTACGAGCCTCTTCCCCTCTTGCTGAGGGGCGATTAGAAGGCCGTCGCAATGGCCATCGCTCTTTGTTGCTCCCTAACTCTGAGGAAAGCGGTCCAGAGGGGAGGCCCTCTGAGGCAAACAGCAGCAAGCCCCTTCCACAGTTAGAACACATCACATTGGTCTCCTATCCAGGTACAGTTTTTCACCTGGCGTTCCAGAGAGCAGTGAGAGGAAAGGGGTGCTTTGGGCAATGTCCTCACCTTAATCTCAGGGCCCTTGTAGTTGACTAACTAGGCTGACCACTAGCAGCAGTCATGGATGTGACTGTAATACTATGGCCTCGAGGGACTCCTAAAAAACCCATCTTGTGATGTATAGCTGTGGTACTGAAGTGTCTACTTTTGTCCTTCGGCCCATTTTCTCCAAGATGTTTACTTGAAGCTGTAGAGCCACCAATTTTGTGCCCTAGCAGCGGAATTAGCTGTTTCCTCAAATTGATTGACTTGACTGCAGCCCATCGGGATAGGTCTATATTGTTGTGTTTTTTTAATTCAGTCCAGAGCCAGTCTAAAACGAAACCCACCAGCATAAACATCCTTCCTTAGCACAAAGTCTTACGGAATTCTTCCCCTTGTGCTGTTTGTGCGTCTGGTTGTTGTTAATACTACAACTCCCATCGTCCCTGACTATGTGACCTGGGAATGATGGGAACTGTAGTCCAACAACATCTGGAGGGCCACAGGTTCCCCATCCTTGTGGGCCAAAGCCATCCTTCCACCCACTGAAATGTCACTTTGTTTTTGAACGGCAAGGGGAGAGGGGAGTCAAGAAAATATTTTGAAACGACTGAGTCTTCTAATGGGTGAGTCCCCAAAACATTTGAAGGCAGAACTTCCTTGGCAAAACTATCCTTGAATGTGAATTTGTGGCAACTTTCTTGGGTAGAGGCAGGTAGTATTCTGGTATCTGTTGATTTCCCACTACAACTGCACCCCCCACAAAAAACCCCTCATTCTTTCCTCAACTAAACTGAGCCGGAGTTGGGGGTGACAAGGATTCTGTGAGGCCATTTTTGAGAACGAGCAACTCGAGGAAGGGTTAAAGCCTTCCACCTGCCTCCCCTGGAAGTGTCCTGTCTGCACACGTGCCAAAAGGAACAGACGAAGCTGGAAATCCTGCGTTTTTTCCACATAATGTGACGTTCCACCCTCTTAGTAGTGACTGACTTCTTATGTTGGTTTCAATGCAACGCAGTGCTCTTAAAAAACAAAAACAAAACCTCGCCGCCTCGCTTACTGGGATTACCAGAGTGCTTATTTGGGAAACCTAGTAATTCCTCAGCAAATTTATATTGCGTACGAATCGATCTAAAGATGGCAGGTACTGAAGGGTGTGAGTGGCGTCACACATACTAGCCAGTAGCCGCCTGCGATGTTCCTGCTGAAGCATAATGCACCTGTATCATCGCACCGCTGGCTGTGCTATTCTGCGTTGGAGGGAGGGAGACGCTAGAATTTTAAGAGGCTCCATCCTGAGGCAGCATTGTTATGAAAACTGTGAGGAGTTTGCCAGTGAAGGGAAGATCAAGAGAAAATAATAATAACTGTGTGTGCTTCATGAACAGCAGGAGAAGGCTGGGTGCCTCTGTGTCTCCACAAAACGGTACATCTCTATAACCCCTTGAGAGCCAAAATATACCTCTTCCCTGTCCTGTTTGGTCATGCACCACTCTAGATGTTCCCCGGTGCCTGAGAAAGTGTGTTGCCGTTTGTGATTTTGGAAGCATAGTGGTTATTTTCTTCATTGGGTGGGGTGGGGACCAAATGACCCCGTTTTACTTGGGAACGCATCGGTTGTGTATAGGGGACGGCTGCAGGCGGGAGAACTGCATAAACTAACCTGTGTATCTATATCCTGACTGCTGTTTTAACAGTTTAAAACACTGTTGATTTGGATTCGTTTATTTTTCCAACCTGTGTTAATATATCTATATATCTATATATTTAAATAAAAGGGAAACTTCAAAGAACAATGCGAGGCTCTGCGATTCTCAGTTGCAACCGGAGCGACCTACAGTTGTGCGTATTGCTGGTTCTCATGGCAACTGGATAAAGCCTGGACAGCAACCAGGCAGTTTTTACTGGAGGAGAGGGGGAAAAAGGGGTTCATCATTCCTCTGGAGGCTGCCAGTGCTCGTCAGCAAATACCCCCTGCGCTGTGGGTCCCTACCTTCCCCCCCACCTCCTGCTTTCGGCTGGGCTTGCTTTCACTTTTCATAGCTCAGCTGGGAGGCAAAAAGATTTACAGGAGGGCCCACAAACTTCATTCATTAACACTGTGTGTGGTGTGTGGTGGAACGTGGCAGCTCATACATCATGCGAAATATTCATGTCGATTTTTAATTGCACTTTTATTGCTTCTTTTATTTTCTTGTTTTGTATTTTATTGTATGGAATTGTATGCAATAAAATACTATAGCAGGGTGGCGGGGTGAACATACCTTTGGGCCGAATTCCTTTGTGGGGACCATGCTGGTAGTGGGTGGGGCCAGAGACAAAAAATGGGAGGAGCAACTGATGTGACTAATCACAGAATCATAGAGCTGGAAGGAACCACAAGGATCATTTAGTCCAACCTCCTGCAATGCAGGAATATTTTTGCCCAACATGGGGGCTCGAACCCTGCCAATTAAGTCTTGTGTTCTGCCAACTGAGCTATCCTTCACTGCTTGGTGCAGTTTGCTGCATTCTCCCTCCCCCTCCCTGTTTTTTAAGAACCGGTGTACAGCTTCCAGATCATGTGGCCAGCATGACTAACCAGAGCAGCGCACGGAAACGCTGTTTTCCTTCCCGCCAGAGTGGTACCTATTTATCTACTTGCACTTTGACGTGCTTTCGAACTGCTAGGTGGGCAGGAGCAGGGACCGAGCAACGGGAGCTCACCCCGTCACGGGGATTCGAACCGCCGACCTTCTGATCGGCAAGTCCTAGGCTCTGTGGTTTAACCCACAGCGCCACCCGCATCCTGTGTTTGCTGCATTCTAGCCACACAAAAGTTGGGTTTCTATACACACACACACACACACACACACACACACACACCTCTCCATGCAGACAAGCAAGAGGCGTTACCGCAGTTCAGGGACACATTCCAGCCAGGCAAAAGCACTTGAGGAAGTGCGTGGTCTGAGGAGAATCCCAGAGGCTGGACACAGAGACCTGGAAGTCCACTTTTGGCTCAAAGGAATTTTATTCAACACCACAAGACGTGTAAAACCACCCGCATCCCCAGTGAGTGAGGCAAACGAACTTCTGTATACGGTTAAGTCCAGCCGCAGCGGGTCCAAAGCTGAGGTGAAAACAAGAAAGGAAGGAATGAGGAGGGTTGGTACTGAAGGAATCTGAGGTTTTGTATTTCATTGGTTTCGTGAGCAACTGCGGAACTGGATCTGGTAAGTAGATACCAAAAAGCAAAATTGCCTGTCGGTGACTCCCGGCGTCTGTTACGAGATCAGGAGTGCCCTGGAGGCTTGTTGTACAATCCTTTTTCTGCTGGGCATTGTATGCAAATCTCCCCTCCTCTGCCTTTCCCAACCTAACCATGGTGCAGCGTTAAACGTGTACTGACACAAATGTTTTGAGCCTCATCTAGTAGCCATTGATTGCTTCATCCTTCATGAATTTGTCTGATCCTCTTTCACAACCACCCTGAGTCACTGCCCACCATCGCTACTTCCTGTGTGAGCGAAAGGCACCATTTATGCAAAAGCCCTTTCTTTTGCCTGAAGCTGGCGAGATTCAGCTTCAGTTGATGAGCCCGGGTTTCAGGCAGTATTGAGAGATGGAGAAAAACCGTTCTGCCCCCGTGCTCTTCATAACTTCGAACACTTCTACCGACTGAGCTCTGGCCCTTTTGCTAAGGCCCTCCTGGTTTCCCCTGCGTGAACTTGAGGCTGTGACCCACCCTGGAGAAGAATTCACAAAGCAGCCCTGCATTCCAGGGGCAGGCTGATATTGCTGAGCCACAGACGTTCGCCTGCAAGCTGGGGAAGGGCTGTAGCTTAGTGACAGCACAGCTGCCCTGCATGCAGAAGGTCCCAGGTTCAGACCCCAGCTTCTCCAGGCCAGGGCTATGATTGTCTCCTGCCTGAAACCCTGGAAAGCCAGAGCCAGCCAGTGAGCTAGCTTGGCCGGTTGTCTGACTGTGAATGAGGCATCTTCCTTTGGGTGGCACTGAACTAAGTTCCACTCAAGAGTAGCGCCATTAAAATTAATGAACGTGAGCAAATTGGGTCTACTAATTCCCATTCTAGACAGCATCTTAAAAAGCAGAGACATCACCTTGCCAACAAAGGTCCGTATAGTTAAAGCTATGGTTTTCCCAATAGTGATGTATGGAAGTGAGAGCTGGACCATAAAGAAGGCTGATCGCCAAAGAATTGATGCTTTTGAATTATGGTGCTGGAGAACACTCTTGAGAGTCCCATGGACTGCAAGAAGATCAAACCTCTCCATTCTTAAGGAAATCAGCCCTGAGTGCTTTTGGTGTGGAAAAGAAATACAGTTGTATCTTGGATGTCGAAAGGACTCCATTCCGGAAGTCCGTTCAACTTCCAAAACGTTCGGAAACCAAGGTGTGGCTTCCAATTGGCTGCAGGAAGCTCCTGGGTTTGTGGTGTTTGGGAGCCAACACGTTCGAGTTGCAAGGCGTTCAGCTTCCAAGGCATGACTGTAATGGCATTTGGGTTTGAAGGCTGAAGAGAATGTTTACTTATAAAAAGTAGTTGTGCTGAGTGTTATATTGGAGCAGATGAGTTGAATATTGTTTATATATAGCTGACAGATGAAGAACCAGAAGTGCTTTACAGTGGTGCCTCGCAAGACGAAATTAATTCGTTCTGCAAGTCTCTTCGTCTTGCGGTTTTTTCGTCTTGCGATGCACGGTTTCCCATAGGAATGCATTGAAAATCAATTAATGCGTTCCTAGGGAAACCGCCTTCAGACCAGGTCCGGGGACAGTCTGTCCCCGGACCTCTTCTGAAGGCTGGGGGGGGGGGGGACAAGGGCTTTTCTTCCCACCCCCAGCATTTAAAAAAACCCCGGGACAGCGGAGGACTTCTCCGCTGTCCGGGCGATCTTAAAATGCTGGCGGGCGGCATTTTAAAATCGCCCCAGACAGCGGAGGACTTCTCCGCTGTCCGGGGCGATTTAAAAGCCCCTGGGAAGGCAGGCAGGGGGGACAAAGACTTTTGCCCCCCGCCAGACTTCAGAAGAGGTCCTGGACCTCTTCTGAAGGCGGGCGGGGGGCGAAAGTCTTTGCTCCCCCCGCCTGCCTTCAAAAGGTGTCCCCGCGGCGGCGGGAGGTGTCCCCTGCCCCCCGCCCGGCTTCGGAGCACCGGGAGAAGCGATCTCCCCGCAGCCCCTTGCTTCAAAAGAGGTCCGGGGGCAGCGGGGAAGAAGCGCTTCGCTTCCCGCTGCCCCCGGACCTCTTTTGAAGCAAGGGGCGGTGGGGAGAAACGATCTCCCCGCAGCCCCTTGCTTCAAAAGAGAAGACCCGCTGTCCCCGGGGCAAGCTTCATTTTGCGAAGCAAGCCCATAGGGAAATTCGTCTTGCGAGGCAACTCGAAAACGAAAAAACCTTTCGTTTTGCGAGTTTTTCGTCTCGCGAGGCGTTCGTCTTGCGGGGTACCACTGTAGTATCTTAACCTTATTTATTTATTTTCTCTCTATTTTAATCCTTCTCTCTCTCTCTCTCTCTCTCTCTCTCTCTCTCTTTCTTTCTTTTCCCCTTCTTTTCCTCTGGATCTATATTTTAATTTTACCTAGATCAACGTATTTGTTTAGCCAAAAAACATGTTTGATCATCATCTTTGTATCTCTCTTTATAAAATCTAATAAAATTTATTCCAAGAAAAAAAAAAGTGAGCTAGAAGCCAACCCTGTTCTATAGGATCAGGGACATTTCTTTACTATTAGGCACCCTAAGGTTTGACTCATACCACAGGGAGATGGTGATTTTAGGATGGTAGGGAAGTTAAATATGTATTTGGGTTGGGGACAGGATGGCTTATCTTACCCAAGGAGTTTGAGGTCAAAATGCTTGGAATTCACAGGCACCTGAAAGAGAGAAGGCCAATGAGGATTAGTACACAAACGTTTGCAAAGTTAGTTGTGACTCTGGTCTTTGGAATCCAGAAGTGAATTTTGAGTCTGCAGGGCAGAGCGAGGGATGGGAATGTGAAGTTGTTTTCATAGCCGGGTGTGTCACGGACAAGAAATCTTGCTCTCCTCTAACTCTGGGATGTTGTAGCTGAGCTATAATGACAAGATATCGCTTTGCTTAGGGCAAGTGTGGGGTACACAATCTTGATTTTGGGGTGCTTCGGAAACAGCCTCTGTAGAAAGGAGCAGTCACATCTGACTAAGGTTGACTAGGTGCCCTACATTGCAAAGGACTGTCCGCTGTTTGAAGCAGGCCTCTATCGGAAGAGCTCTCCAGTCCAAATCCAGTTTGGAGGTGCAAAAGAAAGAAGCATGGGGAGGGGGCTTGGAAGTTGCCCATCGGCTGTTACCACCTGGGCAACAGACTGAGTGGTCTTCCCCACCGTGGCGAGAGACATATTGTACAGTACTGCTATCTAAATCCTAATAATTATTTCCAAGTTTGCATCAATCCATATTCAGTGGTACCTTGCTTCTCAAATGCCTTGGTACTCAAACGCCTTGGTTCTCAAACGCCGAAAACCCGGAAGTAAGTGTTCCGGTTTCCAAACATTTTTCAGAAGCCGAACGTCCGATGCGGCTGTCGGCTATTGTTTGCAGGGCACCTGCACCAATCAGAAGCTGCACCTTGGTTTTTGAACATTTCAGAAGTCAAACGGACTTCCAGAACGGATTAAGTTAGGCGCTTTTTAAAAAAACTATTTTGCGTTTTTGTTTTTGATTCTTTTTCGTTTAATTTGTTTTTGCCACTGTGTGGAGCCCAGTTCAGCTACTTATTGATTGCGTGACTGCAGAAATGGATTAAAAAAACCCCCGCCCAAACAATGACTATCGTTTAATTTTAATTTTTATCATCTACAATACTGTCTTATTTATTTTGTAGTACAGTACATTGATTATTGCTTTCATTTTATGGATCAACGGTCTCGTTAGATAGCAAAATTCATGTTAAATTGCTGTTTTGGGGGGGTTATTTTTAAAAGCCCGGAACAGATTAATCCATTTTGCATTGCTTTCTATGAGAAAGCGCGCCTTGGTTTAGGAACGCTTTGGTTTTGGAACGGACTTCCGGAACGGATTAAATTTGAGAACCAAGGTGTATAAGTACCACTGTATAAGTGAACCTATCTGTGTTTTCTTTTGTCCTCTCTTTGGGGTGATGCACCCTCCATCTGAGAGATGCTAAAAGCGGAAAAGTTGCAACAACAGGTAAAGCATCACCCAGTTCACTAGTAATACCTACCTTGGGTCCTGGGTATAAGCAGGAATTCGTTCATGTCAAGGCAGGAAGCTTTGCCTTTGAAGTCAGAAATACAGCCTTCAGCAGGGTGGAGGACTCGGGCTGGGGAGAAAGGACGAGCGCAGCTCAGATGCAAGGACATTTCAATTCCAAGATTCGTTACCCTAACCCATGGGTAGGCAAACGAAGGCCCGGGGGCCAGATTTGGCCCAATCGCCTTCTAAATCCGGCCCGTGGACAGTCCAGGAATCAGCGTGTTTTTACATGAGTGGAATGTGTGCTTTTATTTAAAATGCATCTCTGGGTTAGGCTTGTCTGAAAGATCAGCGAGCCTCTTCAGCAAAGGATCAACGGTGTCTCTACAAATGTCAGCATAAAAAGGACATCTAAAAAATACCGTATTTTTCGCTCCATAAGACACACTTTTTTCCTCCTAAAAAGTAAGGTGAAATGTGTGTGCGTCTTATGGAGCGAATGCAGGCGGGAGGCTCTTGCTGGAGCCGTGCTCTCTTTAAAGAGAGCGTGTGTGCGGCTCTTGCTGGATTTTCCGCAAGGTGGGAGAAGGGAGTGACGGGCTGCCCTCTGTCCTTTCCCCCACCTCCCGGAAAAGCCAGCAAGAGCTGCTGCCAGGCTCTGCTCAGCAATCCCTTGTAAGGGCTCCCTTTCGTCCCTCATCCCGCTTTGCTGGGAAGTCAGCAGAAGAGGCGCTGTGCAGCTATCGCTCTTGCTCTGCTGGCTTCAGCGAGAGCTGCACAGCTTGCTCTGCTGGCTTCTCGGCGAAGTGGGAGGAGGGACGGAAGGGTTTAATGCAAGAAAGGCAAGAGCCGCTTATATGCTCTGCGCAGAATTCCCCCCCCCCTTGATTTCCCCCTCTAAAAACTAGGTGCATCTTATGGTCTTATGGAGCGAAAAATACGGGGTGTGTTTGGGGCTTCCTGTTTCCCCTAATGGGCAGGCGCAAAGTCTCTGTGCGTACAGGACTCTTCTATAGGAGACTTCCAGAACCGGTGAGGGCAAGGCTGAACTTCTAGCAAGAGTAAAAGCCCTTCTTGCGTTTCTGGATGCGAGGATATAGAGATATGTTGCTGGAGTGGCTATGTATCTCCCATTTTCTATGTTTTTATAATCGGGGACTCTCATCTCTGGGTTATTTGTAGGGCATAGGAATTTGTTCATTTCTCCCCCCCAAAAAAATATATAGTCCAGCCCCCCACAAGGTCTGAGGGACAGTGGACCGGCCCCCTGCTGAAAAGGTTTGCTGACCCCAGCTCTAACCCAATTAAGCTCCCCAGTTCAGACATCTGTGGATGAAGGACTCACAATACAGAAGGATCCTCTGGTAGTCTCGGTCTGTTTCCTGGACAATGATGGAGTCGGGGCACTTGCCAGAGAACAGCTCTGTCCTCATGTGAGGGCGGCCTGGAGTGGGGAAGTCGGAGAGAAAGAAACATGTTCATAGGTCAAGAGAGATGGGAGCTGCAGGTCGAGGCTGCAGGCTGATGCACAGATTTCCATGGTGCAGCCTTCCCAGGACTATACCACTTCAGAACGCAGGTGAGAAAAATAACCCATTTACTCAAGTCGAGGTACATACCAAACAAATTCAAGCAACTGAATGTAGAGGTAAATTGAGGGTGGCGTTGTGGGTTCAACCACAGAGCCTAGGACTTGCTGATCAGAAGGTTGGCGGTTCGAATCCTCGCGACAGGGTGAGCTCCCGTTGCTCGGTCCCTGCCCTGCCAACCTAGCAGTTCGAAAGCACATCAAAGTGCAAGGAGATAAATAGGTACCACTCTGGCGGGAAGGTAAACGGCATTTCCGTGCGATGCTCTGGTTCGCCAGAAGTGGCTTAGTCATGCTGGCCACATGACCTGGAAGCTGTACACTGGCTCCCTCGGCCAGTAAAGCGAGATGAGCGCCGCAACCCCAGAGTTGGCCACGATTGGACCTAATGGTCAGGGGTCCCTTTACCTTTATCAATATCCTGGAAGCCCAACTCATGTAAAGATAGTTCACTTTGCAGGAAGGCAGAGCACGTAGACAGTGAAGCAGGACTGCTCAGTATGGCTGCGCACCCTAGTTCCCTGTGGGTAACGGGGCATGCAGCCAAATGCAGCAGGATTTAATGCCACCCCAGGCCTAGTAAAGGTAAAGGTAAAGGGACCCCTGACCATTAGGTCCAGTCATGGACGACTCTGGGGTTGCGGCGCTCATCTCGCTTTATTGGCTGAGGGAGCCGGCGTACATCTTCTGGGTCATGTGGCCAGCATGACTAAGCCACTTCTGGCGATCCAGAGCATCGCACGGAAACGCCGTTTACCTTCCCGCCAGAGCGGTACCTATTTATCTACTTGTACTTTGATGTGCTTTCGAACTGCTAGGTTGGCAGGAGCAGGGACCGAGCAACGGGAGCTCACCCCGTCGCGGGGATTCGAACCACCGACCTTCTGATTGGCAAGTCCTAGGCTCTGTGGTTTAACCCACAGTGCCACCCAAATGCAGCAGGATTTAATGCCACCTCAGTCCCAGTAGGGCTATACAAAAACGGAAAACCTCGGGCACAGGGTTCAAACATGGTATTGGGATATACCCCAATGTTCAAAACTCCCATTGTTCTAGGTGCATGGAGAATTTCATTCGTGCGAGCAGTTTCTGAGCTCTGGGTGTGGTACTGTGCCTATTAAAACTGCAGAGTGGAAGGAAAGGAGGACCTTTTCCTGCCTCCCCACGTCCAGCTACTCTCTGCAGACTGGGGAAGAGACCCTCTTAAGAATATTAGGGGGGTGGACAGGGGAAGGACTAGACCAGGTGAAAATGAATAGAATATTTTAGCGCAGTCTATTCATTTTCAGCTTTGTATTCTTGTTATAAAAAAAGTGTGCCTAGACATTCCGTTGCTGCGCCCATAACCTAGGTTTAAGGTGCCATTTAGCTCCTAGCTTTCATTTCTCATTTGCTAACAAAGGCTATACCATGCTATTTTTCTGAACTGGGGCTGGCCCGAGACATTTTGCTGCAGGAGGAGAAGGACAAGATGACATTCTCCTCCCATTTCCACACAGAGAAGCTGGCTGGATTTGCGGATTAATCTTAGGTCAACACGGGCAGCGTCTAAACAAAGTTTACCAAACAAACAACTACTTTTGTTGAGATTGTTGCTACCAAAAACACTTTGTAGACTGGAGCAACTTTTCCCCCTGAAACATGGGAGGTTGGGGAGCGGCATCTATTTCTAATACAGTTCGTTTAAACTACATTTGATATTTGTCTGGCAGTGCAGTATATCTACACAAAAAATGCACCTATGCTGGATGCATTCAAACACTTCCATTAGATGCACCCCTGGGCTCAAAGAAGAAACCAAAGGGCACTGTGTGCCACTTGGGAGGAGGAGGGTTACTTGACTTGTGTAAGTTGGAGAACAAAGAGCATCAAAGTGGGGCTGCTGTGGTCTCTGTGGGACAGAAACCAAAACCTCTCCACCTACTGTATTTTTTGCTCTATAAGACGCACCAGACCACAAGACGCACCTAGTTTTTGGAGGAGGAAAACAAGAAAGAAAAAATTCTGAATCTCAGAAGCCAGAACAGGCTGCGCAGTGAAAGCAGCAATCCCTCTTGCTGTTCTGGCTTCTAGGATAGCTGCGCAGCCTGCATTCACTCCATAAGACGCACACACATTTCCCCTTACTTTTTAGGAGGGAAAAAGTGAGTCTTATAGAGCAAAAAATACGGTAATTGAAATGTGGATTTCTGCTCTTACTGCTTCAGCTCCTGGTCTCTGCTAGCTGACAAGTGAATGTTTTATTTTCAGAAGGCGATTGTAAGAAGTTCTCCTTCCACTGTAGAATTTTCTTAAGAGTTTAACTTAATCCCTGTGAACAGGAACGTTACCACTTTCAAAACACAAGAGGACTTGAACAGCAAATAATAAAAGGACTACTTCGGAAAAACAACAACACGGGCAGTGTCTTCAGCGGCTCCTGAGGTATGCAGTCGGCAGGCCACATGACACTCGCAGTCCTGCCCCCTAAACACCTTGCTGCTGCTTCTCCCTACCTGCAACGCTCCTCCCTCTGCCTGCTGAGAGGGCCAGTCCTGTTCTGAGCTCAGCTTTGAGAGTGGGCTTATCAAAGGAGCCATTAGAAAAGGAAGTTCTGCCTTACCTTCTGTAGCCAGATCAGCACTCTGCTCCATAAGTAAGTAAATCCATGATCTGGGAACACATTGGCCTGTCTTCCTGAGAGAGAGAGAGAGAGAGAGAGAGAGAGAGAGAGAGAGATGGATAGATGGCTAAACAGCCAAATGTAATGGATTCTTTGAGGTAGATTTGGTCAGAGACAACTGAGAGGCCTTGGGGAGGGGGCCTCTTAACATGTTACCTCTTAATTTATTTTTAAATCCTGCATATTTTTCAATATCACTCCAGCTGACGTAACAATACACTCAATTAAATACCAGGATTTCTCATAGCTACATCATGCATCTTTAGCAAAGTACCCATCTAGATTTTTCCTTGAAAAAAAGTGATTTGGACAGATGGAAGATAAGGGCTATGGAAGGACAGTGATACGGCTCCCCACCCCCATCCTCCCACAGAGAAGAAGAAGAAGAAGAAGAAGAAGAAGAAGAAGAAGAAGAAGCAGAAGAAGAAGAATTATTTATACCCTGCCCATCTGGCTGGGTTTCCCCAGCCACTCTGGGCAGCTTCCAACAAAATATTAAAATACAGTAGTCCATCAAACATTAAAACCTTCCCTAAACAGGGCTGCCTTCAGATGCCTTCTAAAAGTCTGGTAGTTGTTGTTCTCTTTGACATCTGATGGGAGAACCTCTGCCTGGTTCCCTGTAACTTGGCTTCTCACAGTGAGGGAACCACCAGAAAGCCCTCGGTGCTGGACCTCAGTGTCTGGGCAGAATGATGGGGGTGGAGACGCTCCTTCAGGTATACTGGGCCGAGGCCGTTTAGGGCTTTAAAGGTCAGCACCAACACTTTGAATTGTGCTTGGAAACGTACTGGGAGCCAATGTAGGTCTTTCTTTCTTTTTCTTTTTTTTAATTTTTATTAAGAAAAAATACACAGTTTACATTATATTACAAGTATTACAAGTACAAACATACAAAAAAAGAGTTCCATCAAAAAAAAAGAGTTCCATCAAGATAAAAAAGAGTTCCGTCAAAAAGACAAGAAATGAAAAAAGAAGAAAAAAAGATAAAGGTAAAAAAAAAAAATAAATAAAAGAAGAAAAAGAAAAACGAAAAGACCAAAGACGCAGATACAGTTAACAGAGCTTCCGTCCAACTCGGTCTTGGAGTTACCAATTCTTATATTATTTCTGCAGTTTTAATAAAGCAAATATACATCGATGATTTCAGCTATCGTCTACTGATAAGTTATTTATTCCCTGGGTATTTTCAAAATAAATTAAAAATTTATTCCATTCGTCTTTGAGTTTACTTGAGTTGTATTGTCTTATTTTTTGTGTTAATCTCGCTAGTTCAATATATTGGTATAGCCTCAATTGCCACTCTCCTATAGCAGGTAAGTCAGAGGTTTTCCATTTTTGTGCTACTTGGATCCTCGCCGCAGCCATGGCATATTGAAAAAAAGTTTGGTCTATTTTCTTTATTTCTTTACCAATCAGCCCTAAAAGAAACAGCTCGGGGGTTTTTGGGATGTTATACTTCAAATTTTTTTTCATTTCGTCATGAATTTGCGTCCAAAATTCTTTTATTACATCACAGGTCCACCAAATGTGGAAGAAGGTCCCGACCTTATCTCTACATCTCCAGCAGGTGTTGTCAACAGTTTTATACATTTTTCCTAACTTTGCTGGGGTCAAGTACCAGCGGTAAACCATTTTCTCTAGATTTTCCCGCAAAGCTACGCAAGCTGTAAATTTTACACCTTTCGTCCAGAGTATTTGCCATTTGTTATAATCTATGTTATGACCAATGTCTTTCTCCCATTTTACCATAACCCCTTTCACCCGATCTTCCTTAGTGTCCCATTCCAATAATTGTTTATACATTTTTGAGAGGAGTTTGTTATTACTTTCCAGGATTTCAACCTGAAACCACGATTTTTTTTCATTCATGCCCAATCTCTTATGCTCACCCCATAAGGCGTAAATCTGGTGAAAGTGGAACCAATCTTTTATTTTATCTTTCAGTACCTCATAAGGCTTCACCCTCCATCCTATTTCTGTCTTTTCTAGAATATCCTCATACGTGCATTTTTCATCTGCCATATTAATTTTTTTTATTTTAATAATATTGGTTGGGGAGAGCCACCATGGGATACCTTTCTCAATCAGTTTTTTATACCTCTTCCACACTTCCAATAATGGGCCTCTGATAATATGGTTAGAAAAACCTCTGTGGACCTCCCCTTTATCTTGCCATAGGTAGGCATGCCACCCGAATCTTATATTAAAGCCCTCCAAATCTAAGAGGTCTGAATTTCTGAGGGTGGCCCACTCCTTTATCCAGCAGATACAGGCTGCTTCATAGTATAACCTAATATTTGGGACCGCAAATCCGCACCTTTCTCTCGAGTCTGTTAGATATTTCAACTTTACTCTGGCCCTCTTCCCCTGCCAAATGAACTTGGTCAGGGTTCTTTGCCAGTTCTTAAAGAGGGAGGTGCCTTTAATTATCGGAATATTTTGAAAGAGGAATAATAATTTCGGGAGGATGCACATCTTAATGGCTGCCATCCTCCCTGTCCATGAGAGTTTTAATCTGTGCCAGGTATCTAAGTCCTTTTTAATGTCCTGCCACACCTTACTGTAATTGTCCTCAACCAAGTTTATATTTTTAGGTGAGAGCCAAATTCCCAGATATTTTACTTTATTCACAGCTTTAATGCCAATCTTTTCTTCCAATTGAATTTTCTCCTGTTCAGTCATGTTCTTTGTTAGGACTTTTGTTTTCTTCCTATTTAATCTGAAACCGGACAGCCTACCAAAATCCTCCAAAAGTTCAACCACTCTGCTTGCACTATCCACTGGGTTCTCCACAGACAGAACCAGGTCATCAGCATAGGCTTTAAGCTTAAATTCTTTGTTCCCAATTTTTATCCCCCTCACATTCACTGCCTCCCTTATTCTATTTGCAATAACTTCTAAAACCATTATAAATAACAGGGGGGACAGAGGGCAGCCCTGCCTTGTACCCTTCTTAATCTTAAATGGTTTCGTCAGATTATCATTTATAATCAGCCTGGCCTGTTGTTCTGAGTATATTGCCCTGATACCTTTCAAATAAGGACCTTCAATGCCTGCCTTTCCCAAGCATTGTAATAAGAATTCCCATGAGACATTATCGAAGGCCTTTTCGGCATCAATAAAGATTAGTGCAGCCGGGACATCTATTCTCATATCTAGGTATTCAATGATGTTTAATATGTGGCGGACATTTTCTTTCTGGTGTCTGTTTGGGAGAAAGCCCACTTGGTCTTTGTGTATATACTTCGTTAAGAGCTTCTTAAGTCTACTGGCCATAATGTCCGCAAAGATCTTATAATCGTTGTTAAGCAAAGAGATTGGCCTGTAGTTTTTTATATCTGTTTTTTCTTTTTCTGTTTTTGGGATCAAAGTTATATAAGCCTCCTTCCACGAGGCCGGGATCTTCCCCCCCTGAAAGATGTTATTGATCACGTCTTTTAGGACCGGGGCTAGATGTTCTTCTAATGTTTTATAATATTTTGCGGACAGACCGTCCGGCCCGGGGGCTTTCCCGGTCTTCATTCTGCTAATGGCCTCCTTGATCTCAATTACTGTGATCTCCTTATTCAGTTGTATTCTATCCTCTTCTAGTATGTATTTCTTTTCGTTTTGTTCCAAATAATTCTTAATCTCTACACTGTTTTCCCCTCCTTTTTCGTATAGCTTTTCAAAGAATTGGGTAAACCTATTTTCTATTTCCTCTGGGTCTTCTATGATATTATCCTCCAATATTATTTTATTTATCATGTTTTGTTTCTTTCTTTTTCTTAACTGCCAGGCGAGTAACTTCCCCATTTTATTTGCCGACTCAAAAAACCTTTGCTTTGTAAATTTAATTTTCCACTCTATCTCTTGATTTAGTATTGCTGAGTATTGAGATTGTAGCACCTTAGAGGCTCGGTTAGCAGCTTCATCTGTTGGGTTTTTAATTAATTTTTTCTCGTAATTTCTCAATTGAGAGAGGATCTCCTCTTTCTTACGCTCCCTTACCTTTCTCCTGTAATTATTTTGTTGTATTAAGAGACCCCTCAGGACCGCCTTACTGGCGTCCCAGACTACATCTATAGGGGTTTCTTTGTTCAGGTTTAAGTATTCTTTTAGGGTGCCTTTAATTCTTTCCCTCACCTCTTCACTGTCAAATAAGTTCTCGCACATCCTCCATCTGTATTGTCCCTTCACTTCATTTTTTATTTCCATATCTAGAGCACAATGATCTGATAATGTCCTAGGGTGAATCTCACATTTCTTAACTCTCATAGAGAGTGCTCTTGTCAACCAGATCTGATCTATTCTACCCCAGCTCTGATGGGGTTCGGAGTAATGAGTAAACTGTTTAGCGGTGGGGTTTTGGTGTCTCCAAATGTCAATTAGGTCTAGGTTTTCTTCCATATCCCTAAATGATTTCGGCAGTTTTCCCCTATTCAGTTTTCCCTTCTCTGTACTCCTATCCAAATCCGGCGCTGGGACGCCATTCATATCCCCAAGCAAGATTAATTTGCGGTTGTCCAATTCTAATAACATGCTTTCAAGTTTCTCAAAAAACTCCCCTCTGTTTGTGTTCGGAGCGTATATCGTTACAACATTAATTCCCCCCCCCCCCGGAAATTTAATTGAATTCCTAAAATTCTTCCTTCCTCGTCCTTGCAGATCAGAGTCGGTTCCCATTTTTCTTTAACATATATTACTACTCCTCTTTTTTTTCCAACATCGGAATTAATAAAATCTACCCCTAGTTTTTTATTCACCAGGATATGTTTGTGTTTTTTAGCAATATGAGTTTCCTGAAAGCAGATTACATCATACCTCTTATTTTTCAAGACTTTCTCAATTTTATTCCTTTTAACTTTCTCGTTCAACCCGTTTACATTCCAGGATAAAAATTTCAATGGGTGTGTAATGATTTACCTTTTGTCTGCTTCTAAACCTTTAACCGTATTCAGCAACTATAATCTCTCTCCCTTGTTTCCTGAGAGCTCCCCCTCTTCTACAGTCTCCGCTCCCACTGCGGCCTCCTCATCCTCTTCATCTGATTCCACCACCTCCCCCTCTGCGCTCCTCTCCTCCTCGTATATGTTTCTTATCTCTCCATCCTCTTTTTCCAACCTGTTCCTTAGTCTATTCTCTATCTTTCCCAGATCTTTTTCATATCTTCTCAAAAACTTATCCGCCTCCTGTGTGTCCAGCAATCTAAATTTTTTCTCTTTATAGAAGAAGCTGATCCCCTCCGGGAACTCCCAGCGAAATGGGATCTCATTTCTCTTCAAAGCTGCTACCACTTGTTTATATCCTTCTCTTTTACGAAGTAGCCTGACCGGTATTTCTTTATAAATGATGATAGGCCTTCCATCAATTCTTAGTCTGTTATTGTAGCTCTTTCTCAAAATTAAATTTTTCATTTCCGAAGAATTAAAAATCACCAAACAATCCCCCAAGAACTTACTCGCTTTCAGATGATTAGGCCTATTCATTCTATATACATTATCCACAGTAGCTGCCACCTCTTCTTCCTTTAAATTTAACCAATTAGAGAGTTCTTTTATCATTTTCCCTCTGATGTCTTCGTTTCTCCCCTCTGCTACTCCCCTAAATTTAAGATGGAGCTGTTTTGACCGCATATCCGCCATGGCTAGGTTGTCCCAAATCCTATCTTGAGAGATACTTAGCTCTCCCAATTCTTCCTTTACCTTCAATGTCTCCTTTTTTTGTTCCCTCATCTCTTTCTGCAGCTTTTTATTAGATTCCTCAATCATTTTGGACTTTACTGAGAGATCTTGAATTTTGGCTGAAAGTTCACCCACTGCTCCCTCTATCTTTTGGTCGATCATCTCCTGGACCTCTCCTAATTTATTTTCCATATATAATACATTTTGCTTAAACTCCTCCTTTATTTTGGCCCACAGATTATCTAAATCTTTAATTTCCTCCTGCCGCGACACAATGTAGGTCTTTCAAGACTGGTGTTATGTGGTCTCGGCGGCCGCTCCCAGTCACCAGTCTAGCTGCTGCTTTCTGGATTAGTTGTAGTTTCTGGGTCACCTTCAAAGGTAGCCCCACGTAGAGCGCATTGCAGTAGTCCAAGCGGGAGATAACCAGAGCATGCACCACTCTGGCGAGACAGTCTATGGGCAGGTAGGGTCTCAGCCTGCGTACCAGGTGGAGCTGGTAAACAACTGCCCTGGACACAGAATTGACCTGCGCCTCTATGGACAGCTGCGAGTACAGAATGACTCCCAGACTGCGCACCTTCAGGGGCACAGCAGAAGGCATGTGGGTGGTGCATGTCCAGAAAACATAGGTGATTAGCCAACAACAGCAAAGCCAGGCATCTCCAGAGGAGCAGTGGGGCCTTGGCAAATGCCCAATGATGCCAACCCCTGGTGTTGGTTCTTCCATTGTAAGCACCAGCGCATGGACCTGGCCTTTTTTGGTGTGACCTCCTCCCAGTATTCTTCTGCAAGGACTGGGGGTGTCTACTGTTATTTTAAAACTTAGGGTGCACACACATTGGGGAAACACACTCCACAGAAAACCAATCTGTCGCCTTTCAAAATTTAGGAAATATTCCCTGGGAAAATTACGCTTCATTTGAGTTCATTTGAGCAATCCCGAAGCCATTTCCTCTCATCTTGGGAAACCTTTTCCAATATTTTCTTTCACTTGCAGATCCTGCAAATCGGTCTGGCAAGTATTTGTTAAAGGCAAAGCAGACCTGTCAAAAGAGAATCTACTGTGTATCAGTAGGTATTTACCATTTGGGAGGAATAGCCCTGACTAGCCAGGAAACAATAGCCAGCAAACATTCTCAGGTACCTCGACAGACAGGAGATGAGTTACACACGCAAATTTCTGTTGTAGACCCACCTCCTTCTGTGATGCTTGTGTGATGCTTTTGGCTGGTTTTTGGCTAAGAGATTGGGCAATTTCTAAAGCCTTTAAAAGTTCTTGTACATCTTGTTCTGGGTCCCTGCCTCCTTGCAAAGCGGGGCGGAGGCACTGTTGCAACAGAAAAATAAATATCCTCCTTGCTCAGACTGGTTCCTGCTTCCATCCATTTCTCTCTGACTGATAACGGACTTAGGTAAAGGTAAAGGAATCCCTGACCATTAGGTCCAGTCGTGGACGACTCTGGGGTTGCAGCGCTCATCTCACTTTATTGGCCGAGGGAGCCAGCGTACAGCTTCTGGGTCATGTGGCCAGCATGACTAAGCCGTTTCTGGCGAACCAGAGCAGCGCACGGAAATGCTGTTTACCTTCCCGCCGGAGTGGTACCTATTTATCTACTTGCACTTTGATGTGCTTTCGAACTGCTAGGTTGGCATGAGCAGGGACCGAGCAACGGGATTCGATTCTCTGACCGATAACGGACTTAGGGGACACTGAATCCTTTGAGGGGAGTTGGAGTGTAAAAGCCAACTCCAATTTTTTCTACAACACTACCAACTTGGGGGATCCTCTCCTACAAAATCTCTGAACTCCCCCTCCCCTCAAGGTATCCACAGAGCAGGTGGGGAGTCCTACGTAGAGAGTCCCATTTGGATCTTTTGCCTTGTCGAAACATCTCGAGTCCTGTGCTCTGCACATGTTCGAGAAACAGTCTTAGAATCATAGAATCATAGAGTTGGAAGAGACCACAAGGGCCATCGAGTCCAACCCCCTGCCAAGCAGGAAACACCATCAGAGCACTCCTGACATATGGTTGTCAAGCCTCTGCTTAAAGACCTCCAAAGTAGGAGACTCCACCACACTCCTTGGCAGCAAATTCCACTGTCAAACAGCTCTTACTGTCAGGAAGTTCTTCCTAATGTTTAGGTGGAATCTTCTTTCTTGTAGTTTGGATCCATTGCTCCGTGTCCGCTTCTCTGGAGCAGCAGAAAACAACCTTTCTCCCTCCTCTATATGACATTCTTTTATATATTTGAACATGGCTATCATATCACCCCTTAACCTCCTCTTCTCCAGGCTAAACATGCCCAGCTCCCTTAGCCGTTCCTCATAAGGCATCGTTTCCAGGCCTTTGACCATTTTGGTTGCCCTCCTCTGGACACGTTCCAGTTTGTCAGTGTCCTTCTTGAACTGTGGTGCCCAGAACTGGACACAGTACTCCAGGTGAGGTCTGACCAGAGCAGAATACAGTGGCACTATTACTTCCCTTGATCTAGATGCTATACTCCTATTGATGCAGCCCAGAATTGCATTGGCTTTTTTAGCTGCCGCGTCACACTGTTGGCTCATGTCAAGTTTGTGGTCAACCAAGACTCCTAGATCCTTTTCACATGTACTGCTCTCAAGCCAGGTGTCCCCCATCTTGTATTTGTGCCTCTTCTTTGTTATTTCCCTACACCGGCCCTGGAGAGCCTTTGCTCAGCCTGGGTCCCCTGGGAAAGTAGTGTGTTTTGCGGGGAAAGGGCCAAAGGGCAAAAGGAACTCACAGTCGGATGGCAGCTTCCAGTTGCAACCGCTCTGGGCTGCTGGTTTGTGTCATGCTGAAGATGCTGCTGTCAGTGCTGGCGAACGTCTCCAGTGAGGAAGGTGATGCCGCGGCTGCTGCAATGAAGAACCACCTGCCAATATACTGCAAAGGGGAGAACTGAGTCATACCTGGGGACAAAGCAGGGCCAGCACACCCATGAGGCAAGGTGAGGCAGCTGCCTCAGGTGGCAGGAGCCACAGGAGCAGCAGATTCAGCCTCAAAGAAATGCGTCACCTGCTTCTTCTGCAGTGACACGACCTTTAATTCTCACTTCAACCATTGGAGAAGGTTGGTTTGATTCCCACACCTTGTTTTCAGTACAGTGGTACCTCGGGTTACAGGCGCTTTAGGTTACAGACACTTCAGGTTACAGACTCCGCTAACCCACAAATAATGCCTTGGGTTAAGAACTTTGCTTCAGGATGAGAATAGAAATCATGCGATGGTGGCAGCAGGAGGCCCCATTAGCTAAAGTGGTACCTCAGGTTAAGAACAGTTTCAGGTTAAGAACAGACCTCCAGAACGAATTAAGTTCTTAAATAATAATAATAATAATAATAATAATAATAATAATAATAATAATTTATTATTTACACCCCACCCATCTGGTTGGGCTTCCCCAGCCACTCTGGGCGGCTTCCAAAAAAATATTAAAATACTGTAATATATCAAACATTAAAAGCTTCCCTAAACAGGGCTGCCTTCAGATGTTCTTAATCTGAGGTACCACTGCATAGATCTTTACTTTCCCCTTGTTCCCAAAGTAGAAATTAATTTCTCCCTTTTTCCTGGTGTAGACCTTCACTCATCCCTTCTTCCCTGGCTGCAGGTGGGGCCACATTTTGTGGTTCGCCTCAGATGTCTTGGCCTTGGGCCAAACTACATGTTACATGCAAAAACTGTGTCTTTTAACTTGGATGGCTCTTTCCCAAGGTATTCCCAACCTTCTTTGGCCCAGGGCACATTTCAAAACCTGATAATGTATAACGAGCACCACAAAATACCCATTTCACAGAAGAAGAAAATGGTGATGCTAAGAACCCCCACCTACATGGCCATGGCCACTGTTAGTCCTGCTCAGAGGAGAGCCATTAAAATAGGGTTGCCATATTTCAAAAAGTGAAAATCTGGATACAAAAGTTGTTGAGCTCCCCACCCCCCCAATGACGTTTTTTAGCTATTTTTTTAAAAGGAAATTTGGCAAAAAAATCAACACTTCCGAGATGGGTTGCCATACGCCTGGTTCTTCCCGAACATTTTACTGATTTTCAGAAATTCCGTCTGGACAAATCTCAGATATGTCCGGGAAATTCTGGACATATGACAGCCTTACATTAAAATTAATGGCTATGCCTAACTTAGGCACATTAATTTTAATGGGTCTACTCTGAGTAAAAGTTAGTTGGCTATAAATCATAAATGCAGGAAATAGCCACTTAGCAAACAAACCTCCAAAGCCCCCCCCCCCAAAAAACCTGATTAAAATAATTAAAAAGCAGAAGGACAGGGGGTGGAATTAAACATGACACTCATTGATGTACATGTGTACAGAATGAGGTCTGCTTGCACAATGAGACTTTCTCCCCCTTTCCACCTCCTGCGAGACCCCTGAACCCAGTGGCAGGTCTCCACTTTCAGCAGCAATGCCTAAATTCACCCCCCACCCCTACCTCTTGCCTTCCATCCTACACAATAGTTGCAGTGCCCCTGAGGCTCCACACCAGCACGACCAAAGCTGTTGCACTTCCTTAAATCCACCTCTGATAAACCTCCTCTACTGGGGGGGGGTGTAAAAAAATACAGTGGTACCTTGGTTCTTGAACACAATCCGTTCCGGAAGTCCATTCAACTCCCGAAACGTTCGAAAACCAAAGCGTGGCTTCCGATTGGTATAAGAGCACCGGAAACAATAGCTGATAGCCGCATCAGACCTTTGGGTTCTGAAAAACGTTTGAAAACCGGAACACTTACTTCTAGATTTTCAGTGTTCGAGAACGAAGATTCCACCGTGATGGAAAAATAATAGCAGGATTAATAGTGATAATAATAATGTGCATTTTGTCTCCCCACCCCCCAAATGCTGGATGAAGGTCTCCTCATTCTTCAAGGGTTCTACCTGCTTGAACACAGAAGCATTTTAATAATGGGCGGCTCCCAATTGAGTGTTAAAAACAATACAGCATTAAATATTAAAAACGTCCCTAAACAGGGCTGCCTTCAGATGTCTTTTAAAGATAGGGTAGCTGCTTATTTCTTTCACATCTGAAAGGAGGGTGTTCCACAGGGTGGGTGCCACTACCAAGAAGGCCCTCTGCCTGGTTCCCTGTAACCTCACTTCTCGCAATGAGGGAACCGCCAGAAGGCCCTCAGAGCTGGACCTCAGTGTCCGGGCTGAACGATGGGGGTGGAGACGCTCCTTCAGGACATTTAAGAGGCTTCCACCTGCTGTCAACCCCAGCTGCCCTCCATCGGCTTCAACTACCTGATCTCGGTTCAGCTCGCTGGCATGCAGCTTCGCGGGACCCTCACACAAGGAGAGAGCATCCACAAGGACCCCGTAGAGGTAGAAGAGATAGCACCACAGACCCTCCATTGCGGGAATGGCAGGCAATTCACTTGGAGAATCCACCTCTGCAAAGAACATCCTGCAAGGCTCACCTTTGCCCCCTGCCTGTTAAATGTTTAGCTCTCTGGGGTCTAGAGTCCAGCCAGGGCTGCCCTGTGCCTCACAGCAGAGGCAGAGATTGAAATCCAGAAAGACCCTACCAAGCATAACCGGAGGCCCTGAGAGCAAACAAAGGAAGCAGTGTTTCTGATGATGGGGATGTTATTGCGGGAAAACAGAGATAATCATTACCCGATGACAGATAGGTAGCCGTGTTGGTCTGCCATAGTCAAAACAAAAAAATTCCTTCCAGTAGCACCTTAAAGACCAACTAAGTTAGTTCTTGGTATGAGCTTTCGTGTGCAAGCACACTTCTTCAGATACACTGAAACAGAAGTTGCCAGATCCTTCTATATAGTGAGAAGGTGGGGAGGGGTATTACTCAGAAGGGTGGTGGGAATGGGTGATTGGCAGATAGCTGAGATGAGCCTGTTGACGACTCTTAACGACTGCAATAGGCCTTACAGGAAAAAGCAAGGGGTAAGAAGGTGAGAAATGGCTTTGTCATGTATAATGAGATAAGAATCCAATGTCTTTGTTCAGACCAGGTCTCTCCATGGTTTTAAGTTTGGTAATGAGTTGTAATTCAGCAGCTTAAAATTCCAGTCTATACATTACAAAGCCATTTCTCACCTTCTTACCCCTTGCTTTTTCCTGTAAGACCTATTGCAGTCGTTAAGAGTCGTCAACAGGCTCATCTCAGCTATCTGCCAATCACGCATTCCCACCACCCTTCTGAGTAATACCCCTCCCCACCTTCTCACTATATAGAAGGATCTGGCAACTTCTGTTTCAGTGTATCCGAAGAAGTGTGCATGCACACGAAAGCTCATACCGAGAACTAACTTAGTTGGTCTTTAAGGTGCTACTGGAAGGAATTTTTTTGTTTTGACATTACCCGATGGAATGCCTCTTCCCACATCTCCCTTTGTGTGGTCCCAACAGCAGGGGTGGCCTGTTACAGGGTGAAGCAGGAGAAGGTCTCGTCTGTGGTAGCCCCCCATTTGTGGAACTCCCTCTTTCCCTGATTTTTTTTTTTTTTAGATGGCAGCTTAAACACATATTTTCACATAGCAGTTTGGGAATAGGTCTGTAAGTGGGCAGAGGAATTCAAATGCGCGCTGCTGATTTCTTATCTTGGTCCGATGAGGATTAATTAATTGTTTCATTTTTTTATACTGTGTTTACTACTCTGAAGAGTAGTCTATAATTATAGCCAAGTAAGCACATATTTGATATCAAATAGGGATTTTCTCTAGATTGATTTGGCCACTCCAGTGACCCTGTTAAATTTCATTGATTTGAAAGGGAGGTTGGTTTTCTCCTGCTGTGTGCGGTTCGATCCACAAATATAGCTGGCCAGTTAATATCAGGTGCATTTTAGCTTATCTTCCCCTAACTGCCTGTGGGACACGGGTGGCGCTGTGGGTTAAACCACAGAGCCTAGGACTTGCAGATCAGAAGGTTGGCGGTTCGAATCCCCACCACGGGGTGGGCTCCCGTTGCTCGGTCCCTGCTCCTGCCCACCTAGCAGTTCGAAAGCACCTCAAAGTGCAAGTAGATAAATAGGTACCGCTCCGGCGGGAAGGTAAACGGCGTTTCCGTGCGCTGCTCTGGTTCACCAGAAGAGGCTTAGTCATGTTGGCCACATGACCCGGAAGCTGTACGCCGGCTCCCTCGGCCAATAAAGCGAGATGAGCACCGCAACCCCAGAGTCGGCCACGACTGGACCTAATGGTCAGGGATTCCTTTACCTTTACCTTTACCTTTTACCCCTGCCTGCCTGCTCAGTTTCTGAGCTCATGAGTCCTCTGCCTCCCAAGCACCCTTGTCCTTCTGCCCTTTTTTTTGCCAACCGTACAGTATAATTAATATGCCCCGAGGGTTTCCTATGCATTAAGCACAATAAGTGATGAGACCAACAAATGTGAATAATGTAATGGACTCCAAAGAACAAACATGTAAAAAAAATGACTGAATAGTAACACTGCAGAACAACCAGCTATAGATCCTTTTCAACCTTACATCTTTTTCAAATATGTCCTAGTCAGTCCTAAGTTCCCGAGAAATGTTTTCCAAACAGTCTCCTTTGGGGAATGTGTCCATATAATTCCTCTTGTGCATCGGTGGCTGATAAGAATTCTGTTAGCTAAGCTATTTTCTCTCTGGAAAGTTTTTAAACTCCTCCTGAATGTTAATAATGGGGCAGCCAGATACATTTCATCAGAAAGGGTATTCCACAAATAGGGAAAGGTCACCATCAACTGGGAATATATATGGTCCTATTACAGATACAGTGGTACCTCGTGTTACATACGCTTCAGGTTACAGACTCCGCTAACCCAGAAATAGTGCTTCAGGTTAAGAACTTTGCTTCAGGATGAGAACAGAAATCGTGCTCCGGCGGCGCAGCAGCAGCAGGAGGCCCCATTAGCTAAAGTGGTGCTTCAGGTTAAGAACAGTTTCAGGTTAAGTACAGACCTCCGGAACGAATTAAGTACTTAACACGAGGTACTACTGTACAGTCATACCTCGGGTTAAATATGCTTCAGGTTGAGAGTTTTCAGGTTACGCTCTGTGGCAACCCGGGAGTAACGGAGTGCGATACTTCCATGTTTCGCCGCTCGTGCATGCACAGATGCTCAAAATGACGTCATGCGCATGCGCGGAAGCGGCAAAACGCGACCCACGCCAGCGCAGACGCGCTGTCGCATCTTACGTTCTATTCAGGATGCGAACGGGGTTAAAGGACGGATCCCGTTTGCATCCTGAGGTACCACTGTACAGTGGTGCCCCGCAAGACGAATGCCTCGCAAGACGGAAAACTCGCTAGACGAAAGAGTTTTCCGTTTTGGAGGTGCTTCGCAAAACGAATTTCCTATGGGCTTGCTTTGCAAGACGACAATGTCTTGCGAGTTCCTGCTGGTTTTTTCCCCTTCCCCCCCTTTTTCTAAGCCGCTTATCAGCTGATCCGATCAGCAGATAAGCCGCTAAAATCCGCTAATCCTTCAATGGGCTTGCTTCGCAAGACGAAAAAAACGCTAGACGAAGAGAATCACAGAACGGATTCTTTTCGTCTTGCGAGGCACCACTGTATATTGTTCTGCAATACAAAGATGGCTCAATATATTATGCTGCCTGAGGCAAAGAACAAGACGATGCCTGTCCCTTCATGTACAAAGTTAGAAACACGGCAACATCCTCCACAGCACTTGAGGGGAGCAGACAAGCTTAGTGCAGGCTACATTACACATACAGATGTATTACAATATGCAGTTGCTTCCTGCATCTGCTGCCTCAGGGCCTAATGAGTTTCAGGCTGTAAACTGAGGGTACATATTGACTCAGTGTATCATGACATGAGAACAGCTCAGCCAATAGCAAGGGTGGGTGGATTTAAAATGTGATTGACAGGCAACACCCACGCCTTGCTGTGGGAAACAGTGTAGACCGAATTGCGTAGGCAAAAACTGTGGCAGTGATTTGGAGAGAATATGGGCTGTGCCTCATAAGTTATTACTTGTTATTCAAATTAATTTATTTGGGTTTCAACCCATGTACATTTCAAATCTGAGTACAGCAAGTGTTGAGGTCAAGCCTTATTAATACACACACAGAGAGAGAAACCATGTTTACAGCTGCAAACTTTGCTCCATTCTTCAGTGATTGAGAGCAGAAAGTGGCTAAGGGCTGCCTAATAATAATAATAATATTTAATAATTATTCTTCTATTAGTTGTCCAAGGCAGGTAAGTTTCTAGGCGACTTAGGAAGTTTATGCAAAACTTTTTTTTAGCCTTCAGTATGTTTCACGTACATTATATTGTAATTCTTACCACAACCCTGTAAGGTAGATCATTTTTGTCTCCATATTGCAAATGGGGTGCTGAGAGAATAGCTGTCTGTCTTAGGGCCCCCCGCCTTGAGTTGGTGGCTGATGGGAACTGAGGGATTGCTCATTTGTAGACCAGATCCCGTCATTACATGCATACATACAGACATCCTAATCTTACATGACTGGGAGAAATACCGGTGCAACTTTTCATAGCATACAAATGCGGATAACCTCATTTGTTGAAAACAGCTGTTGAAGCCTGGAGGCGTTTTTGCAATATTTTATATATATATTAGTAGATTTTCTTTTTAACCAAAAGTCCTGTTTAGGGGACACTGCCTCAGGCTGGGTGGGGATCCCTATACTTTTTTTTAAAAAATATATTTATTTATTTAATTAAAACAGTTTTAGTGATGGTGACAACTAAATCAGTTTCAAATTTGCAATACGACTATTAAAAACAAGGTAGGCATGCCATAACTAGCCCAGTGTTTCCCAACCTTTTTTGGGCAAAGGCACACTTGTTTCATGAAAAAAATCTCGAGGCACACCACCATTACAGCCCCGTGACGTCAGCGCGCAGCGTCACGCTGGGAGGGATGCACGAAAGTGTAAGTTTCAATTTTTTCCCCTCCCCCTTGCCTTCCTTCTGTGCCAACCGCCAAAAAGCCAAGACCTTAGGGCAGCAGGTCGACACGGAAGACAGGTGCGACGGCCGTGTCCTCTTCTGCCACACTTGGCAGCCCTGCCTCACGGTCGTGACTCCCACCCTGATTTCTCCCCACAGGTCGAGTGGCACAGGCAGCCCAATGTGTCCAGCCCAGACACAAGCCCCGCTTCCCCACTCTAGATCCTGAATGCGACCAAGTGCTCTGGACTCCCGAGCAGGGTGCGAAAGAGGACTCGCATCTGGTAGCCTCCGGGCTCCTCGCCTGCTCGAGGGATGGCATTGCAGGCAAGCTGCCGGCCGTCGCCATCGCCGCCCCCTCATGCGAGTGGACCTGCCCGGAGTGGTGGGCCGGGGAGGCTCGCTCTCTGTGGGGATGTGGCCCGCACGCGCGGCCCCGCTTCCTCCTGCCCAGGGCTGCCCTCGGTCTCGCGCATGTGGATCCCACTTATTCCGAAGCTCGCGCCACTAGCCGGGGCTCTCACACCGTGCCAGGGCGAGGCGGCGCGGCCCACTGACGTCATCGCGGCTCGCCGCCGCCCTCAACTTCCCTGTTCCCTCCCCTCCCTCGGGTCGCCGTGGTTACCGAGGGCTGCAAGCTGCTCGGGCGAGCGTGGGGCATTAAGTGGGAGAAGGAAAATTAAAATTAAAACTCGCCTGAAGGCCGCCTCTCCAGATATGAAGCTATCTTTCGAATTTTTTAATTTTTCCCGCGGCACACCAGGCAACATCTCGCGGCACACTAGTGTGCCGCGGAACAGTGGTTGGGAAACACTGAACTAGCCAACTGAAGGCATGGATGCTGTCAGAAGATATCCTCAAATGCCTGGGCACATAACCAGGTCTTCAGGAAACTGAATCCTAGAGGGGAGTTCCAAAACTGGGGCACCACCACCGAGAAGGCCCCCCCCCCAAATTGCCTCAGCTAAAGATGATGCCCCCAAGAGAGCCTCCCCTAAAGACATTCATCTTATCCCAATGACAAAGGATATTGGTGCTTTCCATTGGTTATTATGGGATAATATGCAAGTTCTGCCTGTGTGTGCGCCCCATATTTTGGACTTCCTACATTCACACACAGGAGAATTCCAATCATATCTAGGCAGAAGTAATTCCCAAGTGAATTTAACGAGGCTTGCTCCTGGGTAAATGGGATTTTGTTCAGGTCGGATACTGTTGCTAGGAAACAAGGTAAACAAAAATGGCGGCGACAGGATTGGTTTTCGGGTTACAAGGGGAGCATGCCCTAAACAAACATGGCGGACAACGCAGCTTTCCCGTGCCTGTAACCAACATGGCGGGCAAACTGGCTTCACCAAAGGGTGTTTGTCCTGCGCCAACATCAAACTCCGCAGCGCGCTTCACTTCCTTTTGAGTTACCTTTCACGGCCGGGCGCTTGATGAGGCGGAAACTGCGTCATAAGGGTAACGTAATGACGTCAGGAGAGCAGGGCACAGGCGCGAGTTTATTAAGCTCCTCCCACTTCGCTCTTTTAAGCGTTTATTTGGGAGCAATAAAGCCTCCGTTCGGATACGGGGAATTGTTTTAAAGCACATCCCGACCCAAATTATGGAATGAGGGAACCAGACCCGTGAAGGCGGTCATGGAGTCCGCTTGCAAGTAAAGCGAAGCAGGCACTCTTGATAGCCAGCTATACGGCGGGAACGGAAGAGCGAGACGTAAATAGTCCTGTCGGGCCGCTCGCGCATGCGTTGTAGCGAGTAGCCGGGGAACGCGACGGCGCAGGAGGAAGGAGACGCTCCAGGCGCGAGGCCGGCGGCGGTTTCGTCACCAACGGCCGCTTCAGAGCTTTGTAGAGCCGGAGGGGTGCGGGGGAGGCAGAAAGGAATTTCGTGAGAAGGGACAAGAAGCGGGAAGTTTCCGGTAATCCCGTAGACCGCACCCCCTCCGTTCCCTCTGGTCGCCGAGGGAAGCGGAAGTGCCGCCATCTTGGGAGAGAGGCAAGTGAGTTGCGTAGAGCTAGAAACGGTAGAGCTATATAGAAGCTGCGGCAAAAAGCCTTCGCGTAATGGCGCTGCTTAGCCACTTGGCATCTCTGTTCTGACGGCGCCTGTATCATTACTATTATTTGCGTAAGAGTGAAAAGCCGGGTCATTAATTTAGAGACGATCGTGGCGGGGGGGGGGGGGCTCGTCTTCATTCCTTCCCCCATTCCTATCTCTATGGTGCGTCAGTGGCTCGACTTCTGGACGGTCGTTTGTTTGACCGGAAGTGTCCTTGCATTTGAGCGGAAGTAGGATTTTTGTGCTGGAATTGGCTCCCTCTCGGACGTGAAGCGGAAAGGACGGAGGGCAGGTTTGAAAAATAAATCTGTGGTTCAGCGTGTGTTTGTGTGTATGTGTGTTGTGTGTATATATAGAGAGAGAGAGGGGGGGCGAGGAGGAGGAAAAAGAAGAAGAAGGGAGGATGTTTCTGCTTCCTATGGCTGGCAAGCTCTGGGTGGTGGCACGAGGATACATAGTTGCCCCGTCTCCTGAGGACCAGATCCTGCGACCTGCATGTGTTTGGATCCTTGGGGCTGTGAGGTGAAGCAAGGGATAGTTCTGTGAGGATAGACTCCGTTGATGTAGGTTCCGTCGCAAGCTAATGGAGAAAAGGCACTCAAGCCAGGTAGAAATCAGCCTGGTTTCTTGAAGCAGGCTCCTTTCTCTGCGACGTCACACAATCCTCTGAGAAAGCCGGCCAAGAAACTTCAGATCAGGCCCTGAGATCTGACATCTCTTTTAGGTTATTGTGCTGGTGTATGTAAGCAAGGGATGTCGGGGAGGGGTTCTGCTGCTGTGAGCCTTTCCCTGTACAGTAAAAATAAAAAAAAATCCTTCTAGTAGCACCTAGGTGCTACTAGAAGGAATTTTTTTATTTTGACTATGGCAGACCAACACGGCTACCTATCTGTAACCTGTACAGTAAGTGGCTGGATCACATGCTCTGCTCTTGCTTTCCTTTGCTAACTGTGATATCAGCTGGTGGCGTTCTAGGTTCCCTTTGTAAATTGCCTTGTACGTGCCACAGCCCAGCACCTTTTGAAAGAAGGTGACTAGTTTGGGTTTGGCTCCCCAGCTGGTAGTTACAAGAACTCTGTAACTTTTAGGAGCAAAGACTGCCAGGTTTCATGAGCCTGAAAGCAAATAAAAGTTGAAGGTAGGCATATAGGGGTGAGCAAGTACCTAATGCTTTGTAAGCTTCTTTGGGAGGTGGAATAAAATGCTTAAATAAATAAAATAGCGGCTAGCCGTGTTCAAGTTGTAGGAGAGACTTGCCAATTTCTGTTTTGTACCCTGGAGGACAGTTAGGAGTTTTGTTATCCATCTTTGGTTTGGGGCGTTGGATAAAATTAAGTTCCTAAATTAAACTTCTACTTGTTTGTAAAATGCTGTTTTTAATGCATGTTACTTACCTTTAACCCTAATTACTTAGATTGTGAGCCTGTTGACAACAAAAACATCTCTCTTGGAAAGCTTGCTGTAACATGCTCTGAGTCCACATGATAGAATATGCATAAGTCTGATAAATAAAACAGCTCAGGGAGGTAGAGATGAAGTGAGGAAAGGTCAAAGCTCTCTTTCCAGGATCTCAGGATAAGTTAAGAGACTGTGACTTGCACTATTAATATTATTTGATTTATTACCTGCCTTTTACCATGAGATCCCAATTTAAAAGTACATTAAAACAGTTAATACAGATTACAATCATGAGAATAGGGTTGGTCCTAAACTATTTATCTTAGGTGCACATAAGGCTATGCACATAATACTGTGCAATGATCTTCATGGCTGAGCAGGGATTTGAACCTAATCCTTCCTGGAAGAGGGATTGTTGCTTGTGAAATGCTATGTAAATGGTACAGAAAGGAAAGCGAAAGGCTAAAGGAGTCTGAGTGGGAAACATTATCAGTCTTTGGAAACCCAAAGTTAGCACCATGTTAGGCAGAACCAAGGTTGAACACCCCCAATCCTAGTCATGTTTATACAACAGTAAGGCCATTGATTTCAATGTACTTCCAAACGAATGGGTGACACCTGGCTTGAGAGCAGTACATGTGAAAGGGATCTAGGAGTCTTGGTTGACCACAAACTTGACATGAGCCAACAGTGTGACGCGGCAGCTAAAAAAGCCAATGCAATTCTGGGCCTCATCAATAGGAGTATAGCATCTAGATCAAGGGAAGTAATAGTGCCACTGTATTCTGCTCTGGTCAGACCTCACCTGGAGTACTGTGTCCAGTTCTGGGCACCACAGTTCAAGAAGGACACTGACAAACTGGAACGTGTCCAGAGGAGGGCAACCAAAATGGTCAAAGGCCTGGAAACGATGCCTTATGAGGAACGGCTAAGGGAGCTGGGCATGTTTAGCCTGGAGAAGAGGAGGTTAAGGGGTGATATGATAGCCATGTTCAAATATATAAAAGGATGTCACATAGAGGAGGGAGAAAGGTTGTTTTCTGCTGCTCCAGAGAAGCGGACACGGAGCAATGGATCCAAACTACAAGAAAGAAGATTCCACCTAAACATTAGGAAGAACTTCCTGACAGTAAGAGCTGTTCGACAGTGGAATTTGCTGCCAAGGAGTGTGGTGGAGTCTCCTCCTTTGGAGGTCTTTAAGCAGAGGCTTGACAACCATATGTCAGGAGTGCTCTGATGGCGTTTCCTGCTTGGCAGGGGGTTGGACTCGATGGCCCTTGTGGTCTCTTCCAACTCTATGATTCTATGAATGTGCTTGGTTGCAGTCTGCATTTGCTGTTATGTTTTTTATCGTGGTCAATGGGTTTCTTACGCTTCCTCATAGGAATTCATAACATTTCTTGTTGCTTTGGATGAAGGACGGTATAGAAATTTTATAAACACGTAAAAAGTTAGAATTTCTTCCAGACAAGGGACCAAATTGATGTGTTCTTTCTTTTAGGTCACAAATGTCTAACATACTCATATGTAGACTGGTGGGTTGGTAGCATTGTGGACTCCTGTAAAGCTTGTACAGGTGTTAGTTGTACCCCCTGCCTCCTGAAGAAGAGAGATGTACTTTCAGCACAGTCTTGTACATGTTAACACAGTGGAACCTAGTGCAGGAGGGTTAGAAACACACTGCAACTTTGGAGGGACATTTCTTCCTTTTCAGTCCCAAGGCATGCAGTAAAACTGGCTTCTTCAACCTCGGCCCTCCAGATGTTTTGAGACTACAATTCTCATCATCCCTGACCACTGGTCCTGCTAGCTAGGGATCATGGGAGTTGTAGTCCAAAAACATCTGGAGGGCCGAGGTTGAGGAAGCCTGCAATAAAACCTGAGAGTGGTTAATGCTTGTCCAGCTTGGAATTTTGCACTTTATACTTTGTATGTCGTTCCACGTGCTCTTGTTGCAGAGAATGCAAGTGATGATAATGTTTGGGTAGACATGGAAACAAAATACTTAGAACGCCGAGTGCACGTACCTTTTGTTAAGCCAGTCAAGACATATGTATCAGTAATAAGTAAGCCAGTAGGGGTGAGCGGTGTCACAAAAGGAAGGGGAAAGGCAACAGAACATACAGATTCCTTGTGGTATAAACATTTGCGGACTAGAGCCCAGCTAATCAGAGCCATGAAGGGTTATCCTTGGAAAGGGAGATATGCATATGTGGGTGTACAGCCAAAAGTATTTGGTCTGACATTTTGTATGTGTGTGCAAAGTTCAAATGTAGCACAGAGTAGAGCAAGCAGAGCTTTGCTTAGAAATGCTAGAGGCTCTACTTCTTGCTGTCTGCCAGTTAAGGGTATGCTATACAGTGGTACCTTGGGTTACATATGCTTCAGGTCAGTGTTTCCCAACCTTTTTTGGGCAAAGGCACACTTGTTTGATGAAAAAAATCTCGAGGCACACCACCATTACAGCCCCGTGACGTCAGCGCGCAGCGTCACTTGAGCTCCTTCTCCTGCTCGTTCAGGGCCGCAGTGGCATAGCGTGGGTTGTCAGCACCCAGGGCAATGCAAGTAATTTGCGCCCCCTAACCCGTGGATTTGCGCCCCCTAACACTAACCCCAAGATTTTGCGCCCGGTGTGGCCGGCCCCCCCTGCACCCCCCACGCTAGGCCACTGATCCATAGCTAAAAGCAGAAGTTGACAAATGTGTCCTGTTTTTTGCTCTTCAAAATATGGCAACCCGAAGACCCCCAGGGACCGTCCAACCAGCCTAGGAAGTGTGCTCTGGTCGCGGGGGAGGAGACACGAGGCATTGCCATCCACACCTGGAATTGAGGAGGAGCTGGAAAGGTCCTTTGGTTTCACACCCAGGACCCATTTTTTCTCTCTACTTTTGAGAAAGGGGTGGGAAACGGGATTTGGAGGGCGCATGTGTGCGCGTAGCTGAGCTCCAGTTGCTCTGGGCATTTCTGGACGGCGCCGGTAGCGTCTCTCCTAACCCCTCCCCACCCCGGTCTCCAGCCCCCCCCCCCGCCCAAAGGCTTCCCCCTACCTGGCCAAAGTTCCACCCGAAGCTGGAGATGCGGTTCGCGCTGCCCACGAAGAGGACGCCGAACTCGGAGAGGACGTATTCCTTGCGCTCAGCGCAGCGGCGCAGCTAGCCGCTCAGGGGCCCGGGGCGGCGCGCGCGTCCTGCAGCCAGGGGCGAGTGCCATGGGGGCGAGCCATGGCAGGGCGCGCTGCGTGGAGCCTCGCTGCAGCCTCCCCCTCAGCTGTAGGGAGGCTGAGGCGGTGGGCAGAGGCCAGAGCGGAGCTTGCGGGCACTTCGCCCGCAGACACATGGCTCAGGCACGCTGCAGGCGCCGAGGTGTGGCGCCCAGTGCCCCCCGCCTTGCCTAGCTACCAGTGGCATAGGAAGGGGTCTGCGGTGAGTGCGGGGCTGAAAGGACAGACAAGGCTCCAGCAACCACCCCCACCGCCAAGTCCGCCGGTCCTGCAATCCCTTGCACGCTGACTTGGAAGTACAGTGGTACCTCGGGTTACATACGCTTCAGGTTACAGACTCCGCTAACCCAGAAATAGTACCTCGGGAGGGGCAGAGAGCTGCGAGTGCGCCCCGCGCAGATGTTGCGCCCGGTGCGGCCGGCCCCCCCTGCACCCCCCACGCTACGCCACTGCAGGGCCGGGTCGCCGCCGTGAGGGAAGGGCGCCGGGGCGCTGCTGCTGCTGCTGCTGCCGCCGCCGCTCCCGGCAGGCATGGGCCCAGCTGAGGCGGCGGCGGCTGTTGTGGTGGCGGCGGCGATAGCGGGCGGAGGAGGGGGCGGCGGTGGGGCCGAGGTGGCCGGCGGGGGAGGCGGCGGCGGGTGGAGCAGGAGGGCGGCCGAGGCCGGTGAGGGAGTAGGGTTGCCCGGGGCTTGAGGAGCCGTCGCTGGGAGTTGCTGCTGCTGTTGTTGCTGCTGCTGCCCGGACATGCCGGCCTCCTCCTCGTCCGCTGTCTCGCGCTCCTCCCTTTTGCGCGCGCTGCCCCGCCGCCGCCCCATTGGCCGGGTCCTGTCAGCTGATCCTGTGTTATTTCCTGTGTGTGTGTGTGAGGGGAGAATGGAGAGAGAAACCTCGGCACCACCACCGCGGAGCCGCCCCCGGCTCGACGCGGATCCTCGCCGCCGCCGCCCCGCCTCTCGCCGCCCGACTCGCCCGCCTCCCTCCCACGGCACACCAGGCAATCTCTCGCGGCACACTAGTGTGCCGCGGAACACCGGTTGCTGTTTATTTTCATTGTAAAGAAAGCAGGGGATGGAGGACGTGGGGAAGTCCAGTTGATTATGAAAATAGACTTGAAAAAGTGAATTTTTTTTTCTTTTTTTTATAATTTTTTCTTTTTTCTGTAAAATCGCTTTTGTTGTCTTATTGACGATGTATTCTGACCTTGGAAAAAAAGCAATAAAAAAAATTATTAGAAAAAAAAAAAAGGAAACACTGCTTCAGGTTACCAACTCCAGTAACCCAGAAATATTACCTCGGGTTAAGAACTTTGCTTCAAGATGAGAACAGAAATCGTGCTCCGGTGGCAGCAGGAGGCCCCATTAGCTAAAGTGGTGCTTCAGGTTAAGAACAGTTTCAGGTTAAGAATGGACCTCCGAAACAAATTAAGTACTTAACCAGAGGTGCCACTGTATATGTGGCAAAATAACATTGGTCCCTTGGTTCTCAAACTCCCTACCCCATGGACCACTTGAAAATTGCTGAGGGCCTTGATGGACCACTTAATGGTTGTAGCAGTTGTAATACACTGCTAGATGCTGAGAGATTTTTAATCGTATTTTTATTGCTTCTTTTATTTACATTGTCTTACAATGTGAAATCACTTTATCTTCCTTTTTTTACATATAAACTGACTATTATACATACTTAAAGCTGTACTCTTTAATGTTATATAGCCAGCATTGTTCTTTGTGGATATTTTTGTATATTACCTTTTAAAAAAAACACCCAACAGCTGAAGATCTATTCGGGAAAGCCACCCCTTCCTAAGTCTATTTTGTTTCTGATGCCTTCACAATTGTACTTCTTTGGTTACAGTGGCCAAGAATCAGATTGCTATGTTTCCCCTTCTTGCAGGAGTAGCTAAGGAAGAATTTGAGGCGGCGTCATGGCGGAACCAGAGAACCTTGAGGTGATGGTTAAAACCTTGGACTCTCAGACAAGGACTTTCACAGTGGAAGAAGAGGTGAGAAGGCCTTAGCCGGGGTTGCAGCCAGAAGGTGGGAGGGTAGTGAGGGGTAACTACAGTGGGTACCTCTTGTTACAGACGCTTCAGGTTACAGACTCCACTAACCCAGAAATTGTACCTCGGGTTAAGAACTTTGCTTCAGGGTGAGAACAGAAATTGCGCGGTGGCAGCAGGAGGCCCCATTAGCTAAAGTGGTACCTCAGGTTAAGAACAGTTTCAGGTTAAGAACGGACCTCCAGAACGATTTAATTTCTTAACCCGAGGTACCACTGTACTAGGTTTTGGGTTCTGTCTGTGGAATCCATATATCGCTCGCTCCCGGCTAGAAAAAGCTTTGAAGCGATTCGCAATCACAATAAAAGTGCGTGGCATTTTGAAACAGAGGCAAACTCAGTCCTTCTGCACGAAAATCTGCTCGAAGTTACCCCCAACGCCCATTTAAGCTGTGTCATTTAGGGGAGCAAAGTCATAGAATTGGAATCAGGTTGAGAACGGACGTCCAGAATGAATTAAGTTCTTAACCTGAGGTACCACTGTATTAAGGTGCTCTGGTGTAACTGTGGCAGGACATTTGTATCTACAGTGGTACCTCGCAAGACGAATGCCTCGCAAGACAAAAAACTCGCTAGACGAAAGGGTTTTTTGTTTTTTGAGCTGCTTCGCAAGACGATTTTCCCTATGGGCTTGCTTCGCAAGATGGAAACGTCTTGCAAGTTTGTTTCCTTTTTCTTAACACCGTTAATACAGTTGCGACTTGACTTCGAGGAGCAACTCATAGAACGCGGTGTGGTAGCCTTTTTTGAGGTTTTTAAAGACTTTGGTGATTTTTGAAGCTTTTCCAAAACTTTCCCGACACCGTGCTTCGCAAGACGAAAAAAATCGCAAGAATACAAAACTCGCGGAACGAATTAATTTCGTCTTGCGAGGCACCACTGTACTGGGTGGTGGGGTCTGGAGGGCTCATGCCTTGGAGGAACAACTAAAGATCCCTAGGCCCAGTTGCTGACCTAGATGGCAGGGGCTGGTAGGTGGGAAAACACTAGCCAGGAGGCCTCTGGAAAATTAAAAAGAGGGGTGTAGATAGTCTGGCATTGTCCAGCTGTTGTCACACATGCAGTGTGGTGAAAAATCCTGTCTCGTTCAACCCACAAGCGATGGCATCAAACTTTTTGATCAATTTTTAGCGACCCATTTCACATTGCATTCTTCCTTTCCAAAATGCCCATCTCAAGCTCAGTTCCAGTAGTTTTTATCCTGTGACAGGGCCATATCCAATGCCACAGCACTGCTGGTGCAACTGGTTTCCATGAGCACAGCAGAAGTTCTTCTGCTGTCTCCTCCAGCCCCTTGCACATCTTCATAATCAGCTGTGGGGAACCGGGGTATCCTCTGCAGCAGATTTGGGGTGTGTGTGCATATCATCATCAACAACCTTTTATTTGACCGTCAGTCAGAAAAAAGTACATTTGTCAATACACAGTTAAAACATCCAAGAAGATTTTAGACTTAGCCAACACTAAAATGGGCTAAACAGATAGCCCCATATCAATACAGTCAATTATAGTCTTGCGGCGCTTAAAAGCTAAAAAAAGAAATTTGGCCACCAAGGAAGGTATAGCTCTAGCGACATTATTCAGCAAGTGTAAAACCTGGTTTTCTCCGGATAGGAAGCTAGATTGACATAGGAGTGGGTCTATAAAATTTTGTCTAAGCTCTGCATAAGAAGGGCAAGTCAAGAGAATGTGTTCAGTGGACTCAACCACACCCATGGCACAATGACAGGTTCTCTGGGCGTATGGTACTCCCCTGTACCTTCCCCACAATATCGCAGAGTCAAGGACATTTAATCTAGCTGCTGTAAGAAGTCTGCGGTATTCCACATAGTGGATTTCTGCAAGGTAGGGGGCTGGTATGGTCCGATAGATCTGGTTCCCTAGGAGCATCCCTGGTTTGACCTGGGCTATGTCCTCTTGTCTGGCAATGTCACTCAGTCTCCGGGGGGGTGTGTGCATATAGGGGAGAATGAGCACAAGTCCTGTTGCTCCTGTGGAACTCTACTGGTATGGCGTGGGATCATTTAGGGTAATTGAATAGGGGTTTTTTTTGCCACTCATGTAGCAACAGTGTGCTAGTGCTGTACAGAAGTTGTATACTCTCTGGAGGGTTTGTTATTTATTTGACTAATGCTGACATGGAGCAGAGGCCTAGGACTGATGAGCAGCGGGGTTGAGGGTTGCCCTGCCACGTCTTCTCAGTGCAGTTGTTTCTGCTTTGTAGATCACAGTGAAGGAGTTTAAGGAGCACATTGCGGGTGCAGTCAGCATCCCCTCGGAAAAGCAGCGCCTCATCTATCAAGGGAGAGTCCTTCAGGATGACAAGAAGTTGAAAGAATACAGTGAGTGGAAATTCCAGTGGGGGGTTGAGGGGGGAGGGCCTGAGGAGTTCTTGCCTGGGGCAGGGAGGGGGGGCATGGATAAAATGTTAAGTTGTGAGGGGCGCTGAAAAGTGCTGGCTCCTGCCGTCCCTCCCCAGAAAAGGCCCTTGAGCGAGCTCAGCGTTGAATAGGAACATTGTATAATTTCCTTGTTTCATAATTACTTCTGAGGGCTCTCATAATTGCTGGCTGACCTAATATGTGGCTACTGTTAATCACACTGCGCAACCGAGCCCCAAAATTTAAAAAGAAACACATGTAAAATTGCCTGAGGAGGCTGCAGTTTTTAAACAGCGAAGGAGGTGCTTAGGTGTTTTCCCTCTCAATACCTCCTCCCGTGCTTTGTTGTTGCTGTGGTTTTGCCTAGCAGGTTTCCATGCATGTTTTTATCTTCATAAACACACATCTGAAATGTGGGCCTGGATGCGGGCAGAACAGTCTGAGAGTAGATAATGACAAGCAGAAAATGACTGGCAGAAGAGAGGGTTAGGCACCCTCTCTGCCACTTCTCTGCTTAAAATACACCCAGCGAAAGTTCTTTTCATTTAAAAAAGGGAACTTTCTGAGCTTTTCCTATGTACATTTCCCCACTATGTGCATCTTTACCCCCGAAGAGAGCTGCTTCTCAAAGAGTGTGAGTATGCCAGTCGAAGGCCCATGCTGATACCCTTTTTGAAACCCAAGACCTGCTCTTTGACTCCTCAACTTTGGAGGGTTGCCGGGAGGATAGAAGGCGGTTGCCCTTGTGACAAAACCTTCACGCTTGTCCCCTCTTCCGTGCCAGATGTCGGGGGCAAAGTCATCCACCTGGTGGAGCGTGCGCCTCCTCAGACACAGTCGCCCTCCTTGGGGGGCCCTTCTGGAGCCGGCTCGTCCTCCGTCCCTCACAACGGAGCAGGCCCCCGGGTGACGGGCCCAACTGTGCACGACCGCAATGCCAACAGCTACGTCATGGTGGGAACCTTCAACTTACCAGTAAGCATTATGGACCCACAGCCACCCACGCAAGTGAGTTTTAGCCAGAGGGTGCTGCACTGCACTGCAGGGGAAGGGGGAGTGTTGTGCCTCCCCGTAATGCTTTTAGTGCTTCTCTCCCCCCCCCCCACAATAAAAAGGGGAGGAATTTGCTGGTGTTAACGCTCCGTGGAGAGGGGGGCAAACACGGTGGTGGGGGCGTAGTAGCTGGGTGCTCTTGCATGCAGTCAGTGGCAGAGGGCGCTGTGCTGTACCTGAGCTATCTTTCCTGACCCCAGACACTTGGCGATGCAGCAGGAGGGAATGAACGCATCCTTCTGCCTGGTCCTCTTGCCCTTTTGCAAGCAGCTGATGAGGGAGGGGGCAAGGGACAGGATCAGCAAGGGAACCGCTTCAAGTAGCCATGGCAACATTTTCTCCCGCTGCTTGGGAGAGACCTCTAAAGGTCTGGTATTCGGAATGAGAAGCGGCGACCTTACCTATACGTCTCTACAGGGTCTCATCGGGGGCAAATCCCTATCTGGCTTTGCACCTTTCATTGTACTCCCACAGCAGCTGACTTGTTGGCTTTTGTGGGCAGCATGCATGACCTTAGTCGGACTTGCAGGAGACGTAGGGAGGGTGGTGGTTTTGGGCAGTGGTGGCAGGATAGTGGCCACCCATGAAGCAAGGCAAGGGCCACTTCTGAAATTACGCGTGCTTGTTAGTGCACTTCAAACGGTGGTGTGCTGGCCGGCTGGCGAATGAGGTCTTTCAAAATGATTTATAACTTGGATTGGTGCCTCACAGCATGGTCCTAAGCTTCAGAAGCACTCCCTTTTGAGGCTTACTTCCAGGTAAGTGTGCGCTGGATTGCAGCCCAAGTACATGCCTGCCTGCCTTTCAGAACATGCCCACAAACACACGTATAGGGATGAACCAGTTTTGCTCAGGCTTGCATCTGCTTCCCTCTGACCGTCTTTGTGCAGCTTGGGATAACACTGCAGCTTGCATAAGCTGTGAACTCACAAGAACCCAGAGAATGCCGGCCATGCGCTTTTGCCCCCAGGTTCAGCTCCCTGAGAATCCCAGTTTCCTTCTTAACAAAACACACATTTCTCATGCTTAGGGCTGTGACAGTTAAGCTTAAAAGCACCTGGTGAACTCTGAGAAGCCAAGGGGTAGCTGAGTCAGATGGTCAGTTTGCAGGCAGGGTTTGCTTGGCGTTCTCCAGACCTCAGTGCTGGTTCCTGTGCCTAGCAATGGAAGTCACGATTTCCAGTGCCTGCTTTCTGTGGTGCAGAATCTGGTTTGCCGGGGCAGAGCACTAATTTTAGCACATGGAGGCTTGGAAGTAATGTTTGAATATGGTTTAGCAGTGTGTCTTGACCAAGCTTGTCTCATGAAAAATCAGACTCCAGTCTCGGTGCAGCCAGCACTATGGGGCAGTATCTTTCAAGTGCTGTGTAATGTCAGAAGAGACCCTGAGGGCTGGCGGGGAAGCTGTGGTTTGATGGTGGTATTGTTTTCTCCTGGATTTCCTTGCCTATCTTTCTGCTCCATTTTGTTATTTCTCTCTTCTCTCCATCCTCTCTCCCCCCCCCGCTCCTATATTTTTTGTTTGTTTCTTTAATTTCCTCCCCCTCTGTCTCTTCCTTTTCTCTCCCCCCCAACCCCGCTTCCCAAAGAGCGATGGATCGTCTGTGGATGTTCATATAAATATGGACCAGGCTCCCATACAGGTACAAGTGGGGTGGGAAGACGGGGACTTACTGACTTAAGGTGGTACATATTCTGTCGGGTGTGTGTGTGTGTGCAAGTGTGTGTTTGCGTAACAACAATGATTTATTTCAGTAGCATCTTGGTGATGTTTGATTTGGGGGGGGGGCTTAATTTTCCATGAAGGGAACTGCTGGTGGTGTAAATTGATTTGTCCATTTTTATAACTAATTTGGGCGCCTTCCCAAAATTTGGGGGAGCCCCAAATTATTGTTTGGGTTCACGCTTTGACTGTTGGTGCGATGCAGCTGTGACCTGGTCGGTTGACAGCCAGCCTCTTATTTCACCGTAGCCAAATATTATGATTTCAAGACTGCCCTTGTGTAAGTGGCAAGCTACCTATAGATCCAGACATTGCTGCCCTAGGTGGCCAGGCTGAGGGCAAAGGTGCCAGGAAGCAGTCCAGGCTTTGAAGAAGGAATGTAGCATTACCTTAATAAAGGATAGGCTTTGCTGGGGGCACTTTGTTCTAAACTTTTTTTTTTTAAGACTTCTTCCTCATTGAAACATTGGAACTCTGGACATGGTCTGGGGCTTATCCTTAGATACCAGAATTTTTATGAACAGAGGATGTCACCTCACAAGAGCCCAGCAGGACTTCAGAGCTGGTTCCCTAGTGAGCATGACTCTTGCTAAATTCATGTTTGAAATCTGTGGTTCCTACTTCACTAGTCATGAGACAGTCTGGGGCTTCCTTTATCAGGGATATTTTCCTGTGTGAAGGCCATTAAGCTGCCTGGCTCCCACCATCTGTTTTCGCTAGACGCTTCCACTGGCAGCACATCCAAAGGATGGTGTCCCAAATCTGTGGGTTCCGTGTTCTTGGCAGCCCGTTTGCGGTGACTCCCAGGAGAATCCCAAAATGAACTTCCGAGGGCGTTCTAAGTCTTTAAATATTGCTGTTCCCAAAACAACAACAACAACCCGTGCCTAAAATCTGCATAATGCGACTGAAACTACTGGGTGCCTGTCGCTGTCGTTCGGACCGTGAAGTTAAAACTGCAGCAAAAAGAAGTAAAGCATGAACGGTGCTTCCGTGTTGAAGAAATCACATTTCAGGCGCCTATTGCAAGAAAAGAAGATAAAGCTCATTCATGTGCTTCCTAAAGGCTTATCAGGAGGAGGAGCCGGTTAGATGTCTCTAGGGGAAGGATTTCAAAGGGTCAGCATCACAACTGAGAAATCGCTGGCCCTCCCACTTCCCACGACATTGCTAGCAGCGTTGCCTATCCCTGAAGTTAGACTTGGCAGTTGCTGGCACGGGAATGGGCTGCAGCTGACTGGTAGAGCATCTCCTTGGCACGCAGAACTTTCCAGTTTCATGGCATCACGTGTTAGAACAGAGCTGGGAAGCTGGTGGCCTTCCAGGTGTTGTTGAACCCCAGTTCTGTTAGCCCCAACCAGCCTGCCCAATGGCCAGGGGTGAGAGGAGTTGTGGGCCAGAAGTTCCCCATCCCTGAGTTACAAGGCCCAGGAAGCAGATAATGCGCAAGACCTTCTTGCTGTGACACCAAGGAGATTTACTTCTGGGCAGGCTAGGCAATATTGGGCTTGGTTGGGGCCTGTCATAAGACGCCTCTCTCTCTCTCTGTTCTATGAAGGGGATCTCTGAGGTTCAGGAGGGTGGCAGTTTGGGGAAAACAGGGTGTCGGTTGGGTGAATCCAATCTGACTACTGGTGGTGGACTACACACATTCTGGCTCTTGAACCCTGTTTTGGTCTGGCCCTCTGAGTTCACCCCCCCCTTTTTTTTTGCTTTGAGCAGAAGATGGAATAGGAGGGGCATGGCATTTGGTCTTAAATGCGCCCATTTTCCTTTATGGCATGAGCTCTGTAAGGGGGCTGGAGGGGGATTATGGCAAGGTGAGCCCCTTCGTTTGATAGGGGTCCCTCTCCTCTCCTCTCGTTCCAGAGCGAGCCTCGAGTCCGCCTTGTTATGGCCCAGCATATGCTTCGGGACGTCCAGGGCATTCTGAACCGACTAGAGGTGAGCCGGCCTTTGAAACTTTTTTGGGGGGGGGGAGGGGGTGTATGCAGACAGGAATATATCAATGGCCTGTTAAAGCTTGAGGGAGAGGCAGTTGTTAAGATAATAACAATAAAATAAGTAGATTATCTGTTATGTTTTTATTATTGTGCTCTGTAATGTGTTTTTAATGTACACCTCCCTGGGATCTTTTGACAAAGGGCGGTATATAAATTGAATTAATAATAATAATAGCAACAACTTAGAAGTGGGTCAGGGACACCTCCTTCTGGGCTTCAGCCGCCACGTGCGCCTCCTTTTCTTTTCTTTTTTTTAACCTTATTCCAAAACCAAAAAAGAATTACAAACATCAAAATCCATATTCGTTTTGTGACATAAGCCTATTACATAGTTGACTAGATTAAAATATACCTAATTGCTATAGACTTCCCTTTGCAACGTAAATTAGAAATGCAACGTAATAAGAAATATTATATTAGAAATGTTTATAAATTCCCCTATACCCCCCACTCCCCTTCACCCATGTGTGATCTCAGTATTTCTTTTCATTTCTTCCATCTTGTTGTGTTGTTGTAGTTTAATAATTATTCAGTTGATTCTTTTATTATTTCCTTGCTTACCCCTGCACATTTTACACATTATCTATTAACATTCCAGTTCCGGAACCATATTTTTTCATGTATTCCTTCACTCCATCCCACTTTTTAATTATTCTCTGATTTGAATGGCCTCTAACGATTGCCGTCAGTTTTGCCATTTCCACAAACTCACAGAGCTAGCTTTGCCATTCTAATAATGATAGTATTTTCTCCCCCTTCCAATTCTTTGCGATCAATATTCTGGCCGCTGCTGTTGCGCAAAGGAATACATTTTCCTCACGTGCTCCTCCTTTTCTTAGGGCCGCACCAATGGCCAAGTTGCATCGGGACCCGAGGAGACGGCATCTGCCAGCCCCACCGAACGGGAGCCCATGGAGGGAGCCGAGTCTGAGCCTCCCAGTGAGCCCACACCAGCTGAGGAGACGCCCCCATCGGGGGCCGAGCCGCCCCCTACCGCTGAGGCTGCTGCGCCCAAGTGAGCAGCTGGCATACAGGGCAGGGAGGGCGAATGGGGTCCCGGCTGGCTTCTGTGGCCTGGCATTCAAAGGGGGGAGCTGCTGCTGCTGCGTGGTGGAGGGGTCGCCGAAACAAGAGGGTGGCTGGTGCAAAAGGGTCACAAAAGGGGAGGGTGGAGTGGAGTAGATGGGTGAGCTCAGAAGGGAGGCCTTGTTGCTTCTGCCAGATGATCACCATCAAGGAGGCCTGGGCATCATCTGAGCACCTTTTCTCTCTTCCCCACAGCCACCCGTCCCCAGGCGAGTACGTGGAGGTCTTAGGGGAGCTCCGCGGGGTGGAGAGCAGGCTCCAGCCCTTCCTCCAGAGATACGAGGAGATCCTTGGAACGGCCAGCACTGCAGACTACAACAATAACGTAAGGGCAAACTCGGAGGTGTGCGTTGCGGCATCCCAGATCAGGGAGCAGGGATTGGAGTCTTGTTCTGTTTTCACGTGGGGGGTTGGGTATGTCCCCCCACACCCAACACTTTCTTTTCTATGCGGTGTGTTACTCATACGACAAATGCTGGGACTCAAATCTGTGTTTGGGAGCTGCTTGTCTTCCAAATCCTGACCGGTGGAGGCTTGTTGAGAAATGTTAGGGCGTTTTGTATGTTTCTGGGCTGGACCCGCAGGAAGTTCTGGGGCTGAATTTTGGCGAGTGTTGGGTCCGCTCGTCTCCTATCCCGGCGGTTGAGACAATGGACGATTATCTTTCATATGTTTCTGGGACAGTCTTGTTTGTTGGGAAGGGAAGCAAGTAGTGGGGGAGGCGGCTAGCTTGGTGTGCTGCGCTGTGCCTTGCTGTGTAGATCTCAGAAGTGAAGAATACAGCTAGCCAGCTTCACTCCATCAGAGTGCCTGGGGCTTTCCGCCACTGTTCCAAGAAGGGGGCCACCCAGCCCCACTGGTGACCGTTCTTGCATGGGGCTCCCAGGGGGCCTGAAGGAGCGTCTCCACCCCCATCGTTCTACCCGGACACTGAGGTCCAGCACCGAGGGCCTTCTGGCGGTTCCCTCGCTGCAAGAAGCCAAGTTACAGGGAACCAGGCAGAGGGCCTTCTCGGTGGTGGCGCCTTCCCTGTGGAATGCCCTCCCACCAGATGTCAAAGAGAACAACAACTACCAGGCTTTCAGAAGACATCTGAAGGCAGCCCTGTTTCGGGAAGCTTTTAATGTTTGATGCATTATAGTATTTTAATATTCTTTTGGAAGCCGCCCAGAGTGGCTGGGGAAGCCCAGCCAGATGGGCGGGGTATAAATCATAAATTATTATTATGATTATTATTTATTATTATTAATTAGAGAATCAGCCAGTTCCGCAGCTGGTTTGCTTCAGCAGCGCTGCAGAGTTAGGCCCTTGCACCCCATTCACCAGGCCACCGTCCTGGTCGCTTTTAAGGTGCCCTTCTCGAAAGCTGAGCTCTGTTCCTTGTGAGCCTCTACCTGCCCCACTTCCAGGTTTCCTTCTAGCCTATTATATTACAAGGGGTTCCTCTCCTGCCCTTTGTCGGTTTCAGCTGGGAGGTGGGATTTGGCCTGGGTGTAGATGGGGTTGGCGGAGACTCCTGCTGGAATCCGAAGCCTGTGGCCGCTCACTGTCTTTCTACTTCCTTTTGCGTTTGGCAGACGGAGGGCCGCGAAGAGGACCAGCGCATCATCAACCTGGTGGGGGAGTCTCTGCGCCTCCTGGGGAACACCTTTGTGGCGCTCTCCGACCTGCGCTGCAACCTCTCCTGCAGCGCCCCCCGCCACCTCCACGTGGTGCGGCCCATGTCCCACTACACAGCCCCCATGGTGCTGCAGCAGGCTGCCATTCCCATACAGGTGAGTGCCCTGCTTGTGGATGGGTGGTTGGTGGCGGCGGCGGCGCTTTTGCCTTCCCTGGTTGAGGCATCGATTGCAGGCTGGCTTGCCAGCTCAGCGAGGGAGAGCAGAAAGGAGCAGCGGCGCCTGCAGCCTGCTCTCTCACTCTCTCTTCCAGATCAACGTTGGAACCACAGTCACCATGACAGGCAACGGCGCTCGGGGGCCCCCGGCCGGCTCCGAAGGCTCCGCTGCTTCCCCGGCTGCCCCCGCCGCCCAGCCCCGCACTTCCAGCCCCGTCGAGGCCGGGCAGCCATCCGAAGGGCCGCCCCCTTCGTCTTCCCCAGTGGCCACCCCGACTCAGACTCAGGCCTCCCAGACAGGCCACCCCCGCGTGATCCGCATCTCTCACCAGACGGTCGAGCCGGTGGTCATGATGCACATGAACATACAGGGTAAGGGCTGGCCAGGTTCCTTCTTGGGGAGCCGAAAGGGGGAGAGAGAGACGGATTGTGGGGCCCTGGAGAAGGGGGGAGGGCAAAGAGCCTTTCTTTTTCTGGGGTATGCTGGCTCCTTTGTGGCATTGGCTTATCAGGTCATTTGTGATAACAACAACAACAACAACAACAACAACAACAACAACAACAACAACAACAACAACAACTTACTATTTATAACCCAACAACAACAACAATTTACTATTTATACCCTGCCCATCTGGCTGGGTTTCCCCAGCCACTCTGGGCGGCTTGCAACAGAATATTAAAATACACTAACCTATTAAACATTAAAAGCACATACCGTATTTTTCGCCCTATAGGACGCACTTTTCCCCCTCCAAAAATGAAGGGGAAATGCGTGTGCGTCCTATGGGGCGAATGCAGGCTTTCGCTGAAGCCTGGAGAGCGAGAGGGGTCGGTGTGCACCGACCCCTCTCGCTCTCCAGGCTTCGCGGACCTCTCCGCAAGCAGCGGGAGCCAGCACTGGGCTCCCACGGCTTGCAGAGAGCTGCCTGTTTGGGGGCTGGGGTGTGGTTTCCCCCCCAAAAAAACTAGGTCGCCTTATGGGACGGTGCGTCCTATAGGGCGAAAAATACGGTAAAAATGTGCCCAGGTGTAGAAGGGTGCCCAGGGCATGCAGTGTACTGGTCTGGCCTGGGGGGGTGGGGTTAGGCCCAGAGGTCTCTGATTGGCTGAGTTCTGTGTAGGTAGCAAGGAGGGAAAGAACCCAGGAGAAAAGGGGGAGCAGAAGAAGAGAGAAAGTGGGGACTTGAGGGGGAGCGATGCCACAGATCTCTCCTAACAAAGCCGACACACACACAAACACACACAGACAGAATAGGTTCGCATGTGGGATCCTGTGCCGTTCAGTTTCTCTGGGAGGAGGCGGGGGAGTCTGTGACACTTGTTGTCATTTTAAGTTCTGCTTGCCTCTCTCATCCTTCAAGACTCAGGTTCCCCGATGGGTGGGAGCAGCTCAGCCGGAGTGCCACCCACAGGACCCTCCGGACCCCCTGGGCACCCCCAAGGAATGGGTAAGGAGGGAGAACAGAGGCTGGGTTGGGGGGAGAGAGAGGGGTTCATATGAGATTGCACATTGTGATTGTGGGCTGTTGGTTGAACCTACCCTGTGTTTTTTTGTGTTCTCTCCTGCCCCCCAAGGTGGCACTGCTCACATGCCGCTCCCCAGCCTCCCGCCAGAGTTTATGCAGGCTGTTGCCCATCAGATCACCCAACAGGCCATGGCAGCGGCCGCATCAGCGGCGACAGGTAACGGCATGGGAGGGCGCTGAAACACAGCAGAGGATCCTGTTTTGGGGGTGGGAACGGTTGATTCTTTCCCTCCCCTTCTGTGTTGTCAGTACGCAGGAAGCTGCCGTAGGCTGAACCAGATTGCGGGCCCATCGAAGCCATTGCTGCCCACACTTGACCCTCATCAAAAATTTACATGTCACTGCCATAGCATACCGTATTTTTCGCTCTATAAGACGCACCAGACCACAAGACGCACCTAGTTTTTGGAGGAGGAAAACAAGAAAAAAAATATTCTGAATCTCAGAAGCTGCGCGGTGAAAGCAGCAATCCCTCTTGCTGTTCTGGCTTCTGGGATAGCTGCGCAGCCTGCATTCGCTCCATAAGACACACACACATTTCCCCTTACTTTTTAGGAGGGAAAAAGTGAGTCTTATAGAGCAAAAAATACGGTAATTGCTACATGGGATGTGTCGTCTTTATACACTAATGTACATTTGGACACAGTAAAATCTCTAATCCAAGAATTGCTAGTTGATCGTAATCAGTCTTCTCCACCGGTGCATTTTTTATTTTTATTTCCCCCCCAAATTTTTTTATTCATTTTATAACACAAATAAAGAACACAAACAGAAAAACAAACAATACAAATTATTGTCATAGCCTTGTTTTCCTAAACATTGTTAAGTGGGCTTCCCCAAGTCCCACCTATCTGATTTTCATTTTACTACCAGTGCATTTTTTAATGGATATTCTAGATTTAGTTCTATGGAATAATTTCTTTAGGTTTGGTTCAAAGTACTTTATTCAAAAACAAGGTGTAGCTATGGGCTCGAAATGTGCTCCCAGTGTGGCTAATATCTTTATGTGGAACTGTAACAACCCTTCTTGTGGATATTGGACTCTATGAACAGACAGGTGGAATAGATACTTATACATGTACAGATCTTATGCATGAACTGATCCACTGGGTCTTCTGCTGTTTTCGTTGAACCTTATGAGACTTCCGTTGAATTCTACAATTTGATACAGTGAATATTATACCTTATTTATTCAAAAGTACACCCGGTTACGTCTTGTGTGTTTATTGAGTACACTTGAGTGGCAGCGGCTCTAGGGCCCAGATTTTGAACGGGGCGGACTTCTACCTGCCTTTTCCTGTTCCCTAGGCCAGCAGGTCCCCAGTTTCCAGTCGGCTCCGACGCGTGTCGTGATCGCCAGGCCCTCTGCTCCGTCTGTGCGGCCCACACACCCTGGGTCACCCCAGGCGCCGGGACAAGGGGTGAGGACTAGGGCGGAGGGGAGCTTCTTTTCTGAGAGGGGATTGCTGTTCCCCGCCGGCCATCTTCTACCGAATCTCTTTCTCTCTTGCAGGGCCCTGGCCTCGGGGGGAATGCTTCCTTGGCCCAGATGATCAGCGGTCTGGTGGGGCAGCTCCTCATGCAGCCGGTGATAGTTGGTAGGTGGCAAGAGGCAGAGGGAAGGAGGGGTGATGTTTTTGTAGTGTTTGGAATGGAAACGTGGGTGGGTCGCCTTGCAGTGCTCACTTAATGGGACTTGGACCTCATCAGTACATAACTCTTCTTCTGGAATGGTTAATGGCGCAGGGGATTGTGTGTGACACAGAGAGAATGAGAGAGAGAGGGCAGGGTGCTGACGTTGTCCAATGAAGGTTTGCATGCAAACAGCGCTATTTTGTTATTTTCATTGTGCAATCCTATATTAGGATTTCAAACTCTTTCAGACTGTTTGTTGGTGGCAACAATAAATACATCTATTCATTTAAAAAATACATACAAACAGTGATTTCAAGATGTGCTGGTAATTGCAAATCTCAGACCCAAGAGTGATAGCCAAGGACCATGTGTTCTTCAGGCTATGAAAATTTAAATTCCGAAACAAAAAAAAGCTGAATTCTGCAACCTGTCTAAATTCTGCAGTTCAGACACTTCCATGATTCTGTTTTTTCCTGGTAATTGGGAGGAGAGAAAAAAGAGAACTGTATCTCAAAGGTGTTGGAAAGGATGAGTGTTTTGCTATTTAATTTTCCCCACAGGTTTCTGCCCAAGTGCCTTTTCCAAAGCCTCATTTGTTTTTTTACAAACTGATTAAAACAAACTGATAAAAAACAGTGTCTGTAGGAGAAAAATCTGATGGGGAGAGCCCCACCTCCAGTTCCTGTAAGCCCTAATTCAGCTCCTGTGGTTTCTATGATTAGGCAAGGTTTCCTACGCGCTTCCAAGCATAGCTTTGCATTCTTTCTTTTTAAGAAAAGGAAACGGGGATTCTCCAGAGCAGTAGACATTCCCTACTTGTTCTCTCTTCCTGAAAGCCCTAAGTAGCATAAGAGCACAAGGGCACTTGTGAATCCTGGCTGTTTCTGCAGTGAGATGGTGTGGTCTCTGTAGGCATACCCACATGGGGTTGGCTTCTCTCTACTCTGTTTTGGAAAACAGATAGAGAACTCCAGCTGTGGTTGGTGTGTGGTCCAGGCAAGCTAGCTGGAAGAAAACCTTTAAAATCAGGAGTCTGTGATGGATCTGTCTTCCTCTTTCTCAAATGCTCCCATGCCCATTGCCTGGTCACTGGCGTAGCAGACCTCTTCGTTTTTCCTTCCTAGCTCAGGGCAGCGGGACTTCACCTTCTTCTTCGTCCTCCTCCTCCTCCTCCTCCACCTCTTCCTCTGTCAGCGCCCAAGCCACCTTCAGCACCAGCAATTCTGCCTCCCCTCCCACAGCCTCGGCCAGCGCTGGCACCACCAACACCGCCACCACCGCTGCAGGGGGCAGCTCGGCCGGTGCCCCGGGAGGGCCCATCCCCTCCGGCCAACCCCCCACGGCGGCCGCCGCGGAGCTCCAGTTCTCTCAGCTGCTGGGGAACATCCTGGGGGCAGCCGGCACCAGCATGGCCGGTGTGGCCGGCCTGGGTTCCCCCACCATCACCGTGGCAATGCCTGGCGTCCCGGCTTTCCTGCAAGGCATGACAGACTTCCTCCAGGTAAGCTTGGTTCCAGCCTCGCTTCGTTCCCCGGAGTGGCGGTTTCAGCAGGGGGCGGTGGCAGCAGATCAGCCCCTCTTCCATCCTTCCTCTCAGGGGAGGAAGGGTCTGCCAGCATCCTTTCAGGAGATACAGTGCTACCTCGGGTTACAGACGCTTCAGGTTACAGACTCCACTAACCCAGAAATAATACCTTGGGTTAAGAACTTTACCCCAGGAGGCGGCAGCGGGAGGCCCCATTAGCTAAAGTGGTGCTTCAGGTTAAGAACAGTTTCAGGTTAAGAACGGACCTCCGGAACGAATTAAGTTCTTAACCCGAGGTACCACTGTACTGGGTTTTGGGTTCTGTCTGTTGAATCCATATATCGCTCGCTCCCCGCTAGAAAAAGCCTTGAAGCGATTCACAACCACAATAAAAGTGCATGGCATTTTGAAACAGAGGCAAACTCAGTCCTTCTGCACGAAAATCTGCTCCAAGTTACCCCCGGCGCCCATTTAAGCGGTGTAATTTAAGGGAGCAAAGTCATAGAATTGGAAGGAACCCCAAGGTTCATTAAGTCCAATCCATTGCAGTGCAGGAATCTCAGCTAAAGCATCCAGGACAGATGGTCATCCAGCCTCTGCTTAAAAACCTCCAAGGAAGGAGAGCCCACAATCTCCTGAGGGAGACTGCTCCAGTGTCGAACAGCTCTACCTGTCAGAAATTTTCTCCTGATGTTGAGTCGGAGTCTCCTTCCTTGTAACTTGAAGCCCTTGGTTCGAGTCCTACCCTCCAGAGCAGGAGAAAACTAAGCTTGCTCCCTCTTCCATGTGACAGCCCTTGAGATACTTGAAGATGGCTATCGTATCTCCTTTAAAGGCTGGCAGGTGGCGCTGTGGGTTAAACCACAGAGCCTAGGGCTTGCCGATCAGAAGGTTGCTGGTTCGAATCCCTGCGACGGGCGGTGAGCTCCCGTTGCTCGGTCCCTGCTCCTGCCAACCTAGCAGTTTGAAAGCACGTCAAAGTGCAAGTAGATAAATAGGTACCTCTCCGGGGGGAAGGTAAACGGCGTTTTCGTGCGCTGCTCTGGTTCACCAGAAGCGGCTTAGTCATGCTGACCACATGACAAGGAAGCTGTACGCCGGCTCCCTCGGCCAATAAAGCAAGATGAGCACCGCAACCCCAGAGTCGGTCACGACTGGACCTAATGGTCAGGGGTCCCTTTACCTTCACCTTTATCCAAAGCCCTTGCTTGATGTGCTTCGGGTCACCCAGAGACCTGCCATCTTTTGGCCTCAGCCCTTCCTTCATTTTGCCCTGTATCTGCTGGCCTGGAAGCCTTTGCATGCCTTTCCCCAGCACCCTTCCGGCCTCACTCCCCTGTCCCCTTCTCTCCGCAGGCGACGCAGATGGGGGCGGCTCCTCCCCACCCTCCGGAGCAGGCCCCGCCTCCCCCGCAGCCAGCGGCCTCCCCGCCACCGCCTCCTCCCCCGCCCTCGGCTCCCCAGAGCGGCATGGAGCCGCCTTTGGGGGGCGGGAGCAGCAGCGTCCGTGGCAGTGCCTCGGCAGACTCCCTGCCGCCCGAATTCTTCACCAGCGTGGTGCAAGGGGTGCTGTCGTCCATGATGGGGTCGCTCAGCGCCCAGCAGGGCAGCACCGAGAGCATCGCGGACTTCATCCAGCGCCTGAGCGGCACCAGCAACATCTTTGAGCCAGGCACAGAAGGGGCCCTGGGTAAGGAAGGCCTTGGATGTGCCCCCTTTGCACTGTGGGGGGGGGACGCTGCTGGTTAACAATAACAATAACAACAACAGCCGGTTTGAAGTCCATATTGTGCTATCGGCTTCATAATTTTGGACCTGGCAATATATTGTGAATCATGGTGTGTGTTGTGCAAAAATCACAAAGCAGGGAAAACTGTGAAGCCAGCCAGTGCCTCTACATAGCTCCATCCTTATAACAGACATCGTGATATATACCTCAGTGTTTAGCTGGTGATATATCGTGATGTTGAAAACCAGATAATTTTTTGTTTATACCCCACCCATCTGGCTGGGTTTCCCCAGACACTCTGGATGGCTCCCAACAGAATATTAAAAACAGGATAAAACATCAAACTTTAAAAACTTCCCCAAACAGGGCTGCCTTCAGATGTCTTCTAAAAGTCAGATAGTTGTTTATTTCCTTGACATTGATGGGAGGGTATTCCACATGGCGGGCGCCACTACCAAGAAGGCCCTTTGCCTGGTTCCCTGTAACCTCACTTCTTGTAGGGAGGGAGCCGTCAGAAGGCCCTCAGAGCTGGACCTCAGTGTCTGGGCTGAACGATGGAGGTGGAGACGCTCCTTCAGGTATACTGGTCCGGGCTGTTTAGGGCTTTAAAGGTCAGCACCAACACGTTGAATTGTGCTCGGAAACCTACTGATTTAGAGAAGGCTGCCCTCTGCCCCCTGAATAATTCAAAGACTCCTCCTGTTTTCTGGGGTCCTAGTTGCCCCAGTTGTGAGAGGCAGGCTGACCCTTTTGATCTCTCTGGTCACTACCCTCTCTAGAACCCCCTGCAAACCTTGCTCCTCCTTTTTCTTGGGTGTCTGTCGCCCACAACTTCCCACAGTCTGGACCAGCGTTTCCCAAACTTGGTTCTCCAGCTGTTTTTGGACTACCATTCCCATCATCCTCGATCACTGGTCTTGCTCACACGGGACGATGGGAAACACTTGTCTGGACTTTTGGGCCCTGGCTCTGCCACCGTTTCCCAGGGGTGGGTGGGGGGATTCCTTTTTCAGTTCCACTTCCTCTCTCTTTTTTGCTCTGCTTCATCCTGAGGCAAAGGGATAATTTCTTGCCTTAGGCCTTGAGGTAGGCAAACTAAGGCCCGGGGGCCAGATCTGGCCCAATCGCCTTCTCAATCCGGCCCACGAATCAGTGTGTTTTTACATGAGTAGAGTGTATCCTTTTATTTAAAATGCATCTCTGGGTTATTTGTGGGGCCTGCCTGGTGTTTTTACATGAGTAGAAGGTGTGCTCTTATTTAAAATGCATCTCTGGGTTATTTGTGGGGCATAGGAATGCGTTCTTTCTGTTTTCAAAATATAGTCCGGCCCCCCACAAGGTCTGAGGGACAGTGAGCTGGCCCCCTGCTGTAAACATTTGCTGACCCCTGCCTTAGGCTGACTGAGAAGCTCATGGCTGAAATGGGACAAGCTGGGTTGCAAGCTCTGCCTCTTGGCCACTCTCCCGCCTGAGCTCCTTGCCAGCCATAGCCCATAGAAGTGTCTTTTGCTAGAGGGACAGCCTCTCCCAGCTGACATTGCTCCTTTCCCTCCAGCCGTGAGGCTCTTTCTCCCTGGGGAAATCCCAAGGAAGTAGTCGATATCTCCTTCTGTTCTCTCTCTCTCCCGGGGTTTCCAGCCACTGCTGCTTCCTCCCGTCCCATTCGGGTTAAGCAGAAGGTCAGCTTGCAAGGTTTGTGTCCCTCTTTTCTAGGCTTCTTTGGAGACCTGCTCTCCCTCATCTGCCAGAACTTCTCCATGGTCGACATGGTGATGCTGCTCCATGGGCAGTTCCAGCCGCTCCAGCGGATCCAGCCCCAGCTCAGCCGCTTCTTCCGGGAGGAGTACCTGCACGGCCAGGAGCCCACTGAGCGCAACGTTCGGGTGAGTGGACCTGCCCCTAGTTCCAAGCGCAACCTCCCCTCCTTCCCCACCTTGAGTCCATTCCTGTTCTGCTTGCTAACAGTTCCCTCTCTCTTCCGGCTTTTCCAGATGGCCACGTACAATTTGATCAACGGCTTGGAGGAGTACATTCGCGAGAGTTTTGTAAGTTCCACTTCCTCCTGCTGAAAAAGTTTGCCGACGCCTGGTCTAGCCTCCACAATGGTAGGCAGCCAACATGTGACAAGAGCAGATGCAGGCGGAAACGCTCTTTGAGCTGGCTTCTTGCTGCCCGAAAGCTATATAACCCTGACTTCCCCCTTCCCCCTCGTCTCTGATGCCTCCCGTTTCCCCCCTAGGCCTCCGTCCGAGTTCAAGATGGCGTTGACATCACCCGCACCAACCTGGAGTTCCTGCAGGAACAGTTCAACCGCATTGCAATGCACATCCTCCACTGCGCTGGTAAGGGAATGGGCTGAGTTCTGGGAGCTTTCTGCAGGGGGCTGCTTCTCCTCCTGGTCCTTCCCCACCCCCCTCCAGCATCCATCTCCTCTCTCCTTCCAGATAATACCTTTGGGTATCGGCTGCTGGAGTTGTGCAACCAGGGCCTGTTTGAGTGCCTGGCGCTGAACCTCTACTGCTTGCGCGGGGAGCAGGGAGCCCTGACTGCTGTCATCAACGACCGCATTGTGAGTGATGAGTTGTGCTCCGCTGACGTTCCCCATCTTCAGGGGATGTAGGGCTGATGCAGGGCAGTTTTGGGGAGGTACTAGAGTTGTGAGAAAAGGAAGCCCGCAAGTTGTGGCGTCCCCCGATGATAGCGTCAGAATCCCATGTGCATAGCTGCGTGCTGGAAGTCCCGTTTGGAATTCTGCAAGCATAAGTTACCGTATTTTTCGCCCTATAGGACGCACTTTTCCCCCTCCAAAAATGAAGGGGAAATCTGTGTGTGTCCTATGGGGCGAATACAGGCTTTCGCTGAAGCTTGGAGAGCGAGAGGGGTCGGTGCGCACTGACCCCTCTCGCTCTCCAGGCTTCAGGAAGCTATCAGCAATCCTGGGGAGCCCGCGGGAGTTCCCTGAAGCAGAGCGCCCCATGTGCCGGGCAGATATCCGCAGCCTGGGGAGCCCTGCAGGAGCCCCGCGCTTTGGGCAGACATCGGCCAGCCCCACAAGCTCGGGGGACAGTGGGGAGGCGCAGCGCCGCCATACCGCTGTTCCCCGACCTGGTTTGGTTTCCCTGACCTGGTTTTGGGGGGGAAATAAAGGGGGGGAAATTCCTTTATTCCCCCCCCCAAAAAAAAACTAGGTGCGTCCTATGGGATGGAGCGTCCTATGGGACGAAAAATATGGTAATATGGATGTGCCCAGGGGTGAGACTGTTGAAATAGGGCGTGGGAAACATGGTCAAGCAACCAGCTTCCACACTGTGCTCCTGGCGAATGGAAGGCCCTATGAAGCCCTTCACTGTTCAAAGTGTGTCTGTTTCACCTTTCCTGACGTCTGCCCAATGATAATGACCTCGTTAAAAATGGCGCAGAAAAATTGGAGAATGAAACCGATTGAATGTTTCCTGCTTGGCAGGGGGTTGGACTCGATGGCCCTTGTGGTCTCTTCCAACTCTATGATTCTATGATTCTATGAATGAAGTCTGGAAGTCAACCATCCCAATTTATCTCGTAAGGTAGGCTGACCTGGCAGGGAGCAGCTGAACCAGAGTCCCACTGGGGTGCTTTGTAACTGAGTGGGGATTATAGGTAACAATCCCAGTCTCCCCAGTCAGAGTCCAGTATACTTTGTTCTGTACAGTGGTAACTCAGGTTACAGACGCTTCAGGTTACAGACGCTTAAGGTTACAAATTCTGCTAACCCAGAAATAGTATCTTGGGTTAAGTGCTGAGCATTTTGGCCCATAACCCCACTACTGTCCCACAATCCACAATTTCAGTTGCAGTGAGTACATTGCAGTTACGGGGCATAATTATTAATAATATTAATATTTTCTTTATACCCCGCCCTCCCCAGCCAGAGCCAGGCTCAGGGTGGCTAACACCAATAAAATTACAATAAAACATAATAGGGGGGAAACAAAGGATGAGAACAGAAATCGCACAGCGGCAGTGGGAGTCCCCATTAGCTAAAGTGGTACCTCAGGTTAAGAACAGTTTCAGGTTAAGAACGGACCTCCAGAACGAATTAAGTTCTTAACCCGAGGTACCACTGTATTGCACAGGGCCTCAGCTAATGCAGTACAGTGGTACCTCGGGTTACAAACACTTCGGGTTACAAACTCCGCTAACCCAGAAATATTACCTTGGGTTAAGAACTTTGCCCCAGGATGAGAACAGAAATTGCGCGGCATCAGCGGGAAGCCCCATTAGCGAAAGCACACCTCAGGTTAAGAACGGACCTCTGGAACGAATTAAGTTCATAATCCGAGGTATGACTGTATCGGAGTTGTGCTGGTCATGAAGTACCTTAGGAAAACAAATGGAAGATCTCAGCTGGTCTCCCACTTTCTTCAGCCCTAAGGACTCTTTTCATTGAAACAGTTAAATTTGTGAGTTGTATATTGCCAGCTCACTTAACTTGTCCCAAAGGACTTGTTGCCCTGGCTAATTTCGAGGTTGCGTCAATGAATCGGAAGGACGCCGTCTCGTTCACTGAGGGCTGCTGGCTTGGAATGGGAGTTTGCGGCCCTGACAGCCTTGTGTCTCTCTCTCTCTTTCTTGGCCCGCCTGGGCGGCAGAGGCGGATGTCGGCCGACATGAACCCCTCCTTGGTGAGCTGGCTCACCACCATGATGAGCATGCGGCTGCAGGTCATCCTGGAGCACATGCCCGTCACAGAGGATCAAATTCTACAGTATGTCCGCAGGGTGGGCGACCCCCCACAGGTAAGACTCCCGAAATTGGATAGAGAAGCGCGAGTGGAATCAGGCACTAAACCCTAGTTTCCTGTAGCTTTTGGGAGGCTCCTCTGTTGTCCAGGAGACGCTGGACCAGGTCTCTGAGTGTTGAGCATTTTGGCCCATAACCCCATTACTGTCCCACAATCCACAATTTCAGTTGCAGTGAGGACATTGCAGTTACGGGGCATAATTATTAATAATATTAATATTTTCTTTATACCCCGCCCTCCCCAGCCAGAGCCAGGCTCAGGGTGGCTAACACCAATAAAATAACAATAAAACATAATAGGGGGGAAACACAAAAAAACACCCAGTTTATTAAAATACGGCTTAAAATACAATTTAAAATGCAGCCTCATTTTAATAGTAGCCCATAAATCAAAACCATAAGGGGAGGGAAACATAAGGGTCAGACTGAGTCCAAACCGAAGGCCAGGCGGAACAGCTCTGTCTTGCAGGCCCTGTGGAAAGATGTCAAGTCCCGCAGGGCCCTGGTCTCTTGTGACAGAGCGTTCCACCAAGTCGGGGCCAGTACTGAAAAGGCCCTGGCCCTAGTTGGGACCAATCTAACCACCTTGCGACTTGGGACCTCCAAAGTGTTGCTATTTGTGGACCTTAAGGTCCTCCGTGGGGCATACCAGGAAAGGCGGTTCTGTAGGTACGAGGGTCCTAGGCTGCATAGGGCTTTAAAGGTCAAAACCAGCACCTTAAACCTGACCCTGTACTCCACCGGGGGCCAGTGCACAGCCAAGACATTCCATGCAAAACCCAAGGAGAGAGCAGTTGCGGGGTGCTGTTTGCAGTCTCTCTCGCCTTCTTCATTTTTCATTTGGCTAAGATTTGGTGGGGCCTCCAGGGGCCAGATCAGATTGTTTTGTGGACCACATCCCGGTGGGACTTGTTTGTTGGGAGATCAGAGGGGAGGCGTGTGGGGAGACCGTGACTCTATTGTGGGTGCTGGGTATCACCTCCAAGGCCTCTGAATGCACTCTCTCTCTTCTCTCATCCTCTCAGCCTGTACCAGAAGAACCAATGGAGCTTCAGGCTGCAGAGCAGCCTTCCGAAACCCTGCAGGTATGGAGTGGGAGCCAGGGTCAGGGTGCTGTGGAGCTGGGAGAGGGCATGGTTCCCAGGGTCTTCTGGTAGTTCCCTCACTGTGAGAAGTGAGGTTACAGGGAGCCAGGCAGAGGGCCTTCTCGGTGGTGGCACCCACCCTGTGGAACACCCTCAGTGAGACTTTTAGAAGACATCTGAAGGCAGCCCTGTACAGGGAAGTTATTAATAGTTGGTGTTTTAGTATGCCTTTTTGCTGCTGCCTAGAGTGGCTGGGGAAAACCAGTAGGATGGACGGCATATAAGTAAAATAATATACAAAGCCCTTAGCATGCGCTGCTGCCAGTGATCCTTGTAAGAGAGATAGAAGAGGAGTGTTCCCATATAGCAGGTGGAAGGACTGAGACTCCCTCCCTCCCCCGACCTCCTAGGCTCAGTCTCTGTGTCTGAACCCCTTTGCAACTTGCTGGTATATGGGGGAAAACTTAATTATTGATTCTGAAGCTGCCCACTGTCTGACTTTGGGGCCAAGCCCCTTTTCCGCACCCTGCTTGGGCCCCCCTCCTATTCTCTCCTCCCTTTCCTCGCAGCGAGACAGCGCCGCGTCCCCAGCCCCAGCCACAACGGCCGAGGAGGCCATGCCCCAGCAGCACGGGGAGCCGGAGCACGAGGAGCCGCAGCAAGGGGAGCCGCCCGCCCCCGACGCAGAGCCCTGGGCAGCTGCCGTGCCCCCTGTGAGTGGTCTGGGGCGGAAGCGGGCGGCGACCGGGGGGAGGGCAGGGAGAAAGAACTCTCTGGAGTTGCTAACGGGTCCCCCAATGCTTTCCTCTTCCCTCCTCCTCGTCCGCAAGGAGTGGGTGCCCATCATCCGGGAGGACATCCAGAGCCAGCGCAAGCTGAAGCAGCAGCCCCCGCTCAGCGACGCCTACCTGAGCGGCATGCCGGCCAAGCGGCGCAAGGTGAGAAGGCCCTTCTGCCCTAGGCAGGATTCGCTTCGCTCGGGTTGCCCCACGGAAATGACAAAGGCGGCCCAGCCTCTCTTAAACAGCGGCTTCTCCTCGCGTGGTCAACCCCAGGGGCTTCAAGCAGCACTTCCTGCGTGGGAGAGGGCTGAACTGAATGGTCCTCAGGGTCCCTTCCAACTCTGCAAGTCCACGATTCCATTTCCCTGGACGGGATCTTCCTCTTCTTCTTTGGCGACCACTCGTAGCCGAGTGCGATTGTCTTGTCAGGAGCTTATCCTACACTTGAGTAGGACCCTGGCAGAGACACACGCCCGACTGGCATATTCTCTCTCTCCTGGTTGATCGTTCGGGAGCTTCAAAAGCTTTCTTCAGCCCGAACATCACAGCAACCGATGGCAACCAACACCGGCACACTTGGGGACCCGCAGAGTCTTCGCAGCTTGCGTAACAGACCTCAGTGACTCAGCATTTTGGCTAATCTACTTTATTTACATATAAACATACACGGAGCGCTGCAACATGGCTCCCTCTCTCTCTAGCATCAGACAGCAAAGAGAAAAAACAAAACAAAGGACAATAGTCCCACTTCAGGGAACACAGTCACACAAACATCCTGTCTCCATTACTTCCCACTTTGTGGAGTCAAAACATACACTGTCATGTGAAAGACAACAGTCCCATGACTGCAGTCATGGAGCAGGAATTCTAACATGTCTTCCACTAACAAAGTCTTAACAGTGAATCTGTAAGTGACTGTGGAGGCCAATTCTGGATCCACACGTCCTTCCACAGTGGGGACATAGGTTTGCAGGCGGGAGTTGTTCACGGTGAGCGTTTGCCAAGCGTGCCTTCCTCTTAGCACATTTCTCCTTTTTGTCCTGAGTTCAAGTGTCTTAACAGCCCATGACACCTTTGGTAAAGGCTGTTCCCCACTGGAGTGCTCGCAGGCCAGTGTTTCCCACTTGTCGGTGTTTATACTACATTTTTTTTAGATTTGCCTTGAGTGTCTTTAAACTGCTTTTGTTTTGATGGGATTCAGGGACGCCTTGCTTGTGGGTGGTGAATTTTCTGGGGGGAAACAAATATTTATTTTTCACTCCCGACTCTGGTGGGCTATCTTCACCAATGGGAAGTGTAGAGTGGAGGCAGATTTAAATCAGACTTGAGCTCCTTCTGGTTTGGGAGACATGACATGTCCCCAGTACATTGTGGATGTTCTGGGTTTTTGTTTTGAGAAACTCCTCACTTCTTTCCCCCTTCTGTCTCCTTTTAGCCCTCTCCCTTTTGTGATGCCCACTCAACACCCCTTCCCTTGGGAATTCTGACTTCTTTCATGATGTTACTGTGTTATGTAGTTTTCTGTGGTTTTCCTAAGCTGCCCTGTGATTCTCTGAGGAAGGGCAGTAAAGAAATTCAAGGGGCAAATAAATGATGGAAAGGAAATGGTATCACTAATAAGGATGCAAAATCCTCCCTTCCTCTAGTAGATGTGACGATTGAAAGCAAGCAAAAGTTTTGGAAGTCAACTTTCTCAACCCCCCAGCTTTGAGCAAGGGCTAATGCTTGCTTCCATAATTTCAGCACATCCCAGACCCGGATATTTACAACTAGACTCACAATAGTGATGCAGGGCTCTTATTGGCTCTGGCCTCTAGTCATGTGACCTTTCATTCATTCTTGCTTCAGAGCTGGAGAGGGTTGCCTTGTGGGAACTTCCCTAATGCTTTGGGTGTGTGTAGCAGGGCTGACCCACTGCTGAAGGAAGTCTCTGTGCGAATCTCCGCTGTGCTTTTTGGCCGATCGCATAACGCAGGCAGATCCCGCTCTGGCTTACCTGCCGCTCCAGCACCTTAGCGCAAGCGCAGAAGCCTTAACTTGTCTCTTCCTTCTCTTGGAAGACTATGCAGGGGGATGGTCCCCAGCTCCTTCTGTCCGAGGCAGTCAACAAAGCGGCCAAAGTAGCAGGCGTGAAACCTCTGACGAGCGCCGAGAGCCTGAGCAGAGACCTGGCAGAGCCAGCGCTGCAGGAGGGCTACCGACAGCAGGTGAGCATGGGGGTCTGTTGGTGGGTGGGTGGGGCCTTAGTTTCTGCTTTTACACCCCAATGGGGGCTGTATGACACCTACTGTATTTTTCGTTCCATAGGGGGCACCGGGCCATAGGGCGCACCTAGTTTTTAGGAGGGGGGAATAAAGAAAAAAAAAAGAGCAAAGAAGCCAAGACAGCGAGTGGGATCCATCCCGCTGGCTGCCTTGGCTTCCTCTTTAGCCGCGCGCAACCTCTCCAGCTGGGAGAGGCTGCGCGCGACTTTGGCAGAAGCCCGAGCTTCCCCCGACCGCAGCCCCCAGAACAGGTCCAGGAGTGGCGGTAAGGTTGCTCCCGGAGCTTGTGGGGCTGGGGACACGCTCCAAAGGCTTGCGGATAGCTGCCTGAAGCCCGGGGAACGAGAGGGGTCGGTGCACACCGACCCCTCTTGCTCTCCAGGCTTCAGCGATGTGTGTACGTCCTGTGGAGCGAATGCAGGCTCCTTGGCTTCAGCGAAAGCAACGCGAAGCCTCCGGAGCGCTCCCTCTGCGCTTCGGAGGCTTTGCATTTCTATCGCTGAAGCCAAGGAGCCTGTATTCGCTCCATAGGACACACACACATTTCCCCTTCATTTTTGGAGGGGGAAAAGTGCGTCCTGTAGAGTGAAAAATACGGTATCTGTCCAGGCGATTTGGGGCAGCCGGACTCCTGCCCCTCACTCTCCTTTTTCTTCTCTCTTTCAGCTGAAATCTGATCTGCAGAAGCGGCTGCAAGCTGATCCCAGCTTCACCCCGCAGAGGTTCCCCAACGCCCAGCAAGCCTTTGTGGCCGAGGACTTGTAACGGTCACTGCCCCCAAATCCTCCTGGATAGGGAGGCCCTCTCTCTGGGGCTCACCTCTTTGTCCTTTTTTGTGCACGATGCAGACAGCCACTCCCTTCTCAGGCCAAATATTTAAGTTCCTTCCCAACTTACGTCCCCCCTTCCCAACCCCGTCTTCTGGTTGCTGTGACCTTTCTCCCCCAGTGGAGTGCTCGAATCAGTTGCTGCTGAATCAGTAAATAAAGCCACTTGTCCAGGGACCGGTGGTGCTTGTGTGTTTTCAAAATGCTCTTATGGCTGGTGGGATATTGAGTTGCTTCGTGGCCCGGTGACTGCAGCCAAGTGCATCAATCTCGCATTAAAGGATGAATTGATCAAAACCGGCAATTTAAGTCGCCAAGGAAGAGGCCGATTTAAATCTTTACCATTGATATCGCTTCAACAGCAGTGTTAATAATATACAAGTAAAATTAACTAAAGGTTTTTTTTAAAAACACTATTTTGTTCTTAACAACCAAACCTTACATCTCATATGTATATTGTGTGTATATATATATTTACATGCTTTCCTTTTTTTAAAAAAAAAAAACCTAGAAAGGGAATCGCTTTACACTATTCCCAAATAGACGCTTCCTTGTAACTATCACCTATGGCAGTTTGCAAGGTTCACAAATTGGTAAGACTTGTATGCGAGTCCCTTTGCATTCTCCCATGTAGGAGACGATACAATTGTCCTTTCTTCTTTCTGCGCCGCTTGGCCCAGTGCTACCCTCCCTCAGTAAAGCATCAAATAAAAATGAAGTTCTTTTTTAGGTGGAATATAAGCATTCCTGAGTGAAGTTGTCAGATTGGTTATGATACGGCTTTTACACCTTAACACTGATTCAGGTGAAAGATAAAAACTTGTAGGGCTAACAAGAGTGTGGTTTGAACACTTTATGACTAAGGCAGCGGGGTATAGCGGTTAATGTGTTGGACTGCGGTAGGAAAGATCAGGGTTCGCATCCCTACTGAGCCACCATGCGGCCCGTTACCGTCTCACATACCCTGTCTCAGGTATGTCACCCTCAGCTCCTTGGGGGAAAAGGTGGGATATAAATAAGTAAAATTAGTAAGCTTTGGCATGCTGGGTACTGCCAGAGGATGAGTGTTGCATTTCTACGTTGGGGGTGGACTGGCACCTCTTCCCTTTGCACCCCACTTGTGCCAAACTTCTGGCAATACTGGGGTACCAGGTTACTTCTCAAACACTTATTGTTTTAAGATAGCCTTTTTTTCAAAAAAAGTAAACCTCATTTCCATTTAAATCAGATTTTTAAAAACCTTTCCTTTTAAAACTCACAGCAAAGTAGTATGTTGAACTTGTTTTTGTGCCTCAGTCTTGTGCGTGGTCTAAACGTGGCAATGAGGAACCGAAGAGAACTTGTAAGAACTTAAGAAGAGCCTGCTGGAATAGGCCCATCTGGTTCAGTTAGAGGTTTTTAAAGAAAAGCTGCCTCCAAGCTGATAATATTAATGTGTATGAGGGGAAAATATGGATAAAAGCGGTGTATGTGAAAAATAGCACAGAAAAAGGGAAACGTACTTACACACATTTTTGTATTGGGGAAAATGCATACAAGAACGTGTATTGGGGAAGAATCTGCCCAAGAATGCTGCCAATTTTATTTTTTTATAAATACCTTTTTAAAAAAGCAAGCAGCAAACTGATGCTGCAACATGAAAAACGGGCTATAAGACTATTTTCTTCTTCAACCAACATCCCTGCAGTTTCCTTCTCTTCGGGAATAGATTAAATGCTTAAGTGCCAAATGTTGTTGCCCAGCACAGCTGATTCCGCCAACCAATGTAGGCCACCTGTCAATCGGTCACTTATTGCCCGTGAACCAATGGAACGGTCTTCCTTTTGTAGGCGTGGCTGGAGAATGTGCCTGCAACAGATCCTTTGACATTCAGTCCAGCTGCTCCTGTTCTTCCCTCGCTCTGTTGTAGAGGCATGCTCATTGCCTGGAGGTTCTTATAGGAGCCTCTGAAGAGCCCCGGTGTGCTGCTCTTCTCTAGTGGCTAGTAATGAGGCATTTGGTTGTCCTGGCAGAGGGGCACTTTAGCCACCCGGACTGGTACCCACTGACAGCCTTAATACTTTAGAGCAGGCATAGGCAAACTCGACCCTCCAGATGTTTTGGGACTACAACTCCCATCATCCCTGACCACTGGTCCTGTTAGTTAGGGATCATGGGAGTTGTAGTCCCAAAACATGTGGAGGGCCGAGTTTGCCTATGCCTGCTTTAGAGCCACCATCCACATTGCAGCAAGAATAGCTGCTGCACAACTGATTTAATCCAGGGTATAAGAATCACTGCAAAGCATGCGTTTATCAGGAAGGTACACAACACAATGCTTTTTTTAAAAAAAGGCTAGGTGTGTGGGTGATGGGAAATAACTGTCCTTGGAAGTTACCTTTTTCTAGCACCACAACTAAGTAGACCTTTAAGCACTACAGAAATGGAGGCAGGCCAGCCTAATGTGCAAACTTTCTAGGGAATGGTTTTGAAGGCTTGTGTGTTGCAATTTCGATTTCCCCCCCGCCACCAGTAGGGATTGGGAGAATGGAAGCGCACAAGAAGCAGAGCTGCCTACAAGGGGTGGTAAGCAGTTTCTATATAACCTTTCGTGCCTCTGGTAATATGGAAGCAGTCACTACCAGCGCTTTGCCAAGACAATATTTTTCACAAAGCACCGTCCCGGGAACCTGTGATTTCGAAAATCCCCATGATACAGAGAACTAATTCTTTCCCCTGACCAGGCTTCATTTTCCATGGAGTGAAAAGTTTTCGCACGCTGAGGACGTCGGCAGGTAAGGTGACAATCCAAAAAACCCACAGTCTGACTTTTTATTTTATTGGTTTTTTTAAACAACTTTTTTGGTTTTATTTATTAAACAAACCAGCTCGACCACCTTTTTAAAAACTCAATGCTTCCTATTTCAAACTCGGGGGAGCAAATAGGAGAGGAGACAGGCTCCCAGTCTCACCTCCCCCCGCCCCCATAAATAGAAGAGGGAAGAGGAGAGACCCCCCCGACACGTTCATATTTATATATATTTACACTCCAAACCTCAGAGCTGCTCCCCCCTCAGATCAAAGGGCAACAGAGCCCCCTACCAGAAAAATAAACTCAGGTGAAACCAAAGGAAATAAGCAAAAATACATTCAGCAGGGAGCCTCCCAAAATCCTGATCCTTGCCCCCCCCCAAATTACACTCTGAGCACCCACTAAGTGTCTAACACCCCTACTCCAAGGGGCAAATTCCAGTGTCACCCCCCCGTACAAACAGAAAAGGAGTTGAAGGAGACACCCCGTATTCAGGATACACCAAAGGGGGGGGGGAGAGGAACAAACCCCTGCAAACAGCCCTCCCGCGATCTTGGGGAGGAGAGGGGGGAGGAAGTTAACAGAATCGAAAAGGGGAGGGTTCAGATTCCTGGGCTAGTGGTGGCCGGAGAGACTGGGGTCTTGCTTGTCAGTGTGGGAGCGCACGTCTGGCTCAAGGCGGCGGGCTGGCGGGCCGTCACGCGGTGGAGCGGCTCGCTCCCAAGAGCGGGGATTCCAGCGCAGGACGTCCGACTGGGGAGCAGAACACACACAGCCGATGAGAGGAGGAAGGTCGCTGCGTTCCTGAAACCCCCACCCAAATAACTGCCTTAAAAAGTGGGCTCCGTTTCTCAATCCCGATCCCACCAAGTCCTGTATGGCGGCCTCACCTGCTGGTAGACCTCAAAGCGCTGGGCACGGAAGATGCCACCGTAGGCAGAACCAGGGGACTTCAGCCTGGCACCAAAGCCTCCAGAGAAAGGCCTGAGGGGAGAGAAAAAGTCTCCGTGACGAGGCAGCCAAAGGGGCCATTTCACTTCTCTCTCGCTGCTCAGGAACCATCTTCCGACACTTACTACTTTTAACGGAAATGATACTTCTGAGAACTTGCAAAGAGAAGGCACCAGTAACAGGAAGATGCTTTAGGGAAAGGCCTTTCTATGCTTCCTGGCTGACTCAAGGCAATGTGGGTCCACTCCACAAAATGTGAGATGGGCCCAGTCGTCGTCCTTTTATGAGTCTGCTACCAGCACCTCCAGGCAGCATTGGGGGGGGGGATTCTTGATAACTGGAGACCTTACAGCATGGGTAGGCAAACTAAGGCCCGGGGGCCAGATCCGGCCCAATCGCCTTCTCAATCTGGCCTGTGGACGGTCCGAGAATCAGTGTGTTTTTACATGAGTAGGATGTGTGCTTTTATTTAAAAAGCATCTCTGGGTTATTTATGGGGCATAGGAATTTGTTCATTTTTTCTTCAAAATATAGTCCGGCCCCCCACAAGGTCTGAGGGACAGTGGACCGGCCCCCTGCTGAAAAAGTTTGCTGAACCCTGCCTTAGTCTGTTTCCAGGACATTTCCTCTGTCTCCAAAGCTCTGCCCCACACAGAACACTCACCTGCCCCCAGAGGGGGGCCGGGCCCCTGGAGACCCCAGGCCATTGAGTTTCCTGTAATCTTGTAGCGGCTTCATTTCCAGAGCGTGGAGCTGGCGGGGAAAAAAAAACCCTACATCAGAATCAGCGGGTGGGGAGGCCTTTCCCATGGAGCAGAGTCCAGCCCACCAGCCCTCTTCCTTACCTCGCTACGGCCCACTCCGCCGTGAGGAAAGGCTCGCACGGCTGGAGAGACGAGGCGCCCGGCTAGCTGCCCGGGCGCCCGAAGAGCCTGGGTGGCCACGGAAACCAGGGGCATGGGGGGAGGCTGCGGCTGCGGAGGGGCAGGGGCAGAAGGTGGCGCTTGCTGCAAGGAGCCAAAGTTCACCACGGGGGGCAGCTGGGGCGGCTCCACCACGGGCAACAGGACCTGGGGAAGGACAGAGGAGAGTGGGAAAAGAGAGAGAGAGAGAAAGACAGGGGCTGCATTACAATCCTGGGACAGTTTTGGTCCAGGAGCTGGGCTGAAAGAGATGGCGCTTCGCTCACCTGCTGGCCAGGGCCGGGAGCAGTCAGGAAGTTGCTCTGGCTGCCTTGCCCCAGGGCGGCTGGGTAGAACTCGGAGGGGGATGCAAGTTCTTGGCGCACCTGCAAGGGAGAAGGGACACGATGATGGCAACTCCCAACACAGGACCCAGAGGAGGAGGCCCACTTTGATCGCATCAAAGGTTTCTGAATGCAAGCTCGACATCGGAGCCTTCCTGGATCAGTTCCAAGGTCCACCATAAAGCCAATGGCTCTACAAAACCGACAAGCAGGGTGTCAGAGGCTAGCTGGCAGCAAATCACACAAGAGTGATTTTTATCAGAAGAACAGGATCTGCTGAAGAGTGCCAGGCCCGCGAGCACAGCAACTCTCTTCAACAAGTCTTGCTCCTAGGAGGCAGTTATGGAGACTACAGGTCCTTGCCTTCCCACAGCTCCCTAAGTGTCCTCTTTCCCTGGGTCCTTCCCAAGCAATCTGAGACTACGTCGACACATCTGCCTCTGCTCCTCCCTCTTCATACCCCTTCTGATTCTGGGAGACCAACGGGTCTGTTGTAGAATTAGGGGAAGATCCTCCTGGCTTCACCAGTCTGACACCTCTCTGCCTCTCCTGCTTTGGGTTCTGGACCTCTCTGCGCCAACAATTCTCTCTGCTCCCTGTTACCTCTTCAACACTCCTCTTCCCAGTCTTCTCCCTCTGACCACTCATTGTTGTCCCACTACCACTCCTGAGCTCTGAGCCTTCTTCCTTTGAGGGTCCCCCAGCTGGTGTCTCCCACCAATCCTCTGCGTCCAACCAGTCTGGGACACAGGACCTAAGGGCAGGAACGTTCTCCTGTTCGTGATCCGCAGCAACCGGTATTCAGAAGCATGCGGTCCACGATCCTCAGTAACTGGCAACACTCCTCACATCTGTGGCTCTGGAGCTGCAGATCGAGCCAACTGAAAAGAAAGCTTGGCTCCTTTTCACAAAGCTACTTACCTATGGAGAGTAAGGTAAAGGTAAAGGTAAAGGGACCCCTGACCATTAGGTCCAGTCGTGACTGACTCTGGGGTTGCGGTGCTCATCTCGCTTTATTGGCCGAGGGAGCTGGCGTACAGCTTCCGGGTCATGTGGCCAGCATAACTAAGCCGCTTCTGGACCAGAGCAGTGCACGGAAATGCTGTTTACCTTCCCGCCGGAGTGGTACCTATTTATCTACTTGCACTTTGGCGTGCTTTCAAACTGCTAGGCTGACAGGAGCAGGGACCGAGCATCGGGAGCTCACCCCGTCGCGGGGATTTGAACTGCTGACCTTCCGATCGGCAAGCCCTAGGCTCTGTGGTTTAACCCACAGCGCCACCCGCGTCCCAAGCTGCCTACTATTATAGACACAGCGTGAGAGGAGAGCTCCTGGCTTCCTAAAACGTGACCCCGCTCCCTGAACTCCCCATTGCCCTGCTCTCTCTCCCAGCTCCCACCCATTTGTGCCACATCATAAACTCTTCCTCTCCAACCTGCCTCCAGAAATCCGGGTTTCCTCTGCACCCCCAATTCCCAGAAGGCCTGCCCTTCAGTTAATTCGCCCACCACAACGCCTAGTACCTGAAGCAGGGCTTGCTCTGGAGCCAGCTGGCTGCTGCAGAAGGCTGAGCTGTAGATGAAGGAAGGAGGGGGAGCCTGGTACAGCAGGCCTGTGGCTGGCAGCTTGGGAAGCTCCGCCGCCTGCAGGGCCGATATCTCCACGTACTGCCCCTTGAGGGCCACCCCCGAAAGCAAGGCGGAGCTGGGCAAGACAGCGCCCCCGGCCGTCTGAGCAGGAGAAGTGGGGGCTGGGCTGGGCTGGAGGTACAGGTGCTGGGACCTAGTGAAGGAAGAAAGCCACAGTTCAGAATCAGAGATGGAAGTCCAGCCCCTGCAATGCAGGGATTCGCTGCTGAAGAATCCTTGACAGGTGGCCGCCCAATCTCTGCTTAAAAACCTCCAACAAAGGAAGAAGAGGAGGAGGAGGAGTTTGGATTCGATATCCCACCTTTCACTCCCTTTAAGGAGTCTCAAAGTGGCTAACATTCTCCTTTCCCTTCCTCCCCCACAACAAACACTCTGTGAGGTGAGTGGGGCTGAGAGACTTCAAAGAAGTGTGACTGGCCCAAGGTCACCCAGCAGCTGCATGTGGAGGAGCGGGGAAGCGAACCCGGTTCACCAGATTACGAGTCCACCGCTCTTAACCACTACACCACACTGGCTCCTAAGTCCACCACCTTCCCAAGTAGTCCAAAGGAGGGAAGAACCTCTGAAGCCGCCCGATTTGGTGTCACCCAGCTGGCCTAGTGCACATACTGCTGTACTGTTTTTAATATTCAGTTGGAAGCCGCCCAGAGTGGCTGGGGAAACCCAGCCAGATGGGCGGGGTATAAATAATAAATTATTATTATATACTGTGACCTGCAACGACCTTTCCAGCCTGCTACCCTGAGCTGCCTTCAGTCTTACCATAGAATTGTAGAGTTGGAAGGGACTCCAACTGCAATGTAGGAATCTCAGCTATACATGACTAAAGAATCCTTGCAGATGGCCATACAAGCTTTGCTTAAAAACCTCCAAGGAAGGAGGGTCCACTTCCCTTTCCTGTAACCTGAATCCACTGGTTCGGGTCCCACCCCCTGGAGCAGCAGAAAACAAGCTTGCTCCATGTTCCACATGGTGGCCTGCAGGAAGATGGGTACAGTATCACCTTTGTGGACCAGACTCAAAGTGCTTCTCACAAAAGGCAGGGTGGGAATGCATGGCATGCTGCAGAGGCTCTGAGGTGTCTCCCTGCCCATGGACTGTCTTGCCAGAGTGGTGCATACTCTAGTTATCTCCCGCTTGGACCACTGCAACACGCTCTATGTGGGGCTACCTTTGAAGGTGACCCAGAAACTACAACTAATCCAGAATGCGGCAGCTAGACTGGTGACTGGGAGTAGCCGCAGAGACCATATAACACCGGTCTTGAAAGACCTACATTGGCTCCCAGTACATTTCTGAGCACAATTCAAAGCATTGGTGCTGACATTTAAAGCCCTAAATGGCCTCGGTCCTGTATACCTGAGGGAGCATCTGCACCCCCACTGTTCTGCCCGGACACTGAGGTCCAGCGCCGAGGGCCTTCTGGCGGTTCCCTCCCTGCGAGAAGTGAGGTTACAGGGAACCAGGCAGAGGGCCTTCTCAGTAGTGGCGCCTGCCCTTCAGATCTGAAGGAAATAAGCAGCTATCTTATCTTTAAAAGACAGCCCTGTTTAGGGAAGTTTTTAATATTTAATGCTGTATTGTTTTTAACACTCGATTGGGAGCCGCCCAGAGTGGCTGGGGAAACTCAGCCAGATGGGCGGGGTAGAAATAAATAAATAAATAAAATAATTATTATCATCCCTGCCACAAGGGGAGCTCAGAGCCCCATATGCTCCCTGCCCTTACCTGTAGGTGTGCAGAGAAGGGGTGCTCGGTCGGTAGCTGCTGCCCCCGCTCGCGCCATGAAGCTGGGACTCCAGCTGGGCAGTTTGGACCTGCAGAAAGAGGATGCAAGGAACCTTTCAGAGGAGGTGGGAGAGCTAAAACCATTCCTCCTGAGCTGTGCCAGAGGCCCCACAGCAACACAAATTGGCCCCTCCTCTGCCCAAGCTGCCAAGGTAGGTACCTGGTTCCCGTAAAACAGCTCCGGGTACAGCCGCTGACCCTGGCCCCTCTCACCTGCTGGGAGGAAGCAGCACAGTCAACCACTGCTCTGGCTGGGAGCCGCATAACGTGAGCAATCTTCCCTTTCCCTTCCAAATGCCCCTCCATACCTGAGAACACGGAAGTGTCTGCTGGGAGGCTGTGCAGGCAAGATGCTGGGGCTACGGGGAACGGCCGGGCCTCGCAGCCACGGCCAGGAGGCGCCTCGGGGGAAGCTCGGTGGCTGGGAGGGGCCGGCGGAAGCAGCTCCCACTCCCTGGGGGCCGAGGTCAGCTGCGGAGAGGGAGGAGGTAGGGGAGTCATTGGAGGCAACCAAGGCCCTAGGCTTCCTTTCTAAACGGACCAAATGTTTATTTCCCTCGTACAGATTTAAACTCTACCTTGCCATGTGCAAACATGTACTAATAGAGAAATCATATCAACAGCTTAACCCCCTGCACTGCAATGACAGTAAATCTGGCAAAATATATTCCCTACCACCCAGGTCTAACAGCTGCATTTTTAACCTGCAGAGGTTTTGGGGGAAACTGCCAAGGGCAATCCTATGCACAACAGGTTGCAGAAATCAAGCCCCAATATCGCTTGTACATCAGTATTTCTTCTGATTTTATCTTCCGTGGAATAGTAAAGGTAAAAGTACCCCTGCCCGTATGGGCAGTCTTGACGGACTCTAGGGTTGTGCGCTCATCTCACTATATAGGCCGGGAGCCAGCGCTGTCTGCAGACACTTCCGGGTCACGTGGCCAGCGTGACAAAGCTGCTCTGGCGAACCGGCACCAGAGCAGCACACGGAAACGCCATTTACCTTCCCGCTGGTAAGCGGTCCCTATTTATCTACTTGCACTCGGAGGTGCTTTCGAACTGCTAGGTTGGCAGGCGCTGGGACCGAACGACGGGAGCGCACCCCGCCGCAGGGATTCGAACCGCCGCCCATGCGATCGGCAAGTCCTAGGTGCTGAGGTTTTACCCACAGCGCCACCCGCGTCCCCTGTTCTGTAGAATACGTGGTTTAAAAAGGTGCATGCTGTAGCCCGCCCCGACACCTTAGGGTGAGGGGATAATAGATAAACTTTATTCGCATTAGCCGACGGCCATAGCAACATAAAACAAGCAATATATACAATTAAAAAGACAACAATGGGTTAAAAGGGCAATCAAATGACCAAGATTATCGTTCAGATAGTGGCCCTTAATCTCACTGCACCCTTGATAAACCTAGCAACCTTTGCGGTTTTCTGATGATTTTGATCTGATAAAAGAAAGAACAATGTGGCCGCAGATGAGCGGCCTGGGAAGGTAAGTAAGGGTGGGGTAATGATCTCATTCCTCAGATTAGGATTAGGGTGAGGGGAGGGGAATATTAGTAATATGCAGCGGACTGATGGGGAGCAACAGCGAGGGGGGAGAGAGATGTCCCTGCTCCCATCCAGGAATCTGGCCAAGACTGGCCTTTCAAAGGAGAAGCCAGTTTAATCCTGATTTTGCATCCCAGTGCCCAGCTAGCAAAGCCAAGCTCTTTTGCAGCCCTCCAAGCTCAACTCAAGGGGGTGGGAAGAGAAGAGGGAGCCCCAAATCAGTGCTGGCACGGCTTCCCTACTTACCCCCTCGGCAAGTCCCTGGTGCAGCTCTTCTTTGTCTGGCTTCGGCCCTTCGTTCACCATGAAGCGAAGGTCAGCATCCTGAAGGGGGCGAAAACCAGGGGGAGGGGGTTGGAATTTGAGCCTGGGACTTGGACGAGAAGGGACTGCAAAGCACATGCATCTTGGCACTTACCTTGTCGCTAGCGCCAAACTGGATGGGTGGGCAGGCCCCGGGAGACTCGAGCTGGGGGTTTGGCTCGGACGTCATCGCACCCAGACCCTCTGCGCTGTTGTCTTTTGCTTTCTCCACTCGCTGGGAACGCTCTGTGCCAATAGCACCAGGGGGAGGGTGGTCCCGGGGCAGCGGCTCAGGGGAGCTGCTCACCTGTCGCAGGAGGAGGAGGAGGGGTGGTGAAACTCATGGGCCCTTTGAGACCATGGGGGTGGCAAACAGTTTAGCCGGAGGGCAGTATCCAGGCTCACTTTCCAGAGGTGTTTTTTTGGGGGGGGCGGGCGGGTTGAGGGGAAGTGCTGCGGCTGTTACTTCACATTTATTTAGCACCAACTGATGCTTGCAGCTGAAGTGAAAGCACTTAAAAAACAACAACATATATTTATGAGTGCAAAGACAGGCATGAAGGTACGTAAGGGGGAGAATTATGCCTGGTACTATTTTCAAAATCAGTGCAGGATTTCAGGGGGTGGAAGCTTACATTCCATGCCTGGATTATTGCCAGTTCCCCAGGATTAGAATATGTGAAAATCATTTATGTATATAATGGAATTCAATCTGGTGAAAAACCTGGGCTAGTTTTGCTTGGATAAAATTTTAAGTGCAGAGACTTGCACGTCCTTCAATTATGCTACCCCTCCTGAATATACCGTATTTTTTGCTCTATAAGACGCACCAGACCACAAGACGCACCTAGTTTTCGGAGGAGGAAAACAAGAAAAATATATTCTGAATCTCAGAAGCCAGAACAGCAAGAGGGATCTCTGCGCAGTGAAAGCAGCGATCCCTCTTGCTGTTCTGGCTTCTGGGATAGCTGCACAGCCTGCATTTGCTCCATAAGACGCACACACATTTCCCCATACTTTTTAGGAGGGGAAAAGTGAGTCTTACAGAGCAAAAAAATACAGTACTTTCAGAAAGAGGAAGGGAAGTTGCCTGAAAGAATCCCAAAGCAAGAAGAACTTGGGATGCACGGTCTGTGTTAGCTACAAACGCAGCCCACACCAAGATTCCTTGAAACCACCAACATGTGGACTCCTTTCTAGCAAGAAGAGGGCAGGGGAAGCTGTTCTGGAAAAGTGGAGCAGGATGCAGCTGTTGTGGCTGTTAAGGGGTGATGCTTTCTTTGCTGCTAAAAGGATCTTTGTAAGGTGGGAATCCTCCTAAAAGCCTTGCAGTTCTCACAGATCCCCATTTGTAATGCCGAACCGAGGCAGAGGACCAAGTCCTAACTGGAGCAAAAATGACAAGAAGAGCTCAAGAGAGAAATGAGGTGGCTGAGTCAGGAGAACAGGCGATTTCAGAAGCCCAATCAGGATGGCAGAGTCAACTGTGTCAAGAGGTGGCAATCACGGGAAGGGCAGTGGAAGAGCCAAAAGAGGACACCTCAGTCAGCGCAACACACCCACCCACCCACCACAAAACTTTGGGAGAGCTGTTTCAGTAAAACAGGGTGGGGTGGAACCAATCCAGTAAAGGAAACCATTAAGGCAGTGGTGGCCAAGCTTGGCCCTCCAGATGTTTTGGGACTACAATTCCCACCATCCCTGACCACTGGTCCTGTTAGCTAGGGATGATGGGAGTCGTAGTCCCAAAACAGCTGGAGGGCCGAGTTTGGCCACCGCTGCATTAAGGAAACCAATGCAGCTGCATGCTTTATATCAGTGCTGACTGAAGATGTGGCGACACCCCAGAGTTACTTGTGTACCTTCTTCTCCTTCAGCAGACTGGAGTCTCTGGCTGGCGGGGGCCGCCTCCTCTGCTCTTTAGGCTCTGCTCCCTCCGGTCCAGCTGAAGCGGCAGCATCCTCGGTGCTTTTGCCGATGGCTCCGCTGCGCTTGGCCCCAGCATCTGGTGTGGCCTTCAGACCCCCGTCGGGAGAGCTGCGCTGACTGCAGGTGGCCGAGGAGACCTGTGAGTCGCTGCTGAGGTCCACCCCGCTGTCAGACAGGCTCATCTGGGCAAGGGGCAAAGCAGAGTCAGGAAACAGGGTTAGGGGACAGAAAATAATAACAATTTATTATTTATACCCCGCCCATCTGGCTGAGTTTCCCCAGCCAATCAAGTGTTAAAAACAATACAGCATTAAATATTAAAAACTTCCCTAAACAGGGCTGCCTCCAGATGTCTTTTAAAAATAAGATAGCTGCTTATTTCCTTGACATCTGATGGGAGGGCGTTCCACAGGGCGGTTGCCACTACCGAGAAGGCCCTCTTCCTGGTTCCCTGTAACCTCACTTCTCGCAGTGAGGGAAGCGCCAGAAGGCCCTCGGCGCTGAACCTCAGTGTCTGGGCAGAATGATGGGGGTGGAGACGCTCCTTCAGGTATACTGGGCCGAGGTCGTTTAGGGCTTTAAAGGTCAGCACCAACACTTTGAATTGTGCTCGGAAAGCTCCCTCATCGGCAAAGTCCGGCTCCGCCCTGGAAAGGGAGCCTCTGCAGAACATGTACCCGATCCATCCCATCTCAACGGACCTCACCTCCGTACTAGCAACCTCTTCAAAGGCGTTCAGAGGGTCGATCCAGGGCTCCACAGAGGCAGGGCGGTAGCTCTTTCGGGAGGAGTCTGATGAAACAAAACACAGGGGCACCTCTGAGCCAGGAATGTTTGCTCTCTCTCCCCTGATCCCAAAAGCTGCTCCCTCTCGCTGCCAGTTCTGATTTCCCAGCCTGCCCGAGGAGCATGGCCTTTCCTTCTTCTCTGCATGCTTGCAATAACTCACTGGAATTCAGCTGGTTCCAGATCTGTGGGGCGAGCCCCTCGGACACTGGAATACTCCTGCTACGAGGTTCGCCAGGGGTCTCCTCTTTGGGGGCCGAGAAGCCAGGACCACTGGGGAAGGGAATGGGGTCCTGAGAGAGACAGGGGACAGACACATACGTGAGACCTTGAGAAGCTGAGCAGCCTTCCTTAATTTTTTTTTTTTAATTATTGAATGATTTTATGTTACAAAAAAATTACAACCATACTACCACAAAGTATAATTGAGAAATAAAAATTACATACATCAATATTTTGTTTGTTATTTACCGTCTTATTTCCTCCCAAACATTCCATACAAAACACACACCCGCACAAACATAAAGAAAAATAGAAAATAATAATGATAATAATGAAAATAAACATTTTGACTTCCTGTCAAGTCCCTTCGCATATGTTTATCTTATAACTGAATGTACACAAAACAATAAACCTTTCTATATAAATTTTCCAATACATTCAGAAAACATAATAAATCCTTAATTGTTATCCACCTCCTTTTACTTCGTCACTCAAATGCTAGCACGGAGTCAAAACTAATATCTTCTATAACCATCCCATTTTCCCGCAAAATTTTGCTTTGAGTTTCCTCTGAGTCTGCTAGTCAATTGAGCCATCTCCACAAATTCCTCTAATTTAATTTGCCAATCTGTTATTTTTGGAGCCTCCTGATCTTTCCATCCCTTGGCCACGAGTATTTGAACTGCTGCAGTTGCAACCTTCCTTCTGCTTCATGCCACGTGATTACATAAAAAGAGAAAATTGCTTACCTGCTGGAGCAGGTCTTGCTTCCGGGGCCTTTCCCGGCGCTTTGCAGAAAAGCCACCCAATGCACTGGACTCCTTCACTGGCGCACTGCTGGAGAGAAGCAGCTGGTTCTTGTCCAGGAAGCAAGAGTCTGAATTGGGGGGATGGAAAAAAACAGCAAAATGGGATTGCAGTGGGGAAGGAGCAGGCATCTGGTCCCCGCCGAGACCAGAAGCACTTGGAAATGCAGTTCAACAAGACCTGCCAAAGCCAATTAGCAGCCGATCTTAGAATCATAGAGCTGGAAGGAACCCTAACCCACTGCAATGCATGCAGCCCCCCATCCAATCTGAAACCGTACTGGGTCCTGCTTAGCTTTGGAAATGTAAGACTGTATTGTGCATTGGGAGAACCGATGCAGCACTTGTTAGCTCCTAGAAAGTCCCTTGTGGGGGATTGGGGAGAGGGGTGGGCATCTTGAAATAACTACAGCCCCCTGGAGCAATGGAAGAGCTGATTAACGCACTCAGCAGATGTACTGGTCATGTGACATCACGCTTGTCAACTGAGCCAAGTAAGATAATGACCAATGGGCAAATTACCGTCTTTTTCCATGTATAAGACTAGGTACCCCCCAAAAAAATAATGCCAAAAATTTGGGGGCGTCTTATACACGGATACATCTCCCCCCATTCTCTTAAATCGGAGTCCCCCAAAATAAGGGGCGTCTAATAGACAGAAAAGATACGGTAATTGATCGCCAAGAATGAATTTAGTCACTTCCAAGAGAAAGAAATCCAGATCCCCTGGTTACTAAGCAGAGACTCTGCCCATTACCTGCGCTGCCACTGTTCCTACTCTCGAAGCGTCGCAGTGGGAGGGCAGAGGAGTTGCTGCCTCCGGGCCCCAGGAAGGGAGGCTGGGCAGGGCCGGGGGAGGCTGGCTTTGTGTGGCGGCTGCCCAGTTCAGCCAGAGCCTGCTGGATGCCAGCTGGGTCGCTGTGGATGACGCGGTCCAAACGATACACTGTGCTGGTGGTGGGTGCTGGGGGAAGGCTCAGGCCTGGAGAGTGGTCATCGGTGTTCCGGCTAGAGGAGGAGGAGGAAGCAGGAAACATTATGGCAGCGGACCGGGGATTTCCTTGGCTGTTTCTCCCTCCCTCTCCATCAACAAGTCATCTTCAAAATTCCCAGTTTTTGATGGTGACCATTTCTCTTACGGAATTTATGTAGGACTGCCCCGTCTTCTGTCTGTTCCCAACTTCCCATGGTCAAACTAGATTCCTTCCTCTGCTATTTACCGCTAAGGGGCTGAAGATTTGTTAACTTTTGTGGCAAAATGAGAGTGGGGCATAACGTTCCACAAATATGCTTTAAAAGAATACTACTGGAGAAGGGAAACAAGGGACAGAACACATGCAAGTTTTTGCACGCACAGAATGAGGCCCACTTACGTGTCGTGACTCCCCAACCCCTAAATCTGCTCTGGAGGTTTGGAGGAACAGGAAAGTTAGGCGGAGGAAAGTCACATTGCAGAGGTGGACTTTTTGTTGGGTGAAATAATACCTCACATAGCACTCTACGTGGGGCTGCCCTTGAGACTGACCCAGAAACTCCAGCGGGTGCAGAATGCCGCAGTGAGACTCCTTATGGGGTCCTCGCTGCAGGATCACATTCACCTGGTGCTATACCAGCTGCACTGGCTCCCGGTGAAGTAGAGGATCAGGTTTAAGGTGCTGGCTTTAACCTTTAAAGCCCTATACGGCCTAGGACCCTCGTACCTACGGGACCGCCTCTCCTGGTATGTCCCACAGAGGACCTTATGGTCTTCAAATAAAAACATCTTGGAGATCCTGGGCCACAGGGAGGTTAGGCTGGCCTCAACCAGAGCCAGGGCTTTTTCGTCCGTGGCCCTGATCTGGTGAAACGCTCTGTCACAAGAGACTAGGGCCCTGCGGGACTTGACATCTTTCCGCAGGGCCTGCGAGACAGAGCTGTTCCACCAGGCCTTTGGCCAAGGCACAGTCTGACCTCCTCTTTTGGTAATTCTTCACAGAACTCTAGCCCAATGGTTGCCATTAATTTGATTCTGAATTGATTTTAGAATGAATTTCAATTGACTGATTTTATGTAAACTGCTATTTTTACTGTTGTTAGCCACTCTGAGCCTGGCTTTGGCTGGGGAGGGCAGGATATAAATAAATTGTTATTATTATTGTTGTTGTTATTATTGATATTATTACTAGCCAAATGCCACCCGTGTTTCCTTTTCAATCTTTTTTCTCTTTACCTCTCTGCCATTCCAGTTTTGTCTACCAATCCCCTGCCCCCCTCCATCTTTCGGGCTTTCTCCTCCGAGTACTTGCCTGCGATTCTTGGGAGAGGGCCAGCTCCTCTTGTCCCCTCCGCTGCGCCCGCCGCCACTCCCTCCACGGCCAGCCTTGCCTCCTCCTCCTGGGCCGGGGTTGGAGCGTCGGTTCTGCCGGTCCATGCCAGGCCTCTGGCTGGAGAAGCTGCGCTTGGACATCTCCTTCCTCTGGGCTAAGCTGAGCTCGTTGTTGGAGGGCCGCCCGCCCACCGAAGGCGCCCCAGAGCAGCCACCTTTGAGAAAGGCGGTGGGGGGAGGCCCGCCAGGCGCCGGTTCCTTCTCCCCACCGCCCCGGCGTTCCGTGAAGTCGCTGCTCTCCGAAGCCGTCTCCCACTCCTCATTCGCCTGGTCCGAGTTCTGGTTGGACAAGTCGGGAGATTTTGTGCCTGCCACGCGCCGGGCAGCCGATTCCTCGGGGAGCGGGGCGGCAGGGGCCGGGGAGAACGGTTGGCCGGCCCTCTGCTCGCCGTTGAGTCGGGCCGCGTTCTCGCGCTCCTGCTTCAGCCTCCGGAACCGGGGCGGCTTGTCCTGCTGCTGCGAACGCCCGTGGCGCCGGCGGCGGGGTGGCCGGTCAAAGCCACGGTCCGAGCCAGGGCCAAGAGGTGGCGGAGGTGGCTGCTGCTTTAAGGGGGGCTGGAAACCACCGGATTCTTCTGGGGCCATCGCTGGAGGGCCTGACGGCGCCTTCTCTTTGCCCGACGGCTCCAGAACTGCCTCTTGCTGCTTATCGGGCTTCTTATTGGGCTGGGGCTTGGAAGGAGGGCTCCACCCCCCAGGGGGCGCCCGGCCACCACCTCGGCCCCGGCGTGAGGGAACCCCGCGAGGGGTGAAGACACGCCCGCCACGGGTGCCAGGGTCTGAGAGGCGCGGAGGCAGCTTGTCGGCAAAGCGAGGCAAGCCAGGGTGCTGGGAGGAGGGGGCCATGGCAGAAGTCACAGGAGGGGCCCGGCTGCGATGGCTGGGGGCCGGCTCCTTGGTCACCTCCTTGTCCGAGTGGGCCACGTCGCTGGCGCTCTCGTGCGTCTCGCTGCCCGTCTCGGAGCCCCGCTGGCGCCGCCGCTTGGGTATCTCTTCGTACTCCGAGCCTTCGCTGCGTGTCTCGCTGGCGTTGCGCGGGCGGAAGGTGGAGCCTGGCCCCGCCGCTTTGCCCACGCCATCATCCAGCCGGTAGAAGGGTTCGCGGTAGCTGCGGAACTCCCGGCTTCTCCCGCGCCCCCCTCTCCCGCGCCCGCTATAGGCACCCCGGAAACCTCGCCCTCGGGCAAAGTACTCTCCTCGGCCCCTGGCCCGCCCCCGGCCGGCGTAGCCACCACGCTCGTAGGGGGGCTCCCGCCGCCGCCGGCTTGGCGACAGTGTGCCAGTGTGCTGCTGCTCTTTGGGTGGCATCACTGTTCCGCCGTTCACCACCGGCTTGGCCTTGTTCTCCTTGCCCGCTTTCGGAGGCTCTTTAGGGAGCTCGGGTTTGCTGCCCGCCGCCTCGGCCCCCTCTTTGGCCTTCCCAGCGGAGCGCATCTCCTCGCTTTCGTCTTTTGCCTCCTTAGGGGGAGGCGGCGGCTTCTTGATGGGCCCGGCTCGGCGTGGGGCCTTGTCCCCGGAAATCTCCTCAATCCTCCGGCTGCTGCCGGGACGGGGCCCCCAGCGCGTCTCCGTCTTGGACTCGCGCCGCGGCTGCTTGTGGAATTCGTGCTGCTGCCGCGGGGGCTTCTCCATCCGCCGCAGGACCTCCTCTTTGACCAGAGGCTCCTCCTTGGGCTGCTCCGAGGGAGGCTTCTTAGCCACCACTGGTCGAATGACGGGAGGCTCAACCGTCTTGATCTCTTCTGGGGGGTCCCGGTGCAGCAGCTGGGGCTCCTCCTCGCTCTTGCGGGGCAGCTGGACCGGCGGCTCAGGGCGCCCGTTTCTGCTCACCTCTGTGGGTGCCGTCAGAGCCATGGTGGCCTGCCAAGGGGGACCCGCTCGCGGTGGCTCATCCACGGGGAAGCGGTGCATTGAGGCAGGGTTGCCGTTTTCGGAGAAACCCTGGTAGTTCCCCATGTAGGGCTGGGGAGTGATGGCCTCACGCAGGCGAACCGGAGGGGTCTCGCTCCTAAAGGAAGGAGAGCAAGGGTGATTGAAAGGTCCTCTATTCTGACAACCCCAAGCAGTGTCAGCTGTCACTCCAAACTGCCACAAGTGGCAGGAGAGCCTCAACCGCTAGGGATAGGACACAAGACCATGGGCCCATCCCACTGACATTACTGCAGTCAAGAAACTGTAAGGCCCCCAACTTGCTAGTGGTTCCAATAAAAGGAAGGCCTTCAAAACAAACATGGGACAACCTCAGCCTCCCCCCGCTGCAACATCTTGCTCCCAGCCAACCCAACAGACTCCCTCCAGACGTTCGCTCACCGTAAGCCCTTCTCTTCCTCTTCCTGCTGCCGAAGGGATGCCGTTTGAGACCTCGAGTCTGCACCGGAAGGGGCATTGGTGAAGACATCTCCAGCCCAGGCCAGCTTCGGATCAACCGGCGGAGTGCCACGCTCTCGGAGGATCGAAGGATGGCGTTCAAACTGCTCTGAACTGGAGCCCCCGCTGTCTGATCGCTCACGGGGCAGGAGACCTGAGGGGTGAACAGAAGACATACCCGTTGCGAGTCAGGCCTACCGGCTCCGACAGTCTTCTAAAAGGCTGCCTGGTCAAATGCACTTGGACCAGCCTGGACTTCTTTTCTTCAGCTCTACTTACCAGAAGGATGGACCCCAGGGGGGTAGAAGTCTATGGGGGGCCGCCCTTGCATCACACGTGGGTCCATGTAAGGCGGAATCATCATCCAGCGAGGATCAAAGTTCATCTGCGGCATGGGGGGCGGCCTTCCAATGGAGCCGGGGTACATGCCTTTGGGCGGGGCCTGCTGTGCTGGAGGCGGGGCTGGGGGTTGCTGCTGCCCTGCCGGCCCAGGCGGAGCATGGACGCTGCCTGAGGGGCCCATGGCAGCCAGAGGAGCCCCTGTTGCCTGCTGCTGGGAAGAGGAAGCCATTGGGGACTGGACTTGGCTGTGTTGCTGCTGCTGCTGCTGTTGCTGCCATTGCTGCTGCTGCTTCAGTAACTGCTCCTGAAAAGGGGGTTGGGGGGCAATGGAGAGAGAGGGCTCTTTCAGTGACCTCAACAGCACACTAATGAGAGACCCTCACTTCCTGCGACACGTGTGTCGTCGGATAGAGAAGTTATGAGTTGCTCAGGTAGCTGCGAGGACATCAGGGGGTGTCAGAGACTCTAGTCTAAAGACTCATCACTGCAACGGAACCTCAGCCAAGTTGCTTCCTTATATTGGCCCCACCCCAACTACCCCTTCCCCTGTTAGGAGCAAGTGCCTAGCCCAGGCACCTGCCTACACCCCCTGTACCTGCTGCTGCCGCTGGAATCGTGGAGGCAATGACTTCTGGTACTTGGAATAGCTGAGGGTCTGAGCCGGAGGCGGCTGGCGGGCCTGAAGGACCGTCTCGGCTTTGGGCTCCACCTTGGCTGGGGCGGGAGCGGCTGGGAGAGCAGGACCAGGCAAGATGGGTGGCTCTTCCCGCACTTCGGGGACTTCCTTGGGAGGCGGAGCCACAGCGGGCTCAGCTGTAGTAGACATGCACAAGACACACGCAAAAGAAAGGCAGGCTTTGTGAGGCAGCAGGCAGACTCTGGGTTCAACCTTGCCGATCTCTGGAGCCCGGGGTGGGAAGCCTGCAGCCCTTCACAGGGAAGCTGGGGCTCTCAATTTCTGGCCTGGCCTATGGTCAGGCATGATGGCAGTTCACAGTCTAGCATCGCATGAGGGGGGCACAGATCCCCGAAGCCCTGTATGCACCACCCACCAAATCAGAAGGCAAGTCGGCATGCTGCCCGAACCTTGTTGCCAGGGACATGGGATGCTGCCTGACGCCAGGTCAGGCCTTTGGGCCACCTAGCTTCTCCCAGACTCACTCCCAACTGAAATCTTGGGAGAGCCGCTGCCAATACAGTACTGAACTAGGTGGACCCAATGGTAAGAACTCAGGATGAAGATGACGACACAGCTTCCTATGTCCCTAAGACTCAAATGACAGCAACATCAGCTGACAGCTTGCCACGTGTATAATGGCCACTGCAACACAGCGCACTGGGCTCCTTTGGGGCGGGAGGGCAACGTAGATATTCAATAAATAAATAAAATGGGAGATTTGTACCATCAGCCAAGAATCATTTGGCCATGAGAAACACAATGTGGCATGTCTGCAGGCAGATCAGGCCAAGTTGCCTTCCTGTTTTCCTTTTATTGCATACTTTGGGCTTTCCCCCTCTCATTTCTTGTCGTTGTTTTATTGTACTTTTCAATCAAATGATTTTTCACTTTGGTTGCTAACTACGTTAGAATATATCTATACAAGAACACCGAAAATAAAAGCCAAGTTTACCAGCGCCGGAGGAGTCCAAGCTGCTCCTGCCGCTGCTGCTCGCGACAGCACTGTGAGGTTTGCTGGCCAGCACCGGCTCCTCTTTCTCCCTCTTCTCCTCGGGGGTGACTGGGGCAGCCGGCGGATTGGGGGGCACAGGGGTGGGAGCTGGAGGGGGAGGGGGAGGAGGAGCAGCCACAATGACGGGAGGCGGTGACTCCTTGGGAGGCTCGGGCTTCAAGCGCTTGTCGGGAGCTCCAAACTTCTCATCCAGGCGCTTGAGCTTCTCGGCGCAAGCCGCCCGCCGCTCCTCTTGCATGCGCCGCTCCTCCTCTTCCCGCCGGCGTCTGGCCCGCTCCACCGCGGCAGAGATCTCCGAGGAGGACTGCTTCCGCCGCTGGCGCCAAGCTTCGTCCTCGTCTTCTGGGGGGAGCGGCCGCAGTGAGCGGTCCTGGATGGCAAAGAGAGAAAGAGAAGCCCTCGCTCAGAGCTGTTCTGCTGAAAGGAAACCTGAGCTGGAAGCGCAACTCCCAAAGACCCTCGAGGAGAGCAGAGTTTGTCCCTGCTCACACCCGTGTTCCCTCACTAAGAAGCCCAAAGGCCCAAATCCAAGTATCGAAACATCCGCATGGAAGCTGCTCTGTTCCTTCACGGCTTCATCCCTTCAATAACTCAGCGTGGAAGTTCTAGTTAAAGCTGAGAGAGAGTGGGCTAATGCCAAGTGCCACCCAAATGCCTACTTTATTTTAGCCGAAAAGCAGAGTATAAATCAAAATAACGATGCCAACGTGCATTGTTCCGGCTAAGGAAGTTTTCTATTTTTACAAGAGGAGGCGTGTAAGAGTTTGGATTTGATATCCCGCTTTATCACTACCCTAAGGAGTCTCAAAGCGGCTGACAATTTCCTTTCCCTTCCTCCCCCCACAACAAACACTCTGTGAGGTGAGTGGGGCTGAGAGACTTCAGAGAAGTGTGTCTGGCCCAAGGTCATCCAGCAGTTGCATGTGGAGGAGCGGTTCACCAGATTATGAGTCTACCGCTCTTAACCACTACACCACACTGACATTTGTTTTACTGGTTTACCTGGAAACCCAATGCAATCTAATGTACGCCCCTTGAATGAGGGGACCTGAGCCTGGGTTCTCCACACTTTGGCCCGCCTGAATAGCAGCTGCCAACCGCAGGTGCTCTCAAGCAGGATTTGCAGCCTGCATAGACTCACCGGGAAGTCATTGGGTTGCCCCCAGTTGCCCCGGTTGGGGGGTGGTGGCGGCGGAGGTGGCGGTGCCCGGACTGCAGCAGCAGGTGGCGGCGGTTCTTTGCCACCTTCTGGGGGACGTGCGTTTTCGGCCCAGGCTGCTTTGACGAGGGGTTGATCCTCTTTTGGAGTTCCAGCCTTCTTGGTGTCTGTGCCCGATGACTGGCTTTCCGGGCCGGAAGCCTCATCATTGCTTGGGGACAGAGGGGAAGAGAGAGGTGTCAAATGGGGCCACTTAGACCCTGCACCTTCTGCTCAGAGCTGGCGGGGGGCAGGGAGCGAGGAGAGAGCATGCACAGGTTTTTTTGTGATGTAGCTGCAGCCCGGCAAGAATGACTTTTCAGCAAGGTGATCCCATGTGGCTCAGGGCTGCAGCTCAGCAACAGGCACCCGGGGGGGGGGGTCACCCGTCTCACAAAACCAACATGCTTTGTGCCAGCTGTGCGGGACAGACTTTGTTATTGGCCATACCACCGCCTAATCTTACCGGTTCTCAGTGGTTTCTTCATCAGACTCTTTCCCGTCCTCCTCATCGCTGAATTTCAGCTTCTCAGTGTAGTCCACTTCTTCGTGGGCTCCTGTGGGAGACAAATAGGATGTCTTTCGATTGACAGATCCAATAAGAAGAAACGCTTTCAAGAGTCCCGGCTCCTGTGGGTAGCTCTGTGGTTAGGCTCTTTCATTACCTGCCCAGCCTTCGTCATTCTCCTGGTCCAGCTCATCAAATTCTTTCAGGTCATCCTGCTTGAGGACAGGGGGCCGGCTCACAGGCTCTGACACGCGCGCCGCAGGCTGCGAAGGGCGGGGTCCTGGAAGCCGCTGGAACCTGGAGATGACAGGACGACGGAGATCAAGAGAAACGTCACACCTCTGACTTTCCTTGCTGCTGATCTAAATAATAATGTTGCTCTAAACCCAGCAGAGCAGTGCATTGTAGCACTCTAGGCGCTGAAGGACCAAAACTCCCACCATTCCTCATCACCAGCCATGCCAGGAAATACTGGAGAGCTACAGATTCGCTGCACTAAGGGGACCAAAGGATCAAGTACTACGAAGAAGTATCTGCCTTCCCTTGTGTAACAGCCAGTCTTTTCCTACATGGAGTCAGAGGGCAAGCATGAAGATTAGGGTTTTGTGGTGCTCTCTAGGCCATATGCTGCAGAGAAATCAGGAGACATTTGCATTCCACTGATTCAGTGTCTGCTTCTGATGGTGCAACAGGAAGCCTATAGAGGAATTCTCTTCCATGTGGGAGCAGAGAAGGGAAAGGTGCCCCTCTATATCCTCCACTATTTCACAGATGCCACTTCCTGCTCCCTCCACTTTCTGATTGATCAGCTCGGCCCAAAGAGACTCCAACCACACACCTTCCCTTTGTTGTCTGCCTGTTCAATTACAAGCTTAGTTCTCAAACGTTTTGGCTCCTGAACGCTGCAAATCTGGAAGTGAGTGTTCTGGTCTGCGAACTATTTTTGGAAGCTGAACATCTGATGGGGCTTGCGCAGCTTCCTGCAGCCAATCAGAAGCCACGTTTTGGTTTCCGAACATTTTGGAAGTTGAACGGACTTCCAGAATGGATTCTGTTTGACTTCCAAGGTACGACTGTACAAGGAACCCAAAACATCCGGCTCCAGTTACGCAGTTGACTGCAATCTCCTGCACTTCCCATCACTTGCTCCTGTTCCTCTACATACTTTCCCCTTCTGCCACAAAGATCACTTGCCATTATCACATTTTTAATTTTTAAAAACCCCTTACCTCTGCGCCTCTGGTGTGGGGTAGCGGTAAGGTCCCTGCGGCCCATATGGAGGCGGGAACGGGAGGTACGGGGGATACATCTGAGATGGGGTAGGGGAGAAATTGGTTACTGGAGGGTTTTCCCTCTCCCTTCCATTTCCCCTGCCCTCAAACAAGGAAGCAGGTGGCCCAAGTCACTCGGCACCTCCTCTTCTGCAATATACTTACAAATGGCGGCATCATCCCCCGGTAGGGAGGGAACTGAGGCGGGATGTTGGGCTGCAGGCCAACCCCAGCCCGCCCGTCCTCGGGCACCAGCTCCCCGTCAGTGCCCCGCCCACCTCCGTCCCGCCAACTGGTAGCGTCTGCAAGAGATTGGGCGGAAGAGAAGTTAAGAACGGAAGATGTGTCTTGCTGGGTCAGGCCAGTGGCCAGCATCCTGCTCTTACAGGGGCCAACCAGATAATATAACGCCCATGGAAATCCTGAAAGCAGAATCTGGGTGCGATTCCCACCCCCAGCAACTGGCATTCAGAGGCAGACTGCCTCCAACAGAGGAGTCTACCTCCATGTGGCCATTGCGGCGAGTAGCCTTGACCCCCACCCATTTTTAATTATGTGATACGTGAAGAGGGGCTTTGTTTTGTCTGTCCTCCCCCTCCAGGACTGCCTCTCCTGGTATGCCCCGTGGAGAACCTTAAGGTCCACAAATGACATCATTTTGGAGGTCCCAGTTCGCAAGGTAGTTACGATTGGTCTCAACTAGGGCCAGGGCCTTTTCAGTACTGGCCCCGACTTGGTGGAACGCTCTGTCACAAGAGACTAGGGCCCTGCGGGACTTGACATCTTTCCGCAGGGCCTGCAAGACAGAGCTGTTCCACCTGGCCTTTGGTTTGGACTCAGTCTCCCCTTATGGTTTTGATGAGGCTGCATTTTAAATTGCATTTTAACCTGTACGTATTTTAAATTGGGTTCCCCCCCCCTATTATGTTTTTACTGTAATTTCACTGTGGTTAGCTGCCCTGAGCCCGGCTCTGGTCAGGGAGGGTGGGGTATAAATAAATATTATTTTTATTAGCTTCATTAGATGTCCCCATGTGAAGGAGAAAATCTTCTGGCAATGGTTGATAATGACAATGCTCCCCCCACTCCCAGCTTGCTCTGGGGCCCAGAAGCAACAGACGCTTGAGCAAAACCACTCACTCTGGGGGCGGAGGTTTGGTCCGGGCCCATACGACGCATCGGTAGTGTCCTTTTCTTTGCCAGCTTTGTCCTGGTCGCCAGCCGCCTGCAGGGTCGGAAATTCCTCGCGAGAGAATCGCGACAGTAGGCTTGATCCCTTTCCACCTTGGCAACAGAGAAAGAAAGCCCAGGTGGGTCCTTTACAAGGGTCTCGTAACACATCTGGGGCGATGGCAGCACACCAGAGTGTTGAGCACCAGGGGGTGGGCCTTTTTGTTGGTGGCCCCATATCTCTGGAATACCCTTCTCCAGGGAAATACACTTTCTTTGCTGGTCTTTCCAAGAAGTTTGATGTTGCAATGTTTTAGGAGGGGCAGTGGAAAATACAGATGCTAATATAATTTTTTAAATAATAAACTAAATGGTGGTGGGAGCTGAAACATACTGATTCTCCTCTCTCCAAAAGTCTGAGGTCCTAGCTTCACACAAAATTAGTTGGAAGACAGCTTACCATCTCCTTGCGCTCCATGGGTAACGCTGGCCTGCGCCCAGGACTTTGCCCCGCTTGCTACTGTAGGGGGATTCTGGAACAAGAGGAGGGGTGGGAGGTCAAAACCGACTGACCTTCTTGCCAGCTTCCTTTTGTCAAGCGATCTCCAAAACTGACACAATCTAAAGGTTCACGTCGATTCATTAAGAAAAAACCCACAAATCTCACGGTTAAATCAACCCAGGCAAAGGTAAAGGGACCCCTGACCATTAGGTCCAGTCGTAGGCCGACTCTGGGGTTGCGGCGCTCATCTTGCTTTACTGGCCGAGGGAGCCGGCGTACAGCTTCCGGGTCATGTGGCCAGCATGACTAAGCCACTTCTGGCAAAACCAGAGCCGTGCACGGAAACACCGTTTACCTTGCCGCCGGAGCAGTACCTATTTATCTACTTGCACTTTGGCAAGGTTGGCAGGAGCAGGGACCGAGCAATGGGAGCTCACCGCCCGTCGCAGGGATTCAAACCGCCGACCTTCTGATCAGCAAGTCCTAGGTTCTGTGGTTTTAACCCACAGCGCCACCCGCGTCCTGCAAATCAATCCAAGCATGGCTCAAATGCCTTTAGAATAGGGGCAGCCTACCCACTGCCCTCCAGAATGTCTATCCTTCTGAACTAGTTACAGTGATGGTTAGGGCTGATGAGAGCTGGAGCCAAACAGCATCTGGGGGCACACTGACTTCTCCTGTTCTAGTAAGTAGCAAGGTTGGCTAGGGAGTTATGGGGCAGCCCTGCCCCTTGCTGTGCAGTTGTTAACATGGGTTTTGTTTTGATATAGCGCTAGACTATGGTTTAAAGCAGGGCTGGGGAGGCCTCTGGGCTGGATCAGTCCTGTCTGCTCTGACTCAACTGAAGTCTGGTTTCATCTGGCCTGCAGTGATGCAGCCACACTACAAGGAGAAAAGAGTCTGGCAGGCACGCTCAAGCCCCGAGGCCAAGCCGTGTCTCAGCTGCCACACTCAGTGGCTGGGCCTCTAACCTGACTTGCAAATGTGCCTGGTCTCACTCTCCCCAAGAGAAAGGAGGACAAGGCAGACAGCAACCCGGGAAAGAAGCCGAGTTTCCCAACCCCTGGATTAATGAGCAGGCCTTGGACTCATGAGCAACCTTCTCCTCTTCTATTGCGCCCACAACTGAGGCTAGAAGCTTTTGTTATACACAGTTACCCACTATGCCCAAACCCAGACAAACTGTGATTAGTCTTAGCAATGTTTTAGGGAAACAAGGCAACTTCAAACAGTCTCATGATTCTAGCTTGTTTTCATAAGGCACGGGTAATGTTAGATCTGCACCCAAAACTGTGACTAACGCTTCTTCTCACTAAGCTTGAACACTCAACTGCAGGCTTCCAGAATCTCATGAGAGCCGTGCTGGAGGAGGAGGAGAAGGAAGCACGTGAGCCAGAGGCTTGGGCATGTAATGCTAAGCCATAGTTTAACACAATGTCCCAAACAGTCACAGAGTGAGTGACAATAAAGCCCAACTTTCTGCAAAAGCTTTGATGCCAGGGAAAAAAACCAAAAGCTATGCAAAATGTGGACCGTCAGTTAGGAACTATAGCACATCCATGGCAGAACCTGCAACTGTTTGCTCTGGAAGCAGGAGAAAAGCTGTCTCTAAGAGGAAAGGTGGGAGGTGATTCTTAGCTAGTCCTGAAAGAGTCCTCCTTCTGATATGCTCCTGCCTACTGGTAGAAGAAGGACTGCACCCATGCATGGACTGAACGGCGATTAAATAGGGAGAGAGCTGGTGCTTCTGCTGGGGCCAAACAGAGGGGAGAAGGGACTGGAGCTAGGAAACCGTGGCTCTTTGCAGAAAAAGCGTTAGGATCTGTTAGGCTGGAAGCTGATACACACAACTGTCCAGAAGAGGAGAGCTTCTGATTGGGAGCCTTCAGCACCCCAGTTCTTGCCCTGGATTTACCTCGGGGGCTGTTGGGGGTCGTTTCGGTGGGTTTGAGGCAGACGTCTGTGAAGCCGGCGGCGACTGCGATTCCGGCGGCTGAGCTGTCGAGGCATCGGTACTGGAGGGAGGAAGGAAGACGCCCGTTGAAGCAAAGGTTGATGGAGAATGTGCCTTCCTCCTCCCCACCACCCGGAAAAGCAGTGTCTGCACCCCTCTGGCTCCCTCTTACCTCTTTGGGTCTGGCTGTTCCTGCTTGCTTGCCCATCCTGTCCCGTCTTTCGGCACTAGTGAGACGTTGGGGTCATTGCCTTTGTTCTCCGCTTTTAAGCTTGGCAGGTTTGCAGGGGGTGGCATGCGCCGGGCAATGGCAACTTTACCGAGACTCTGCAAGCCATGGCGGGGAGTAACTGTAGGGGAAGGAGGAGGCGGGGTTAGGCAGAGTCCTTGAAAGCTCCGCCCTCTCCCACCTCCCCCAGCAAAGCTTCCCTTACCGACCCCACCCCTCCCATGAACTGCTGCAACTACCAAGAGCTTTCTTGCCAAGTCCCAAATTGGTAGTTTCAGATGTACTCAAGGAGGGAGCAGCTGCTCAGGGCGCTGCGAGTGCCATCAAGGGGGCATCAGAGACTAAGCACATTCATCATGGCAACCGCCTCCTCCTTTGAGAATAGTACTCAGAAGAAAATACTTGCCCCCCCCCCCAAACAGAGAGATAATTTTACCTGTGGGTTTCTGTGTTTCTAAGGATTTGCCCTTGTATGTATCAAACAAGTTGAGTGACGAATACTTTTTTCCATCCTTCCCCTTTGCTGTTTGCCCCAAACGATCTGACATTGCGCTGTAAGGTCATTGAGTACGATGGTTCCTCCTGGCTCCCTGCGAAACGTGCCACTGTTGGGAAGAGGTTTGGGGAGAGTAAGAGGACGAAAGCTCAATAGTCCCAACTCCATCCTTCCCTATCGATCGACAGCCACTTCTTTTAATAGCCAAGTGACAACAAGCTCTTTCCTGTACAGACCCTACACGTTATCCGGAGCAAGCATGGAGAGAGGCACTTCTATTTCAGAGCAGCCCATTCAAGTGGAGTAGAGACATCTCCTATGGTCACAAAGAGGAGCACCCAGGCTGGACTGAGAAGTGCAACTGGGTGGGGTGACCACCCCATGAACGCCAGCCCCCCGATCTCTTTTGCACTGTACCTTTTAGATTGCTAGCCTAAAGACACAGACAGATTTACTGGTGATCATTGTGAGCCACCTGGGAACCTTTTCCAGGTGAAAAGGAGAGTGGAAGTACTTTAAATAAATACTTCCCTGGGTCAAACATGCCATGAAGCCAGGAATGCCTTCAAGAAGGCAACGCCCCACACTTTCAACCGCAACACCTGGCAGCTAACACAGGATGGGGCTCCATGCTCCCCAGTTTTACAGGAGCTCAGGTAACCCTACCCCATTTACTTATTTTCAGATATTTCAAAACTGCCTTTCAAGTCTAGTCTCCCGAGGACAACATGCAACAAACAATAGACTACCCCATTAAATAGGGTTTTTAAAAGCTACAGCCCTGCCATCAACATATCATGTTAAAACAACCAGTTCAAAATACTCAGCTACAGAAAAATGTAATTTAAAACATAACTAAGCCCAGCAAACCTATGATAAAGACAATGAAAAACCACCAGCAGCATATAGAATACCACCTTTGAGTTAAAAACCAGAGAAGAGATACATTTTCAGATGTCTGTCTCTTGGGAGGGAATTCTTAGAAGGTAGGAGCCACCACTGAGAAGGCCCTCCTCTCTCTAGCACCTACTAGCCTAAGTCACCTGGGAGCTAGGCCAATGAGGAGAACCAAAGCTTATTGAAGAACAGCTTACTCCCTTCTCAAAATCACAATCACATTTACAAGCTAAAGGAACTGTTGCTATGGACTTTGTTTAAATTCACTGAGCTATCCCCTTGGGTTCCAATTAAAAAGCCAAGTACTATTCAACCACTTGAATACCGACGGCACATATTTGCATAACATTGCTGGCGACAAACTAATCACAGTTGTTAAATCTATGTTTCATAACTGTTAACTAATTTCTATTTTTTTTTTGCAATTGACCTAAGTCTCTTTCCATCACAGTTCACCTGGACAAATATATCTGAACAGCCAACCCCCATTCATAAATAGGATTAGCAACATCTGTCAGGGATTGTTTAGGATTAAATGAGTCCCTTTCCACCCAACACATACACCCATGATTATTTAACAGGACTCTCACTTTTCCCCTTGAAGCTCCTACACAGCTAAGCAGAAGAACTAGAGAGACAGAGCTGCATGTTACAGCGTTGTTAAGAGTGTGGCACTCCTTCCCAAAGGTTCAACATCACAAGGCAGGTTCCAGGCATGGAATTTATGTAGCTTATCACTCTAAACAGGGGTCAGGAGAGAGAACAGTGATTTCATCCTATCACACCTTAACCTACATAGAATATTTGTAATGCTTGCCTCAGAAGTGAAATATTTCCCCTATGCTGGACTAGGGCTCTTCCTATGTTACTGAATAGAGAAACAGGCTTTGATTCACTGCTTTTGTTAAGAGGGCCATGTACTGAGTTTTTAAAAAACCCAAAAGCCTAAAATTTAACAAAATGCCATTTTCAGGGTTCTCCCCCCCCCCAGCAGCAAACCTGAATCTTTTTAAAAATAATAATACACAGTGCTGTACTTTAAAAACTTATTTTCCCACACCCCCCAAATAGCAACAAATCATTTTAAGCAATACAACATCAGAACATGCCCTTAGTTTGCTCTTCGGAGTGAAGTTGAGAGGAACCGACAAATGAGCTGATCTCAGTGACGGGCGCAAGGTTGGGGGCAAGCAAGGACAGGAGCTTGCCTGAGACATTGAAAGGCTTCCACTTTCGCCGGCAAGAAGGCAGCAATAAAACCAGTCCCACAACAACTCTGATGGTGGAACACACACTTTGCAAGGACAACGGAGAAAGGGCAAGGAAGAGGTTGGGAGTAATGAAGCTGCCTGATTTAGTGTCAAACTGTTAATCCAGATGGCCTAGGACACATACTGTGACCTGCAACAACCTTCCCAGCCTGCTACCTAAGCTGAATTCAGTCTTAACAAGGAATCACAGAATGGAGAGTTCGACCGACCTCCTGCAATGCAGGAATCTCAACTAGATTATACATGGCAGATCACAGCTAACGACTCCCTGACACTCAGCCATCCAACCTGATTAAAAACATCCAAGGAAGGACAGTCTGCCACCTTCTGAGGGAGTCCGTTCCACTGACAAGCAGTTTTGACTGTCAGAAAGTTCTTTCTGATGTGTAGCTGGAATCTCCTTGAAGCCACTGTTGGGATCCTACCCTCCAGAGCAGAATAAAGCAAACCTGTACCATCTCCGTATGACAGCCCTTTAGATATTTGAAGATGACCATCATTTCTCCTCTCAGTCTCCTCTCTTCCAGGCTAAACATACCCAACTCCCTCAATCGTTCCTCACACGGCTCGGTTTCCAGACCCTTGATCATCTTGGTTGCCCTCCTCTGCACACGTTCCAGCTTGTCAACATCCTTCTTAAAGTATGGTACCCAGAACTGAACACAGTACTCCAGGTGTGGTCTGACCAAGGCAGAATAGAGCAGAAGCTGCCTTCTACAGTGGGCTTATCCACACTTACCTCCCCCCCCCCCGTTCTTTCCAGGCACAGGTCTGTGCTTAAAAATTCTGTGTCTGAGCGCTGGGAATTTTTTTTGGAGGGAGGGAGCATTCCACGCAAAAACCACTCTTTAGTGCTCAATCAGAGCAAACATCAATTTGGGATTTCCACGGATTGCAGTTTGCTCCGATTGAGCTTTAAAGAGCAGGTTTTCGAGGGGGAAAGCTCTGGCAGCAAAGTGCTCAGACCTAGAGCTCTAAATGCAGACCGTACCTGAAATTTAAGTGTGGCTAAGCCCAGAGTCAAGCCATTATAGTTTCTCCAGCCCTTCATTGTCTACTCTGCCTAACAGCAGACAGGTCTATCACAGCCTGCTCCCTGAGATGATTTAACAGGAGATGCCAGGCCTGAGCAGGGGACCTTTGGCATGGCAGGGAGGGCTGGGGAGACCGAGGGGAAGGAGAATTTGGGATACAGAAGCAAGGGCCAGTGGGAGAGGCAGCTGGTGTGAACACAGGGGTGGTGTGCGCGCGTGCACACATCCTTTCAGTTCTCTACAACAAACCAACAAGGTTTGAGATGAGTTGTTCCATTAAGCTGCAGCTCCAACTCCTTCGAAGGGCATCTGAAACAAACCACAGGAAGCCATGTTCTTTCAGCCTCTAATGTTTAAATCAGATTTCATAGTTTGCAAGGCCAGGACGTCTACCCTGATAACAGAACAAAGAGAGATGACCAAGCTCTTCAAGAAGTCCTTGATGGGAAAGATCCCCACATCCTTCATAAGCTGCACAATGACACCATTAGGAAACTATGTCTAAATTTAAATGATTGACTGTGGGGAGGGGGTAAGCAACTTCTAACCCACAAAGCCATTATTCTTCAGTTACTGGAGCAAATCCTGCATTTACAACGGAGTGTGGTCTGGCAGCCTTTTGGAACTGCATGTATTTTTGGCCCACTGCCCTTCCTTTTGCATGACATGCCATCATATGAGCGATGTCGTAGTTGCACAAAGTGGGTGGGTAATATTCACGACAGATCTGTTCGAACAAGTGGAAAGATTGTTGGCAACCATGTGGCACAATTTACTGTATTATGTATTGCTGTGTTTTTATGCATGCGTTTTAGCCATAAGGCACTGCCCTGATTTTGTGAAGAGAGGTGAGAGATAATTGGTCAGTCAGATTTTTACTGATTAAAGCAAAAGGCCATAACCGGTACAGTTTAGTCAAAATATTATAAAGACACCAAAGGGAGGTGCTCCCTTGACCCTGGCAGGTTTTGGTTCAGCTTACCTTAGGAACCTGTGGATTCCTGTTTCCCGCTATAGGATCAGGTCATCATACAAGACTCTGCTCTGGAATCCTAGCCTTTGGTGGTAAGGCTGGCAAATATGAGGAGCAGGGCCATTTTTTGCGCTCACTCTATGGAACGTGGCTCCTAGGATGGCCATTCCAGACCCAATAAATTGTGGCTTTTAGAAAATAATTTGTGGCCTCTAGACTTTGGAATTACTGGTTGACTTCCTTGATTTTTTAAAAATCTCTCTTCACTGGTTGATACTACTGTGGCCTTTTAAAAAGAAACAATAGTGCTTTAAAACTGGGATGCTGTGCATTTCTAGATCTGTGCCACATGCATCTGCTATTAAATGCCTTGAGGACCACTTAAGGTCAGGATGGTGTGATTTTTTAAAAAAATATTTTTCCAATCAAATTGAAAATACGTAAAGCTAGCTGGCAACTACCGGCTGCTAGTTTGGGCTTTGCTTACCTTTGCAACTGAACTGCCCGTTAGAGGGAGAGCAAACAAAACCACTCCCAGAAGAAAAAGCATAATTAATCAACATGGAAGCCGCTGCAGTCAGTGGCTGCAAGTGTAAGGTAGTCTCAGCTTCGCTTTCTGCTAATCCCAAATTTGTGGAATGTTTTCTAGGTTGGCATAGGTAACAGGAATCCCATCAATGAACCCTAACCACCACAATGGCAGAAACACATTAAACAACATTTGCAGGGTCTGCAAGCAAATGCCAAATGGGCTTCTGTACCTGGGAGGTTCTTATTTCTCCTTCCTGATCTCTAGTTCCAAGCTGGATGAAACTTTGGGGGCCAAAACAATCAAAAACCTCTCAACTTCTATATATCAAGTTATTGGATGGCTTGGCAGTTTGGAAGCATCCACTTGGCATCGCAAAAGGGCTCTTTTGCGTCACACAACCCCTAGTCCTTTACTCCAAATTTCCCTACAACATCTATACAGTAGTACCTCTGGATGCAAACGGGATCTGTTCCAGAGCCCCATTCGCAACATGAGCAGAATGCAACCCGCGTCTGCGCGTGTCGCCGCTTCCGCACATGCGCGTGACATCATTTTGAGCATCTGCGCAAGCGGCGAAACCTGGAAATAATGCGCTCTGTTACTTCCGGGTCGCCGCGGAGCGTAACCTGAAAACGCTCAACCTGAAGCACATTTAACCCGAGGCATGACTGTACTACTTGCCATATTGTGCCCGCTACTATTGTAGGAATAACTGCTTTTCACAAGAACGCAAACCATGCAAACGGAGTGGAAGTCACCAATTTAGAGAAAGAACAATGGCTAATGTTCCACCCCACTCTTACAACCCCATCACACTGTAGTGTGACTGAGGAAGAGACTCTAAGGCAGTCAATGCAGATAGGAGCAGGCCAAATTCTTAGTGTCTCCCATCAAGTTCTATGAAACTAGCCAGGCGTGGGTCCAGCTGTGGCCAAGTGGAGATCTCTGGATGCCAGGTAGGCAACTGGGGAAAGCAAAATGTTGCTTAGAGAAGGATCTGAAATATTTTCCTCAAAGAGTGAATTTGTTTTATTCTGGATTGTTTTGTTTGATGTTGAATGTGTTATAAAACCACTTTGAGATTTGTTCTTTATATATAAAGCGACATAGAAATGAAATTAATAATAAAAAACCCCACACAAAAAGGGACTTAAGACATCCCACTGTGGTGACTGTAACCTAGATTTAAGGTGCCATTTGGCAATTACCTGAGTTATATACCTGAGTTTCTGTTCCCCAACCTGCCAATCTTGGGTGATTTTATTTAGCTTATATCAAACACACAGAACTGCATGTTTTGAGTGTCAGGAGGTAGGCAGGAAAACAAATGCGCCACTGCAAAGGTTGGCAAAGATTTAAAATGTCGTAAGAGGAGCATTTGCATCTTGAAATGTGAAGTCATGCAAGCTGTGGTTAACTCAAAATACAGTTTGTGTTGGGAATAAATTAACTTTTCTTTTTTAAACTCAGCATTTCAACACCACCCTTACCTTGGAATTTTGGTTTGGCTGAGGTTAAGATGGCCTTGCCGGTGACTAGTTACATATTAGCAATCAAAATCAGGGCTCAATTCTGAAAAGTTACATTTGAAAAGATGCAAAATTGCAATTGTCACAGGGGAAAACACATGTCCCTAATCAGAGTATCACACTGCTGCCCATTTAACTCCTTAAAAACCTGGAGTCATGAAACATGCTTTACTGTACAGTGATACCTCTGGTTGTGAACGGCACATGCGTGAGTGGCGAAATCCGGAAGTAACCCGTTCCGTTACTTCCGGGTCACTGTGGGACGTATCCTGAAAGAACGTAACCTGTGCAGGTTTCAAGCTGAATAAGATGAAAACCAAGGTTCTAGAGAAAAATTTAACTATGAATGAGAGAGAGAAGTTTCAGGAGGAGACAGGACTAACATTGGTTAAAAAAGTGAAATACTTAGGGGTTAACATGACTGCTAAAAATACAAACTTATTCAAGGATAATTATGAAAAATGTTGGACTGAAGTGAAAAAGGATTTAGAAGTATGGACAAATTTGAAGTTATCATTGTTAGGCCGAATTGCTGTGATAAAAATGAATGTGCTGCCAAGGATGTTATTTTTGTTCCAAACATTGCAAATTTTGGATAAGATGGATTGTTTCAAGAAGTGGCAGAAGGATATTTCTAGATTTGTCTGGCAGGGCAAGAAGCCTCGAATAAAATTTAAGATATTAACGGATGCTAAAGAAAGAGGTGGATTTGCCCTGCCAGACCTTAAACTTTATTATGAATCAGCTGCTTTTTGCTGGCTGAGAGAATGGCTGCTTCTTGAAAATACTGAAGTGTTGGATTTAGAAGGTTTTAACAATGTATTTGGTTGGCATGCATATTTGTGGTACGATAAGGTAAAAGTACATAAAGCATTTAAAAATCATGTTGTTAGAAAAGCATTGTTTAATGTTTGGATAAGATATAAGGATTAGTTAGGAAAAAAACCCCCAAGATGGTTGTCACCAATGGAAGCGAAGGCACAGAAAAAACTCAATATGGAGGCCAAATGGCCGAAATATTGGGAAATTCTGGAACAAGATGGCGAGAGAATAAAATTGCAGAGCTTTGAAAAATTGAAAAACAAAGTGAGAGATTGGCTCCATTATTATCAAATAATGGAGGCATACAAATTGGACAAAAAAGTTGGTTTTCCAGGTGGAAAAATCAAAATTGGAAACAGAATTGTTAGATCCAAAAACCAAGAATTTGTCAAGAATGTATAACTTGCTGTTGAAATGGAACACTCAGGATGAAACACTGAAATCAGCTATGATTAAATGGGCACAAGATGTTGGACATAACATAATGATGGCTGACTGCGAACGGTTATGGACCACAGGTATGAAATTTACGGCATGTAATGCCCTAAGAGAAAATTTAATGAAAATGATTTACAGGTGGTACATGACACCAGCTAAGCTTGAAAAAATCTATCATTTGCCCGATAATAAATGTTGGAAATGTAATGAGACTGAAGGTACATTCTTTCACCTTTGGTGGACGTGCCCAAGGATTAAGACATTCTGGGAGATGATATATAATGAAATGAAAAAGGTATTTAAATATACATTCCTTAAGAAACCAGAGGCCTTTCTCCTGGGCATGGTCGGCCAATTGGTGTTAAAGAAGGATAGAACTTTTTTATGTATGCAACAACAGCAGCAAGAATACTCATCGCGAAATATTGGAAGACACAAGATTTACCCACCAGAGAAGAATGGCAGATGAAGTTGATGGACTACATGGAATTGGCGGAAATGACTGGCAGAATCCGAGACCAGGGGGAAGAGTCGGTGGAAGAAGACTGAAAAAAGTTTAAAGACTATTTACAGAAATACTGTAAAATTAATGAATGTTAGAAAAATGTTGGAATGAAGTTATATGGCTTTAGTAGAAATGTTACAAGGAATTAAGTATAAATAGATTAATAGAGCTTTAAAGGGAAAAATATGGTTAGAATGTGTTAAGACAATTATAGGATAGAAAACAGAGGAAGATGGAAAGGAATTGCTGAAACAATTAACAGAAGTGGAATACAAAAGGGGAGGTGTGAGGAGGTCAAGGATATAAGGGAAAGAAAGATAAGATGTTGAAATTGGATTGTGTTTTAAATGGTTTTTGTTTTGTTTTGTTTGTTTCTTTTTTGTATTGTATTGTATGTTTTTCCTTTTTTGGTGTTTTGTAGTGTTGTGTTTAATTTGTTGGAAAACTAATAAATATTATTAAAAAAAGAAAAAGAAAGAAAGAACGTAACCTGAACCGAACGTAACAAGAGGTATGACTGTATTAAGAGATTTGCAAACTTCTAAATGCCCTCCCCCCAAACCAGCAAAAAACCACCCCATTTTCCCTCAAAAATTGGAAAATAAATTATTTGCTTTATGAATGATGAATTTTTCTTAAAGACTAGGTGTTGATATATTTAGCCCCCCCCTCCCCCCCCTACAATTTCTAAAATTGTAACAGGAAGACTTTTATGCAAGCCCATGTATAGTATCAGATTAGTGCAATTCCTGTACACCGAGGACAAGCAAGTCCTGAGTTTACAACTGAGATTACAACTCTCAAATGCAAGAGCAAGAAGCATTTCTGCTCTTGGAGGCCACACCCTTTGTCACAAGAAAAGGAAGGCGGATTCAATGCCCTCTCTGTCTGTGGCCTTTCTCTTGTTGGTGGATCTTCTTGACTAGGCTCCAAAGAACTAGGAATGAGAGGAAGTACAGGGAACTATAACTTTGCTGGAATCCAATTCACGCTGCTGCACATCTGTTGGATCCATGATCCAAAGGCAGAAATGTTAAGCGAGGAAAGCACTGCTCCTGCACTTGCTTCGATTACAAAACAAGCATCACACTTAGGACTCGTGTTGGAAAGGTATTTTCAAACACTGCAGGTATTTGACCAAGGAATGCTGCCTGGGATTCTGCCAAGCATACCTCTCCTGCAACATGGTGGCAAGGTTTTTAAACAACCCAACTCCCTTGCTTCTTACCCACTTCAGATTCACCCAACTTCTGAGGCATGTGAAAGAAACTGGTCTATTTTTAGAAGTACTCACACCAAATCAAGAAATAAACTGACATGTGAAAGGGGAGAAGTTTGTTTCAATCTGGGCAAACCTTCCCTTTCTAGAACTGCAAGAGAAATATGATGACAAATATGAAACAACAGATAGAGCTAGCTTAGAAAAAGAGAATGATTAAATTTCATGTAGCGTTCATCTGAGTTTTGTTTCCCTTTCCTCCTATTCTTAGCTACTATTATTTCTGCTTGACACTGTGGAAGACTGGAGAAGACATAATTTTCAGATTATCTGTTTTACTGTAATGTTGGTTGCTTCGTGTGTGTGTTTGTGTATGTGTGTGTGTGTTATGCCTTCTCCTCCCAAATTGGCAAAACCAAAGAGATGCTGGGCTTCTTACTGAACTGCAGCTTACAGCTCCATTTATAACCAAAACTTAAAATAAAATGTAATTTGTAATTACAGTGGTACCTTGGTTCTTGAATGGCTTGGCTCCCGAATGCTGCAAACCAGGAAGTGTTCCGGTTTGCGAATGTTTTTTGGAAGCCGAACATCCGACCCAGCTTCCGATTTGAGCGCAGGAAGCTCCTGCAGCCAATCGAAAGCCGTGCCTTGGTTTTCGAACGGTTCTGGGAGTTGAACAGACTCCCGGAACTGGTTAAGTTTGACAACCAGGGTACCCCTGTATTGTCAGAATGAACTACTTTTAGCACACCACACATGATGCCAAACCGGGTTTTACAAAATGCATTATGTCTTCCACACCCAGCTGGCTTACTGTGTGGTCTCATTCCTGGAGAAAGACGCGACTCTCACTGAGCATGTGAGCCAGGGTTTTGATGTGCAGGGTGCAGAGGAGAAAACCAAGCCCTATGAGGAATGGTTAAGGGAGCTGGGTATGTTTAGCTCAGAAGAAGACTGAGAGGTGATAGAACAGGGTTGTCGCATGAGAGGATGGAGCAAACTTGTTTTCTGCTGCTCCCGAGGATCCAAACCAATGGATTCAAACTACAAGAAAGGAGATTCCAACTAAACATTAGGAAGAACCTTCTGGTGGTAAGAGTTGTTTGACAGTAGAACAGACTCCCACAGGTGGTGGTGGACTCTGCTTCGTTGGAGGTTTTTGAACATAGGTTGGGTGGCTTTTTCTCAGGGATTCTTTAGCTGCAATTCCTGCATTGTAGAGGGTTGGAAGAATGACCCTTAGGGTCCCTTCCAACTCCACAGTTCTATAATTCTATGTTTCCTGCTTGGAAACATAGTTGGACTCGATGGCCCTTGTGGTCTCTTCCAACTCTATGATTCTATGATTCTAAAGGAATAAAGTTCTTTCAATATGTATAGGGTACATAATAAAGAAGTGTTACATTTTTCAATTTGTCCAAAAAAATAAATCCCAGTCCCTTCACCGCAAAAATGATTTTTTTCTATGGTTTCTACATTTACAGAAATTTTACAACTCTAAACACATCAGTGGCTATTTGCAACTAAGATCTGTCCCAGTCTAGTACTAGGCCCAAGACTAGATATACTGAAGGAGTACAGTGGTACTTCTGGTTACGAACTTAATTCGTTCTGGAGGTCCGTTCTTAACCTGAAACTGTTCTTAACCTAAGGTACCACTTTTGCTAATGGGGCCTCCCGCTGCCGATGCGCAATTTCTGTTCTCATCCTGAAGTAAAGTTCTTAACCTGAGGTACTACTTCTGTAACCCGAAGTGTTTGTAACCTGAAGTACCACTGTAATCAGCTCTTTTGGTGAACCCCATTCATTTCCCTTGTTGATGAGAATGAGCTGAGTTGCGCACGTCCTCCTCCTATTACTGCACATGTGAGGGGAGAAGCTTCCAGGCCTGGTTGATGGCAAACCAACACCAAACTATGGTTTGGTGGCATGTCAAAATACAGCTTGCAAACAGAATTGCATGTGCGAGCATGGCCAATCAAAGGCGCTTTCAGAGTAACCATCTGGGTCTAGCTAGCTTTTCCTTCATACTGCAAACAACAGGGTTTGGACCAATTCAGTGTATCACAGCTCAAGTAGACACATCGGCTGCTTTTACGGTATATGAGGAGGTTATTTGGTTTCAGAAGTGGCATGTAGTCCATGAAGAACCAACTCAACCTCTTTATCATAGAACTTAGGGGACATATGATCATAGAATTGTGGAGTTGGAATGCACTGGCGCATTAACATATTAGCCACCTGCTCTATTAACAATAAGCCTTAATGCTGCTGGGTTTTAATTGTGTTTTTATCTTTTTGCCAATCACAGCAAGAAAAAGCTGATGGGCACATTACAGCATGAAAGCTGTAATAGCTTATTGAAACCACAAACTGAAGGAACTTCACAACCACGTTATGAGAGAAAGAGCTAGCTCCAATGAATTTATGGGAAAACTCATGAAGATGTATGGTAATGCTACTCATACACACCACCCAAATCATGTGGTATTACACTACACTTAAGCAGCGCCTACACCTACCCAATACAGCAGGGTAAAAATGGAAGGGTGAGTGGGTCTAACACACACTCAACTTCCTGGCCACTAGATACCAAAATTACCATCAAAAAGTGAATTCTGCACCTAATGAAGACCAATGTTTTACCTACACACATCCAAACCACCACCCCACCCCAAATATAAGCTAAAAAATTACTTTGTAGGACAGCAAACATTATCAAGTCAGTTTGCAAATGAAAATTAACATGAAGACTACTGATGGATTATATCTTTTCACTCATCGTTTTTACAGAATGAGTAATATTTGCTATGATGTACACCTCTTGCTTTTTATGTGTCAATCCTAAAAATGTAACTCAGCTACAGGAAAAGGGGAGGGGGAGTCTTTGACACATTGTGTTCATAGATATACTGAGGAATACATTTAAGATTCCAGTGGCGGTTAATCCATTACCAGGCACATGTCACAGTTAAGGCCTCCTAACATCTAAATCATAATTATACTTAATTACAAGCCCTATCTGTAAAGTGCCATCTTGAAAGAATAAAGGCTCAAAAGAGCACTGTACTATCATCAGACTACTGGGGGCACTATCAATAATGACTGCCACTCTATTGGTCACCTAGAATCATATTCATTTATAAACACTCCCGCAGAACTCACCGTACTGAGAAATCTTCCCTTCCACAATTTATTGTTTTATTTAAAGATGACAAAGTGAATCAAAGATGCTTCATAAAACAAAACAACAAAATTTGGGTGTAAAAAAAATTTGAAAATTTTAATCAAACATCATGCAATGTTTAAAGTCAATTTATGCCAGCCGATGCTGTAAAAAGATGTTCTGGCCATAATTCAATTATGTGTACACAGCCTGTCAGGCAATCAGCAATCACACTCCACCAAGTATTCAGGGAAGAGGGGGGCTCTAGAGGTAGCCCACCCCCAAGCTTCTTCTGTCAAAACAGCTATTCAGCATTATTGTCTGATATCCAACCATAGTTGGATTAGGCCTGGGACTACTACACAACACCCATATGACCATGCAGGTGCCCATTAGATGGATCAGGGCAATTGTGTTTGCAAATGACTTGCATATATAAAAAACAAAATGTATGAATTTGTATGAGCACATTACCTTATAAAGTATCCAATACTGAACATCTATTAAGAACATTTGGACCACTTCACTTGCCTTATGCTAAAAAGCAGAGGGTTCTCACCATAGATTACTACTGTTCTGTTATCAGAGTTAAGATAATCATGAATCGATGTTATTTTAGTGGGATTTTCTTTTAATAAACTGTTCTGCATTGCCTTTTGAAGAGACATTTAGTGTAATACCACCGCCCTCTTTGTACTTTCACTACATAATGCATAGCTAAGATGTCCAATTCCCTCAGCACTGCACAACCAGATATAATGGCACCTGAGCAAAAACAAGCCAATAGCAGTTTTAAAAATAGCACACCCTACTAGTTGCAGCTGATTTTTTTATTTAATTAATTTACACGGTCTTTCTGGAATCTACATTGCCAACCCCATTCTGCTAGGATTGCATCCATCCTTCTGAGCACTGGCTGTTCTTTTATTGTAAATCCACACGTTTAAAACGAGTTTATACATCCACATATTTAATAATTCTAGACATTAAAACCTCAATTTAAGGGTTTTTAAAACTGGCTGATGAGAGGGAAAAGGAAGAAACACCCTCCCCCCCCACACACCAAAAAAACCCCTCAAAGCCACCCAAAAACTGAATCAGCAACCATTAATTATTAATACAGTATATTCAATTTATCTGCAGAATCCCAAAGCTGCATTAGAGAGGAATAGCTTTCTAAAGTCAAAGAAGACACTCCTAGTTTGAAACCATGTTAACGAAGAAAAAACACTATGTGCTCAATTAGCAAACATAAATCTGAAATTAGGAGTAATTGCCATGGAAAAAAACCCAACCCCCCTAAATTCCATCACCGGAACAGGGAAGCACCAGATGAGACAGTCCTCCTCGAACAACCATTTTATAAAAAGGGTGGTTCTGAATCAAGCACAGAAACAAATAGGCATCACTTCAGCAACCCCTCCCCCTTGCATTTAGCACCCCAAAATGAACATGGAAAAACTGGGATCTAAGCCTATAGGAGAACTGAAGGGGGGGGGGAGAGGCACTCTCACTCTTCCTCACAACCAGCACCAGCAACCCTGTAAATCTGCATGAAAGGGCTTAATATTTAGGGCAAATTTGCTTGTCTTGAAATGCGAAACCTGGCAATTAGATTTCATTTCTAACCCTTTCCTCAGAATCGCCATGCTCTCTTTTTTTGTGCACGGGTAAACCTGGCAAGGACCCAGTTAAGACACTCGTCAAAAAGCTACCTTGGCTTTGGCTACCTAATTTTTTCTTGGGGTGTGTGTGTTGTGCCTTTTGGTGGGAGGGGGGGAAGAGGACCCACTTCTTGCTGCATAAGCACACCCATTATTTTTAAAACCACCCCATTTTGAGACTTGTGGTTCTGAAATGAAAGGGAGCCATATTAGCTCACTTTTTTTGTGTGTGTCACCATACACCCTTTGCAAATCACTATCACCCCACCCTCTTGCCACAATGCTGGGAAATTTGAACTCCACTTTTAAGCTAAATTAATTCCGGCTGTTCGGTTAAAAATACCAAAAAGGGAGGGGGGGGGATGTATACAACAAGAAGCCATTAATCTTTCCTAACCACACAAGTCATGAGGACGACTTTTCCTTCCAATCCACTGTGTTTGAGCATGCTAGAAGAAACAAGGCTTTAGATTAAGAAGCCACTCTCCCTTTCCCCAAAGGCACACCCCTAGTCTCAATACTAGCTTCAAAGAGATATATTCATCACCCCCAAACAGATAAGATTTTCTATTTAAATGACACCCAACTACTGATATTGCCACTGTAGTCCTACCATGTCTAGATTTTCAGCGATACCCCCAAACCATCATAAAAGCTGCCTGCTTAACAGGTTTTGCTTTTTTAAGTGCAGCTGCAATAAAACGGGTTTTTATAACTCAGCGGTTCATCTCGCAATTAACACGGCTGTAACTTCATGACTACCTCAATATCGCCCTTATTTAGGGTATCTTCTCAATCCTGCGGGGTACTGGCGTAGGCAATGAAGACGATGATTTAGCTGCCCTCTTCAAATAGTAGTGCTGCTGCCTTTAAACCATTCTCTTTTTTTAAAAAAGGCCACACCTCCTGTCCCCTACTCCACCCCTCCCTTCCGACATTTGGATTTTTTCCTGGGGAGAAAAATGTTTTAATACATTACAGCAAACCTGAAGGCAGAGGCTGACTTAAATTAATGATATAGCTTATATACAACCTCAAGAGCCTTACAGTATCATGCTCTAAACACACACACACACACCAGTTTCTATCAAACCACATCTCCCCTTTCCTCCCTAAAACATTTGGATGCTTCTAATGCTGTCTTATTTTAAAGAAACTCCTTTATGTATAAAAAATTGGATTTCAATCAACTTCACCTCCTCATTCCAATAGTGAGTGCCACACATCTCAAATGTCGGTACTATACTGTAGGTATGCTGGGTAGAAAAGGGTCCCCACCACCACCACCCTGTGGTATTTTAGACCACAAAAAAATCAAAACAGAAATTAATACAAAATACAGAGGGCGAAATGCCAAGGGATAAAGGAATGGCCGGATTCAGCCTCAAATTTCTGTGCTCTCCCTCTCTTACACACACACAAAAACCAGCCCTTTATCCCCTGAAATATCAATTTAGGTTTCATCATAGGTTCTAAAGGGGAAATCTTTTAGAGGCACCAGATAAAATGTTGTGTGTGGTGTTGGGGAGGGAAAAGGGAAACCCCAGCACCCCCAAATACAGCCTCAATACTTCAGACCACCCTGGAGATGGATACTAGGCGATTATCTGGGCCTTATTATTCTCCCCCCCCCCCCGCATTAAAAAAGCCCCACCTGCTCCAGAACCATCTTGGCCCTTTGTATTTCCACACCTCACTCACGGCCCTCTCCAAATTTAAGATAAATCGCACCCCCCACCCCACAAAAACACCAGGTGTGTCGGGTAATGGAGGGTGGGGGGGTCATAACTGAACTCCACCTGAAGCCTCAAACCCCCAAAGGCCTGTTAGCGCCCCCTCGTCAATGGCACCCCCCCAACCCGCAGGTTCCGCCGTCGTGTGAACAGCCAAGCCCGGGTTGCGGGGGGGGGGGTCCAAGGCGAGAGTCAGGAAGAGAGAGAGCACCCTCTTCACTCTCCCCTTTGTAGGCGGCTCTACCCCGGGGGAGGGCAGCCATTGGGAGCCCGACTGCCCTCCAATGGGGCAAATACCCGCCTGGAGCCACAAGGGCAGCGCTTTGGGAAGGGCACGGCTGGCCATGGGGAGCGGGGAGAGGGGCCTGAGGGGCGGATGGACGCGGATTCAGCTACGGGGAGAGCGGCCGAGGAGGATGAAGTAAGGGACAAGATGGCGGAGGCCTGAGCGCTCTACCGGCTGGAGCCGACCTATCCTCTTCCCTCGCACCAGCGCCGCCCTGCGAGCGCTCAAGCGGAGGGTTACCGGGGGCGAACCAGGCCGATACCCACCTCGTCTGATCGGGCTCGGTCCGCTCTATCCGGATACGAGCTTCCCGGGGGCGGAAGGGAAATCTAGGCGGAGGATGGAGGCGGATTACGCTGTCCCCCCCTCCCCCTTGCTTTGTAATTTGTCCAAGGCCCGATGTGGCAGCCTCGGCGTCTAAGCACCGACTAAACGGCCATCCGGGTCCCAGGCCCCGGCGGCGGCGGCGAAGCCACGCCCCCACACGCTGCACGGGAGGCGGGGCTAAGGGGGCAAAACCCCGAAGGAAGGGAGTTCGAAAACAGAGAAGCGGGCGGGCGGGGGTTCGAGGGAGTTCAACGGGCAGGTGTTGCAAAGGGAGTCTGGCAATTCGGCGTAATCCGTGCAATAGCGGGGCGGCTCCTGATCTGTGGAATTGGCTCCTCTTTCCCTCACTCTTTGCAAAACAGAAAGTGGTTGTATTTATTTAAATAGGGGCCATTGGAGGTTTGAATTCCAGCAACGCGTTGCAAAAGCAAACCGACCAGAGTGGCCGTGATCCTGGATGTAATCTTAAACGGTGCCTAGGAGCTGGTTGAATACGTATATATGGGTGTGCAGTTTTAAGTGTGCAAAACATTTCTTTTTTCACCAGGCCTTTGGTTCTTAATTATCTGTGGCCTCATTGAGTGGGTGAGATGTTTTAATCCTGATTTTTTTTTTTTTAGGATTACATTTCATATTTCTTCTTACCACTTTGTTTTTCTTTTATGCTATCTATTATGTATGTGTGTGTTTATATAATACCGGTAATAATAATAATAATAATAATAATAATAATAATAATAATAATAATAATAATAAATAATTTATTTATACCCTGCCTATCTGGCTGAGTTTCCCAGCCACTCTGAGTGGCTCCCAATCAAGTGTTAAAAACAATACAGCATTAAATATTAAAAACTTCCCTGAACAGGGCTGCCTTCAGATGTCTTTTAAAGATAGGATAGCTGCTTATTTCCTTCACATCTGAAAGGAGTTTCTTCCAGTAGCACCTTAAAGACCAACTAAGTTAGTTCTTGGTATGAGCTTTCGTGTGCATGCACACTTCTTCAGATACACGAAAGCTCATACCAAGAACTAACTTAGCTGGTCTTTAAGGTGCTACTGGAAGAATTTTTTTTATTTTGACTATGGCAGACCAACACGGCTACCTATCTGTATCTGAAAGGAGGTCATTCCAGAAGGCCCTCTGTCTGGTTCCCTGTAACCTCACTTCTCACAATGAGGGAACTGCCAGAAGGCCCTTGGCGCTGGACCTCAGTGTCCGGGCAGAATGATGGAGGTGGAGACGCTCCTTCAGATATACTGGACCGAGGCCGTTTAGGGCTTTAAAGGTCAGCACCAACACTTTGAATTGCGCTCGGAAATGTATATTGTATGTTGCTTTGAGAGACCTTGGTTTTTTTTAAAGAAAGTGACCAATCAGTTTAACAAATAAAATACACAAAAAGGCGAAAGATTTGAGAAGCCAGAGTAAAAAATAAAATAAAATGTTCCAGGGTTTTCAAGAGCAGATTTGGGGATAGCACAGGGTGCACGATGGGGGAGGAGTAATCAAATTGTGCACTAGTCCCATTATATATTAGAATCCTTCAAGAAATATGCCTGGGGCTGATGGGAGTTGGATATTTGGAGGGCACCCAGTTGGCAAAGGCGGGTGCACAGGATTGCAATTTTCAGCCTAGGGCTATACCCAAGGGTGAGAAAGCTGTTGGCCTTCACAAAGTCGCTGGATTGCAGTTCTTGGGGCTGATGGGAAATGAAGTCCAACAACACCTGGGAAAGTGGCACAGGAATCTCAATTGTGCTATGCCAGGCATAGGCAAACTCCGGCCCTCCAGATGTTTGGGACTACAATTCCCATCATCCCTGACCACTGGTCCTGTTAGCTAGAGATGATGGGAATTGTAGTCCCAAAAATCTGGAGGGCCGGAGTTTGCCTATGCCTGTGCTATGCACACAGTGGGAATATGCTTACTTCTGAGTAAACATGAACGAGACTACATTGCAAACACTATCATTATTGGCATTACGATCAGCAGTTGTAACTGAGGAATCTAGTATATATATATATATATATTTTAATGGAGAGAGTAAAAAGTAGAACAACAAATACGACCTTACAATGAAAATACCTTCTCCCCCACCCCACCACGCAAGGAGGCAGAGTTCTGCCGTGGGAGGACCCCAGAAAGACAGTTTCAAACGAACCCCTTATTCTAGGACATTTTCCAAAAGAAAGGCTCTCCTGTTTTCGAAGAGCTCCAGGAACAGCTTGGAGGCTGGAGCCAACCATGTAGTTAGGGGCATTTTTTTTAAGGAAGATCTGCAATTATTTTTTTGGGTGGGGGTCCGGCTGGCTTCTCGTCCTTCTCTTTGGCTTTTTCTTCATACATCAGAATTCTGCAGAAATAAGAAGGAAATATGAATTCACAAGAGATGCCCCTTCTTAAATCAGACAAGTGGCCATTTAAGAAAATAAAATGAGCTCTGTTGGACCAGATAATCCCCCCTCCCCAATCCAACAGGTGTGTCGTGTAATGGAGGGGGGGGGTCACAACTGAACTCCACCTGAGGATAATAGAGTCTGAGGCCGGAAAATTGTTCTAGGATTGGGGGTTATTCTAGATGTCATCTTCAGGGTCCACCCCAAGGCTGCTTTTCATATCTAATATGGGATTCTGCATATAAAAGCACTGCTAAAGTGGTCAGCTTAAAAGACAAATCAAATTTATTATAATACAAGCTTTCATGAACTTTGTCAGACGCACAGAGTTAAATCTTAGTTGACAGGTATTTAAAGGAGAACATTGGAAGGTGGAGGTTAAACCTTAACGAGATGCAAAAAAAAAAATACAGTCAGTGATAATTAGAGCTTAAATGTATGTTGAAGAGACAGGCCTTTAAACTTTTTATAGCAACAGGCTGCTGAGATGGTTGTATTAACATCAGTAGTGGGGCAGAATCATCACTTGTAAGTTAAATTGAGAGAAAGGTTGTTGTTTTTTTTAAGCATGCTGCATGTCTTAATTAGATTACCAATGCCAGGATAGCTGACTGTTTCTTGCAAATGGTTCTACAGGTGTGTCTGATGAAGGGGGCTTGAGTCTATGAAAGCTTACACCAAGTTATTAAGGTACCATAAGACTTTTGGGTTGTTTGAATAGCTGAAGTTGAGTTCACCAGTGGCTGTGAAGGAGTTGGTAGTCTTGAACTAGGCTGGGAAGAGACATAGAGACTTGACTTGCTCTCTGTGCTGAATCCAAGGCTATATAGCCTTTCCTAGAAACCAAATGTGGGGAGCAAGATCTATTGGAGAGTAAAAATCGTGAGCCCTTCCACTTTATGCTCAGTGTCCAGCAGTGAAAGTAGAACATAGTCGTCATGTTTATTATGTGCCATAATAAAAGCTGTCGGGGACGCAGGTGGTGCTGTGGGTTCAACCACAGAGCCTAGGACTTGCCGATCAGAAGGTCGGCGGTTCGAATCCCCGCAACGGGGTGAGCTCCCATTGCTCGGTCCCTGCTCCTACCAACCTAGCAGTTCGAAAGCACGCCAGTGCAAGTAGATAAATAGGTACCACTCCGGCGGAAAGGAAAACGGCGTTTCCGTGCGCTGCTCTGGTTCGTCAGAAGCAGCTTCGTCATGCTGGCCACATGACCCGGAAGCTGTACGCCGGCTCCCTCGGCCAATAAAGCGAGATGAGCACCGCAACCCCAGAGTCGGTCACGACTGGACCTAATGGTCAGGGGTCCCTTTACCTTTATCTCTAAGACACCACAGCCTCTAAGACACCACAGCCTTCTATGTAATACCTTAAGGACTGCCTCTCTCCATATTAAACTTCCTGGACCCTGAGATCATCTTCTGAGGCCCTTCTTCGTGTGCCGCCTCCTCAAGAGGCCCGGAGGGTGGCAACACAAGAACGGGGCCTTTTCTGCAGTGGCTCCCCATCTGTGGAATGCTCTCCCCGGGGAGGTTCGTCGACACCTTCATTATAAATCTTTAGGCGCCACGCAAAATCGTTCCTCTTCAACCTTTGGCTGACTGACATCCAATGACCTTTTGTGAAATGTGTTGGGCGATTATTTGGTTGTTCTTGGTTTTGTTTTTATTGTGTAGTTTGTGTTTTTATATTGTGATTTTTATGTGGCGACCTGCCCTGAGACCTCTAGTTATAGGACGGTATACAAATAATGATGATGATTATGATGGCGTAAGGAAATCAAACCCAAGTTTTGCGTGGGCAAAAATCTGATATCTTTGAGACCGGACTGTACGTTAATGGTACTTACATTTTAAGGATAGCTGATCGCTTGCCCAGCATCATACGGACAAAGTCCCGGTAGGAGATGGTTTCGCTCATACCTCCAGTCACCTCAGTGATCATCTTCTTTAGCTCCAGGTGGGTCTTGGCTGCGCCCAGTTTTTCTAGCATGCGCTTCAAGGCCATGATATCTTGGGGGAAGGGAGACAGCAAACCTGTATAACTAAAGCGGACTGCCATAGAGTGCGCTAAAATAATAATATAATAATAATTTATTTCCCTAGCCACTCTGTGCGGCTTCCAACAAAAGATTAAAAATACATTAAAACTGTTATGTACTGAGTTGAATAGGATCCAAAATGCAGCAGTCTAATTGGTCCTAGAACAATAGGCTCCAGAATGCAGCAGTCTGATTGGTCCACAGGAGCCACCCAATCCAGCTCCAGGTGGAAGTGAATCCACGACCTGATTGGCCTACAGGAGAATCCCGGAATTAGCCAATCACGTGGGGCCCATTGTGTAAATAATGTATATAAAGCAGACATTCTGGGGGAACTTCCATTCCTCCTCACCACTATGAGCTGAATAAAGAGCATGAAATCCACTCTCGACTCCGAGTATATTTCAAAAACATAAAAAATGCTGCAGATAAAGAAAATTAACGAACTAGGGAGCAGGAATGTCTCTGGTGCGGAAATTTGTGCATACGCAACTACGAAGCCATGCTATGAACACAATTCACCCACCTATATCTCCTTGTGCATTGAGATCAAAGTCCATGTATTTCTCTGGGTGGGGGAAAGAAAAAAACAAAACAAACAAGTTAACGTAAGTGCGCAGTAGCCGCCTTGCTAAATTGGACTCAAAGTTTGTCCAGTCCGAAATACCTGTCTCCAACTATGGCCAGCTACGTACCCCTATGAAGGCCACAAACAGGGTGCAATGAAAGGACCTGGTCTTCATGTCCGGTTCCTAGCATCTAGTACTTGAAGGTATACTGTGACTAAATATGGAGGTTTTAGTCTTAGCTCTCCAACAGCTGTTACTAGATATATGCTCAACTGGCGTGCCTCATTCTTTTCTTTCTCTTTAAAAAGATAAATTTTATTTCATACAATCGATACACAATCTACGTATTAAAAATCTATTTTAAAAAATCTATAAACAATTGATTTTACAACTTTTATAAAATTAAACCATTTTACTATTAGAGAACCAGAAAAAATATTAATAGTTATAAATGTAAGCAGGACTTAGTAAAGTTGCAAGTTATTTTAAACTTGCTTTTCAATATTGTGTTTTAATGTTGGAACCTGCCCTCGGACCTTAGCGTGAAGGACAGGTATAATAATAATAATAATAATAATAATAATAATAGCAATTAATGAAGGGTGCAGATACTTTGTCTAGTGTCAGACTTTTTCTTCTTTTTGTTTAGAGCTTTCTCCTTTTTTTTTAAATGTGTTGATTTCATGCCTTCATAAATACATATAATTAATTACCTGCCCAGAAATCCCCAAAGCTTGTAATGCGCAGGAATGAATTACCACCTTACACTTCCCAAAGCCTCTCTACTACCTTGCATTGCTGCTACTTTAACAATGTTCAACTGTTCCTTTACCTTCCTTATCACATCTAATTTATTAGGCTTCTGATCTTAACCCCCACACCCTTGAATAGTCATTGCTGGATGAACTTTATTGTGATGCTTTGCTTCAAATTTCTGATTATTCTGTTGTCATACCTCGGGTTACAGATGCTCCAGGTTGCGTTTTTTCAGGTTACGGACCCGCTGAAACCCGGAAGCACCAGAACGGGATACTTCCGGGTTTCAGGGGTTGCGCATGTGCAGAAGCACTAAATGGATGGAACGGAACACAGTGCTCTAGCCAGAACGGTCAGCTCTCAATTGGTTCTGTTCAGTGATTTCGCTCGGTGTTTCAGCTCAGTGATTCAGCTCCGCTCAGAGGGTGGCTACATCTGGCTGTGCTCTGATGTCCATCAATCCCACCTTCGTCGCCAGTGTTAAGTTGTGGGTGAACATATCAGACGATGCAGCGATTCTTCAAACAGCTCTTGTTTATTCACAGGCCAGAACAGAACTGAACTGAAGGGTTCATCCAGCCTGCTTATATGGAGCTCCACTACAACGCAACAGTAACCATTTTCTGTAACTATCCAATCACTGAATGTCTCTTTCAATCCCTTATTTGCATATGTGGACCTGAGTGAAAACTATCTACAGTATCCCCCGCTGGCCCAGGGTGAAAACCTCAGTACATAACACCAGGGAACTCTGGGAATTGTATCTCTGTGTGGAATTGGGGTGGTGGTGGTTCCCAACAACTCTCGGCATCTTTAGCAAACTACCATTCCCAGAGTTCTTTGGGGCAAGCCATGACGGTTTAAAGCGGCATGACATTGCTTTACATGTATGGTGCAGATGGAATCTGTTGTAAACAAAAATTGCCCTTTTCCCTTATGGGGTATACAAGAGCCCATATGGAGTCCTTACATAGGTCCCCTATTGGTAGGAGAAGACAACAGAGGCCAACCAGAGAATATTGAGAAGCAAAGTAGCTAGTAAGCATGATCTTTATTGATCTGTTGCAACAGGGTGCTCCCATCACCCGCAGGAGAGGATGAGGAAAATTCCTATCACTAAACCACCTACAGTGGAACCTCGGTTTTCGAATGTAATCTGTTCCAGAAGACTGTTTGACTTCTGAAATGTTCGAAAATCGAAGGCCTGTCGCCAATTTCAGTGGGGGGAAAAGAGGAACGTGCTTCGGAAGCCGTTTGAGTTCTGAACAACATTCAAAAACCGGAATACTTCTGGGTTTTCGCATTCGGGAGCCGAAACACTCAGCAATGGAGCTGTTCAAGAACCAAGGTTTGACTGAAATGGAAGAAGGAAGTCTAAAATGGACTAGCCCCTACTGCCTCCAGGGAAGGAAAGCTCAACACTGCCTTAAAAGGCGCTGAACAGTTCATATGATTGTGACATTAATTTCTCCTCTGGCTACAGTGATGTAGCTCCTGCCAAAGTCCAGCCCTCCTGCCCCATCCAAAGCACCCCAAATGACTCCTCTGAGAGTGCTAGGTGATGGGGCTTGGGCATGGGTAGGCAAACTAAGGCCCGGGGGCCAGATTCGGCCCAATTGCCTTCTAAATCCGGCCAGCGGATGGTCCGGGAATCAGCGTGTTTTTACATGAGTAGAATGTGTCCTTTTATTTACAATGCATCTCTGGGTTATTTGTGGGGCATAGGAATTCGTTCACCCCCCCCCAATATAGTCTGCCCCCCCCAAGGTCTGAGGGACAGTGGACCGGCCACCTGCTGAAAAAGTTTGCTGACCCCTGGGCTTGGGAATCAGCGAACAGGCCTGGGGTCTGCATTCTTTTTTATTTTCTTTTAAAATATATTTCTTAGTTTGGGCAGCTGGCTGGCAGCTGGGTGGTTACGAAACAAACAAGCAAAACCAGTTTGCCACCCAGATTTTGCATCATTATAAAATATTTTCTTTTGTTTACAAAAGTATGTGTGTCGTCTCTTTCTTCAGGTTGTGTTTTCTACGTATCAGTTACATTTGTTGTGAGACGTTGGGTGTTATATGCAGGAGGGGGGGGGGAAAGAAACCAAATGTGCATTGTGCAGTTTTGCATTTTGGAAAAAAGGGGGGGCGGGACTTGCTTAAATCATTCTGCCACCATGACTAGATGACCCCAGAGTTAAATGGGAGTTCGTTTATGTTGCCCTGATGCTGAATGTATTTACAGTGGTAACTAGGGTTAAGAACTTAATTCGTTCTGGAGGTCCGTTCTTAACCTGAAACTGTTCCTAACCTGAGGTACCACTTTAGCTAATGGGGCCTCCCGCTGCCGCTGCGCTATTTCCGTTCTCATTCTGAAGCAAAATTCTTAACCCAAAGTACTATTTTTGGGTTAGCAGAGTCTGTAACCTGAAGCATCTGTAACCTGAGGTACCACTGTACTTTGGAATAAGCACCATGTTGTCATAGAAAGGAATATTGGTTGGGTACATGTTCAGAATAGGCCCATTAATATTTGCAGACCTAAATTAGTCATGTCTATTATCATAAAATTGTAGCGTTGCAGGGTACCCCAGTGGTCATCTAGTCCAACCCCTTGCCATGCGGGGGGGTCTCCTCTGTGCAGGGCTAGAATTAGATGCAGCTCAAAAGTATTTTTTTATTATCCATTTCTGCAACAACATGGGGCTTATTCCCCCCCATCCCACACCCCCTCCCGCAACCTCAAGTCCTCCATGGATGGCACTCACTCTTAAATATTGCTAATTTGTCAGGTAGGTCTTCGTCAGTGCTGTATTTGGGGTCATCCATAAATTCCTGTAGAAAGACAGGGGGGGAAATATTGATTAGGGTAGGAACACATCCAGTAAGGTCCAGTTAAAAAGGTAAAAAAAAAGGGTAAAGGACCCCTGGTTAAGTCCAGTCAAAGGTGACTATGGGGTTGCAGCGCTCATCTTGCTTTTCTGGCCAAGGGAGCTGGCGTTTGTCCACAGACAGCTTTCTGGGTCATGTGGCCAGCATGACTAATCTGCTTCTGGTGCAATGGAACACCAACGGAAACCAGAAGCGCCATTTACCTTCCCGCCACAGTGGTACCTATTTATCTACTTGCACTGGCATGCTTTCAAACTGCTAGGTTGGCAGGAGCTGGGACTGAGCAACAGGAGCTCACTCCATTGTGGGGAATCGAACTGCCGACCTTCCGATCGACAAGCCCAAGAGGCCCAGTAGTTCAGACCACAGCGCCACTCACTTCCAGTGCCACCTAGTGACTGAAGTAGGTAATGTCACGAGGCACACCAGCTGCCAGGGAAAAAGGGAGTCGCCCCCTCAAAAGAGCAGGAAACATCAAGCCAGCTGAAGGGTGGGGGATGAAGCTTAGAGAGTCGCTGCCAGTCAGTGCAGACCACCCTTTGTCAACCCCGGGTCCCCAGATGTTGTTGGCAATGTCAGAAATTCCCCAGGCGTGTTTTTGCAACCGACTTGGGTCCAGTTTGCGACCGTGCGGAAATTTCTGGATGCCAGGTTTGCAACTGACACCTCCGCCTGGAAGACTGACTTATTTAAGACTTTACCACAGTGTAAGAGCTCCGCTTCCTTCTGGATTTAGTTTTGCACACCAGGCATGCATGCTGTGAAGCTAATCCGTCCATCAGCCTCGCTCCTCCCCTCATGTTTCAGATGCCTGCTTATTTCAGATAATTTAACAGGAAACCTGCCTTCTGTCAAGTCAGAGCGTTTGTCCACCTAGCTTAGCATTCTTGCACTGACTGGCAGCAGTGGCTGTCTAGGCCATCAGATGGGGATCTTTCTCAGTCTCACCTGATACACCAGGGCTGGAACCACACACCTTCCCCATGCAAAGCATGTATTCTGCCACTCAGCTTTCCCTTCCCCTCAACTTTAACGACTCCCTGTATGCCTTGCTTACTTGCTCAATTCAGCCTTTTAACTTATTTGAGAGGATGGGGAAGCAAAAACCTTTTTTTAAAGCAGCTGTAAAACCGCCGTGGCAACTGGACTCTCTGCGGGTCCACGTGCAAATTACGGTGACGTCACATGTGATAGCCAGTCAGTGCTATCCACAGTCGCCGCCTTCTACAAAGCTGTGGAACCATTTGTCAAAGAGCTTGACTCTGGGGTGGGGAATCTCAGGCCTGGACCCTGAATGCAACCTTCCAAGCCTCTTCATCTGGGCTCCAGTATTTTCCCCACACCACACCCCCTCTCCTAGTCCAAGCCCCTTTGCTGTCTCTGCCTTGCACCCTCATTGTGGGGTTTTTGTGTGTGGTTTGGCTGGAATGCATCCTTGGAATCTGATAATGTCTTGTCTGTTTGCCTGGATGGCAGAAATTGTATAAAGGTAACGATGACATTGGTTGCTCCACCATAGCTGTCAACTTACAGATTTGAAAATAAGGGATCAGCAGCCAAAATAAGGGATTTTCCAAGCACAGGTATGTTCAACTTCTGAGCGCCTCCGAGCCAAAGGCAGACAGCCCAGCCAGCAGCCAAACAAAGCCTCAAGCCTCAAGGAAAACCACCATCACCTCTCCGCTGGGAAGCGCTGAGCAAAGGCTTGTCCCCAGGCAATGCAGCCGATTTGATCAGCACAAGGCATACAAGCTCCACCCCCCCAGTTGTTCTTAGACTTCTTATTGGGTGAGTAATGCAGCCAAGCAACACAGTTGGAGCCTCCCTCCTCTCTGGCCGGCAGGGAGGGAGGGAGGGAGAGGAGCTGCTTCCTTTGAAACCCGGGAAATTTAAGGGACATCATCAATAAGGGACAGCAGCGGGACATGGCACTGGGATAAGGGACTGTCCCGCCAAATAAGGGACTCTTGACAGCTATGTGCTCCACCCAACTTTGCCTCTGGCCCTACCTACCACTGGCATGAGGCCGTGCAGAAGTTTGTTTAGAAAGGAATGTGACCCTGTGGCCTTAAACACCCCCCACCCCTGCTGGAGAAGATAAGGCACGTGAAGGTCTGTGTGCAGTGAAACAGCTTCCAGATTGGTTTAAGGCTCCTCACCCGCAATGCTAAGAAACCGCCTTACCTTGTTGAGGGAGTCCAGGAATTCCTCCTGCTGGGCTTTTAACACTGCAAACGCTTTTCCTCCTAGGAGGCAGAGAAGCGGGTTAATGGTTGCCATTAATGTCCTGGTTTTCAGGTGTAAAAATGGTGTTTGTGTGATTTTGTTGAATCAGCAAAATGTCGGGGAAAACCCGGATGTATGGCAATGCGATGGAAAAAAAGCAGCGGAAAAGCTAAAATCACTATTTTGGGGGGAGTCCCCCCCCAAAAAGCTCAATAATTTTGGTGGTTTCCTTAAGAATGTTGGTGCTGACCTTTAAAACCCTAAACGGCCTCTGTCCATTATACCTGAAGGAGCGTCTCCACCCCCATCGTTCTGCCCAGACACTGAGGTCCAGCGCTGAGGGCCTTCTGGCGGTTCCCTCACTGCGAGGTTGCAGGGAACCAGGCAGAGGGCCTTCTCGGTAGTGGCACCCACCGTGTGGAATGCCCTCCCACCAGATGTCAACGTGAAAAACAATTACCAGACTTTTAGAAGACATCTGAAGGCAGCCCTGTTTAGGGAAGCTTTTAATGTTTAATAGGTTATTGTATTTTAATATTCTGTTGGAAGCCACCCAGAGTGGCTGGGGAAACCCAGCCAGATGGGTGGCGTATAAATAATAAATTATTATTATTAAGAAAGCTCAACCATTTTGTGGTCTTCCTAAAAAAACGTCAGCAACTCTGCCAGTGTCAGGAATTTTACTTTTTGAAATATGCCAACCCTAGATAATAGGGCGAGTGGAGTAAGAGTTATTCGGGAGTGGAACAGACTCCCAACGGAGGTGGTGGACTCTCCTTCCTTGGAAGTTTTTAAGCAGAGGTTGGAGGCCCATCTGTCATGGACGCTTTAGCTGAGATTCCTGTATTGTAGGGGGATGGTCTAGATGACCCCTGGGTCCCTTCCAACTCTTAAGATTCTATGATCTCCCTGACTTTGCCCTAATATTTTTTTTTAATCAAATGTCCATCTCACCTTTCCTCTCAAAGGGGTCCAGGGAGGCGAACACTTTTGTGGTAAGAAATAAAATATAATTAACTATAGAAGCATACAGTGGTACCTCGGGTTAAGTACTTAATTCGTTCTGGAGGTTCTTAACCTGAAGCACCACTTTAGCTAATGGGGCCTCCTGCTGCCGCCGCACTGCCGCAGCACAATTTCTGTTCTCATCCTGAAGCAAAGTTCTTAACCTGAGGTACTATTTCTGGGTTAGCGGAGTCTGTAACCTGAAGCGTATGTAACCCGAGGTACCACTGTATTGGGGTTGGTTGGGGGTGGCAGTGTAGAGCATATCGGTAGGTCCCTTCCAGGCCTGCGATTCTGTATCTAGTGAGGTTTGGAATCATTATTATTACTATTATTATTATTACTACTACTATTACTATTTTTATTATTATTACTAGAAGAAGCTGCTGAACCAGTCAGAAGAGTCTCTGTAAGGCAATGGCCTCACTGCCATTTCCATGTCTAAAGATGTTGCTCTGTTGCCATAGAGACAAATGGGGGTGTGTCTTTTCCTATCTCCCCTTGACCGGATGCTACATTATCCTAGGATGGAGGACAATAGACTGGAAGAGACACTGTGTGTGTGACTATTGGCTGATGCTGGAAGCTGGAGACAGAGAGGCTCTGTGCTGGACCCAAAGGCTTGGTGGTTGTGGGTCTCTGTGGGAAGAAGAAGAGGAGTTTGGATTTGATATCCCGCCTTTCACTCCCTTTAAGGAGTCTCAAAGCTGCTAACATTCTCCTTTCCCTTCCTCCCCCACGCCAAACACTCTGTGAGGTGAGTGGGGCTGAGAGACTTCAAAGAAGTGTGACTGGCCCAAGGTCACCCAGCAGCTGCATGTGGAAGAGCGGAGACGCGAACCTGGTTCCCCAGATTACGAGTCTACCGCTCTGAACCACTACACCACACTGGAACCTAATGGGGAAGCAGGAACTGTCTTGCCATGAGCCTTTCCATCCTATGCTGAGGTTGTAAATGAAACCATAGACCTGGAAGACACTGCGCTCTCCGTTGACCTTCATTCCAAGGAAATTGAACACAGGGTAAGCACAGCCACCCTTGGAGTCTCTCACCGCTTGGAGATTGCGGTGCATGCCACAATATTTAAAACATGTGAAAACTGTTAGGTAAAGGTAAAGGAACCCCTGTCCATTAGGTCCAGTCGTGACCGACTCTGGGGTTGCGCACTCATCTCGCTTTATTGGCTGAGGGAGCCGGCGTACAGCTTCCGGGTCATGTGGCCAGCATGACTAAGCTGCTTCTGATAAACCAGAGCAGCGCACGGAAACACCGTTTACCTTCCCACCGGAGCGGTACCTATTTATCTACTTGCACTGTGACGTGTTTTCAAACTGCTAGGTGGGCAGGAGCAGGGACCGAGCAACGGGAGCTCACCCTGTCGTGGGGATTTGAACCGCCGACCTTCTGATCGGCAAGTCCTAGGCTCTGTGGTTTAACCCACAGAGCCACATGCGTCCCGTGAAAACTGTTAAGTAGATCTAAAAGCAATAAAGCTTCTGAAGCAAATTTAAGAGCAGATGGAACAAAATCAGGTATCTAGATACATCTTCTGAAACAGAAATGTTTCCAGTGGACATCTCGAAGAGAACAGTGATGGCGCTGGCCTAATCTCGCTATGGCTGTTGAATGTCTCTGGAGTCTCCCAGTTTCTGCCATTTCCTCTTTCCGACACAATTTCCTGACTTGCATGTGTGCTGGCGGTTATGTGTTTCAATTTCTGTAGACTGCTTTGCTTTTGGTTCGCAGTGTTGATTGGCTAACCAAAGAGGAACCTAGCCCAAATTTCCTGACTCGGTCTTTTTGTCCCCTGCCTTCCTCCAGTTGCAAAGGGGAAATGGAATAGGTAAACAGCAGCAGCAGCAGCAGCAGCTACCAAATTGAGCCATCACAGCTGTGGTGGGGAAAGTGAGGGGGGGGACATTTACAAAGCTGGGGGATGGGAGCACCGGTTTAGGGTACACTCTAAGGTAGGGGTAGCTCATGTGAGGACTCCAAATCCCATCCCCCCCAATCACCGGCCATGCTGAAAAAAATGTTTCGGGATGGGAGAGAGAGAAAGGGGAGAAATTACACTAAATGGAACTTCCACAGTTTTTTCTTTAGTCACACCTACTCCAGACATTTAAAGCATACAGTGGTACCTCGGGTTAAGTACTTAATTCGTTCCGGAGGTCCACATTTAACCTGAAACTGTTCTTAACCTGAAGCACCACTTTAGCTAATGGGGCCTCCTGCTGCTGCCACGCCACCGGAGCACAATTTCTGTTCTCATCCTGAAGCAAAGTTCTTAACCTGAAGCACTATTTCTGGGTTAGCGGAGTCTGTAACCTGAAGCGTATGTAACCTGAGGTACCACTGTAGGTTTTTATGCAGAGGTTGTCATGGGTGATGCAGCAGAGATGAGAAAGTGTTTGGATTTGATACCCCGCTTTATTCACTACCCTAAGGAGTCTTAAAGCGGTTAACAACCTCCTTTCCCTTCCTCCCCCACAACAAATACTCTGTGAGGTAAGTGAGGCTGTGAGAGTTCAGAGAAGTGTGACTAGCCCAAGGCAGCTGCATGTGGAGGAGCAGGGAATTGAACCTGGTTCACCAGATTACGAGTCCACCGCTCTTAACCACTACACCACACTGGCTCCCTCACAACCCACTTCCTTCCGATTAGAAAAGGGAAGCTGTGGATGAGCAGAGGTGTGTTCAGTTCGGGCAGCCCTTGCGCATGCGCAGATGACAACACGTGCACAAGTGACAGCTTCAGTGTGTTGGAGTTCCGAGTATGGAAACATGAGGCAATAGGGACCGGGGGGAAACTTCCCCTCTGCACAGCAACGTAAGTATCAGGGAGGGGGAGAATTCAGATCAGGAAAATGGCATGTTGGCAAGGTTTAAGCCAACCCCCACCCCCAGTTGCTAGGACCAGATTTAGGTTCCCACCTCAACTGCATTTGCCCTTGAAAAATTAAATACTGGAGATTTGATTGTGACCATCTTGTCTGGTGCCAAGGAAAAAGAAAGTGTGAACAACTGCTAAAAATACTCCTTGACTGTCTTTCAGGGAGTGAATCCAGATTAAAACCAGTGGAAGATTTAAGGAGCCAATTCACAAACCTGTTACAGTATCATCAATTACATGGTATATTTAAACTAGATAAGAAAAATGGGTTTCCGGACCAAATCTGAAAGAGATTTCTTACAGAATAAGGATAAACTATATTGTCTAAAATGTATAAATTGTAAACACAGGATGAGCTGGTAAAAGCTTCAATGATACACTGGGCAATGGACATAGGGCATAATATAGCTCTAAACCTTTGGAAGAATGATTTGAAATTTACTGCATGCTGGAAGAAAATTACATGAAAATGATTCATAGATGGTATTTAACCCTGAGCAGACTGGCTAAGAACTATAAAATAGAATCAGATTTGTGTTGGAAATGTAAAGAAATGAAGGTGACTTTTTTTTCCCATATGTGGTGGGCGGGTAAAAAGGTTAAAGGAAATGATTTATAATGAGATAAAAAAAAAGTTTCAAACACCTTTCCCCAAAAGACCAGAGGCATTTTTGCTAGGAATCGTTCAGACAGAGGCTCCCAGGTCCCAGAAAAACCTATTTTTGTATGCAACAGCAGCGGCCCAAGTTTTGTTAACCCAAAAGATATTTATATTCCTCCATGGATGTACCCAGTTCTCTCTCACGTCTCCCCGTTTTATTTTCACCACAACTCTGTGAGGACGCAGGTGGTGTTGGTCTGTCTCCCGTTGTTTCCCAGTGTGATAGGGTAGGCTGGACTTTGCCAACCTGGTGCCCTCATGATATTTTGGACTACAATTCGCCTCAGCCAGCTTAGCCAATGGTCAGGGGACGATAGGAGTCGTAGTACAAAGTCTGGAGGGCACCAGGTTGATGAAGGCTGTGTGCACACCATGCGCCTAAAGCACATTCCCACCCCCTCCAAAGGATCCTGGGAACTGTAGCTCCATGAAGGGTCAACTATAGTTCCCAGGATTCTTTGGGAGGGGTGGGAAAGTGCTTTAAAGGTATGATGCAGTTGCAGGTTTGGCAACCCAGCTGCAATCTCCTTCGCAGGCTGCTGCCCCGCTCCTTCTCCCTGACGTATTTCCAGATTCCCTCTTGCCCTGCCTTGGGTGCCTCTGCTGGTTATATGCTCCTCTCTGCTTTATGGTCGCTAACATTTCCTGCATCCAAACCTCTCTCTTCCCATACTAGTCTTCACCTTTGGATACACCACAAGCCTCTCATCTTCCTGCACTCTGGACAGTTACGATCTCTTTCCTGGGCTAAGATGGTTTCCTCAGCAGCCGATACCTTGGGGGTCCATGGCTCTCCTCTTTGCCTTTTCCTCGGAGGGTTCCCCTCGACTTCTTCTCTGCTGAACTGATGTCTCGCCTCCTCAGCTGCTCCCTCCTGCTCCTTCTCTGTGTGCCTATAGATATTTCAGTCTGTAATATATATGGGGAGGCGACTTCCTTTTTTGCTCTGAGAAACCACACAGCTCATTGACACTCGCACAGACCATGTGGAGAAGGAGAGAGGAAAGGTTTTCTGAGAGGGCTTGCGCTGCAAAGTGGGAGGCCTGAGAGAGAGAGAGAGAGGAAGTTGCAGGCTGCCCTTCAGCAAAAGGAAGTTGGGGGCTGAAACACAGTCCAGGTGGGGGTTGGTTCTCGGGCGCCGCGTTGGCGACCTTTGCCACCATAGGTCTTCGGCTGCTTGCCGTTTTGAGTTGCACGCCTGACAGTTCGCACCTTTTGTGTCTCGCTGGTGCGGCTAGAGGTTGTCAGCGTGGTTCCCATGGGTGCAGTGGCACCCTCTGCCCCCACCATCCGCTTCCTTGGCCATAAACCGGGGCCGCCTTTTCCTCCCTTGAAAAGGACACGCAGCTGGCAGATTAAGTTGGAAGAGCAATGCCCTTTCCCACGCCTTCTTTCAGCTCTGTGTGCTTTTTGTGTGTGGCTCAGGTTAGTTGTAAACAAAAATTTGCCCTTTTCCCTTATGGGGTATCCAGGAGCCCATACAGAGTCCTTACATAGGTTCGCTATTGGTAGGAGAAAATAACAGAGGCCAACCAGAGAATATTGAGAAGCAAAGCAGCTAGTAAGCCTGATCTTTATTGATCTGTTGCAACAGGGTCCTCAACTCACCACACAAAGGAGGGAGGAATAACCCAGAACAATGGTGCGCAAGGCCTTATAAAGACTTTTGAAACTGCCACCCTGTAGATCAAGACCACCCCCAGATACATCATACCTACATCACAGAAAAGGCGGTTTTAAAACAGAAATTTGAATGTTGTTTTTCTCCTGTCGTTTATCTCCTGTCTGGCAGGTTACTTGATTGGATTGCCTGGGGAGCCTGGCCAGTCTTTTGTGATGATAAATACTTAGTTCCTGGGCCAGGTCACAGGCTCACACCCGATTCATATCTTAAATGTGCCCTTAAGACAGGATTTGTGTGGAAAGAGACAAGGGGGAGGTTTCCCACTTTGACCTTGTAGAGAAAACATTTGCTCAGTTTAGGAATCAAAATGGTTCCAGGTTGGTCTTCCTGTGCTGATCTATGTACGTGCTTGGTTGGTACGCTTATGAACATTACCGTATATCTAAGACCTCAAAATTCCTATCACACGGGCCTGACTTTCCCCCAGATCCCTCGGGAAAGGCGAGGTGTGCACAGGGAATCTCTTCGCCGTTCTGTCTCTCGGGAAGGGGGCTGATGTGTTGGACAGGGAGGGAAGCGGCCAGAGAGAGTGGTTAAAGCAAAGAGCCTAGGGCTTGCCGATCAGAAGGTCGGCGGTTCGAATCCCCATGACGGGGTGAGCTCCCGTTGCTCGGTCCCTGCTCCTGCCAACCTAGCAGTTTGAAAGCACGTCAAAAGTGCAAGTAGATAAATAGGTACTGCTCTGGCGGGAAGGTAAACGGTGTTTCCGTGCGCTGCTCTGGTTCGCAGAAGCGGCTTAGTCATGCTGGCCACATGACCTGGAAGCTGTACGCCGGCTCCCTCTGCCAATAAAGCAAGATGAGCGCCGCAACACCAGAGTCGGCCACGACTGGACCTAATGGTCAGGGGCCCCTTTACCTTTCTAAAGAGGCATTATTGTGAAATGTTTTTAATTATTTGATTTTACTTTGGTTGCAAATTGCACTGGCTCTCCCTCCCTTTTAGTGGGAAGCAATATTTAAAATTTAATAAACGTAGTGTAGTCAACACCATCAACTCCAGTCAACATGAAAAGAAGCTTTAAAAAAGATTATGAATCTTTGAGGCTGCAGTCACTGGAGGCTTTCCTGAACGGTTGAGAAGCACCAGTGCGTGCTGTTCACCAGACCTCTGTATCCTCTCAAGCATAGCTCACCAGCCCTGTGTTTGGGGCCTACCAAGTGATTTGAAGAGAGGGGAAGAAACAGGGAGAAATTCAAATTACCTAATTAGCAGTCCCCGAAGCAACAGAAAACTCAAATGGGGCTCTCTTTGAGGTTCACACTTCCCCAAATTTTGTGATGCGCTTCTCCTACCAAATAACATGCACAAAATTCCAAACTACAGTGGTGCCCCGCAAGATGAAATTAATTCGTTCCGCAAGTTTTGTCGTCTAGCGAATTTTTCGTCTTGCGAATCACGAAATCCCATAGGAATGCATTGAAAATCAATTAATGCGTTCCTATGGTCAAAAAAAGTCCAAACAAAGCCAAATTTGGTACAACAACAGTTTATTAACTGCTCTTTAAAGTCACACATACTGTAAAGAGCAGTTCAAAAATTGAAGGGAAAATAATTTAACTTTATAAACAAAACATGTCTTTGTTTTTAGACAAAGGAAACAAAGTCGCGAGACATTTTCGTCTTGCGAAGCAAGCCCATAGGGAAATTCGTCTTGCGAGGCAAATCGAAAACGGAAAAACCTTTCGTCTAGCGAGTTTTTTGTCTTGCGAGGCATTCGTCTTGCGAGGTACCACTGTAGTTACAGGTAGGTAGCTGTGTTGGCCTGCCGTGGTCGAAACAAAATAAAAAAAATTCCTTCCAGTAGCACCTTAGAAACCAACTAAGTTAGTTAGCTCATACAAATAACTCACTTAGTTGGTCTCTAAGGTGCTACTGGAAAAAAATCCAAACATCAAACATTCAGAAAATGTGTGTTAAAATGCATATATTTGTGGGGAAATGGGTTCTATTAGGGACGGCTAGCTTGAGCTATGGTTTTCCCAGTAGTGATGTATGGAAATGAGAGCTGGGCCATAAAGAAGGCTGATCGCCGAATAATTGATGCCTTTGAATTATGGTGCTGGAGGAGACTCTTGAGAGTCCCATGGACTGCAAGAAGATCAAACCTCTCCATTCTGAAGGAAATCAGCCCTGAGTGCTCACTGGAAGGACAGATCCTGAAGCTGAGGCTCCAAGACTTTGGCCACCTCATGAGAAGAGAAGACTCCCTGGAAAAGACCCTGATGTTGGGAAAGATGGAGGGCACAAGGAGAAGGGGACGACAGAGGACGAGATGGTTGGACAGTGTTCTCGAGGCTACCAGCATGAGTTTGACCAAACTGCGGGAGGCAGTGGAAGACAGGAGTGCCTGGCGTGCTCTGGTCCGTGGGGTCACGAAGAGTCGGACATGACTAAACGACTAAACAACAACAGCTTGAGGCAAAACTGCTTTCAAAAGACTGCCTGTTAGGAGATGAGCAGATTAAAATGCTGACTTGCGGACTCATCAGGAAATGAGAAATGAACTGAAAATGAGAAATGAGAAGCATGAAAATGAGAAGCAAAATTTACGTTCCTGGGGTTGCGACCATGTTTGGCAGGTCATCTGCAGGACTTGATCTCCTTCCGCAGGGCCTGTAAGACAGAGCTATTCCACCTGGCCTTCAATTTGAACTAGCCTGATCCTCTATTCCCTTTTCCCTTTCCTCTTCTATGAAGAAACCCTTTCTGGGACCCCACATTTAAATTCTTCCCTGGTCTCCTTGCTGGCCCTAGTAGGACCAACTTGGCCAGTTAGCCCTGGAGGATGCGGACCATTTGGATCCCTTCCAATCAGAGTTCAGGCCTCATCATGGGACTGAAACTGCCTTGGTCGCACTGGTTGATGATCTCCGGCGAGCTAGGGACAAAGGTGAGAGTTGTTTCCTGGTTCTGCTGGATCTCTCAGCGGCCTTTGATACAATCGATCATAACATCCTTCTGGACCGTCTAGAGGGGTTGGGAGCTGGGGGCACTGTTATACAGTGGTTTCGCTCCTTCCTCCTGGGCCGTGTTCAGAAAGTGGTGGTGGGGGATGAGTGTTCAGACCCTTGGGCCCTCACTTGTGGGGTGCCTCAGGGTTCCATCCTTTCCCCTATGCTTTTTAACATCTATATGAAGCCGCTGGGAGAGATCATCAGGGGGTTTGGACTGGGTGTCCATCAATATGCAGATGATACCCAGCTCTACCTCTCTTTTAAATCAGAACCAGTGAAGGCGGTGAAGGTCCTGTGTGAGTGCCTGGAGGCGGTTGGAGGATGGATGGTGGCTAATGGATTGAAGTTGAATCCTGACAAGACAGAAGTACTGTTTTGGGGGGACAGGGGGCGGGCAGGTGTGGAGGATTCCCTGGTCCTGAATGGGGTAACTGTGCCCCTGAAGGACCAGATGCGTAGCCTGGGAGTCATTTTGGACTCACAGCTGTCCATGGAGGCGCAGGTCAATTCTGTATCCAGGGCAGCTGTCTACCAACTCCACCTGGTATGCAGGCTGAGACCCTGCTTGCCCGCGGACTGTCTCGCCAGAGTGGTGCATGCTCTAGTTATCTCCCGCTTGGACTACTGCAATGCGCTCTACATTTTATTTATATTGATGCTGCATTTTATGTTGTATTCTATGCTGTTTTTAAGTTGCATTTTAATCAATGTTTTATATTTGCTGTTAGCTGCCCTGAGCCCGGTTTTTAAACCGGGAAGGGCGGGGTATAAATAAAAATTTATTATTATTATCTGTGGTTTTCAAAAAGTTGGTTGGTCTTCAATAAGAGCTGTATTTCCCAACATGGAGATGCGGTTCTGGGGAAATCAACAACAACTCTACCTGCTAAACTGAAAGTAGCAGCCTTAGTAATAACCCTCACAGTCAGGAAAAGTGAATTTCATCCTATTTTAACCACAGCCTGCATCAGGTTTACTACTGTTGAAATAAACAGACCTGTCTTAACCATGTTTATTAATTTCTGTGGGTCTTTTCTGAGTAAAACTTAGTTGAATACTACCCAATCTTTTCAGAATAACCCCCAAGCCTTAGGAGAGAAAACCAACCACATTAAATACATGATAATTTTCTGCAATGGTACCCAAAAGCCCCCTCCTGCTTGACTGAGATTTCCCCAGTCTGCCAATTTCAAGGTGTGCTGTTGCTGACCTGAACAGCGTAGCTTCTTTATGTAAAGTATATTCTGGTGAATCAGCCCCTTAATGTTTGGTCTGGTTGAATTACGGGTTGTCTCATCACAATCCTGGTTTTGCATGAAGTCAGGGCGGTGTAGCGGAGAAGGGCTTATCCGCACTTATTTTTCTCTGCTCTTTCCAGGCATGGCCAATGATTTAAAGCTCCATGTCCAAGTGTCTCGGCCTTTTCTCTGGCGCTCTCCTCACGGAAACCCGTTCTTTAAAGCTCCCGAAAACCCATTCCTTAAAGCTCAATTTGAGCAAATGTCAATCCACGGAAAACCCGAACTGACATTTGCTCTGATTCAGCTTTAAAGAGCGGGTTTTTGTGGGGAAAGATTGCCTGGAAAGAGTAGAGCAAAAGGTAAGGGTGGATAAGCCCCTAAAGTAAAGGCAGATTGTGGCTGTGGGAGCAAAAAAGGTGAGACTCTGAGAGGGAAAAAATGGTGGTTTAAAACAATGGCAGAAGTTTGAATAAAGCAGTGATGGAGGGGAACTGAGAGGAAAAACCACGGTTTTAAACAACAACAGAGATTTAAGAAAACTACTACAGTGGTACCTCAAGTTAAGAACTTGATTCGTTCCGGAGGTCCGTTTTTAACCTGAAACTGTTCTTAACCTGAAGCACCACTTTAGCTAATGGCGCCTCCCGCTGCTGCCGCACCGCTGCCATGTGATTTCTGTTCTCATCCTGAAGCAAAGTTCTTAACCCGAGGTACTATTTCTGGGTTAGCGGAGTCTGTAACCTGAAGCATCTGTAACCTGAAGTGTCTGTAACCCGAGATACCACTGTACAGTCAAATCTCGGATCCCAAATGCCTCAGTTTTGGAACATTTCAGTTCCCGAACGCCGAAAACCCGAAAAAAATGCTCTGATTTTTGAATGCTTTTTGAAAACTGAACATCCAACGCTGCTTCTGCTTGAGTGCAGGAAGCTCCTGTGGCCAATTGGAAGCCATGTCTTGGTTGTCGAACATTTTGGAAGCTGAACGGATTATGTTTGACAACCAAGGTTTGACTGTACTAACAGCCACGATCCTGCCCTTTCATTGTTCCTCCCTTCTTGCTATACTCAAAATGTCTCTCTCTTCCTTTCCTTAGCTGCCTTGTGTGAGGGAGATGATGGACGCAGGGCCCTTAAATACCCCACAGTACCTCCATGCAATGCATTTTACTCCTGGCGCTATGTATTGCCTTCAGCATGAAGTTCCAGATTCAATGTAGTCGTTTAGAAGAGGTATTTTATTTGTTAAGTTGTGGGTGAACATATCAGACGACACAGCAATTCCTCAAACAGCTCCAGTCTATTCAGAGGCCAGAACAGAACTGACTGAAGGGCTCAGTCAGCCTGCTTATATAGAGCTCCAGTACAACGTTACTGTAGCAACTTTCTAAAACTATCCAATCACTGAACGTCACTTTCGATCCTTCATTTGCATAACTATCTACAGTATCCCCCTGCTGGCCCAGGGTGAGAACTTCAGTACATAACATTATTAACAAGCAAACACCCGTATATGTACAACACCCACCAGCCGAACTTAACCTTCTCTAAGCAGACCTGTTCTTAACCCGAGGTACTATTTCTGTTTGTCTGTTTGTCTCAAAGGCACAGTAGCGTTTATGATTGTGGTGTGTGTGTGTGTGTGTGTTGCAGAATGGGAGGTGGGCGAGGATGGAAACGGGGAATGTGTGTGTGTGCAAGGGAGAGTTGCAAAAAGCAGGGCGGAAAGGTGGGAGGGAGGGAAAAACGAGGTGAAGGTGAAAATGGGGGTACAAAGGGGGTTGCGAAAAGGGGGGAGTAGGGGGCCTGGGAGTGTTGTCCGTTTTTCTAGGCTGCTGCAGGATGTGTCTGTCTGCAGTCTACAGTTAAAGCATCTGTGTTTCCGTTTTCATCACCGATCAGAACCTCTGCATAAGGAGTGCAGCAATTGGACCTAAAAAGGAGGACAAAGTTATAATTGTGTCAAGAACATATTACAGAATAAAACATTAGTTCGCAGCAGGGGCATGTGGTTACTTTTATGAGGACTTCTTTTGGTTTATTTATTTTTTACTGAACACTTTGTTCTTTCACTGGATTTCCATGTGAACTAGTCTCTCTCTCTCTCTCTCTCTCTCTTTTATACCTCACCCCCCCCATGTGAACCAGTCTCCAGATATTTTTACTCTTCTGCAGAACCAATTGGACACCCTCCCTTCTCTCCCTCCCCTCTCTCTAGTCTTGGGTGGGAGGGAGTGAACTGGGGGGGGGGGAGAGGGAGTTTGAGCTGCCATTCTGTCCTCTGCCTGGACCACCTCCATTTGGGGGGGTGGGTTGGACCCTTGCTTTTCAATCTACATCTGCACAGCTGCATTTAGCTTTGAAAGCACCCCCTCCCCCCAAAAAGCTTCTTCAGTTTATATGGGTTGGGAGGAAAATTTGTGATTGTGGGAGGAATGTGATAGCTGTATACACTCTGCGACTGGAAGTGAATTGATAGAAGAAGAGGAGTTTGGATTTGATATCCCGCTTTATCACTACCCGAAGGAGTCTCAAAGCGGCTCACATTCTCCTTTCCCTTCCTCCCCCACAACAAGCACTCTGTGAGGTGAGTGGGGCTGAGAGACTTGAGAGAAGTGTGACTGGCCCAAGGTCACCCAGCAGCTGCATGTGGAGGAGCGGGGAAGCAAACCCAGTTCACCAGATCACGAGTCTACCGCTCTTAACCACTACACCACACTGTCTCTCTCTCTCTGTTAACCTCGCATAGGGGGAAATAAGAGGTTGGAGCCCTGGGAACAACTGGAGGGAGAAAATCTCACCCCTCTCCCAACGAGCTTTGGGGATAACAGGACAATTCTCAATACAGTGGTACCTCGGGTTACAAACACTTCAGGTTACAGACTCCGCTGACCCGGAAGTAGGGTTAAGAACTTTACCTCAGGATGAGAAGAGAAATTGTGCGCTGGCGGTGTGGTGGCAGCGGGAGGCCCCCTTAATTAAAGGTTAAGCCTTAGGTTAAGAACAGTTTCAGGTTAAGAACAGACCTCCGGAACGAATTAAGTTCGTAACCAGAGGTACCTCTGTATGTATCATTGCTGTTCAGTTTCCCCAAATTAAGCTCAAGAGGGCGCTGTTGGACAGCTAGAGATCTGTTGCACTTCTTCGACATCTGACAACCTAAGAAAAAGAACTGCGTATGTAGATTGTCTTCGGTGCTGATTTTGTTGTGTTCACATATGATGGGAATCATGGCCAGTAGTTGTTCCTGTCATGGGTTGAACCTCTGGTAGCTTCCCATGAGAACAAACTGGGGTCACTGGTTTGTTGTTTGCATCCATCTGTCTTGGGAGACAGCGGAAGATTGTGCCATTATTATTATTATTATTATTATTATTATTATTATTATTATTATCCATTCATTGTTTTTTTACAAAATATCCCAAAGCAACTTAGAAAATGGTAAAATGCAGAACAAATTCCCCAAATGCTTAAAATTCTGCAACACAGAATAAACTCTGAGAATAATAAAAGGGAGAAAGAATTGATGGAATGAAGGCTCAGCCACTCTTCTGTTTCTCCGCAGAAAACCTGACTGATGATTGTTCCGATTCAGCAGTAAACAGCAGGTTTTCCTGGGGAAAGTCGGGGGACGAGAGAACAACCTCTCAGACTCGTGCCTAGAAATCATGGGGCAAGTGTTAAGCGTGGATGAGCCTTGAGTCTCTCTCCACTAAAAAGCAAACACCGAATGAGGCCAGTTTCACACCACATCATGCTTAAATTGAGATCCAAAAGCCTGTTTGTACCTGGCACCTAAAGGCTGGCAGTGCTGGAGCCAGGTGACTTCTTCAGGGGAGGGCATTCCATTAGCAGGGAGTCAATACTTAAAAGGCCCTGCCTTTTAAGACACTAGTGCGTAATTGGGTAAGGAGACCACCTGATTATGGTCTGGAGTGCCGGGACCTCACATCCAGTTGTCTTCTGTCCCTGTTCCTCACCATCAGCCCTGTTAGTAGGAGGACCAGAGAATCACTCCCTGGTCTCTAGGACCCTGCTTTAAGGTGTGTGCTCTCTGACACTACATAAGCAGAAAAGCTTTTTCACATAAAACGTTCTGCAAGTGGCTTGTTTGGTCCCCCCCTTCCCCTTCATTTGGGGGTTATCTGCGTAGGAAGTAAACTGAAGGTATCACTGTGGGTTCAACCACAGAGCCTAGGACTTGCCGATCAGAAGGTCAGCGGTTTGAATCCCCGTGAAGGGGTGAGCTCCCGTTGCTTGGTCCCTGCTCCTGCGAACCTAGCAGTTTGAAAGCACGTCAAAGTGCAAGTAGATAAATAGGTACCACACATGCGGGAAGGTAAACGGCGTTTCCGTGCGCTGCTCTGGTTTGTCAGAAGCGGCTTAGTCATGCTGGCCCCATGACCCGGAAGCTGTACGCCGGCTCCCTCGGCCAATAAAGCGAGATGAGCACCTCAACCCCAGAGTTGGCCACGACTGGACCTAATGGTCAGGGGTCCCTTTACCTTTACCTTTATCCTCAGGGAACAGGAATGGGGCCTCCTCCTTCGATGCAAATATGTAAAGGCTCAATAATCTAACATCAAAGTGAATCAGGATGGGAAATGTTGCATTAACAGGTCATCAGGAGGAGCCCCATGGACATACATACCGATAGTGACAAATGACCTCCTTGCTGCCACCAGCCCCCTGTGGGTTGCAAGATAGTTGAGATCCCTCTGGTGTGGCACGGACAGTGACAGCACTTTGAGCATCCTTAGCAGCAAAGCTCATGTACCAAAGGCGCTGAGAGCAGGTAGGTCTGTGCTGAATGCTGCCTGCACAAGGCATGTTAAAGTCTAGGAGGATGTGGAATGGTGAGATCTGGTCTGTTTCCTGTTTGGGTAGAGAACATGTTGGTTGGTAAATACCAAAGAGTATCCACCAGTAAGGGACGCGGGTGGCGCTGTGGGTTAAACCACAGAGCCTAGGACTTGCCAATCAGAAGGTCAGCGGTTCAAATCCCCGCGACAGGGTGAGCTCCCATTGCTTCGTCCCTGCTCCTGCCAACCTAGCAGTTCGAAAGAACGTCAGAGTGCAAGTAGATAAATAGGTACCGCTCTGGCGGGAAGGTAAACGGCGTTTCCGTGCGCTGCTTTGGTTCGCCAGAAGCGGCTTAGTCATGCTGGCCACATGACCCGGAAGCTGTACGCTGGCTCCCTCGGCCAGTAAAGCGAGATGAGCGCCGCAACCCCAGAGTCGGCCACGACTGGACCTAATGGTCAGGAGTCCCTTTACCTTTATCCACCAGTAAATGCCACCATCAACTAGGGCAGGTGCTTAATTTTATCCAGCATGGTATTCTCCAGATATTTTAGACTGCAGCTCCCATAACTCCTCACTTTTGGCCATGCTGGCTGTGGGTGATGGGAATTGTAGCCCACATCATCAGAAGGGCTACCCTGAGCTTGAGAGTCAGTCCGTTTTCGTCAGTTTCACATGCTGTTCATTCATCAGTCTGCCAAGCCCAATTTCCACACGAAGGGTTTTCCAAACAACAATGGTAATTTGTACTGAAATACATAGGTCTTCATCTATGTTTTATCTCCATGCATTCATTTCTAAACATACCTCATCGCCAAATATACATTAAATACTTTTTTGAGCGAAGAATTGTGTGATAGAGTTCAGATAAACTAGCACCATGAACGGGGCCTAGTAGAGAATGAACAGATAACGTTAAGAAGAGGAAGAGTTTGGGTTTGATATCCCGCTTTATCACTACCCTAAGGAGTCTCAAAGTGGCTAACAATCTCCTCCCCCCCCCACAACAAACACTCTGTGAGGTGAGTGGGGCTGAGAGACTTCAGAGAAGTGTGACTGGCCCAAGGTCACCCCACAGCTGCACATGGAGGAGCGGGGAAGCGAACCCGGTTCACCAGATTACGAGTCTACTGCTCTTAACCACTACACCACACTGATGACACAGTGATTAATGGAGTGTTTCTTCAGTTGGGATTCAGTACATATATGGATATTAGCAGTGGCCATGAAAAATCAATGTGGAGTGAAAACTCACCAGGGCAGTTTCAGGAACAACCATGATGGGCAGTTTCAAGTAGTTTTGAGCTGCCGAGCTTTGAGCTGTGAACGTTGCAGTGCTGAAAGAACATCCAGTGATTATGAACTGTTTATATCGGGGGGGGGGGGGTAATAAATGAGAAGGGACAGTCTAGCATCTATACTTTGTTGCCCTCAGCAATCCAGTTTAGCTGTGCTGTATCATCGTATCCTACTAGTATGTCATCTGGATCCACCAATTCCTAATTCTTCGCTCAGAAAACATTGGAGTCTTGGTACCATCTTCCTCTGCTCCCCCTTCTTAGGGCTGTGAATGTGCACTGTCTGAAACCTTCAAGAGCTTTAATGTAGACTAGTGGCTCCCAGAACATTTCTGTACATTTACCACTTTAAAATTGTGATGATGTTGGTGGACCACTTAATGATTTTTCTGCCTCCTGTAGCAATTGAAATGGGATGTGCTAGATGCTTTTTCATTGTATTTCTATTGCTTATTTTATTTTTTATATTGTAATACAATAAAATACAATGTTAGAAGGAAAAGGGGCATTAAGAACACAATTAGAAATCAATATGTATATTTAATGTGGACATTCCACGGAACAGATGAATGAAGCAACTTGTGATCCACAGGCCAGTTTGGGAACTCCTGGTGTAGACAATATTCATGTAGATAAGGGTTGGCAAACCTTTTCTGGCTGGTGGGCCTTATCTCCTTATCTCCCCACCCTGGTGGGCCAAATTGGACAGGTGGGTGGGGCCTCCCACCTATCACTTGATGTAATTGTGCTGTTCAGGTGATGCTGCGCTTTGAAGCACCGATTGTTGGGACTTCAAAGTGCAGTGCAGGGCTGTTTGAAAGCCCTTTTGCAAACAGCCCCATGCTGCTGGTTTTCAGAGGTTCAAAATGATGTGCAGCCCTGCACTGATTGTTGTACCTGTGGTTTTCAGAGGTTCAGAGAACAGCACTGGGACAGACTATCAATAAAAAAGGGGGGATCCACTGCTAAAATAGAGATTTCCCTCCTCCCTATCAACAGCAGTTACCTCCTGGAGCAAGACATATTCATAAAAACTTGCCCCCTCAAAGCAAACTCAACAACTTTTGTGTCCGAATTTTCACTTTGATATATGGCAACCCTAGTATAAGGCAGCTTATAATCAGTACCAAGTGAAGTAATTCCAAGTCTTCCGAGGGCTGCTACCTACCCAGAGAACCCTCCAAACCTGACACCTCCTCTCTCTCCTCAATCCAGATGTACACTCCTATCATCTCCCAGACCACTCAAGACTTTCATTCCTACCATTTGGGCAATGCCATCCTACCTGGAGGTAAAGCTGTCACTCCCTAAAGCTGCTGTGAAGGTTGCGTTGAGTAGGACGCTCTCTCCTGGGTTTAGGAATTTTTTGGGTGGTGTAAAGCTGCTCAGGAGACCCTGGTCATCCCAGACTTCAAAAGAGAATGAAGCCGCTTGCCCACTGTTCACCACCATGACAGAGACCTCCAGGCTCTCACCAGGCAACATTGCATCTGGAGAAATAGGAAGACATGCTCGTAATTGTAAAGTATAATGGTGTAATTGACATTGAAATGGAAAATGCCTATATGTATATAGCTGAAGGTTTAACTGGAAAATTCCATTGGGCAATATTGAAGTTAAGAAGAGCTCTCTGAGAGCCTAGATGGGTTAATAATTAACTGTTGATGTTCTCTGTTAGCTCTCACTTGGTGTTTAACTTTAGGTCATGTGAGAGAGGTATTCAGTTGCAAATCGCCACTTTGGGGAGTTGGCCATTGAGTTTTTCTCTGGAAGCCACAGAGAACAAAAGATGTGGTCTCCCGAAGAGAAAACAGCTCCAGGCTAATGGAGTCTGTGTGGTGAGAGACAGACTTCTGGTTTTAGGTCTGTTTGGAATTATTTCATTTTTTTTAAGAAGGTGGAACCTATGCTGGACGTGCACATGATATTATACAACTAATCTGAATGTATCGTTATTTGTTATTTTGTTTATTTTGAAGCAAGTTCTGTTTAGTAAAGCTTCTGAATCATATTTATGGGCCTGGACCATTTTTATTCAAAGAGGAGTCAGTTTGTATGCATCCTACTGCTTCAACTCTGTGCAATATTAATATCTGCAATAGTAATATAGACAGCTATCAGCATTTGGGTGTTGGTTGCGGCAAGGAAACACCACCACCGGTAGTAGCTGCTGCGAGGAAGCACCTGGGGGGTGTGCATGTTGCAGATTGCTTTGGATCTATTCTGCTACATTATAGGTCCTGTGATGCTTCTCCAGTGTTACCACATTCTATCTGCTGCTGGCTTGTTCCATCGCAATGGGAAAGGGGGAGAGAACCACACTCACTCTCTTGGTTTGGCAGGGGCACAATCTGCACGGACTCTGTGCTGATGGGATAGCTGGTGACTCGTGAAAAGGGAAGGTTCCCTGGAGACAGGCCTTCCACAGTCAGCAGGGTAGTCTAAAAGATAATGGAGAAAGAACAATTGCTATTGATTTTTTACAGCACAGCTGTGGAATCTGTGGCCTTCCAGAAGTTCTTGGACTACATCTCGCCTCACCCTTGACTTTGGAGCCATGTTGGCTGGGGCTGATGGGAGTTGTAGTCCGGTAGCATCTGGAGGGTTCTCCCATTCCTGCTTTTCTCTGATGATGATGATGATGAATTCAATTTATATACCACCCTTTGTCAAAAGATCCCAGGGTGGTGTGCAACATTAGAGAACCCATTTTTATAGAACGGAAATGGTTTATTGAATATTTGCAAACAAATTGTAAACAGTTAAGAACATTGGCAAAATAATAACCTGTGGTTTTATAAGAGTATGCATTTTGAGGAGATGAATAAATGAACAAATTAAGTTGGATATGCAGAAAATATTAAAAAATAAATTTAAGGAACCACAGAAAGAGGGGGAAGGAAGTCAAGTTTTGGAATGTTAAAATGGCTGAACAGTTATTGAAGTGTATAAACCTGAAAACCATAAGCAAAATATTTTAAAAAGAACCCATTTTATGGAGCATCAAGAATAATAACAGACAGCATAATTGTAAAATATTTATAATAACAACCATCCTCTCGGCTTTAACAGGGCATAGATTGTTTAATGGCTAAAGGCCTGTGTAAAGAAGAATGTTTTTGCCTGGTGCCTGAAGATACCGTATTTCCCCCTCTATAACACGCAGATTTTTTTCTCCTAAAAAGTAAGGGGAAATGTCTGTGTGTGTTACTGAGCGAATGTGTGATCCCTGGAGCCGACTGTCCCGAGCGCAGGGGCAAAAATCAGGCACACGCGAGGAGGGAAACCTGAAAAGAGGAAGCTGCTGCTTTCCTGCATTCTGCCTCAGGGTCTTACTGCCTACCCTGTTCTGTTTCGGTTGCTGTTTGCTCAAACGGAACAAAGAGCAGGCAAATCCCCTCCCCTCCAGGCAACCCCTCCCCTCCTGGCAAGCAGAGGGGAAAGGAAAGGATCGCGTCCTTCCTTCTAATTCCTCTCCGTGCTCCGGTGCTGCTGCTGCTGCGTCCAGGGAAGCATTCCAGGCAGCCGGAAAACATGCAGGTGGGGGAGAGAGAGAGAGAGAGAAGAGAGAGACAGAGAGAGAGAGGGCTAGCTTGGGTGGGTGGGTGGGGACTTTTGCCTTCCTTTCCTCCCTCCCGTTAAACCCCTCTCCTGCATTCTTAGCCAGCTGCTTCTCCGCACACCCCTCTCGTGCTCCTTGTCCCTTCTATGTTTTTCCTTCCCTCCCCACTTAAAACGTGGTTACAAAGCACAGATCCATATGGATCCTCAGGATCTTTGCATTGGGTCACCCCAAATTCACCATCAGATCACATAGCAATGATCTGATGCAAAAACAGGGCTGCAATGGTGCAAAAACGTGGTTACAAAGCACGGATCCACATGGATCCTCAGGATCTTTGCATTGGGTCACCCCAAATTCACCATCAGATCACATAGCATGTCCATGGCTACAGCCTGCACCAAAAAAATCACGCACCCACTGTTGCCTGGGGCTGCAATGGTGCAAAAACGTGGTTACAAAGCATGGAGCCACATGGATCCTCAGAATTTTTGCACTGGGCTACCCCAAACTCACCATCAGATCACATGTCTGTGGCCACAGCATGAACCACAAAAATGATACATCCACTGTTTCATTCAGAATTTTTTTTCTTGTTTTCCTCCTCTAAAAACTATGTGCGTGTTATGGTTAGGTGCGTGTTATCGAGCGAAAAATACGGTATGTAATGAAGGTGCCAGGCAAGGCTCTCTGGGGAGAGCATTCAACAGGCAGGGGGCCACCACAGAAAAGGCCGGTTGTCATGTTGCCATAGTCTGAACCTGCTGCGGCCTGGGAACTTCTGAAGTGAGCAAGTGTCAGGAGCAAGGAGGAGGAGGAGCAACTGCTTCTCCTTGGCCCCCACTCCCTCTCAGTAATGGAACGGATTGGAGTCCAGGAAGGGGTGGCCCAATACATTTTGCTTCTTGAGGCAAAGGGCAAGACGGTGACTCCCTCCATATAGAAAAGCCCAACAGATTGGCAGGTAAAACTTACTTCAACACAGGCCACAGAACAGTGTCCTGCACTGCCCCTGAGGGTAGCAGGCTAGTTCATGTATTTATCCGTCTGTTACATTTCTGTCCTGCCCTTACTTCCAAAGAAGCCCAGAGCAGGAAATGGCAGAAAATAAATAAGAAAAAGCAAATCAATCACCTATCCTATTTTACCCTCACAACATCCCTGTGAGGTAAATTAGGTTGAGAGAGAATGCTCCAGGTCACCCCATGAGTTTCACAGCTGAGCAGGGATCATGAACCCTGGTCCCCCAGGTCCTAGTCCAACGCTTTAACCATTACACCGCCTTGTCTCAAAGACATCTTAAAACATTTCAAGACAGTCACATATCCTCACAGCTAATGATTACAGGGTTGCTGAGAACTGAACCTTCCAACTGTCAAATTTCAGTGTCCATAGGTGCCAGCTCTAGGGAGCCCTGGGTGCCAGGGCACCCAGAATTTTTTCTGGGTGGGTGCCCACAATGCGGGACTCCAACACGACTTCCAGTTTCTACTGGAAGTCGTGTCAGACCCCGACACAACCTCCCAGATGACGTCCGAAGCCCTGCAAAGCCTCGGAACACGACTTCTGGTAGAAACCGGAAGTCACGTTGGAGGTCTTGCAAGGCCCGGGACGTGGCCTCCGAGACCTGGCAATGTCTCAGAAGCGACATCTGAGACCCTCCGAATGTGGTAGAAACCGGAAGTGGTGTGAGTGGTCTCGGAAATGAGGCCCTGGAAGCATCGCCACGCTGCCGATGCAACATGGCGTCACGACATCATGATGTCATGTTATGTCATGGGCACCATTGGGCGCCCATAACCTGGAGCCCAAGTCAGCGCTCCTGCCAGTGTCTGTAGCAGTGTTGCCTAGGCAAAGAACTTCAGGCCTGGAGGGCTGTGATCAGACTCTGGGCTGGAGATCCCTGCTTTAGCTAAAAACATGGGAGAGAGAACTTACTGGGTTATCTAAGGAAACGTGGGCAATCGCCCAGGGGCTTTCAAGGGCATCAAAGGCTTGTTTCAGAGTGATGGAATCTATGGGCTTCCCTGATCCAGAGATAGGGACCAGGCGCTGGATCCTAGCACCTTTAGTATCTTCCATCAGCCTCAGGGACACAGTGTAATTTGAGCCTGCAACAAAAATGCAGAAAGTCAGTTTAGTTTCACTGGAGATTCTCTGGTCTTTCTTCCTCCGCTATCAATGCAGTGTCCCCACTGAGTTTGGATTTGATATCCCGCTTTATCACTACCCGAAGGAGTCTCAAAGCGGCTAACATTCTCCTTTCCCTTCCTCCCCCACAACAAACACTCTGTGAGGTGAGTGGGGCTGAGAGACTTCAGAGAAGTGTGACTAGCCCAAGGTCACCCAGCAGCTGCATGTGGAGGAGCGGGGAAGCGAACCCGGTTCCCCAGATTACGAGACTACTGCTCTTAACCACTACACCACACTGGCTGGGTTTCCCCTCTTGGGACATATAGTTGCATCCTGAGCTAATTGGGGTACAGTGGTACTTCAGGTTAAGAATTTAATTCATTCTGGAGGTCCGTTCTTAACCTGAAACTGTTCTTAACCTGAGGTACCACTTTAGCTAATGGGGCCTTCCACTGCCGCCGCACGATTTCTGTTCTCATCCTGAGGTAAAGTTCTTAACCTGAGGTACTATTTCTGGGTTAGCAGAGTCTGTAACCTGGAGTGTCTGTAACCTGAGGTACCACTGTATTTTTCACAGTCTGGAAAGCAGAATTTTCTTTACTGGATATAATGTGTGGTTGGTTTGTACTTCATTTCTGTTGTAGCTTCATGTGCAGCAACAGCAGAGATTTTAGACTACCCTCTTGGCTGGTCACCTGTGGCGAGTAAGACCAAGATAGCAGGTGATCAGGCTCAGAAGCTTTTGTCAACTGAATGAAAGTAGAAAAGGCCACAGCTCAGTGGTAGATGTTCTGCCTCGAATACAGAAGGATTCATCCCTGGCATCATTGCTTTTCCAACTACATTGGCTCCTGGTGGAGTACAGGGTCAGGTTTAAGGTGCTGGTTTTGACCTTTAAAGCCCTTCACGGCCTAGGACCCTTGTACCTACGGGACCGCCTCTCCTGGTATGCCTCACGGAGGACCTTAAGGTCCATATATAGCAACACCCTAGAGGTCCCAGGCCCTAAGGAAGTTATATTAGCCTCAACCAGAGCCAGGGCCTTCTCAACACTCAGGAACACTCTGTCTCCTGAGACCAGGGCACTGCGGGATCTGATCTCTTTCCGCAGGGCCTGTAAGACAGAGTTGTTCCGCCTGGCCTTTGGCTTAGAATCAGTTTGATTCCCTCCCCCTCTTTCTTTTTCCTTTCTCCTCCTGTGAAGAGGCTGCATCCTAATGTTTTAATGTTGTATCTTAATCTTTTAAATTGTATTTTAATCAACTTGTTTTTATTATTGGTTGTTAGCCACCCTGAGCCCGGTCTTGGCTGGGGAGGGCGGGGTATAAAAAAAAATTTGTTGTTGTTGTTGTTGTTGTTACAGTGGTGCCTCGCAAGACGAAAAGAATCCGTTCTGTGATTCTCTTCGTCTAGCGTTTTTTTATCTTGCGAAGCAAGCCCATTGACGGATTAGCGGATTAGCGCTATTAGATAGAGGCTTTTAGCGGCTTATCTGCTGATCGGATCAGCTGATAAGCGGCTTAGCGGCTTAGAAAAGGGGGGGGGGAGGAAAAAAAACAGCAGGAACTCGCAAGGCATTGTTGTCTTGCGAAGCAAGCCCATAGGAGATTCGTTTTGCGAAGCACCTCCAAAACGGAAAACTCTTTCGTCTAGCGAGTTTTCCGTCTTGCGAGGCATTCGTCTTGCGGGGCACCACTGTATTATTATCTTCAGTTGGAAGGTGATGGGAAAGGCCCTTGTGCCAAACCAGGGATGATTAAGGAATTTGACCTTTGTGAAGTCCAATGTGAAGCACACAGGAACAGCCTTCCTGGATCAGGCCACGGGCCCACCTGGTCCACTGTACTGTTCTCACAGTGGCTAACCAGAGGCCCACGGGAAGCTTGCAAGCAGAACCTGAGCACGACAGCCGCTCTCCCCTCCTGCGGTATCTAGCAAATGATGATCGTCTGCATCTTTTGGACTAAATGTTAGTATTTCATGCAGCCCGTGCTGCAGATGAGATTGTTGCCTGTCTGGGACAAGTCTGGGAAAGGAAGAACATCTTATCTCTTCTGCTGCGGGTACTGTTTCACTGTACTTTTGCGTTTATTTCTGTCTGTTTCGTTCTCTTGGAGTTGGAGAGAATGGACGCCATTACTCCTTTGTCTGTATATAGTGTGTAAATAAATAGTAGATTAGATCTATGATGTCTCACACTTCTTGCTGTGTAACGCTAGAAATATAGTGTGCATACATCATTTGATTTATGTTGCTGGACAGCCCTGGAGAAGAAGGGAGATACCTTTTCCAGTGTTGAGCACATCGGAGGACGCTCAGAGTTCTGGGGGCCTGCAGGAACCCCCAGGGCGTTTTTCCAACACTAAAGTATAGATCAGAAGCTAGTTTGCAGAATTCTTGATAGGCTCCAATGCATTATCAAAATGTATACAGTGGTACCTCGGGTTACATACTCTTCAGGTTACAGATTCCGCTAACCCAGAAATAGTGCTTCAGGTTAAGAACTTTGCTTCAGGATGAGAACAGAAATCGTGCTCCGGTGGCGCAGCAGCAGCAGGAGGCCCCATTAGCTAAAGTGGTGCTTCAAGTTAAGAAGAGTTTCAGGTTAAGAACGGACCTCTGGAACGAATTAAGTATTTAACCCGAGGTACCACTGTATTTTGAGAGAAAATACATTCAGTAATTCTCTGTACAACTCTTGGGAAAGGATAGGTGCTTTTTTAAGTCTTTAAAAAACAACAGCAACGCCAGATAATTCTGCCCTCAGTGTGGGTGCTTCACATCCCAGAAAACTTACCTTCCACAGGTTTTCCCTGCACCGGAAGCACATACTCTTTGTGCTTCTGCATAATCTGGTAGGAAAAGTCAAGCAAACTCTTGCCTCCGATTTCCACCTCGTAGGAACCGCTGGGAGAGACAGTCACGGTCCACATGCCCCGTTCAGGAATGGGGGATACCTTCACAATCTTGTGGCTGGCTGTGTTGATCACTGTGTGAGTGGACGGTGAGACACCTGCCACAGGATGACACCAAGACAGACAAGGTTGCAGGAGATGGAGAGATGCCTGGCCCTCAGAGCTCTCCCCAGCCACGGGGGCCACCAGGGGGCGCATTGGAAGATGGCCGACAATAACATCTCTCCGACCCACACGAGGTAATTAAGAGGCTGTTATGGGAGTATGCAGCTTCCCTTGCCCCCCCAAGGGAATGGGGGGGGGGACTGCCTTGCCTGCTGTGCCCATAATTCACCCCCAGATTCGAAAGAATGGGGTGAGGGCACTAGGCACAAAGCCCTTGGGTGGAGTCAGCTCTCCCGGACGCTGTCTCTGAATCGCGCACTAGTTTGCATCAGCTCGAAATATATAATTGGAAATAGTAGCAAATGCACATACTTCAAGTGAAGATCGGGAGTAAAGATTGCTGATTAATGGGATTTCTGTGAGTGGAGCGACGGGCTGGACAATAAATCAAGTGAAGACTCATCATTAAAAGATCGGTATGTCGGAGCGAAACAGAAAGGGGAGGGAGGAAAAACTTTTCTTTTTTTGTCTTATGTGAGTACCCAATAATCCTCCTTCCCAGAGGAGGGAAATTACTAATCACAAGCAGGAGATTAAGAACTGTGTGGAAATAAATTACTGATCAAAGAGAGGACTGGCGGGAACGTCTGATGGAAAGAAAGCTTTGTGACACAGTTTCAAATGGAGATTTGTTAAGACAGGCCTGCTCACAGGAGGACGAGGGGGAGGAGGACCATGGTCATTGGAATGTCAATGTATGGTTATCGGAGATACAGTTTCGCAGGCCTGTGGAAATCAACGGACAGACTGTGGGAATGTTCTTTTTGGAGGAGTGGAAATGGCGTCTGTCCTTTATGTGATATGGCTCTTGGAGAGTGTAAAATCCACACAGGATATGTTTGTTTTCAACCCGCTTGTGAAGATTATCAGAGATCACAAAGAAAGGAATATATGATAACAACAAGAAGATGACGAAAATAATAAAGAGACTATCTGGACAGAACTAGACAGAACTGTGTAATTAAAGCAGCAACAAGAGTGATGTTTGGATCCCTTTCGGAGTTCGAAGCATGGGTACCCCCAATAAAATTTCAGAGCTCTCCCCAGCCACTCCCTTCTCTTCAGACAACAGCCCTCACTGCCCCTGCTTTGCACCTGCCTTGTTTGTGCCTGGCTGGAATATGTCCTTGAACTGTGATGATGTCGCTTGCTGGTCTGGTTGGAAGATAGGGAGGCATGTATGATTGACTAGGCTGCTGTAACATTTCCACTCATTGCTCCACACACTATTGTTATGTAGGCCTTTGAAGATTGCTGTCCATAGCTGTCAACTTACAGTTTTGAAAATAAGGGACCAGAAGCCCCGAAAATAAGGGATCAGCAGCCAAAATAAGGGATTTTCCAAGTACAGGTATGTTCAACTTCTGAGCCCCTCTGAGCCAAAGGCAGAAAGCCCAGCCAGCAGCCAAACGAAGCCTCAAGCGGTGGTTCCCACAGCGCAGCAACCCGGCAAAAGGGATGCAGCAAGGAAAACCACCGTCACCTCTCCGCTGGGAAGCGCTGAGCAAAGGCGAGTCCCCAGGCAACGCGGCCGACTTGATCGGCACAAGGCATGCAAGCTCCACCCCCCAGTCGTTCTTAGACTCCTTATTGGGTGAGCAACGCAGCCAGGCAACACAGTTGGAACCTCCCTCCTCCCTGGCCGGCATGGAGGAAGGGAAGGAGAGGAGCTGCTTCCTTTGAAACCCGGGAAATTTAAGGGACATCATCAATAAGGGACAGCAGTGGGACATGGCGCTGGGATAGGGGACTTTCCCGCCAAATAAGGGACAGTTGACAGCTATGTTGCTGTCACAGACTAGTTGGACACAGAGGAATGTTGGGAAGAACCAGCCAGGGAAGAAGGCTCAGAGCCCGGGGAGAGGTGGTGGGACCATGATGAGTGGTTCAGAGGGATAAGATTGGGAAGAGGCGGTGTCGGAAGCTGAGGAGGTAACAGGGATTAGTGAGCTGGGAGAGTCTGTGGCAGAGAGAAGCCCAGAATCAGAGGCAGAAACTGAGGCAGGAGAGGAGGAAGGCAGAGAGGCAGAGATGAGTCTGGCTGGGGAAGAGGCACAGGTGTCTCCCCATCCTGCTGCAACAAACTCCCCTCCCCACTGGTCTCCCAGACCCAGGAGAGGCATGAAAAGAGCGGAGGAGAGATTGGTGACTTGCAGGTGCAGTCTCCGATTGCTTCTTGGGGGGCAAGATCATGCTATGCTCATTAGGCCTGACACTCCTGTTTTTGCTAATAAAGAGTTAACTCTAACTTGCCTGGTGTGATTTACTGCTGGCTTGCTTATGACAGTGGCTTAGAAGGGCAACCCTCTGGCTGCAAAAGGTTCCTCATTCGTGATGTAGAGGATGGTGACTTACACAGGAATCAGAATTCTAGCCCCTGCCCCCAGTTATACACCTGTAGGAAAGCTCGCTGCTTCATCCTCTGCATTACAACAAATCGTACCTGAAGGCTGCAGCAGAAAAACGGTGAATCCTGAGGCGCTTAAGCTCTTGACGGAGACAGTGATTTCTGTGAGGGTCTCATCCACAGGGAAAGAGAGCTGAGATCCATCCAAGTGCTTATGGACCACTTTGACAGGGGCAGCATTCAGAGACAGCTCCATGATGCCCAAGACCCGGCCAAGTTCACCTTTGGTGGTCTTCACATAGAAGCCTCCGGAATATGCAGCTAGTTGTTCATAGATGTTAGCATAACCTTTCCGGGAAGCCTCCTCGGCAGCACCTGTGGAGAGGAAGGATGGAGTTTTGTCTTGAAACCGGTCTCCTCCCTTTCTCTGTTCACATCAGTGTGGGAATGTTCAGGGATGCAGGAGAGGATATATTGTTTGATTATAGCTTTTCCAACTTGTGTAAACAAGTTCACAATTTACCGGAGTAACATTCCCCTTTTTAAACTCACGACGGATGTGTTTGCTCAGGCTTGCTAAAGCCTCTATAATAACTGTTTTGGTATTTCCCCCTTATTCCCTCATAAAAGATAAGACATGACACAGTCTTCTGTAAAAGTATAAAAAGAGTTTACTCACTCACATTCTGTTCACAATTGGATCCCAGAAGGCAGACTTATCTTAGAAAAGGAACATATACCTGGAAACTATCTCATAAGGAGACAGTCCCTTTGTCCTCTCTTGGCTGGAGGTCAAGAGAGCATCTTTGGCTAAGCAGATGTTGCTTTTTCAATGCATGTAGTCAAAGATAGAGAGATGGCTGCCCTGTCCTGTGCTTTTGTCGTTAACTGCACAGGTGAGGCCACGCCCACCTCTAGTCACATGCAGAGGAAGTCTGTCCCAGCCCAGAAGGAAACAGGAAGTTTACCTGCTGGCTGGACAAACATTCCTCCCCATGTGTAAACATGTTCACTCTAGGAATGTTGTACTTGACTGCTCTTGTGTTTCACATCCCACAAGCAGGAAAGGCAAACCACAGCTTTTGGCAGCAGTTGCTTATAATAATTACACAATATAAGATGGGTCTGGTTCTGAATGATCTCTCAAAGGTCCTGCCCAAATTTTGTGACACTGGTTGTAGAAAGAGGCCGCTAAGGAAAGTCAAACCAACTGGACCTCGACTGATTGTCATGGTTCCTATGTACTGCCCCTGTTGTTGGAGGCAATATGCGTCTGAATGCCAGCTGCTGGGAATCGCAATAGGTAATAAAGGTACTCTTGCTTGTGTGCTTCTAATAGGCATCAGGTTGGTCAGTGTGAGAGCAGGATGCTACCCTAGATGGGACATATGCATGACCCAGCAGCACAGACAGCTCTTGTCTCCTCATGAGTCCAGCAGATTCTCCTTGGCTGCAAGGATGGGCTTTTGCACAACTGAAAAGATGGCCAGGTTCAGGAGATCTGTTGTCACCGGAGCAAATAGTTGGAGATCCTTCTGGAAGAGGGCAGGCTTTCCCTTCCTTTGCTCTCCCCTGTGGGAGGGGATATCACTGAGATGTCTGTGTGGGCACAAAAGAGGGCAACAGACAGGGATTCCTGGCACTGAGTCTGGAGAGAGACATAAGACTTCATTTGTAGCACCCTAGAAATGGGATAAATGCAAGAAAGCAAAGTGGCTGTCCAACAAAGCCTTATAGTTAGAGCTATGGTTCTCCCAGTAGTGATGTACGGAAGTGACAGCTGGACCATAAAGAAGGCTGATCACTGAAGAATTGATGCTTTTGAATTCTGGTGCTGGAGGAGATTCTTGAGAGTCCTATGGACTGCAAGAAGATCAAACCTCTCCATTCTGAAGGAAATCAGCCTTGAGTGCTCACTGGAAAGACAGATCGTGAAGCTGAGGCTCCAATACTTTGGCCACCTCATGAGAAGAGAAGACTCCCTGGAAAAGACCCTGATGTTGGGAAAGGCACAAGGAGAAGGGGATGACAGAGGACGAGATGGTTGGACAGTGTTCTCGAAGCTACCAGCATGAATCCGACCAAACTGTGGGAGGCAGTGGAAGACAGGAGTGCCTGGCACACTCTGGTCCATGGGGTCATGAAGAGTAGGACATGACTAAATGACTAAACAACAAAAGAAATGGGATGCAGGTGGCGCTGTGGTTTAAACAGGTGGCTTGCCGATCGGAAGGTCGGCAGTTCGAATCCCTGCGACAGGGTGAGCTCCCATTGTTTGGTCCCAGCTCCTGCCAACCTAGCAGTTTTAAAGCAAGCAGTGCAAGTAGATAAATAGGTACCGCTCTGGCGGGAAGGTAAACGGCGTTTCCATGCGCTGCTCTCGTTCGCCAGAAGCGGCTTAGTCATGCTGGCCACATGACCTGGAAGCTGTCTGCAAACAAACACCGGCTCCCTCGGCCTTTAAAGCAAGATGAGCGCACAACCCCAGAGTCGTCCATGACTGGACCTGCCAGGGGTACCTTTACCTTTACTAGAAACCTAATGGGAGAGCAGGATCTGTTGTTATGTGAATGCGCTGAACCTTTGCATTATATGCTCAGCCTGCATATACCGGTATGTGTAAAGAAGCAAACAAACCACACAAACAATCCCAATTAGCCTCATTCAAAGGAAACCAACCCAGGGTATGCTGTGGAACTCCTTAAATCTCAGTGTTCAGATTGCATTGTGCATGAGCATGACACTATATAGCAGTCACTTCATGCTATCATCCTCTAGATGGCGACCAATGCAACAGAAAACAAGAAAAATTAAAAAAACATCAAGGCTCACTTCCAGACAACTTGGGATGCTCCCACATTCCTTACTGCAAGCAGTCTATTATTATTATTATTATTTGGCACCAGAGCATCAAATCCACTTAAGTGTGCAGATTCTGAACTAGTTGGCATCCCTCCCACAAAAAAAACACAAAAGAAAAAAAAAAGCAGGCATATGGAAGTGGTCCAAGATACAAACAAACCATAATGATAAACCAGGCAACAACAATGGCAGAAACAATTGGCAGCTCTGGCACAATACAGTGGTTCCTTGTTTCTCGAACGTAATCTGTTCCAGAAGTCCGTTTGACTTCCAAAACATTAAAAAACCAAGGTGTGGCTTCCGATTAGCGCAGGTGCCCCTGAAACAATAGCCGGCAACCACATCGGATGTTCGGCTTCTGATTTTTTTTTTTGCAAACCGGAACACTTACTTCCAAGGTTTGTGGTATTCGGAAGCCAATTTGTTTGTCAACTAAGCCGTTCGAGAACCAAGGTTCCGCTGTATTGCTAAAGGACCAAAAACCAAAACAGAACATGCATGCTTTGCATGCGAAAGGCCTGAAATTCAGTCCCTGGGATGTCCAGGGAGGGCTCCTCTGGAAGTCCTGGAAAGCTGCTCTCAGCCAGTGAAGACACACTTGAGGCAGGTGGACCAGTGACCTGACTCTGCATAAGGCCGCTTCCACATATTCCTGTATATGAAGCCCTGGCTCACTTGGAGGACATGCAGACATTTTCGTTCCTCCAGCTCACTCTGGTTGCTCTAGCATGGTTGGGAAAACTGTGGCCCTCCAGATGTTGCTGGTCTGCAGCTCCCATCAGCCCTGGTCATTGTCCCTGCTGGCTGAAGCTGCGGGATCTGGAGTCGAGCAAGATCTGCAGGGCCACAGATGTTGCGATAGAAAAAAAGAATAACATCTTCAACACGCCCCTGCCTTATCCATGCTTCATATATTACGGAGGCAGCATGGGACTGGATCACACAGATGGTCTCGTATTGAACAAATTTCCCCATAGCCATTACAGACCACGAATTCCATGCAGGCAAGTCAGTGGGAAGATGAAGGTGGGGCAGATCTCTCCAATCCTCTTTCACCTGCCCACTTGGTTTCAGTGCTGGCTACAAAGGAAGAGAAAAACACCCCTCCTGTCCTGCCCTTTCACCAGCCTATCTGGGATGAGCACCCCCGCTTTAAAGAGCAGTAACTTTGGGTTAAACCACAGAGCCCAGGGCTTGCTGATCAGAAGGTCGGCGGTTCAAATCCCCGCGACGGGGTGAGATCCCGTTGCTCGGTCCCTGCTCCTGCCAACCTAGCAGTTCAAAAGCACATCAAAGCACAAATAGGTAAATAGGTACCACTCTGGCGGGAAGGTAAACAGCGTTTCCGTGCGCTGCTTTGGTTCGCTCTTAGTCATGCTGGCCACATGACCCAGAAGCTGTACGCCGGCTCCCTCGGCCAATAAAGCAAGATGAGCGTTGCAACCCCAGAGTCGGCCACGACTGGACCTAATGCTCAGGGGTCCCTTTACCTTTACCTAACTTTTGTGGGCTGATCACAAAGAAGTGGTCCCCACTTCACTAACATGGCTGTTGGGCCACAGACCACCTCATTTTCTCCCCCATTTTCTGTTCATATTGTGGATATTTCACCCCTCCCATTGTGAGAACCTCAGGATGTTTTCAGAAAGCAGGGGGCGGAATCTGCTCATCGCTTCTTCTGCTCCAGCCTGACTCTGTGGGAGTCTGAGTGTTATCTGTGTAGAGATAAGATGGCTGCATAAGAAACTGTAACACTCATGCAGTCTAGAAGCCTCCGTTAGTCTTTAGTTTATTTTGGTTTGCAGTAGCTGTAATAGAATAAAGAAGTTAAGCTTCAGAGCCGTTGTTCGTGTGATTCATACTCTGCTGTGCTGACTTTGGTGCTCACAGCTCAAAGTTGTGAGTCCGTTGCACTTAGACCTGCTCTCCCACAGTGGAAGGTCTCTGGAAGTGCTTCCCAGCTCGCCTGGCCCAGTCGGGGCAGAAGAGGTTGAGCCCAGTCATTGGCACCCGCTCAAAGGCGAAGCTGACAAATACTTGCCAGGATTTACATACCTCTGCGTTTCCGGCTGGAACAATAACCCGTGAGAGCAAAGTTCACCACAGACTTAGAGGAATCAATCAGGACGGTGACTTTATCTTTCAGATATTCATCTTTAGCTCCAGCATCAGTAAAGGTGAAGATCTCAGACCTGGAGAAGATGAAAAGGGATCTTATGGAAGAGAGTTGAAGAAGCTAACAGTATGCTGTACAGGCAGGTGAGCAAATTGTGGGATAAGCCGCCTCACCTACTGACCTAGATAAGCACCTACGGGACCGCCTCTCCTGGTATGCCCCACGGAGGACCTTAAGGTCCATATATAGCAACACCCTAGAGGTCCCGGGCCCTAAGGAAGTTAGATTAGCCTCAACCAGAGCCAGGGCCTTCTCAGCACTGGCTCCGGCCTGGTGGAACGCTCTGCCTCATGAGACCAGGGCCCTGCAGGATCTGATCTCTTTCCGCAGGGCCTGTAAGACAGAGTTGTTCCGCCTGGCCTTTGGCTTGGAATCAGTTTGATTCCCTCCCCCTCTTTCTTTTCCTTTCTCCTCCTGTGAAGAGGCTGCATCCTAATGTTTTAATGTTGTATCTTAATCTTTTAAACTGTATTTTAATCAACTTGATTTTATTATTGGTTGTTAGCCACCCTGAGCCCGGTCTTGGCTGGGGAGGGCGGGGTATAAATAAATAAAAAATTGTTGTTGTTGTTGTTGTTGTTGTTGTTGTTGTTGTTGTTGTTATTATTATTATTATTATTATTATTATTATACAACCAACATGCTGAAGTGTAATAAATGTATGAAGGGGTTAAGACCATAGTGTAAGCTGCCCTGCCAGGCTTACCTAGGCTATTCCTCCTAACCTTGGGAGAAACTGTTATCAAGCCTTGGTTCTTCCCATTCCACCATGTGAATCCTACCAGTAAGGAAGTCTAAGCTGGATGCTTCAAGCTGGACTACGTGGGGCTACCTTTGAAGGTGACCCAGAAACCACAAGTAATCCAGAATGTGGCAGCTAGACTGGTGACTGGGAGTGGCCACTGAGACCATATAACACCGGTTCTGAAAGGCCTACATTGGCTCCCAGTATGTTTCCGAGCACAATTCAAAGTGTTGGCACTGACCTTTAAAGCCCTAAGCAGTCTTGGCCCAGTAAAGCTGAAGGAGCGTTTCCACCCCCATTGTTCAGCCCAGACACTGAGGTCCGGTTCTGAGGGCCTTCTGGCAGTTCCCTCCCTGCGAGATTACAGGGAACCAGGCAGAGGGCCTTCCCAGTAGTGGCACCCGCCCTGTGGAACACCCTCCCATCAGATGTCAAAGAGAACAACAACTACCAGACTTTTAGAAGACACCTGAAGGCAGCCCTGTTTAGGGCAGTTTTTAATGTTTAATGTTTATTCTGTTTTTAATATTCTGTTGGGAGCTGCCCAGAGTGTGGGTGAGGTATAAATAATACTATTATTATTATTATTATTATTATGTGGCTTAATCAAGCTGTCAGTGTTTCTGTACAAATAATTCAGAAACATTTACCACTTTGGAACCTAAGGTTGGAAAGAAAGAAATCCAAGGCTAAGGGATTTAATAGAGCACCAGGTTTCTGGGTACTCAAACCAAGGTGGTAGTAGGACTGGAGGAACAAGGGTAACAAGAAGATTTGTTTCAGGAATAAGGGAAGAAAGGGCAGACCGTGGCAGGCTGTGCTCCAAAGCCAACTTCAGACCGCTTAGTGCCAACTCTGGGCAGTCACCACCGCCATCAGCTTTGAGCTTAGAGATGAAGGACTTAAACTCATCCACGTCATGAGTCTCTTGGACTGGGCCGACACCTGCAGGGGTACATATGAGAGGGACTGAGTTGTGAAGACATGAACCAAACGCTGCAGATACAGACATACCCCAAGCCAGGGGTAGCCAATATTACACCCTCCACGTTGGACTACAATTCCCACCAGCCCTGACCATTTGCTGTGCTGGCTAGGACTGATGGGAGTTGTAGTCTAAAAATATCTGGAGAGCACCAAGTTGGCTATCCCTGCTCTCTAGTATTTTATTTATTCAGTTCACTTTCTATCCTTCCCCTTTATGGGTCAATAACATTTTAATAACGAAACAAAATACAGTGGACGCTCGGGTTGCGAACGTGATCCGTGCGGGATGCACGTTCGCAACCCACAGCGTTTGCAACCTGTGTCTGTGCACGCACAGGTTACGATTCGGTGCTTCTGTGCATGTGCAAAGCGCGATTCAGTGCTTCTGCGCATGAACAACCGCCGAAACCTGGAAGTGACCAGTTCCGCTATTTTGGGGTTTTGGCGGTCCGTAACCTGAAAAAATGCAACCTGAAGCGGCTGTAACCCGAGGTATGACTGTATACATTAAAAATACCTGTCACAATTATGGTGCAATTCAGGGGCATATTAGTAGTGCTGCACCCCCTTCTATCTATGAGCAGTGATAGAAGCAAAAGCTGAAAGGAAGAAGCTTCTACTTCAGTTGTCATGAAAAGCCTCAATGCATTCAGGAAGTCTGCACTGGACAGCCTGGGGTTGGAGCTATTATTATTATTATTATTATTATTATTATTATTATTATTATTATTATTATTATTAAAAACCGTGCCACAAAACAATTCTGAGAAACAGGAGGGCAACACAGAAAACTTTTGATTACAGGGTAACTTCACATTTGATCTGTACTGCTTTGTACCACTTTTGATTTCTGTCTTTCGATGTCATGGTTGCTTTTAGAACACTTCTCATTGTTCCGTTCGCAAGCTGTCCTGAATTTTTTATTTATTTATAGAAGGGCAGCATATCAATTATTCAAATTTATCATTCCCTGGGTTCCTTCAAGACGACGTTTGGGATATAAATGCAGCCGCCGCCACCAGCTATGACCCTCCCCTTCTCGTTGCACTCCAACTCCCATCAGCATCCCAGGCACCAAGGGCCAATGGTGAGGGAAGATGGGAGTTGTGGTCTCTGATAAAACTTGGAGGGCCACAGTTCCTGTGGGCCATCACACACTGTTTGGGTTCACTGTGAAGAGTGAGCAAAAAGGATGGCAATTCCAGATCAAGCATAGCTGTCAACCGTCCCTTATTTGGCGGGAAAGTCCCTTATCCCAGCGCCGTGTCCCGCTGCTGTCCCTTATTGATGATGTCCCTTAAATTTCCCGGGTTTCAAAGGAAGCAGCTCCTCTCCCTCCCTCCCCGCCGGCCAGGGAGGAGGGAGGCTCCAACTGTGTTGCTTGGCTGTGTTGCTCACCCAATAAGGAGTCTAAGAACAACTGGGGGGTGGAGCTTGCATGCCTTGTGCCTGGGGACTCGCCTTTGCTCAGCGCTTCCCAGCGGAGAGGTGACGGTGGTTTTCCTTGCTGCATCCCCTTTGCCGGGTTGCTGCACTGTGGGAACCACCGCTTGAGGCTTCGTTTGGCTGCTGGCTGGGCTTTCTGCCTTTGGCTCAGAGGGGCTCAGAAGTCGAACATACCTGTGCTCTGAAAATCTCTTATTTTGACTGCTGATCCCTTATTTTCGAGGCTGCTGGTCCCTTATTTTCAAATCTGTAAGCTGATAGCTATGAAACCAAGTGGACTCATTTGGGAGAAATAAACTCTTTTGCTTTGCATCCTCACCTGGATCATTGAACGGAACAAGAATGTAGTTAAAGGGTGCGTCTGGGGAGCTGGAATACTTTCGGATGAGCTCAATGCAGGTGGTTTGGGCCTGTTTTATGTCATCTGACATGCTGCCGGTTGTGTCTATTACAAAGGTGAGTGAATAGCCTTCCAGGCTGAAAAACTTCTTAAAGGTATCGCTGCCCACCTTGTCCAGGAGGCCGTACCCTAGTGAAATGCAGAGTGAAAACAGGTTATGTCTAGAGCTGGTTTTCAACCTCGTGATATATCGCCAGCAAAATATCTGAAATAAGGATGGAGCTATGTTAGAGGCATTGGCTATTTTTTGCACACAAACACAAACACCAGCGCGATCCTGGTGGGGTGCCATCGCGGCTGCCCCCCCCCCACGCTGGGTGCCACGTCCCTGTGGGTGGCATGCCACGCCCCCAGGATGCGCGCCGGCCACGCCCCTGCCTGCTCTCCGCTCCCTGGTGCTGGAACATGAAGCTCTGCCACTCAATGTGGGTGCCCCTATGGTTTTGACTATGGGCTTACCATCTCCTACAAAGAAGTCCCTTGTGGCTTGTATGGCTAGTTCGGCTGCTTGTTGATGCAGCTGATGATGTGGGGAGAGGCGGGGGTCATTTGTCTCCTTGTTGATCCCCCCCGTGGGAGAGAAATATTGCAGCGGATCGTTTCTTCCGCCATGTCCACATTTGCCTACAAAGAGAATACAGGAAATAATAATAAGCTGGACTGGATCAGAGCAATGTTGCATCTACGTACGTCAGGCATATATATATTAATATTTTTTATAATATTTAATATTATTTTTATAATATTTAATATTATTTTATTGTATTATATTAAGTTTATACATATACAGTGGTACCTTGGGTTACATACGCTACAGGTTACATACGCGCTAACCCAGAAATAGTACTTCGGGTTAAGAACTTTGCTTCAGGATGAGAACAGAAATCGTGCTCTGGCGGCGCGGCAGCAGCAGGAGGCCCCATTAGCTAAAGTGGTGCTTCAGGTTAAGAACAGTTTCAGGTTAAGAATGGACCTCCGGAACGAATTAAGTTCTTAACCCAAGGTACCACTGTGTGTGTGTGTGTGTGTGTGTGTGTGTGTGTGTATAATTATAATACAATAAAAACAAATCTGCAATAAATCTTTAAAATCCAAACAAATATAAAATGCAAATATAAGACCACTAAAATATGTCTCTGTATGTTGATACTATTAATGGATAATGAATTAATGAATTTTAATCTGTTTTTTATTATCAATTCTGATAGGAAGCCATGTTGGTCTGATGCAGACAAAATAAATAAAAATAATAAAAAGTTGTCCAGTAGCACCTTAGAAGCCAACTAAGTTTTTTCTGGGTATTGTGCATGCACACTTCTTCAGATACCAAAGAAGTGTGCATGCACATGAAAGCTTATACCCAGAACAAACTTGGTCTCTAAGGTGCTACTGGACAATTTAAAAAAAATATATATTATCAAGTTTCGGTAAATTTGTGGCTCTTCTTAGAAATGACCCCCCCAACATAATAAAATACAACATAAATCACAACTATAACCCCTCTCCCAACCACCATATCACGGGGGCCAAAGTAATCTGGAATTTGCCTGTCTGGTTTCCAGTACAGTACTAGAGCTATCGTGTTAAAGTAAAGCAAAAAAGGGGGACAACTGGCAACAAAACAAAATAAACTCCAGCAATGATCTCTGGCCTTACCTTTGGGTTTTGACATGCACTGTCCTGCTTTGTACCCACTTGTGAGCAGGTCATTCACCACGATGTTTCCATCACATGAGAACTGGCCTCTGTTAAGCAATGTGGAAGTTGGTAAATGTATTGTTTTTTGATTACTGGTAATTTATTTCCCCCCAAACCTCAGGCTTTTATAACATTATTTACACAATGAGTCCCATCTGATTGGCTGATTCTGCTTTCCTCCTAGAGCCTGATTGGTCTTCTCCTGCAGGCCTATCAGTTGTTGCATTCTACGAACCTACCAGCCTAACAGGCTGATTAAATCCCTCCTGGAGCCTGATTGGTCTTCTCCTGCGAGCCAATCAGTTGTATCATTCTAGGATCCTACCTGCCTATTGTTCTAGGATCTAAGCTTAGTACATAGCAAAGCCCATGGAAGGAGGTGAGGGGAGAACATGAGACTTACCCTGGGAGCCTTTTGCAGTTGTCACAGGTCTTCTTAGAAGCAGGAGCAACAGGGAAAACAGGACTGGCTGGGTTTACTGTAGAAAACACAGGAAGGGGGAAAGATGCTGTTTTAGCAGAGACATCACCTTGCCAACAAAGGTCCGTATAGTTAAAGCTATGGTTTTCCCAGTAGTGTATAGAAGTTAGAGCTGGACCATAAAGAAGGCTGATCACCGAAGAATTGATGCTTTTGAATTCTGGTGCTGGAGGAGACTCTTGAGAGTCCCATGGACTGCAAGAAGATCAAACCTCTCCATTCTGAAGGAAATCAGCCCTGCGTCTTCACTGGAAGGACACATCCTGAAGCTGAGGCTCCAATACTTTGGCCACCTCATGAGAAGAGAAGACTCCCTGGAAAAGACCCTGATGTTGGGAAAGATGGAGGGCACAAGGAGAAGAGGACGACAGAGGACAAGACGGTTGGACAGTGTTCTTGAAGCTACCAGCATGAGTTTGACCAAACTGCGGGAGGTAGTGGAGGACAGAGGTGCCTGGCGTGCTCTGGTCCAGGGGGTCACAAAGAGTCGGACACGACTAAACAACTGAACAACAACAACGAACTTCTCTTAAAGCTGTAATTCAGCAGCTCAGACAGATTTATCACGATTCTGTAAACTGATTTGAGACCACAAGTGGAAAAAGCAGGCTATATGTTTTTAAAATTTGCTCAGTAAAAAATGCAAAAGGTTCTTTGGATCCCTTGACTGATTCCCACTGACTAGTTGGAATGAATTTGTCTAACTCTGTAGGATGGTCAAACTGGGCAGGGTCAAACAACAGCATTAAGGATTGCAAAGAGAGAGAGAGAGAGAGAGAGAGAAAGAAAGAAAGAAAGAAAGAAAGAAAGAAAGAAAGAAAGATGCCTATTGTAGATGACACCAAACTGGGAGGGGTGGCTAACACCCCAGAGGACAGAATCACACTTCAAAACGACCTTGACAGATTAGAGAACTGGGCAAAAACAAACAAGATGAATTTTAACAGGGAGAAATGTAAAGTATTGCACTTGGGCAAAAAAAATGAGAGGCACAAATACAAGATGGGTGACACCTGGCTTGAGAGCAGTACATGTGAAAAGGATCTAGGAGTCTTGGTTGACCACAAACTTGACATGAGCCAACAGTGTGACGCGGCAGCTAAAAAAGCCAATGCAATTCTGGGCTGCATCAATAGGAGTATAGCATCTAGATCAAGGGAAGTAATAGTGCCACTGTATTCATAGAATCATAGAATCATAGAGTTGGAAGAGACCACAAGGGCCATCGAGTCCAACCCCCTGCCAAGCAGGAAACACCATCAGAGCACTCCTGACATATGGTTGTCAAGCCTCTGCTTAAAGACCTCCAAAGAAGGAGACACCACCACACTCCTTGGCAGCAAATTCCACTGTCGAACAGCTCTTACTGTCAGGAAGTTCTTCCTAATGTTTAGGTGGAATCTTCTTTCTTGTGGTGCCCAGAACTATTCTGCTCTGGTCAGACCTCACCTGGAGTACTGTCACCTAGAGGAGGGAGAAAGGTTGTTTTCTGCTGCTCCAGAGAAGCGGACATGGAGCAATGGATCCAAACTACAAGAAAGAAGATTCCACCTAAACATTAGGAAGAACTTCCTGACAGTAAGAGCTGTTCGACAGCGGAATTTGCTGCCAAGGAGTGTGGTGGAGTCTCCTACTTTGGAGGTCTTTAAGCAGAGGCTTGACAACCATATGTCAGGAGTGCTCTGATGGTGTTTCCTGCTTGGCAGGGGGTTGGACTCGATGACCCTTGTGGTCTCTTCCAACTCTATGATTCTATGATTCTAAGAAAGAAAGAAAGAAAGAAAGAAAGAAAGAGAGAGAGAGAGAAAGAGAGAGTAATTTTACCATGATTGGAATAATTTAATTTTTGGAAGGTTCAGTATCATCAGCTTCTTTTGAGCCTTCTAAGTTGTCTTAGATTTAATCTAAGGTTACCAGATTTTTCTCAATGAATCCGGGGACACTTTTCAACTTCAATGGATTTTGTATAGGGACTGATTTGTAAATCCGGGGACTGTCCCCGGGAAACGGGGACGTCCGGTAACCTTAAATTTTAATCAACAGATTTTATGACGATTTCCATCTGAAATCAACATCCAGCTGATATCTTTGCATCGCCATTGGGACTTACACAGGTGTTCGTAAGGTTTGGTTTTTCCCAGCTCAACCCAGTTGGTGTTACTGTAGAATTTCTGGAGGATGTGAAGAGCTTTTCCAGCGCTTCGGCGAGCTGATTCCAAAGCTGACGAGCTCACGGGGACTTTCAGGCTGGCCAGCATAGAGTTCTGCAGGTTTCGAAGTTGGCTTATACCTGGCAATCAGAAGAATTTTAAGAGAGATTAAAATAAAAGATCAGAATTTGTTTATGTATGCCACAGCCGCCGCAAGAATCCTACTGGCCCCAAAATGGAAAAATACAAGATTTACCAACCATCCAGGAGTGGCAGGTGAAGATGACAGATTTTGCGGAACTTGCCAAATTGACAGGGAGGATCCGGGACCAAGAGGACCACAGATACAATAACAATTGGAGTAAATTTATTGAATATTTAAAGGAGAACAGCAAAAGCTTAAAGACACTAGCAGGACTGGAATAATACCTTCAGTATAAAATAGTAGCGTTATGACAATAATATACGCAATAAGTATGTGACGTATATACCAGCTGCTGAGAGGGAGGGAGGTCGAGACTCAGCAGAGTCAAAAGGATTATACTGTGATAATAAGGATTGTTGGAAAAAGGATTTTATATATATATATATATATATATATATATATATATATATGTGTGTGTGTGTGTGTATGTGTGTGTGTGTGTGTGTGTGTGTGTGTGTATATAGGAACTCAAACACTGAGATCCTGCTCTGTTCCAGTAACAAGAAGCCGAAAGCACCAGCCTGAAGATGACGAGTGAGACCTCGTCGAAACGTCGCCTAGACACCCCAACTCTTACACGGGAAGACACCCGAAGACACCAAAACCTGCATATATATATATATATATATATTTGCTTTCGTAGATTTTCACGGGTACAGGAATGCAGGTTTTGGTGTCTTCGGGTGTCTTCCCGTGTAAGAGTTGGGGTGTCTAGGCGACGTTTCGACGAGGTCTCACTCGTCATCTTCAGGCTGGTGCTTTCGGCTTCTTGTTACTGGAACAGAGCAGGATCTCAGTGTTTGAGTTCCTATAAATACTGTTGAGGGGGTGTGGTGTATACCCCCTCAACAGTATTTATAGGAACTCAAACACTGAGATCCTGCTCTGTTCCAGTAACAAGAAGCCGAAAGCACCAGCCTGAAGATGACGAGTGAGACCTCGTCGAAACGTCGCCTAGACACCCCAACTCTTACACGGGAAGACACCCGAAGACACCAAAACCTGCATTCCTGTACCCGTGAAAATCTACGAAAGCAAATATCTCACCTCTACGGGGAGGAAACCTTCCAGCTGACAAGAACCTACGAGAAACTAGAAATCCGAAGAGCCACCATCTTATGTGATCTCTTGTTCCTACGCAACTGCCGAGACAACAACTTAATTCCCACATGCTTCCAACTTAAATTCCACTCTAAAACCCCAGCTACCGAAAGGATCCTGAAACGAACTGAACTATCCCTAATCAGAAACGAACTACATAAGAAAAGATACTGTCAGGGAACTGCCATCAGAGCATCAGGTGGTGGAGGGACTCAGGCAGGATGAAAGAGACTCAACTGCTGAAGCAGGGACCAGCAGGGGGAGGAGTGGGTCTCTGAGGGAATGCGAGCAGGAGGGAGGGCTCAGGGAGGCTTCCAGCGAGAACAGTGGGGAGGTATCGGAGTCTCCCATAGGGAGACCCACACCTCGCAGGAAACTGTCACGCCGTGAGTCCAGGAGACGCGTTTCCGTTAAGGAACTTCTTTGCTGGAAACGCTTCCGCAGACAGCCACTGTCGGACTCTACTAGTGACTAGAGCAGACATGTCTGAGGAGCTCCGTCACACACGGAGGTTTGTGGGGTCGCACAAACTCTGAGGGAGCACGTTTTCACGCACAAGCAGCTAATCAAACCCTCACAGCAGTCCGACAGTTTTTGTACGCTGCCTGTGCAAGAGAAGGCATCATGAGCGAACCAACCGGAACCGGAGGAGCAGGGGCTGGAGCTGGTCCAAGCTTGGAAGATAGATACCGAGCGTTGGAGGTTCAACTGGCCCTGCAGACGGCGAGGTTGGAGGAGAGAAGGGCTCAGGATGCAGACAAGAAGGGGAGAGCCACGCAATTCCCCAGAAAGGTACCTGGATTGGTGCAGAAATTTGGGGGGGACCCCAAGGACTACCATGCTTTTAGGACAGAGATGCAATATGCCCTTAATGTGCAGTTCGATGAGTTCCCTGATGAGGAAGCGCGAGTTGCTTTTGTAATTGGGCATCTTGAGAAAGGAGCTAGAGACTGGGTTCGACCCCTAATGGCAACACACAATGAAATACTAAAGGACACAATGAAGTTCTTTCGTGCAATGGATATCATGTTTGCCAGCGATATTGAGGAAGGGGTGGTGCGCAGACAGTTAATGGCTTGTAAGCAGGGAAGTCGATCTGTCCGTGAATATTGGACTGAGTTTACCATGCTGATTCACAGACTGAGTTGGGATTTATCGGCGGCACCCGTTCAAATGCTATTTGAAGAAGGTCTTTCTTCGGGGGTGAAAGACGAGCTGGCACGGAGCCCCAGGGCGGAGTCTATGGATCAGCTGACCAAATCTGCGCTGACCATAGGAGCGCGGCAGGAGGCAAGAGCCTTGGAGAGGCGGGAAGGGAGAGGGGAACGTTGGAAGGAGTTCCGCATTCCAGACATTCCTGAGCCAGCTTTCCCGCCGGCAGAGCCGATGGAAATCGGAACAGCGCGCGCGCGCGCATTTTCAAAAAACAGCGAGGGAGCTAAGAAGGAGGGAAAGGGCCCCCGGAAATGCTATCTCTGCCAACAGCCAGGCCACTTTGCCAGAGTCTGCCCCCAGAGGAAGGAATGGCAAGGGATGGTGGGAGCTGTTGAGGGGGGAGAAGAAGGGGGAGCGGAGCAGGTAAAAGCCAACGCCTGGTTGCCACAATTGGGGCACTGCAGCCAGGCCAAAGAGCAGTGAAAGTGCCCGTGCCAGAAGCTCCTCGACCTGCTCTAGTGATTGAAGTGTCGCTAGAGCTGCAGAATGGGCACCCCCTAAAAATAAAGGCGCTATTGGACTCAGGCAGCTCCTGCAATTTTATGAGCAAGGAGTTTGCTGCTGAACACCAGATACAGACCATCCCTTTAAGCAACCCCCTGCAGGTGACCACGATTGATGGCAGGGAGTTGTTGGGAGGAGGAGTCCGCTTGCAGACTGTCCCAATGATAATGAGGGTGGCAAGGCACACAGAACTGATAGCGTTTAATGTGGCCACCCTGGGAGGCGCTCCCATTATTTTGGGAATGAGCTGGCTAGCTCTACATGATCCGCTGGTTGGCTGGCATCAAAGAGTGGTGTCCTTTGGTTCAGCACATTGCCTAGAACACTGCAAAGGGGAGAAGGGTTCAGCAGGGGCCCAAGCCACCCTAGCAGGGACTGAAGTAATGGGGAAGGTGAAGGTACCACCACAGTATGCAGATCTCAGCGACGTGTTCAGCGAGAAGGAAGCTGACCAACTACCACCTCATAGACCCTTTGATTGTCAGATCAATTTACTCCCTGGAGCACAGCTTCCTGTAGGCAAGTTGTATGCCATGTCAGACAGAGAAATGCAGGAGTTGCGAGAGTTCATTGACAAGAACCTGAAGAGAGGCTTCATCAGAGAGTCCAAAGCCGCAGGGGGGAGCCCAGTGTTCTTTGTGGACAAAAAAAATGCGGACAAGCCGAGACTTGTATGTGATTTTAGGCGGCTGAATGCAGTGACTGAACCGGTGGCGTTCCCTATGCCCAGAATTGATGATATTTTGACCAGGGTGAGGAAGGGAAAGATTTTCACAAAGCTGGATCTAAGGGGGGCGTACAACCTGATACGCATAAGGAAAGGGGATGAATGGAAAACCACCATGTTTACCCCTTTGGGGGCGTTTGAATACCTCGTTATGCCATTTGGATTACAAGCAGGCTCCGCGTGTTTTCAATCTTTTATGAACCACGTGCTGGGCCCTTTGCTCTACAAGAATTGCGTTGCCTTTCTAGATGATGTGTTGGTGTATTCTGAGAATGAGGAGCAACATGTGAGAGACGTCAGAGAAGTGTTGAGCAGACTGCAAGCCAACAGGCTGTGGGTCAAACTGGAGAAGTGTCGGTTCCATACCAAGGAGGTGGAATTCCTGGGGTACCGCCTGTCAGACAAGGGATTGGCCATGGATCCCGGCAAGGTACAGGCAGTGCTGGAATGGAAAACACCCAAAACCAAGAAGGATGTGCAGAGGTTCCTAGGGTTTGGAAACTTTTATCGTAAGTTCATCCGCAACTTCGCCCATCTGACGGCGCCCATCACTGACTGTCTCAGCAGTAAAAAGAAGTTTGTATGGACGGCGGAGGCGGAGCGAGCGTTTGAGGAACTGAAAAGGGCCTTCGCCTCTGAAGAACAACTTCTGCATGTGGATTTACGAAAGAAGCTAAGGGTTGAAACAGACGCATCTGACAGAGCCATAGGGGCGGTGCTTCTTCTGCAGCCGGGGAAGGAGGAGTCAGAGTGGCGTCCGTGTGCCTTCTTCTCGCGGAAGCTGAACAAATCCGAGAGGAATTACACGGTGTACGACCGAGAACTGCTTGCTATTCATGAGGCGTTCCGGAGATGGAGGCATCTGCTAGTTGGTGCACAACATAAAGTGCAAGTGTGCACGGATCATAAAAATCTAGAGTACTGGAGAACGGCGCGAGTGCTCAACCAAAGGCAGTTGAGATGGGCCCAAGAGTTCTCCAAATTTAACTTTGAGATTTGTTATGTGCCAGGCCCAGAGAATGTTAGGGCGGACGCTCTCTCACGCAAACCTGAATATTTGGAGGGGGAGGGAGCACCCGAAGAAACCCATATCATTCCAGAGGACCGCTGGGTGTGTGGGGCGACTTTGGTGGGGCAAAGGGAATTGGTAGAGGGTACGGTGCAGGATGCATACGCCCAGGGGAAACTCAGGGATCTCAGAGGGGAGGAAGACAAATCCGGTGGTTTTGAGGAGAGAAATGGGGCATTGTATTATAAGGGAGCGTTATATATACCTGAAGGGGAATTGAGGGAGAAGGTACTCAAGCAGCTGCACGATAGCCCCACAGCAGGGCACTTTGGGCAACACAAAACCATGTGGCTGGTTACCAGGGAATTTTGGTGGCCCAAGGTCAGGGAAGATGTGCGGGAGTATGTGAGAGGGTGTGAACAATGCCAAAGAGCCAAGGGGGAGAGGCAGGCGCCGGCTGGTTTATTAGAACCACTGCCCACACCTGAGAGACCGTGGGAAGCAGTGGCAATAGATTTCATGACTGATCTGCCAAGGTCTAGAGGGAAAACAGCCATCATGGTTGTAGTAGACCTGTTAACTAAAATGGCCCACTTCATAGCCTGCTCACATGCGGTTACAGCAGAAGAAACCGCCAAATTGTTTGTAGAGAATGTGTTTAGGTTGCATGGCGCCCCCTTGAGGGTGGTTTCAGACCGAGGGAAACAATTTACTTCCAGGTTCTGGAGGAAGCTCATGAGCTTACTGCATGTAGAGGTTAATTTCTCGACGGCCCGTCATCCTGAAACCAACGGGCAGGCGGAAAGAGCAAATGGGGTTCTCCAACAATATTTGAGGTGTTATGTTAATGACAGAGAAAATGATTGGGCGGAGAAGTTGGCGTTGGCAGAATTTGCCTACAACAATGCAGAGAACGTGTCCACGGGGATGAGCCCCTTTTTGGCTAATCACGGGTGCCATCCCAGAGCCTTCCCAGGGGGGGAGGGGGAGAACTGGAGCGTTCCAGCTGCAGAACAGTTCGTGGAAGAAATGGAAGCGATCCATCGCCAGCTCCAACTCAACTTAAACAGGGCTAAGGAGGAATATAAGAGGCAGGCAGACAAAAACAGGAGGGAAGGTGAAACCATCAGGGTGGGGGACCAGGTGTGGCTGTCAACCCAAGGGTTGCCATTCAAAGGAGGTTGTAAGAAATTAAGACCCAAAAGGCTGGGTCCGTTTGAAGTCATACAGCAGGTCAATCCAGTGGCTTTCAGGCTCCGGTTACCGAACCACATGAAGCTGCACCCAGTTTTTCACAGGTCGTTGCTGTCACCGTATAGAGGAGACAGTGAGGGGAGGGTCACTAGGGGACCAGCAATGGAGGAGAAGGAACACAGCTACCATGTAGCGGAGATCCTCGATTCCAGGTGGAAGGGAGATCAAGTAGAGTATTTGGTAATGTGGGAAGGGGAACCGGAGTCGGAAAACACCTGGGTTAGGGCAGAGGATGTCAATGACGAGGTTTTAATAGAGACTTTTCATCAGAGGTTCCCACGTAAACCTCAGCCTGTAGCGAGGTTCCGAAGGGAATACTTTGCCACCACCGACGAGGAAGAGGAGTTGGAGGGGTTCCCAGATTCTGAAGAGGAGGAGGATGCAGCTGGCCAGGACGACGATCGATGGAGAGAATTGTTCGAGACGTCAGAAGATGAGGAAGATTCGTTTCGGGGTTTTAGCCCTTCACCTCCCAGGGGGGAGGAATTGGGAGGGGGTGAGGGGGGCCCTGGAGGGGAGGTGGATGTCAGGGAACTGCCATCAGAGCATCAGGTGGTGGAGGGACTCAGGCAGGATGAAAGAGACTCAACTGCTGAAGCAGGGACCAGCAGGGGGAGGAGTGGGTCTCTGAGGGAATGCGAGCAGGAGGGAGGGCTCAGGGAGGCTTCCAGCGAGAACAGTGGGGAGGTATCGGAGTCTCCCATAGGGAGACCCACACCTCGCAGGAAACTGTCACGCCGTGAGTCCAGGAGACGCGTTTCCGTTAAGGAACTTCTTTGCTGGAAACGCTTCCGCAGACAGCCACTGTCGGACTCTACTAGTGACTAGAGCAGACATGTCTGAGGAGCTCCGTCACACACGGAGGTTTGTGGGGTCGCACAAACTCTGAGGGAGCACGTTTTCACGCACAAGCAGCTAATCAAACCCTCACAGATACCTACTAAACCAAACCAACAAAGATCTGCTCACTCTTCACCTCAAACTCTGTAACAAAATCCACCCTGCACTCTGGGACAAATGCAAACAACTAGCCGTCTGGAGAGCTGAAACTGAGACCTCACATAAGACAGACACACACACCAACAAACTCCACAAACTAGAGAAACGCCAGAAGCCCAGCCACCCTCCACAACAACCCATGAAACAAACAGTACATAACATATCAGACAGGATCCTCACCTCAACTGAAACCAAAGTACTCTCCAAAGGTTTCAACTTTGCAGTCGCCCCGAGACGCATCCCCACGGAAAACATCATATGCGGAGTCGAAGCTAGCCTAACCAAAATCAACCCAGATGAAGCCAATAAAATCAGACTTGAAGTCACCAACATCCTCTGCTCCAGCAAACCACCCAGAAGCAATTTACACAAAGAAGAACAGAAAGCACTCACCAACCTGAGGAAAGACAACAACATAATCATTCTCCCAGCAGACAAAGGTAATGCCACTGTTGTGATGAACACATCGGACTACCAAGCAAAACTATCAAATCTACTCCAAGACCCTACCTACCAACCTATAAAAACAGATCCCACCACCTATCTGGAAAAAACCACCAAATCCAAAATAAAAGCCTCTCCTATCAGTGAAGAAATCCAGCTAAGAATCATCCCCAGAGAAAAATCATCCAGATGCCCCAAACTCTACGGTCTCCCCAAGATACACAAAGAAGGAACTCCACTCAGACCAATAGTCAGCTCCATAGGCTCACCTCTACAAAATCTCGCTAAATTTCTCGCTAAGCAACTTCAGCCCTATGCAGAATCCATCGCTTCACACGTTACAAACTCCTTCCAGTTCATAGAAACAATAAAGAAGCAAAACCTACATCCCGATGACCTACTTGTGAGCTTCGATGTTGTATCTCTCTTCACACAAGTGCCCATTAATGAAGCCTTGACAGCCATTCAAAACAAATACAATCCCCCCGAATACATCCTGGACCTGACCAACCACTGCCTAACCAACACGTACTTCATCCACAATGGACAAAGATACAAACAGATAGAAGGAGCACCTATGGGATCACCCCTCTCACCGGTCATCGCAAATCTGTACATGGAACACTTTGAAACCAATGCTTTAGACAAGTCAGAACACAAACCCAAACTTTGGCTCAGATATGTTGACGACACCTTTGTAATTTGGCCACACGGGAAGGAAAAACTAGATAGCTTCCTCACACATCTCAACAGCCTACACCCCAAAATACAATTCACTATGGAAATAGAAGCCAACAACCAACTTCCCTTCCTTGACGTCCTAATCTACAAAAAACCTGATGGCTCCCTAGGACACACTATCTACCGGAAAAACACACACACCAACCGCTACTTACATGCACAATCACACCACCACCCTGCACAAATAAACTCCGTAGCCAAGACTCTCATCTCCAGAACCAAACGCCTAGCTGACAAAGACCACTTGACAACTGAGTTACAGAATCTCTCAAATGTGTTAATCGCCAATGGATACCAGCATAACAGGGTTACGAAGCTAATCCAAAAAGAAACACCCCCCAAAAACCAAGACACAGAAGAAAACAATGGCATGGCCCTCCTTCCTTATATCAAGGGCACTACAGATAAAATTAGCAAAATCCTCCATAAACACAATATCAAAACAGCCTTTTGCACCAACCAAAAAATAGCCAATATCCTCAGAAACCCCAAAGATAAAATCCAGTTGGAAAACCAAGGGGTCTATGAAATACCCTGCAAAGTCTGCCCAGCCACGTACATTGGACAAACAAACAGACGAATAAATGCACGTATCGCAGAACACAAGAATGCCGTCAAAAAAGAAGAAAAAACTTCCTCTCTTTTCCAACACATGAAAGAAACAGGACACGAAATTAATTTTGCAGATTCCAAATTGCTCTTTAACATGGAACATCACCACAAGAGAATAATCATGGAAGCCATCGAGATAGAGAAACACCCTCACAACATGAACAAGCGTGACGACACGTCCCGCCTGCCAGACATCTGGAAATTAGCCCTCCCCACAAAAACCGACACCAGAACCAGAGGCACACAGAACGCCATCACCAATCAACCACACCAGACCCAAACCCAGACCCTCTCCACAGATAAATTACAGACACCATCCAGTAGCCAAACCATAGTGGCACCTCCGGATGCTGCACCCCCTGCAATCCCTACACAGATCTGGCTGGCACAGGGCACAAAACCACAGCTCGCCCCTATACACGAAGCCAAGCCAGAGCACAACTAAGTGCAGTACAGCCATCTTCTCAGAAAAACTCTTCACAAGCTCAAGAGGTCAAGACACGAAAGCTTTAGCAACTAATCCACACCTAATGACCCACCTAAGTGGTACTCAGAATATCACTCAAGAAATCACTCAAGATATCCCTCAAGTAATTAAGGAACAAAAGAAGAAAAGGCACACCAACCTGGGAACTTCCTCTCTGCCCAGAACGTTGGAGGCTATACACCACACCCCCTCAACAGTATTTATAGGAACTCAAACACTGAGATCCTGCTCTGTTCCAGTAACAAGAAGCCGAAAGCACCAGCCTGAAGATGACGAGTGAGACCTCGTCGAAACGTCGCCTAGACACCCCAACTCTTACACGGGAAGACACCCGAAGACACCAAAACCTGCATATATATATATATATATACACACACACACACACACACATATACATATACATATACATATACATATACATATACATATACATATACATATATAATTTTAAAAAAATGCTTTAAATCAACATTAAATAAAAAGAAATAAAATAGAAGAATTTTAAAGCCCCAATTTCTCCTGTGTCCCCTGAAGTTGTATTCATTCAACTTGTTTTTATTATTGCTTGTTAGCCGCCCTGAGCCCGGCCTTGGCTGGGGAGGGCGGGATATAAATAAAAATTATTATTATTATTATTATTAAACCCGAGAAACACCAGATTCCCAACGGGATGCTGTTCCCTCTCCCCTGGAACCTCTTACACCAGAGATGGTGACGTTGTGGCCTTCAAATGCTGCTGAGACTCTAATTTCCCTCACCTCTGAGCGCTGTCTGTTCTTGCAGGGGCCTGATGGGTGGTAGAGGCAAACAACCTTTGACGGCCCACAGGATACCCCTCCCTGTTTTGATCCAAGATTGGAGGTATGCTTGGCTGTAGGCTTGGTGATTTGCAATTTCAACGGTTCTGGCATCTGGGTGGGTCAAGAGGCTGTAGGTTTGGGGGCAGGGTCTCCGTCGGTCAGTGGGAACAGAACTACAACGGTACCTCTAGATACGAACGGGATCCGTTCCGGAGCCCTGTTCACATCTGGAGGTAAACGTAACTAGCGATGGTGCGTCTGCGTGCGCCGCTTTTCGCCGCTTCTGCGCATGTGCGTGACGTCATTTTTGAGCGTCTGCGCATGCGCAAGCGGAAAAACCCGGAAGTAACACGCTCTGTTACTTCTGGGTTGCCGAGGAGTGCAACTTGAACGCGCTCAACTAGAAGCATACTTAACCTGAGGTATGACTGTAATCACAAAAGCTTACCGTATTTTTCGCTCTATAACACGCACCAGACCATAACACGCACGTAGTTTTTAGAGGAGGAAAACAAGAAAAAAAATATTCTAAACGAAATAGTGGATATATGATTTTTGTGGTTCATGCTGTGGCCACAGACATGTGATCTGACAGTGAGTTTGGAGTAGCCCAATGCAAAAATCCTGAGGATCCATGTGGATCCATGCTTTGTAACCACGGAGGAGGAAAGGAAGGGGAACCATGGATCCTCTGCTCACGACTGCAGCAGATCACCACCTGTAGGCATTCGCTCCATAACACGCACAGACATTTCCCCTTACTTTCTAGGAGGAAAAAAGTGAGTGTTATGGTGCAAAAAATACAGTAAGTCCCAGGGCTGGACTAAGGTGCTAGAGCAGTCCCAAGGCTGACGTGTGACATTTTGCTACCGAGTTAGTAGGCAAGATGGTTTCAAAACCCACCAGGCTGGCAGCTGAATTACAGTGGTACCTTGGGTTACAGACGCTTCAGGTTACAGACGCTTCAGGTTACAGACTCCTTGGGTTAAGACCTTGGGTTAAGAACTTTACCTCAGGATGAGAACAGAAATCACTTGGCGGCAGTGGGAGGCCCCATTAGCTAAAGTGGTACCTCAAGTTAAGAACAGTTTCAGGTTAAGAACGGACCTCCAGAACAAATTAAGTTCTTAACCCGAGGTACCACTGTACTTCACATCTGGTGAAGAAACCTCCTCTGCCACCTCACGGGCTTCCATGGCAGGCCTCATGGCACACGCCTTGCACCCCAGCCCTCAGTAGCTGCTGCCCAAAGTGGCCGCCTCCCTCTGGGAACTGTAGCACCATGAGGGGAATATGGATCTCTTAACAACTCCCAGCAGCTGTAGCAAACTACAGTTCCCAGCATTCTTTGTGGGAGGGGGGCAGGCCGTGACTGCGAAGATGGCATAATAGTGCTTTAGCTGTATGTTGTGGATAAGGCCCAACAGTCGGTGGAATCAGAACCAATGCCAGGTAGAACTATTCTCCCTGCTGACGGGACCTAACTCGAAGGGTTCAGTTGCCCTCTTTCATCGCCACTGGACACCACCCCGTTTGGCTTGCCTAACATTCATTGCACACTTTCTCTCTCTTTCCCACCTGCCTTTTCACTCCATTCCCTCCTTCTGGCCTGCCGCCAAACACAACCCCAAACACTTCCTGTCCACTTCCTGTCCTCGTCCATACAGCTTCCCTCTTTTTTCTCTGCCTCTTTTCCCGTCTTCTCCCCTAGCCTCTGCAAAGAAACTCTGTTAGTTTAAGCAATGTTTTAATGGGTGTTGTGCATTGCAGTGGTAGCTTGGGTTACAGATGCTTCAGGTTACAGACTCTGCTAACCCAGAAATAGTACCTCGGGTTAAGAACTTTGCTTCAGGATGAGAACAGAAATCGCATGGCAGCAGCGCTGCGGTGGTAGCGGGAGACCCCATTAGCTAAAGTGGTGCTTCAGGTTAAGAACAGTTTCAGGTTAAGAACGGACCTCCAGAACAAATTAAGTTCTTAACCCGAGGTACCACTGTATGTATTATTCGCATGGTACCATAAGGTGCATTGCAATACATTTGATGGGGGCCCACCTTCATTCTGCTCTGGTGAAGTCAGTTTAACTGTCACTGGGGATCTTAACTGACAGACAAGGAGGGGCTGGAGATAGTACTCTCAGTATGCAAAAAGATGGAATAACTGCTTATTCTGACTGGTGGTTTCCAGATTTACAATCACCTCCTCTTTGTTGTCTTCTGCTATTATGTTTAGGCTCAGCTTTAGCTATGGCGATTCCTTTTATGATCAAGTCCTTGCCACAGAGGGACTGGGCAATCTGATCGTCAGCAAACGTAACAAAGCCGAAAGCTCTAAAGGGTTTTGGGATGAAGACACCAACCAATTCTCCATACGGGGAAGAAATGGACAGAGCTCATCTGCACTCAGGTCTTTGGTGCGAAACGACCTTAATAGATTGGAGAACTGGGCCCACGCTAACAAAATGAAGTCCAACAGGGACAAATGTAAGGTTCTGCGCTTAGGCAGGAAGAACCAGATGCACAAATATAAGATGTGGGACACCTGGCTTTTGTAAAGATCTAGGGGTCTTGGTGGGCAACAAGCTTAATATGAGTCAACAGTGTGATTCAGCAGCAAACAAAAGCTAATGTTATTCTAGGCTGCATCAAGAGAAGTCTAGTGTCCAGATCAAGGGAAGTAATAGTCCCACTCTATTCTGCCTTGGTCAGACCACACCTGGAATACTGTGTCCAATTCTGGACACCACCATTTAAGAAGGATGTTAAATTGGAACATGTGCAGAGGAGGGCAACTAAGATGGTCAAGGGTCTGGAAACCAAGCCTTATGAGGAGGGGTTGAAGGAGCTGGGAATGTTTAGCCTGGAAAAAAGGAGACTCAACTCAAGGGCTGTCCCATGCAAGAGGGACAACGCTTATTTTCTCCTGCTCTGGAGGGTAGGACTTGACAGTAAGCGCTGTTCAGCAGTGGAACAGTCTCCTTTGGGAGGCGGTGGGCCAGCTTGGGTAGGTGGGCAGGGTCACACACCTGTCAATCACCTGCCAAAGTCTGGGGATGGGAAGACGGGTCTGCTTTGCCACATGGGAGAAGCAGGACCCAGGAGGATAGAACGTCCTGCTCGTTGGCAAAGGGTTCAGTCCTACTCTCTGTGGGGATCTGCGCTCCCAACACATCACCCCAAACATCGCTCCGTGCACCTTCGCCCCACAAAAGCCACACCGCCTCTTACTTTGGACAATCTTTTCGCAGTAGAAGAAGTAGCTGTTGTCCTTCTTGTGGTCGGTTTCCACTTGATTGTTTGCGTCGACAAGTTCCTGCATGGCTTTGAGTAACCGACTGGGAGAGACGTCAGCTGTGCAAGAAAAAAGGGGAAGGTCCCATTACTTGGGAACCACACAAATCCGCTGCTTTTTGAAGTGGTCCTGACCCCCCAGGCACTTACATGCGCAAGCAGAGGTGGATATGCTCTGCTCCCTGAACTGCATGTGGACCTCAGCCGAATGTGATGGGAATACCAAGGAATGGAGGGGATGCAGGTGGTGCTGTGGGTTAAACCACAGAGCCTAGGACTTGCCGATCAGAAGGTCGGCAGTTTGAATCCCCATGACGGGGTGAGCTCCCATTGCTCGATCCCTGCTCCTGCCAACCTAGCAGTTCGAAAGCACGTCAAAGTGCAAGTAGATAAATAGGTACCATTCTGGCGGGAAGGTAAACAGCGTTTCCGTGCGCTGCTCTGGTTTGCCAGAAGCGGCTTAGTCATGCTGGCCACATGACCCGGAAGCTGTATGCCGGCTCCCTCGGCCAATAAAGCGAGATGAGTGCCGCAACCCCAGAGTCAGTCACGATTGGACCTAATGGTCAGGGGTCCCTTAACCTTTACTTTTACCAAGGAATGGGGGGTGGGAAATAAGGGAAAGGAGGTGGCAGAGATAAAGAAAAGGGGATGGCATGGAGAAAGAAAAACAAGGGTGAAAGGGGTGACACAGAGAACAAGAAGGGGAGAAACAGAGGAAACTGGGTGAGGGAAAAGATGAGTTTGGCAGCATGCTGACCAGACAGATAAGATAATAAAGTGACCCCTGCTTTAAGGTTTGACAGTGGGAAAAAGGATAGGATGAGAAGGATGGGGACATTATAGGCACTCACACAGCCTTCTTGTAATAGTAATAGAAATAATTTATTAACATATACCTTGCCCATCTGACAGGGTTTCCCCAGTCACTCTGGGAGGCTTTCAACAGAATGCCAAAAAAACCAAACACAGTGGAACATTAGATACAGTGGTACCTCGGGTTACAGACATTTCAGGTTACAGACGCTTCAGGTTACAGACTCCGCTAACCCAGAAATAGTACCTCGGGTTAAGAACTTTACCTCAGGATGAGAACAGAAATCGCATGGCAGCAGCGGGAGGCCCCATTAGCTAAAGTGGTACCTCAGGTTAAGAACAGTTTTAGGTTAAGAACGGACCTCCGGAACGAAGTTCTTAACCCGAGGTACCACTGTGTTAAAATCTTTATGATACAGGGCTGCCTTCAGGTGTCTTCAGAAAGTTGTATAATTGTTCATCTCCTTGACATCTGGCGGGAGGATAATAGGATAGATGCCCAAATCTCCCCTAAGATAAATGGGCTTTAGTGACTATTTAGAGGGGGAAGCTGACAACCAGGACTTTTTTTAGATCTCTAGGGTGGGTGGAGGGACACGGGTGGCGCTGTGGGTTAAACCACAGAGCCTAGGACTTGCCAATCAGAAGATCGGCAGTTCGAATCCCCGCGACAGGGTGAACTCCCAGTGCTCGGTCCCTGCTCCTGCCAACCTAGCAGTTCGAAAGCACGTCAAAGTGCAAGTAGATAAATAGGTACCCCTCCGGCGGGAAGGTAAACGGCGTTTCCATGCGCTGCTCTGGTTCGCCAGAAGTGGCTTAGTCATGCTGGCCACATGTCTCGGAAGCTGTGACTCCCTCGGCCAGTAAAACGAGATGAGCGCCGCAACCCCAGAGTCGGACACGACTGGACCTAATGGTCAGGGTTCCCTTTACCTTTAGGGTGGGTGGGTGGGTAGGTTTTTAAGAATAAAGGCTCAGACTGGCAGCCATGACTCCCAGGTCTGTTACCAGGGGCCAGGAGGTCTACTGCGTTAAAGCAGTCCGCAAGGACTCCTGGGCTCTGTCAGCTGGCATAGACGGGAGCAATGAGACCAAGCATTTGTGGATCCGAGTCTCCTGGTTCTGCTGGGAAGCAAATGAGGTCAGATTCCTAGCAAGGCTGCGCAGGGTCGATCCTCTGCAAAAGCCACGAGGTCCAGTTGCCTCGGGCAAGGAGAAGTCTTCACGCCCATGCCTTCTGAGCTTACCTTTATAGAAGGCCTTGAAGAGCCGAGTAGCATCCAAAGGCTTCATATTTTCCAGCTCTCCTGGGGCCACAGGTGTTTTCCCAGGCAACGGGTTCCTCTCCATGTAACGGGCGACAGCCCGCAGCACCCCTGCTGTCGTGATGTCAGCATCTGTGAAGACTGCCGGATCTATACCTCCCGATTCGTGGTTGGGGAGGAATCCGCTCACGTTGTCCAGGCAGAAGAGCAGGGAGAGCAGCAACATCCTTTGAAGCTGGGTGGAGGGGGAGAGAAGGGAACACATCTTCTGCAGATGTTCTGCAGGGTGCTCCTCACCCAGCTTGTTAAATAGCTGAGCCTGCACAGAAACCTCTTATCTATTCAGCCCACTCCCTCCTACTTATTGGCAGACAGATAGGATTTCTGGGGAAAACCTGACTCCCAACTCCCATCTGGGGAAGGGCTCTAGCTCAATAGGTCTGGACCTCTGGGTCAAGCTTCTTATGCAACATATCTTAGGTTCCATCCCCAGCATGTGTAGATAAGGCTGGAAAACAACTCCAGCTGATGCCCTGGAAAACCCTTGCCAGTCTCTTCTGAGCCAGATGAGTCAATAAGGCAGCTTCCTGTGTTTATTGATCAACCACCGTTCCCCACAATCTCCCAGATAGAAAAGGGAGAGGTGCCACAATGATCCACAATGAGAGCCAGCATGGTGTAGTGGTTAAGAGCGGTGGACTCGTAATCTGGTGAACCGGGTTCGCGTCTCCGCTCCTCCACATGCAGCTGCTGGGTGACCTTGGGCCAGTCACACTTCTCTGAAGTCTCTCAGCCCCACTCACCTCACAGAGTGTTTGTTGTGGGGGAGGAAGGGAAAGGAGATTGTTAGCCGCTTTGAGACTCCTTCAGGTAGTGATAAAGCGGGATATCAAATCCAAACTCCTCCTTCCTTCCTTCCTTCCTTCCTTTCCTATGAATAAATATAACAGGACTATCAAATGTCCTGTAAAATGTGCATTGTTTTTAAATTTATTTTTATGACTTTATTTGCATTGCTGTTCTTCTTACAGGTTAAACAATGGCAAGGAATTCTGGGTGCAATGCTGCTCATATGCTTGGTTTTTCACCTACCTCATAGCAAATCGCCACAAGTTCCTCGGCATTGGCGGTTAGGCATTGGTAAGGGTATTGTTATGTAGATGAGAGAGGGGAGGAAGCGCCATCACCTCCCCCACAGGTCGAAGGGTAGTCCAGTAAAGGATTCCGGGGGGTGGGGGGTGGCCCTGTCCGAAGCCTATGGAGGTGAGGGCCTAAGGCACGCCCCCAAACGGTGACCCCGACGGACTTCCTAGTTGATGTGCAGCAGCAGGTCTCCCCCGATTGGTGTTAACCCTTCCTGGACTTCAAGCAATCAGGGTGAAGCCGGATAGTCGATAGGAGCAATGCCTAAGCCAATACCGCTCTTGCCTGTAACCAATAAAGTTGTGGCCATTTTTTGCCCATTAACCTAATTAACGGTGTCTTGTGTCTTTATTTCCATCAGGGGGAGGCGGGAACTTGCCACGCAATGTTTGCCTGTGCAAAGTTTGAAGGGATGAGACTTCACTTACGCCTTTGCAGAAAATATTCTTTCAGGCGTATTTCAAGCTCTAAATCTACCCTCTGGGTTCTGCCTCTGGGGACAAACCACACATTAGGCTTAATGCCTCGTTTGCTGCTGTCCCTTTAACAAATTGCAGGCAAGGGGGGAAATCCCAGTTCCTGCGAACTGCAGCTCTGAATACCACCAGTCCCTTGTGCCTGTAGTTCTTTCATTTAGGAAAACAAACACGATTGCATAGCAGTGTGTGCCTTAATCAGAATGTGTAGCTTGGGCCCTGCTTAGTGTGAAACACCCTTCATCTGCAGATATTTTGGCCTGAAGAAGAGGCCAAATCCATGCAGGTCTTCAGCCAAGTCAGTTCTTCGGAAAAAGATGTTTACAGCAAAATGAGTTCAAGATTAAGGTCATGTTTATCAGTTTCAGTTTCTTATTTTTCCAATCATAAGTTCAACTCTCCCCATTTCCACATCAGCATGTAATTCTTATTATTTTTTAAGTCGTCAGTATTGTAGTTTGGTTTTTCCTAATGTATGCCTTTTTGTATGTACTCTTGCTTAATTTACACACTTTTTTTGCAAAGCACTTTCCCCTGATATAAATCATTTTTGTCTGTTATTTTCATAAATTTATGCATTTCTAAGCACACTTTGACCTAGTATATGTATTTTGGTAAACATTACATGGCCAGTAGCGTATTCTGCCGGGGGCAGAGTGGGGAGGTGTTATGAGAAAAAAACTGCTCCTTTTCCCTTATGGGGTACCCAAGAGCCCATATAGAGTCCTATGTAGGTTCTCTATTGGTAGGAGAAAATAACAGAGACCAACCAGAGAATATTGAGAAGCAAAGCAGCTAGTAAGCCTGATCTTTATTAAAGCTGTTGCAACAGGGTGCTCCCCCACATGCAGGAGAGAGGAGGAGGACCCAGAGCCATGTGTGCAAGCCCTTAAATTGCCCACCCTGGAGTCCAAGAACAGCCCCAGAAACATCATACATACATCACAGAAAAGGCGGTCTACAACAGAAATCTGAGTGCCTTGTTTATCTCCTGTCTGGCAAGTTATCTGGTTGCATTATCTGGGTTTTGGCCACTCTTTTGTTAATATAACTACTTAATTCCTGAATCTAGGCCACAGGCCACAGGCTCACGCCCTGTTCATATCTTGAATGTGCCCTTAAGACAGGATTTGTGAGGAAAGAGACAATGGGGAGGTTTCCCACTTTGACCTTGCAGAGAAATATTTGAGGTCAATTTGTTCAGGACCTTTTCTGTGGGGTTTCAGACATGTGGTTTATAAATAGAGTTATGAACATTTATTTATTTTTTATATATGACCTTAAAATTCTTATAACAGTGGTCCGTGTCAGGTGGGGAGGGGGCTTGTAGGCTGCCATGGGGGGCTCTACGTTGACTGCTGCACCTTGAGTGCTTTGTTTCTGGGTGGCAGGGGAAATTATGTGCAGCACCGCGTCTCCTCGACTGCAGGGGGGCTGCCCTCAAAAAGCTCAACAGCCCTTTCCCTAAAAGAACAGTCAATTTTGGTTTGCTGGCGGAGGTTGCTGCAAGGCTGGAGAACCACATCGCAAAATCTGGAGAATTTAGAGAAAGGTTTTCCTCCCTCTCATAATGCCCAAAGAAGCTGAATGCTTGGAGAATCGGGCCACGCGAAAAGAAGTGCTTCTTCACATGGGGCATCGTTAACCAGGAAACACTGGCCTGCGAGTGCTGCAATTGGAGAACAGCCTTTACCAAAGGTGTCATGGGCTTTGAAGACACTTGAACTCAAGATGAAAGGGAGAAGCGTACTAAGAGGAAGGCATGCTTGGCAAACCCTCACCGTGATCAACTCCTGCCCGGAAACCTAGGTCCCCACTGTGGAAGGACATGTGGATCCAGGATTGGCCTCCACAGTCACTTATGGTAAAGGTAAAGGGACCCCTGACCATTAGGTCCAGTCATGGCCCACTCTGGGGTTGCGGCGCTCATCTCGCTTTACTGGCCGAGGGAGCTGGCGTACAGCTTCCGGGTCATGTGGCCAGCATGACTAAGCCACTTCTGGCAAACCAGAGCAGCACACAGAAACGCCATTTACCTTCCCGCCGGAGCCTTACCTATTTATCTACTTGCACTTTGACGTGCTTTCGAACTGCTAGGTTGGCAGGAGCTGGGACCGAGCAACGGGAGCTCACCCCGTCGCGGGGATTCGAACCGCCGACCTTCCAATCGGCAAGTCCTAGGCTCTGTGGTTTAACCCACAGCACCACCCGCTTCCCGCCACTTATGGACTCACTGTTAAAACGGTGTTTATGGAAGACAATCTTACTCGGCTACGAGTGATCGCAGAAGAAGAAGAAGAAGAAGAAGAAGAAGAAGAAGAAGAAGAAGAAGAGAAACTATGGAATTTGCTCCCACACGAGGCAGTGATAGACGCTGCCTTGGCTGGCTTTTAAAGAGAATGTAAGAACATAGGAAGCGTATTCCGGATCAGGCCAATGGCCCACCTGGCCTAGAATCCTGTACTCGCAAGACCAGCCAGATGCCTTTGGCAAACCTACAAGAGAATTAGGGGTTTGTTTTTTCAGTGACTCATTCAACCTTATTTGCCTTCAGTGCTGTGTTCCCTTTTGTTAATCAGATGCCTGTGGCAAAAGCGGGCCAGGGGCAAAAATGTGAAAGTTACTTTCTACACTACAGATGGGTAGCCGTGTTGGTCTGCCATAGTCAAAATAAAAAAATTCCTTCCTGTAGCACCTTAAAGACCAACTAAGTTAGTTCTTAGTTGGTCTTTAAGGTGCTACAGGAAGGAATTTTTTTACTTTCTACACTAGTTAGTTTCGACATGGGATTTTACCCCCCCTCCTCTATCCTCCTTCCAGGCAAGCCAGAGGCACTATCAGGGTTCCAGAGGACCATTTAACCTAGCAAAAGCACTCACGGGGCCAGAAAAGGCTATAACTGGGCAGAGGGTGTGACTTGGGGAAAGGTGTTGAGAGTGACCCCTCTGAGCTTGAGGTTCCACACACCTGTTCTCCAAGGCTGAGCTCTTCAAAGAATGGTTCTGTAATTTTGCAGAAGAAGGTGGCTGTGGGTGATGCTGATTGGCTAGTGCTTCTGACATCAGCATGTGCACACAGGAATACAAGCCCTCAGTCCAAGAGACAAGCACATACGCTGTGGGTTAAACCACAGAGCCTAGGACTTGCCAATCAGAAGGTCGGCGGTTTGATTCCCCGCGACGGGGTGAGCTCCCGTTGCTCAGTCCCTGCTCCTGCCAACCTAGCAGTTTGAAAGCGCGTCAAAGTGCAAGTAGATAAATAGGTACAGCTCCGGCGGGAAGGTAAATGGCAACCCCAGAGTCGGTCACGACTGGACCAAATGGTCAGGGGTCCCTTTACCTTTACCTTTTAATTAAAGTGTTCTGTTGCCCAAGCTCAACAAACCCACTTTTAAAAGAGAGAGAGACTTTCCGTGGTTTGGAAAGTGAAGGGGGGAATGACCGCTCCCCACATTAAACGGGGGGGGGCGCCCTTTGGGTGGTCGTGCACAGCCCCCTGGACCCTATGCAGCACATTAGCACATGCTTGGCTTCGCCTCCCCCCAGGTGGGATACCTGGAGGTCTCTGCCTACCTCAGCCAGTTGCCCAATCCCGCCTGGGGAGGCATTGCCAAGATGATCAGGCCAGGTAGGGGAAGGGACTACCTGCCCACCCAATAGGGGGAGGATATTACCTGGGAATCGTCAGTTGGCTCCAGAGCTTCTCCCACCCTACCCACCCTCAGTTGAGACTTCTTTTGCAGGTTAACGTTTTCTTCACAGGTACGCGGGCGCTGCTACGTCAAGGTTGCTGTTGAAGGGCCGGAAAGGAAATCTCCTGCATTGGCAGGTTTTGCCTTTCCTGTAGCAAAACATCACAACTTTGGCGTTATCAAGCCTTGGGCAGAATCCTTTAGTTTATCTTCCCTGAATGGGTGTGTGTTCAGCGGTGACCCAGCCCCCCCTCTTCGCGGTGGTGAAACCAGGGTCCCCCGTTAAAGGGGTTGTTTGAGGGAAGGCGTTGGCCGTACACCTAGAGGTCGTCATTGCTCTCCCCGGTGGCGGCGGTGTAACGGGGGCAGGCTCTCTTTGCTTGAACATACGTTCTCCAGAGCCAGCCCATCCACCCCGCACACTGGATAACCCTGATGTTCCCCAGATCCCCTGGGGAGGGGGGACTGGGAGGGATAAACGTCCAATGCCTGAGCCAAGGTCTATCCACATCTGAAACATAATACAGTGGTACCTCGGGTTAAGTACTTAATTCGTTCCGCAGGTCCGTTCTTAACCTGAAACTGTTCTTAACCTGAAGCATCACTTTAGCTAATGGGGCCTCCCGCTGCCGCCACACGATTTCTGTTCTCATCCTGAAGCAAAGTTCTTAACCCAAGGTACTATTTCTGGGTTAGCAGAGTCTGTAACCTGAAGTGTATATAACCCGAGGTACCACTGTAAAGTTGTGGCCAATTTTAATCCCATAGCACGTTGTCTTGGGTCGTTATTCCACACAGGGGCCGCCCAGGGTTTGGGGGACTCCGCCTGCCCACGCAAAGCCTTGAAATGTGGGGGAGGGAGGAATGATTAACGAGAAACGGTGTAAACACCCCGCAAGAAAACCGGGGTGCTTATTGTTGTATAACCTCTGTAAACAACTCAAGATGAAGGCCGCCAGATGCAATCTAAGTTCCCTGTAAGCTTTGTGCAAGCAAATCAGGGGGAACGCTTAATAAACAGGTCGTTTGGAGGGACCGATACAGTGGTACCTCGGCTTAAGAACTTAATTCGTTCTGGAGGTCCGTTCTTAACCTGAAACTGTTCTTAACCTGAGGTACCACTTTAGCTAATGGGGCCTCCCACTGCCGGTGCTCCGCCACTGCACGATTTCTGTTCTCATCCTGAGGTAAAGTTCTGAACCTGAGGTACTATTTCTGGGTTCGCGGAGTCTGTAACCTGAAGCGTCTGTAACCTGAGGTACCACTGTATATGCTATGGGCCCAAAATTCTGGCTCATCAAACTGATGGATGCTTTGTTAGTATAGACTGCAGACATGCCCATTATTCTTAACAGCGAGTGTAAACACAGGCACAAGTGCTTTCTGAAGTTTGTTTTATTTGGCTAGGGGTGTAATGGAGGCTGCCAATGTGGCTGGATCACCATTTGGCCATTTAACATCTGGATAGTATCTCCTTCACGATTCAAATGGCACCACGAAACTAGAAATGCGACTCTCCAAAGCTTATTGCCTTTTGTGATAGTCATATAATGCAGTTCAGCTGTTAGGAGAGAGAAAGAGAAAAAAAAAGAATTTCTGCATGAAAAGCATTCAGGTATCTGTCAGCGTCCTCCCTCTCTCAAATCCCCAGATCCGGGGAGGACTTTAGGGGTTCCACATATGTCCTTTGCTTCTTCCGTAGTTCAAGGCAGATGTTCAGCAGGTCCAGCTTGAACTCTGACCTAGAGAAGCAGCAATGGGAGAAGCTGCTTCTGCTGAATTTCTGCCAGTCAGCTGGGCACAGAGCTTCTGTCGAGAGAAGAAGATAGCAACTCTGCTGACTCCCAGCCCTCCTGTTCCTCTGCTAACTCCTTATGCGTTTGGAGTTATTCCCTCACTAACTCCTTTTAATGTTTGTTTTTTTAAAAAAATATTATTATATTTATATAAAGGGATTTGAACCCTAGTTTTCCATGTCCTAGTTTAGCACAATCGACATTATACCACACGGCCTCTCTGCTGTCATTCAGCAGCAACTAGACCTGTACAGTGGTACCTCGGGTTAAGTACTTAATTCGTTCCGGAGGTCCGTTCTTAACCTGAAACTGTTCTTAACCTGAAGCACCACTTTAGCTAATGGGGCCTCCCGCTGCCGCCACGCGATTTCTGTTCTCATCCTGAAGCAAAGTTCTTAACCTGAAGCACTATTTCTGGGTTAGTGGAGTCTGTAACCTGAAGCGTATGTAACCTGAGGTACCACTGTAAATAAAACACAATTTTAGACCTGCAATTGTATTTCAAATCACACTCCCCAAAAGCCCACTCCCATGGGCTGCTTCTTAATATATGTTTATTCAGAAGCAATTCCAATTCAGCAGAGCTCCCACTTCTTTCACTACCAGAAATTACTCTTTCATTCTCTCCCCCCCCCTGAATAGTGCAACTGTTATTTTTAATATTTATTTTTTAAAGGACAAATTGATCATAAAAGGTTCTATAGGCAGAGTACAAAAAATGACAAGAGCTGATTCGGTAACGTTGTGGCCACAGTGAAGGGAATATCTAGTTAAAGAGTCAGTTAAGGGAGAAGCTGACGAAGCTTAATAATAATAATAATAATAATAATAATAATAATAATAATAATAATAATTAATTTATTATTTATACCCCGCCCATCTGGCTGGGTTTCCCCAGCCACTCTGGGCGGCTTCCAAAAGAATATTAAAATACTATGATACATCAAACATTAAAAGCTTCCCTAAACAGGGCTGCCTTCAGATGTCTTCTAAAAAGACATTATAAGGACATTATAAGGGCCTTTGCCATCCTAGTGCTCTCCAGGTGTTTTGGACTACATTTCCCATCAGCCCCAGGCAAGCAGGCACGGGGCGAAGCAGGGCCAGTGAGGGGACTGGCTTTTGGAGAGTGCTGTCTGTGGGATAACATATAACCAACATGCTTAACTCTAATTAATGCATGAAGGGGTTAAAACCATAGAGCAAGCTGTCCTGCCAGGTTTAGTTCACCTCGGGAGAGACTAGGCAATCAAGCCTTTGTTCCCTCTGTCTACCTGAGAAGCTCAACGTGTGCGTTGGTCTAACAGCCTATATTTCCACACTTCACCTCGCGGTACATTTAGTGATTTCAAATCTCTGCTGGGGTTCCCTCACCAAAGAGTGCTTGCCCCAAACCTGGATCTTTAGCATCCAGGAATTCTCCTGTTTAATACTTACATTTTGTCTCCTACGCCTACACTCTCGGGGCCAGGTAGAAAGGTTTGAAAGATCACCTCCAGCCCTTGGGCCTGAGGATCCCCACTCCTGTCCAGTGCAATGCTTTTGGCAGTCGTGCTCTCTTATTTCCCTGTCCAAATGGTGATATCAGTTCCAAAGAAAACAGCTAGTTTGGGAGCAGGCCTAGCAGATGATGTCCTTTCCCTGTCCCATTGGGATCCATTCTTCTCACTGAGAACCATGGAGTCCTAGTTTTTAGCTGCAACCTAATCTAATAGGGAAGAACAGAACTGTCCATTCTTCTTCTTTCTCATTTTTCCCCAGTCTTAAATTAAGTTCTCCACATTTTTGCAGTGGTTTGTGAATGATTATTGAATCCATGAAAATTCACCAGCATTTAGTGCATTTTTCTCCTAATATGCGTGTTATGTAATAAGATTAGCTGCAGTTCTCACTCAGGGCCACCAGTATGCAAATGAAGGATCGAGAACTGTCGCTCTCTGATTGGTTAGCTAGTTGGGAGTTGTTACTGTTACAAGTTACTTAGTATTACAGTGGTGCCTCGCAAGACGAAATTAATTCGGGAAATTCGGGTGTCGGGAAAGTTTTGGAAAAGCTTCAAAAATCACCAAAGTCTTTAAAAACCTCAAAAAAGGCTACCACATCACGTTCTATGAGTTGCTCCTCAAAGTCAAGTCGCAACTGTATTAACGGTGTTAAGAAAAAGGAAACAAACTTGCAAGACGTTTCCGTCTTGCGAAGCAAGCCCATAGGGAAAATCGTCTTGCGAAGCAGCTCAAAAAACAAAAAACCCTTTCGTCTAGCGAGTTTTTTGTCTTGCGAGGCATTCGTCTTGCGAGGTACCACTGTATATAAAGCAGCCAGCTAGACTGCACTGAGTCTGACTCCAGGAACAGTTCTAATTGCTGTAATAAAGAGCTGTGAATCTAACAGAGCTGTGTCCTTCGTCCATCTTTCCCACTATTTAACAATGCGCATGTTTGTGTGCGGTTTTTACATTATATAGAGTTCCCCCTAATAAAATGTATTTTTGAATGTTTTGCATGTATCCTTTCCCCATACACTTTCCCCTAATACAGTGGTACCTCTGGTTAAGAACTTAATTCGTTCTGGAGGTCCGTTCCTAACCTGAAACTGTTCTTAACCTGAGGTACCACTTTAGCTAATGGGGCCTCCCGCTGCCGCCGTGCTGTCACCGCGTGATTTCTGTTCTCATCCTGAGGTAAAGTTCTTAACCTGAGGTACTCTTTCTGGGTTAGTGGAGTCTGTAACCTGAAGCATTTGTAACCTGAGGTACCACTGTAACACATGCATTTCTGCCAACATTTTTTGTTTGGAGAACTGCGTCGCAAAATTCAACGCTGTGTTTCAGTTTTGTGTGAATTTAAAGGAAAGCCTTTAAATGGAAACCGAGCTGGGTTCGTCCCCTATCCCTACAGTTACAGGAAGGGAACATTGCCCCAAACATTGGAGAGCTGCTGCTACTGCGTGTTATACCTGTTGTAGGTTTATGAGGTGGAGGCAGGACGGGGTCGTCTGTAGTCTACAGTAAAAGTCTTTGTGTTCCCGTTTTCATCGCTGATCAGGAATTCTGCATAAGGAGAACAGCAGTTCGACCTACAAAAGAAGACACAAGGCCGATAAACCGAAGATGAGAGGAAGGGAAGCTCTGATGGGCGTGTGATTCAGAGGTCATGGTCTCACGATATGCAAAAAAACCCACCCTATATACAACAATGGGGAAATATTGTTAACATTAGTTGAAAAGCAAGCAAGCATTGTTTTCAGGGACTTCCTGAAGGCCTTTAGGGAGGTATTCTTATATGCAACGGTCGCAACTTGGACTTTGGTGGCAAAGGGGTGGAAGGAACAAGAAGCCCCGACAATAACGGATTGGCATTACAAGCTACAATAATTTGCTGAAATGGCGCAGTTAACAAATACCCTGAGAGGCAATTCAAAACAAAAAATTATGGAAAAGTGGGATAGAAATAAAACATATGTTCAAAAATACAGTAAAGGTTCTATGCTAGCATTTGATTGACGTTGGAGCGAGACTGAGTTGAGATATAAGGCTAAGAGCACATATTGATATAGGAATATATTAGATAAAATGTAAAGAAATATACAATAATAAGAGTACATTCATTTGTAAAAAAGGAATATACAAAGGGATAGACAGGAAGTCTATTGTGTTGGTATGTATATGATTTTGGGGGGGAATTGTTTTTGTTTTTTCTCTTTGTTCTTTTTTGTGTTTCATTTTCTTTCTAGGTATATAAAATTTGTATATAATTTTTGTATACATATTGGAAATTATAGTAAGTCCTGTAATATAATATGACAACGTTTACCAATGTAATATAAGAATGTTAACAAATAAACAAAATGCAAATTAAAAAAAAAAAAAAGCAAGCAGAGGTAAACAGGAATCAGCCTCTGCTGTGGAGCTCCATGATCAGTGGTCATTTTCTGCACCATGCCATCAGATTTCTAGAAACCGGATATACATACTGATAGTGACACATGACTTCCTTGCTGCCATCAGTCCCCCGTGGGCTGCAGGATAGACCAGAAGGATTTGCACTGATTTGGACGGTGACAGCGCTGTGATTATCCATTGCAGAGAACCTCATTTTCCATATGTGCCGAGAGCAGGTAGGCTTGTGCTGCAATTTGCTGACACAAGGCATGTAAAGGTCTAGAAGCGCGTAGTTTGGTGGGATCTCATCAGTTTTCTGTTTGGATGGAGCACAGGTTGCTTAGGAAGAACCAAGAGTAGCCATCTGTAAAGACCACTTTCTGCTAGGACTCGGGTAGCCAACACAATGCTCTCCAGACATTTTGGACTACAATACACACAACTCCTGACTATTGGCCATGCTGATTGAGGCTGATGAGAATTATAGTCTGGAGGGCACCACGTTGGCAACCCTTGAATGGCAGATGGATCAATCAGTCTATAGCTTGTCTATGTCAGTTTCACATGTGTTCATAAGTCCCATTTTCACATTAATGTGTGTGTGTTTTCAAAAAACAATCTGCATGCAAATTTGTATGTAAACATTATTTAAATACATGAATATATATATTTTTATATATGCATGTGTGTGTGTGTGTGTATGTTTAAATACAAATTTGCATGCAGATTTTTATTAAAAACACACACACACGGATTAAAAAGGGCTGATCGCCGAAGAATTGATGTTTTTGAATTATGGTGCTGGAGGAGACTCTTGAGAGTCCCATGGACTGCAAGAAGATCAAACCTATCCATTCTGAAGGAAATCAGCCCTGAGTGCTCACTGGAAGGACAGATCCTGAAGCTGAGGCTCCAGTACTTTGGCCACCTCATGAGAAGAGAAGACTCCCTGGAAAAGACCCTGATGTTGGGAAAGATGGAGGGCACAAGGAGAAGGGGACAACAGAGGACGAGATGGTTGGACAGTTTTCTCGAAGCTACCAGCGTGAGTTTGACCAAACTGCGGGAGGCAGTGGAAGACAGGAGTGCTTGGCGTGCTCTGGTCCATGGGGTCACAAAGACTCGGACACGGCTAAATGACTAAACAACAACATTTCTTAAACTGGGAGGCATTTAGGAATGTAAGAGAATTCTCACAATAATAGAAATGGGAGCGGAAACTGCAGGTGTTCACTTATTTGTCCCATATCTGGAGCAAAAATCAGTACAGCAAATAAGATTGGTATTCACTGTTGTTGTTGCTTTCAGTCCATATAAAATATGTAATTGATTATGTCTCTCCCACAACCCCCCCCCAATTTGGATTGTGTTTCCTTTGCATTTTAAACGAATGGGGGTGGAGTAACATGACGACAACATAACTTACGTAACCTGCAAAATTAATTATACAAATTACGTAAGCTACATAATTTCACCGCAACAGACTGCGAGACAAATAACATAATTTGGGGCAGTGGAAGATGAATTGCAGTGGGGGGACGGGACAGCAGGGCAGAACAGAAAATCATCCATTTTTACATTCTTAGGCAGCAGGCAATTCTTCACTGACTATCACATATTAGTGAATAATCAACGTGGAGTGAGAACTCACCGTATCATTTTCAGAAATGACAGTGATGGGCAGTCTCAGGTAGTTTTGAGTTGCTGAGCTTTTAGCTGTGTACGTTGCGGTGCTGAAAGAACATTAGGTAATGATGAACAGAGTGCATTGGGGGGGGTAAGGAGTGGCGCTGTGGGTTAAACCACAGAGCCTAGGACTTGCCGATCAGAAGGTCGGCGGTTCGAATCCCCACGACGGGGTGAGCTCCTGTTCCTTGGTCCCTGCTCCTGCCAACCTAGCAGTTCGAAAGCACGTCAAAGTGCAAGTAGATAAATAGGTACCACTCCGGCGGGAAGGTAAACAGCATTTCCGTGCGCTGCTCTGGTTCGCCAGAAGCGGCTTAGTCATGCTGGCCCCATGACCTAGAAGCTGTAAGCCGGCTCCCTCAGCCAATAAAGCAAGATGAACGCTGCAACCCCAGAGTCGGCCACGACTGGACCTAATGGTCAGGGGTCCCTTTACCTTTACCTTAAGGAGTGTAGATGAGAAGGGGTAGTCCAGCATAGCTATCAACAACCTGGCAACCTCCATGTATTTTGGACTATAACTCTCCATGCTGGCTGTGGCAAATGGAGGTTGCAGCCATAAATATCTGGAGAGCCTTTCCTTGCCAAGGGAATCCATAAGTCTTGGCACCAGCCCCCCCCCCCCTTAGCCAGGTAAGAGCCATTGCTCATCAGCAGAGCATTCACTCTGCATGGGCGAAACCTGCGGTCCCATCCCGGGCATCTCCTGGCAGGGCTGGGAATATTTCCTGCCTGAAACCCAGGAGAGCCACCGTGGGTCAGGGCAGCCAGTATTGACCTGGACTGGCCATTGGCCTGACGCTGTGTGAGGCAGCTTCCTATGGCCCTAAAGTGCATCGAGGGAAAAGCTGTGTCTCAGCAATAGAGCAGTTGCTTTGCATTCAGAAGGTCCCAGGCTCAATCATCTTCAGGTTGGGCTGGAAAAGAAACCTTGGAGATCCAGTGTAGCAATACTGAACTGGAGGGACTGACGGTCTGATTTGGGATACAGCTGTCGGATTTGCGTTCGACTGAGTGACTCTTCCGGTTGAGTCCTCCGATGTGATTAATGACCTGAGCCTTTGATGAAGAGTTTTGGATTTGATATCCCGCCTTTCACTCCCCTTCAGGAGTCTCAAAGTGGCTAACATTCTCCTTTCCCTTCCTCTCCCACAACAAACACTCTGTGAGGTGAGTGGGGCTGAGAGACTTCACAGAAGTGTGACTGGCCCAAGGTCACCCAGCAGCTGCATGTGGAGGAGTGGAGACACGAACCCGGTTTCCCAGATTACGTGACTACCGCTCTTAACCACTACACCACACTGGCTCTCTGAGGATCCCTGATGAGGATCTAAGCACGTTCCCCCATTACACAGAGTATCCAGCACGCAGGGAAGGACGAGAAATATGAGCTACATCGCTATGCTTTATTTCTAGCTACGCAGACAGAAAAGAAATATACATGCTCTCTCTGTGAAAGCAGAGAGCAACTGGAAAACAAAGGAACAGGAAACCAGTAACATCACATCCATCTCCTGTCTTCCGTGAGACTTCCAACAGCCTGGAATCTCTGGTATGCAAAACAGAGTCTTGTGACTCCAAGCAGTGCACAGTGGCACAAACAGAAACCAACAACAGCAACCTGTAACCTGTTTGTGCCCATCTGTCAGGGAATATCTGAAGGGGACGAGATTGAAGAGGAACGGTGGCAGGGCCGGATTGAGGTTTGATGAGGCCCTAAGCTACTGAAGGTAATGGGGCCCTTTATATGTCCAGCTGTCCTTTGTCAACAACAAAGTGTCACAGTTTTTTGTGTTGAATATATGCTATATGGTAATTTATGGACCTAACAGCTATCTAAAGCCATTTGCTCATGTTGCCATGCAACTGGTCCATGCAGAATGTAGGCACCCTATATACAGAAATGAGCAAACCAGTGATATTTTAGGGAGCTGGCCAGCAGGCGGGGCCCATTCCTTACGTCATAGGAGCCTACACAACACAAAACAGTGTTGCTGTATGTAGGTGTCAGGGAACTGCCATCGGAGCCAAGAGTGGAGGTAAGGCTCTCCGACGATGCGGGAGAAGGGACCAGCAGAGGGAGAGAAAACACTTCCCATGGGGAAGGAAATCAGCGTGACACCTGGGAGGAAGGGGAGCAGGGAAGGACTTTGGAGAGAGGGCTCCAGGACTCTTCCACAGAGACCAGCGGGGAGAGTCCAGGACCTCCGCTGGCCACGCCCACTCTGCGCAGAAGACTTCCGCGCAGGGAGTCTAGGTGGAGACTTGGTGTCAAGGAGTTTTTATGTTGGAAGAAGTTCAGGAAACGCCCACTGACGGATTCTGCCAGTGACTGACACAGCCACGGAGAAAGGGCTGTCCAGCCAGGGGAAAGTTTTAGCCAGGGAACGTTGTCTAGAGCAGTGTTTCCCAACCTTGGGCCTCCAGCTGTTTTTGGACTACAACTCCCATCATCCCTAGCTAGCAAGACCAGTGGTCAGGGATGATGGGAATTGTAGTTCAAAAACAGCTGGAGGCCCAAGGTTGGGAAACACTGGTCTAGAGCATCTTCACCCTTTACGCACAAGCAACCCCCAATTCCCTTTACAGTAGGTTTTGTTTTTGTTTTTTATCTTATATTTTGTAAATGTGCATCCAGTTTTTTCTTTAATTTTTTGGGGAGCCCCCAAGAGAGTGGGGCCCTAAGCTATAGCTTGTTTAGCTTATACTTAAATCTGGCACTGAATGGTGGCGATCCACCCCCTTCTCCTGAAGCTTCCAGAGAAGAGAAAGGCGGTACAGTGGAACCTTGGTTCTTGAACTTAATCTGTTCCAGGAGTCTGTTTGACTCCTGAAACCATTCAAAAACCAAGGCGTGGCTTCCTGCACTCAAGCGGAAGCCGCACCGGGTGTTCAACTTCCGAAAAACGTTCGCAAACCAGAACACTTACTTCCGGGTTTGTGGCATTCGGGAGCTGATTTGTTTGACAACTAAGCTGTTCGAGAACCAAGGTAACGCCATATTAAATTACAGCAGTGGTTTGAGGAAGGTCATAGCTCAGAAGAAGGTCATAGCTCACAGGCAAACAGTTAGGAGGTGGGAGGTGTTGGGAGAAGGGGGGGGGGGAGAGACAGAGACAGAGCAGCCAGCTGACACATTATCACTGGAGAGTGTTTCTGGCCCCCCCTTCTCCCAGATCATGGCGTTCATTGAGAGTGCAAGTGCAAAGGAGTCACAGTCAATTAGCCCCTGTCAGCTCCTGTTGCTAGGAAGGAAGCAGGGAGGAACTCAATTAGGGCAACGCCATTATTGGGAGTCAGGCTGCATTCCTTTGTCTCTCGCTGTCATCACTGAATAAACTCATTTGTAAGGACTCTTCCTTGTTTTTCTCTGCTTCTTGCTGCTACTGGGGAGGGAAAGAATTCCCTGACGACTGACACCATCAAAGTTGGTCCGTCTTGAGCAGGGGTCAGCAAACTTTTTCAGCAGGGGGCCGGTCCACTGTCCCTCAGACCTTGTAGGGGGCCGGACTATCTATCTATCTATCTATCTATCTATCTATCTATCTATCTATCTATTGGGGAAATGAATGAATTCCTATGCCCCACAAATAACCCAGAGATGCATTTTAAATAAAAGGACACATTCTACTCATGTAAAAACACGCTGATTCCTGGGACGTCCGTGCGCCGGATTTAGAAGGCGATTGGGCTGGATCTGGCCCCCGGGCCTTAGTTTGCCTACCCATGGTCTTGAGACTACTGCTTCCTGCCCATAGACTTCCCAAATGTTGGCACCTCATCCATGGTCCCACTTCAACCTGCCTCTCCTGTTCCAGACCGTTACAGCAATGCTGTCCTACCTGGAAGTAAAGCTGCTGTTCTTCAAAGGCGCCGTGAAGGTTGCCCTGAGGATGACGCTCTCTCCTGAATTTAATAAACTTTCCGTCGGTGTAAAGCTCTCCAGGAAACCAAAGTCGTCCCAGACTTTAAAGGAGAAGGCGGCAGCTGTCCCTTCATTCACCACCATGACAGAGACCTCCAGACTTTCGCCAGGTGCCATTGTGCCTGGATAGATAGGAGAACACGGGCAGGTACTAGCAGCTGGGCCTCGGCCCAGTATACTAGAAGGAGTGTCTCCAACCCCATCGTTCAGCCTGGGAGGACTGGTTGTAAAACTATTGGTTGTCAAACCATTCTGTAGCTATGTGGGGGGGGAATAGGGGGCACCTAGCAATTCTCAGCACCCGGAAGGAGAGTCTCCACCCCCATCGTTCTGCCCGGACACTGAGGTCCAGCTCCGAGAGCCTTCTGGCGGTTCCCTCCCTGCGAGAAGTGAGGTCGTAGGGAACCAGGCAGAGGGCCTTCTTGGTAGTGGTGCCCACCCTGTGGAATGCCCTCCCTTCAGATGTCAAGGAAATAAACAACCACCAGATTTTTAGAAGACATCTGAAGGCAGCCCTGTTTAGGGAAGTTTTTAATGTTTGAAGTTTTATCGTGTTTTTCATATTCTGTGGGGGGTGCCCAGAGTGGCTGGGTGGATTTCTGCCTGGACGCTGAGGTCCAGCTATGAGGGCCTTCTGGCGGTTCCCTCCCTGCGAGAAGTGAGGTCACAGGGAACCAGGCAGAGGGCCTTCTCGGTAGTGGCGCCCACCCTGTGGAACGCCCTTCCATCAGAAGCCAAGGAAATAAACAACTATCTGACTTTTAGAAGACATCTGAAGACAGCCCTGTTCAGGGAAGTTTTTAATGTGTGACATTTTAATCTTTGTTGGAAGATTTTTAATCTTTGTTGGAAGCCGCCCAGAGTGGCTGGGGAAACCCAGCCCGATGAGCGGGGTACAAATAATAAATTATTATTCTTATTATTCTTATTATTATCATCACCACCACCATCATCTCACCGTTGGAGGTGGCTGCTACTGGTCATGAGAGCTAATGCTTTGCCTCCTTTGTTGGAGGCAGTCTGCCTTTGAGTACCATACTCACTGTTTTGCTCCGGCACGGGTAGAATCTGCACGGACTCCGTGCTGATGGGGTAGCTGCTGACTCGCGAAAAGGGCAGATTCTCTGGAGACAGGCCTTCCACACTCAGCAGCGTGGTCTGGAAGGTAGAGGAGAGAGAATTATTGTTAAAGATATTTTAAAGCAGGGCAGGAGAACTTGTGGCTCTCCAGAAGTCATCGGACTACAGCTCCCATCATACCTGACCATTTATTTTCCTAGTAGTATCATATATATTGGACGCAGGTGGTGCTGTGGTCTAAACCACAGAGCCTCTTGGGTATGCCAATCAGAAGGTCGGCGGTTCGAATCCCCGCAATGGGGTGAGCTCCTGTTGTTCTGTCCCAGCTCCTGCCAACCTAGCAGTTTGAAAGCACGTCAAAGTGCAAGTAGATAAATAGGTACCACTCTGGCGGGAAGGTAAACGGCATTTCTGTGCGCTGCTCTGGTTCGCCAGAAGTGGCTTAGTCATGCTGGCCACATGACCCGGAAAAATTGCCTGCGGACAAACACTGGCTCCCTCAGCCAGTAAAGCGAGATGAGCATCACAACCCCAGAGTCGTTCATGACTGGACATAATGGTCAGGGGTCCCTTTACCTTTTTATCATATATATGTATGTGTGTGTATAGGACCCCTGAATGGTTAAGTCCAGTCAAAGGCGACTATGAGGTTGAGGAGCTCATCTTGCTTTCAGGCTAAGGGTGCCGGCCTTAATCTACAGACAGCTTTCTGGGTCATGTGATTAGCATGACTAAACCGCTACTGAGACACTGTGATGGAAACCAGAGCGAACGGAAATGCCGTTTACCTTCCTGCCGCAGCGGTACCTATTTATCTACTTGCACTGGTGTGCTTTCGAACTGCTAGGTTGGCAGGAGCTGGGACGGAGCAACAGGAGTTCTCCCCGTCGCGGGAATTTGAACCTCCAACCTTCTGATCGGCAAGCCCAAGAGGCTCAGTGGTTTAGACCACAGCGCCACCCGTGTCCTGACATTTGTCTCCGGGTTAGTCCGGGAAGGTCTTGGTAGTAACATAGTAGGAGTACTGGAAAGCTGGATTTGCTTCTGCACCTGAGGTCCTGCCCTTGCCCAATGGTAGAGCCGGCCCTGCAACTGGCACTAGTCTTTAGCAAATGACATGAGGAAAGGGTACTTACCGGAGTGTGCAAGAAAACAGGGGCAATAGCCAGGACATTGCCAAGGGCATCAGAGGTCTGGTTCAAAGTGATGGAGTCTAGGGGGTTCCCCAATCCAGAAATAGGGATCAGGCGCTGGACCCGGGCACCTTTAGCCCCACCTACCAGCCTCAGCGAGACAGTATAGTTGGAGCCTGGAACAAAGATGCAGGAATTCAGAAGAACATCCTTGGAAATCCCCACCGATCACTTCAGTATCTCCACTGAGCTCATCCAGACCAAGGGTCACTGGGAGATATTTGGACTACAGTGGTGCCTCGCAAGACGAAATTAATTCGTTCCGCAAGTTTTTTCTTCTTGCGAGTTTTTCGTCTTGCGAAGCACGGTTTCCCATAGGAATGCATTGAAAATCAATCAATGCGTTCCTATGGAGACCGTCCAGGGACAGAGGGGAAGCGCCGCGCGCCTTCCCCTCTGTCCCCGGACCTGTTTAAAGCAAGGGGCGGTGGGGAGAAGATTGCTTCTCCCCGTTGCCTGCCCCGCAATCTCCGGGGACAGAGGGGAAGGCGCACGCGGCTTCCCCTCTGTCCCCGGACCTGTTTTAAAGCAAGGGAAGGGGCAGCGGGGAGAATCGCTTCTCCCTGTTGCCGCCCCTTGGTTCAAAAGGGGTCCAGGGAGAGAGGGGAAGGCGCGCGCGCCTTCCCCTCTGTCCCCGGAGATTGCGGGCTGGCAACGGGGAGAAGCAATCTTCTCCCCGCCGCACCTTGCTTCAAAAGAGGTCCGGGGACAGCGGGGAAGACGCGCTGCGCTTCCCCGCTATCCCCGGAGCTTGCGGGGCAAGCTTCGTTTTGCGAAGCAAGCCCATAGGGAAATGCGTCTTGTGAAGTGGCTAAGAAAACGAAAAACTCCTTCGTCTAGCGAGTTTTTCGTCTTCCGAGGCGTTCGTCAGGGGCACCACTGTATATGGAACTTGCCAAACTGACTGGGACACTCCGAGACCAGGGAGAAGAGACGGTGGAAGAAGATTGGAAGAAGTTTAAAGAATATTTGAAAAAATATGTTAATATTTAAATCTTAGAATAGCTTTGGAAGTGGACATAGGCTGTAGGGTTAGAAGTAGAAGAGAATAGGATTATTTGTCAGTGATAAAACGTGAAGATTTTTATGGTAAAACTAAGTGATAAAAAATGGTTAAAAATTATGATATATGAAACTGCTAAAGATGAGGTAAAATGAAAATCAGATAGGGGGGACTTGGGGAAGCTCACCTAGCAATGTTTAGAAAAAATAAGGATAAGCCAAGAATTTGTTTGCATTGTTAGTTTTTCTGTTTGTATTGTTTATTTTTGTTATAAAATGAAATTATTTTTTTCAGGGGGGGGAAGTATCACTGGGAGATAGCACCTCCCATGGGTGCTCCAGCAAGAACCTCATGGCAAAAGGAGACACCAACCTGCCCCCCCCCATCCCTTTAAGCCTGCAAACAGGGAACTTGCATAACTGGGGGAGAGGGGATGAGCAGGTTAAACTACAGCTCAGTGTAATGCAGATGAACACCCAAAAATGAGTGCATGGGACATGGCAAACATGCTGCATATGACAGGTGTGGGAGTGTCCTTAACAGGCATGCCAGCTGCCCCCCCTGAAGTTCTTAAGGACAGGGCTGGGCCCCCTCAATATCGAGCAGTAACGTTGTGCATACTTAGGGTTGCCATATTATTTCTTTTTTTCCTTTTTTAAAATAATTTTTATTAACAGGCCAATCACATCACACTATCCATATCACATTAATTCCAAATTATACAGCCAGATTTTAAATTTTGTTGAGGGTACCCATAAATCAAGCTCCGCACTAGTCCAAAACAGGCATCACTTATCTTCCTGCTTTAATTAGTCAGTTCTATCCAGTTTAATCCGGATAGTCCTTTGTTACTTCCTTTCTCTTGTTGTTATTCCTTTCTTTGCGATCTCTGATGATTTTCACAAGCAGATCATAAACTGGTATCTCTGTGTGGGTTTTGTACTCTTCCAAAAATCGTATTGGTCAGGGACGGACTCTGTTCAACGCTTCCATAAACAAAACTAATCTCCGGTCTGTCCTTTATTTTTCTCAGGCTTACCAAATAAATTAGGGTTGCCATATTATTTCAACTTTGGGCCAATGTTGTTGAGCTTGTTTTGCAAAATCTCCCCCCCTCCCCAAAAATGAAGTTTTTGAGGAAAATCGGGGGGGGGGGGGATAAACACTTTAGACATGGGTTGCCATCGGAGTTGCTACATTATTGCCATATTCCAAAAGGTGAAAATCCAGACACAAAAGTTGTTGAGCTTTCGTTGGCCAAAGTTGTTGAGTTTTTGAAAACCGCCAGAATCTACACTATTGATCTGAGCTGCCATACGTCCGGATTTCCCTGGACGTTTCAGCAATTTCCACCCGGACGCTGTTTACGAGGGCTGAATCCTGGACGTACGGCAGCCCTACGCATGCTACATTGGCATATTGCGTGACGTCGCCCCCTCCTCAAGAGCGGAGGAAGCCAGAGCCTCTGGCCCTTACTATCTGTACAACTCTTTAGGTGCTTTGTAAGCCTTAAACAGGGATGCGGGTGGCGCTGTGGGTTAAATCACAGAGCCTAGGACTTGCCGATCAGAAGGTTGGCGGTTCGAATCCCCGCGACGGGGTGAGCTCCCAGTGCTCGGTCCCTGCTCCTGCCAACTTAGCAGTTCGAGAGAACGTAAAAGTGCAAGTAGATAAATAGGTACTGCTCTGGCAGGAAGGTAAACGGTGTTTCCGTGCGCTGCTCTGGTTCGCCAGAAGCGGCTTAGTCATGCTGGCCACATGACCCAGAAGCTATACGCCTGCTCCCTTGGCCAATAAAGGCAAGATGAGCGCCACAACCCCAGAGTTGGCCACGACTGGACAAACGGTAAAGGGTCAGGGGTCCCTTTACCCTTTTTAAGCCTTAAACAACAACATCAGATACTCCTGCCCTCAGTATGGCTGCTTCAAATCCCCCCCAACCTACCTTTCACAGGTTTTCCCTGGACCGGAAGCACATACTCTTTCTGTTTCTGCATAATCTGGTAGGATATGTCTAGCAAGCTCTTGCCTCCGATTTCCACCTCGTAGGAGCCACTGGGAGAGACAGTCACGGTCCACATGCCTTGCTCAGGGATGGGGGACACCTTCACAATCTTGTGGCTGGCTGTGTTGATCACTGTGTGAGTGGATGGCGAGACACCTGCCCCAGGATGACACAAAGACAGACAAGGTTGCAGGAGGGGCAGAGCAGGGGTGGGGAATGTCAGGCCCGGTGGACAAATGCAGTCCTCCTTGTTTGTCCCTCTCCACGGTCAACAACCTCTCTTCTGGCCACACTATTTACTGCCCCTGCTTCACACCCTCAATAAATGCAAGTTCTCCAAGCCCTGTTGAAGACTATGTACGTATTTTTCGCTCTATAAGACGCACCAGACCACAAGATGCACCTAGTTTTGGGAGGAGGAAAACAAGAAAAAAAATATTCTGAATCTCAGAAGCCAGAACAGCAAGAGGGATCCCTGCGCAGTGACAGCAGCAATCCCTCTTGTTGTTCTGGCTTCTGGGATAGCTGCGCAGCCTGCATTCGCTCCATAAGACGCACACACATTTCCCCTTACTTTTTAGGACGGAAAAAGTGAGTCTTATAGAGCAAAAAATACGGTATATTTGACTGGGAAGTATGCACATTCTCCATGAGGGCTGGTGAATGTGCACCACAGCTGGTTGTTATGCTCAACATACCTTTCCCTTAACATACATTTGTTGTATTATGCTTTGGGGGGGGGTGTCCCCTCATGAAATCGGGAAAATATTAATTAGTTGTTAATAATACAATAATAAAAATTAATTGATTCATAATAAAGAAAACCCTGCAGCAAACAAATGTGAGTTCTTTAAAAAATAAATACAGTGTTATGTTCTCCTCCTCTCTCTCCTTTCTTTTTTTTTTTAACAAAATGATAATAATTTTTTTTCCAGGTTTCCCTTAAATCCAAAGAGCCAGTTTGATTTAAAGATCCCAGTATGATTCAGGTGGCTAGAGTGGCTAGAACAGGCACCCCCAAACTCGGCCCTCCAGGTGTTTTGGGACTACAACTCTCATCATCCCTAACTAACAGGACCAGTGGTCAGGGATGGTGGGAATTGTAGTCCCAAAACACCTGGCGGGCAGAGTTTGGGGGTGCCTGGGCTAGAGTGTCAGATTTGCACTGAAGGCACCTAGGTTCAAATTCCCTATTGTGCACCTAGGTATTCCCTTTCTTGATGTCCAGGGCAAGCGTCACAGGTTGTTGCTGCGGGCTGGAGCAGCTGCTGTCTGGTGGGACCACCGCCAGCCCCCAGAGTGGCTGGGGTAAATCCAGTCAGATGGGCGGGGTGTAAATAATAAAATTATTATTATCGAATAAGACGTCCCTATTTTCATCAGAGATATGTTGGAGGATATGCCTTCCTTGAGTACCCACCCCTCTTGCTTAAATGTTCTTGAACTCTGATCACGCCCCTCATTTCCCTGGGTGGTTGATAGAGATGTAGGCCTGTGAAGGTGTGTAGAAGCTCTCTTAACTGCACAAAGGTAACATTTACTGCCAATGCTCTCCTCTCGCTTTGCCTGTCGCTGACGTGGGGTCCCTGGACGGTAGCCCAAAAGTCCAAAACACAGCCCTCAGGCCAAAAAGTGTTCACCATTATTTGTGTAGAGGATGAGATGGCAAACCACACAAGACTCTCCACAATTTTCATTCCCCCCACCATGCTTTTGCAGGAAAGCTCTCTGCTTCATTCTCTGAACAAGCTGTACCTGAAGGTTGCCTCACAGTAATGGTGAAATCCAAAGAGTGCAAGCTCTTGACGGAGACTGTGATTTCTGTGAGGGTCTCGTCCACAGGGAAGGAGCACTGAGACCCATCCAATTGCTTATGGGCCACCGTAACCGGGGCGGCATTCAGAGACAGCTCCATGATGCCCAAGACCTGGTCGAGTTCGCCTTTGGTGGTCATCACATAGAAGCCTCCGGAATAAGCAGCTAGTTCTTCATAGATGTTAGCATAACTTCTCCCAGAAGCCTCTTCGGCAGCACCTGTGGAGAGAAAGAATGGGTTTTTGTCTCAAAACCTGGCCTCCTTCTCTTCTGTGTTCACGGGAGGAAAGGCAAACCACAGTGGGTGTTTTGGCAGCAGTTGCTTATAAGGTTCGCCTGTCTAATGCCAGTGTACTGGAAGAAGCAAAGATCACCAGTGTAGAAGCAATGATTCTTCAACATCAACTTCGCTGGACTGGTCATGTTGTGCAGATGCTTGATGATCGTGTTCCAAAGCAACTACTCTATTCCAAACTTAAAAATGGAAAGTGTAATGCTGGTGGTCAACAAAAGAGGTTTAAAGATTCTCTTGAGGCAAATCTTAAAAACTGTAGTATAAACACCGAAAACTGGGAAACACTGGCCTGTGAGCGCTCCGATTGGAGAACAGTCTTTACCAAAGGTGTCATGGGCTTCGAAGACACTCCAACTCAGGACGAGAAATGCGCTAAAAGGAAGGCACGTTTGGCAAACCCTCACTGTGATCAACTCCCACCTGGAAACCACTGTGGATCCAGAATTGGCCTCCACAGTCACTTATGGACTCATTGTTAAAACTGTGTTTATGGAAGACCATCATACTTATATTGGCATAAGTCGGGAGGTGGGCCTGCTGGCTTCTCAAGGATCCCACCCTTCTACTTGTGGAACACTCTCCCACCAATAAAAATGCCCTCTTTCTCATTGCTTGCCAAGAGCTATACATACTTCTGCGTTTCCGGCTAGAGCAATACCCTGTGAGAGCATAATTCACTTCAGACCCGGATGAATCAAGTAGGACCTGGACTTCATCTTTCAGGTGCTCATCTTTGGCTCCAGCATCAGTAAAGGTGTAGATCTTGGACCTTTGTGCAAGGAAGAGAACAAATCAGGAAGCTAACTAGAGTTTTCCATTTTGACCGAACCGATGGTTAATGCTTTCTGAAGAAATCAGGATATCAAACCCTAGTTCAAAGTAGGTGTAATACCAAGGCATGTTCCAAAGCGAATAGAGAGAGCGGTTTTTCTACCCGTCGGAGGGGTCCCACCCTGATACCAGAACAAGAGGCCATCAAACAAAGCTGAACGTTGGGGCATGAAGGACTTCTTCATGCTGTGCATAGCTAAACCATGGAATTCTCTATAACAAAGAGGTAGTGCTCAAAGGAGATTAGAGAAATTCCTGAGGCTATTGGAGGCTGATAGCAGTGATTCAGGATCAGAGGAAGGGCTAATGCGCCCATGTCTTGTGTCTGGACTTCCCATAGTCCAGCAGTGAGATGCTGGACTAGATCGGCCTCTGGTCTGATCCAGTAGACCTCTTCTTATGTTCTAGAGGTTAATGGGAAATTAACTGGTTCACTTTCTGGTTCACATAAAGGGGTTGTGTGCATGTTCATGAGGCTCCTTCCTACCGCAGCTTATTTAACGGAAGTATGATCGTTGGAACATGGCCACTCAATACATACCTGGGCACCATTGTTGTTGGGGACAGGTGGGGGAGGACTGGAGTTTTGAAGGCTTAACTGGTGGTGGTGGGGATTTGAAAGAATAGAGGTGACCACAAGGAGATGACCTGGGAAGAAGTTCCACTTCGCAAGGGAGAATGAGTGGAGTGACTTCTAGGTCCTCAAGCAAAGGTACTAGGAATGGAGGAATGAAGGTAACGGGAATATTTATGTTAGGAATAAGGCGGGAAAGGCCAGGTCTATTACCTTGGCAAGCTGTGTTCCAAAGCCAACTTCAGGCCACTCAAAGACATCTCTGGGCAGTCACCGCCACCCGTAGGTCTGAGGTTAGAGATCAAGGTCTTAAGCTCATCCACATCCTGAGTCACTTGGACTGGGCCAACATCTGCAGGGATAGATATGAGAGGGACTGAGTATCTGCAATGGAGAGCTGGCAGGCAGAGACATACCTTAAGCTGGGTCACGTAGGGTATGTCATTTTTGGGGGTGAAATTTACTTTCGGCAAATTTCTTCAGCGAGGGGTCTTAAAATACGGGTTTTTGGGGTGTGTGTGAGAAGAATTCAAACCTGATATTATTTTTGTGATTAGTCAATGTTTAGCTTGGTCAGTTCACCGTATTTTTTGCTCTATCGGACACACTTTTTCCCCTCCAAAAATTAAGGGGAAATGTGTGTGCGTCCTATGCAGCAAATGCAGGCTCCCTGGCTACAGCAATAGCAACGCGAAGCCTCCAAAGCGCAGAGGGAGCGCTCCCTCCGTGCTCCAGAGGCTTCGCGTTGCTTTTGCTGAAGCCTAGAGACCGAGAGGGGTCAGTGCACACTGACCCCTCTCGCTCTCCAGGCTTCAGGGATAGTCGCCTGAAGCCTTTGGAGCACAGCGGGACCTCGCGCTGCACTCCAAAGGCTCCGGGTTCCTTTTGCTGAAGCCAGGAGAGCAAGGCTTCAGCAGAGAGAGAGAGCTGCGCGGTGCCCCTTCAGCGAAGCAGGAGGAGAAATGGAAGGGACTCCATTTTTCCTGCCGCTTCGCTGAAGGGGTGCTGAGCAGAGAGGGTGAGAATTTTTTCCCCTTGTTCTCCCCCTCTAAAACAAGGTGTGTCCTATAGAGCGAAAAATATGGTACGTCTAGTGAAGAAGGACATAAAATGCTTTGGGGAAACCACAGAATTCTAATGTTACCTTCTGAAAATGTCAGGTAATGCTACATAACAACAGCAACAAACAACAAACAATATAAATACATAATATATAACTGCAAGTACTTGGCAGTCATTTTTAACTATTCCTATGCAATTTTACACTTATTTTACATACCAAGCGGAACAGAATTATGGGAATGACCATTATGTGTGCAACCAAGGCGTGCGTGACCATTTATGGTCCTGGAATGGGGCAGGGAGGGGGCAGAATGGGGTGGGGTGGGCTTACGCTGCACCGACATGCATGATGGCCCAGAACGTAACCCCCACACAAATGGGGGAGTTGCCTGTATATTAATTTAACCAAAATATCATTTGAAGTCACTTAACAAAAGAACAGGTGAGCAACAATGTTATTTGGATTCTCCGAAAAAGAACAGAGCAAAGGAAGGCAGGCAATTTCAGACTAAGCAGACTTAGCGTGGGAAGAACCAGCGCTGCCTTTTTGCCCTCTCACCTGGATCGTTGAAAGGCACAAGAATGTAGTTAAAAGGTTTATCCGGGGAGCTGGAAAATTCCCGGAGGAGGTTGATGCAGGTGGTTATGACATGGTGGATATCCTCCGACATGCTGCCAGTCGTGTCTATTACAAAGGTGAGCGAATAGCCTTCCAAGTTGAAAAACCTCTTAAAGGTATCACTGCCCACCTGGTCCAGCAGGCCGTACCCTGAAAAACAACAACAATGGAGTAAAAACAGGTTATGCTTATCCACTTTTCCTTAGGACCTCCCTATTTTCATTGGACAATACCTTGTCTCAGATTGGCATGGTGGATGGTGACATGGTCTTTATGGGCAAAAGAACAAAAGCGATAGGTCCAGGGTGAGGAATCGGTCCATGGGCCTATTTGTTTGTTTATCTATTTCCCACCCTTCACTGTAAGGTCTCAGGGCAAGTCACAACAGTTTAAAATGCTACGCGAAGAAACAGTTTAAAACAATTACAGGAACAAGGTGGTGTCTAATGATCCATGTCTATATCATGTGTCACAAGCATGCCTTCAGAGCACAACAAACACCATACGATGAAGGTGTGTGATGCACCTCTGTGGGGAGGGAGTCCCATAATTTAGTGACAGCCACAGCCAAAACAAATCACAAGAGCTAAAACCACCACAAGGGTTGCAACTATATCAAGGTCATAAAAGGCCTGGAAGAAGAAAAATGTATTATTTATCCCTGTGCTGAAAGGTCAATGAACCATACCATCTCCTACAAAGAAGTCCCTTGTGGCTTGTATGGCCAGTTCAGCTGCTTGTTGGTGCAACTGATAGTGTGGGGAGAGCCGGGGGTCAGTTGTCTCCTTGTTGATCCCCCCCGTGGTAGGGAACATTTCGGCTGGGTCATTTCTTCCACCATGTCCACATTTGCCTACAGAAAGAATATAGGAAAGAGAATGGAGGAGACATAAGTGAGAGCCAGTGTGGTGTAGTGGTTAAGAGCGGTAGTCTCGTAATCTGGGGAACCGGCTTCGCTTCCCCGCTCCTCCACATGCAGCTGCTGGGTGACCTTGGGCCAGTCACACTTCTCTGAAGTCTCTCAGCCCCACTCACCTCACAGAGTGTTTGTTGTGGGGGAGGAAGGGAAAGGAGAATGTGAGCCGCTTTGAGACTCCTTCGGGTAGTGATAAAGCAGGATATCAAATCCAAACTCTTCTTCTTCATAAGAGCCAGTGCAGCGTAATAGTTAGAGTGTTGGACTGGGACCTGGGAGAGCAGGGTTCGGATCCTTACTCAGTCATGAAGCTCACTGGGTGACCTTGGACCAGCCCCTGTCTCTCAGCCTAGTCTACCTCACAGGGTTGCTGTGAGAATGAAATGGGGAGGAGGAGAACCAGGTACGCTATCTTGAGATCCTTGGAAAATAAAGGTGATATATAAATGTAAAGAAGGAGGAGGAGGAGGAGGAGGAGGAGGAGGAGGAGGAGGAGGAGAAGGAGAAGGAGAAGAATTGCTAGGCTGGATCATTTAAGTTAACAGATTGAGGTTGAATCCTGACAAGACAGAAGTACTGTTTTGGGGGGAAAGGGGCGGGCAGATGTGGAAGACTCCCTGGTCCTGAATGGGTTAACTGTGCCCCTGAAGGACCAGGTGCGCAGCCTGGGAGTCATTTTGGACTCACAGCTGTCCATGGAGGCACAGGTCAATTCTGTGTCCAGGGCAGTTGTCTACCAGCTCCATCTGGTACGCAGGCTGAGACCCTACCTGCCCGCAGACTGTCTCGCCAGAGTGGTGCATGCTCTAGTTATCTATCACTTGGACTACTGCAATGCGCTCTATGTGGGGCTACCTTTGAACGTGATCTGGAAACTACAACTAATCCAGAATGCGGCAGCTAGACTGGTGACTGGGAGGGGCTGCCGAGACCATATAACACCGGTCTTGAAAGACCTACACTGGCTCCCAGTATGTTTCCAAGCAAAATTCAAAGTGTTGGTGCTGACCTTTAAAGCCCTAAACGGCCTCGGCCCAGTATACCTGAAGGAGCATCTCCACCCCCATTGTTCAGCCTGGACACTGAGGTCCAGCACCGAGGGCCTTCTGGTGGTTCCCTCGCTGCGAGAAGCCAAGTTATAGGGAACCAGGCAGAGGGCCTTCTTGGTAGTGGCACCCGCCCTGTGGAACGCCCTCCCATCAGATGTAAAAGAGAAAAATAACTACCAAACTTTTAGAAGACAACTGAAGGCAGCCCTGTTTAGGGAAGCTTTTAATGTTTAATAGGTTATTGTATTTTAGTGTCTTGTTGGAAGCCACCGACAGTGGCTGGGGAAACCCAGCCAGATGGGCGGAGTATAAATAAATTATTATTATTATTATTATTATTATTATTATTATTATTATTATTAGTTAGGGAAACACAGTAGTGAGGGTCATCAGCTTCAGTTATGGGAACGAGGTGGACATTTTAGTCTTCACATCAGTGGTGGGGAATCTGTGGCTCTCCAGAAGTTGTTGCTGGACACAAGCCTTGACCACTGGCCATGCTGACTGGGCGGCAAGCAAACTCCTTTAGCCAGGGAACCACCACCGAGAAGTCCTTGTCTCTTAGTCAGCATGTAGGAGGTAGGTGCAGACATGCAATGAACTCAGAAGTTGCCTTTCTCGTGTCTACCTATCCTCCATGCATTTTTCAATGGCATGAAAAGAAAACGAAAATGCCCAACAACTGGCAGGAAAGCGACAATCGCTGGTCTTACCTCTTGGTTTACGCCTGCATGATGCTGACAACTTGTACCCACTTGTGAGCAGGTCATTCACTAGGATGTTTCCATCGCATACAAGCTGGTTGCTGTTAAACAGAGAACGTGGAAGTTGGTAAATGCACTGCTTAGAAATAAATTTACCATTTGTTTTTTTAAAAAAATATTTATTGAGATTTTACACTAAACATAGGTTTTAAAAATTAAAAATAATTAAACCAACAATTACACATACAAAATACAAAAAAAGGTAGTTAAAAAAATAAAAAAGGAAAGAAAAAATATTTTGGAAAAGAAATAATCCATTTTTCAATATCTTTAAGTTCATTTGCTTATTTCCTTGACCTCCTTACACCTCCCCTTTTTGTATTCCCGTTTACAAAGTCCTTTCAGCAAATCCTTACCCTCTTTCATTTATCTTTACTCTGTATTCTTAACCTATTATAACTATGTATTTTCATCCATATAACTATCTATATTTACATGTTCTTATTAGCCTTAATACCAAAACCACTTATTTTCAGTCCAACATCATTTTAACATTCATTAATTTTACAGTATTTCTGCAAATAGCCTTTAAATTTCTACCATTTGAAGGGTGCTCCCCACTTACACAATTTTCACTTATGTGTGAGGGAGACTCTGAGGTGTTACGGAGCAACACAAATCAGTGGCACTGTTTACTGCCGGCACAGTCACAATAGAACAAGCAGCCATTTCTCCTCCTCAACCATCACCCATGGGTGCCCATGGCTTCCTACCTTGCATCTTTGCTGCAGTCGCGACAGGTTTCCTTAGAAGCAGGAGCAACAGGGAAAGCAGGACTGGCAGGGTTTACTGTAGGGCAAACATAATGGGAGAGAAAAAAATCCTATTTTAGTCTGTGTAGTGTACATACCATACGGGGACGCGGGTGGCGCTGTGGGTTAAACCACAGAGCCTAGGACTTGCCGATCAGAAGGTCGGCGGTTCGAATCCCCGCGACGGGGTGAGCTCCCGTTGCTCGGTCCCTGCTCCTGCCAGCCTAGCAGTTCGAAAGCACGTCAAAGTGCAAGTAGATAAATAGGTACCGCTCCGGCGGGAAGGTAAACGGCGTTTCCGTGCACTGCTCTGGTTCGCCAGAAGCGGCTTAGTCACGCTGGCCACATGACCCGTACGCCGGCTCCCTCAGCCAATAAAGCGAGATGAGCGCTGTTATGTACTGAAGTTCTCACCCTGGGCCAGCAGGGGGATACTGTAGATAGTTATGCAAATAAGGGATCGAAAGTGACGTTCAGTGATTGGATAGTTTTAGAAAATTGTTACAGTTACGTTGTACTGGAGCTCTATATCGGCCACGACTGGCTCTATCGGCCACGACTGGACCTAATGGTCAGGGGTCCCTTTACCTTTACCTTTACATACCATACATTCAAAGCACATGTGTGTCTCCCCCCCAAATGAATATTGGGAACTGTAGTTTGCCAAGGCCGCTGGGAGTTGTAGTTCTGTGGTGAGTAAACTACAGTTCTCAGGATTTTTTGGAGAGGGGGAATGTGCTTTAAATATATGGCGGGTACACAGCTTTAGACTCCGTTGAATTCCATGTAAACCTGACAATCGGCAGCTCGGGAAGGTTTATGATGATTCTATACGGTGATCTGAGAGCATGAGTGGAAAAAAGGGATGTCGGTTTTAAAAACCAGGTAGATAAAAAAAAAATGCAAAAGGTGCTTTGGATCAGTCTTGCAGATTCCCACTGAATCTCTTGAATTTATTTGCCTAGTTTTGCATATGATCAAGCTCACTCATCCGGTCAGGGACAAATAAAGTCATGAAAGAATGCAAAAAATGAGGAATTCTACCATAATTGCAATAAATCCTTTGTTCTTAAACAAATGATCTATATATTAATAAATACGCAATTGGAGATATTTGTATTAGGATGCAATGAAACCTCTCAAATGAGCTGTTAATGGATTTCTTATACTGATTATGGATAGCATTGTTTGGGGACCTGGAATGCAAATGGATGAACCATGGCATGCTTCTATATTTCTTTGAAGTAATACAGTCGTACCTTGGTTGTCGAGCGCCTTGGTATGCGTACGTTTCGGCTCCCGAACGATCGAAACCCGAAGCGAGTGTTCCGGTTTTTGAACGCTTTGTTGGAAGCCAAATGTCTGATGGGGCTTCTGCAGCTTCCGATTGGCTGGAGGAGCTTCCTGCAGCCAATCGGAAGCCGCGCTTTGGTTTCCAAAGGTTTTGGAAGTCAAACGGACTTCCGGAACGGCTTCCATTTGGCTTCCAAGGTACCACTGTACTTCTTATGTTTAACTTTGAAAACAAGAGAGAGTTTTCCAGATCCATTTTGACTTACAGAGGTGATCGTAAGGTCCACCTTTCCCCAGCTCAGGCCAGTTGGTGTTACTGTAGAATTGCTGAAGGATGTGCAGAGCTTGTCCAGCACTTTGTCGAGCCGATTCCAAATCCGATGAACTCACGGGTTCCTTTAAGCCACTTAGCATGGAATCCCTCAGGTTTCGCATCTGCGTTATACCTGGGAATAGATAACACAGGAGAACCTTTTATATCCCTGTTCCTCCTCTGAACTCTTAACTTCTAAACTGGAGAAATGTCAAGTCTCAAGCCTAACTGGAAGCCATGCACTCTTCCCTGGAATGACTTTCTCTAGGGATTCTCCAGGTATGGTTAGATTCCAGCTCCCATGGCGCTGTGGTCTAAACCACTGAGCCTCTTGGTCTTGCTGATGAGAAGGTTGGCGGTTCGAATCCCCGTGACAGGGTGAGCTCCCGTTGCTCTGTCCCAGCTCCTGCCAACCTAGCAGTTCGAAAGCACACCAGTGCAAGTAGATAAATAGGTACCGCTCCAGCGGGAAGGTAAACGGCGTTTCCATGCGCTCTGGCTTCCATCACAGTGCCCCGTTGCACCAGAAGCGCTTTAGTCATGCTGGCCACATGACCCAGAAAGCTGCCTGCGGACAAACACTGGCTCTCTTGGCCTGAAGGTGAGATGAACGCCACAACCCCATAGTTGCATTTGACTGGATTTAAGTGTCCAGGGGTCCTTTACCTTTTTACTTTTTTGTTTTTATGTGTTACAAGCCTCCCAGAGTAGTTGGGGGAACCCAGCCAGACGGACAGGGTATAAATGATAAAATTCTTGTTGTTGCTCTTACTGGAGATGATAATATCCAGAACATCTGGAGGGCCAGAAGCTTCCTAACCTGAGTTAGGCAACCAAATCTTCTGTAAGTAGTGGCCTGGTGAATCTGAAGAAGCATCTCCACCTCCATCACTCAACCCGGACACTGAGTGGGCCTTCTCGGTAGTGGCCCCCTCCCTTTGGAACGTCCTCCCGTCAGATGTCAAGGAGATAAAGAACTACACAACTTTTAGATGACATCTGAAGGCAGCCCTGTACAGTGGTACCTCGGGTTAAGAACTTAATTCGTTCTGGAGGTCCGTTCTTAACCTGAAACTGTTCTTAACCTGAGGTACCACCTTAGCTAATGGGGCCTCCCACTGCTGCTGCTGCTGCGGTGCCGGAGCACGATTTGTGTTCTCATCCTGAGGTAAAGTTCTTAACCTGAGGTGCTATTTCTGGGTTAGCGGAGTCTGTAACCTGAAGCGTCTGTAATGTGAAGCATCTGTAACCCGAGGCACCACTGTATAGGGAAGTTTTTAATGCTTGATGTTTTACTATGTTTTTCTATATGCTATAAGCCACCCAGAGTGGCTGGTGAAATCCAGCAGATGGGCAGGGAATAATAATAATAATAATAATAATAATAATAATAATAATAATAATAATAATAATAAATAAATAAATAAAATAAATAAATAAATATAAAAATAAAATATACAGATAAACTAAGCATGAGCTCTAAAAATATGGACTGTTGTAGATAGCATGGCTAATTAAGTACCTTTCACCTGTGCTAGCAAGTAGTTCAGTGTTTCTCTTAAATCAAGAACAGTTCCCCACATCACCCCAAACACAGCTCCACCCCCCTCTCCCCCAAGGCACAGCTCCCCCTTACTTGGGGCAATCTTTTCACAGTGGAAGAAGTAGTTACTGTTTTCAACGTAGTTGACCTCCACTTGATTATTTGCAGAGATGAGTTCCTGTATGGCTTTGACTAATCGATTGGGAGAGACGTCAGCTGTGCGAGAAAAAAAGGGGAAAGGTGTCAAAAAAGCTTACCATTTTTCCAGTATGTATGCTACTACTGCAGGGACGCGGGTGGCGCTGTGGGTTAAACCACAGAGCCTAGGACTTGCCGATCAGAAGGTCGGCGCTTCGAATCCCCACGAAGGGGTGAGCTCCCGTTGCTCAGTCCCTGCTCCTACCAGCCTAGCAGTTTGAAAGCACGTCAAAGTGCAAGTAGATAAATAGGTACCGCTCCGGTGGGAAGGTAAACGGCGTTTCCGTGCGCTGCTCTGGTTCGCCAGAAGCGGCTTAGTCATGCTGGCCACATGACCTGGAAGCTGTACACCGGCTCCCTCGGCCAATAAAGCGAGATGAGCGCCGCAACCCCAGAGTCGGCCACGACTGGACCTAATGGTCAGGGGTCCCTTTACCCTTTTTATACTACAACTGCAGCCCATGTTTTGTTAGCCCCAAAACGGAAAACGAGCGAGGTCCGAATTGGAGAAGAATGGCAACTTAAGTTGACAGAATAAGCACAACTCTCAGACTTAACATATAGAATAAGAGAACAAGAAGGACATACGTTCAAAGAATATTGGAAAATGTTTATTGAATATATGGGAAATAGTTGTGTACACAGCGGAAAATGCTGGCAGTATGAAGATAAATTCAACAGTGTCAACAAGTTTTGACAGATGCAATAACGGAATACTGAATGGTGTAGTTTTTGTAAAACATGCAGGGATTTATGATATGCAAAACCAACCATGGGAAGAGAAGAAGAGAAGCCACTGATATCTTAAGGATTTAAAACGAGTCTTTTAAATTGTAAAATGGAAAATTTAATAAACAATTATATATAAAGAAAAAGAAAACAGGGACAGATTGCATGACTGGTTTTCGAACCCTGAAATCCATACAAAAAAATGGAAGTGCTTTTTTAAAAACAGCCCCAGCACCGACTTATGCAAAAGTTGGGGTGGGCAAGCTGTGTTCCCTCCAGGCACTCATGAACCTCAGCCTAATTTCATGTGGGTGGTGAGGAGCTGGGGGTGGGGAACAAGTGAAAAGAGGCAAGAAGAAAAAGAAGAGTTTGGATTTGATATCCCACTTTATCACTACCCGAAGGAGTCTCAAAGCGGCTAACATTCTCCTTTCCCTTCCTCCCCCACAACAAACACTCTGTGAGGTGAGTGGGGCTGAGAGACTTCAGAGAAGTGTGACTGGCCCAAGGTCACCCAGCAACTGCATGTGGAGGAGCGGAGACACGAACCCAGTTCCCCAGATTACGAGACTACCGCTCTTAACCACTACACCACACTGGCTCTCAAGAAGAGTGACTTGCTCTTCTCGGAAGCAAGAAGAGTTGGAGGATGACGTTAATGGACTATGCAGAATTAGATAAACTAACAGGAAGGATTCGAAACCGACGAGACCAGAAATTCATGGAAGACTGGAGTAAATTTATGGACTATTTGAAAAGTAATTGTGAAGAATAGGCGACATTCGTAGGGTTGCAAGAAGTTTTGTGAGGAGTATTATTAGAGGTGTTGTAAAAATGGAGAAGGGGGAGGATGATTTGTTAAGAGACGTAAAGGCAGTATAAAGTTAAGAAATGCCTAAGAAGTGGTTAAAACGGTGGATCATCAGAGGTGCTGATGGAAGCCTAAAAAGATTGTATAAGTGATAAGTTTTGTGGTACGTTTTATAATTTATATGTTAAAATTAATTAAAAATATTATATAAAAAGAAAAGAAGCAGTGGAGATATAGAAAAGGAATAGGCTGCGCAGAAGCAATCCTCTGCGAGGGCCGTGAGAGCTAGTCTTCACACTCCTGTTTTCCAAGCCTACCTTTGAAAAAGGCCCTGAAGAGTTCAGTCGCTGTCAGCGATTTCATGTTTTCCAGCTCTCCCGGGGCCATGGGAGATCTTCCGGGCAGTGGGTTCGTCTCCATGTAATGGGCAACAGCCCGAAGGACCCCTTCTTCTGTGATGTCGGCATCTGTGAAGACTGTCGAATCGATGCCCCCTGATTCATGGTTGGGGAGGAACCCGCTCACGGTGCCCAGGCAGAAGAGCACAGTGATGCCCACGGGAAGCAGCATGCTTTGCATCAAGGGCAGGAAAGAGATCCTGTGCCTTCCTCTGCTCTGCCAGTTAAATAGCTTGAGCCTGAAGAGGGGAATCCCCCACCTGTTCAGTCCATTTCCTCCTACGCGTACAGCAGCCAGGCAAAGGATTCCAGGAAAAACCTCTCTCCCAAACCATTACTGCTTGGCCACAAAGCACCACAACCTCCCAGATGAAAGGGGGATACTTTACAGATAGCGATGGGTGAGTCTGACGGTTTTGGTATCTCTCAGTTTTTCCTTTCCCCCCAGTCTTGAGTTCAGATCTCTGCCTTTCCACATCACTTTGCAAATACGTGTTGTTGTTTTAAAAAAAGTCCTAATAATAATAGAATCATAGAATCATAGAGTTGGAAGAAACCACAAGGGCCATCGAGTCCAACCCCCTGCCAAGCAGGAAACAAGTCATATCTCAAGCAGGAAATAAGTCATATCTCAGGTTACAGAGGCTTCAGGTTACGTTTTTTTCGGGTGACAGACCCGCTGAAACCCGGAAGTACTGGAAGCATAGCTGTCAATGTTTCCCTTTTTTAAAGGGAAATTCCCTTATTCCGAATAGGATTCCTCGCAAGAAAAGGGAAAAGTTGACAGCTATGACTGGAACGGGTTACTTCCGCGTTTCGGCGGGCACACATGCTCAGAAGCACTAAATTGCGCTTTGCGCATGCGCAGAAGCGCCAAATCACAACCCGTGCGTGCACAGATGTGCAGCTGCGGGTTGCGAACGCTGCGAGTTGCAAACGTGCATCCTGCACGGATCATGTTCGCAACCCGAGCGTCCACTGTAACAACAACAACAACAAATTTATTATTTATACCACGCCAATCTGGCTGAGTTTCCCCAGCAGCTCTGGAAGGCTCCCAACAGAATATTAAAAACACGATAAAACATCAAACATAAAAAACTTCCCTAAACAGGGCTGCCTTCAGATGTTTTCTAAAAGTCAGATAGTTGTTTATTTCCTTGACATCTGGTGGGAGGGCGTTCCACAGGGCAGGCACCACTACCAAGAAGGCCCTCTGCCTGGTTCCCTATAACTTCACTTTTTGCACTGAGGGAACCGCCAGAAGGCCCTTGGTGCTGGACCTCAGTGTCAGGGCTGAACAATGGGGATGGAGACGCTCCTTCAGGTATACTGGACCGAGGCCGTTTAGGGCTTTAAAGGTCAGCACCAACACTTTGAATTGTGCTGGGAAAAGTACTGGGAGCCAATGTAGGTCCTTTCAGGAAATTCATGAAAATTCACCTGCACATTAGGGAAGCCTGGCCAGATGGGTAGGGTATAAGTAATAAACTATTATTATAAATTATTATTATTCTCTGTACTTCCCATTGTCCCACTGCTTTCCCCTGCAGGAAATCGCTCTTTAGCACTCAAAAAGCAGTTTGGGTTTTCTTCAGATGGACGTTTGCTTCACATTTGCACTCAGGGGCAGGTTTCCCCTTTGAAAGGGATGGGTCAAGTGGAAAACTGCTTAGGACCCGGTTTTCTAGGCCGGGTTCAAGGGGCAAACAGAAGTGTGAATGGGCATAAGTGCACATTTTGAAGGAGGTGGAGGCATGAAGAGGGTGGAGCAATGGCAGTTGAGGCAGCAGAGTCTTCGATTGCTTGGGAAGGACCTGGGAGAGGAGGAGGAGGCTTAGGCAGCTGTAGGAAGGAGGTGGGGATGACCTTTAGTCTTCACAACTGCCTCCTAGGGGCAAGAACTACTGAAAAGAGTTACTGTACTCACTAGATCTGCCACTCCTGAGCAGACCTTGCTTCTTCTAAGAAAGACTTATTTATTGCTGACCCGCTCCTGCCCCTTACATAATGCCCCCAAGGAGAAAACGCATCATCATGGTGTAAGAATTTTAAGGTCTCGTACATAGAATAAATATTCCTAAATGCACACATATCTAAATATATCAACCATGTGTCTGAAATAGTATGGGAGAGCAATCCTGAAGCCATTTTGACTCTCCCAATGACTCCAAATATTCCTCTATAGTTTGTTGTTGTTGTTTAGTCGTTTAGTCGTGCCCGACTCTTCGTGACCCCATGGACCGGAGCACGCCAGGCACTCCTGTCTATAGTAAGGGAGGCATTTTTTAATAAGATACTTCTGAGCAATTCTTTACCTTTACATTAGCAATTATTTACCTTTACGTTGATTGATTTACAATTACATTGATCAGTTTTATGCTTTATTTGCTTCTCATATAAAGAAGGCTAATAGTGAGTATAGACATATCAACACCCAAGGGCAACACTGTGAGAATAAAGGAGCCCTGTTTGATAGTTCAGCCTTCTGGTTCTTTGCCTACAAAGATTTACTGGTTCTCCCAGTTGGCCTGTGAAGCATTCCCAGGTATGGGTTGCAAGGAATCAGAGGACCTTGCCAACTTTGTCTCAAATCCATTATCCTGCAAAATACTTCCTTTTCACTGAGGAGTAGCATTAATTGGCGTTTTTGGCCAAAGTACCTTTTTGCGTACGTAGCAGCCAAGCTACGCATTATGATTAATGCACGTTGGTGTGCAATTTGTGAGGAAAGGTTGAGACAGTCTCACTGCTTTTGGCAGCTGGCATCAGGCCCAATCCAGACCTTTGCACAGGTGAACGTTGGTGCAAACATATTACAACACCCCTTTTAAAATCTAGCTCAGTATTGTTTACACACTGATTGGCATGGCATCGTATAAAATGATATAGGAGAGCTATTATACTTTTTTAAAAAAAACACAGAGCCTAGGACTTGCCAATCAGAAGGTCGGCGGTTCGAACCCCCCACGACGGGGTGAGCTCCCGTTGCTCAGTCCCTGCTCCTGCCAACCTAGCAGTGCGAAAGCACATAAAAGTGCAAGTAGATAAATAGGTACCGCTCCGGCGGGAAGGTAAACGGCGTTTCCGTGCGCTGCTATGGTTTGCCTGAAGCGGCTTAATCATGCTGGCCACATGACTTGGAAGCTGTACGCCGGCTCCCTCGGCCAGTAAAGCGAGATGAGCACCGCAGCCCCAGAGTTGGCCACGACTGGACCTAATGGTCAGGGGTCCCTTTACCTTAACCTTACCTAATGACCTTAGTTGTGGACATGCATTTAAAATCAAGCTGCTGTGAGTGGAACGGAGCAAAATTGGGGTGGTTTGTGTCTTGCGGCAAAGGATTACTAGAAGGATGCAGCCAAAGAACTGGGTGGTTTGTTAAAAACAATATGTGGAATTCAGTCCATACCTGTCCCAATCTTGCTTTTTGGTCCTGATTGTTTCCTTAAGATGGTGGTGGGCAGAGAGACTATTTTGGGGCCAAAGAGCCAGATCTTTATCTCCCCCACCCCTGGCTTTATAGGGGGCAGGACCTTCCGCCTGTGGCATCCAGGGAACGCTTCCTTTTGAAGCCTTGATTGTAGAGACTTAAAAGTCAACTGCAGGGCTTTGAAACAGCCCTTTGCAAACATCCTCATGCAAGAAGGTTTGTAGAGGGCTTTCAATCATCCACCCCCCTCCGTGACTCTATTTCAAATGAGGTTTGGAGAATCACGGAAGGGGGACTTGTGCTTTCCTACTGTCCATCAGCTGATGGGGCTAGGGCACACCCTCAAACAGCCTCCTGCAGAGGTTTAAAAGAGATGTTCAAGGGGACAGCTGAAGGTTTTCTCTCCATCATTCCTCACTGTCTGCTTCTGCCACTGCAAGACGGGAGGGGGAAACCTCTGCATTTTTAAATGCAGGCTTTTTTTCTCCTCTGCATGGTAGCTGTGGCAGCAGCAATGGGGAGCTTCGGTCAAGCCGTTCTCTGAAGCAGTGCCACCTCCTCGTAAACAACACTCCACCAATGTTTAAAGAGGGGTAGAGCGATTTGGTGAGGGATGCAGGTGGTGCTGTGGTCTAAACCACAGAGCCTAGGGCTTGCCAATCCGAAGGTCGGAGGTTTGAATCCCCGCGACAGGGTGAGATCCCATTGCTCGATCCCTGCTCCTGCCAACCTAGCAGTTCGAAAGCACGTCAAAGTGCAAGTAGATAAATAGGTACCACTCTGGCAGGAAGGTAAACGGCATTTCTGTGCGCTGCTCTGGTTTCGCCAGAAGCGGCTTAGTCATGCTGGCCACATGACCCGGAAGCTGTACGCCGGCTCCCTCAGCCAATAAAACGAGATGAGCGCTGCAACCCTAGAGTCGTTCGCGACCGGACTTAACTGTCAGGGGCAGTGGTACATTGTACATTGGTACCTCGGGTTAAGAACTTAATTCGTTCGGGAGGTCCATTCTTAACCTGAAACTGTTCTTAACCTGAGGTACCACCTTAGCTAATGGGGCCTCCCACTGCTGCCACGCTGCCAGAGCACGATTTGTGTTCTCATCCTGAGGTAAAGTTCTTAACCTGAGGTACTATTTCTGGTTTAGCGGAGTCTGTAACCTGAAGCGCCTGTAATGTGAAGCATCTGTAACCCGAGGCACCACTGTATAGGGAAGTATTTAATGCTTGATGTTTTACTATGTTTTTCTATATGCTGTAAGCCACCCAGAGTGGCTGGTGAAATCCAGCAGATGGGCAGGGAATAATAATAATAATAATAATAATAATAATAATAATAATAATAATAATAAATAAATAAAAATAAAAATAAAATATACAGATAAACTAAGCATGAGCTCTAAAAATATGGACTGTTGTAGATAGCATGGCTAATTAAGTACCGTTCACCTGTGCTAGCGAGTAGTTCAGTGTTTCTCTTAAATCAAGAACAGTTCCCCACATCACGCCAAACACAGCTCCACCCCCCTCTCCCCCAAGGCACAGCTCCCCCTTACTTGGGGCAATCTTTTCACAGTGGAAGAAGTAGTTACTGTTTTCAGCGTAGTTGACCTCCACTTGATTATTTGCAGAGATGAGTTCCTGTATGGCTTTGACTAATCGATTGGGAGAGACGTCAGCTGTGCGAGAAAAAAAGGGGACAGGTGTCAAAAAAGCTTACCATATTTACCAGTATGTACGTATGCTACTACTGCAGGATGCGGGTGGCGCTGTGGGTTAAACCACAGAGCCTAGGACTTGCTGATCAGAAGGTCAGCGCTTCGAATCTCCACGATGGAGTGAGCTCCCGTTGCTCGGTCCCTGCTCCTGCCAGCCTAGCAGTTCAAAAGCACATCAAAGTGCAAGTAGATAAATAGGTACCACTCCGGTGGGAAGGTAAACGGTGTTTCCGTGAGCTGCTCTGGTTCGCCAGAAGCGGCTTAGTCATGCTGGCCACATGACCCGGAAGCTGTACGCCGGCTCCCTCAGCCAATAAAACGAGATGAGCGCTGCAACCCTAGAGTCGTTCGCGACCGGACTTAACTGTCAGGGGCAGTGGCGTAGCGTGGGTTGTCAGCACCCGGGGCAAGGCAAGTAATTTGTGCCCCCTAACCCGTGGATTTGCGCCCCCTAACCCTAACCCCCAGATGTTGCGCCCGGTGCGGCCGCCCCCCCTGCACCCCCCACGCTACGCCACTCGTCAGGGGTCCTTTACCTTTTACCTCAGAGAGATTTGGCAAACTGCTTTAAGACTGTTTACTCCATTTGAGTAAGGTGCTGCCGTAAAGCCTCTGCAACAGCCTCTTTGAAGTAGCTCAGCAGATTTAATTCTGCTGCCTTGGCTGTGGGGGGCCGGTCCTCTGCTGGGAACAGGAACCTGCAGCCAGTTCAGGATTAAACCCTGTCCTCCTGCCCATCAGCTGACATCACCAATGATGTCAGACGAAGGATGGGTGGTTGCAGCTTGAGGAAAATGGACTCGGGGCCCTGAGGTCCCTCACTCCTTTCTTAGGACATTCTTGGGCTGTCATGACGGATAGTGCCACACCTGGAAGAATTCCCTTGTTGGGGTTGAGATGGTAACAACCCTACCAGCGGCCCATCAGAGCAAAGTTTTGGGGCAGACATCCAGGGCCCCACTTAGCAGAAGGGCTCCCAAACACTGCAGGATTGGCTTGTCACATTCTGAAGCACACTGATGCGAGTTAACATTACAGTGGTACCTCGGGTTAAGAACTTAATTCGTTCTGGAGGTCCGTTCTTCACCTGAAACTGTTCTTAACCTGAGGTACCACTTTAGCTCATGGGGCCTCCCGCTGCCGCTGTGCGATTTCTGTTCTCATCCTGAGGTAAAGTTCTTAACCTGAGGTACTATTTCTGGGTTGACGAAGTCTGTAACCTGAAGCGTCTGTAAGCTGAAGCATCTGTAACCTGAGGTACAGTGGTGCCCCGCAAGACGAATGCCTCGCAAGACGAAAAACTCGCTAGACGAAAGAGTTTTCCGTTTTGGAGGTGCTTCGCAAAACGAATCTCCTATGGGCTTGCTTCGCAAGACGAAAATGTCTTGCGAGTTCCTGCAGTTTTTTCCCCTCCCCTCCCCTTTTCTAAGCCGCTAAGCCGCTTATCAGCTGATCCGATAAACCGATAAGCCGCTAAAAGCCGCTAATAGCGCTAATCCGCTAATCCGTCAATGGGCTTGCTTTGCAAGACGAAAAACCGCTAGACGAAGAGAATCACAGAACGGATTCTTTTCGTCTTGCGAGGCACCGCTGTATCACTGTACTACACTTGTAGGCAGAGATGTGTCTTCCTTTGTCCTCCGTTTTTTTATTGTTATAAGACAAACTGCTCCCTTTTCCTTATGTGGTATTCTGGAGCCCGAGCCCTTAAGTGGGTTCCCTATCAGTAGGAGAAAATAATAGAGTCCAACCATCTTTATTAAATCTTTATTAAAGGAACTCACCCCACTCACCACACGCAGGAGGGAGGAGAACCCCGAACAATGGTGCGCAAGCCTTTATATAGACTTCTGAAATTGCCCACCCGGTATCCCAAGACTACCCAAAAAAACCCATACATACATCACAGAAGGAGGCGGTCTCCAGCAGAAATCCTGCCTGCCAGGATACCTGATAATGGTCACTGATTGCATTACCTGGGCAACCTGGCCATTCTTTTGTGATGGTTAATACTTTAGTTTCTGAGTCCAGGTCACAGGCTCACCCTATTCATACACAAATATGCCCTTAAGATAGGATTTGCAAGCAAAAAGACAATGGGAAGGCTCTCCCCATTTTCTTCCCTTACTGCAGAGGAATATTTGAGGCCATTGGGAGAGTCAAAATGGCTTCAGGATTGCTCTCCCATACGGGTTCAGGCTCTGGTGTGGGTGACCTGGGCTCTGGCGCTGGTTCTGGCTCGGCAGTGGCGATGGTGGAGGGGCTATCCGGTGATTGCCCTAAAAAAGCTCAACAACTTTTTGTGTCTGGATTTTTCCCTCATGAAATATGGCAGCCCTACTCCAAGTAAGCTGCAAGGGCAATGGATTAGGGTGGGAGCTCTTCCCCACCAGCTTCTGAAATCACCTTATTTCTTCACCAGAGGGAAGTTTGGTTGGAATGTTGCGCCACCCCACCAAAAAGTGCCCTGGGGCAAGGTAAATAAAAAGCACTGGTGTTCAAAAACCGGGTTTGCGTTAGCTGAGTGATGTGCCTAACTGACAGCTTAAGACTCTTCTTGTTTTAGCTTAAATGAGGTGGCCTGGTGAGCCGTTTTGTCACCTCTCTCCTCTCCCCAGAGCCAGAAGGTTCTCCAGCAGCTTTTGTGCTGGCAGCTGGCCTTAAGTGCCACCTCAGCTAGAAACATTTAACCAAGTCTCATGGTTGCTGTTTTTTGACAAGAGGGCTTTGTGCATGCATAAACCCTTACTGGGAGGCTTTTGGGATTTGTTTATTTTAGAACCAAGTAACATTTTTCTACATATACCCAGGGTGTCTGGCAAATATGAAGAAACCCTTCTTTGCTTTTAAAATACAGAACGGTGGTATAATTATGACAAGTGGGCACTCACGAAAAACCCAACGGTTTGCTTATTTTGCAGTTGCCTATTTGTCTGGTTGCATCAGTGCTTCTCAGACTTGGGGCTCCGGCTGTTGTTGGACTACAACTCCCATCATCCCTAGCTAGCAGGGCAAGTGCTAATTTCTAGATGTCCGGATAGGCTTGCCTGAATGAAAATATTTTAAGCAGGTGCCAAAAAGATACAGCAAAAGTGCCTACCTGATGTCAATACACGGGAAGTTCCGAACAGAATCAGTGGTCAGGGATGATGGGAATTGTAGTCCAGCTGGGGACCCAAGTTTGAGAAACCCAGTGTTAAATCCTATCCATCCATTCACTGCCACATATCAGTGCTTGGAATGAACTAGTTCGCTTTAATGAAGTTCACTGAATTAGTTCAAAAATCTCTGAACAACACCTGAAAATCGTCCTCATAATTTCCAAGTGGACTGAGTATGAATAAAGATAATTTTGGGGGTAGAACATTAAACAGTTTTTAGTTTATCTTACACGTGTGTGTGTGTGTGTGTGTGTGTGTGTGTGTGTGTGATTACTCTATAGACTCTTTGGGCCTTTAAGCTTCAACATCATAATCATAGGGGGGAGGGGATATATTAAACAATTCACTGGTCAATATTCTCCAGGAAATTCTGTGAAAGATGTTGCCTATCAGTTAAGGTGGGGAATCCTGAGTGAATCTGGACACTGTAATAGGAATGAGTGAATTTCAGTTTCTCTCAATCTTTCATTTTTGTGTGGACAGGCGGAGTCCCCCAAACCCTGGGCGGCCCCTGTGTGGAATAACTACTCAAGACAACGTGCTATGGGATTAAAATTGGCCACAACTTTATTATGTTTCAGATGTGGGTAGACCTTGGCTCAGTCATTGGGCGTTTATCCCTCCCAGTCCCCCCTCCCCAGGGGATCTGGGGAACATCAGGGTTATCCAGTGTGGGGGGTGGATGGGCTGGCTCTGGAGAACATATGTTCAAGCAGAGAGAGCCCGCCCCCATTATGCCGCCACCGGGGAGAGCAATGACGACCTCTAGGCGTACGGCCAATGCCTCCCCTCAAACAACCCCTTTAATGGGGGACCCTGGTGTTGCCACCGTGAAGAAGGGGGGCATGGGTCACTGCTGAACAACCCCCCTCCATTCAGGGAAGATAGATTAAAGGATTCCGCCCAAGGCCTGATACCGCCAAAGTTGTGACATTTTGCTACAGGAAAGGCAAAACCTGCCAATGCAGGGGAATTCCTTTCCGGCCCTTCCACAGCGACCTTGATGTAGCAGCGCCCGCGTACCTGTGGAGAAACGGTTAACCTGCAAAAGAAGTCTCAACTGAGGGTGGGTAGGGTGGGAGAAGCTCTGGAGCCAACTGACGATTCCCAGGTAAAATCCTCCCTCTATTGTGTGGGCAGGGTGGTCCCTCCCCCTACCTGGCCTGATCACCTTGGCAGAGCCTCCCCAGGCGGGATTGGGCAACTGGCTGAGGTAGGCGGAGACCTCCAGGTATCCCAACTGGGGGGAGGCGAAGCCAAGCATGTGCTAATGGTGCTGCATAGGGTCCAGGGGGCTACGCACGACCACGCAAAGGGCACCCCCCATTTAATGCAGAGAGCGGTCATTCTAGCCTTAAGATTGGTTGTACACATTCCCACATCAGCCTGCAATTTAAAACAAGAACAAGAAAAACAACAACAACAACAAATCATTGTGAAAATTCATCGGCATTTTTGTACTCCATGCATCTTTGAAACTCAGTTTTGCTTAATATAGACATTTTTGAGGAGCAGTTTAACCTAACGTAATATACTTTTGCCATTTATTTTCACTGGTATGCACAAATTTAAACAAACTGCGGCATTTTGGTACCCATTACTAGGCCGGAGGACTGCATTTCAAACTTCAGAGAAGTGCGAATTTTGAAAGACGGCTGTGTTTCAGTTCTTGTATTGTTTCGAAAAGCATAACTGAGGTACTTTAAATGCTAACTTTTGATCATGGCAGCACGTTATGCAACCCATTACCACTGAAATGTCAGTTTAGCTAAGCAAGATTGTGACAGACAGATGAAATGGCCCAGAACAAAATTGTTGATGGGACTGACACTCTGAAAGATCTTTACACACATTCGAAGGCATATTATGTCCTTCAGCAAAGCTCTCAATAAACTGTGACGCTGCTGTGTTCGTAATTTTTTGTTTCCCTTTTCTGCTTGATGAGCACGTATCTGTTCAGTGTTTTCTCTTTCTTTTTCTGTATTATTTCATAAATATGATTTATTTAACAACGCTCCTCCCTTTTCTACCCTTTCATTGTGTGCATGGATGTCCTCTCACTTCTTTGTATTTGGTATTTAACTGTCATTTTATTGTTCTGCTTCCTGGATATAAGCAGCTTTAATCCCCTAAATTGCCCTCAGATTGCTGTGCAAAGCTTCAGTATGATTATCTCTCCGAACCAGTTTCCCCCCTAGATAATCCCACTGACTGTTCCATTTCTTTGCCACACTAGGCAGAGCAGCGTTCCCCAATGTGGTGCTCTCCAGACATTTTAGACGGCAATTCCCATCAGCCATTGTTAGCAAAGTCACTTGAGCAACACAGTCAGAGTCCAGGTAGAAAAGTCTCGATAACATTTTACTGAGGAAAGTGAACAAAAACAGTGTATAACTTGAGACTCTTGGGGTTGTGGGTTCGAGCCCCACTTTGGGCAAAAGATTCCTGGGGGTTGGACCCTCGAGTCCCTTCCAACTCTACAGTTCTGATATTATGTCAGGCCTTGTACAAAGCGGTGAACGTTCAACTAATACCATGTTTCCCAAACTTGAGTCTCCAGCTGCTTTTTGGACTACAACTCCCATCATCCCTAGCTAGCAAGACCAGTGGTCAGGGGTGATGGGAATTGTAGTCCTCAAGCTACAAGTTTTGGAAACACTGAACTAAAACATAGAAGGAAAAATCCATCAGAATTATGCATTCAATCAGAGCATGTGGTACCTTAACAAAAAGGGACGTGGGTGGCGCTGTGGTTAAACAACAGAGCCTAGGACTTGCCGATCAGAAGGTTGGCGGTTCGAATCCCTGCGACGGGGTGAGCTCCCGTTGCTCTGCCTCTGCTCCTGCCAACCTAGCAGTTCAAAAGCACATCAAAGTGCAAGTAGATACATAGGTACCACTCCGGTGGGAAGGTAAACGGCGTTTCCGTGCACTGGTCTGGTTCGCCAGAAGTGGCTTAGTCATGCTGGCCACATGACCCGGAAGCTGTACGCCGGCTCCCTTGGCCAATAAAGTGAGATGAGCGCCACAACCCCAGAGTCGGTCACGACTGGACCTAATGGTCAGGGGTCCCTTTACCCTTTACCTTAGCAAATGATCATGAACAGAATTAACACTTCAGCTGCATGTTGTATGATCTCTGCTGTTGCATTCCCAACAGCCACAGAATTGTAGCTCTGCGAAGGGTCTCTTAACAACTCTCAGCACCCTAAACAAATTATAGTGCCCCAGGTTCTTGGGGTGGTGGGGTGGGGGAAAGCCATGACTGCCAAAGTCATAAAAGAGTGCTTTAAAAGCACAGCGTGAATGTGACCTAAAATTCATCTGAAAATGTGACCTAAAATTCATCTGAAAATACTGCACCTTTGTTGTTTTTGTTCCAGACATTTTGGCAAGCTTGCTAGTAACACATGAGCTTCTTGAGAAACTCCAGCTTCTCATTATGAACAATGACAATGCTCACTTCTGAACAATGCACCTGTTTCATTGCAACAATAAAAAGGGTTATCTCCAGTGAGGTCCAGCCTATTTTCCCCATTAATTTCAACGGGTGTGCCCTTTTTTTAAATAAAAAATAAAAAATGAAGGAGTCTATCAGCTACCTCAATCAATCAAGCCCATAACTGCAGGTTTGTAATGTACACAGAAGCAGGAAGACAAGCTGTCGACGTTTTAAGAGCGGGTCTTTAGTTAAGCAATAAATAAACAAGGAAGTGAATATTTGGTCAGGAATCCACTCAAGGTACTTCTAGAACAAAAGAAAGTGGCTGATAAAGTCGGGCCCGCAATCCAATTTCACACAATTGATGGGGTCTCACGAGGAAATCTGCAAGTTGAAAAGCGAGGGCAGGAAAAGAAGTGCGAGCGTTGTGGTTTGGAAGGAAACAGAAGCAGCAGTAGCTTGCCAGGGGAGAGTTTAGTCTCGATGGCGCTGCTAGAGAGAGACGTGACCGTCCGTGCAAGAGGCCTGTTGCCTCTTAGCATCAAAGCGGCCACAGCAAAACTCCTCCTCAGAGTTGCTCGGGTGGACGCGAAGAGCCATTGTTTGTGGTCTGGAAGGTGGCAGAGGCCTTTCCTGTCTCTCTCAGTCCTGCGGTTTGCTCTGTTGCGACTCACGGACCCTGTACTTAAGAGCCTCTCTCAAACAAACAAGCAAACACACACACACTTCTGGGAAGGTGGGTTTTGTGGAATTGAAAAAGCACTTGTGAATCCAAAGAAGGGCAGGCTGTGTGGGTGACACAGGAGGGACTCTGTATCTGCAATTGGGAGGGAAATAGATCAGAACCAGAAAGCCACTGGAGATAAGAATCGCTTTGCTGAACCCAGTGGTGAAGTTGTGGAATCTCCCAGCTCCAGATGTGGATGCAGCGTGCTGTACGTTATTACAAAACCAGCATCTCCGGCAAAGAACAAGACCCTGGAAGAAGGATGCTGAGGAAACGCATCGGTCCTTGCTCACAAATCCAACCTCTGCTAAGGAGGGCTGGACTTTCTGAAGTTCCAGATCTACAGCTGTGGAACAGAGAGAGAATCTGAGATGACGTGATTCCCCCCCCCCCCCAGTTGGGAGCTTGTGCAATGCCAGCAAACTGTTCCCTCCCCAAGGAAAATTGCAAAAAGAAGAAGGGGGAGGAAATCTGCGCCTGTTTATAGAGGGATTTGAGTCAGTTTGCCACAGAGGAGTTCTTGAGAGAATTGTACCGTACTTGAAAAACACCTGAAACTGTGCTTTGCGGACTCATAAGGTCACAGGAAAAAAAATGAAGATTATGGTTGCTGATTGTCCCAAAATACTGGCGAGGACATGTGTGGAGGACTCAGGATAAAAAAAAAATCAGCATGGTTAATTAAATTCATTCAATTATTTTTCTTTAAGAAGATTTTTACGTCTCTTGATCAGTGCTTTTTTCCTGGGGGGACGCAGGGGGACGCATACCCCTAAACATTTTGTGAATATAAGTTTGGCCTCATTGAGGGGCAGTATTTCAATATGAGTAGGAAAATGAGAGTACCCCTAAACATTTTTTTAAAGAAAAAAGCACTACTCTTGATTATTAAAAACCTCTAAGAGGTTTATAAAAGTATAAAACAAAATATTCAGATTGTTGATACAAACATTGCTCTCTTTTTATTATCACAACAATGCTGTGAAGGCCTAGAGGGACACTCTAAAGTTATAGCTCAGTGACTGTAATCTGACTTGCAAATCGCCCCCCAAAGTCTTGGGCAGATCACCTTTCGCAGGGCTGGAGAAGAAAATTTCAATTCACTTTGCCACTTAAAGGCCAACTTTTCACGAGGGCTTCAAGCACGAGGGCTTCGAAATGCAGGCCGATGTAGAGATGCGGAGAACCGAATTGAAGACTGGAGAAAGGATAAACAGAGAGAAACTCGAAACGGACTTATTTGCCCACCCCTACTATTAAGGTAAAGGGATCTCTGACCATTAGGTCCAGTCGTGGCCGACTCTGGGGTTGTGGCGCTCATCTCGCTTTATTGGCCGAGGGAGCCGGCGTACAGCTTCCGGGTCATGTGGCCAGCATGACTAAACCACTTCTGGCGAACCAGAGCAGCGCATGGAAATGCCATTTACCTTCCCGCCAGAGTGGTACCTATTTATCTACTTGTACTTTGACGTGCTTTTGAACTGCTAGGTTAGCAGGAGCAGGGACCGAGCAACGGGAGCTCACCCCGTCGCGGGGATTCGAGCTGTCGACCTTCTGATCGGCAAGCCCTAGGCTCTGTGGTTTAGACCACAGCGCCACCCGCGTCCCTACTATTAGAGACATTTTAACTCAAGAGCTAGTGAACCCGTGGCTTTTCCAGATCTTGTTTGAGTGTCAATTCCAGTCAGCCCCAGCTCTCCAGGAGAGCCTTGGCTCAGAGAGCATGGCTCAGTGTTCAGGGAGGATTACAGTTATACAACAACAACTTCTGGAGGGGAACACGTTCCCCGCCTCTAGTTTAACTGGAGAGTCCAAGGATCAGATGTGGGACGTTGTACATACAGAACATGTTCGCTGAGCTATGGTTGCAAGCTACAGAAAAAGCTGGACAGCTTTGGGGGACAATGGATGGGCTGGAAAGGTTTGGGGGGTGGATTGATCGCCTGCTGCAGTGGCTCCCAGAATGGAAAATGTGAGCTGTGTTTTCCTGTGGATGGGCAGCACCTCTTCCTTCCGGCCACCAGACCACATTTTCCACCATGCGCTTGCCTTCTCCGGAAGCTACTGGTGGAAGCGTGCACACTATGCGCACTCGGTTTTGTGCTGGCCCCTGTTGCTGTTCAAACCGATTCCTAACTGCTTCGTGTCGATGATGCCTCTGGAGGTCTTCGGCTTCTGCTTCACCCTCTGGGCAGGTAAGGAGTGACTATTTCATGTTCCATCTTCTTGGACATGTGCATTTTCCTGGTCTCTGCTGACTGCTCCAAGGCTCCCCCGGTGTTAAGGTGCCCAAGAGAGAAGGAGGACAGAGCTCTTGTTCTGTTAATAGCCGTATAGAAGAGGGCAGTTTCTTGTAAAAACGCAACCACAAATAATAATAATAATAATAATAATAATAATAATAATAATAATAATAATAATATAATAATAATAATAATAATAATAATAATAATAATAATAATAATAATAATTTATTTATTTATTTATTTATACCTCGCCCATCTGACTGGGTTTCCCCAGCTACTCTAGGCAACTTCCAACAAAATATTAAAAATACAATAAAACATCAGACACTAAAAACTTCCCTAAACAGTGCTGCCTTCAGATTATCACCTACATGATTCTAATAACATATTTCAAATCCAAACCAGACTTTTTTGGTTTAGCCGCGTTAAGCACTTGTAGCAAGGCTTATGAAGTTGTGTCCTGTGGCAGTTTAAAGACCCGTAAATTTATTGTGGTGCAAACTTCCACAGGTAATACTTTGTCAGATTTAACCACCAGGCTTCAACGGTTCACCAGACTTCAATGATACACAAAATATTTGAAACATTACATTACAGTGGTACCTCGGGTTACATACGCTTCAGGTTACATACGCTTCAGGTTACAGATTCTGCTAACCCAGAAATAGTGCTTCAGGTTAAGAACTTTGCTTCAGGATGAGAACAGAAATCGTGCTCTGGCGGCGCGGCGGCAGCAGGAGGCCCCATGAGCTAAAGTGGTGCTTCAGGTTAAGAACAGTTTCAGGTTAAGAACGGACCTCCGGAATGAATTAAGTACTTAACCTGAGGTACCACTGTAATTGATATTGCGATGAATTGTGACTATTGTGTGTCCCAACACAAACAAGTGCAACTGTATAGCTGTTTCTGCAGGTGCGGAATCTACTTGTCCATGCTGGACAAATGAGCAGCAGCGTTAGCTCTGAGAGCACCAAATATGGTTTCCAAGAACTGAGGGGGATGCACCTCCAGAACACAGAGGGGGAGGAGTTGAATTGAATTTCTCCCTCATCCCTTCTGTGGTCTAATGCAACTGAAATGATAGCCACATGAGTTTTATTTCCTCCTCTTGACCATGTTGGAAATAAGTTGTGTGTGACCACAGGTGCCTTATTCAGGGACCATTAAGACTGTACAGTTTAGCTACGCTGGGGGGTTAGGCTGGGAGAACTGGTCAAGACCATGAACAACTGGGTCTCCTGCTTTTCCTTCGCTCTCACCCCCATCCCATTTCCACTGTCCCAGCTTCCCAGGCTCAAGAACCCCTCATGGTCTCCCAGCCCAGCTCAGCAGAAGGCATGGAAGGCGGTTCCGTCACCTTGCACTGTTCCTACAACTCCACCTCAGAGCCTAAGGTTGGGAGCTTCCGGTGGGTGAAGGAGCCAGGGGTGGAGGTCAGAAAGACCACCCGGGAATTCATGGGAAGGGTGAGTCCCACCTCGGAGCAGGCCTTCCTCTTGGGGAGAAGAGCCGACATAGAGATACGGGATCTGAGACATTACGACTCGGGGTGTATCAATGTGTGGTGAAGATCCCTGGATTCCAGGAGACATCGGGGAACGGGACTGAGCTTCGCGTGCTTAAAGCTGAGAAAGGTAAAGAGCTTGGGTTCTGTGGAAGGAATGTACAGTGGTTCCTCAGGTTACAGACGCTTCAGGTTACAGACTCCGCTAGCCCAGAAATAGTACCTCGGGTTAAGAACTTTACCTCAGGATGAGAACAGAAATCGCACGGCAGCAGTGGGAGGCCCCATTAGCTAAAGTGGTACCTCAGGTTAAGAACAGTTTCAGGTGAAGAACGGACCTCCGGAACGAATTAAGTTCTTAACCCGAGGTACCACTGTAGTTGGTCAGGAGGAAGGAAGGAACTGGGATGGGATCATTGGGAAAACAGTGTGCTAGACTCAATTGTTGCTGGTTTTATCATAGGAAGTTGCCTTCTACTGAGATAGTCCATCTAGCTCATTATCAGTTTACAGTGGTACCTCGGGTTACATACGCTTCAGGTTACAGACTCCGCTAACCCAGAAATACTGCTTCAGGTTAAGAACTTTGCTTCAGGAGAAGAACAGAAATTGGGCTCCGGCGGCGTGGCAGCAACAGGAGGCCCCATGAGCTAAAGTGGTGCTTCAGGTTAAGAACAGTTTCAGGTTAAGAACGGACCTCCGGAACGAATTAAGTACTTAACCTGAGGTACCACCGTACTGTAATCTACAGTGACTAGCACAGCTCTGCAGGGTTTCAGGAAAGATGCTGTTGCTCTACTACTCAGCTACAGGCCTTCCCTGTCGCTTGAAGCTGCTTGTGTAGAAAGTGCTGGGGTGTAAGTACTTCTGGATTTTCTGTGTAGACAGTAAGTTGGGGGTGAAGAATTGATATATTTCAGGAACGGGTGAGGGAGCTGGGTATGTTTAGCCTGTGTAAGAGGAGACTAGGAGGAGAAATGAGAGCCATCTCCAAATATGGTGCATGCTCTAGTTATCTCTCGCTTGGACTACTGCAATGCGTTCTATGTGGGGCTCCCTTTGAAGGTGACCTGGAAACTACAACTAATCCAGAATGTGGCAGCTAGACTGGTGACTGGGAGCGGCCTCCGAGACCATATAACATGAAATACCTACACTGGCTCCCGGTATGTTTCCGAGCACAATTCAAAGTGTTGGTGCTGACCTTTAAAGCCCTAAACGGCCTTGGTCCTGTATACCTGAAGGAGCATCTCCACCACCATCGTTCTGCCCGGACACTGAGGTCCAGCTCCGAGGGCCTTCTGGCGGTTCCCTCACTGCGAGAAGTGAGGTTTACAGGGAACCAGGCAGAGGGCCTTCTCAGTAGTGGCACCCTCCCTGTGGAACGCCCTCTCACCAGATGTCAAAGAGAAAAACAACTACCAGACTTTTAGAAGACATCTGAAGGTAGCCCTCAGTGTCTGGGCTGAACGATGGGGGTGGAGACGCTCCTTCAGGTATACAGGACCGAGGCCGTTTAGGGCTTTAAAGGTCAGGATCAACACTTTGAATTGTGCTCGGAAACGTACTGGGAGCCAATGTAGGCTTTTTCAAGACCGGTGTTATGTAGTCTCGATGGCCACTCCCAGTCATTAGTCTGGCTGCTGCATTCTGGGTTAGTAGTAATTTCTAAGGACCGGCTGCTGCTTTGAGGTTCTCCCCTAGATTGGATGGGCAGCAGTGATGTCACTGAATGTTCCCAAATATTCTAACTGCTAAGGGGAAAGGCCATTCTCAGGGTGTGATAACATGTGCTACATGAGAAATAGACAGCTGGTTGTTCTGTCTGAGAGGGAAAAACCCCATGCAAGGCCAGAGGACAAGACTGTGTTTTCTTGTTGGCGGCAATGAGGCAAGAGATTCTCTGTGCTAGTGTATAAAAATGCCCAGAGGAACATCTAAAGTTAAAAAGAAAGAATAGAAACCGCAACAGCAATCCAGCAGGATCTGTTGAATTTAATCTGAAATTTTCTCACAATGTCTTCCTGTATTGCGGCACTGTGTACATATGTGGGTGAGTGTGCCTTATAACATTTTGTTACCTTGATTCTGAAGTTTGATGATGTAATACCCCATTTATTCTCTCTCCTAGGAGATCCTAAGAAACCTGATGAGAATAGCACACATTCCATAGCGCTTTGGGCAGGCCTCAGCTCAGCCCTGGCGGTTTTTGTAGTTTCTCCTCTGATAGTGCTCTACTGTAGGAACAGACAAGGTGAGCAAGGTGACTGGAGCTTATCTCTAAACCAGAGATGAGCATTTGACAGACCTGGGGGTTGAAGGCAGGGTGGATAAAAATCAATGCTTTTTTTTATTTTAAAAATGGATTTTTAAAAAATTTAAATCGGATTTTTTAAAAAAATTAAATCATATTTTTTTAATTTAAATCGGATTTTTAAAATAAAATGCTTTTGGAGGAAAAATATTTCTAAAGATAGTTTTCTATTTAAGTTACATTGTAGTCCAAAGGCTATTCATCAGGAAATAAGGATTTGTTTTAAGTTTTTCATGTGTGCTAAAACTCTGGCTTTTTTAAAAAATAAAAAAAAAACCATTTTACCACATCAAGTTAACAAACATGGATACATATGCTATAATGTTATTGTTTTAGTTAAATAAATTGTTATTAAGGAAATGATATTATGTTGACGTCCAAAACATCTGGAGGGCACCAGCTTGGTGAAAGCTGCTATAGCGTAGCAAAGAGACGGGAACCAAAAATAGGCCTCCTATGGGTTATACTTAGAGGAAAATTTGTTCGGATTGCATCTCGCTCGCTACATTTTACGAAACTGAATTTGCAGGTTGCCGCCAAGCAAGAGGATCCGGGACGAAACGCCTGAGTCAGGTAAGCCCCGAGCTTAAAAACAGAGTCAGGCTTGCAAGTGTAGCGCTCAGAAACCTGGCTCCAAGCTGGATACGGTTGGGAGGCAGAAGGGCTGCAGTTCAGTCGCAGATACTTCATGGCATGGCAAAGGTCTCAGGTCTGATACCCAATATCTGCAGCATAGCTGTCAACCTTCCCTTTTTTTGCGGGAAATTCCCTTATTCCAGCGCCGTTTCCCGCTGCTTCCTGCTGCTATCCCGGATTGTTGGATATCCCGTAGACTGTCCCCGGGACAGGTGAGGCTGCTGATCCCTTATTTTCAAATCTGAAAGTTGACAGCTATAATCTGCAGACTGGCTTGTGCTTGAAACACAGTTAGCTAGCATAGATAATACTAGACAGGCAAGTTTGGAAACTGGGAGGAGGTTGGAGAGGTGAGGCAGAACTGATGTAGTCTCTAGCCCAGAGGTTTTCAGCCTTTTTGAGTCTACGGCTCCCTTGAGCAACTACAGTGGTACCTCGGGTTACACACACTTCAGGTCACAGACTCCGCTAACCCAGAAATAGTACCTCGGGTTAAGAACTTTACCTCAGGATGAGAACAGAAATCGTGCGCCAGCGATGTGGCGGCAGCGGGAGGCCTCATTAGCTAAAGTGGTACCTCAGGTTAAGAACAGTTTTGGGTTAAGAACAGACCTCCGGAACGAATTAAGTATTTAACCCGAGGTACCACTGTAAGGGACGTGGGTGGTGCTGTGGGTTAAACCACAGAGCCTAGGATTTGCCGATCAGAAGGTTCGAATCCCCGCGACGGGATGAGCTCCCATTGCTCGGTCCCTGCTCCTGCCAACCTAGCAGTTCGAAAGCACGTCAAAGTGCAAGTAGATAAATAGGTACCGTTCCAGCGGGAAGGTAAATGGTGTTTCCGTGCGCTGCCTCTGGTTCGCCAGAAGTGGCTTAGTCATGCTGGCCACATGACCCGGAAGCTGTGAGGAGATTTCACCCCTCCCATACCCAAGAATCTCCTGACCATCTCCTGATGGTTTCTGCTGACTCTCCACAGAGAAGAGGAGGCGTGTCCTGCCTATTAACTTATTCTGCCCAGCAACAAATCTGTGTGTGAGAGAGAGAGTCAGTCAGTCAGTATATCGGAGAGAGTGAGAGTGTTAGAGATCCTAGAGATTAGATTGCTGCTAAGAGCAGCTGCAGACTCTCAGTGTAGCATTGCTTTATGCTCAGAATATACAGCTCTGTATATAGTTTTGTACCATAGTTGTAGTTATAGAATAAACGGAAGATATTTTACAGAGCTGCTCTCCGAGTGGTTTATACTCTGCAAGACTCTGCAAAACTCTGCTGCGCAACGACTGAAGTATTGAGACAGTGTATCCGGTGCTCTCAGCTCTAAGCTGTGAGTCCACAGCACTGTGACCGTTTCCTGCGGGAAGGAGGTCTCTGGCGGTGCTACCCAGCTCGCCCAGCCCAGTCGGGGTTGAGATACAAGAGTCCAGTTGGTACACTGGCTCTAGGGCGATGCTGACAAGCTGTACGCCGGCTCCCTCAGCCAATAAAGCGAGATGAGCGCCGCAACCCCAGAGTTGGTCACGACTGGACCTAATGGTCAGGGGTCCCTTTACCTTTACCTTACCACTGTATATCCATTTTTTTTGCAAGCGGTCTCCCCCAGTGTAGTGCATTTTTGTACGCCACTTCCCCTAAGGCACTTGGTTTAAGACACACTTCGCCCAGATGTGCTCATTGTTCAATACATAGAATCGTACAGTTGGAAGGGACCCCATAGGATCATCTAGTCCAACCCAAATATGCAGCCGCCTCATACAGGGTTCAAGCCTGCAACTTTGGCATTATCAGTACCTAACCAACTGACCTATCTAGGCTATCTTTGGGCTGGAGACCTGCACTGCAAAATTCAGAGAAAAGCGAATTTAGAAGAACAGCTATCTTTTGGTTTTGCATATTGTTTTAGGAAGTGAGAATTAGGTATGTTGGCAATGAAATGAGAACCAAATTTCTCTGCCACCCCTGGACGGGCGCATTAATTACTCCCCGCATCCCTGGAAAAAACAATACAGTGAAACCTCAGCTGCCAAATGCCTCCCTTTGGAACATTTTGGCTGCCGAACGCCAAAAACCCAGAAATAGCTGCTTTAGTTTTCGAACAATTTTCAGAAGCTGAACGGCTTCCGGGGAGTTTTTTCTTCTTTTCTCTCCACTGACTTTGCCAACCACCCTTTGATCCTTGGTTGTCGAACGTTTTGGAAGTCAAACAGTCTCCTGGAACGGATTACGTTCGACAACCAAGGTTTGACTGTAATTGCAGTGATTGTAGTAAGGTTGATCCGAAGGAGCGATAACTTGCTAGAGGCCTAATGGCTGATGTTGTGGCTGTACCAGTGTTCAGGAAACAAATGATGACACTGATTCCTTGACCTCTTTCCGTAGGACAAGAAGGCAGAGTCAACGGCAGATCTGAATTATTCAGAGGTCGTCGTGAAGAAGACGGGGAAATCCAAGCGTCAAAGCGAAAAGGTCACATATGCTTCCATACGTGTATAGTCTTTTTTAAAAAAATATTTTTATTGCATTTTTGAAAGTTACAGAGAAAAGAGAAAAAGAATAAAAGAAAAAATACAAAAAAAGAGGGGGGGAGAATTTAAAAGATATGTGTACAGTGGTACCTTGGGTTACAAACGCTTCGGGTTACAGACTCCGCTAACCCAGAAGTAGTAACTCAGGTTAAGAACTTTGCCTCAGGATGAGAACAGAAATTGTGTGGTGGCGGCTTGGCGGCAGCAGGAGGCCCCATTAGTGAAAGTGCGCCTCAGGTTAAGAACGGTTTCAGGTCAAGAACGGACCTCCGGAACGAATTGAATTAAGTTCGCAACCCGAGGTACCACTGTATAGTCTTGGAGTAAGTGCCTTCATCCTCAAACCTACAGTAATTCCTCAACTTCCTGGCCCCTCCACCGACTGCTTGAAAATGGCTAATTCTTTTGGTGGGTCACCTAATGATTTGTCTGTCTGTTGGTAGCAATTGTAATGTGTTGGGCTAGATTTGCATCCCATAGAATTCAAGACGTAATGCGGGAAAATGAAAGAAATAAAAGAAACAATAAAACCCCCAATTAAAAATCAATATGAATATTTGACACGGGCATGCTGTAGACCACCTGGATGAAACTCATGTGCCACAGTTTGGGAATCCCTGCTCTATGTACATTCCTGATAGCAGGATTTTGATTTGTGGCAGCTTGAAAGCCAGGAGAGGAAGAAGGATGGGAAAACTGCCATTTCCTCCCACTTGGGTGACTTAAAGCAAAAACAAATGGGAAGGATGTAGAAATGTTTAGCACAACTTCGAGAAAGGTTTACCTTGGAATGAACTGTTTAAAAATGTAATGTTTAAATTCTGTTTTTCCAGATTTTGCTTCAGTGCTGTAAATTATTGGCTAAGAATAACAAGTCATATTCAACCACAGTTTTGTTAATAATGATGATGATGATAATAATGATATAATGCATATTTTTCTGTATCAGCAAAAACAACCAATTGAGATGTATAGAATTCAAGACCCAATAATATAAAATCATTCACTTCCTGCCTTATACAGATACCTATATACAAATGCTGATTAAAGGTTTTATTTTGCTTGCTACTCCTTTGACATTCTGGATTGGTATTTCAATTCATATTATGTCCTCCTGGATTCTATACAGTTGTACCTCGGAAGTCAAACAGAATCCGTTCCAGAAGTCCGTTCGACTTCCAAAAAGTTCAGAAACCAAAGCGCGACTTCTGACTGGCTGCAGGAGCGTCCTGCAGCCAATTGGAAGCCACGCCGGACGTTTGGCTTCTGAAAATTGTTCAGAAACCGGAACACTCACTTCCGGGTTTGCGGTGTTTGGGAGCCAATTTGTGCAGGAGCCAAGGCGTTTAAGTTCCAAGGTAGGACCATAGCTGTCAACCGTCCCTTTGGCGGGAAACTCCCTTATCCCAGTGCCGTATCCCACTGCTGTCCCTTATTGATGGTGTCCCTTAAATTTCCCGGGTTTCAAAGGAAGCAGCTCCTCTCCCTCCCTCCCTGCCGGCCAGGGAGGCTCCAACTGTGTTGCTTGGCTGCGTTGCTCACCCAATAAGGAGTCTAAGAACGACTGGGGGGTGGAGCTTGCATGCCTTGTGCCGATCAAATCGGCCGCGTTGCCTGGGGACTCGCCTTTGCTCAGCGCTTCCCAGCAGAGATGTGACAGTGGTTTCCCTTGCTGCATCCCCTTTGCCGGGTTGCTGCGCTGTGGGAACCACCGCTTGAGGCTTCGTTTGGCTGCTGGCTGGGCTTTCTGCCTTTGGCTCGGAGGGGCTCAGAAGTTGAACATACCTGTGCCCAGAAAATCCCTTATTTTGGCTGCTGATCCCTTATTTTCAAATCTGTAAGTTGACAGCTATGGGTAGGACAGTATTTGCCTTTGTTCCAAAAACATGCACTTTCCCATAACTATTTCAGTCATATAGTGGTATATTCTTTCTCCCCCATATTTAAAATATTTTAATGCAGGTCTAGCCCTACCATTGGACAAAGTGAAGTGGCCCCCTCAGGCAGCTGATTCTTTGTGTCATGAAAAGGCAGCAGAATGTTAGCTATTTAATGTCTCATTATTCTGCACCCCACCCCAGAGCACGTCAGGCACTCCTGTCTTCCACTGCCTCCCGCAGTTTGGTCAAACTCATGCTGGTAGCTTCGAGAACACTGTCCAACCATCTTGTCCTCTGTCGTCCCCTTCTCCTTGTGCCCTCCATCTTTCCCAACATCAGGGTCTTTTCCAGGAAGTCTTCTCTTCTCATGAGGTGGCCAAAGTATTGGAGTCTCAGCTTCAGGATCTGTCCTTCCAGTGAGCACTCAGGGCTGATTTCCTTCAGAACGGAGAGGTTTTATCTTCTTGCAGTCCATGGGACTCTCAAAAGTCTCCTCCAGCACCATAATTCAAAAGCATCAATTCTTTGGCGATCAGCCTTCTTTATGGTCCAGCTCTCACTTCCATACATCAAAATTACTTGAGCAAAAATTTGCTTTTTTAGACAGTTGGAGACCAAGGAGAGAGACTTATGAGGGAAAAGGGAGGAGGAGGAGGAGGTTGATAGGGTAAGTAAAAAAAGAAGATGGAAAAACTTCATTCAGAGGCAACAGAGGGTGCTATTCTCCACCTTTCATGAGCGATTCTACCCCTCTCCCTTTGAAAGATAGTGGCACAGATATGGCAGCAATTCTAACATTTTACCGACAGGTGTCAGTGTCTTCTGGCTGTCACAAAGCTACATTTTGGCTGAGCCCGAAAGCAAATGCAGCTATGGCTGAGTAAAGGGACAGCGTAGAGTGTTTTTGAGGTTGTACAAGATGTTAGAGATGTTGTTGCCCTGTGGGTGGGAGGTCGGATAAACTCCTCTTGTTCAACAATCTTGCAGGGTTTTGTAATAATAATAATAATAATAATAATAATAATAATAATAATAATAATTTTTTATTTATACCCCGCCCTTCCCTGTTCAAAAACCGGGCTCAGGGTGGCTAACAACAAATTTAAAACACTTTAAAACACTTAATTATAAAAGCAGCATAAAATACAGTATAAAAACATGAATAACAATGAAATTCAAAAATCAGTTTGATAATCCCCAGGGCTAGCTGGCTGAATTGGTCCTACTTGGGCCAGCGAGGAGGCCAGGGGAGAATTAGCTGTGGGGTCTCAGACCGGGTGATCTTCATAAAAGGGGAGGGGGAGGGAAGAGAAGGGAAATAAAAGATCAGGCTGAATTCAAATTAAAGGCCAGGCAGAATAGCTCTGTCTTACAGGCCCGACGGAAGGAGGTTAAATCCTGAAGGGCCCTAGTCTCATGGGACAGAGCATTCTACCAGGTCGGAGCCATCACTGAAAAGGCCCTGGGATAGTCTGACTTCCTTAGGGCCTGGGACCTCTAAACTATGGTTATTCATGGACCTCAAAAGCCTGCAAAAACTGATGGACCAGAGATAACACTGGGGCAAACTAAATCGCAGAACCATAGAGTTGGAAGGGATCCCAAGGGGATCTAGTCCAACCCCCTGCAATGTAGGAACCTCAGATAAAGCCTCCATGACAGATGGCCCTCCAACCTCTGTTTAGAAACCTCCAAGGAAGGAGAGTCCACCACCTCCCGTGGGAGTCCATCTCACTGCTGAACAGCTCTTGCTGCCGGAAAGTTTATCCGAATGTTTAGTCGGAATCCCCTTTCTTGCATCTTGAAGCCATGGGTTCGAGTCCTACCTTCCAGAGTAGGAGGAAATAAGCATGCTCGTTCCTCCATGGGACAGCCCTTAAGATATTTGAAGATGGCTGTCATATCTCCTCTCAGTCTCCTTTTTTCCAAGCTAAACATACCCAGATCCTTCAAGCACTCCTCATGAGGCTGTTTCCAGACCCTTGATCATCTTGGTTGCCCTCCTCTGCACACGTTCCAGCTTAACATCCTTCTTAAATTGTGGTGCCCAGAATTGGACACAGTACTCCAGGTGTGGTCTGCCCAAGGCAGAATAGAGTGGGACTATTACTTCCCTTGATCTGGACACTAGACTTCTCTTGATGCAGCCTAGAATAACATTAGCTTTTTTTGCTGCTGCATCACACTGTTGACACTTGTTAAACTTGTGGTCCACCAAGACCCACAGATCCTTTTCACACGTACCGCTAGTAAGACAGGTGTCCCCCATCCTATATTTGTGTATCGTGTGTGGGAATGTTTAGGGATGCGGGGAAGGATATATTGTCTAAGATATCCTATCCTAACTTGTCTTTGCAAGTTCAGCAAAATCAGCAGAGTTAACATTCCCCTTTTTAAACACACTCGCAGCAGATAGCTTGCTCAGACTCATTAGAGTCTCTGTAAATATTTCCTGGTATTTTCCCTGTTTAATCCCTCCTAAAATAAGACGCCACACAGTCTTCTGTAAAGTATAAAATGTTTACTCACAAGTAATCATCTGTTCATACAATGGTTCCCAGAAGGCAGACTTAAAAGGTTAGAACATAGTTTAAATGTGGCGACTATTTCCTTATGGGAGAAAGCCCCCCCCCTTTCTTCTCTTGGCCTGGAGCCAAGGGTGCATCTTAGTAGTGCTGTTGTTAAGATGGCATCGATAGAGACAAGATAAAAGATGGTCGCCAGCCTGTGGTTCTGGTTCTTTCTGTTGGATTCTTAAGCCTTATCAGAGGAAACTGGCCACTCTCCAGGCACTCGGCTTAAGCTCCTTGTTGACCTCCCCGTCTGCGTCTCCTGGCAGGATACAGGCTAGGTCACTATCGGCGATCCTCCTCAAGCGTGAGAAGAACACACCACTCTCCCCTCCTCCCTGCCTCCCCCAGGGAGGGGAAAGAGACAGACAGAAATGTATTTACATGTCTTTATTTCTGTCCTTGCAGCAGTACAGAGAAACGCGTCTGTATTCAACAGACTCCAACAGTAGAGAGAGAAAACTCCACCCCTGTACTTCCAGTACAGGTCAGATGACACTCTGAGCTAACATCCGGTGCTCAGTACAGTGAATAGACTGCCCCTTTGTTCCCATGGTCCAGTCTCAAACATCAACATCCTGTTTTGCATTCCAGCCACCTGCAGCTCGCTCTCGCATTGCTGCTTTTCCGTAACACTTTCTACTTCAGGAGAGGCCATGTCCATCTCAAGTTACACATAGGAAGTTTCGTCTCAGTCCTGGAAAGCAGGAAGTTCCTGCTGGAGGACTGAGACAACCTTCATGTCTACTCTAGTAATGTTGTGTTTGACTGCACCTGATTCTTACATCCCACATCAGGTTCTTCCCGCCTAAGTGTAGAGCCTTACATTTGTCCCTGTTGAACTTTGTTTTGTTAGCTTGGACCCCATTCTCCAGTTTTTTAAGGTCACTTGGAATTCAGATTCTGTCTTCTAAGGAATTAGCTACCCCTCCCAGTTTGGTGCCATCTGCGAATGAGTGTGTTGTTCAGTGGGGAAGTTACTGGTGTGCCTTGTCAACTCCCTCTTAAACTAATTTATGAGCGTGTCTGTGTGGCAGATTCAAAGCAGTTTAAATGTCACCCCGAAAACTTCTGTCCTGTGAGGGTGGCTAAGGACCTTTAACAGAGAACGACCAGAGTCATCAGCAAACTGCAAATCCCAGAATGCCTCGGGGCAACCATGGCAGTGGAAGGAAAAGAATTGGACCCACTGATTCCATAATAAAGCTCCACCTGGAAGAATCCTGTGTCCCACACAATTCATACTTTCAGAACTTCATCTGCCTTACTGACTTATCCCCAGATAGTGGATCTTCCTTCACATTACATCAGGATGATTGGATAATGCCTACTTTGATTCACCAGGTGTTATCCCAGAATGCCCTGAGTCGGAGGCTTCAGTTGGGGCAGAAAACTGAACTCAAAGAAACCACTCCAGTAAGAATAATAAAAATGAAAAACTCTACTGCTCTGGAGGACCAAGACGGTGGTGGATGCCTGGATTAACCTGAGGAAGGGGCCATGGATCTTAACAACCACAAGCAAGCAACCAAACCTGGATTTACAAAGTGCTGCAAATGAGAAAAATGATTTCTCCCCATAACACACACAAATGGATTTACAAAGTACCCCACTGGGATTATAAGGACATGGCAAGGAGGCATTTTGGCACTGAATTCAGTGCGGACCATTTCCATTTTACTCCATTGTGGTTTTCCTGGTGAATTTCACACACACACACACACACACACACACACACACACACACACACCCTCTTGTAAAGGGAGCCATTTGGCCTCTAGTTTTTAATATTCAGGGCTTCCTTCCTTCTGTAAACTGAACCTCACAAGACTATGTCCTTGTTTCTTTTAAAGTTATTGATTATATCCTGCCTGAGACACTGAAGAGGAAGGAAAAGCGGTGCCTTTTTTAAACATTATTCTAGACTTTAGAGGAAGGAAGCCAGGGCAAAAAAGATGTGGTTTTGAGAATTCATTGTCATGGCGGATTTGTTTTACGGGGGCCCCAGACTCCATCATTTGTCACTGTTGTGCTTAATTTAAGGATCCTCCTCTCTGTCATCGGCTGCTTGTGTGGTGTTGAGAAAATTATGCTGGTGTCCTTTCAATCAATGGGGCCGCCAACTATCCACGACTTATAGCAGAAATGAAACAATAGTCAAGTGACGCTTCAGAGGCTATGTAGCAAATGTATTCGTGGATTGTGAAGAATGATTTATTTGATGGACTTTAGCCCCCCAAAGGTTACACCACAGTAAATTTGTTAGTCTTGAATGTGCTCATGCCGTTCCTTTTGTTGCTTTGCTCGGATTTCACTACGGTCTGCTTCACAGGGTCGTTGTGAGGATCAAAGACCACGAAACAAATAAAAATGCTAAATTCATTCCATTTCAGGGAAAATAATTGCAAAAATATTGGCCAGGAGGAAATCAGTGCTAAAATGCTGGCGTATTTTCGTGAGGATTGAAGTAAAATAAAAATAAAAATGCTGCAGAAATGTGGAGAACTGAAAGTATGATTGAATGAAGACAAACTGAGGGAACGAAAATGGACAGATTCGTCCATCCCTAGTGGTAGAGCGTATGAAGATCCCAGGTTCACTTCCCAGCGTCTTCAAGTAGGGATGGAAGAATCCTGTCTAAAATCTATGTAGAACTGCTGCCAATTAATACAGACTGAGCTAGACGGACCAATGGTCTGACACAACATAAAGAAGCATCCAGTATCCCTATACTGGGACGCAGGTGGCGCTGTGGGTTAAACCACAGAGCCTAGGACTTGCCGATCAGAAGGTTGGCGGTTCGAATCCCCGCGACTGGATGAGCTCCTGTTGCTCGGTCCCTGCTCCTGCCAACGTAGCAGTTCGAAAGCATGTCAGAGTGCAAGTAGATAAATAGGTACCACTCTGGCGGGAAGGTAAACGGCGTTTCCGTGCGCTGCTCTGGTTCGCCAGAAGCGGCTTAGTCATGCTGGCCACATGATCTGGAAGCTGTACGCCGGCTCCCTCGGCCAATAAAGCGAGATGAGCGCCGCAACCCCAGAGTCATCCGCGATAGGACCTAATGGTCAGGGGTCCCTTAGTATCCCTATGGTGCTTTTTTCAGTCCATCCCATGAATTAAAACCTTGCATTTATATTTCAGTGACATTTTCTTTCCTCATTATATCAACCATTCGGTTGTGTGTTCTGGATCTGGAACAACAACAACAACAACTTATTACTTATACCCCACCCATCTGGCTGGGTTTCCCCAGCCACTCTGGGCAGCTCCCAACAGAATATTAAAAACATGATAAAACATCAAACATTAAAAACTTCCTTAAACAGGGCTGCTTTCAGATGTCTTCTAAAAGTCAGACAGTTGTTTATTTCATTGACATCTGGTGGGAGGGTGTTCCACAGGGTGGGTGCCACTACTACAGACTGCCAGGTCACTGGGTGAAATGGCTGCATGGACTACGATGGGGGCTATTCCTGCAGAAACAATCCTGGCTATATCGACATCATTGAGTCCTCCATATTTATTCTACCTCAGTTTTGAGGAATGCCAGCCTGGGGTGAAATAGAGAGGGGATGAATAAATAGCAATCTTGTATGTTTGGGGCTTTCGAAATGCATTTTAGAAACTGAAAATGTGGTGGGAGAAACGAAAGAAAATAGTTTCTATCAGCACGATTGGTGATAAGGTATACCGTATTTTTCCGTCTATAAGACGTCCCTGTGTATAAGACGCCCCCTACTTTTGGGGATTCAGATTTAAGAAAATCCACCCTCGGCACTATCCGTGTATAAGACAACACCCTAATTTTGGACATTGTTTTTAAGGGAAAAAAGCTCATCTTAAACACGGTAATCTTTAACCAGTATTGTCATGGGGTTATTTTCAGCGCTTTAAATCTTGGGAAAGTGTTGTATGATACTTCAGTTGCTGGATCAATTCAAAAGCATGTCTGTACTGGTGCCCTCCAGATGTTTTGGACTACAACTCCCATCAGCCCCAAGGACCTGTAGTCTAAAACATCTGGAGGGTACTGGGTTAGCTGTAACAAGTAACAGCATTCGCAGTGGCAACTGTACAGGACTTGATGGGTCGTCGGTCTTGCCCATGCTATCAACCTCCTTTTTCATGCTCAAACTGTGCAAAACCAGCAATGTGTGCCCCCCCCCCCCAATTTTTCTGGTATAGCGCTCAGGGTTACGGACATTGTACACCATTTGCTCTCTCTCTTTCCCACATGCGTGAAGATTGACAGCCCAAGAGTCCCCTCCCCTCTGCTGTGATGCAATGTGGTCTCAGAGTCTCTTCTTGTGGCCTTGCATTCTGCAGAAGAGAGATCAGATCAAGATAAAACTGTTCCACCGAACAGTGTTTGGGTGCGATTTCGAATTCTTACAAAATGCCGCCTGCTTCTCTTGAACCAATTAAGATTCTTGCTTTGGTGGAATATAAGGTGGAGAAAACAGCTGCAAAGAATAAAGGAATTTTTTTTTTTTAATATACATTTTTATTAGTTTTTTTAACATATCATTTCCAACAGTCCTTCTTATCTTATACAATATTTTAGACTTCTGTCTACAACCTCTGAAGATTTTCTGTTCTTTATGACTTGTTCTGCATTTCTTAATTTCTCTATTACTTTTAATTCTCATTAACTAATAATTCTCTTCATAGTCTTCCTTGCAATATTTCATATAGTCCTCCTTACAGAACTTCTTGCAGTCCTGCTAGCGTATTACAATTGCTTTTCAGATAGTTCAAATATTTACTCCAGTCTTCTAAGAATCTCTGGTCCCGCAGGTGGAGGGCACAAGGAGAAGGGGGTGACAGAGGACGAGATGGTGGGACAGTGTTCTCGAAGCTACCAGCATGAGTTTGACCAAACTGCGGGAGGCGGTGGAAGACAGGAGTGCCTGGCGTGCTCTGGTCCATGGGGTCACGAAGAGTCGGACACGACTAAACGACTAAACAACAACAACAAAAAAGAAAAGCTCCTTATCATCATTCACACCAGTGTCTTAATGCAACATTTTTGTACATGTGTAAACATTTTTGTTTGCCGTTTAACCTAATCTATTAACCTCAAGATGCTGCTCCCACAGCTTGGGACCAGGATAATTGCCCTTACATACTCATTCGACCCCTGGGCTCAACAGGTGAGGGTCTCCTACAGATACAATTTTATCCATTCTGAACGATATAGGAATTGGGCTGTTGAGTGTTGTGAGAACTGAAACACAGCCAAATATCGAAATTCTCACGCGTCCGAATTTTGCAATGCAGTTGTCCAGTATTTACAAAAATGCACATATTAAATAAAGGAAGATTTGAGAGCAAAAAAATATGCATATATTCGGTTAAAGTGCACATATTGTGGAAATAACATATTAAAACACACCGTATTAGGAGGAATTGCTGGCAAAAATGTGTATATTAGTCAAAACCACACACAAAATGTGCTTATTAGGGGAAATTCGCACCAAAATGCTGAAGGTTTTGTAATGTGTTTTTTTTGGGGGGGGGGCGAATTGATGCAAAAACGTGAATTAAATTTAAAACTGGACCGAGGAGAAACTGAGAAAATTGAAATGGACAGATCTCTGCATCCCTATGAAGCGCCCAGAGACTCTTGAAGCATAGGCTCTGATCCAGAACTTAAGAATTGCACACTTTCACAATGTAGGTTGTATGACAGGATGGCTGAAGACTATGGAAAGATAACAAGTGTGTGTGAGACACCTATTTCTGTCTCTGCGCTACCCCACCAGACCCCTTTCCTCTCCTATCTTCACCCCATCGCAACAACCTACAAGCTTCTCTCCGCATCTGCCCCACAAACAGGAAGCCTTGTTTTCAGCCGGTCCTGAGTGACTAGCAACTAGCATCTTTCAGAGACAAGAGAAACTGCCCTACTTCCCCATCTCTTATCGCCTTCCCCAAAAGGAATTTCATTTCTGTCCACAACTACCACCAACCCACCGGCTTTGCTCAGATGGGCCTCATGGACCTGAAAGCGATTCACTTGATGTTGACTCTGATCACAGGTAACCAAGGCAGGTGTGTTCGATGTTTCACCTTCACAAGGAAAAGCTTTAGGCGAGGGGGCCGGAGAGTCAAAAAAGGGCAGTTCTGTTCCAGATTTCTAGGGTTGCCAACTGTCTTTTAAAAAATAGTAATTGTGCGTACTGTCTTTTGCTGGCTCTGTTCCTGTGTCTTTAACAGCAGGCATAACAAATGGAAATTAGGTAAGCATTTTTTCTCCCCTGATTGCGGACATAATATGACGAGGAAAGCATCGCTTCTTTATGTCTGGCAGCTGACACAAGAGTAGAGGGTTGTGTGTGTGTGTTTTAACAAAGCCTGGAACTCTAGAATTTGCACTGTGGAATAGATCTGGTGGATGGAATTTGCTTGTACTCAGGCTCTGACTGATCACTGTTTATTTGGCAACAGGGAAGGAATCTTTCATCTGTTCACTGGTTGGGAATTTTTTCTTTTATAGTTTGAGTTGATTTCTCAAGCTTTTGTTCTGCTGGAGCTTGCAGGCTACCTGAGGCAGGTGGAGGTCTGGATTGTGTGGGCCGATCGGTGAGGGGCTGGGGCTGGGGGCAGACCCTGCTTTTTGGCAGGGCGGAGTGGGACTTGATAAGGCTTTGGAATCTACAGAATTTTAGGGAAGAGGGTTGTTATTTAGAGCATTTATACCTTGGTCTTTGGCTTAAAAGGCCCCCAGAGTGGCTTACGTACAGTCAGTTGAATGAATTTTATTATTTCGGTCACAGACCAGTTCCAGCCCACATACAATATCAAGGAAGTCATAAAACACGAGAGGGATACATTTGAATCTGCAATTAGGTATAACAGGGACAATACAGATATAGCAACAGTTAAAAAAATATATATAAATTAAAACTTTGTCTACTGTCAGTTAAACAAGGTGGTCCCTGCCCTCAGGTTTACAATCTAAAAAATGCAAGTTAAAAAGGTAAAGGACCCCTGGATGGTTAAGTCCAGTTGAAGGCGACTATGGGGTTGCGGCGCTCATCTCGCTTTCAGGCCGAGGGAGCCGGCATTTGTCCCCCAAAATGCAACACACAAGGGAAAAGAGACAGGGAGGGAAGGGGGGGGGGGGACAAACAGGCACCAATTCTTAAAATAGTAATTCTTATCACAACCAGCTGGCACAGAAACAGTTCAGGGGCAGGAAATGTCTGACGGAGATGGTCTTTCAGCAAAGCTGATGGAATGAGCCTCGTTCCCATCTCTCGCACTGAGGCAGTGATTTGGGGTGCTTCAATCATCATCATCAACCTTTTATTTGACCGTCAGTCAGAAAAAAAGCACATTTGTCAATACACAGTTAAAAGCTCCAGGAAAATTTTAGAACTTAGCCAACACTAAAATGGGCTAAACAGATAGCCCCATATCAATACAGTCAATTATAATCTTGCGACGCTTAAAAGCTAAAAAAAGAAATTTGGCCACCAAGGAAGGTATAGCTCTAGTGACGTTATTCAGCAAGTGTAAAACCTGGTTATCTCCGGATAGGAAGCTAGATTGACATAGGAGTGGGTCTATAAAATTATGTCTAAGCTCTGCATAGGAAGGGCAAGTCAAGAGAATGTGTTCAGTGGACTCAACCACACCCATGGCACAATGACAGGTTCTCTGGGCGTATGGTACTCCCCTGTACCTTCCCCACAATATCGCAGAGTCAAGGACATTTAATCTAGCCGCTGTAAGAAGTCTACGGTATTCCACATAGTGAATTTCTGCAAGGTAGGGGCTGGTATGGTCCGATAAATCTGGTCCCCTAGGAACATCCCTGGTTTTACCTGGGCTATGTCCTCTTGTCTGGCAATGTCACTCAGTCTCCGGGAGATCACAGCTCTAGGCTTCAATCACATATTGGCAAATTTGGAGGGTGCGCAACAGACCCACTCCCCTCCCACCCACAAAAACTGGACCTTTGGGAAGGTGATGGGGAAAGTGTGGGATTATTATCTAACTTCCCTGCAAATAAATCAGGACTTAATGCTCAATAAGCAGGTAATCTAGAAGCACCCTCAATAAAGGCACATTGGGCAGCAAGGGCTAGAGATAAGCATGTGCTTCGTACACTGAGCATCCCAGATTATTATTATTTATGTGTGTATATATAATTTTTATTAAGTTTTCTATTTTACAATTTAAAATATTCATTAAGCCTTAAATGTCAAAGACTTCCCTTCCTCTCTTTCCATGGTTCAATCGCATATCGCAAACCCCCACATATTTTACATTAACTAAACCATTCAGTATTCCATTAATACATCCATAAAAACTTGTTTACACTGTTGAATTTATCTTAATAATGCCAACGTTTTCAAGTATACACAGTTCCCCCCATTTATTCAATAAACGTTTTCCGTTCTCTAAACGTATGTTCTTCTTGTTCTCTTGTTGTATATGTCAGGTCCGCAATCTGTGCATATTCCATCAGTTTAAGTTGCCGTTCTTCTTTAGTCAGGACCTCGCTCGTTTTCCATTTTTGGGCTAACGAAACACGGGCTGCAGTAGTGGCATACATAAATAGCCTTTTTTGACACCTGGGAATTTCCATCTGAATTATCCCCATCAAAATATTCTGGTTTTTTGTTTTGGAAAAGTACTTTTAAACATTTTTTTCAATTCATTATAAATTATTTCCCAATACTCCCAGATTAAATCCCTGGCATCTCCAGACTGAGTTGGGAAAGATCCCTCTCTCAGATCCTTCTGCTAGTCAGACCTGGTGGTGTGGTGTTAATGGACTACAGTTCCCATCAACCCTGAATATCGGGCAAGCCGGCAGGCGATGAGGAGGATGGAAATTGTGGCCATACAACATTTGGAGGGCTACATGCTCCCTGCCCCTGTTTGGGGCAATATTTACCAGGAAGATAGCTGTTGCGTTTCCTCTATGTCTTTTGTTTATTTCTGCAAAAAGCTTTGTCGATTTCACTTCCTTACTTCTGATGGTACCAGCGAAACTGTAAAAGCCTTCCACGGGAGTGAGGAGGAGGGCGAACCAGCAACCCATAATATAGTAGCACAGCTTTCCACCCTGCCAGAGCAAGCCGACCCACATTCCACCCTTCCTCTCAAAGGAACCATAGGCGCCGACTCCATGGGGCTTGAGGGGGCTCGAGCCCCCTCAAAAAATTTTTTTGGGGGGCTCAGCCCCCCCAATAATCTCGGGCGCCCTTCCAGCAGAGCGCCGCTGCCGTCCCCCGCCTCCTCCCCACCTGCTCCTTCACCAGCCAGCCAGCCGCGCGCCCTAATCGGAGAGCCCCGGCCGTCCCCCGGGAGATTAGGGAATCCCCGGGGGCGGGGGCTCCTGCCTCGCTGCTTCGCAGCACCACCGCCACTGCCAAGGCACTGCCGGAAATCCCGCAAGAACAGGGGAATCCCGACTGGCCACACCTCCCAGCCAGCCAATTGGCTGGCTGGGGGGGCGTGGCTTGCCCTATTTAGGGCCGGAGCCACTTTATTTGCATATTCATGAGCTTATTTATTATTCATGAGCTTTCCCGGGGCCCCCCCAATATTTTTTATAAGTCCGCGTCTCTGAAAGGAACCCAGGGTGGCAAACGCATCTATAAAATTATTGAAACGTTCTTAGATCAGGTCTAAAAGCATCCTTGAAACAGTCACATTCTCTCAGCCGGCCATTAAATGCCTGGGTAAGCAGGAATGTTTCTCAACTCCTGAAAGTCGATAATGAGCGAAAACAAATGCATGTTGCCAGGGAGGGCATTCCACAAATGGGGAGCCACCACTGAGAAGGCCCTGCATGTATTTGGTTTGTTTGTACGGATTTAGACATGCAGCTTTTCCATATAACCTCACAAATCAGCAACAATTAAGTTCAATAGAGGCAAGATAGAAGCAGTGGTAGGGAAATCCTTTCTGAAAGTTAGCTCTCTCCTTCCCCCAGGGCAAGACAAATCTCTGGGGGAGGGATGCACTTTCAATTAAAAGCTAAATCTAGCCAATTCGTGCTTTCCAAAACAGTGCGAGAACTGAAACACCGCCGTCCTTTGACAATCACAAACACCCGAATTTTTTGAGGCAATTCTCCAGCCAGACAGTGCTTACAAAACTGCATATATTAGGGGGAAGTCTGCATTAAAATGAATATATTTGTGAAAATAACATGCCAACATGCATTATATCAGGTGAAATTGCTTGGGAAAATGTGTATATGAGATGCTTATTAGAAGAAATTCCCACTGAAATGCTGAAGAATTCTCATGGGGATTTTTTTAACACGCCAATTGCTGCAGAAATTTGGAAAACAGAATTTAAGACCAGAGAAAAACGAGAAACAGAAAATCAAAATTGTCAGATCCTCTGCTAACCCCACGATGGCAGCTGCAGGAAAGTAGAATTTATGGTATATTTGGGCTCCAGAATGAGAATTTTAACTTCTGGGTGGTCAAATTCCGGTCTGTAAACAATTGTCTTTGTGTCTTCAGTATTCAAATTAAAATGAATTTTATTTTCTCAATTATTTATTTATGCTACTCCTAACTTTACAGACAGAGGGAAGTAATCAGAATGAAAACTTAATATAAGTTTTGTGCTGATTTTCATTTGTAACATTTTGTTTTATTTCTTTATATTTAGAGGATATTCTCTTCAGCTGTTTTACATTGTTGAAATTTCCTTGTATTTTTGTCTTTTTTAAAAAAAAACATTATCAACCATTTATTCATCTGTACAAGCATCTGAAAGTGATGTACAATAAGAATAGACATACATGCTAGAGGTCCAATTATTCAGCTGGGAAAGCTGGTTGGAAGAAAAATGTCTTCAACTGTATTTTTGCAGCAGGTTTTTATGTGTAATATCTATTTCAATGCCAAGGAAGATTCTCTATTTAGTTGTTAACTGTGCCTTACAGAATGTGATTTTTTTCCCTTGGTTTTTTTTTTTTTTGAGATGTTTTAACCTATACTGTAAGCTGCTTAGGTATTTGTTTTAAAAATAATTGGTAAATGGTCTATGCAAAACTTACTTATCTCCCTGTGCCGTAAGACCCCATTGGCAGGTTACAGCAGGAAAAACCAAACTGTTACAACGAAACAAGAAAAGTGTAAAAATTGTCAAAAATAGCTTCATATATAAAACGTTTAAAAACAATTCCATATATGAAAACAGAGGGCAGACTGGGATAAAGATCTCCACTTAAAAGGTCTTGTTGGGAGATGAAAGGATTCTGTGGTTGACGCCGCCGGCACCTAAATAAATAACTAAAATAAAAACTATACCAAAATGAAATTGCAACAACAACAAAAAGCAATATCATAAAATAAGTTTCACCAGATTCAATGGAGCTTGCATCCAAGCACCACAAACTGAACGCAAGTTGCATTAATTTGTGATAGATACTTGCAGCTTTGAAATTTGGTGTCAACAAATGCCCTCTTGCCTTTGTTTGAAGTTAATGTGGTCCTGATGTTGAGTGAATACAGTGGTACCTCAGGTTACAGACACTTCAGGTTACAGATGCTTCAGGTTACAGATTCTGTTAACCCAGAAATAGTACCTCGGGTTAAGAACTTTGCTTCAGGATGAGAACAGAAATCATGCAGCGGCAGCGGGAGGCCCCATGAGCTAAAGTGGTACCTCAGGTTAAGAACAGTTTTAGGTTAAGAACGGACTTCCGGAACAAATTAAGTTCTTAACCTGAGGCACCACTGTATGGGGAAAACAGTGATTTCCACACTTGATTCTGTTTCTGTAGAAATTATCTGACATTCTTGGTACATACCGTACATTTAAACCTGAATCCTGACAAGACAGAAATACTGTTTGGGGGGAACAGGGGGCGGGCAGGTATTGGGGACTCCCTGGTCCCCCAAACCTGGGAGCAGCCTGGGAGTCATTCTCGACTCACTGCTGTCCATGGAGGCGTTGGTCAATTCTGTGTCCAGGGTGGCTGTCTACCAGCTCCATCTGGTACGCAGGCTGAGACCCTACCTGCCCGCACTGTCTCACCAGAGTGGTGCATGCTCTAGTTATCTCTTGCTTGGACTACTGCAATGCGCTCTACGTGGGACTACCTTTGAAGGTGACCCAGAAACTACAACTAATCCAGAATGCGGCAGCTGGACTGGTGACAGGGGTGGAGGAAGGGGGGTAGTGGGGGCAGACTGCCCCGGGTGTCACCACTGAGGGGGCTGACAAAATGACATGCGGCACTCACCACAGGGCCTGCAGCACACCCAGCCACACGTCCCTTCTGGGAGTGATGTAGTGGCTTGGGTACCCGCAGGCTTCTGACTGCCCTAAATGGTCCGCCCACTGCCTCCCCCTCAGCTGTAGGGCGGCTGAGTGGGAGGAGGCAGGCTGACTCCTTGGAGGCCCCGTGGAGCCTCCCGCCCCGGCTGGCCCAGTCCTTCTCCAAATATCCTTGTCACTCTGTAAGCTTTCTTAATAATAATTGTGTTTAGTCGTGTCCGACTCTTTGTGACCCCATGGACCAGAGCACGCCAGGCACTCCTGTCTTCCACTGCCTCCCGCAGTTTGGTCAAACTCATGTTAGTAATAATAATTGTAATAATAATAAAAATAGTAAATAATAATAAATAAACAATAAATATATAATAAATTAATAGTAAAGGTAAAGGGACCCCTGACCATTAGGTCCAGTCGTGGCTGACTCTGGGGTTGTGGCGCTCATCTCGCTTTATTGGCCGAGGGAGCTGGCGTACAGCTTCCGGGTCATGTGGCTAGCATGACTAAGCCGCTTCTGGCGAACCAGAACAGCGCATGGAAATGCCGTTTACCTTCCCGCCAAAGCGGTACCTATTTATCTACTTGCACTCTGACATTCTTTCGAACTGCTAGGTTGGCAGGAGCAGGGACCGAGCAACAGGAGCTCACCCCGTCGCGGGGATTCGAACTGCCGACCTTCTGATTGGCAAGTCTTAGTCTCTGTGGTTTAACCCACAGCGCCACCCACGTCCCTAATAGTAAATAGTAAATAATACAAATTGTAATAATAATTACTATTAATTATGTGCCACCACCTGACTGTGTTGCCCAGAGAACAATGTTTTAGACATTTTTTAAAAAGGGAAAAAAAGATTGCCCAGGATTTTAACTGATTTTATATCTACTGCTTTTTTGTATTATTTTTTTGCTGTTGCTACGATAATTGCTTTTGTTTCTGACGTTTTTGATCTGTTTTATATTTGTTTTATGGTTCTCTCTTTTTTCTTTAGGCTATCTTGGAAATCTAGATTAGTAAAATTATGCTAAGGAAACAAAGGATGCTGAGAATTGTAGCTCTGTGTGGGCTAAATTGCATTTCCTGGTATTCTTTGGTGGTGAAAACGGTGTGTTTTAAATGAATGGTGTATATGCAGCTTTAAAGATCAGAATGAAATGGCAAGATGGAGTTGGAGTTCCGTATTTGCAGAACTACCATTGAAAAGTGGTTCTGAATCACGTTGCATTTCCCCCCCTTTTGAAAACAGATTTTATTTGATTTAAAAAAATATAAATTAATAACAAAATCAATTACAAATCCATATAAAGAGATTGCTCTGAATCTCAAAAATTCCCCCCCTCCATAGGTCCAAATGTCAACATTTACAACTGCTTATCAATCCGTTATCCACATTTAAAAAAAAAAAAATCCATCTGAGTTATCCACAGTCTTTGTTACCTTACAATTGAGATTAAAATCCTGCTATTGTTTTCATCTGCTCGCAATGGTCTCCTAAATAAATTATAAATTTTCCCATTCTTTTTTAAAAGTTGTTGTCCTCTTGGTTCCTGAACTTTCCACTTAATTTTGCCATTTCTGCATGGTCCATCAACTTGGTTTGCCATTCTTCCCTGGTCGAGATTGTTTCTTCTTTCCATCTCTGGGCTAATAACATCTGTGCAGCTGTTGTCGCACACATAAAAAGTATTTTCTGATCCTATGGCATCTTGGTACCTAGAATTCCTAATAAAAACGAATAACGTTGCATTTTAAAAGGCTGGAGCAAAATCAAAATCTGTTTTTTAATTTTTTTAAAGGGGATTTAGAGCCCCATGGGCTCTTGCAGAGAGAGGCACCTGACTTTTTTAACAATAACTATACAACCTTTAGACGACACCTGAAGGCAGCCTTGTATGGGAAAGGTTTTTTATGTTTAATATTTTATTGTGTTTTTATATATGTTGGAAGCCTCCCAGAGTGGCTGGGGCAACCCATCAGATGGGTGAGATATAATAATAATAATAATAATAATAATAATAATAATAATAATAGTTGTTGTTAAATAGGAAGTCCCTATCTGGATTCTACCAAATGAATGAACAAATGAGGTCAGAGTAAAAGCGGCTCTTGCGGCAGCATCCTGTGTTACTAACAGTTCCTCAAACTCATATATATATATATTTAGTACTGCAGGGGAACTTCCATTACATATGGAACAGAGAAGTCCACAACAACACACGGTCAGGCTTGTAAAACTGTGAAGCGAGGGATAGTTTCAGAACCAAAATAAAAGTGAGCCCGTGATGTGTGGCCATTTGAAATATGTGGCTTAAATTACGGTGAGGGATTTAAGCCACAGATAACCGTGAGGGAGGGGAGAACAGGAAGGTGTCTAAGATGAAATCTGCTGTGTGACCCAATTGACTAGTCATTTGTGGTGACTAGCGAGGCTCCGATGGGAGGAAGTATGCCTCTGAGTGACATTTGCTGGGAAACTCAAGGGGGCAGTGCACTCTTGTGCTCAGGTCTTGCTTTTTTTATTGATTTTAATTTGTTTTGCTACATCAGACATTAAAACAAATGAAAAAAACATACATCACACATACACACAAAAAAGAAATACATAAAAAAGAAAAATAAAGAAAAAAAACAAAAAAAAACATCTCCTAACATAAGATATCAACAAATTAGGTTACATTTACTAAATAACACACAACACTAATTGACTTCCCTTCATCTCGATTTCAGAATATATTATATTATTTTTTTATCTGCAGTTTCTTTTCCTTAAGAAACTCTTTACATCACAAGTGTTACATCATACCTACTGTAATTTTTAGATTTTTTACCTCTGTTTCCATGTATGTCATAAATTTATTCCATTCTTTGTTAAACTTTATGTCTTTTTGATTTCTTATTTTCTGTGTCATTTTTGCCAATTCTAAATAATCAAATAGTTTGGATTGCCACTCGTTTATAGTTGGGATTTTTGATGTCTTCCAATTCTGCGCTATTAGAGTTCTAGCAGCCACTGTCGCGTACTGAACGAGTGTTTGATCTTCCTCAGGTCTTGCTTTCAGGCTTCCCACAAGGATTTGGGTGGCCGTTGTGAAAACAAAATGGCGAACTGAAGGACCACTCGCCTGATCCCTCCACTCCCACCACACCGAAAACAGGCTGGTGGTAGCTAGGAGCTGGTATCCCCCCCAGTCAGTCAAACATCTTTATATTTGAAATACTTTATTGTCACTTGTACAACTTGTAAAAGTAAAGGTAAAGGGACCCTGACCCTGACCTGGTCCAGTCGTGACCGACTCTGGGGTTGCGGCGCTCATCTCACTTTATTGGCCCAGGGAGCCGGCGTACAGCTTCCGGGTCATGTGGCCAGCATGACCAAGCCGCTTCTGGCGAACCAGAGCAGCGGTACCTATTTATCTACTTGCACTTTGACGTGCTTTCGAAATGCTAGGTTGGCAGGAGCAGGGACTGAGCAAAGGGAGCTCACCCCGTCGCGGGGATTCGAACCGCCGACCTTCTGATCAGCAAGTCCTAGGCTCTGTGGTTTACAGTGAGATTACACGAGCACCCCCCACTCAGCTCTCTTAGTCTTAATACCCCTCGTTTACTGACGCACACCCACCAAACCCCAAAGTCAGTTGCCCTGTTGTGATCTTTTCATTCAGCAGCCTAACAGCCCACGGATAGAAGCTGTTCTTTACCCTGTTGGTGCGACTAATCCCGCTTCTATATCTTCTGCCTGAGGGCAGGAGATCAAGAAAGTGACGGCCAGGGTGTGAATCGTCCCTGAGAATTTTCCTCACTCTCCTGAGGCAACGTTCTTCCGCTATTTCATCCAGCGGATTCACGGGACAGCCCATAATATCTTGTGCTATATTCACCACCCTCTGCAGGCACTTCCTATCAGATGATGTCAAACCAGCGTACCACACCGTGATGCAGTATGAAAGGACATTTTCTATTGTGGACTGGTAGAAGGAGATCGTCAAATCTGATTGACATCGTTCTTCCGCAGTACTCTGAGGAGATGGAGTCTCTGTTGGGCTTTCTTAACCACCTGGGTTGTATTTATTTTCCAAGTAACGTCTTCACTGAGATAAACTCAGCTGTTAGATAACAAAATACAGAGCTGGTTATCACGCCAATGAATACCCACACAATACATTTCCAATCCTTCCTTTTATTGAGACAAGCTGCTGCATGGGATACACTTCTGCTCTCGGCCTTCCAAATTTCCTGCACCCCCTTTCTAGGCTAAAATGAGCCAAAGGCAGACCTACAGAGAGGGAAAGAAAAGCAGGGATAGATTGCACATGGTTGCTTTCTTTACGCACGTTTGCCTTTTTACCGTCAAACAGGAAGTTGGTCGACTACTTCCCCTCACATAACGTTGTCCAACAGCCTGGCCACATGCGCCATCCTCATGTCATGATTGCAAACTACTTCCACAAACCCAAATTCGGCAACAGCTACATGGAACGGAAGGGGATGTGCGTAGGGGTGTCTGTGTGTGGCCTTGCTAATATCCCTCTTCACAAAAAAATGAATCCCACACAGACCCCGTCAGGATGTGTGAACCTGCACGAAACAGTAAAAGTGTACAGATTCCTAATAATAGGACATTCCATCAGCGAAAGGATTTCTGCTTGCGCAACAGGAAATTATCCCCCTTTCTCCCCTCATGCATCCCTCAATCTGTTCCAGGGGTTCTGTTCTGTTCTGTCCATGGGCATGGGGTGCCTGCCCTGGGAGGTGGGGAGTCCCATTGTGCAAGAGGAGTTATTATCATTATACAGTCGTACCTCGGAAGTCGAACGGAATCCATTCCAGAAGTCCGTTCGACTTCCAAAATGTTCAGAAACCAAAGTGTGGCTTCTGATTGGCTGCAGGAAGCTCCTGCAGCCAATTAGAAGCTGCATAAGCCCCGTTGGACGTTCAGCTTCTAAAAATAGTTCGCAAACCGGAACACTCACTTCCAGGATTGCGGTGTTTGGGAGCCAAAACGCTGTTTGAAAACAAAGGTACGGCTGCAATTGTTTTTATATTTATGAGTTGCTTCCGATGAGGCATCTTTAAGTGATTTCACAATGCAATTAAAACATATACAAAACGATTGCATATATAAAAATGAACGCCATTACAAAATGCAAAAAAAAAAAAAAAAGTTGAAAGAATTGCATGCAGAAAAGCAACATTTCAAATTTCAATCCAGATTCCTACTTGCCAGTACCCTACTTGTCACATTCCACCTGTTGAAAGCGCATTGTGTAAATAATCTCAGAAAGGCTGAACGAAAGCTGAGTGTCTGGCAATCCAGCTTTGTAAACAAGCACACAAACCTTTCTAGCATGCAGAAATATTTACTACCCTGCTAAGAGACTCATTTTCTACCTCCACAAGAAGATAAGCCTTCCTCTGAAGCCAAAATCGGGAAGAAAGGCCAATAGACTCTTAGGATTGTGTATGGTTGTGTTTTGTTGTTGTTGTTGTTGTTGTTGTTGTTGTTGTTGTTGTTGTTGTTGTTGTGTGTGTATGCATGCTTTGCAGGCAGATTGGCCGGGGTTCAATGCTCAGCAACTTCAGAGAGGTCTGGTAGAGACCCTAGTCTGAAAGCCTGGACAGCTGTTGAAATATACTCAGAGTCAAGAGTGGATTTCATGCTCTTTATTCAGCTCATAGTGGTGAGGAGGAATGAAAGTTCCCCCAAAGTATCTGCTTTATATACATTATTTACACAATGGGCTGCATGTGATTGGCTAATTCCAGGATTCTCCTGTAGGCCAATCAGGTTGTGGATTCACTTCCATCTGGAGCTGGATTGGGTGGCTCCTGCGGACCAATCATACAGCTGCATTGTTCTAGGACCAATCAGACTGCTGCATTCTGAATCCTATTGTTCTAGGACCAATCAGACTGCTGCATTTTGGATCCTATTCAACTCAGCTGTACAAAACAGCTGTAAATACTGTTGAGCCAGATGAACCAACACCCTCCCTTGGTAAAAGGGAGATTTCTGTGTCCCTTTAGTGACCAGGTGAGTGATTAAATACAAGGCTGTTATGACCTAAAATTTGGCAGAAGGGAGACAACCGAGGAGAAGCACAAAGACCATTGCACAGAGAGACCATAAGCCAAGACCATCATGGCATACGATTGGGGACGATGAGAATTGCCGTCCAGCCATCGGAGCTGTGTGGGGTGGGACGCCTGTCTGACCTCCTGACTCTTCCATCTGTGTTCTTCTAGCTTCCCAGGCTCAAGAACTCCTCATGGTTTCCCAGCCCAGCTCAGCAGAAGGCATGGAAGGGGGTTCCGTCACCTTGCACTGTTCCTACAACTCCACCTCAGAGCCTAAGGTTGGGAGCTTCCGGTGGGTGAAGGAGCCAGGGGTGGAGGTCAGAAAGACCACACGGGAATTCATGGGAAGAGTGAGTCCCACCTCGGAGCAGGCCTTCCTCTTGGGGAGAAGAGCCGACATAGAGATACGGGATCTGAGACATTACGACTCGGGGGTGTATCAATGTGTGGTGAAGATCCCTGGATTCCCGGAGACATCGGGGAATGGGACTGAGCTTCGCGTGCTTAGAGAAGACCTGAAAGGTAAGCTGATGGGAAATCTAGGAGGCCTGACTTTTGTATGGATGGATTGTATTGTCCAATTCAGGCTCCCAATCTGGTGCCCCAGATCAAGCTGACCTGAATAGCTTTTGGTAGTCTGTAAGTTCTGAGAACCGGTAGTGAAAGTGAATAATAATAATAATAATAATAATAATAATAATAATAATTATATCCCACCCATCTGGCTGGGTTTCCCCAGCCACTCTGGACGGCTCTCAACAGAATATTTAAAACACAACAAAACATCAAGTATTAAAAACTTTCCTAAACAGGGTTGTCTTCAGAGGTCTTCTAAAAGTCAGATGGTTGTTTATTTCCTTGACATCTGGTGGGAGGGCGTTCCACAGGGCAGTCGCCACTACCGAGAAGGCCCTCTGCCTGTTGGTTTCTGTTTCCCTCACTGAGCAGCTGCTGGTAGTCACAGGACTATGTTTTCATTCCACAGTCCAGATACTGTTGGATTCCCACTGGAAAGGGAGACGGGATGTGACGTTACTGGTTTACTGTTTCCTTTGTACTGTCGTTTCATTGTTGGAGTTGCTCTCTGCTTCTCACAGAGACAAGATGTATATTTGTATGCTCTCTGCATAGCTTAGAAATAAAGCTTAGCAATGTAGCCATACCTGCCTCGTCCTTCTGTTGTGGTCTCTGAGTATATACTCTGCTGGGCTCAAGCCAAGATGAGCCAGATCAGCTCGGAGGACCAGAGCTGAAATTCTAACACTGCCTGGTTCCCTGTACAGTGGTGCCCCGCAAGACGAATGCCTCGGAAGACGGAAAACTCGCTAGACGAAAGAGTTTTCCGTTTTGGAGGTGCTTCGCAAAACGAATTTCCTATGGGCTTGCTTCGCAAGACGACAATGTCTTGCGAGTTCCTGCTGGTTTCCCCCCCTTTTTCTAAGCCGCTAAGACACTTATCAGCTGATCCGATCAACAGATAAGCTGCTAAAAGCCGCTAAAAGCCGCTAATAGCGCTAATCCGCTAATCCATCAATGGGCTTGCTTCGCAAGACGAAAAAACCGCTAGACGAAGAGAATCACAGAACGGATTCTTTTCGTCTTGCGAGGCACCATTGTAACCTCATTTCTCGCAATGAGGGAACCGCCAGAAGGCCCTCGGAGCTAGACCACAGTGTCTGGGCTGAACGATGGGGGTGGAGACGCTCCTTCAGGTATACAGGACCGAGGCCGTTTAGGGCTTTAAAGGTCAGCACCAACACTTTGAATTGTGCTCAGAAATGTACTGGGAGTCAATGTAGGTCTTTTAGGACCAGTGTTCTATGGTCTCTGTGTTCCCCTGTCTTAATCCATTCTCCTGTCTTTGGAATCATCCAGGGTCTAATTCTGCACCACAACGGGATACCATGGTCCTCATATGGCTTCTCCTGCGTGCCGTTCTCTGTACCTTTGGAATTACAACCACTGCTTTGGTGACACGTCTTTATTATGGGAAGAGATGTGAGTAACCCTCAGGACCCCCCCTCCCCTGCAGAAGCTAGCATTTTCTGGACCATAGAGAGAGTCAGAAGGGGAAAGGGGCAGAAGATTGCCATGGCCGGGAAAGTATGATCCACCCCACAGACCAAATTCAGGCCCCCAATCTGAGGTGACCTGAGTGTTCTAGCTGTCAGGAGTTCAGCCTACACTCAAGTAGGACCCTGGCAGAGACACATGCCTGACTGGCATGTTCTCTCCCTCCTGGTTGATCGTTCGGGAGCTTCAAAAGCTTTCTTCTGCCTGAACATCACAGTGACCGATGCCAACCGACACCGGCACACTTAGGGATCCGCAGGGTTTGTGCATGGCTTGCGTGACAGACCTGAACAACTCAGCATTTTGGCTAATCTACTTTATTTACATATAAACACACACGGAGCACTGCGACATTGCACCCTCTCTCTCTCTAGCATCAGACAGCAAAGAGAAAAAGAACAAAAGACAATAGTCCCACTTCACGGAACACAGTAACACAAACATCCTGTCTCTGTCACTTCCCACTCTGTGGAGTCAAAACATATACCGTCATGTGATAGACAACAATCCCATGACTGCAATCATAGAGCAGGAATTCTAACACTAGCCAGCCTACCCAGTCTCAGTCCTGAATCCATTCAGGGGAAGGCTAATGCTTAATTAGGGTTTTTAAAAATCCCTAATTAAATATACAAGCAGGAGGAGGACAAGAGGAAAAGGAAATGCTCCCCTTCCATGACCGAGAACAGTGCGTTCAATCTTACTTAGCATGCTTAGCATGCACATTCGCTGTCAGGATCTGCTTGAGAAGGAGCACCCTGCAGAATTCAGTCTTGAGGGGGTTGACTTGAAGACCTTCATTAGGAACAAGAGGGCAATAAATATCTACATCAGGAACTTCTGTCCCTGTGGATCTTGCTGCCTGAGGCAGGCCCCTCACCTTGTCTCATGGGTGGGACGGCACTGGGCTTGCCAATCAGAAGGTCGGCGGTTCGAATCCCCGCGACGGGGTGAGCTCCCGTTGCTCGGTCCCTGCTCCTGCCAACCAAGCAGTTTGAAAGCACGTCAAAGTGCAAGTAGATAAATAGGTACCGCTCCGGCGGGAAGGGGTCCTTTACCTTTACCTTTACTAACTCAGGCCAGGCCAGGCAACTAAGCCAGGTGGTGGCAGGGCAGCTCTGAGGGAGAGAGAACAGCTCTGTAGGCCTCGGTGGGGAGTTGTAGGTGGCAGCAACTGATCTGTGGGATCTCTGGTGCGCTGAAACATCCATTTCCACCCCCTCCCCTGGATATCAGCTGTGTGGGCCAAATGGGAAGTTCTCATGCACCTCAATTTGATACTTCCTTCTTGCGCATGTGTCAGGTGTTGTTGTTTTGGTTATGTCAGGCTGCGCACTTGGAAAACCAGTCTGCTAATAGTTACCTCTTTTCTTCCTTATTCTAGCTCCACAAAATAGGCCATTGCACCGCAGAGAGAACAAATATAAAGCAACAAGCAGGACTTGACTACAGCAGCAGAGGCAGCTACAAAACCCACGACCCATTCTCTATTCCTTTCCCCCTTCAATCCAGTAGAACTCATCCTCCCCTTTATAATCTGAGGACCTTCATCAACAGAACAGAATTAACCCTTCTGTAGACTCCTCTGCTACTGAGCAAACCTAGGCTGAATTTGATGTTATAGTTTCAGTAATTATATTGCTAGACTGTCCTTGGATGGCCCAACCCAATAGACAATACTGGCAATTCCTAATAAGGATCCGGCATTCTTCTTTGGCGACCACTCATAACCAAGTAAGATTGTCTTCCATGGACACAGTTTTAACAGTGAGTCCGTAAGTGACTGTGGAGGCCAATTCTGGATCCACACATCCTTCCACGGTGGGGACATTGGTTTCCAGGCGGGAGTTGATCACGGTGTGGATTTGCCAAGCGTGCCTTCCTCTTAGCACGTTTCTCCCTTGTGTCCTGAGTTCGAGTGTCTTCAAAGCCTTTGGCAAAGGCTGTGCCCATTAAGGGTACAGAGCAACACCTTTCTGAGTCTTCCAACTGGACCAGATTTTTCCTGAGTTTCTCCCTCTCCCCCCCCCGACCCCTGCCCTGGAAAAATCCTGAGCAAATCTGAGGAGATCTACACAACACTCAGCCATCTCTACTGATAGCACAAATTTGTCATGTGCGTGCATGTGATTGTTGAAGGGTGGCATGTAAACACCATGAATAAACAAACATAATTGTTCTTAAGAAACTATGTTAGCAATAGAGATGACAAGCCCTGCAAGGTTCTCCATAGAGTGGATTGAGATTTTCTTTGATTCCACTGTCCTCACCAAAATTGCAGGGGGGAACCGGGGGGGGGGATACAGTTGAATCTGAGGGCTCAGAAAGTTAAGGCCCTGCCCCTTAATGGAGCCTGTCATTGACGTTTCCCAGTGTCACAATGCCCCGAGTGATGACAAAGCACTGTGGGAAATTTAAAATGGTGGCTTTTAGCTGCCTGGAGTTGCCACTGGGGGGAGGTGACGGAAGAAAGGGGCACTTTGCTGAGGGTCCCTCACAACTGCAGTTGCTTCCTGCTCAGTAGCTGTGGTTGTTTTTTCTTAAAGGCAGGCCACTCACTGCAAGGTTCCTTAGGGCCCCATTCTTATTCCACTCTCATCCTGAGCTAATTGAGTTCAGCCTACACTCGAGTAGGAGCCTGGCAGAGACTCTTGCCCGACTGGCATGTTCTCTCCCTCCTGGTCGATCGTTCGGGAGCTTCAAAAGCTTTCTCCAGCCCAAACATCACAGTGACCGGCGCCAGCAAACTTTGGGATCCGCAGAGTTTGCGCATCATGCGCGTGACAGACCTCAGCAACTCAGCATTTTGGCTAATCTACTTTATTTACATATAAACACACACGGAGCACTGCAACATGGCTCCCTCTCTCTCTAGCATCAGACAGCAAAAAGAAAAGAACAAAGGACAATAGTCCCACTTCAAGGAACACAGTAACACAAACATCCTGTCTCCATCACTTCCCACTCTGTGGAGTCAAAACATATACCGTCATGAGATAGACAAAAATCCCATGACTGCAATCATGGAGCAGGAATTCTAACAGGTTAGACTCCTACTGAATGTTCATGGGGAGGTTATATGTTGAGCATCTGTCCTGATTTGCTTGCAGAATGTGTGTTTATATGTCTTCCCATTGACTCAGCCATTCATCCTGCACTTTTTAGTGCATTTCCTACATCTTTCCTAACTGCAAAAGGTCTGCTTAAAAAGAAGAATGATGGAGTTGGTTTGTTGTGCTAGGGTGACGAAGCACTTTCATCTGCTTTCCTTACACCAAGCAGTATAAACTTGAAGTTTAAAGGTTTAAAGACTGTCTCAAGGCAAATCTTGTAGTATAAACACCGACAATTGGGAAACACTGGCCTGCGAGCGCTCCAGCTGGAGAACAGCCTTTACCAAAGGTGTCATGGGCTTTGAAGACACTTGAACTCAGGGCGCAAGGGAGAAACGTGCTAGGAGGAAGGCACGCTTGGTAAATCCACACTGTGATCAACTCCTGCCCGGAAACCAATGTCCCCACTGTGGAAGGACGTATGGATCCAGAATTGGCCTCCATAGTCACTTACGGACTCATTGTTAAAACCGTGTTTATGGAAGACAATCTTCCATAAATCTTTGGCTACGAGTGATCGCCAAAGAAAGAAGAAGACACTTGAATTCCTCCTGCAAAACAGTGACAGCTTGGAAACACCCTTACTGTTTGTGAGTTTGCTTAGGGGTAGGAGTATTGGGGTATTGGTTTGTTTTCGTTCTTGTTCTTGTTTTTATTTTGTGTTTTTATCTTGTATTTTTATGCTGTGAACCGCCCTGAGATGAAGGGCGGTATGCAAATTTAATAAAGAAAATTAAAATAAAAACTAAAAACAATATTCATTCCACGCATGCACAAACCTGTACATTTCCATTCTAGTGGCCTGGATGGAAGATGGAACTTGATATGCAGAAATGGCAGAACTTACTGGAAAAATAAGAAATCAAGATAACAGACTTTTTATAGAAGAATGGAAATGGTTGATTGAAGATTCACAAACAAATTGTAAACAGAGAAGAACATTGGCAGGATTATTGTAACAAGCTGCAGTTTCATAAGAGCATGTATTTAAAGTAGAGGAATAAATGAACAAATTAAGTTCAAGAACAAATATGCAGAAAATATTAAAAATAAATTTAAGGAACCGCAGAAAGAGGGGGAAGGAAGTTTTGAAATGCTAAAATGACTGTAGAATTATTGACAGGTATAAACCTGAAAATCATAAATAAATAAAAAGGGAGGGAAAAAGGAAGATGGAACTTGAATATAAAAGAACGGCAAATCTACAAGGCCTTGTAGGAAACAACACGGCATGCAAAAACCAAAAATTATTGAGGTTATAAAAAGTAAGAACCATCCCTGTATATTTGGTACATATGCCTATGTTTCTTTTAAAAAAATCTTGTCATTTCCAACTGCTCTTAAAAACCTTTGGCACAACAAAGGCTTCTCCTAGACCAGGCTTCCTCAACCTTGGCCCTCCAGATGTTTTGAGACTACAATTCCCATAATCCCTGTCCACTCTTCCTGCTAGCTAGTGTAATAAACAAAAATCTGCCTTTATTCCCTTATGGGGAACACAAGAGCCCTTATAGAGTCCTTTGTAGGTTCTCCATCGGTTGGAGAAAATAACAGAGGCCAACCAGAGAATATTGAGAAGCAAAACAGCTAGTAAGCCTGATCTTTATTAAAGCTGTTGCAACAGGGTGCCCCCTTCACACCCAGGAGGAGGAGGACCCAGAACAAAGGTGTGTGTACCCTTATATAGACATTTTAAATTGCCCGCTCTGGAGTCCAAGACCACCCCCAGAAACATCATACCTACATCACAGAAGTGGTGTAGCTCAAGACCATCCCCCAGATACATCACAGAAAGGGCAGTCTACAACAGAAATCTGAGTGCCTTGTTTATCTCCTGTCTGGCAGGTTACCTATTAACGGTCACTTGATTGGATACCCTGGGGAGCCTGGCCAGTCTTTTGTCATGACAAATACTTAGTTCCTGAGCCAGGTCACTGGCTCACCCTATTCATACACAGACATACCCTTAAGATAGGATTTGTGAAGGAGGAGACAATGGGGAGGCTTTTCCATTTTCCTTCGACCTTGCAGAGAAATGTTTGAGGTCAATTTGGGAGGGACAAAATGGTTTCAGGACTTTCTGTGGGGTTTCAGACATGTGGTTTATATATCAATGTATGTGCTTGGTTGGTGCATTTATGAACATTTATAAGGGGACGACAGAGGACGAGATGGTTGGACAGTGTTATCGAAGCTACCAGCATGATTTTGTCCAAACTGCAGGAGGCAGTGAAAGACAGGAGTGCCTGGCTTGCTCTGGTCCATGGGGTCATGAAGAGTCAGACATGACTAAACGACTAAACAACAACAGCAAGACCTTAAATTTTTTATTTCACTAGAGATCATGGGAGTTGTAGGCCAAAAACATCTGGAGGGCCGAGGTTGAGGAAGCCTGTCCTAGACTAAAATGAAACCTAGGTGTAGCCCTTTCAAACGTTCACTGGCAAAGGGGCCTGGGGGAAACAACCACTTCCTGCACAGTCCGAGGACACCCTAGACTTGTTTGCACTCAAGTCACCAAAAGTTTGCAGCTCCCTGCATGGCGCTGACGTGGAAGGAAGCCCACCAGGAGGGGCTCGCTTCCAAGTAAACGTATGATGGACCAGGCTATGCAGTTGACAACAAAGCTCTCCACCCATGTTTTCCTGGGTGACGTCAGGCTAACCCGTACAGGGCTTCTTGAACTCGGATTGCAAAACTTTTTGGGTTGTGTTTTCTGCGAGAAAGAGAGGAAAAAGTCAGAGGAGGCTGTGTGGAGCCTTACGCCCGAGAGAGTGAAGAGTCTAAGCCTACAGCTGGCACAGAGGAAGACAGGAAACATACCCGTATTTTTCGCTCTATAAGACGCACCAGACCATAAGACGCACCTAGTTTTTGGAGGAGGAAAACAAGAAAAAAAATAATCTGAATCTCACAAGCCAGAACAGCAAGAAGGATCGCTGCGCAGCGAAAGCAGCGATCCCTCTTGCTGTTCTGGCTTCTGGGATAGCTGCGCAGCCTGCATTTGCTCCATAAGACGCACACACATTTCCCCTTACTTTTTAGGAGGGAAAAAGTGAGTCTTATAGAGCAAAAAATACGGTAATTTATTTAAGATTACATTTCTATCCTGCCTATTCTCCAATCAGCCCAAGGTGGCGTGGATGATTTTCCTTTGCTCTCCACAACAGCACTGTGAGGTAGGTTAAATGGTGACTGGCCCAAGGTCACCCAGTGAACTTCATGCCTTAACCGGGGTTTCAACTCTGGTTTCCAAAGTACTAGCGCATCACTCTAACCACTACATCACAGTTGGTTCTCTCTCTCTCTCTCTCTCTCTCTCTCTCTCTCTCTCTCTCTCTCTCGTTATACAACAAAGGTCGGCAAAGTTTTTGTGGCTTGGGCCAGTCCATGTCCTGCAGACGCTGCGGTGGGCTGGATTGCGCACGCACACACGCCTGCGCAAACGCTATTTCTTTTTTCTTTTTCTTTTTCAAAATGGGTAAAACTTTATTCTATTTCCATTCTTCGCCATTAACAGAAAAATTGGAGAAAGCAATGTTTGTTTTACAAAGATAATGCAACTCCCAGAGAAGAAAAACCCTAAACTGAAAATAGAGGTAACATGTACAGTGGCACCTCGGGTTACAGACGCTTCAGGTTACATACACTTCAGGTTACAGACTCCACTAACCCAGAAATAGTACCTCGGGTTAAAAACTTTGCTTCAGGATGAGAACAGAAATCGTGTGTTGGCAGCGGGAGGCCCTATTAGCTAAAGTGGTGCTTCAGGTTAAGAAAAGTTTCAGGTTAAGAACAGACCTCCGGAACGAATTAAGTACTTAACCCAAGGTACCACTGTACTGCCCTCTATTCAAAGAAAATAACTCCTGATCTTTTTGGTTAAAATAATACTTAGACCAATCATTTTATCACGCTCGCTTGATAAAGTGTGGCTGCTGGGGGGGAGAGAGGGAGGGCAGAGAAGGGGCCTGTTTAAAAATACTGAATAAAAAATTTAAAAAGTTGTGCCTGAAGTGAATACATTTTTATTTTTTATTTTTTTGCAGCCAGCGCCCAGTGTACTGTAAAAGAAGACTTAGGCTTTCCATAGCTGTATTGAGGCTTTCATCAAGCTGAAATAGTTGATGTCTTGTGTGGTTTTATTTCTCTCCCTCCAGGCGCAAACGCTATTTCCGGCGCTCCTTCTGGTGTGGAGGAGGCATGCGCAGCTTCCCATTGGCTGCAGGAGCTTCCTGCAACCAATGGGAAGCCGGCCAGTGTCATGGAAGGCTGTCCCCGCTCTGCTCTGTGCCAGTTTAGCGCGGTGCATGGGAGCCAACCGAACGGGCAGCAGGGGTCCCTGAGCAAGTGGCGGGGGTCCATGGGCTGGTTAAATGACCCCCATGGGCCGCTTGTGGCGCATGGGCCTTAGGTTGCCGACCCCTGTTATACAATAATCCTTTGACAATAATAAAAGTTTCCTGGAAGAGCGGTTGGCTGTTAAACCACTCTGGCCATTGTAGCTCTGTGAGGGGAATAGGGGTCAACAAACAACTCCCTTAAGAAACTACAGGCCTCAGGTTTCTTTCAGGGAAGCCTGTTTTAAAGTGCTATATTTCTGCTTTAAAATTTCCCAGTAGTGATGTATGGAAGTGAGAGCTGGACCATAAAGAAGGCTGATCGCCGAAGAATTGATGCTTTTGAATTCTGGTGCTGGAGGAGACTCTTGAGAGTCCCATGGACTGCAAGAAGATCAAACCTCTCCATTCTTAAGGAAATCAGCCCTGAGTGCTCACTGGAAGGACAGATCCTGAAGCTGAGGCTCCAATACTTTGGCCACCTCATGAGAAGAGAAGACTCCCTGGAAAAGACCCTGATGTTTGGAAAGATGGAGGGCACAAGGCGAAGTGGACGAGATGGTTGGACAGTGTTCTCGAAGGTACCAGCATGAGTTTGACCAAACTGTGGGAGGCAGTGGAAGATAGGAGTGCCTGGCATTGTCTGGTCCATGAGGTCACGAAGAGTCGGACACGACTAAACGACTAAACAACAACAATGTGTAGTACAGATGGAGGCCTCAGCGGGGAGGGAGTTCCACGCGCTTTTAGCAGCATTCCCCAACCTGCTACCGTCCAGATGTTTGCACTATAATTCCCATCATCCCTGACCACTGGTCACACCGGCTGGGGCTGATGGGAGTTGGAATCCAACAACATGTGGTTGGGTAAGGCTGCCTTATAGTAAGCAGGGGTATATTAAAAACATGCTTTTATAGAAACATCTTTATATTCTTGTATGCTTCACAGGAGGATGAAACCTCTCACATTTTTGGTTTCTGGCATCTGTTTACTGGGGGAAATGAAGTTCTTTACTGGGCCAGTAAAATGTGCTAACCTGCCTCCCACCACCACCGTTTACCCCAGGGAATTGTGGGCCTTCTCTATTTGAGGTATTCTCAGAGGAGCAGACATTGTTGCCCCACCCCAGCTATTGTGGGTGATGCAGCCCAGCGAAGCAGAACGCTCATCCTGTCAGGTGTCCGAGCCCCCTGACCCCCGACTTCTTTTGTGTGGGTTGTGGTGGTGGGCCCCACCCTACTCGATTTCCTTTCTGCAAAATCTCAGCTTCTGCTGCAAGAACCGAAGCGGCGGCATTGTGCCACATTCTGAAATTCAGAAGAAGGAGAGTCGAAAAATGTTGGCCGCTCTGTTGTTCTCTCTCTCCCGCAGGTGTCGCAGGAGCAGGCCGACTAGTAATCGCACCATTCAGAGTTGGAGTTAGCACATTATTAGCAAAAATACGATCTCCACAAACTTGGTCAGATGTCAGGCCTAATGAGGAGAGCAGCTCATTCTCAGGGGTCTTACTCCATTAGAATCAGTTGCTGTCACAGCCATCGAAGTCCCCTCCTCTCTGGGGCTTTCCCCTAGCAATCAGAGACTGGGCCTGAATGCAGCCAAGCTGTCCTCTGCTCTTTTTATGCCTCTTCTGGTTCTGGGAGATAAGCAGGGAGGGGAGCTTGTGGCAGTAGGAGCGGGAGACACCCGTGACTCTTCACCAACCTGACTCATCTCTGCCTCTTGTCCTCTCCCCTCTCCTCCTTCCGCTTCTGCCTCTGATTCTGGACGTCTCTCTGCCACAGACTCCCCTTGCTCACTAAAGCCTGTTACCTCTTCAGCTTCTGACACCTCCTCTTCTCAGTCTTTTTTTTTTAAATAAAATATTTATTAAAGTTTCAGAAAAAGGAATTACATAAAAACAAGAATTACAAAAGTACAAAACAAAAATAAAAATACAAGAAAAATACAGAATAGAAAAAAAAATAAGTACAAAAAGAAGAAAAAAAAAATCAACCTTTCCATATCTTACATTGATATCCTTGTTTCCCTGACCTCCTCATACCTCCCTTTTTTGTGTTCCAATTCAATTAATTAATTCAGCAATTTCTTTCCCTCTTTATTATCCTGATCTTTGATCTTAATATATTATAACATTAAATTTTTACCTATTTAAAAATCAAATTTTTCCATATTCTTTTATATCATTACAGCTAGAAACCGCTTAACTTCAATCAAACATCATTCTAACATTCATTAATTTTGCAATACTTCTGTAAATAGTCTTTAAATTTCTTCCAATCTTCTTCCACCAACTCTTCTCCCTGGTCTCGGATTCTACCAGTCATTTCCGCCAATTCCATGTAGTCCATCACTTTCATCTTCCATTCTTCCAGAGTGGGTAAATCTTGTGTCTTCCAATACTTTGCGATAAGTATTCTTGCTGCTGTTGTAGCATACATAAAGAAAATTCTGTCCTTCTTTAACACCAATTGGCCGACTATGCCCAGGAGAAAGGCCTCTGGTTTCTTCAAGAAGGTATATTTAAATACCTTTTTCAGTTCATTATATATCATTTCCCAGAAAGCCTTAATCCTTGGGCACCTCCACCAAACGTGAAAAAATGTACCTTCAGTTTCCTTACATTTCCAACATCCTCTTCTCAGTCTTATCCCTCTAACCGCACATCACCACTCCCTGGGCTCTGAGCCCTCTTTCCTTGGAAGGTTCCCCAGCTGGATCCCCCACTCCCCACAAAAAGGTGTTTTGGGGGGGCACGGAGGCCAACATTTTCCTGGGGGAAATAGTGCTGCAAAATCAAACAAGATCACAGCAACCAAAATGGCCGCCATTCTCTCATGATAAAGTATAGGGCATGGGTAGGCAAACTAAGGGCTGGGGGCCAGAGCTGGCCCAATTGCCTTTTAAATCTGGCCTGTGGATGGTCTGGGAATCAGCGTGTTTTTACATGAGGGGAAATGTGTGCTTTTATTTAAAATGCACCTCTGGTTTATTTGTGGGGCATAGGAATTCATTCATCCCCCCTAAAAAAAATAGTCCGGCCCCCCACAAGGTCTGAGGGACAGTGGACCAGCCCCCTGCTGAAAACGTTTGCTGACCCCTGGTATAGGGTGTTCTGGCTTTTCCGGGACACTTGTGGGGTATGTATTTATAGAATCATAGAATCATAGAGTTGGAAGAGACCACAAGGGCCATCGAGTCCAACCCCCTGCCAAGCAGGAAACACCATCAGAGCACTCCTGACATATGGTTGTCAAGCCTCTGCTTAAAGACCTCCAAAGGAGGAGACTCCACCACACTCCTTGGCAGCAAATTCCACTGTCAAACAGCTCTTACTGTCAGGAAGTTCTTCCTAATGTTTAGGTGGAATCTTCTTTCTTGTAGTTTGGATCCATTGCTCCGTGTCCGCTTCTCTGGAGCAGCAGAAAACAACCTTTCTCCCTCCTCTATGTGACATCCTTTTATATATTTGAACATGGCTATCATATCACCCCTTAACCTCCTCTTCTCCAGGCTAAACATGCCCAGCTCCCTTAGCCGTTCCTCATAAGGCATCGTTTCCAGGCCTTTGACCATTTTGGTTGCCCTCCTCTGGACACGTTCCAGTTTGTCAGTGTCCTTCTTGAACTGTGGTGCCCAGAACTGTTCCATCCCTTTTGCTTCTGGCCCCACTCACCACTGGCTTATTGCCCCCAGAGTGGAATGTGGCACCCAGATTTATGCACATACATGCAGCACAGAGCAGCATAATTCCAGATTACAGTGGTACCTCGGGTTACATACGCTTCCGGTTACATATGCTTCAGGTTACAGACTCCGCTAACCCAGAAATAGTGCTTCAGGTTAAGAACTTTGCTTCAGGATGAGAACAGAAATCTTGCTCTGGCGGCGCGGGGGCAGCAGGAGGCCCCATTAGCTAAAGTGGTGCTTCAGGTTAAGAACAGTTTCAGGTTAAGTACGGACCTCCGTAACGAATTAAGTACTTAACCTGAGGTACCACTGTAGTTGAGATTCATGGAATAGTGGGCTGCCCCATCTTCGCTTCTAGTAAGCCGCAATTTAAAACAAAAGTAGCCACATGAACCCTTATCCGCCACAATTCAATGAATGCGACCATGCCACGTGGGAAACATTCCTTTTAGGAATTAAAACAACTGACATCTCCAAAGACAAGAAGAGAATCTTTTTATGTGCAACAGCTGCCGGAAGGTTACTGGTTGCAAAAAATTGGAAATCAGAAGGAGTACCAACACTCCTGGCAACATAAGACTGGCAACATAAATTTTTTGAACTGATTGAATTAGCAAAAATGACGGCAACAATTAGAATGCAATCTAATCAAAAGCTCAAACAGGAATGGAAATGTGTAGAAGAATACATGGCCAAACGATGCTCCAACAAGAATTTATTGATATGTATAGACTGATTTCACAAAATTAAACGTTAAGCAGATATATAAGAATGAATGTTTAAATATTAAGACAGAAAAATACAATCTCAATAATAAAGTTACAAAATAATAACAAGGAAGTCACGCACGGGTGGAGGGAAGACACAGGGCAAGAAATAAGAAATGGATAAATGTTGGTACATAATGAAATGTGAAAATGCGAATTTACAAATATAATGTATATGTATCATTATGTAAAGATTTCATATATGTATTGCAACATTAATAATAAATAAATAAATTTTTAAAAAATGAAGGGAGAGAAAAAGAATGTGGCCATGCCACACCACCCATTTATCACTCAGTGGCTTGTCACTTGATGGCTGCCGCATCACGTGGTAGCTTACGAATGTGAAAAAATCATCAGAGAGAGCGAGTGTTGTATAGTGGCTTAATAGATTGGGCTACAAAGAAGGTTTGAATGTTGCTGTGCCCTGAATCCTGGCTGTGGCCTTGGGCTAGCCACTTAGTCTCAGCCTCAGTCCTCCCACCTGTGATATGGGGATAGTAATAGTGACTTAACGTACAGGGCTGCTGGTCTTTGAGCTATCAAGTGCCTGGCTGAACAGCAATATGTGGTTTTTTTAAAAGTTCCTCATGAAAGTGAAGAACGATGGACAGGCACACGTCATCGGAGAGGGCATTCCAAAAACAGGGAGCCACCACCCAGAAAGGCTCTGTCACAAAAATTAACACCATTTGGGCAGCTCCCATCAGCTACATGCACCCAAGGGCTCTTTGTGCGCTGCTTTTTAAAGAATACAGTGGTACCTCGGGTTACAGATGCTTCAGGTTATGGACGCTTCACGTTACAGACTCCACTAACCCAGAAATAGTACCTCAGGTTAAGAACTTTACCTCAGGGTGAGAACAAAAATCGTGTGGTGGCGGCAGCGGGAGGCCCCATTAACTAAAGTGGTACCTCAGGTTAAGAACAGTTTCAAGTTAAGAACGGACCCGTACAGGTACAACTCTCAGGGATCTGGGATTGGCTGGAGCCACACATCAGATGTGGAGTTGGTGGGAAATCCAGGTGTGCCGCTGTGTAATGTGTGAAACAGCCCTGTGAGTGATGAACACGGGCCGAACACGTGATGGGTATGAATGTGTGAACCGACATTGTGTCTAAATTTGTGTGTTGGTGCTCCCAAAAGGTGGCTCAATATTGTAAGCAGATTGTTAGCAATGGGATCCCTCCCCCCCCCCAGGAAAGGTTAAATCCCAATTAAAGTGGATGAAGTGTGGGGCTGTTGGCTGGCTTTTGGCTGGCTATGGGTTTATCCGCTATTCCTCTTGTTGCGCTGATTTCCTCTGGGAAAAACCACTTTTTGGCGCTCACTCGGAGCAAACGGCAATTTGGGTTTTCTCCTGATTGATGTTTGCTCCGATTTAGCACTAAAGAGAGGCAGATAAGCAGAAGTGTGGACAAGCCCTACATTGTGTGGCTGCTGTGAAAAATGTGCTTGCGTAAGGAGCAGCCATCTCATAACAAAAACCTATTTAATATAGATTTGAATCTCTGGGAAAAGCTTTGGAAGAGTGATCTGAAGTTCACAGCATGCTATTCTTTGAAGGGGAACTACCTGAAAATGATTTATCGATGGTATTTAACTCTGAGTAGACTTGCTAAAACGTGTAAGTCCGAATCAGATAAATGCTGGAGATGTAATGAGGTTGAGGGTACGTTTTATCATATGTGGAAGACTTGTAAAAAGGTAAACGAGTATTGGGAAATGATATATAATGAATTAAAAAAAATGTTTAAAAGTACCTTACCAAAAAAACCAGAGTCCTTTTTGTTGAGGACAATTCAGATGGAAATTCCCAGGTGTCAAAAAAGACTATGTATGCTACTACTACTGCGGCCCGTGATTTGTTAGCCCCCAAACAGAAAACGAGCGAGGTCCCATCTAAAGATGAATGACAACTTAAGCTGATGGAATACGTGCAGCTTGCAGATTTAACATATAGAATAAGAGAACAAGAAGAACATACGTTTAAAGAAGACTGGAAAATGTTTACTGAATATATGGGTGAAAATTGTGTTCATTTAAAAACACTGGCAGCACTAAGATAAATTCAGCAGTGTAAATAAGTTTTGATGGATGTAACAATGGATTACTGAATGGTTCAGTTAATGTAAAATATTCAGGGATGTATGGTATGCAAAATGAAAGAGAAGAAGGGGAGTCATTGATTTAAGGTTGTTTAAATGAACATTTTGAAATGTAAATTAGAAAATTTAATAAAAATTTTATATTAAAAAAGCCCCCCAAAACAACCATTTCAATGCACCCTGGGGGGGGAAAGTCGTCAGGCCGCTTTGATCATTCCATGCCATTACTTTTCCGGCGACTGTCATTCAAACTGGGTTTGTTAACCCAGTTTTTGTCTTGGATTGGCTAAGTTCAGCCTGAGAACACGAAGCTTTTAACAGCTCAGATAGCAATCTTGAGACGTTTCTCTTGTGGGAGCGGAGCCCGTTGTCCTCCGTAGTGAGCGCCTTCTGAGCTCTGCTTCTTCTGCCCCAGTGGTCGAATGGAAACATCTGCTCTGTAAGTTCTGGTTTTGCGCGCCGGGTCCCTGTTTCCTGGTGGAAGCAGAAGTTGCAGCTCGCTGCTTCGTGACATCTGTCACAAGAAGGTGTCAGATCGAAAGCGAAGACAGACGGCCGAGGACGGATGCCTGAGCGCTTGGGATGTTGAAGACGCCCCAAAGCCCTTGGGACCAAATTGAATAAGTGGAAGAAGGTAAGAGGGGATTAAATGGAACCTGTGAGCCGCTTAGGGCCTGGATCTGTGAGAGGGTGGTGGGAAGGGCAGAAGATTTGGGAAAGTGCAAAGGAATGGGTGAATGAAGAGAGACACCGATATTAGGGGCAGGGAGAGATTTCAGTGAGTCTTCCTGTGAAATGTCTGAGGCTTCAGTCACCTACAAAGTTCAGAGGGCTGGAGCGGTGGAGCGACTGAGCTGTATGAACTCAACCAGTTTTATTTTATTTTATTTTATTTTATTTTGTACTTCTGCAAGCCTTGGGGTTCTTGTCTGCAATTCTGGTGGCACTCACCACTTGCGTTTGCTGTGTAGCTGCTGTATAGACCAGCTGGCAGAGCACGAGACTCTTCATCTCAGGGATGTGGGTTCGAATCCCACATTGGGCAAAAGATTCGGGCATTGCAGGGGGTTGGACTAGATGACCCTCGCGGCCCCTTCCAACTCTACAGTTCTGTGCCAGTTGTGATAACTGAGCATGCATTGTGCAAATTGGACACATACCTTGGAATTGTTGTTGTGGTTAAAAAACACCCCATGTAACTTTTTCAGCAATGTAGTGCAGCAGTTGATCATGCGAGCTGCGTTTCTAGGTACAAAATTATCTCAGACACGCTTGGTGACTGTCAGACGAGTCATTGTTCCCTCAGCTTCAGCCACCCCTCAATCTCCAATATAGAGATGATTATGTTACTGACTTGCCTTCCACGGCAGTTGTGAGGGTTTGCTGAGATTTTGTACATGAAGCAGTTTGAACATTTGAAGTGTTCTTTTTATCTGCCTGTGAGAAACCCTGTTGTTCCTTAATTTGTTGTTGTTTAGTCATGTCCGACTCTTTGTGACTCCCTGGACCAGAGCACGCCAGGCACTCCTGTCTTCCACTGCCTCCCGCAGTTTGGTCAAACTCATGCTGGTAGCTTCGAGAACACTGTCCAACCATCTCGTCCTCTGTTGTCCCCTTCTCCTTGTGCCCTCCATCTTTCCCAGCATTTTTCAGGGAGTCTTCTCTTCTCATGAGGTGGCCAAAGTATTGGAGCCTCAGCTTCAGGATCTGTCCTTCCAGTGAGCACTCAGGGCTGATTTCCTTCAGAATGGATAGGTTTGATCTTCTTGCAGTCCATGGGACTCTCAAGTTCCTAAATTATAGATCAATAATGACAGAAAATGTTTTCTGAGACAGCCTGCCCCCTACTACCATTAATAATAATAATAATAATCCCATGCCTTTTACTTGTCTCTTTTGTTTCATTCTAGAACACCTCATTTCTTACTCTGGCAATGCTTGTTTTGCATTGTGAAGGAGACGGTAGGTGCATTTCAGCCCTTGGTGTCAACTGTTCTCATCCACAGGTTGGGATCGGGGCCAGCCCTGCCATTGGGTAGACTGAGGCAGGTTCCTCAAGGGGCAGGGGCAGAGGTGGGGCAGAGGGGTTTCGATCTCTGGGAATGGAGTTGAGAGATGACCTAACCTGGGGAGGAAACAGCAAAAACCTGAGAGGTTATATTTTCTGAGAATCCTCCGGAAAAACAATCTCTCAAAGGACCTGTTGATGGCATTTTACCATTGTACTGTTGAGAGTATATTAACTTATGGTCTCTGTGTGTGGTTTGGGAGCTGCACGGTCAGGGGAAAAACACTGCTGTCCAGGGTTGTAAAGACTTCAGAGAGAATAATTGGGTGTACTCTTCCCACCTTGGATCAAATCTATGCTTCCAGGTGCTATAAGAAAGCTGCAGAGATAGTGCAGGATAGTGCGCACCCCGGAAATGATCTCTTTCAGCTTCTGCCTTCTGGAAGAAGGTACAGGGTTATAAAGACCAGGACTAGCCACCTGAGAAACAGTTTCTACCCAAATGCGATTCTGGTTCTAAACGCAGTATAAGGGGTCTCTATAGTATATTGTATTTTAAAATGGGGTTTCAGAGTTTTTAGGCTTTTGAATGTCTTACGTAGATTTTTCAGTTTCATTGTCCTCTATGGGACAATGACAATAAAGATATTGTATCGTATCGTTAATGCCCATTTAGAACACATGGCTTCCCCCCAAAGAATCTTGGCAAGTGTAGTTTACTATCTGCCGGCCTACAATTCCTGGAGGCTTTCAACAAACTACTGTTTCCAGCTTTGTGCCTCAGTGTGGGGTCGGTGGTGCCATAGGAAATGTAGTTCTCCCAGGGGCTGTGGAAACTGCACCTCCCATGGACCCCTGAGCTGGGATGTGCTGTTACCCAGGACGTCAGAGCCACAAAAGCGAGAGAAGGCACCCCAAAACTCATTCTCCTCCTCTGCTTGGACCCCTTCACCTCTGCTCTCATCACCAGCAGCAGTGCCTGTTTGACGCCACAACCATGGATGTTTGGGCCGTGAGTGCCATGCAGTGTGCAAGGCCCCGGCACTGAAATTTGTGGGTGCCTGGCCCCTTCATGGGGAATTTTGTGGGTTCCCAGGTACCCAGGTCCCTAGGGAGTTGGCACCTATGTCACCAAGGCATGGAAAATGAGGAGAGTATGTTTTTGGGTGGTAGCTTTTGACGATGAGGTAGGGCATTTGAGACGAGCAGGTGATTTTCTCAAGCCCTTAGATTGGCTCAGGCAAACGTCTTGATTTATTCTGCTGTGTTCTTTTGTGTGTGTTGTGGATGCTTGGAAAAAAAGAAATCAGGTAATTTGTGTGAGCTAATCCAACAGGAGCTTGGGATAGGCTGCAGGACTTTTCAAAAAGCATTTTTCCTTGAAGGAAAGAACAAACTCAAAAGGGCACGCGAAAGGGCACGTTTTAAATCTTCCCTTTAAATATTCAAACGCAATTTACTTAGATGAAAGAGCATGATGAATTTACATGATGAATCGCGCATTTTAATAGCAAATAACTGTCATTTCATGAAAGCTGAATTTAAAAATGTCCTAATTAGAATACAGTGGAGCCTTGGTTTTTCAAGCGTCTCAGAAGCCGAACAATTTGGAAGCCAAACGCTGAAATCTCCTGGAAGTAATTGCTTGCATTTTCGAATGTGCCTCGGAAGTTAAATGGCTTCTGCTGTGTGTTTTTCCATTTTTTCAATGGATTTTGCCGACCGCCTATTGATGCTTGGTTTTTGAATGTTTTGAAAGTTGAATGGTCTTCCGGAACAGATTACGTTCGAAAACTGAGGTTCCACACTGTGTGTGTGTGTGTACACACACACACACACACACACACACAGTGGTACATCAGGTTAAGTACTTAATTCATTCCGGAGGTCCGTTCTTAACCTGAAACTTTTCTTAACCTGAAGCATCACTTTAGCTAATGGGGCCTCCTGCTGCCACTGCACTGTTGGAGCACGATTTCTGTTCTCATCCTGAAGCAAAGTTCTTAACCCGAGGTACTATTTCTGGGTTAGTGGAGTCTGTAAGCTGAAGCGTCTGCAACCCGAGGTACCACTGTGTGTGTGTGTGTGTGTGTGTGTGTACACACACACACACACACAAATACATATATACATACAGTCATACCTCGGGTCACAGATACTTCAGGTTGCATTTTTTCGGGTTATGGACACGCCGAAACCCGGAAGCACCGGAATGGGTTACTTCCGGGTTTCGGCGGTCGCGCATTAGCAGAAGTGCTAAATTGCTCTTTGCGCACGTGCAGAAGTGCCGAATCGCAACCCGTGCATGTGCAGACATGCCGCTGTGGGTTGCGAACACTGTGGGTTGCGAACGTACATCCCTCATGGATTATGTTCGCAACCCGAGCGTCCACTGTGTGTGTGTGTGTCATAGCTGTCAACGTTTCCCTTTTTTTAAAGGGAAATTCCCTTATTCCAAATAGGATTCCTCACAAGAAAAGGGAAAAGTTGACAGCTATGATGAGTGTGTGTGTGTGTGTGTGTGTACACACACAAACACACACATATAAAACAACACCAAAACGCCCACTCTGGAACAGGCTGGCACTGTCTCCTCTCTCTCTCTCTGGCTGAAATAATATCCTTAGGTGGCATCTGTTCACCAGATACTCTGTGGGCAGTGTTGGGACCTGGCAAATGTCCAGCCATGCCACCCTCTGGAATGGGCGCTGGGTGGAAGAGGTCTTGCTCCAGCCACCTCAGGAGGGGGTGACACAAACTACAGTTAGTTTTGGTTCCAAGGCGAGGAGTGGGGTCATAGGCAAGAGGGACGGGGGGCAAGAGGGGGGACTGGGCTCCCTGGCACTGATGGCCTCACATCTTCCCAACTATGCAGATCTCTGCCAAATCACAAAGTGGCTGCTCTTCGGAGGAGGAGCGGCCATTCTCCTGATGCTGTTGGTTATCGTGATCCTCTCCATCTGCCTCTGCCGTGTCTGCAAAAGAGGTAACGATCTCATTGAGAAATATCTGGGAACAGCCTCTAAAGCAGGAGAGAAAAACTGCCTGAAACAAAGGATGTCCTTTTTTAAAAATCAAAACCTTTTTAGCTGAGAGGTTGTACATATGTTGGTCCTCTCTGGAGAATCCTAAACCCTCTGTTCCTGAAATGAGTAGGGAAGGGGGGAACTGTGCTAAAGTTGAGAATATTTTCCTCAAATCAGTCCCGGTCCCCAACACTTAGGAAACCTCAAAAAGTTTATTGGCTCTGCGTTTCGGAGAGACCTGATCTTGGGGGGAAAGGACATATTTCTGTGGTCGTGTATGCAGAAGGTTCCGAATTCAATTCCTGGCATCTCCCTGTGCAAGGCTTCCTGCCTGACACCCTGGAGAGAGGCTGCCAGTCAGTGTAGACAATATTGAACTGAGTACGCCAAGGATCTGACTCAGCATAAAGCTGCCTCCTATGTCCATACAAACTACATCTCCTGGTCTAGCGTGAGGACCAGAACACAGATACAGGGCCCCTTTCAGACATCCTTTGTTTTGTGTATTTATTATTTCAGACCCTCCAAGTGTCCCTATTTTCTAGGAACATTCCTGGATTTACAGAAGTGTCCTAGTTTCTGATTTGATCCCAGAATGTCCTGCTTCTCCTTAGGACGTTCCTATTTTCATTGGAGGAAAGTTGGAGGGTATGGAGTTATCTGACCCCTGAGCCAAGGAGATAAGTAACTAGGCAACCTTTAGAAGACATCTGAAGATAGCCCTGTATAGGGAAATGTTTTATTATGTTTTTGTTTGTTGGAAGCTGCCCAGAGTGGCTTGGGCAACCCAGTCAAACGGGGTGGGGCATAAATCATAAACTACTTCTTCTTGTTGTTGTTATGGAATAGGATGTCCCTATTTTCAATGGAGAAATGTTGGCAGGTATGTTATTTATCGTATTTCTTATCAAGGATTGCAGGCAAGCAAAGAAAAAGTGATGAAGCAATTTATTAAAAGCTTTAAAATTATAGAATTGTAGAGTTCAAAAAGACCCTGAGGATCATCTAGTTCAACCTGCTTCGATGCAGAAATCTCAACAAAAGCATCCATGACAGATTCAAAACATCTCCAGTACAGTGGTACCTGGGGTTAAGAACTTAATTTGTACTTAACCTGAAACTGTTCTTAAACTGAAGCACCACTTTAGCTAATGGGGCCTCCCACTGCTGCCACTGCGTGTTTTCTGTTCTCACCCTGAGGTAAATTTCTTAACCCGAGGTACTATTTCTGGGTTAGCGGAGTCTGTAACCTGAAGCGTATGTAACCTGAAGCGTTTGTAACCCGAGGTACCACTGTGCAGATATGGACAGGGAAATAACTCAACCAAAAAACCCCCTGCTAGAATACGAAATCCCGCTTTCAACAATAATTTTAGTGATTATTTTATTTATACCCCTCACATCCGCCTGGGTTTCCCCAGCCACTCTTGGCGGCTTCCAACACATGTAAAAACACTTGCAGGTGCTTGTGGGGTGGCAGACTGCTTTGTTTCCACAATCAGTGCATGTCTTGCCATTTCCTACTGAAATCCTGTTGGCTTTCCACACCACAAATGTTCTGGGTTTCTGTTGTTTTTATTCATAAAAAAATTATTTATATACTACTATATTTTTTAAAAAAACAACAACCCCAAAGCAATTTACAGCTATATATAATTATAACAAAAATGCACAAACCTTTAAAATCAGACACCACCAGCCAACCATTATGGGAAGATGTAGGGTAAAAGCACCTCTCTAGATGACAATAAGGCACCAAATATACCAAAATGATATGAGGATGACCCAGTGTACATCTACCACTCACATACATATATTGCATCAGTGATATACAGTGGTACCTCAGGTTACATACACTTCAGGTTACATATGCTTCAGGTTACAGACTCCGCTAACCCAGAAATAGTTCTTCAGGTTAAGAACTTTGATTCAGGATGAGAACAGAAATCGTGCTCCGGCGGTGTGGCGGCAGCAGGAGGCCCCATTAGCTAAAGTGGTGCTTCAGGTTAAGAACAGTTTCAGGTTAAGAACGGACCTCCAGAACGAATTAAGTACTTAACCTGAGGTACCACTGTATTGTCAAAAGCTCTTGGGGGAAAACAAACAAATCCAAAGAAATATTCTGGAGGGACCTATAAATCAGATATTTCACTTCGTCAAATACTTTTAAGGATCACTTTTGTATACACAGAAAATCACCATGCAAGCAGCCACAAAGTCTGGCTGCTACCGGGACCCAACGCAACCACATTTTAAGAAGCGGGGGCTGTAAATTGCCTGGGGAGCAACAGAATGTATTGACAAGGTTGCTTGTCCCAGTGACATTGCCTGGAAAAATAGGTGGTTACCCTATGCGAGCTTTGCGTGCCCGCATGCAAAGTATTTTTGGACTTCTGCAAACCTCAGGGTTTTCCCCAAGCCTGTGGATGTGTGATGATTATGGAGAATGCAATGGCTGAGTTTTGGGTTATTCAGGCAGCTTCCAGGGCTGCTGCTTGCTGTAAAAAAATAAAGTACAACCTGAGGAAAGAAGAATATAAAATGAAAGCAAACACACCTTTAATTCACAATTTTTGTCCTAATAATAATAATAATAATAATAATAATTTATACCCTGCCCATCTGACTGGGTTTCCCCAGCCACACTGGGCGGCTTTCAACAGAATATTAAAATACAATAATCTATTAAACATTAAAAGCTTCCCTAAACAGGGCTGCCTTCAGATGTCTTCTAAAAGTCTGGTACAGTGGTGCCCCGCAAGACAAACGCCTCGCAAGACGGAAAACCCGCTAGACGAAAGGGTTTTCCGTTTTGGAGGCGCTTCGCAAAACGAATTTCCCTATGGGGTTGCTTCGCAAGACGAAAAAATCTTGCGCGTCCCCGCGGGTTTTTTCGCTCCCCCCCTTTTCCTAAGCCGCCTATCAGCTGTTCCGCTGAAAAACCCGCTTAACAGCTGATCACGGAAAGCCGCTAGACCGCTGTAGCGCTAATCAATGGGCTTGCTTCGCAAGACGAAAAAACCGCTAGACGACGAGAATCGCGGAACGGATTCTTTTCGTCTTGCGAGGCACCACTGTAGTTGGTTTTCTCTTTGACACCTGGTGGGAGGGCGTTCCACAGGGCGGGTGCCACTACCGAGAAGGCCCTCTGCCTGGTTCCCTGTAACTTGGCTTCTCGCAGCGAGGGAACCACCAGAAGGCCTTCGGTGCTGGACCTCAGTGTCCGGGCAGAACGATGGAGGTGGAGACGCTCCTTCGGGTATAACAAGTGCTTTTGTTTTCCTTCACAGGAAAGAAGCGAAAGCCTGTAGAAGTAAGTATGGTGTGATTTAGAGACAATACCCAAGCGGGCAGAGGAGGTTGGGTGAGGAAGAGCTGTACACATTTGCAGCATGTAGATTCAGGATCCACAGATGAATTAGAGGAATGGGGAATGGCTCAAAGGAACTTTATTCTCCGGAGCTTCTAAGGCAAACTTGCACAACAACCTCTGGGGCATTGTGGAGTCCTGCAGATGTCAGGGCTGCAAGCCCTATCATCCCAAGCCAGCCTGCCCAGAACATCACCACATGGGCTATCCAACCTTCATAATGTTAAGGGAGCATCTCTAGATTCTAAATTCTATCAATACCAGAAGGTCATCCCTGAGATAAATTCAAGGTGTTAGAGCTGATCATTGCGGTTTTGGAATGACTTCTACTTTTCTATGTGGAGAGGGGGGTTTTTCTGTCCAGAGGACTGGAGAATAATTCAAGCCTATGAGGGCACATCTAAAGTCTGGTACAGTCCAGAGAAACAAGTTTAGCTCCTCGGTGGAAGCTGGATTTCAGTCAGGTAGCCACCAATCTCCCTTTTTTAAAAAAAATGCAGAAGAAGTGTGCGACCAAAAAAGGACTCCGATTTGCATAAAATTTGAGCAGTGGGATGAAGCTGAATTCCGCTGAACTGTGACCAGAATTGTGGTGGTGGAGGTGATAGGGCTAAATTTGTACTTGCTGCAGAAAGTGGGTGGGTAGAGAGGAAATCTACTGATACAGCAAAGGCCCAAATACAGATATTTTTATTCCAGTCAAGGGACTAAGGCTGCAATCTTAACCCTACTTACCTGTGAATAAGTTCTGTTGAACTCAGTGGGGGTTCCTTCTGGGTGCACACAATTGCACAATACGAGCCAGGGCTGGATCTAGACCCATCAGAGAAGCGCTCCAGTTTAAAGCGTTGCAAATGTAAACAGGGAAAACAGGTAGAGAAAAATGCACCACCGTCTGGTGGCACAATGTTATATCTCATATACAATGCGTATAAATCGCTTTTTCTATACCAGTCTAGCTGAGCCCCAGGTCTAGGGAGAGTCAGTCCTGTTGAGTTCCATAGGGCTTACTCACAGGATGCAGTTCTGCAATCAAACAACATTTACAAAAAATAATAATGCATCTATTTAAAGTAAAAGTGCGCATAGAAATGAGTGGTGAAAGGAACATGCAAAAATGTATTATACTAGGAAGAACTGCTTGCAAAAAATGTGTACATCACTCAAACCTAAATAGAAAAAAATGTGCCCGTTCAGAGAAATTCACACTAAAATGCTGAATAATTTTCATTGGGATCTTTTAGTAAAGCAAACAAACAAACAAACAAACAAACAAACAAACAAACAAACAAACAAACTGCTTCAGAAATGTGGAGAACTGATTGTAAAAATAGGAAACCGAGAGAAACAAAACTGAATTAAATCCATGCCTATTGTGAGGTCAGGGACATGGGTGGCGCTGTGGGTTAAACCACAGAGCCTAGGACTTGCTGATCAGAAGGTCAGTGATTCGAATCCCCGCAACGGGGTGAGCTCCCATTCTTCGGTCCCTGCTCCTACCAATGTAGCAGTTTGAAAGCACATCAAAGTGCAAGTAGATAAATAGGTACCACTCCAGCGGGAAGGTAAACGGTGTTTCCGTGCGCTGCGCTGGTTCACCAGAAGCGGCTTAGTCATGCTGGCCACATGACCTGGAAGCTGTACGCCGGCTCCCTCGACCTATAGAGCGAGATGAGTGCGCAACCCCAGAGTCGGTCACGACTGGACCTAATGGTCAGGGGTCCCTTTACCTTTACCTTTATTGTGAGGTCAGGTGAGGGAAACATAGCCCTCACAGGGGAAGGTAAGAAGAGATGGGTTTGAGACCCTCCCTGACAGGTGAATTCTGCCAATGGTGGCTTCTTCCACCATCCAAGCACTGTGCCCAGGGAACTCCCAGGGGCCAACAAGGATGGAGGAGGAGGTATGGTGGTGGGGGTGGGGCTGAATTTCACGTTCGAATTAACCAGCCCGCTCTTCTCATCTTTTGGCACTAACCGATGTGACCTCTTGCTGTATCCTTCCCTTTCACTAGGGTGTGGCCGGCAATCCGGATGAAGCTAGCTTGCATTACGCCGAATTGCAGAACCTCCCCGATTGCAATAGGGGGCAGTGTGATGGGGGGGCCTGCCCAGCCCCTTTGGCATCTCTCAACAACGACTATGCTACAGTGGCGGAGCTAAAGGAAACGGCCGATCAGGGAAGCCGCTGCAGGCCTGAGCCAAACGAAGAGGACGGAACGGATGGCGCGGTGAGTGGGGACCAGTCGTTCGTGGAACAGGACTGAACTTTCGTTGGACTGGAATGGGAGATTCAGCGAGGGGAAGAAGGTTCTGTGCTTGATGTGGACTGTGTATCTGTCGTGCTCGGATTCTGGCCCCAGAGAAGCTGAAACATTCGGCCATTGGACTGTTTGATGCAGGTTGAATATCTTTGCATAGATCTTGCGGGGAGGGGTGTGCCTATTTTATTTTGCTCCCCCTCTTTTTGCATCTTCAAACAATTTGGATTCCATTTTCGCAAAGAAAGGGAAGGGGGTTGAGGGGGGATGGAGACATTTCCTAGCTCAGGCATAGGCAAACTCCGGCCCTCCAGATGTTTGGGACTACAATTCCCATCATCCCTGACCACTGGTCCTGTTAGCTAGGGATGATGGGAATTGTAGTCCCAAACATCTGGAGGGCTGGAGTTTGCCTATGCCTGCCCAAGCTCATCTCTACAGCCGCTGACACGCTGTCATGCACTTGGAGACCTGGGTTCAAATCTCCAATGGGTTGGGCTTCAGAGAAGCCATTCATCTTAGGCTGAGCTACCTCTCAGGCTTGGGCCCCATGTATGGAACAATAGGTGGGGTGCAAAAGTGACCAAACGTGAATATATACGAATCATGAAGAAACCTAGAAGAAAACCAATTCTGTGACAGAAAGCAGGTTCTGTATCTGTGCTGTGACATCTCACCAGACTTCCCAGCATGTCAGAGCTGAAAACAGGGAGACTCTTTCTTGTATACTGCAATCATCTCTGTTCTCATCCTACCCTCTCTCATTACACAAAGCTGTTATTTTCCTACTGTACACTATCTTCATTGAGTCTACAATAGCCTGTCTTTCGCTGCCCCTCAAAGCAAGGTGCACCAGTAAAACTTACTGTGAAGGTCTCCTCGTTTTATTTTTATTTTTCAAATAATCTTACAACGAATGTGGCTGAAGTGCTGTAGGATGTCTTCAAGTCAAACTCATTCAGCTACGTTCACTGTCTGGTCACTGGAGGAATGGAATGGACCATTGCCCCAGTGCAAGGAGCATTTATGTGCTAAAAAAAGGTAAAGGTGAAGGACCCCTGACCGTTAAGTCCAGTAGCAAACGACTCTGGGGTTACGGCGCTCATCTCGCTTTACAGGCTAAGGGAGCCGGCGTTAGTAAGTTTTTCCGGGTCATGTGGCCAGCATGACTAAGCCGCTTCTGGCGAAACCAGAGCAACGCACGGAAACGCCGTTTACCTTCCCGCTGGAGCGGTACCTATTTATCTACTTGCACTACTTGCTTTCGAACTGCTAGGTTGGCAGGAGCAGGGACCGAGCAACGGGAGCTCACCCCGTCACAGGGATTTGAACCGCCAACCTTCTGATCGGCTAGCCCAGGGGGCTCAGTGGTTTAGACCACAGTGCCACCCGCGTCCCTATTTAGCTAGGCTACCCTAATCTCATGCCCTCCAACTTCAGATGTATATAGAGAGGGGACATTTGGGGGGGGGAAGAGAGATTGGGGTGTGTTGCTTTGGCAGATAGGCGGACTATGCTTCAAAGGATGACTGAATGTGCAAATGGCGGGGGGTGGGGATAAATAAACTCTGAGCATAGAACTGCCCCAAATGACACACGAGCAAGAAAAGAGAAAGATCCTCTTTTGAGGTTCTGAGCTTGTTGCTCTTTCCTTCTCTCCCACGGAAAAAACGGGTGGGTGAGTTTCAAGAAAAGAGGAAGGCTTTGCACTTCCTCTCGCCTCCTCGGTCAGGAAGCTTTGAAAAGGAGAAGAAAAATAAACTTTGCATGCAGCACTTAAAAGATTTTGGTGCCCTCATGTACAGTGGTACCTCGGGTTACAGATGCTTCAGGTTACAGACTCCGCTAGCCCAGAAATAGTACCTCAGGTTAAGAACTTTACCTCAGGATGAGAACAGAAATCGCACAGCGGCAGCGGGAGGCCCCATTAGCTAAAGTGGTGCCTCAGGTTAAGAACAGTTTCAGGTTAAGAACGGACCTCCGGAACGAATTAAGTTCTTAACCCGAGGTACCACTGTATATCTAATTCAAAATATAAACAAGAAACAACCGTAAAATAAAAATGAAATAAAATAAAAATGAAACAAAACCAACAGTAAGGTGGAAAACAATGTTTACTTTTGTACACTTCCACTTTATATTTGAAAGTAAATTCTGCTACTTTTTCTAATTGCAAAGTCTTTCATCACATCCTCAAAACGAATCTTATGTAACACATCTGCTTCCAACACTTAGCAGAAAAGATGAGGGACCCAGCCTGGGCCTTGTTTCGTAGTTGTTCTGTTGGGTTTTTAAAATATATTTCAGCTGAGAAAACAATCGTTCAGCTGAGCAATTTTGTCACCGTTAATGTGAAAAATCCGGCAATGGAAAATCTCCATGGTGCCCCCTCCCCGCACTTCCCATGATGCCCTAAGCACATGCTTATTTTGCTTAATGGTTAATCCAGCTCTGGCATGTCAAAGGCCACAGGCTTAATCCCCACCATCTCCATGGTGGGCTAGGAGCGAACTGTGTCTGAAAAGCATGGAGATTGTCCCTGCCAGCCAGTGTATGCAGTATTGCCTCTGCTAAATTACCCCGTGGCCCGGCTCATTCAAAGGCAGCTCTTACGACTGACAACTCCCCACCCATCTGTGGCCTGGCTGATGCAACACAAGGGTAACATGTAGTTCACGCTTAAGAGCTGCTGACTCTCTGGCTAAAATGCAACATAGCTGCCTCTCAGTACTGGCTGTAACCTGCCCATTTCCCATTTCCCATTTTCCTCTTTTGCTCCTCTTCACATAGCATTGGCCATGTGCAGAGGGACGCGGGTGGTGCTGTGGGTTAAACCACAGAGCCTAGGACTTGCTGATCAGAAGGTCGGCGGTTCGAATCCCCGCGACGGGGTGAGCTCCCGTTGCTCGGTCCCTGCTCCTGTCAACCTAGCAGTTCAAAAGCACTTCAAAGTGCAAGTAGATAAATAGGTACCACTCCAGCGGGAAGGGAAACAGCGTTTCCGTGCGCTGCTCTGGTTCGCCAGAAGCGGCTTATTCATGCTGGCCACATGACCCGGAAGCTGTATGCCGGCTCCCTCAGCCAATAAAGAGAGATGAGCGCCGCAACCCCAGAGTCGGCCACGACTGGACCTAATGGTCAGGGGTCCCTTTACCTTTACATAGCCTTGGCAGCTGACTGGGGCACCCTTCACCAGCAAGCACTCGAGGGAAGGACTTTTACATCACACTTTGTATGTAGAATTCAATCTCTGGCATCCCATGTATAGGTTGCAAAGGAACTCTGAAGACCTGGAAAGCTGCTGTTAGGCAGTGTGGACAGAACTGAAACTTGATATACAGTGGTACCTCGGGTTACATGCGCTTCAGGTTACATACGCTTCAAGTTACAGACTCCGCTAACCCAGAAATAGTGCTTCAGGTTAAGAACTTTGCTTCAGGATGAGAACAGAAGTCGTGCTCCGGCGGCGCGGCGGCAGCAGGAGGCCACATTAGCTAAAGTGGTGCTTCAGGTTAAGAACAGTTTCAGGTGAAGTACGGACCCCCAGAACGAATTAAGTACTTAACCGGAGGTACCACTATACTGAGACTCGGACTGGGGGTAAGGCAGCTTCCCAGTACAGTGGTACCTTGGGTTACAGACGCTTCAGGTTACAGACTCCGCTAACCCGGAAGTAATACCTTGGGTTAAGAACTTTGCTTCAGGATGAGAACAGAAATCGCAGTGGCGGGAGGCCCCATTAGCTAAAGTGGTACCTCAGGTTAAGAATGGTTTCAGGTTAAGAAGGGACCTCCGGAAAGAATTAAGTTCGTAACCAGAGGTACCACTGTATACCATAAAACAGAAAGCTTAAAATAATTCTCATGAGGTACATAATTAACAACATCCTAGAAATGACTTTAACCCATCAGCTTCTTAAAAAAACAGTGGAAAAGGGGGGGGGGTGCGGTTGTGAGATGGTGTGTTTTTAACCTAGTGTACAGTGGTACCTTGGGTTACAGACGCTTCAGGTTACAGATGTTTCAGGTTACAGACTCCGCTAACCCAGAAATAGTACCTCGGGTTAAGAACTTTGCTTCAGGATGAGAACAGAAATCGTGCTGTGGCGGCACGGTGGCAGCAGGAGGCCCCATTAGCTAAAGTGGTCTTCAGGTTAAGAACAGTTTCAGGTTAAGAACGGACCTCCGGAACAATTAAGTTCTTAACCCAAGATACTACCGAACTGCTAAAAAGAGGAATGATTGACAGACATGTACAGGTACAACTCTCAGGGACGAATTAAGTTCGTAAGCAGAGGTACCACTGCATCCCTCTTTGTGCTGTCCTGACAGCTTGTTGGGGCAAGCTCCTGGCTCCTATCTTTGCATGCAGAAGATCCAAGATTCAATCCTTGGCATCTTCAGGCCAAAGGATCCGGGAGCAGCTGATGGAAATACCTTTCTCTTGCCAGAGACCCTGGAGAGCTGCTGCCAGCCAGAGTTGGCAAGAAGTATGTTTCCCAGTAGGTTTCCAAGCACAATTCAAAGTGTTGGTGCTGACCTTTAAAGCCCGAAATGGCCTTGGTCCAATATACCTGAAGGAGCGTCTCCACCTCCATCGTTCTGGCCAGACACTGAGGTCCAGCTCCGAGGGCCTAATGGCGGTTCCCTCCCTGCGAGAAGTGAAGCTACAGGGAACCAGGCAGAGGGCCTTCTCGGTAGTGGCACCCACCCCGTGGAACGCCCTCCCATCGGATGTCAAGGAAATAAACAACTACCTGACTTTTAGAAGACATCTGATGGCAGCCCTGTTTAAGGAAGTTTTTAATATTCTGCTTGGAGCCACACAGAGTGGCTGGGGAAACCCAGCCAGATGGGCAGGGTATTATTATTATTATTATTATTATTATTATTATTATTATTATTATTAACGTGGTCCATTATTATTGAGCTGGTCCAAGCTAGTTATGTTCCCTATGCATCCCATTCAGTATCTCCCAGAGTTAAGGACGGGTGAATCTCTTTATTTCAGTTTCCAGCAATTTCTCATCTCTCCCATCTTAAGTTCAGTTTGCAACATTTCCACATCAATTTCTCTCTGTCTCTCTCTCTCTGTGTTTCTTTTTAAAGACATCCTGAAAATTTGTCAGCCCTTTAGGCCCAACAGACACATTTCTGCAAGCGATTACCCCCAACACAACACATTTTGTGAATGCATTTTCATGAGCCTATGCACGTTTTCTGCCAATATTTGCATTTTTGTAGATGCAGAGAAAACTGCATTGCAAAAAGTGCACATTTCGAAAGATTTCAGTCTGCATTTCAGTTTTGCCTGTTGTTCTGGAAAGCGCTGAGTAGGTAGACAGACATTAAGATGTGAAACGAACCAAACATTTACCCCCGATCCTGCCAGGGGCTCGCTGTCCTTTTTATAACACATCCTGAAGGGAAGTGAAATTCTAAAGCAGACGAGCGGGTTTGAAAGGAAACCTGCAAAATTGCAGCATTTGCACAACTCCAGACATACAGGCATTACAAAACTGCAATGCAATTTCTGACCCCTGCAGAGGATCATGGTAGCACAGTTTGCAGGCTATTTTGCTCCCAATGGAATTTCCAGACCATAATATGTTGCTGTTTAGTCGTGTCCGACTCTTCGTGACCCCATGGACCAGAGCACGCCAGGCACTCCTGTCTTCCACTGCCTCCCGCAGTTTGGTCAAACTCATAAACTCATGTTCATAGCTTTGAGAACATTGTCCAACCATCTCATCCTCTGTCATCCCCTTCTCCTTGTGCCCTCCATCTTTCCCAACATCAGGGTCTTTTCCAGGGAGCCTTCTCTTCCAATGAGGTGGCCAAAGTATTGGAGCCTCAGCTTCAGGATCTGTCCTACCAGTGAGCACTCAGGGCTGATTTCCTTCAGAATGGATAGGTTTGATCTTCTTGCAGTCCATGGGACTCTCAAGAGTCTCCTCCAGCACCAGAATTCAAAAGCATCAATTCTTTGGCAATCAGCCTTCTTTATGGTCCAGCTCTCACTTCCATACATCACTACTGGGAAAACCATAGCTTTAACTATACGGACCTTTGTTGGCAAGGTGCTGTCTCTGCTTTTTAAGATGCTGTCTAGGTTTGTCATTGCTTTTCTCCCAAGAAGCAGGCGTCTTTTAATTTCGCGGCTGCTGTCACCATCTGCAGTGATCATGGAGCCCAAGAAAGTAAAATCTCTCACTGTCTCCATTTCTTCCCCTTCTATTTGCCAGGAGGTGATGGGACCAGTGGCCATGATCTTAGTTTTTTTGATGTTGAGCTTCAAACCATATTTTGCGCTCTCCTCTTTCACCCTCATTAAAAGGTTCTTTAACTCCTCCTCACTTTCTGCCATCAATGTTGTGTCATCTGCGTATCTGAGGTTGTTGATTCTTCCGGCAATCTTAATTCCGGCTAGGGATTCATCCAGCCCAGCCTTTTGCATGATGAATTCTGCATATAAGTTAAATAAGCAGGGAGACAATATACAGCCTTTTTGTACTCCTTTCCCAATTTTGAACCAATCAGCTGTTAAGCAGCTTCCCATGGCAGGGATACATATTGGGACAGCTTGGTCAACAGAGCAGGAGATGCTTAATCTAAGGGTCTTGGGTTCAAGCCCCTTATTGGGCAAAAAGATTCCTGCGTTGCTGGGGGTTGGTGCAATTCTATGAGTCTATGTCCTCCAGGCCAACTTAAAAGGTAAAGGTAAAGGGACCCCTGACCATTAGGTCCAGTCATGGCCGACTCTGGGGTTGCAGCGCTCATCTCGCTTTATTAGCTGAGGGAGCCGGCGTACAGCTTCCGGGTCATGTGGCCAGCATGACTAAGTGGCTTCTGGTGAACCAGAGCAGCGCACGGAAACACCGTTTACCTTCCCGCCGGAGCGGTACCTATTTATCTACTTGCACTTTGACGTGCTTTTGAACTGCTAGGTTGGCAGGAGCAGGGACCGAACAACAGGAGCTCACCCCGTCATGGGGATTCGAACCGCCGACCTTCTGATCAGCAAGTCCTAAGCTCTGTGGTTTAACCCACAGCGCCACCCGTGTCCCCCATGCCAGCTTAGATCCCATTAATTAAAGCTTGCCTGGCTGAGCTGTCCTTGGTCCTGCAGAAATGGGCTGCAACCTCCACCTGTTGCTTCGTAATAGATCGGTTGGGGGCCAAACGACATGTGACTTTTAATGCCTTTTTTTCACAGGTTCAAATCCTTTCTGTAGGCCTGGTCACAAAACAGGAACCTAAATGGCGCTTCTTCTTTTTTTCGCAAGTATATATAGTTCAGTCATTTAAAAATATTTTTAAACTGGTGTGTGTGTGTGTGTTGTGTTTTGCAGAGATAGCACAACCTTTGAGTCCTTAGAGAGGTCTTATATGCATGTGTTTCGAACCCGGGGCCCTCCAGATGCTACTGGACAACAACTCCCATCTTCCCTAGCCATTGGCCATACTGTCTGGGGCTAATGGGAATTGGAGTCCAGCAGCTTCTTGGGGACTGCAGCTTGGGAAATGCCTAATAATAATAATAATTTTTTATTCCTGGTTTAAAAACTGGGCTCAGGGCAGCTAACAGCAAATATAAAACATTGATTAAAATGTGACTTAAAAACAGCATAAAACAGCATAAAATACAACATAAAATGCAGCATCAATATCAATAAAATTCAAGAATCATTGGTTCAGATCATTGGTTCATTTGCTTTCTCCAGAACCACTTTAATTTTGCTCTGCAAGTCCTAAAATCAGGGGTGGAGAATGTATTGCCCTCCGGAAGTTACAGGACTACAGCTCCCATCATTCCTGACCATTCACCATGCTGGCTAGGGCTGATGAGTGACCCTGGGCTGGAAATATTGTTAAGATGCCAAGCTCACACAACCTGTTGCAGGCCTATCACCGTTAAGAGGCTTCTTGCCTGTAGTTCTCTCCTTTGGCCAGTTGGTGGCACACAAGCCAAACAACCGCCTGACTTCTCCCAGGTCACAGATTCAAGGCCTGACACTTCTGACACAATTTCCTGCAGAGTCTCCAGTACACATTTTGCAAACACTCGTCTCCTTAGTATGCTTGTAAGTATACAGCAGCCCCCAAACAGCACACACATTGTGCGAGCCAGCATGCGTATGTGAATGTACTGTCAGCAAGGGAACCTCCACCTGCGTGTACACAGGTGTTTTAAGTATGCACACACATACATAATCCATGCTGCTGCAAATAATAACGATGTACACACAGCAACCGGTGTTTTGCCTCTCTGTCGTGTTCTAGTATCATATCCTAGTGTAAACCCAGGTTAGCCCTAGTGACTGAACATTCAGTGCCCCCTAGTGGATCTCTGTGCAATGATGTTTACATAAAGTATGTTTCGAGAGGGGAAACTGCAAGTGAAACCTTTGAAAGACTTCCACGTTTTCAAAAATAGCATCCAGCAGAGTTTTACTCGATGGCTGGGCTCATCCTGGGGCTTTTGTTGTTGTTTAGTTGTTCTGTGGGTTAAACCACAGAGCCTAGGACTTGCCAATCAGAAGGTTGGCGGTTCAAATCCCCGCGACAGGGTGAGCTCCCGTTGCTCGGTCCCTGCTCCTGCCAACCTAGCAGTTCAAAAGCACGTCAAAGTGCAAGTCCTTTTACCTTTACCTTTAGTCATTTAGTCGTGTCCGACTCTTCGTGACCCCATGGACCAGAGCACGCCAGGCACTCCTGTCTTCCACTGCCTCCCGCAGTTTGGTCAAACTCATGCTGGTAGCTTCGAGAACACTGTCCAACCATCTCGTCCTCTGTCATCCCCTTCTCCTTGTGCCCTCAATCTTTCCCAGGGTCTTTTCCAGGGAGCCTTCTCTTCTCATGAGGTGGCCAGAGTATTGTAGCCTCAGCTTCAGGATCTGTCCTTCCAGTGAGCACTCAGGGCTGATTTCCTTCAGAATGGATAGGTTGGATCTTCCTGCAGTCCATGGGACTCTCAAGAGTCTCCTCCAGCACCATAATTCAAAAGCATCAATTCTTCGGCGATCAGCCTTCTTTACGGTCACCTCCATACATCACTACTGGGAAAACCATAGCTTTAATGGGTAGCCATATTCAAACTCTGATGAAGACTTTGTGGATAGTGTCATTATGCGCTTGAGTCACCAGGTGGCGTTGTGATCTAGGTGGAAGCAGGTGTTTTCCTGTGTCTACCGTGTCCTTGGTTCAGACAGCCAAATAGTCCTTGTTCAGGTTCCTGCCTGGCATGCAGTCTTCCATGAGAGTCTCTGAGGCCGCATGATGGAACCAGGGCATTGAAGCCAGTAGTGCAGCAGACAAATGGCATTGCTGTGTCTTCAAGGGAAAAGGCCAGGCTTCTGGGATTTGTACCTGGCCTGGATAACCCAAAGACTTCAAATCGCCCGCCAGTTGCTGAAACTGAGTTGCGTACAGTGGTGCCCCGCAAGACGAATGCCTCGCAAGACGGAAAACTCGCTAGACGAAAGAGTTTTCCGTTTTGGAGGTGCTTCGCAAAACGAATTTCCTATGGGCTTGCTTCGCAAGACGACAATGTCTTGCGAGTTCCTGCTGGTTTCCCCCCCTTCCCCCCCTTTTTCTAAGCCGCTAAGCCGCTTATCAGCTGATCCGATCAGCAGATAAGCCGCTAAAAGCCGCTAATAGCGCTAATCCGCTAATCCTTCAATGGGCTTGCTTCGCAAGACGAAAAAACCGCTAGACGAAGAGAATCACAGAACGGATTCTTTTCGTCTTGCGAGGCACCACTGTACATCTTGATCCCTTTCTGCACGTCAAGACCCTAAAGCAACTTGGAACCAGGTTACCTGAAGAATTGCCTCTCCCCCATATATCCCAGCACTCCTCAGATGGAGTGCTGCTGAGTGTACTGCGTGTTCTCAAAACGGGGCTTTCGGTGTTGCAGCTACCAGCCTTCTGGAATCAATTACCGGCTGAAATTTGACAGGTGCCTGACATCATGACGTGAAGCCTGTCCCTGAAGTGCGATCCGGCCATTTATGAAATATTAATTGTGCATCTGTAGCAATGCTTTCAGAATATGTACGGCTAGTATTTTATCTTACCTTTGTCTCGCTGTATGCTGCTTCGATGGCCTCAGGCCAGCAAGCAATTTATACCATTGCAGCATTAATAAGTTAAAATTAAAGGGAGTTCTGAGGACCGAGTGCAGAGAGTTCCAGAAACTGCCCCGCCTCAGGCTGCAGGTCCACAGGGACGCTGTAATAAAAAATTTAAGGTCTTATATATATAATAAATGCTCATAAATGTACCAACCAAGCATGTACATATAGATATGTGGACTACATGTCTGGAGCAGCACAGGAAGACTGCCCTGAAACCATGTTGACTCCCAAACTGACCAAATGTTTTCTCTGCAAGGAGGGAGGGGGTGAGGGAACCTTCCCATTGTCTCAGGAATTGGGAAATCACCATCTCAAAGGAATGGCCAGACTACCAGGAAAGGCAATCAGATAAGGCATTATCAGATAACCTGGCAGACAGGAAAAACAACAACATTCAAATGTCTGTTGTAGACCACCGTTTCTGTAATGTAGGTATGGTGTTTGTGGGGGTGGTGGTCTTGGGCTTACACCGCTTCTGTGATGTATGTATGATGTATGGAGGGGTGGTCTTGAGCTCCAGGGCAGGGAATTTAAAATGTCTATATAAGAGTAGGCACACCTTTGTTCTGGGTTCCTCCTCCTTTTCCTGCGTGTGTGGGGAGCACCCTGTTGCAACAGTTTAATAAAGATTAGGCTTACTAGCTGCTTTGCTTCTCAATATTCTCTGGTTGGCCTCTGTTATTTTCTCCTACCGATAGAGAACCCACTTAAGGACTCTATATGGGCTCATGGATACCCCATAAGGGAAGACGGGCAGATTTTGTTTACAACAATGCCATCCCTGAGCAGGTTTGAAATAGGGCTATGTCAGCTCCCACCCTCTTGAGGATCTGGCCAGAGGGCTTTCTCTCTATGTACAGCAGGTGTGGGGATCCTCAGGCCATGGGAGACTAAGGCAGCCTCCCAGGCCTCTCTGTTCGACCCTCAGGACCCTAGGCCATGCCCTTCTCCCAGGCTACTTGCCTTCTCCTTAGGCCTCATCCACATGCACTGGGTTCTGCCCAACTTTGGGGGGGGGTGCATGTATGTGACATTGCATGGCAGGAAAAGGCCCACTAGGGCCCATTGCATCCACAGGGTGGCCTGCTGGGGCCCGTTGCAGCCATAGAGGCACAGGTCCAGGGCAGCTGTCCACCAGCTCCATCTGGTACGCAAGCTGAGACCCTACCTGCCCGCGGACTGTCTCGCCAGTGTGGTGCATGCTCTGGTTATCTCCCGCTTGGACTACTGCAATGCGCTCTGTTATGTACTGAGTTGAATAGGATCCAAACTGAAGCAGTCTGATTGGTCCTAGAACAATAGGATTCAGAATGCAGCAGTCTGATTGGTCCAAGAACAATGCAGCAGTATGATTGGTTGGCAGGAACCACCCAATCCTGCTCCAGATAGAAGTGAATCCACAACCTGATTGGTTTACAGTAGAATTCCGGAATTAGCCAATCATGTGCAGCCCATTGTGTAAATAATGTATATAAAGCAGATACTGTGAGGGGACTTTCATTCATTCCTCCTCACCACTATGAGCTGAATAAAGAGCATGAAATCACTTTGGGACTCTGAGTATATTTCACGCTCTATGTGGGGCTCCCTTTGAAGGTGACCACTAATCCAGAATGTGGTAGCTAGACTGGTGACTGGGAGTGGCCACCAAGACCATATAACACCGGTCCTGAAAGACCTTCATTGGCTCCCAGTACGTTTCCGAGCACAATTCAAAGTGTTGGTGCTGACCTTTAAAGCCCTAAGCAGCCTCGGCCCAGTAAACCTGAAGGAGCGTCTCCACCTCCATCATTCAGCCTGAGGTCCAGCTCCGAGGGCCTTCTGGCAGTTCCCTCATTGCAAGAAGTGAGGTTACAGGGAAGCAGGCAGAGGGCCTTCCCAGTAGTGGCACCTGCCCTGTGAAACGCCCTCCCACCAGATGTCAAGGAAATAAACAACTACATGAATTTTAGAAGACACCTGAAGGCAGCCCTGCACAGGGAAGTTTTTAATGCTTGATGTTTTATTGTGCTTTTAACATTGTGTTGGGAGCCGCCCAGAGTGGCTGGGGAAACCCAGCCAGATGGGCGGGGTATAAATAAGATATTATTATTATTATTATTATTATTATTATTATTATTATTATTATTATTCTGCAAGGCTTGCCGTGGCTGTGGGTAAGTTTGCCAGGACCTGCCACAGGCCACAGAACATTGAGGGGGCCCGGACCGCTCCTTGAAAATCTGGGAGGGCTCGGTCCCCCGTCTCCCCATAGATGTCGCCACTGCTGTTCACCAGCCTTCCTCTACCCTCTCCTTAAGTGACTTATTGTCTGGCTGGAAACTTTTCTTGAACTGTGGGGAGGCCTGCTGCTCTCCAAAACGGGGAGATGCGTCCGTGCTATACAAAAATAAAGTGCCACGTCGGGGTAGAATTTCAACGATTAAGATGTGTGTACTCCCAAAGATGTTATTCTTATTTCAGATGATTCCAATACTTAAAGGGACAATGATTTTTAGAGAGTGGCAAAGAGTGATTTCAAGATATATCTGGCAGGGCAAAAAGCCAAGAATTCAATATAAGTTACTAACAGATGCAAGAGAAAGAGGAGGCTTTGCCCTGCCAGACTTGAAACTTTATTATGAGGCATCATGTCTCTGTTGGTTGAAAGAATGGATAAAACTAAAGAATACAAAATTGTTGGATTTAGAAGGATTTGATAACAACAGATCTGGGTGGCACGCGTACTTATGGTTGGAGAAAAAGAAGAGTCATAAAGCTTTTGAAAACCACATCTTCCGGAAATCGTTAATCGAAGTATGGGACAGATATAAAAATTTACTGGAATCAGGAGTCCCACACTGGTTGTCCCCATTAGAGGTCTTGTGTGGGAGATGATATATAATGAATTAAAGAAGATGTTGAAACACAGTTTTGTAAAGAAACCAGAAACCTTCCTTCTAGGAATAACAAGAAATAAAATAAATAAAAGGGACTGTAAACTTTTTCAGTATGCAATAACAGCAGCGAGAATATTAATGGCCCAAAAATGGAAGCAGGAAGAACTACCGACTCTGGAGGAATGGAGAATGAAGCTAATGGATTATGCAGAACTGGACAAAGTAACCGGGAAAATTAGATATCAACGAGATCACAAGTTCATTGAGGACTGGGAAAATTTTTCAGAATATTTGAAGAGTGTATGTGATGAGCAAACAACGCTAGTGGGTTTTAAAGAAGCTTTGTGAAAAAATAAGGAATATTGCAAGAATGTAAATAAGGTTATAAAGGTATTTTTAAAAGGCGATACTAAATTTGAGGAATGCGTAGACAAAAATTTTAAATACGGATGATTGTCAGAGAAGCTGAGGGAAGTTCAAAAGATGAAAATATGTTATTTGGGAAATTGTTTGATTGGAGATATTTGTGTAAAATTTAATAAAAATCTATTCAAAAAATAAATAAATAAAGTGCCGCGTCAGTTGCTGTTCCCAATTTGACAACTCGCCTCACCTATCCCTGCCTAAGGTTGCGAGAAGATTGCCCCCACTTGCTATAAGACTTGCCTTCCCTCTCAGTAGCGAAGATTCCCTGGGTCCTGAACGGCAGGCCTCAGGCCAGATTGCGCGTTGCCACAATGAGAACCAGGAAGGGCCCGTAATTTGATTCAGCAGCAGAGTACAGTGGTACCTCAGGTTACATACGCTTCAGGTTACAGACTCCGCTAACCCAGAAATAGTACCTCGGGTTAAGAACTTTGTTTCAGGATGAGAACAGAAATCGTGCTCCGGCAGCGAGGCAGGCCCCATTAGCTAAAGTGGTGCTTCAGGTTAAGAACAGTTTCAGGATAAGTACGGGCCTCCGGAACGAATTAAGTACTTAACCTGAGGTACCACTGTACTTGCTTTGTACCCAGAAAGCCCTGGTTTCGGTCCCTGTCCTCTCCAGTTAAAAGTATCAAAAGTATCCTGACAGTAAGAGCTGTTCGACAGTGGAATTTGCTGCCAAGGAGTGTGGTGGAGTCTCCTCCTTTGGAGGTCTTTAAGCAGAGGCTTGACAACCATATGTCAGGAGTGCTCTGATGGTGTTTCCTGCTTGGCAGGGGATTGGACTCGATGGCCCTTGTGGTCTCTTCCAACTCTATGATTCTATGATTCTATGATTCTATGAAAAGACCTTCTGCTCAATACACAGGTGAGATGCAGCTAGCCAGAGGAGGTTAAGTTTCCCCAGCATGGTGCCTCTCAGATTTTTTCGGACTACAACTCTGACCATACCAGCTGGTGCCAATGAGGAGCTGTAGTTCAAAATGTCTGGGGGGCATCATGTGGGGGGGAAGCCTGGGAAGTGGCCCCTTTGGCATTGTGCCCTCTCTAGGGGCCCTCTTACTCCAGCCCCCACTGCTGCCACAAACAGTCCCACCATGTAAATTTCCCACAATGACCTGGGGCAATGCTGTGGCAGGGGCAGCTGGGGAAATTCAAAACAAGGCCGATCACCAGATGTATTTGTTGGTGCTGTTTCTAAGGGGGTGCCCAGGGCGTGTACCCAGTGGCGTAGCGTGGGGGGTGCAGGGGGGCCGGCCGCACCGGGCACAACATCGGGGGGGGGGCGCGCTTGCACTCACAGCTCTCTGCCCCTACCTGGCACACTCTCTCTCTCTCACTGAAGTGCTGGCTGTGTGAATCCGATCCGAGCCGCCGGGTCGCCGCCCACTGGGGGGGGGGTGCCAGGCGTGCGGTGCTGTGCGGAGAGAGAGCGAGGGACTATCTGGGGGAGGGACAGTGCAGCGGCCGCCCAGCGCAGCGCTGAGCGCGGGAGAGAACCACACCAGACCAGACCAGGCAGCAGCAAGAAGAAGCTGGCAGCTTCACGGGTTAGTGGGCGCAATCCACGGGTTAGGGGGCACAAATTACTTGCCTTGCCCCGGGTGCTGACAACCCACGCTACGCCACTGCGTGTACCAGTCAGCTCCTGGGGTATTGGCAGCTGCCCATGGGTGCCAAGTGGTGACATTAGACCCGTTTCGACCTAAGACAGTGGTACCTCGGGTTACATACGCTTCAGGTTACATACGCTTCAGGTTACAGACTCCGCTAACCCAGAAATAGTACCTCGGGTTAAGAACTTTGCTTCAGGATGAGAACACAAATCGTGCTCCGGTGGCACGGCGGCAGCAGGAGGCCCCATTAGCTAAAGTGGTGCTTCAGGTTAAGAACAGTTTCAGGTTAAGAACGGACCTTCGGAACGAATTAAGTACTTAACCTGAGGTACCACTGTATGTGGAAATTCCAATGTTGCAACAGGATCGCAGACACACAAAAAACACATACAGCTCGTGGTCAGTGATTCTATACTTCTAGTATTATTATTATTTTTTGCATCAGTCCACAAAAAGTTCTGCCCATGGGCAAATGGGCACCAGCTCCAACTTTCCGTGAGCTCTTTCCTCCACGAAAAGATTGGCGTGCCGGTGTGTCAACAGAGCCAGATTTAGGGTGGTACGGGTCGTTTCCCCACACAGGCCGACGAGCCAAGGGGGTGCAAAACTGAGAAGATCCACAATTGAGAAGATCCACTTGGGGGCGCCACATTATGGCCTCACGCAGGTTGCCATGTTACGAAGGATTTTTCAAGTCCGCCCCTGGTGGCAAGTCCACAGCCTTGCCAGCATTGGTGTTAGCGTCAGGCCAATCCATCTCTCCCGCTTTGGGGCTGGATACATCCTAAACAGTCTGCCGGAGGAAGTCCAGGAAGAAGGTCTTCGTCTTTGGTTCCTCCTCTCCTAGACGGGCCTCCTCTCCAAAGAACGAAAGGCAAATATGGCTGGTTTACACAGGCCCGTTGGGTTGGTGTCTGTCAGGCTGTGACAAGGTTTGGTAAAGCAGGGAGCGGAGGAATCTGGGATATGAGTCCTTCTCCATCAGGCCGTATATGCGTCTCTGAGCCTGTTCGAAGCACGAACGAGTGGGTAGCAAAATGTTCCGATTTGTGATGTCTCTGGTCTGGCAGTCAAGGTTCACCTGCAAAAATGAGATGGAAGCGGTCAGGTTACATGCCAGGAAATGGTTATTGCTAAAGCGATTTAAACAATGCCTAGCACACAGGGAACCAGGCAGAGGGCCTTCTTGGTAGTGGCGCCCACCCTGTGGAATGCCCTCCCATCAGATGTCAAGGAAATAAACAACTATCTGACTTTTAGAAGACATCTGAAGGCAGCCCTGTTTAGGGAAGCATTTAATGTTTGGTGTTTTATCGTGTCTTTAATATTTTGTTATGGGTCGCGGGTGGCTGTGGGTTAAACCACTGAGGCTAGGACTTGCCAATCAGAAGGTCGGTGGTTCGAATCCCCGCGACGGGGTGAGCTCCTGTTGCTTGGTCCCTGCTCCTGCCAACCAAGCAGTTCAAAAGCACATCAAAAAGTGCATGTAGATAAATAGGTACTGCTCCGGCGGGAAGGTAAACGGCGTTTCCGTGCGCTGCTCTGGTTTGCCAGAAGTGGCTTAGTCATGCTGGCCACATGACCCGGAAGATGTACGCCGGCTCCCTCGGCCAGTAAAGCGAGATGAGCACTGCAACCCCAGAGTTGGTCACGACTGGACCTAATGGTCAGGGGTCCCTTTACCTTTACCTTTAATATTCTGTTGGGAGCCACCCAAAGTGGCTTGGGACACCCAGCCAGATGGGCAGGGTGTAAATAATAATAATAATAATAATAATAATAATAATAATAATAATAATAATAATAATTCAGTCATAGCTGCAGGGGAGAATTGGAGCACTGAAAACAGGCGTCTGTGGGTCGGGATGGAGAGGCATGGCCAAAACGGCAGTAGGATACCAAAGGTAGCGTCAAGCAGGGAGTTGGGAAAAATAAAAATAAATTACTAGGTCCGGATTAACTCATAGGCAAAGTGCAGTGTAAAGCAGAGGTGGAGAACTGGAAGGAAGATGATTTGGTGACTTGGGTCACATCCAACACCATACAGTCAAACCACATGACTTCCCCCCCAGATGACGATGATACGTTCATATTCCACCTCAAGGTGGTATATACCCTTCTCCTCCTCTTCATTTTTTCCTCACAACGACCCTGTGAGGGAGGAGAGATAGTGACTGGCCCAAGGTCACTCAGTAGGCTACTTGGATGAGTTGAGATTCAAACCCTGGTCTCCTAGGTCCTAGTCCAGGACCTTACCCACACCATTACAGTGTAGGGCCGGCGCAAGGCGAGGCGACCGCCTCAGGTGACAGAGTTCTGCGGCACAGCAGATCCCGATGCCAATCTTTCTCCCCCACTCTTGTTCCTGATGCAGAACTTCCCTGACCCATTCTTCCCTGGCGCAGAGGTGGGGGGTGCCATGTCAAGGTCTGCTTTAGGTGGCGAAATGTCTTGGGCCAACCCCTGGTTAAGAAAACCTCACCCATCCCTCTGCCTCCACCTCAGAAAAGAAGACCAGCTCATTCAAAAGGCATTTTGGGTGAGGATAGTTTTGGAAGCGTGCTTATCGAGCCCAGTTCTCTTACCTCTTTGGGGGCATGGATGGTGACGTATTGGTCATAGATCTTCTTGGCGCTGTCCTGGAGTTTGTCGCAGCCTCGCAGCTTCCGGTAGTCTTCGCACGCCAGCCAGAAATCCAAATTCTCTTCGCTGAACTCTGACTTGAGGAAAGCGTGGAAGACAGACCGTCCATCTGCAGGGAAGAGGGATGGAGGAGTCAGGGGTTTCCCCTCAAAGAATCCAAATTATTTTATTGGAATAAAGGGTGCAAATGCTTTAGCTGAGATTTCGGCATTGCAGTAGGCTGGACTGGATTACCCTTTAGGTTCCCTTCCAGCTCTACAATTCCACGATTCTATGAAATTTCTGTACATACCGTATTTTTTGCTCTATAAGACGCACCTTTTCCCTCCTAAAAAGTAAGGGGAAATGTGTGTGCATCTTATGGAGCGAATGCAGGCTGCGTTGCTTTCGCTGAAGCCAGAACAGCAAGAGGGATTGCTGTGCAGCAATCCCTCTTCCTGTTCTGGCTTCAGGGATAGCAGTGCAAAGCCTCTTCAACAACATTTGATTCAGAATATTTTTTTTCTAGTTTTCCTGCTCTAAAAACTAGGTGCGTCTTGTGGTCAGGTGAGTCTTATAGAGCGAAAAATACGGTAATTGTTTTCTGCTTCGGATTTTCAGCTCTTGTTTCTTGGAAAGGGAAAATGGGAGGGATAGTATTTCTATGTGGATAAAGGGTAGTAGGCAAATGTAATCAATAATAATTTTATTAATTTAATAATAATAATAATAATAACAATAATAATAATAATAATAATAATAATAAAACATAATAAAACATAATATGCTGTGGCAGCTTTTCTAAAGACTTTTAGTGGTTCTGAACCACACACTTACATGGATGAAGCAGCAACTTTTCCAGAGATTCAGCCCATTCTTGCGCCTCCTCAGGAGTCGGCCTATAAGAGAGAAAATGTCTGAGCAACTGGGAACCAGCTGCCCTCTGAGCCCAGAAGCAATTTGGCCAGAGTTGCATAAGGCCTCCCAGGTCCTACTCTTCACAGCATGGACTGGGGTACCTGTGGCATTCTGGATGTTGTTGGACTACAGATCCCATCTTGCCTCGCCACAGGTTGGTGGTAGTTGCACTAAAGGAACGCTGATACAGTGGTGCCCCGCAAGACGAATGCCTCGCAAGACGAAAAACTCGCTAGATGAAAGGGTTTTGCGGTTTTTGAGCTGCTTCGCAAGATGAATTTCCCTATGGGCTTGCTTCGCAAGACGAAACCGTCTTGCATTTTTTGCAAGTTTGTTTCCTTTTTCTTAACACCGTTAATACAGTTGCAACTTGACTTCAAGGAGCAACTCATAGAACGCGGTGTGGTAGCCTTTTTTGAGGTTTTTGGTGATTTTTGAAGCTTTTCCAAAACTTTTCTGACACCGTGCTTCGCAAGACGAAAAATTCGCTAGACGAAAAATCTCGCGGAACGAATTAATTTTGTCTTGCGAGGCACCACTGTATTCTTCTGTGAACTCCTGTGGCGCCTTCAGAGGGGAACTTCAGGGCACAGGTCCAGACTCCCACTCGGCAAAATAACCAGGAATGACCCTAAACGCAGCAGAGCCGGCTTGCTGCATTGTGAGGCAAGGGAAGTAATGCGTATTGCTGTCTCAAAAGGGCCGCTCCTCTTAAGATCATTAAGCCATGGGCCATTTTTGATAACTGCACCACAGCTCAAATCTCTGTCTCTATCCGGCCAACCCATAATTCTACTAGATTCACTCGCAGAAATCAGGCAGATAATCAACAACATCGAGACGAACACACATTCCCTGCACTCTTAAAAGAGATTTGGCCCCAGACCAGATCTAAATGGCCTATAGCTCTTCCTGGAAGAAGAGGTTAAGTGGACGGGTTAACAAGAAGGATTAAAAATTAAAAACGAAAAACAATGTGATTCATTGCTGGCTTATTACAAATATATTTTCCCCATTACTAATCCATCTCCTCCCCACGCCCCTCCACCTCTTGATTTAAAAAATGCCTTCCTTTGCCATTTCCGTCCAGGTACTTAGTAGGAGGACTAAGAGCTTTCCATGGAATCATAGACTTGCAGGGTTACACCCTGTTATGCAGGACCGGTCAAGTTGTGCAGATGCCCGATGATCGTCTTCCAAAGCAACTTCCCTATTCTGAACTTAAAAATGGAAAGCGTGATGCCGGTGGTCAACAAAAGAGGTTTAAAGACTGTCTCAAGACAAATCTTTAAAAATGTAGTATAAACACCAACAACTGGGAAACACTGGCCTACGAGCGCTCCAGTTGGAGAACAGCCTTTACCAAAGGTGTCATGGGCTTTGAAGATGCTCAAAATCAGGACGAAAGGGAAGAAGAAGAAGAAGAAGAAGAAGAAGAAGAAGAAGAAGAAGAAGAAGAAGAAGAAGAAGAAGAAGAAGAAGTTTTGACATCCCGCTTTATCACTACCCGAAGGAGTCTCAAAGCAGCTAACATACTCCTTTCCCTTCCTCCCCCACAACAAACACTCTGTGAGGTGAGTGAGGCTGAGAGACTTCAGAGAAGTGTGTCTAGCCCAAGGTCACCCAGCAGCTGCATGTGGAGGAGCGAAGAAGCGAACCCAGTTCACCAGTTTACGACTCTACTGCTCTTAACCACTATACCACACTGGGGAGAAATGTACTAAGAGGAAAGCACGCTTGGCAAACCCTCGCCGCGATCAACTCCCACCCGGAAACCTATGTGCCCACTGTGGAAGGACGTGTGGATCCAGAATTGGCCTCCACAGTCACTTACGGACTCAGTATTAAAACTGCGTTCATGGAATACAATCTTACTCTGCTACCAGCACTGGTGATGCAATGGCGTACACCTGGGGCAGCAGGCTAGTCTAGGGGGACGGGCTAGTATGCACAGCTCTGTCCTGCAACAGAGGGGAGTAGTCCAGGGAGGGGCTTAGGAGAACAAGCCAGGGCTGCTACTACTGCCCTGGCCCAACATCTCCCACATCTAATGGTAGGGCCGGCCCTGACAGAGATACAGAATAATAACTGTATGGTCCACTGAAGCCTCACCCCCCCCCACAAACAAACAAACAAACAAACACACACACACAATTCTTGTTAGAATAAGAAAGCTAAATTACCTTAGGGATTGAATTTCATTACCCCCTGAGCTCCATAACCTTAGGAAGTTTCTTTTGTTTTTCCTCCTTTTGAAAAGAAAGAAAGAAAAAGTAAATCAAATGCAAAGAGGCAGTGGAAGCCAACCTTCAGATTGGTGTGGGGTCTGCCCCCCCCCCGGGGGTATTCTGCAACACATCATTGATGCAACAAGAGTGCATTAGAGGTGCATTTATATTGGCCCATCTGCTCATTGTTTCTCTTTCTTAGTTGCTCTGCGGTGCTCCTCTGATGTTAGTGTCCAGGGAGCCACTCCTGAGCTTCTGTGCAACAAAAGAAGGTTGTGGGAAACAAACCAGAACATTGGGTACAAAAAGTTACAGGATTGCATCAGGAAGCTATGGGCCATTGTCAGGGAACTGACATCAGAGCGAAAGGCGAAGGAGAGGCTCCCTGATTCTGCAGGAGAAGGTACCAGCACCAGGGGGAGACGCAGCTTGGTAGAGGGGGAAGGAAATCGGCGTAACACCAGGGATCCAGGAGGGCAAATGGGGGAAGTGGAGGGAGAGCTCCGGGATTCTTCCCTGGACATCAGTGAGGAGAGCACTGGTCCTCCACTACCCACGCCCTCCCTGCGCAGAAGACTCCTGCGCAGTGAGAGGCAGAGACGACTGGGAGTCAAACAGCTTTTATGCTGGAAAAGGTTTAAGAAACGCCCACAGACAGATTCTGCTAGCGACTGAGGCAGCCACGCTGAGATGGGCTGTGCAGTCAGGACGGTTTAACCCAGGCAATTAAGCTCCCTAACTGGGACAGTTTACGCACGAGTAACTCAAACCCATTACAGCCATGCAGCAACTGGAAAAGAAGTAGTAAGTCCAACCCAAGACATTTTCATGCAACGAACAGTATTGAAAGCTGGAGCAGATGAGCCATTGGCCTGATCCTGTTCTTATCTCAGTAAGTCCTACCAAGTAGATCTACAGTATTACCCCCATTTTCCACATGTAAGGCAAGATTGGAACTTTATCAGAAATAGGTGTTAGAATCTCTTTAGCATTCTATAGCACCTTTCCCTGCAGAAGTGCCTCAGTAGATACCGTATTTTTCGCCCTATAGGACGCACTTTTCCCCCTCCAAAAATGAAGGGGAAATGTGTGTGCGTCCTATGGGGCGAATGCAGGCTTTCGCTGAAGCTTGGAGAGCGAGAGGGGTCGGTGCGCACCGACCCCTCTTGCTCTCCAGGCTTCAGGAAGCTATCCGCAAGCCTTGGGAGCCCAGGAAATAATTTTTTTCCTTTATTCCCCCCAAAAAAACCTAGGTGCGCCCTATGGGCCGGTGCGCCCTATAGGGCAAAAAATACGGTACGTTCTTTTGGTCATCCTTGAAAGGCAACCTTGAAAGGCAGGCTGCTAGCATTTATCGTTGCCGTATTACAGACCTGGGGGCTCGGGGATTGTTGTCTGCATGTGTTCTGTCTTGAGAGACAATGGACTGTGCCTACAGGAGGTGAAGCCAATCTGCTGCCTTAGCATCACCAAAGTGACCTTCCCTGGGGCGCAACCCTGGGCAGTGTGTCTGGAGTTCTTGGGCTGCCCAGATGACAAGACTCCCCTCTTGGCCTTGCTGATGTGGTCCAAAGGAAAGCAGAGCAACAACATTTTGCTCTGTATTTGATTTTGATATTTGGTTGGAAGCCGACCAGAGTGGCTGCGGAGACCCAGACAGATGGGCAGGGTATAAATAATGAATTATTATTATAAATTATGATAACATTTGGCACCAACTTAGCTGCAGGAGTTGCCGGAAGGAGGCTTACAAGGCACCATCTAACAGTCTTAGGGATTCTGCTCTGAATTTGTGTAAGATTTACTCTTTAGTCTTTTCTTCTCCTGAAGATCTCCCACAAAGCAGTGGAGGTTTAAGAACATTATCATCATCATATAATAATAATAAAATTTTAATTATATCCCGCCCTCCCCAGCTGAAGCTGGGCTCAGAGTGGCTAACAATAAAAGTAACACATCATTCTAAAAGCAATTCATTCTAAAATCAATTCAAAATCAAATTAATGGCATCCATTGGGCTAGAGTTCTGTGAGGATTACCAAAGGAGGGGGTCAGGCTGTGCCTTGGCCAAAGGCCAGGCGGAACAGCTCCGTCCTGCAGGCTCTGCAGAAAGATGTCAAGTCCCGCAGGGCCCTAGTCTCTTGTGACAGAGCATTCCACCAGATTGGGGCCACAGCCAAAAAAGCCCTGGCTCTGGTTGAGGCCAGCCTAACCTCCCTGTGGCCTGGGACCTCCAAGGCCATCATGGTTTTCCTTCTCCTAGATGGGCTACCTTCCCAGGTTGATGAACCCCATATGCCACTCACTTCCCTCTACAGCACATGCAGAAACGGCCTTCTTGACCACTGGACCCACTATTGGGTCCCGTTTGCTCAATCCACTGGAGCCCTAACTCACCAAGGGTTGAAGGCCCATTGGCTGCCTTCACCTGGCTTAGCCAGCCAGATGAAATTCTGCAGGCTCAGGAATACAGGTGTACCTCGGTTCTCGAACGGAATCCGTTCCGGAAGTCCGTTCGACTTCCGAAAACGTTTGAAAACCAAGGTGTGGCTTCCGATTGGCTGCAGGAGCTTCCTGCACTCAATCGGAAGCTGTGGAAGCTGTGACGGATGTTCAGCTTCCAAAAAAAGTTCGTAAACTGGAACACTCATTTCCGGGTTTGTGGCGTTCGGGAGCTGAAACGTTCGAGTCGCAAGGCGTTTGAGAACCAAGGTATGACTGTAGTACAGCTACCCAGCAAGTCGAAGGAGGAGGTGAGATTTAAACGAGGATCTGGCAGATTATAGCTCTGCTTTTAGCTACTCAACTCACCGGCGGCGTTTTTGCCTCTGTTGTGCCTGGCAGTTGCTGTCCCCTTCTGATCCCAGATCCGATTCCACACTTGACGCCAGAGACTGAAACACAGAAACAAGAGTTTAAGTTCTGTGATGCCCCAAGAGACCCAGGTATCCAGGGTCCCACAACCACTTCCAGAGGCCAGGGGATTTTATGCCACTCCCCGAATTTCACTGAATTCAGGGCTAGAGTCACCTCACCTTATGCACAGGGCCCTCTTTATATCTTGAGATATAAAGCCAGACTGGTGACTGGGAGCGGCCGCCGAGACCATATAACACCGGTCCTGAAAGACCTACATTGGCTCCAAGTACGTTTCCGAGCACAATTCAAAGTGTTGGTGCTGACCTTTGAAGCCTCAGCCCAGTATACTTGAAGCAGTGTCTCCACCCTTACCGTTCAGCCCAGACACTGAGGTCCAGCGCCAAGGGCCTTCTGGCGGTTCCCTCATTGCGAGAAGTTAGGTTACAGGGAACCAGACAAAGGGCCTTCTCGGTAGTGGCACCCACTCTGTGGAATGCCCTCCCATCAGATGTGAAGGAAATAAACAACTATCTGACTTTTAGAAGACATCTGAAAGCAACCCTGTTTAGGGAAGTCTTTAATGTTAGAAGTTTTTATTCTGTTGTTAGTGTTCGGTTGGGAGCCGCCCAGAGTGGCTGGGGAAACCCAGCTAGATGGGCGGGATATACATATCATGATTATTATTTAGGTTCTCAAAACATTTAAAGGGGGGGCCCTCTGTAAAGGTCATCCAAGACAATTCTCCTTAATATATAAATGTTGTTACAGTGGTACCTCTGGTTAAGAACTTAATTCGATCTGGAGGTCCCTTCTTAACCTGAAACTGTTCTTAACCTGAGGTACCACTTTAGCTAATGGGGCCTCCCGCTGCCGCTGTGCGATTTCTGTTCTCATCTTGAGGTAAAGTTTTTAACCCGAGGTACTACTTCCGGGTTAGCTGAGTCTGTAACCTGAAGCATTTGAAACCCGAGGTTCTACTGTATTGATTATTATTATTCAATCAGTGAGTCACTTAACTCACAAGAGGTTTCAAAGACCCAGCCCCTCACAGTACTCTCAGCCACAGGAGTCAGTTAAGCTACAATGGCATCAGCAAACCTACTAGACAAAGGACTTTGCCTCTCAGATCCTTTGCATCACTTATTAGTCTCTGGTCCCTCTCTAGAGAACCCAGGAGTCCAGGCTCCCAGGCCCTTTGGCATAACCCTTCCTTGGTAATGAATTATCAGCTTTCTATTTCGCCTCGGGATGTGCTTTTCTGTCTCGTTCTCTCTTTTTTTTCACTGCAGGAAATTCCAGAGATTAAAACCATTGGGAACAAAGACACTAAAATATTTATACAACCCAGCTAAAATAAAATAAAATCTGGGCTCGCAGTTTCTCCTGGAAGTGGTGTGCAGTGGCGGGTGAGTTTGTGGAAAGAAGAAAGATGGACGTTAAGCAACAAGTAAGAGGACCTTAAGGTCCATGAATAGTCATAGTTTAGAGGTCCTGAGCCCTAAGGAAGCCAGACTATCCTCCACCAGGGCCAGGGCCTTTTCAGTGATGGCTCCGACCTGGTGGAATTCTCTGTCCCATGAGACTAGGGCCCTTCAGGATATAACTTCCTTCCGCAGGGCCTGTAAGACAGAGCTATTCCGCCTGGCCTTTAATTTGAACTTAGTCTGATCTTTTATTCCCCTTCCTTCCTTCCCTCCTCCTCTTTTTATGAAGATTACCCGCTCTGGGATCCCACAGCTAATTCTCCCCTGGTCTCCTCACTGGCCCAAATAGGACTAATTTAGCCAGCTAGCCCTGGTGATCATCTAATGTCTATTGGATGGACTGCCCCCCTAAATTGATTTTTGAATTCTGAATTTATTGTTATTCACGTTTTATACTGCACTTTATGCTGTTTTTTGTTGCATCAATTAAGTGTTTTAAATTTGTTGTTAGCCGCCCTGAGCCCGGTTTTCTGAACCGGGAAGGGCAGGGTATACATAAAAATTTATTATTATTATTATTATTATTAACAAAAGGGCAGTGACGTGCGAGGAGGAGTAATGGCCGCCCACTGACTTTGTTGGACCCTCCGAAGAGATTCCTCAAGTGCTGCTTGGCCGCCGCAACTCTCCCTCTGAGGCGTCGCTCTTTCCTCAAAGACTTGGGGGACGGCAAGCTCCACCCGCTTCCTGTTTTGTCCACCACCTCGGTCTCCCCTGGGCATGGCACCCCCTTTTGGTCCAGGCGGCCCTCGCTGCGGGATCGCCACACCCCTCCGGGGTCTTGCAGGGGGATCTGGAGGCAGGTGGACACTTCTTCGCCCTCCAAGAGGATGCTGGGAGGGGAGGGTTTGTCCTGACTGGGAGCCTCCTGGTCACCCCCGGACTCCGACTCCTCGAAGCTCTGGTGCCGGCTTCGGAGGGTGCTCCTGTGCCAAGGGAAAAAATCGCAGTCTACCAGGCAGCCTTCGGAGCCACATTTCTGGAGGGGGCTTAGCATCTGTGAGAGAGAGAGAGAGCAAGAGAGAGAGAGAGAAATTATGGCTATTTTGGTTTAAATGTCCAGTAGCCCAACTACTTGGGACGCGGGTGGCGCTGTGAGTTAAACCACAGAGCCTAGGACTTGCCGATCAGAAGGTCGGCGGTTCGAATCCCCGTGACGGAGTGAGCTCCCGTTGCTCGGTCCCTGCTCCTGCCAACCTAGCAGTTCAAAAGCACGTCAAAGTTCAAGTAGATAAATAGGTACCACTCCGGCGGGAAGGTAAACGGCGTTTCCGTGCGCTGCTCTGGTTCGCCAGAAGCGGCTTAGTTATGGTGGCCACATGACCTGGAAGCTGTACGCTGGCTCCCTTGGTCAATAAAGTGAGACGAGTGCTGCAACCCCAGAGTCGGTCACGACTCGACTTAATGGTCAGGGGTCCCTTTACCTTCACCTAGCCCAACTACTAACCTACAAACAGCTCAGCCGGCCTGCTTTTATAGGCTGTCAACATTGTAACAACAACAACCCAGGGTTTCCGGCCTAAATTAACTGATGTGGACCTGAGTGAAAACTATATACACGATACCCCTGGTGGCCAGGGTCAGAACTTCAACACATAACATAACCAGCCCTACAAAGAGGTGAGCTAGGGAAGAAGAGTTTGGAAGGAGAACGGTTGAGAAAACTGAGGGTAAAGGGGAGAAGGACGAAGGATAGTATAAGCAATTTCAGAGAATTCTATGGCATCATCATCATCATTATTTATTGAGTTTATATACCGCCCTATACCCAGGGGTCTCACAGAATAAAATCAAGATACAAAACCACAAAATACCTAATAAAAACAACAACCCAATAGCTCCGTCCCCATAAAAAACACATTTTAAAAGGGAATAGAATGTCAATCGGATCAACCAAAGGCCTGGCTAAAAAGGAACGTTTTTGCCTGGTGCCTAAAGGTGTATAAATGAAGGCAGCAGGCGATCTTCCCTGGGGAGAGCGTCCCACAGACGGGGAGCCATCGCAGAGAAGGCCCCATTCTCGTGTTGCCACCCTCTGATGGGCCATGCAAATGCTTTATACAAAACATGAAAACAAGGAAAGCTTTAGTCTTTGCACAAAACAGGGATGCCTTTAACCAGGAGTTAAAGGGACGACCAAGGCTGGGTTTACACAACAATTTGAAAGAATCGTCCAAAGCATTGTATGCACATTTTCTAATTCAGTATTTGTCAAGCTTCCTATTTCTTGGGGGTGGGTCTCCACGTGAGTGTCTCTCTTCTTTTTGCCACAGGGCCCCTGTGAACTCCGGAGGGTGATGGGAAGTTCCTACAGAGTGCCAGGGGCACATCAAGTCTTCACACTCTCTAGATCGCCAGGCTAATGGCCAGTCAGAAAAAGATGTTTTTTTGAGCCTCTCAAAATTTTGAGCCACCCAGGCTCTGAGCACCTTCCTCTCTTCACTTAAGCTACAATCCAATGCCTAATTTCCTGGGAGTAATCCCCGCTGGAATCGGTGGGGATTACTTTTGAGGAAATGCGCAGAGCATTGCGCTGTCAGACAATGGCCTGCAGGGATCCCATCCATTTACTCTCAAGCTGGGAATCTCTCCAAGGCAGAAAATATCTGAGAGAAGCTCATTAAAGAATTATCTGGCCGGGACTTGGTATCAATGATGGAAAGGCATGTGGGGATGAATTGTATTCCTCTTGGTCATGGGTAGGCAAACTAAGGCCTGGGGGCCAGATCCGGCCCAATCGCCTTCTAAATCCAGCCCGTGGACGGTTCGGGAATCAGTGTGTTTTTAAATGAGTAGAATGTATCCTTTTATTTAAAATGCATCTCTGGGTTATTTGTGGGGCCTGCCTGGTGTTTTTACCTGAGTAGAATGTGTGCTTTTATTTAAAATGCACCTCTGGATTATTTGTGGGGCATAGGAATTCGTTCATTTCCCCCTCCAAAATATAGTCTGGCCCCCCACAAGGTCTGGGGGACAGTGGAGCGGCCCCCTGCTGAAACAGTTTGCTGACCCCTGCTCTTGGTCCACCCACCCTTTATTACCATCGCTTTCCAGAATATCACCTACGTCATAGGCAACCGTACTGAACAGCAACAGGGAAGGCTGGTCGGTTAAGCTAAATGGGGGTGGTCCCCCCCAACCTCAGCCTGGGCTCCCACCTGCCTGCCATCTTACAACCAGTCATGGGGGTGACAACAATCCCATGACTGCAATCATAGCTCAGGAATTCTAACATCCACTGCCTGTTTTCTCCTCCTCCTTCTTCAACTCAGGATTGCCCTTGCAGAACATAGCAGGGAGCAGGTGGAAGAGAATTCAACTCTTCCTTGACTCCACCAACTGCCCAAACGGAACCAGTCACCAGAAGTTAGGCCAAAGAAAGGGGATAAGATCAAGGCCGCCGGTGGAAAAGATGCTTCATGGCCAAGCAGGCATTTGATCTGGAATCATTCCAAACCATCACTCCCTCCAATCTTCATCCAATCTAGTTTCTGGCCTGGTTTTTGCCCGTGAAACAACATTGGTTGTCCTGACAGGTAACCAAGGCTAGGACGAGGACCTCAAATCTTTAAGCAGGGGCCTTACCCAGACATCCTGTTTCCGGACCATTCGCCCCGATTTGCCAGCACAAAATTCACACAGAGGTTAAAAAGCAATGCTAATTTTTTGTTTTCCGTGCAGGTTACATGACACTGAGCGATGTCATGGTTGCCCAACAGTTTCAAGTGCATCTTCCCACACTTTTCTGACCACAAAAATCCCGCCGTTCCAGTTTGTTTTGGAGGCGGGCAGGCAAACATTTTTTTCAATCTGCATTTTGATCAGTCTGGCCATTGGTCCACCTAGATCTCTCACAGCTTTTCCTGTAGATACCAGGGATTGAACCTAGAATCTTCCATATGCAAAGCCAGATACTCTGCTGGTGAGCTATGTCCCTTACATTCCTCCAAATGCTATAGCTTGAATTTGCTGGTATATGATGGAATCATACCAGCAAAACAGTGAAGGAACCAGCCAGACTATCATCTCTGTGGAGAGTTGAAGCCGGTTCTCAATACAATCCAACTAACTTTATTGTACTAGTCATTGGAGGGACACGGGTGGCGCTGTGGGTTAAACCACAGAGCCTAGGACTTGCCAATCAGAAGGTCAGCGGTTTGAATCCCCATGACGGGGCGAGCTCCCGTTGCTCGGTCCCTGCTCCTGCCCACCTAGCAGTTTGAAAGCACGTCAAAGTGCAAGTAGATAAATAGGTACTGCTCCAGTGGGAAGGTATACAGTGTTTCCATGCACTGCTCTGGTTCGCCAGAAGCGGCTTAGTCATGCTGGCCACATGACCCGGAAGCTGTCTGCAGACAAACGCCGCCTCCCTCGGCCAATAAAGTGAGATGAGCACTGCAACCCCAGAGTCGGTCACAACTGGACCTAATGGTCAGGGGTCCCTTTACTAGTCATTGGCCATGACAAATGTGAACCAAAAATGAATACAGTAGATGCTTGGGTTGCGAACGTGATCAGTGTGGGATGCACGTTTGCAACCTGCAGCAGCGCGTCTGCGCATGGGCGGGTTGCAATTCGGCATTTCTGCGCATGCGCAACCCCCGGAACCTGGAAGTAACCTGTTCTGGTACTTCCGGGTTTCAGCGGGTCCGTAACCCAAAAAAGTGCAACCTGAAGCGTCTGTAACCCGAGTTATGACTGTACAAGCAAAATGGGGTCGAAGCTGGTTAAAGCATACTTCAGGGCAGGACTGGGGAACCCTTTTGGACCTGGGGCCCAGATCTTTATCTGCCCTCACCCCACTGACCAACTTTGACAGGTGGACTGGACAACTCGCCTTGTAATCGTGTGATGTCGTTAAGAGACCACATGATTGACAGATCTGATGTCACACCCACCTGCCAGAATCCCTTGCACGGGGTTCCCAGTGACATAGCCAGGCCATAGCTGTCAACGTTTCCCTTTTTTAAAAAGGGGAATTCCCTTATTCCGAATAGGATTCCTCGCAAGAAAAGGGAAAAGTTGACAGCTATGAGCCAGGCCCATGCTTTGCAAGCCTCCTTCATGCTGCTCCTTTCCACCTCCAATGGTGAGTGGGCAGGTAAGGAATGCTATAAATCCTACAAATAAATCCTACAGATAAATAGGTTTTGTCATAAACCTTCCAGGCTCTTCTACAGCAGAACCTGAAGCGTTGCCGCATGTCTTCCCATGGCTCCCCTTACCAGCTACGCTCCCACCCCAATTAATGTGTGTGGGGGGGGGGCATTCAGTGAGTGGTATGACGTCATTATTCTGCAAGTTTCCCTGCTCTCCCCTCTTTCTCTCCAGACTCAACTTCACTGGTTGCTATTGCAGGACAGTGTGGCGGTTGTGTTATGCCTTTAGTAACCCTACACTTTACAGAACGAGGCAGGGGACACAGCCTCTTCCAGACAGCCTGTTTATGGAGCGTGCATTTGGATTTCAAAAGCCGCTTCGCGGTAAAAAGAGCCCCAAACCCACATTAATTGCACAACCTGATGATTATCAGCTTGTAGTCAGAGAGAGATAGGCTTTTTCCACTGGCAGCAGCAACACTGTGGAACATCTTCCCTGCCAATAACCAGGAGACTTCATCTGTTTAGGACATAGCAGTTTGGACAGGCACACCTCCCCCCCCCCCCCGATTTCCTGAACCTCTTGCGTTTTATTGCTTTTAATGGCTGTTCTAACTCTTTTTATTGTTTGCTGTTTTTATGGGCTTATTTTATTGTACATTTTAATGGCAGATCTTTTTCTTTTTTTATGTTCAGATGAAATTGCTTAACTGCGTATTTTCATTATGTGCGTTTATGTTATCTGCCAGTTTTTCTTCTCGTTTAAATAAAAAAATATATAACACACACACACACCTTCTACCTGTAAAACTGTAGAGAGCTGCCACAGCTTTGGGGGTGCTTTTTCGGAGAGCTTTCATCTTGTCCCCTCTGCTTATGGCTGCAGCTGCATCCTGTATTGTGGGCACAGCAGTCGAGCCAAATTGACATTTCTGGTGCTGTGCTTGCACCAGGCTGAACTATCTCCTGTCAGCCCCCCTCTCAGTAACCAGGAGTGACGCACAGCATTGAGAAGCCGGAAGATCAACGCAGCCTCACCAGCAGTATCCCACCGGTGTCGCCCCACTGACTGCTACTATGCTTATCTTACTGTTGAGGTGGTCAACAATGTGAGTGTCTAAAAAATTCCCATTGGTCTGCCCTCTGCAGCCTTCCTGGGTGTGCGGGAGAGAAACCCTCCCATCAGACTTTTTCAGATCAGGAAGCGCAGGCACCTGGGGAGGCTGCTGAACGCTGGAGAAATGTTTAGTTGGAAGGGAGAAACACACCCGCACCTTCAGCTCCCTCACCAAAACAAACTAAGTTCAAGACCCCACCCCTCACACAAGTAATAAAGAAACACTAAAGCTGGAATTAAGATTACCGGAAGAAATATCAACAACCTCAGATATGCAGATGACACAACCTTGATGGCAGAAAGTAAGGAGGAATTAAAGAACCTTTTAATGAGGGTGAAAGAGGAGAGTACAAAATATAGTCTGAAGCTCAACATCAAAAAAAACAAAGATCATGGCCACTGGGCCCATCACCTCCTGGCAAACAGAAGGGGAAGAAATGGAGGCAGTGAGAGATTTTACTTTCCTGGGCTCCATGATCACTGCAGATGGTGACAGCAGTCACGAAATTAAAAGACGCCTGCTCCTTGGGAGAAAGGCGATGGCAAACCTAGACAGTATCTTAAAAAGCAGAGACATCACCTTGCCAACAAAGGTCCGTATAGTTAAAGCCATGGTTTTCCCAGTAGTGGTGTATGGAAGTGAGAGCTGGACCATAAAGAAGGCTGATCGCTGAAGAATTGATGCTTTTGAATTATGGTGCTGGAGGAGACTCTTGAGAGTCCCATGGACTGCAAGAAGATCAAACCTCTCCATTCTTAAGGAAATCAGCCCTGAGTGCTCACTGGAAGGACAGATCATGAAGGTGATGCTCCAGTACTTTGGCCACCTCATGAGAAGAGAAGACTCCCTGGAAAAGACCCTGATGTTGGGAAAGATAGAGGGCACAAGGAGAAGGGGACGACAGAGAATGAGATGGTTGGACAGTGTTCTCGAAGCTACCAGCATGAGTTTGACCAAACTGCGGGAGGCAGTGGAAGACAGGAGTGCCTGGCGTGCTCTGGTCCATGGGGTCACAAAGAGTCGGACACGACTAAACGACTAAACAACAACAACAAATTAATCCTCAAGCGCCCTGAGAAAGGGGAAATAGAAGCCTCTTTCACAGGGGAATTGGATTCTTTCTGAGGGGTGCCCTGGGGACTTTAAAAGAGAGCAGCTTATAATAACCAGATCAAATTCAAATGGAATCCAAAGTCTCCTCTCTTGCTTATGATCCCTCAGAGAATGGCTGCCAGATCATAAATGGGCATTATGGTTCGACTCGGTAGCAGGAAGCCGTATATGCTCGTGTCCTGGAGCCTCCATTTTGGCCAACTGAAGTCAGGAATGTTTTCCCGCCTCCTTTTAATCCTCTTGTTTGATTTCCATCATTCTTTAAGTGCAGCGCGGACAGGCTCAGCTTGCGAGACATTTCAGATGTGGTGGACTGATTTAGTGGAGAGGAAACTTTTAAATGTCGATGGTACTCTTGGTCTCTCATACACCCTCAAACACAAACAAACATGCCCGCCTGCCCTGTGTTCAGTTCCTTCTGGAAGATTCTTTGGGTGAAAGATTTGCTCACCTTTTGGCAAGGGGGACTAAGTACTGGCCCTGGTGGGAGGGCGGGAGAGAATTTTTACCTCAGGTCAAATTTTACCAGATTAACTGTTTGCAGTGTATGTACAGTTGTACCTCGGCTCCCAAACGCCTTGGGAGTCAAATGTTCTGTCTCCTGAACGATCAAAAACCGGAAGCGAGTATTCCGGTTTTCAAACTTTTTTTGGAAGCTGAATGTCCGGTGCGGCTTCCACTATTGTTTCCAGCGTGCCTGCGCAATCGGAAACCAATCGGAAGCCACGCCTTGGTTTCCGAACGTTTCGGAATTCGAACGGACTTCCGGAACGGATTCCGTTCAACTTCCAAAGTACAACTGTATATGTACATTATTATCATTTTATTACAGTATTATTATTATTTCCATTTAGTACCACCTTTCACCATCAGGTCCCAAGGCAGGTGGCAGAGATTTAGAATTCCATATTAAAAACAGTTAAAGCAAATTACGGCCACAGAAATGGAATGTGTCCTGGAAACCCCCCCCCCAAAAAAAAACCCCCTAAGGCAGAGAGGGGTGTCTACTTCAGCATAGAGCGGAAACAATATAATAAAGGTTCCAGATGCAATTCTGTGGGGAGGGAGTCCCACAATATTGGGGCCACCAACACCTGACCTGTTCTGGGTGGGGGAACCACTAAGATGGCCCCCTTGGACCAAGTGCGTCTACTCTATAGGGAAGGAGGAGTCTTTCAGATATTTAGGTCCCTATGTCATTTAGGGCTTTAAACAATAATGTGACGGCAGAGGGAAGGTATTGGCCTGACCTCTGGTCACCTGTGTCATACTGAGACAGGCAGGAGAAGGGGTGAGTAGGAGGAGGAAGAGACGACACAGTGGAAACACACTGGGCTGGCTACCTGACCCCTCCTGTTCCCCATCCCTGTATACAGCAGCAACATGAGCAATGGGAGGTCAAGTGAACGACTGCCCACATAGCCATATGCTATTGTTGCATGTGTGGGAATACACACACGAGTGTGCGCACACACAGACAACTTTGCTTCCAATAGGATGTCCAACACACACACAAAAATTGGGAGATACCAGACGTTGTCTATCCACCAACAGAATGAAGAACCGTTTGTGAAATAAAACGGTTCTTGTGGCACTGTGGTCTAAACCACTGAGCCTAGGGCTTGCCGACCGAAAGGTCGGCGGTTTGAATCCCCTTGACGGGGTGAGCTTCCGTTGCTCAGTCCCTGCTCCTGCCAACCTAGCAATTCGAAAGCACGTCAAAGTGCGAGTAGATAAATAGGTACCACTCCGGCGGGAAGGTAAATGGCGTTTCCGTGTGCTGCTCCGGTTTTGCCAGAAGTGGCTTAGTCATGCTGGCCACATGACCTGGAAGCTGTCTGTGGACAAACGCCGGCTCCCTTGGCCAGTGAAGAGAGATGAGCGCTGCAACCCCAGAGTCATCCGCAACTGGACTTAATGGTCAGGGGTCCCTTTACCTTTAACTATGCAACCTTTGGAAGACAACTAAAGGCAGCCCTTTTTAGGCAAGGTGTTTTTTTAAAAAAAAATGCTTAATGTTTTATTATGGTTTCCTATATGTTGGAAGCCACCCAGAGTGGCTGGGGCAACCCAATCAGATGGGTGGGGTAATAATAATAATAATAATAATAATAATAATAATAATAATACATAACAACAACAACCACCAGGGGCTTTTTTCAGGGGGAACCTACAGGAATTGAGTTCTGGCACCTCTTTTTCTAGAAAAATAGCACTAATAATAATAATAATAATAAATTTAAAAATTTGGCTTTGTAATTTGGAATTTATGTGATGTGATTTAATTTGATGTGATTGGCCAGTTAATAAAAATTATTTATAATAATAATAATAATAATAATAATAATAATAATAATAATAATATACTTCTCTCCCCTGCCCCCATGGCAACACCTGTGCCCCACAATCTGCTCCTGACTCTCAGGAGCAATTTTAAGGAGGCACATGGGGTGAGATCCTAAGAAAATAAGATAAAATGAATCCTGTTCCCGCTGCGTCCTATTCTCACAGTGATCCACAAGCAGAACAGCAGCTCAACAGCTCCTCTCCATGCTTCTGCAGTTTCCAGCAACTGGTATTCGGAAACATATTGCCCCTGACAGTGAAAGGGGGAAGTCCCATTGCACAGGCAGACTTCCACTCAGGCAATGTTGGCTGTCGTTCCGTATTATTTACATATCCATTCATTATATTTATTAGCTGCCGGATAATGTCACTAGGTAGTATAAATGCAAAACTAAGTAAAAGAGTGTGTACATATATACAGTGGTACCTCAGGTTACATACACTCCAGGTTATGTACGCTTCAGGTTACAGACTCCACTAACCCAGAAATAGTACCTCGGGTTAAGAACTTTGCTTCAGGATGAGAACAGAAATTGCGTGGCGGCAGCAGGAGGCCCCATTAGCTAAAGTGCTACCTCAGGTTAAGAACAGTTTCAGGTTAAGTATGGTCCTCCGGAACGAATTAAGTACTTAACCAGAGGTAATACTGTATACACACACACACATATAAAACAGCAGTTAATACAGTATACATCATCCACGCGAAAAGCCAAACCAGCACAAAAGAATAAAGGAATTGCCAACTTACCACAACTTACGTTTACACATCAGAAAAGCTAAAAGTTGAAAAGTTAAAAAGCACCATCTCACCCGCTATTACACAACAAAGGTAATGTTTTAAAATGACTGTACAGTGGTACCTCGGGTTAAGAACTTAATTCGTTCCGGAGGTCCGTTCTTAACCTGAAACCGTTCTTAACCTGAAGCATCACTTTAGCTAATGGGACCTCCTGCTGCCGCCGTCTGATTTCCGTTCTCATCCTGAGGTAAAGTTCTTAACCCGAGATACTATTTCTGGGTTAGCGGAGTCTGTAACCTGAAGCGTCTGTAACCCGAGGTACCACTGTAATAAAAAAATATTTAAAACAGTTATGCAAAAGCTAATGAAATGCCTGAGGAAAGTGTTCCGCAACCAGGGAGCCGCCCCTGTAAAGGCCTCAGACGCCATTTGGAGGAACAGCAGGATACAGAAGCATAGAATTCGAATCATAGAGTTGTGGACTTGGAAGGGACCCTGAGGGTCATCTAGCCTGACCCCCTGCAATGCAGGAATCTTTCGCCCATCGTGGGGCTCAAACGCACGACCCGAAAAATAAGACCCTCATGCTCTACTGACTGAGCTACCTGGGCAAATAAATAAATGTAACAAATAAATAAACTCAGCACAGACCACTCGCTCCTGGAATCCGCTCTATATGGCGAAGAGTTAGAGTTCATTGGTAGAGGGCAGAATTTGGTAAATGCCTATCCGTTCCTTTCCCCGCAGAGTTCACAACAATGGGCAACTAGCCCAAGGTCATGCCTGACAGTGGATTTGAACCCAAGTCTCCCCCGCCCTAGACCAAACTATACATACTGCAGGTCCTTGCATGCAGAAGATGCGAATGGGTCTTGGGCGGACCCTGCCTGAGACCTTGGAGACACACACAAGACACACACACACATATTGGTGGGAAGGTGTTGCCATCCCCTATACAGTCATAAAGGTAAAGGTAAAGGTAAAGGTAAAGGGACCCCTGACCATTAGGTCCAGTCATGACCGACTCTGGGGTTGCGGCGCTCATCTTGCTTTATTGGCCGAGGGAGCCAGCGTACAGCTTCCAGGTCATGTGGCCAGCATGACCAAGCAGCTTCTGGCGAACCAGAGCAGCGCACGGAAACGCCATTTACCTTCCCGTTTACCCCCTATTTAACTACTTGCACTTTGATGTGCTTTTGAACTGCTAGGTTGGCAGGAGCAGGGACTGAGCAACGGGAGCTCACTCCGTCATGGGGATTCGAACCGCCAACCTTCTGATCAGCAAGTCCTAGGCTCTGTGGTTTAACCCACAGCGCCACCCGTGTCCCTTTATACAGTCATACCTTGGGTTAAATATGCTTCAGGCTGAGCGTTTTCAGGTTACGCTCCGCGGTGACCCGGAAGTAACGGAATGCGTTACTTCCGGGTTTTGCCAGTTGCGCATGCACAGATGCTCAAAATGACATCACACGCATGCGCAGAAGTGGCGAATCACAACCCGCATGTGCGCAAACGCGCAGGCGCGGGTTGCATTCGCTTCTGGTTGCGAACGGGACTCCGGAACGGATCCTGTTCGCATCCAGATGCACCACTGTAACATGCAGCTTGGCTCACTTGCTTGAGTCGCCTGCGCAGAGTCCTGCCCCATAGCCATCTGTCTGTGGTGCACCTGTTCGCAGCTTATGGCACCCTGGTTTGCCAGGCACACGGCACACTGGTTTGCCATGTCTTGGAGGACTTAGGTGGCGCACCCACCCACACCCGCCCTCCCCAAGCGGGTTGGGTTGGCAAATCCGTGGCTGGAAAGTAATCACTGGTAATAAACGGATGCGCATTCTGCATTCTGCCATGGCTTTTCCTCTTCCTCGTCCCCTCGCCTTTCTGGGACAAGCCAGCCTTCTGTCGCTACAGGGAAAGAAGAGTTAATGCATGTGTGTACCCCACGGGACAGCAAAAGGTCAGGGACGGAGTTTCTGGCTTATGTCTCTGCCGAGATGTAAATCATGCGCTTGCAGAAAAGTCGAAGCAGGGAAGGGAGAAGCCCAGCGCTGTTGCCCTACAAGCCTGCCTGCCCTCTCTCCTTCCCATAGCTGTCAACGTTTCCCTTTTTTTAAAGGGAAATTCCCTTATTCCGAATAGGATTCCTCGCAAGAAAAGGGAAAGGTTGACAGCTATGCTCCTTCCCCGTCTTCGTCCAGTGCGCATGGGCACACAGCCCACTGCCAAACTGGCCCAGTCCTCTCTCCCCATCCCTAGAGGCTCTCTCCCCAGAGCCACTCATTTCGTCCATCCGTCCATCCACCCTGAAAGGTCGAGGAATGTCCGGAACATCAACAACCACTGAAGGAAAAACCAAGGGGGCCATCTGAAGGGACTGCGATAGAAGAGGCTTTTCCTTTGCAGCAAACTTGGGCATGGGCACATCAGCCGGCCGGGACACAGCAAGGATGGAAGACGAGGAGGGTGAGGACTGAGAGAGGGAGAAAAACAGCCCCCACCCCTCCAATTTCATACCCTTCAACATTTCTCCGATGAAAATATGGGCATCCTATTCCATAATTATAATAATGATATTAAATTTGTTGTTAACACCCCATCCATCTCTCTTGGTTGCCTCACCCACTCTGGGCAGCTTCAAACATATATAAAAACATAATAAAACATTAAACGTGGGTTTTTTGTGTGAAAAACAAATACTTCTCTATACAGTGGTACCTCGGGTTAGGTACTTAATTCGTTCTGGAGGTCTGTACTTAACCTGAAACTGTTCTTAACCTGAAGCACCACTTTAGCTAATGGGGCCTCCTGCTGCTGCCGCGCCGCCGGAGCACGATTTCTGTTCTCATCCTGAAGCAAAGTTCTTAACCTGAGGTAATATTTCTGCGGAGTCTGTAACCTGAAGCATATGTAACCCGAGGTACCACTGTACAGGGCTGCCTTCAGATGTCTTTTTCTTTGCTTTCCTGCACTCCTTGATAATAAATATGATAAATAACATACTCTCCAACATTTCTCCGATGAAAATAGGGACATCCTACTCCATAACAATAATAGTAATTATAATAAATTTATGATTTATACTCCACCCATGTGACTGGGTTGCCCCAGTCGCTCTGGGCAGCTTTCAACAAACAAAAACATAATAAAACATTTTTTTTAAAATTCCCTATACAGGGCTGTCTTCAGATGTCTTCTAAAGGTTGCCTAGTTACTTATCTCTTTGGCTAAGGGGTTGCATAACTGCAAACCCTCCAACATTTCTCCAGTGAAAACAGGGGCGTCCTAAGGAAAAGCGGGACATTCCAGGATCAAATCAGAAACCGGGACAGTTTCCAGGGCTGTCCTTGGAAAATAGGGATACTTGGAGGGTCTGCAATTTGTGGGGAGCAAGGATTGCACCCACAACCTGTACCTTCCAGGAACAATAGTTTCGGGCAAGCTTTTTTTTCTAGCTGGGCAGAAAGGTCTAGCTGGGCCTTAGGTGTTCGTTTTTCCGTATTTGCAACTGGGTGCTACTATTCAAGGTGTTGCTCTTATTATATAAGGCACTTAATAACTTGAGAGCAGTTTACTTACAAGATCGCCTTGCCCCACACATGCCCAACCGACCGCTCCAGTTGGCAGGATTGGCACTACTGGAGGTGCCTACATAATATTTTCCCGTAAATTCCTGAACTGCCCTTCATCCGAAGATCGTAGGGCAGTTTACATTATGAAAGCACAAAAATATGCAGGATAATAACAAACATAAATGCTAAGTCCCCCCTCCCAATAGTAGCCGTTCTGCTTTTGTAAGTGTGGCAACGACTGGGCTTTGGAACTCCCTGCCACTTGATATTAAGCAGACAGCTTCGCCGTACCCTTCTCGCACCAGCTAAAAGCACTCCTGTTTAGACAAGTCTACCCAGAGGATTAGAAAGTTGAGGTAATTTTTATCCGCTTTAGTATTTTAAGTTTTGTACGTTTTAAAGTAAGGCTTCCTTTCCTTTCCTTTCCTTGTTTTATCTTTTCATAAACCACTTTGAGGGTTGTTGGGGTTTTTTTTTGTGTGTGTTTTTTTAAACAATCAAGTGGTGTGTAAATTTTCTGGAATAAATAAATAAATATTCTGGGGAGGGAGGTACTGTTTTCATTGTATGTCTGCAAATCACCTTAGCACATATCTAAACTGTGAATAATAATAATAATAATAATAATAATAATAATAATATCTGATCTCAGTCTTTGAGAATGGGGAGAGGGATATGGCAATGTAGAGATGGAGGGAGGGAGGGATAGATTCAAAAATGGGGACAAAACTGGGGTCACAGAGATTTAAGAAGGGAAGCTAGATGTGTCGCTGATAGCAAAGGGGTTTTAATTTTTTTTTTAAAAAAAGAGTATTCAAAGTGCTACAGCTGCCATCCTAAATCAAATAGGATATCCTTCTGAGTAAACGTGGCTAAGATTGTGCTGTTAACAGGATTTGCTGTGGCTCAGGTATGGACCACAATAAATCATTTGCCTCTCAAAGTGCTGGAAGATTTCCACCCCCACCCACCGCCGCCGCCCACTCCTAGGCAAAAAAAGAATGAGGAAACTGATTTAATAAAGATAATCAAAGTGTACTGGCACTGCGTGCCTGTCATATATTTACAAAACACATAAAGCATGCTCCCCCTTTCCAAAGAACCGTAGTTCACTCCCCACAGAGCTGCTATTCCCACCACCCTTAACAAAACTACAGTTCCCAGCCTGGGGGGTGGGTGGGGCAGGTTTTGCCTTAAATGCACTGTGTAGACACAGCCTCCCTGTCCGTCTCTCTCTGTCTTACATGAAGAACAGTGAGGCAACTGATTCCCTCCAGACAAAGTATACAGAGAGTCAGCAAGAGAGAGCAATTGATTGAATCAGGTGGAGAGAAAGAAGAAAAGACAGAGAAATAAATAAACACAGGCTGGCACTGGCTTTTCCTGCTCACCTTTCTGTCTCTCACTCGCCTGCAGTCTTTTCCTCTTCCTTACTTTCTCTCTTCCCCACTCTTCCCCTCCTCTTCTGGGCCACAGGAGCAGCCAAACCTCCGCCAGCTAGTTCCTTTGCAGCTCTGAACAGCCTAGTGCTCAAGTCGGCTCCTCCCTCAATGTTCAATGGGAGTGGCAGAGTGCCTGTGTGTGTGTGTGTGTGTGTGTGTGTGTGTGTGTGTGTGTGTGACCCTGGGCCTTTGACAGTGCAAAAGTAAAGCGTGACATCACGAGGCACTCCCCAGAGATTTGCGGTGGCTGAATGGGGCACAAGTGTGTCATCAGGCAACGGAAGTGTTGCAGAGTTAAACACCGCCTGCGGTTCAAGCCTAGTCACTTTCTCCAAGTGCCTCTGGAGAACTGTGTGTATCAGGCTGGGGGGGATGGGACAACAAAATCTCCCCATCTTGGGGGGGAAAGCTGGGGCAACTCGATCTCTGCCTGTTGCTCAGCTGCTCAAAGGCACATTACTTGCTTACAGTGCAGGCTGGACCGTTAGGGTGAAGGGGGGCACTGCCCCACCAACCTCGGTCCAGTATACCTGAAGGAGCGTCTCCACCTCCATCGTTCTGCCCGGACGCTGAGGTCCAGCGCCGAGGGCCTTCTGGTGGTTCCCTCACTGCGAGAAGCCAAGTTACAGGGAACCAGGCAGAGGGTCTTCTTGGTAGCGGCACCCGCCCTGTGGAACGCCCTCCCACCAGATGTCAAAGAGAAAAATTACTACCAAACTTTTAGAAGATATCTAAAGGCAGCCCTTTTTAGGGAAGCTTTTAATGTTTAATAGGTTATTGCATTTTAGCGTTTTGTTGGAAGCCGCCCAGAGTAGCTGGGGGGACCCAGCCAGATGGATGGGGTATAAATAATAAATTATTATTATTATTATTATTATTATTATTATTATTATTATTAAACCTCAGCCAACCCCCACCTGCCAGCCTTTGTATTTTTTTCCCCACCAGGTACCGGCCTCCTCCTGTTTAGTCTCGTTGCGATTTCTTATGGAACTTGGCAGGATGGAGACAAGGCTTCGTCTGGCTTCATCTGTCTGTCATCATGGTCTGGCTGGATGCAGAGGAATGCTGGGAGGCACCAGTTGGGGGACCCCCCAAGGGAAGAAGACTTAGAGCCCAGGGAGCGGTGGTGGATTGATGATGAGTGGTCAGAGCAAGAAGAGGGAGCAGACTGGGAAGAGGAATGTTGGAAGCTGAAAAGGCAACAGGGTTTAGTGAGCAGGGAGAGTCTGTAGCAGAGAGCAGTCCAGAATCAGAGGCAGGAGAGGAGATGGGCCAGGAGACAGGATGATGGAGGCAGGCTGCTGAAGAAGCCAGGGGGTCTCTTCCTCCCACTGCGACCAGCTCCCTTCCCCTCTGGTCTCCCAGAACACGCAGAGGAATGAAGACGGTGGAGCAAAGAGAGACAAGACGGAGAAGTCTCAGATTGCTGGGGAAGGACCAGTGGGGGTGGCAGGAGTCTTAGAGAGTGGTGGGAAAGCAGGGACCTTCAGTCCTTGCAAGTGCCTCATTGGGGCAAGACCTACTGGGAAGAGTTGCTGTCATCACAGCGCCTGAGCAGTTTTGGTTTCTTTGAATAAAGAGTTAACGTCACAGAGACCAGGTGTTTCATTGCTGACTTGCTCCTGGTACTGCCGATGGCTCTGGCGCCCTCTGCTGTTGGCCTCCTCGCCTTCTTCCCTCCCAGTCCTAATGGGTACCCTTCATCACTGCCTGCATCTGATGGGTAAGGGCAATGAGGACAAGGTCCCTGGGCCTTTTGTAATAGTTGTGTCAAAACAAGGGAGCTACTGTATGGGCCAAAATCCTTCCCCGCCTCAACCCCCACTGGATTGCCATACCAGGAAAATATGCACTTCCTGAAGCTCTGCTCATCGTGACACATGTGCCCAAGAGCAACTTGTTGCAGATACCCGAAGGGAATTCCATAGCTGATCTGAGCAGCGCATGACTCAGGTTGTGATGTGATATTTGTTGAGGGGGCAGAGGAGCAGGTAGGAAACGTCACAGGAGCTGATCCTGCCACATCCCAGTCTTTTGAGCAGCGAAGTGAGGGCCTCACCTCAAGGAACTCAGGGAGGAAGTAGGAATTTAAACCAAGAATTTGCCTGCTCACCGTTAGGTTGCCCAGGTGCGGAAGAGGACACAATTCCTGCACCTTCAATAGCTGTGTTGAATTTCAGCGAGAAGAGCTTTCGCTTTAAGGACATCAGAAGAAAAAGTACGAATGATTTCAATGTTTTTGATGGCGGCTTGGAGGCTTTCTTACAATCCGTCAATATATAAATATGAATAAATAAATAAGAAGAGCTGTCCTGGATCAGGCCAAGCACTCATCTCATCTGGCATCCTGTTCTCATCCCCTCTTGGGGGAGTCCTTTTCATAACTTAAGTCTGCACAGTGTAAAGGAGTACATTCTTTTTCTATCCCGAATGTCCCAATATTTCACCTTCATTGGATGCTTCTAAGTTCTGAGAGAGGGAGAAGGGCTTTTTCAGGTCCATGTCCTCCATGCCATAATTTTATACAGTTCTAGCATGTCATCTAAAGTATTGCACTTGGGCAAAAAAAATGAGAGGCACAAATACAAGATGGGTGACACCTGGCTTGAGAGCAGTACATGTGAAAAGGATCTAGGAGTCTTGGTTGACCACAAACTTGACATGAGCCAACAGTGTGACGCGGCAGCTAAAAAAGCCCATGGAATTCTGGGCCTCATCAATAGGAGTATAGCATCTAGATCAAGGGAAGTAATAGTGCCACTGTATTCTGCTCTGGTCAGACCTCACCTGGAGTACTGTGTCCAGTTCTGGGCACCACAGTTCAAGAAGGACACTGACAAACTGGAACGTGTCCAGAGGAGGGCAACCAAAATGGTCAAAGGTCTGGAAACAATGCCTTATGAGGAACGGCTAAGGGAGCTGGGCATGTTTAGCCTGGAGAAGAGGAGGTTAAGGGGTGATATGATAGCCATGTTCAAATATATAAAAGGATGTCATATAGAGGAGGGAGAAAGGTTATTTTCTGCTGCTCCAGAGAAGCGGACACGGAGCAATGGATCCAAACTACAAGAAAGAAGATTCCACCTAAACATTAGGAAGAACTTCCTGACAGTAAGAGCTGTTCGACAGTGGAATTTGCTGCCAAGGAGTGTGGTGGAGTCTCCTACTTTGGAGATCTTTAAGCAGAGGCTTGACAACCATATGTCAGGAGTGCTCTGATGGTGTTTCCTGCTTGGCAGGGGGTTGGACTCGATGGCCCTTGTGGTCTCTTCCAACTCTATGATTCTATGATTCTATTCTATGATTCTATGATTCTCCTACTCACCTTTCCTCAAAATTAAAAAGCCCTGTTTTAATTGTTCAAACCTGTGTTTCCACTGTGCCCTTGAATCCTTCCTACAAAATACTGACAGAGAAGAATTGTGGGGTGGGGGCTCTCAGGAGGATGCCCCCCAGCATTGGTGTCTTCCATTTGTTTATTTTTGGATTTCTTCTTCTTCTTCTTCATCTTAACAATGAGTTCATAAGAGTTCATGAGGTTTTAACAATGAGTTCATAAGTGACTGTGGAGGCCAATTCTGGACCCACACGTCCTTCCACAATGGGGACATTGGTTTCCAGGCAGGAGTTGATCACGGTGTGGATTTGCCAAGCGTGCCTTCCTCTTAGCACGTTTCTCCCTTGCGTCCTGAGTTCGAGTGTCTTCAAAGCCCATGACACCTCTGGTAAAGGCTGTTCTCCAACTGGAGCGCTCGCTGGCCAGTGTTTCCCAGTTGTCAGTGTTTATATTTTTTAAGATTTGCCTTGAGACAGTCTTTAAACCTCTTTTGTTGACCACCAGCATTACGCTTTCCATTTTTAAGTTCGGAACAGAGTAGCTGCTTTGGACTACAAATCCCATCATCCCTGACCATTGGCCATGCTGGCTGGGTACGATGGGATTTGTAGTCCAAAACATCCAGAGGGCGAAGAAGGCTGGACTAGATAGTGTTGGGCAAGAGGGACTAATGTTGCAGCTCAGAATGACCTAGTCAGTAACTCTCACAGGTCTTTGGCTTGGCAGAGAATGGCAGAAGCTCCCGTGTCAGTCCGTGTCATGCAAATCTTCTACGAGACAAACATTTGAAGATGTTCTTTGTCCCAGGAAGAGAGCAATATAGCTAATCACAGGTAATATCCTCGGTATCTGAAGCTGTGTACATAGACTATGTTTGCAGACAGTACAATAAAGCCATCGCGTTCCCCTTTTTCTGCAGTGGAATGCCATCTCTGCTGGAACTGGTTCTGCAGACTTTTGCAGCACTTCTGGCTGTTTGCTGGGAAACCCGGAACTGTCCCCAAGAAGCATAACCAGATGTGCCATAGATGTACCATGTACATATCCTTTTCTGGGATTGTTGCAGAGGGCTCTGCATCCTTTTGAGTGGCACATTGCGGAAATTGCCATCACACAAGACAGTTAAGGGAAACTTTGGCAGTGCAGCAGCACATTTCTGTTTTGCCTGATAAATGCAGACCCTCCAAGTGTCCCTATTTTCCAGGGACAATCCTGGATTTACAGAAGCCATCCCAGTTTCTGATTTGACCCAGGAACCTCCTGCTTTTCCTTAGGACATCCCTACCTTCATGAAATGTTGGAGGGTATGGAGTTATGCGACTCCTGACCATCTGAAGGCAGCCCTGTATAGGAAAGGTTTTTAGAAAATGTTTTTATATACAGTGGTACCTCGGGTTACAGACACTTCAAGTTACAGACTCCGCTAACCCAGAAATAGTACCTCAGGTTAAGAACTTTGCTTCAGGATGAGAACAGAAATTGTGAAGCGGCGGCGTGGCGGCAGCAGGAGGCCCCATTCGCTAAAGTGGTGCTTCAGGTTAAGAACAGTTTCAGGTTAAGAGCGGACCTCCGGAATGAATTAAGTTCTTAACCCGAGGTACCACTGTATGCTGGAAGTCGCCCAGAGTGGTTGGGGCAACCCAGTCAGATGGGTGTGGTATAAGTATTATTATTATTATTATTATTATTATTATTATTATTATTATTATTACTACTACTACTTCTCCTCGGTAGAAAGCCTTCTCGGTAGTGGTGCCCTCCCTGTGGAACGCCCTCCCGTCAGATGTCAAGGAGATAAAGAACTACATAACTTTTAGAACACATCTGAAGGCAGCCCTGTATTGGGAAGTTTTTAAATGTTTGATGTTTTATTATGTTTCGATACATGCTGTAAGCCACACAGAATGGCTGGGGAAACCCAGCCAGATAGGCGGGGTATTATTATTATTATTATTATTATTATTATTATTATTATTAATAATAATATTGAATAGGGCATCCCTGTTTTCATCGGAGAAATGTTGGAGGGTATGTAAATGAGTCTTTCTCGGTTATGGTTGTGCTGTTATTTTCCCCCTCCTCTCTCTTCCCTCCTTATAAAAAAACAAAACAGCTTTCATCTTCATAGGACGTTTAGAACTGCATCAGGATTTCCATAAAGAGCCTCAAAGAGCAATTAGGCAAGCACCATGTAAACAAAACGATTGTTTAGAATCATAACGATAACAACATCATAATTATTATTTATATTCTCCCAACTGCGCTGCTATGGCTACATGAAGCCGTTTGAGGCTGTCGTTTCTTGCCGGGGAGCATGTGTGTGTTTCTGGGAGATGAGGCACGGGATGATATTTGTGTTCATTGAATTGTGCTAAATCCCAGAGTTGTCATCTGTTACTGCAAGAAGCCACAAGCCTCACTGTTTCTGTGTGCATTTTTAAATTTTATTTCCAAGAGAGCTGGCGGTTTTGCGAACATTTCTAACCTCCCACCCCAAAAGCAGCCTTGAGTTCATGCCCCATGGAATGAGGAAGTCAGGCGTTGTGTAACAAGACAAGTTGGGGCTTGTTTGTGTGAATACCGACATATTTCTTGACAAGAGACTGCATTCTCGCCCCCTTCCAGCCACCCTTTGGCAGTTGCGTGGCGGGCCAGAACGCAACCAGTAAAGCTTGCCTCCGCACAACCTCTCCATGCAAAGGACATACCTTACCTGGTGCCTCGGGTTAAGTACTTAATTCGTTCCGGAGGTCCGTTCTTAACCTGAAAATGTTCTTAACCTGAAGTACCACTTTAGCTAATGGGGCCTCCTGCTGCCGCCACACAATTTCTGTTCTCATCTTGAAGCAAAGTTCTTAACCTGAGGTAATATTTCTGGGTTAGTGGAGTCTGCAACCTGAAGCGTATGTAACCTGAAGCGTATGTAACCTGAGGTACCACTGTAACGCTTCCGAACGCCAGTTGCTTGAGACCGCAGGAGGAGACAGTGCTCTTGTGCACAGAACCTACGCTTCCCACCAGTGGCGTAGCGTGGGGGTGCCAGGGGTGCCGGCGGCACCGGGCGCAACATCTGGGGGGGGGCCCGGATCTGGAGCTCCACCTACAGCCCAAGGAGAGGAGGGGGCGGGGAGGCGCCCGAGGGGAGGGGGCTTCGGCTGCCTCGGCCCGCGGGGGCTCCGCAAATAATAAATTTAATAAATTCTTGCTGAGCCTTTTGGGGGGGGGTCCTTGGCTCCTTCGCTCGCCCCCAGCCCCAGTGGCGTAGGGTGTGTGTGCAGGGGGGCTGGGCGCAACATCTGGGGGGGCACGCTCACACTCGAGTGCTAAAATCCACGGGTTAGGGGGTGCAAATTACTTGCCTTGCCCCGGGTGCTGACAACCCACGCTACGCCACTGCTTCCCACAAGCTCATGTGGAAATGCAGAGAACGGAACGTAAGATTGGGAAACTGGAGGAGCTGAGAGAGGAGCGGCGTTTGTCCCGTTTGCCCATCCTTAGCAGCCAGAGGAAAGGGAAATGGCGCCTGCTCTGCCACAGCTCCCGGCGACAAGGCTTCAGAAACTCAAGGGATATGCATCCTTCACAAAGACACTGCTCTGCTTGCCTCCATTGTTCAGTCCCTTTGGGGTGTGTTGCAAAACCATTCAGCAGAAGCAGGCTGTGACGGCCTTGCCTTCTGACGTGGGCTGGTTTCCAGGAATACCTTACAAACACATATCTCATCCCTCTTCTGCCAGCACACTGACTGACTCCCTCTTGTCTCCGGGGCAGCGTTCAACCTAGCAGGAAGTCTGAGCAGATTTGGTTTGTGAGACCGGCGTTCCCAAGAGAGAGGTGCTCCCTCTTCCCTCCCTTCCAGGGGCGCCGACTTGGCCCCCCAGGTCAAAAGGCCTCGGTCCTGTATACCTGAAGGAGCGTCTCCACCCCCATCATCCAGCCCAGACACTGAGGTTCAGCGCCAAGGGCATTCTGGCGGTTCCCTCGCTGCAAGAAGTGAGGTTACAGGGAAGCAGGCAGAGGGCCTTCTCAGTGGTGGCACCCGCCCTGTGGAACGCCCTCCCACCAGATGTCAAGGAAATAAACAACTACCTGACTTTTAGAAGAAATAAACAACTACCTCGGTGGTGGTGCCTGCTGTTAAGTCGTGGGTGAACATATCAGACGACACAGCAATTCTTCAAACAGCTCTTGTTTATTCACAGGCCAGAACAGAACTGAGCTGAAGGGTTCAGCCAGCCTCCTTATATAGAGCTCCACTACAACGCAACTGTAACAACTTTCTGTAACTATCCAATCACTGAACATCACTTTCAATCCCTTATTTGCATATGTGGACCTGAGTGAAAACTATCTACAGTATTCCCCTGCTGGAACAGGGTGAGAACTTCAGTACATAACACCTGCCCTGTGGAACGCCCTCCCATCAGATGTCAAGGCAATAAACAACTATTTTACTTTTAAAAGACAACTGAAGGCGGCCCTGTTTAGGGAAGTTTTTAATGTCCGATGCTGTATTTTTTTTAATATTCGGTTGGAAGCCACCCAGAGTGGCTGGGGAAACCCAGCCAGATGGGTGGGGTATAAATAATAAATTATTATAATATTATTATTATGGTGGCCCAAAGGCACTTGCGACATGTCACGGCATCATGACACCTCATTACATTGGTGGCGGCGCAATGGCACTTCCGGGGCCTCACTGGGCCTCAGAGGTTATGTCTGAGGCCTCGCAAGACCTCTGACACAACTTCCAGTTTCTACCGGAAGTCGCTTCCGAGGCTTCACAAAGCCTCAGAGGTTGCGTCGGAGTCCCATGGTATTGGTGCTGAGCACCCACAAAATCTTTTTTGTGGGTACCCTGGTACCCAGGGCCCCCTAGAGTTGATGTCAGTGCTCCCTTTGCAATCTCTGTTGTTGCAAAGCCAAGCCCGTTGCATGTTTCTCTGAGGGGCAGATAAACACCACAAAGGAAACCTTGACTGTTCCATTGCAGGCCCCTTAAAGGTGTATTCGTTATGTCACATAGCGCTCATATACTTCTTTCCCTCTTTGTCGTTACAGTGGTGCCTCGCAAGACAAAATTAATTCGTTCCGCAAGTTTTTTCTTCTTGCGAGTTTTTCGTCTTGCGAAGCACGGTTTCACATAGGAATGCATTGAAAATCAATTAATGCGTTCCTAGGGAAACCGCCTTCAGATAAGGTCCGGGGACAGTCTGTCCCCCGACCTTTTCTGAAGGCTGGGGGGGGGGGGACAAGGGCTTTCCTTTCCAATGCCAGCCTTCAGAAGGCTGTTCTGAAGGCTGGCGGTGGGAAGAAAAGCCCTTCTTCCCACCTCCCGCCCCGCAAGCTCCGGGGACAGGAGGGCTTTGCTGCCGACCGCCAGCATTTTAAAAGCCCCTGCTGTCCCAGGGCGATTTTAAAATGCTGGCGGGCGGGAGCGAAGCCTCCGCTCTCCCGGGGAGATTTTAAAATGCTGGGGGTCGGGAGCGAACATTTTAAAATCTCCCCGGGACAGCAGAGAAGTCTCCGCTGTCCCGGGAAGGCAGGCGGGGGGGAGCAAAGACTTTTGCCCCCCGCCGGCCTTCAGAAGAGGTCCAGGACCTCTTCTGAAGGCCGGCGGGGGGCAAAAGGCTTTGCTCCCGACCGCCAGCAATTTAAAACAGGTCCCCGGAGATTTCCCTATGGGCTTTCGTCTTGCGAAGCAAGCCCATAGGGAAATTCGTCTTGCGAAGTGCCTCCAAAACAGAAAACCCTTTCGTCTTGCGGGTTTTCCGTCTTGCGAGGCATTCGTCTTGCGGGGTACCACTGTATTAATATTTCCAAAACTTAAACACAACATACCACAAAATGTCCTGGCGCTGTGGGTTAAACCACAGAGCCTAGGATTTGCTGATCCCTGCGACGGGGTGAGCTCCCGTTGCTTGGTCCCTGCTCCTGCCCACCTAGGAGTTCGAAAACACGTCAGGTGCAAGTAGATAAATAGGTACCGCTCTGGCGGGAAGGTAAACGGCGTTTCCGTGCGCTGCTCTGGTTCACCAGAAGCGGCTTAGTCATGCTGGCCACATGACCCGGAAGCTGTGCGCCGGCTCCCTCTGCCAATAAAGCGAGATGAGCACCGCAACCCCAGAGTCGGTCACGACTAGACCTAAAGGTCAGGGGTCCCTTTACCTTATAAAAAACGAGCAGTTATATTACGTGTCCAAAGAGACAAAGCTAACATGTCTCTGCCCCTTAAATCCAATATTGTGATTCAATTCAGCAATTTTAGCAGGTTCCCAAGGTTTTCCCACTCATTCTTCCATAGGAAATGTCCCCATTTCTGGAAAACATTTTCCGGCAACATGTAACAGACCCCTTCTGGTATCCTTTCCCTCTCCCTTTCCACACCCTGAGCCCCTTACCCCAGGGGTCCCCAAACTAAGGCCCGAGGGCCGGATAAGGCCTGAGGGACTCGTTTATCCGGCCCGCGGCGACCCCTGCTGCCTGCTGCCGCTGCCTGCTCTTACCGGCACTGCGCGCCCCAACATAGCTGTCAACTTTTCCATCTTCTTGTGAGGAATCCTATTCGGAATAAGGGAATTTCCCTTTAAAAAAGGGACACGTTGACAGCTATGCACCCAAAATAGCATGTGAGCATGCGCAAGCGTTATGTGCACATGCGCAAGTGTTATTTCCGGTGCACATCCGGGGCGGAGGAGGCCCGTGCACATGCGCACAAGCTATTTCTGGTGCTCCTCTGACCTGGAAGTGCACCAGAAATAGCATGTACGCACAGGTATGGGCACACACTCCCCCACTCTCCGGCCCGCCGCTTGATCAGCACTGGAGACACCGGCCCGAGGCGCGGTAAGTTTGCTGACCCCTGCCTTACCCCATTGCTTAATGCCACTCCCCATGCCAGCCTCCCTCCCCCTTGCCCCCAGTGAATAGCTTCCCACTTCCAGATTCTTTTGCATTTGGATCGATCTCATCATCTGTTTTCCTCAGGGCCTTGCAGAGCCAGGTAGTGGCCCGGGCCAGGTAGATAATGTGGCCCCCCTTTTTTTTACCCGGGGGATAACTGAGGTCTTATAAATAATTTTCACGAAAGTTATGCTGACAAATGATTTTATTTCAAGGATTGAACTGTATCTGCATATACAGTGGTGCCTCGCAAGACGAAAAGAATTCGTTCCGCGAGTCTTTTCGTCTTGCGATGTTTTTCGTCTTGCGAAGCACGGTCCGTCGCAACTGCGCCTCTTCAAGCGGCTTTTAAAAAAAAGCGCAAGACGTTTTCGTCTTGCGAAGCAAGCCCATAGGGAAATTCGTCTAGCGAAGCAACGCAAAAACCGAAAAACCCTTTCGTCTAGCGAGTTTTTCGTCTTGCGAGGCATTCGTCTTGCGGGGCACCACTGTAAAGACCAAATGGAAAATATAGGTAAATATGCTGACCGAGGCCCCCTTTGGAATCAGAGGCCCGGGCCAAGTGGCCCATATGCCACCCCCCCCCCGGTCTGGGCCTGGGCTGGAGGATCTTCTGAATGGAGCGAGCGAGAGGCAGTCCTTTGCCTGCCTATAGCTGCCTGGGTAGAAATATTAATGATGGATGTAAACACTTATCTGCTCTTCTCAAAGCAGGGAGAAGGCAGACAGCACTGGGCCTTGTCAGATGAGTTGAGGATGGACTGAAATATGCTGCCAAGATAGGGAGGGGGTGGGAAGAGGAAGGGGGAGCCTTTTGTTTTTGGGGCCTTTCAAGGACAGCGTTCCATATTGATTGAAAAATGCCGCCGCCTTTTGTCCGTCCCAAGGTTGCTATTGGAAACGGAGCCGAGAACGACCCAGACCTTTCTTTGTGCTGAAGCCTTTGAAAGTGACTGTTTAAAGATAGCTGTTGCAGCCGATGTAAGAGGAGGTGTTATAAGAATTCTAAGGTCTCAAATATAAAACAAACGCTCATAAATGTACCAGGCAAACACATACAGAAGTATATAAACCACGCATCTGAAATAGTTCAGGAGAGCAATCCTGAAGCCATTTTGACTCTCCCAAATTGACCTCAAATATTTCTCTGCAAGGAGGAATGAAATGCAAGGAGGAATCCCATTTCAGATGCAGTCTGGCAAGAATCTGTTAAGGTGAGCAAACTATCAATATGTGTAAGAGATTCAGGAATGAAGTATCTCAAAGGAATGGCCAGGCTAGCCAGAAAATGCAATCAAGTAAGGCATTATCAGGTATCCTGGCAGACAGGAGAGAAACAACACTCTCAAATTTCTGCTGGAGACCGCCTCCTTCTGTGATGTATGTATGATGTTTAGGGGGGTGGTCTTGGGCTACAGGGTGGGCAATTTCAAAAGTCTATATAAGGGCTTAAAGTGGTAAGGACCTAACAGAAGCAGAAGACATCAAGAAGAGGTGGCAAGAATACACAGAGGAATTATACCAGAAAGACATGGTACACCCCAGGTAGTGTGGTTGCTGACCTTGAGCCAGACATCCTGGAAAGTGAAGTCAAATGGGCCTTAGAAAGCACTGCAAATAACAAGGCCAGTGGAAGTCATGGTATTCCAGCTGAACTATTTAAAATTTTAAAAGCTGATGCCGTTAAGGTGCTACACTCAATATGCCAGCAAGTTTGGAAAACTCAGCAGTGGCCCGAAGATTGGAGAAGATCAGTCTACATCCCAATCCCAAAGAAGGGCAGTGCCAAAGAATGCTCCAACTACCGCACAATTGCACTCATTTCACACGCTAGCAAGGTTATGCTTAAAATTCTACAAGGAAGGCTCAAGCAGTATGTGGATCGAGAACTCCCAGAAGTGCAAGCTGGATTTAGAAGAGGTAGAGGAACCAGAGACCAAATTGCAAACATGCGCTGGATTGTGGAGAAAGCTAGAGAGTTCCAGAAAGACATCTACTTCTGCTTCATTGACTATGCAAAAGCCTTTGACTGTGTCGACCACAGCAAACTATGGCAAGTTCTTAAAGAAATGGGAGTGCCTGATCACCTCATCTGTCTCCTGAGAAATCTCTATGTGGGACAAGAAGCTACAGTTAGAACTGGATATGGAACAACTGATTGGTTCAAAATTGGGAAAGGAGTACGACAAGGCTGTATATTGTCTCCCTGCTTATTTAACTTATATGCAGAATTCATCATGCGAAAGGTGGGCTGGATGAATCCCAAGCCGGAATTAAGATTGCCGGAAGAAATATCAACAACCTCAGATATGCAGATGACACAACCTTGATGGCAGAAAGTGAGGAGGAATTAAAGAACCTTTTAATGAGGGTGAAAGAGGAGAGTGCAAAATATGGTCTGAAGCTCAACATCAAAAAAACGGAGATCATGGCCACTGATCCCATCACCTCCTGGCAAATAGAAGGGGAAGAAATGGAGGCAGTGAGAGATTTTACTTTCTTGGCTCCATGATCACTGCAGATGGTGACAGCAGCCACGAAATTAAAAGACACCTGCTTCTTGGGAGAAAAACGATGGCAAACCTAGACAGCATCTTAAAAAGCAGAGACATCACCTTGCCAACAAAGGTCCATATAGTTAAAGCCATGGTTTTCCCAGTAGTGGTGTATGGAAGTGAGAGCTGGACCATCAAGAAGGCTGATTGCTGAAGAATTGACGCTTTTGATTTATGGTGCTGGAGGAGACTCTTGAGAGTCCCGTGGACTGCAAGAAGATAAAACATATCCATTCTGAAGGAAATCAGCCCTGAGTGCTCACTGGAAGGACAGATCGTGAAGCTGAGGCTCCAATACTTTGGCCACCTCATGAGAAGAGAAGACTCCCTGGAAAAGACCCTGTTTTTGGGAAAGATGGAGGGCACCCGAGGTACCACTGTACAATACTGCCTTTCTCCCCAGGTGGTTAACCATTTTAAAGAACTAAGACAATATGTAAGATGGCAGACGGGCAATAGTCTGACTGGAGGAGGACCTGGCACGTGGTACGCTTCTTCATTCAGAAATATTGTGGTGTTTTGTTTTGCTTTTTAAACGTTTCACGCATATATTTAAGTTTCATCACTGCGTTTTTAAAAGACCAGGCCCCTGTTGATGCTTCGCCTTTGCCTCTTGCGCCAGAGAGCCGTGTGAGGGGAAATGGGCTCACCATGTAACCGCTGCAGGAAGCAGAACGGCCAGGAAAGGAAGGAGCTATTGCCTCACGTCTCCGCTCCAATGGCTGAAAAAAGCCCAAGTCCCACTTGATCTAGTGGAGTTTTTGCCAACCTGGCGCTATGCAGATGTGTTGGCTGAGGGCTGATGGGAGTTGTAGTCCCATGGATGGATGGATGGCGGCCAACAGATTGAGGTTCAATCCTGACAAGACAGAATACTGTTTTGGGGGGACAGGGGGCGGCGGGTGTGGGGGATTACCTGGTCCTGAATGGGGTAACTCTGCCCCTGAAGGACCAGGTGTGCAACCTGGGAGTCATTTTGGACTCACAGTGTCCATAGAGGCACAGGTTAATTCTGTGTCCAGGGCAGCTGTCTACCAGCTCCATCTGGTACGCAGGCTAAGACCCTACCTGCCCGCAGACTGTCTCGCCAGAGCGGTGCATGCTCTGGTTATCTCCGGCTTGGACTACTGCAATGCACTCTACGTGGGGCTACCTTTGAAGGTGACCCGGAAACTGCAATTAATCCAGAATGCGGCAGCTAGACTGGTGACTGGTTGTGGCCATCAGGACCACATAACACTGGTTCTGAGAGATTTGCATTGGCTCCCAGTACGTTTCCGAGCACAATTCAAAGTGTTGGTGCTGACCTTTAAAGCCCTAAATGGCCTCGGTCCTGTATACCTGAAGGAGCGTTTCCACCCCCATCATTCAGCCCGGACACTGAGGTCCAGCACCGAAGGCCTTCTGGCGGTTCCCTCATTGCGAGAAGTGAGGTTACAGGGAACCAGACAGAGGGCCTTCTCGGTAGTGGCGCCCACCCTGTGGAACACCCTCCCTTCAGACGTGAAGGAAATAAGCAGCTATCCTATCTTTAAAAGACATCTGAAGGCAGCCCTGTAATTCTGGGACTGTCCCTGGGAAATAGGGAAACTGGCTCCCTCCTTGCTGTCTTTCTGCTGGCAACGGGCTTTGGGGAACTGATTGCTTTTAAGGAAAGGGCTAGTGCTGTTCTTTCTTTCTTTCTTTCTTTCTTTCTTTCTTTCTTTCTTTCTTTCTTTCTTTCTTTCTTTCTCTCTCTCTCTCTCTCTCTCTCTCTCTCCCTTCCTTCCTTCCTTCCTTCCTTCCTTCCTTCCTTCCTTCCTTCCTTCCTTCCTTCCTGTTATGTACTGAAGTTTTCACCCTGGGCCAGCAGGGGGATACTGTAGATAGTTTTCACTCAGGTCCACATATGCAAATAAGGGATTGAAAGTGACGTTCAGTGATTGGCTAGTTACAGAAAGTGGTTACTGTTGCGTTGTAGTGGAGCTCTATATAAGCAGGCTGGCTGAACCCTTCAGCTCAGTTCTGGCCTGTGAATAAACAGGAGCTGTTTGAAGAATCGCTGTGTCGTCTGATATGTTCACCCACAACTTAACACTTCCTTCCTTCCTTCCTTCCTTCCTTCCTTCCTTCCTTCCTTCCTTCCTTGATTCATTGCAATTGTTTGGAGCACTTGGGTCAGCGCGGTAACCAAAAACAACGACCACATTTGTTTGTGACCTGCCCTGAGAAGCTTCACCCACAGCTTTCTGCCAATCAGCTTGCAGAAGGCAGAAAAGAAGGCAGGGCTGTTGCTTTTCCTAACCAAGGCGACCTCTCTTCTGACTTCAGTGTGTCAAAAGTGCATTGGCGTTAAGGTTCTGGAGATAGTCAAGCTATTTAAATTGAGTCGATTAATCAGGCAGATGATCAATGGGCTAAAAATCGTTTCATGGGCTGGAACAAAGACTTGGTGGGAAGGAGCTCTGTTGCTGACTGCAAAAGAAACTGAACCAGTAAGGGCAGATTTGACTTCCCACCCTCCATTATGCAACCTTCCGAAGTGTAGTAACAGCACGATGAGGCTGGTGAGACCTAGGAGTTGTTGCTAAGGTGGCCGGATGCGAAAGAGGACTCATGCACCTTGCAGAACAAGCTACACTTGCTGAAATCGCCGCTTCTGCAATGCTGTTATAGGTGCACGAGGCCAACCGGTGCAGGGATGGCTCCCTATCCTACCGAAAAGCGCACTGTTCAGGCTCATACTTTGTCCAACCCACACTGAAAGCACACAACTTCTGTGGACCCTGAGCACTGTGGTTTGCTAAGCGTGCTGAAAACTGTAGCTCTGTGAGGGGGGAATTACAGTTTCCAGGATACTTGGGGTGGAAGTTTTGCACTTTCAATGTATTTTGTGGCTCTGCCCTCAATCTGTGGGCAAACTTTTTCACGGCATGTAAATATGCACTACAGTGGTACCTCGGGTTACAGATGCTTCAGGTTACAGACGTTTCAGGTTACAGACTCCGCTAACCCAGAAATAGTACCTCGGGTTAAGAACTTTACCTCAGGATGAGAACAGAAATCGTGTGGTGGTGGCAGCGGGAGGCCCCATTAGCTAAAGTGGTACCTCAGGTTAAGAGCAGTTTCAGGTTAAGAACGGACCTCCAGAATGAATTAAGTTCTTATCCCAAGGTACCACTGTATAAGCCTTTAGATACTGCTGTTGCTAAAGGCGCAGGATCAAGGCCCGTTTTTTTAAAAAGAGAGAATAAGTTGGTAACCTTTATTCTTCAACCCTGTTTTCATTCAAGTGGTGGGCGGTGCTTGCCCAGGCCTTTCTTGCCCTGTGTTGTCCCCACATAAACAGATCGAGGCTTAAGGGTGGAAGGATTGGAAAGAAAACGTTGGCAGAGGCATCTTTGCTGCTGAGGACATTCTTCGCTGGGTTCCAGCCCCTCCATCACCTCCCGCAATCTCAGTTGTCAGAATTAGAGAGAACTTCCTCATCACTCTCGATATCGTTCTGACAGTAGCTGCAAGTCTAAAGGTGAAGCTTGCTTGTGACATTTCCCTTTTCGATGATTAGATTAGGTCAAGCATTTATATGTCTAGAAGTGAGATTAGGCAGCAGGCATTACGTGTGTCAGGGTTAGGCAAAATACGATTTATGTGGGCGGGTCCAGATGGAAAAGAGGGCGGGGCCCCAGCGCCTTTAATAGCTGTGCCAAAGAAATTGGAATTCAGGAATTCAGGTGTGCTTTGCTATGCCAGCCACATCCTCTGAAATTTTCTACACAACTATTAAAGGCCGTGTTTCTTTTTCCAGATGGTCTTCCTAAGTACAGCCATACCTCGGGTTACAGACGCTGCAGGTTGTGTTTTTTTGGGTTGCGGACCGCCGAAACCCGGAAGTACCAGAACAGGTTACTTCCGGGTTTTGGCGGTCGCGCATTCACAGAAGTGTTAAATCACGCTTTGTGCGTGCCTAGAGGTGCCAAATTGCAACCCGTGTGTGTGTGCAGAAGCGCCGCTGCAGGTTGCAAGTGCTGCGGGTTGTGAATGCGCATCCCTCACGGATCACGTACACAGCCCAAGCATCCACTGTACAGTGGTACCTCTGGTTAAGAACTTAATTCGTTCTGGGGGTCCGTTCTTACTGAAACGGTTCTTAACCTGAGGTACCACTTTAGCTAATGGGGCCTCCCACCACCGCCGCGCCACCGGAGCACGATTTCTGTTCTCATCCTGAAGCAAAGTTCTTAACCCGAGGTACTATTTCTGGGTTAGCGGAGTCTGTAACCTGAAGCGTCTGTAACCTGAAGCTGAGGTACCACTGTACAGTATTACTTGATTCCACGGCTATGTAGATTCGCTCCCCCCCCCCCGGAACAGTGGGTGGATGATTCTGTTTGGAGTCTACAACAAGGAAGGGAAGTCTGTGGCCCCACTGAATATTTGTTGGACTCCTACCCGTTGACTGCAAGAAGATCAAACCTCTCCATTCTTAAGGAAATCAGCCCTGAGTGCTCACTGGAAGGACAGATCCTGAAGCTGAGGCTCCAATACTTTGGCCACCTCATGAGAAGAGGAGACTCCCTGGAAAAGAGCCTGATGTTGGGAAAGATGGAGGAGAAGGGGGCGACAGAAGACGAGATGGTTGGACAGTGTTCTCGAAGCTACCAGCATGAGTTTGACCAAACTGCGGGAGGCAGTGGAAGACAGGAGTGCCTGGCGTGCTTTGGTCCATGGGGTCACGAAGAGTCGGACATGACTAAACGACTAAACAACAACAACATCCTATGATCTCTGTCTGTCAGTCATGCAGTTTAAGGCTGCTGGGAGCTATGGCCCAAGAGCGATTCCGGACAAGGCTACCTGATAGCTCCTCTTGGCACTGAACAGACCTGTAAGATTGCTTAGATCACCTGGCAGTGAAACTACTGGCAGCACCACACCTTATCATATATCACGGGGCGGTGATCCAAAAGCTGGCTTTTCCAGCTGTTGTTGTTTTCTGTGCACTGCATACCCTCCAACATTTCACATTTGAAAATAGTCTGTTAGGATTACCAGATGATATTACCACACTGGTGTGGCAGGAGAGAATGGCAAGTGTGGAGGGAAGATTCAAGGACCATCAAAGAAACCGTGTCATATTGCATAGTACAGTGGTACCTTAGTTCTCAAATGCCTTGGTACTCAAACGACTTGGAACCCAAACACTTCAAACCCAGAAGTACGGTAAGTGTTCCAGTTTGCAAACTTTTCTCAGAAGCTGAACGTTCTCCGTTTTGAGTGTTACACTTCCAATTTGAGTGCCACACTTCCATTTTGAGTGTTACGCTGAGGTCTGTCTGTTTTTGTTATTTATTTTGTGTTGTTGTTTTTGAGGCTCTTTTTGTTTTGTTTTTGTGACTGTGTGGAACCCAGTTCAGCTACTGTTTCATTGATTGATTGTGTGACTGCAGTACATTGTTTATTGCTTTCATTTTATGGATTGATGGTCTTGTTAGTAAAATTCTTGTTAAACTGCTGTTTTAGGAGTTGTTTTTAAAAGTCTGGAATGGATTAATCCATTTTGCATTACTTCCTACAGGAAAGCGTGCCTTGGTTTTGGAACGCTTTGGTTTTGGAACGGACTTCTGGAATGGATTAAGTTTGAGAACCAAGGTACCACTGTATACCGAGTGGCTTCTTTTTATTATTCCAATGTATTTCTGAGCAATAAAAAAATCACGAGTGAACTTTTATTCAGGAAGTGTATAATGTTTGAGAACAGGATACTGGAGTAGTTCGGGCCATTGGCCTGATCCAGCACGACTCTTCTCACGTACTTATGTAACCTATTTGCATATATCCACCAAAAGAAGAAATTTTCCTTCCTAAGGCATGTTGCAATGATGGCCAACAATATTCCATTGAAAATTGTGCTCCCTGCTGGTCTGCTGTAGCTTTATGGGATGATTCATTATGCCAGGCTTTTGTTTCCCTTATCTTATTCCACAACAAAGGCTACTGCTGGACATGATCTGCGAAATACGAGCCGGAGCAATGGAACAAGGAGCGAGTTCTAATCTCGCTGGGGAGTCTGCTTAATGACTTCAAGCAACTTGCTCAGTCTCAGCCTACCTCAAAGGGCCTTTTTGCGGGGCTCAAAAGGCGTGCCAGCCTGAACTCCTTGCAGGAAAGGTGAGTTTAAAATGTGCAATATTACTATAATTGGTATTATTGTGATTCATGGTCCATGTCCCTTAACATTAGGGAAGGGAGGGGGAGCTGCATCCATGGCTTCTATTTTTAGCACCAGCTGTTGTGAGAGCTTTTATAACATCTGGTTCTCTTTTTAGATACCCAACAGTGCTACTTAACTTTGGTCTTTCACTCGCATATAAAGCTGCCTATTAAATAATCTGACAAGCTTGCATTTTATTTTAAAGCCTGCTAGGAGCTTAGAAGGAACGCAGGTGGTGCTGTGGGTTAAACCACAGAGCCTAGGGCTTGATGATCAGAAGGTTGGCGGTTCGAATCCCCGCAATGGAGTGAGCTCCCGTTGCTCGGTCCCTGCTCCTGCCAACCTAGCAGTTCGAAAGCACGTCAAAGTGCAAGTAGATAAATAGGTACCGCTGCGGCGGGAAAGTAAACGGCGTTTCCTTGCGCTGCTCTGGTTCTCCAGAAGCGGCTTAGTCATGCTGGCCACATGACCCGGAAGCTGTATGCCGGCTCCCTCGGCCAATTAAGCGAGATGAGCGCCGCAACCCCAAAGTCGGCCACGACTGGACCTAATGGTCAGGGGTTTCTTTACCTTAGGAGCTTAGAAGTCTGCTAAGAGCAACTGGCAGAGGAGAGAAGAGGCTAGTGGCTTGCTAAAAGCAGATGGAATAAAAGGGACAGGCCATTCCAGCCCTTTTCTTCCACCTTCCTTGATCGCCTGCATGTCATTCTCTAGTCACCCACGGCAAGCAGGAGAACGCTTACATTCACCCAAAGCATTTGCTTCGCACTCCCTGTTTCCTGAGGCAATAGTTAGGAATCAGACTGCTTCCCAGCTTCTGTTTCCAAGCGTGGAAAATTGTACTGGTGACTTTTCATATTTTGGGTCAATTATTTATAAACAGAGGAGCAAAGCCTTTGGCTTCAGGCCACCCTCATCCAGAAACGAAGCAAAAGTCCATGTGCAACGGCATTCGTTCACATTCCTAACATGTTGTGTTTGGCTTTCCCAGAGCCCCTCTCCCCTTCTCTCTCTCGCCCCACTGTCAACATTCAGACTGGAAGCTGCTTGAGGGCAGAGCACTATTTGGTGGAGGGGAGGAGAAGGTCCTTAAGTCACTCTTGGCCTCACATCCTGGATTTGGGGAGTTCTCAAGGAAGTTGGTGCGGTGGTAGTTTGCTCAGGGAAACCACATGCCAACTCTGGTCCTGTGGGAACCCTGAGCAAGTTCTTCCATTGCCAATCTGTATTGTGGCAATATTGTGGTGGTTGCAGTAGCCCAGCTGCTACAAGATGGAATTTGAAAGCACCAGTGCCCTCTACAGGCCACACATGCAATGTAATAAAGTGATTTTAAGAAGTTTAGCAGTGGGTAGGTAGGGGCGAAACCATCCATTTCCATTTCTCTGTTTCTCACTTTTCCATTCTGAAGTTCCGTTATCCACATTTCCACATCCCTTTGCGATTTTAACTTATTTTTAATTGAAAGTCCTCGTGAAACTTATCAGTAGATTTCTGCTGACACACACATTTCAGTGCATTTTTGCATAGCAGGCATGTTTTTGCAAAGCAGTTTTCCATAATGTAATCCATTTTGGTATGGGACGCGGGTGGCGATGTGTGTTAAACCACAGAGCCTAGGGCTTGCTGATCAGAAGGTTGGCGGTTTGAATCCCTGCGATGGGGTGAGCTCCCGTTGCTCGGTCCCTGCTCCTGCCAACCTAGCAGTTCAAAAGCATGTCAAAGTGCAAGTAGATAAATAGGTACTGCTCCAGCAGGAAGGTAAAAGGCGTTTCCGTGCGCTGCTCTGGTTTGCCAGAAGCGGCTTAGTCATGCTGGCCACATGACCCAGAAGCTGTACGCCGGCTCCCTCGGCCAATAAAGCGAGATGAGCGCCGCAAGCCCAGAGTCGGCCACGACTGGACCTAACGGTCAGGGGTCCCTTTACCTTTACCTAATCCATTTTTGTATGTTATTTTCATGCATGTGTGCATTTCTATGCATGCTTTACCCCGGTATATTTTTAAAACACATTACTTGGCCAGAGAACTGCATTGCAAAATTCGGAGAAGTGCGAATTTTGAAGGATGGCTGTGTTTTGTTTGGCATATTGTTCCAGAAAGCGCGAACCAGGTAGGTTCACCTTCAAATACAAACTGAATTGATTTGTGTATGATTTTTATGATATAAATAAATTCTCAAACTACATTTCCCAGGATCCTTTGGGGAAAGGCATGCCTGTTTAAAGGAGAATGATACTGTTTTAGACAGCAGTTCTCAACCTGTGGGTCCCCAGATGTTGTTGGCCTACAACTCCCATCACCCCTAGCTAGCAAGGTCAGAGCTCAGGGATGATGGGAGTTGTAGTCCAACAACATCTGGGGACCCACAGGTTGAGAACCGCTGGCTTAAGAGGTGAACAGCAAGATGGCACCCCTCCCACAAATCATAATCATAACAACAACAACAACAACAACAACAACAACAACAACAACAACAACACCCTGACCATCTGGCTGGCTTGCCCCAGCCACTCTGGGCTGCTTCCCATAGATATAAAAACATAATAGAACATCAAACATTAAAAACTTTTCAATACAGGACTTCCGTCAGATGTCTTCTAAAAGTTGTGTAGTTCTTTATCTCCTTGATGGGGGTTGAATCCACCACACCTGAGACAGCAGGCCAGTTTAGGGGGGGCCAGGAGAGGGCATGTGCTGCTGCTGCCCCCAACCTTTGCCACCTGAGGCAGTTACCTCAAACTGCCTAATGGGAGGGCCAGTCATGCTGTATGTGTGCCTCTCCCCTGTGTCACGAAACACAGCCACATCCTGTAGAGTCTTTCTTTCTCCATGGAATCCACTTGTACTGTAGGACATGGGAACGTCACACGGATCAGATAAGACTGTACTCTCTGGTTTGACCAGCAGGAGACACAAGAGTCCCATGATTTTAAAAAAGCAACAGGTTTGGACTGCTACTGTAGTAAGAGTCCGGCATAAGCTTTGCAGGTGCTTCCAGATACCAACAGAAATTATTTGAAAGAATGATTAAGGCTGACCCAGGTTGCTTCCACATATGGAGCTCTTTTGGGCAGCTGAAATGTTGTTGTTCCATGAGTGTAATGCCCCTCTCTACAAGATACACCTGGCTGCTTCCTTATTATTATTATTTTTTAAAATGGCTCCTGAATCTGCTTTTAATGGATGCTGCTTTTGTATTTTGCAGTTATTATTTTAACTGTTTTTGCTTTTGATCTGGAGTGCGGATAGTTCCACCCACCACATTCTTCTTATGCAGGTGAAATAAGAGGGCAACAAAAGGAACATTCTCCGGCAATGGGAATGTGGGATACATTTTCCTGAAACCCTGTCATTCACAGTAGACGGTACTTAACCAGGAGGACCAATAGTCTGACTGGCACTGAATTGTAGACTTGGAAGGGACCCCAAGGGTCATCTAGTCCAACCCCCTGCAAATGCAGAAATATTTTGCCCAATGTGGGGCTCAAACTTGCAGCCCTGAGGTTAAGCGTCTCATGCTCTTTCCAACTGAGCTATCCCAGGAACATCCAGATCCAGGGAAGTAATAGTCCCACTCTATTCTGCCTTGGTCTGACCCCACCTGCAGTACTGTGTCCAGTTCTGGGCTCCACAATTTAAGAAGGATATCGACAAGAAGAGAGAGCTAAGTCTTGAAGTTGCCCATCAAGAGTTGACATCATCTGGTCGCCATTGCTGAACACGCCTACGGGCTGCTTGGTCACCGTCTCCTCGAAAATGGTGAGGTGTATTGTTTATTTCTATGTAATTAACAGCTATCATACTTATGTCATCTGTATCTTTATCTAGATAGATACTGTATTTACTCTTACGTAATGTGCACCAGCCTTTATGACCATTTGCTCTGAATTTTGCTGGGAGGCTATACAGCAATGTACAGTGGTACCTCAGGTTAAGAACTTAGTTCGTTCTGGAGGTCCGTTCTTAACCTGAGGTACCACTTTAGCTAATGGGGCTTCCCACTGCCGTCAGCCACACAATTTCTGTTCTCATCCTGAAGCAAAGTTCTTAACCTGAGGTATTATTTCTGGGTTAGCAGAGTCTGTAACCTGAAGTGTCTGTAACCCGAGGTACCACTGTACATTTATCTTGCTTCCAGGCTGATTTGTTTGCAGGGTGTTTACACATCTTCTGGGACGCGGGTGGCGCTGTGGTCTAAACCACTGGGCCTCTTGGGCTTACCGACCAGAAGGTCAGCAGTTCAAATCCCTGTGATGGGGTGAGCTCCTGTTGCTCCATCCCAGCTCCTGCCAACCTAGCAGTTCAAAAGCACGCCAGTGCAAGTAGATAAATAGGTACTGCTGTGGCAGCAAGGTAAACGGTGTTTCCGTGCACTCTGGTTTCCATCATGGTGTTCCCTTGTGCCAGAAGCGGTTTAGTCATGCTGGCCACATGACCTGGAAAATCTGTCTGTGGACAAACGCTGGCTACCTTGGCCTGAAAGCGAGATGAGCGCCGCAACCCCTTTGACTGGACTTAACTGTCCAGGGGTCCTTTATCTTTTACCTTTACATGTCTTCCCATTAATCATTCACCAACCCCACACTTTTCAATGCCTTTCCCCACATTGCTTTCCTAAGAAGTCTGCTTTTTAAAAAAAGAAGTGGGGTTTTTTTGTGCTGGGGCAACAAAATTCTTTAATCCACTCCAGTTGCGCGTACCTACATTTACTTGAATTCTTCCTTCAAAATACCAGCAGTCTGTAGTGATAGAATCATAGAATTGGAACGTACTCTAAGGATCATCTAGTCCAATCAAGAAGCATCTGCCAATTTAAGTTCTCTCAGTTTCCCACTTCTTTGATCTTCATTTCAGTTATTCGTATTTCTGCCCCAATTTGTGATTTTTTTGGGGGGTGGGGAATCCTCATGAAAACTCTCCAGCATTTTGGTGCAAATTTCAGAATTTTTTACTCCTAACATAATGCATTTTTGTATGTCGTTTACACCAATAAATTCATTTTAAAGGCACATTTCCCCCTAATATGTGCATTTTAGTAAACAGTGGTTCGTTGGAGAACTGTATCACAAAATTCAGGTGAGTGTGGATTTTTGCAGGCTGGCCGTGTTTCAGTTCTCGTATTATTTCAGAAAGTATGAGTTTCATAGATTCAGCTTCATAGGAAAACTGAATCTAGCTGATTCTTTGTCACCCACTCCCAGTCTCAATAAAGGGTTTGCCAGTTTCACTTGTCCCAAGGGAAAGTCTGGAAAACCCCTTCTTTTGGCTTTGCCTTGACGGTTGGCCCGACAAAGCCCCTAGTCAAATATAGTATCAAATTTGCTAAAAGGGAATTAGCTAGCAGAAGCTTTGCATTTTGACGGTGAAATTGTGTTCTGTCAATGTGAAAACCACATGCAAATGAGGCAAGTGTCTGGAGCTGAAAGGAATCCATCTCGGTCTGTCTTTTAAAGTCTGGCTCTCCTATATCATGGATGGGATTTATTTATTCTTAAATTTTGTTTATTTCGTTTTCAAAAGTTTACATACTTTACCATCAACAATACCGTTAATTTATCCATTGACCTCCCACCCCCCCTTCATGGTGTTCTTTGTTTTTTCCTTTAATGCTCTGTATTTCAACTTAATAATAATAAAATTTTATTTCTATCCCGCTCTTTCCAGCCGAAACCAGGCTCAGAACGGCTAACAACAATAAAAGTAACACAGCATTCTAAAATAAATTCATTCTAAAATCAATTCAAAATCAAATTAATGGCAACCATTGGGCTAGAGTTCTGTGAGGGTTACCAAAGGGGGGTGTCAGACTGTGCCTTGGCCAAAGGCCTGGTGGAACAGCTCTGTCTTTTATCATTATTATTATTATTTTTATTATTTCAACTTACAAAATTCTATATATACATCCTGAGTGATTAGCATTCGTGTCTTTCTGCAGTTGCTCATATTTCAAATCCTGCTTGTGTTTCCATGCAACTATCATAGTTCATTGGATATTCTACAAAAAGCTTCCAACCCTCAATTAATGTTTCGTCATTTTGATCTCTTAATTTTTGCTGTTAGTGTCAGGCGAGGAGTATCCTCTCCTCAGAGGCAAGAAGAACAAACAGTTCGTATCTTATGGCTTTATCTGAAGGAGTGTTTCCACCCCCATCTTTCAGCCCAGACACTGAGGTCCAGCTCCGAGGGCCTTCTGGTGGTTCCCTCACTGCAAGAAGTCAAGTTACAGGGAACCAGGCAGAGGGCCTTCTTGGTGGTGGCACCTGCCCTATGGAACACCCTCCCACCAGAGGTCAAAGAAAACAACTACCAGACTTTTAGAAGACATCTGAAGGTAGCCCTGTTTAGGGAAGCTTTTAATGTTTGATGCATTATGGTATTTTAATATTTTGTTGGAAGCTGCCCAGAGTGGCTGGGGAAGCCCAGCTAGATGGGCAGGGTATAAATAATAAATTATTATTTTTATTATTATTATTCACTCATCTGGTTGCAAGACAAAAGATCCATGTCTCCACAGGTAGGAGACGTTGGCTACTCTGAGTCCCTCCTCTTCCGTCTCCCACAACATTCTGGAAACCGACAGGAAGTCACAGGAGCCACATCCTTCCGCATTCTCTACTCTTGAATGTGGAGGGACCAGCGAGCCCTTGGACCAGGAGGGTCTCTCATACTCTGCTCTCTGCTCTCTCACTTCTCCCTCCTTCTCCACTATCTCATAACTAGGCGTTTCCTCATTCAGCTGTACATCATCCCTGTCTCCCTTTCCTCCTGAAATTGCTGGGGACAGGGAGGGCAAAACTTCCCACTCCTCCTCCTCTTCTGAGAGGAGCCCATCAGACCAAGGGCTCATTTCCCATTCCTCCTGTTCAGTCCAGTCCCCGACAGTTAGCTTTGCTCACTCCATTCTCACAATTCCATCCATTCTCTCCCCCCCCGCCTTATTTTGAATGTGACTTGGGAGAATGTAACCACAGATGAATATTCCTTATGACAGGTTCCCAATTATTGTATACCTGAAGGAGCATCTCCTATCGTCCAACCCGGACACTGAGGTCTCCAATGCTGAGGGCCTTCTGGCTGAGGGCCTTCTGGCAGTTCCGTCGCTGCGAGAAGTGAAGTTACAGGGAATCAGGCAGAGGGCCCTCTCGGTAGTGGCACCCGCCCTGCGGAGCGCCCTCCCATCAGGTGTCAAGGAAATAAACAACTTTCTGACATTTAGAAGACATCTGAAGGCAGCCCTGTTTAGGGAAGCTTTTAATGTATTTTAAATCTTTTGTTGGAAGCCGCCCAGAGTGGCTTGGGAAGCCCAGCCAGATGGGTGGGATATAAATAATAAATTTATAATAAATAATAAATAATAAAAACAGCCATTTTTTAAAAAAACCCAACAACAACATAATTATAATTATGTTGTTGTTGTTGTTATTTTTAATGGCTGTTTCTTTTAATAGTGTATGAGCGGTGCTTATCTACACTACCTAATATCACACTTAAAATAAACTACTTCCAGTGTTGTTAGGAACATTGGAAAGTACTTTATACTGAGCCAGACCACTGGCCCTGTACTGACTTCTAGTCATGTCATTGCTCAGCAAGTCTGCCTTTCTTAGACTCCAGGCTCTTCAGGTCAACTCAAACATGAACAGCTTTATTTCAGTAGACTCCTACCTCCCACTCAACCCCTACAGGAAGTTCCATCTTCAAATAATTCCCCTTCTCCCAGGAGCTGACTATGTACACAGAAGAGATTTTCCAAGGTTGCCACCTATGACACATGTTCATATAACGCCCTCTCACACCACGGTATGGTAATTAATCCAGAACACATGGGGTTTTCCTGGGTTCTAGAGGGAGAAGCAGTTGGGAGCAGAAAGTCTTTCTCAACAGCATTCGAAAATAAAACTGCTGCTATCATAATGCTGTTAGGATACCGCTAGGATATGTGACTGCATTAGGAATAGCATTTACAGTACTGGTTGCTTTGCCTCAAAATGGATATTGCAGTGTTGGGAAAGGGGCAACGTAATAATCAAGGCGATGTAGCAATTCCCCATTTCATGTTACGTCACTGTTCATTTGTATGTCCCAAAGGATCCCAAGACGGCTGCCAAGAATAAACAGATACATAAGGAAAAGGTACCCCTGACCGTTAGGTCCAGTTGCGGACGACTCTGGGGTTGCGTGCTCATCTCGCTTTATAGGCCAAGGGAGCTGGCGTTTGTCTGCAGACAGCTTCCGGGTCATGTGGCCAGCATGACTAAGCCGCTTCTGGCGAACCAGAGCAGTGCATGGAAACGCCGTTTACCTTCCCGCCAGAGCGGTACCTATTTATCTACTTGCACTTTGACGTGCTTTCGAACTGCTTGGTGGACAGGAGCAGGGAACGAGTAATGGGAGCTCACCCCGTCGCAGGGATTTGAACCGCCGACCTTCTGATCGTCAAGCCCAAGAGGCTCTGTGGTTTAACCCAAGCGCCACCCCTATTATGGAATAAGATGTCCCTATTTTCATCGGAGAAATGTTGGAGGGCATGCAAGCAAGAGCTGTGGCAAAACCTTGCAGCAGATCTTCCCTCCTAAAAGAATTGTGGAGTTCCAGCATGCCCTCCAACATTTCTCCGATGATGCCAGCATGATTAGACCACAGCGCCACCCGCATCCCTAAACACATCCCTAAATACAATCACAGCAATGCAGATGCAAACAAGAATGATGCAGATTCAAAACCTTCCCAGTGCCGAGGGCCTTCTGGCGGTTCCCTCACTGCGAGAAGTGAAGTTACAGGGAACCAGACAGAGGGCCTTCTTGGTAGTGGCACCCGCCCTGTGGAACGCCCTCCTGTCACATGTCAAAGGGATAAATAACTATAGAACCTTCAGAAGACATCTGAAGGCAGCCCTGTATAGGGAATTTTTTATTGTTTAATGTTTTATTATGTTTTTATATGTGTTGGGAGCCACCCAGAGTGACTGGGGCAACCCAGTCAGATGGGTGAGGTAACAACAACAACAACAAACTGTTGTTACAGTGGTACTTCGGGTTACAAACACTTCGGGTTACATACTCCGCTAACCCGGAAGTAGTTGCTCCGGGTTGCAAAATTTGCCTCAGGATGAGAATGAAAATTGTGTGGTGCTGGCACGGCAGCAGTGGGAGGCCCCATTAGTGAAAGCACGCCTCAGGTTAATAACGGTTTTGGGTTAAGAACGGACCTCCGGAACGAATTAAGTTTGTAACCCAAGGTACCACTGTATTGTTATTAGGCTCACATAATAATGGGGGAGGGGAGGCAACTGGAAACACTTGCTCGTGGTGGCTCCAGTGGTCTCTCCCCTGTATCAATGCCTGCCAGACAGCAGCTCCTCCAACTTAGGGATGGGGAGGCAGTGACCTTCCAGACCTCCCAGCATGGCCAACAGTCAGGGACGATGGCAGATGCGATCAAACAACATCTGGAGGGCTGCAGAATCTTCAGCCACTGCTTACACCCGTTACGCAGAAGGGTGGCTGAACTAAGGCAGACAAAAGGTGCATGTTGTGCTGTGAGTTGAGCCAAACTCAGAGGTTACAACATGAATGAATGAATGAAGTCTTTGCAAGAGTCTTTTTGAACTAGCTCAAGCAAGTGGGCTGCTTCAAAGAGCACTTTTGCACAGAACTTTAATCCTTGTTCCACTGATGAGCAGGGATTCAAGGCCGCTGCCTTAGCCAAATAATAATAATAATAATAATAATAATAATAATAATAATAATAATAATAATTTGTATTTATACCCCGCCCTCCCCAGCCAAGGCCGGGCTCAGGGCGGCTAACAAGCAATAATAAAAACAAGTTGAATGAATACAACTTAAAAACAAGAGTAAAATACAAGATTAAAATATTGAAACATTAAAATATTAAAATGCAGCCTCATCACAGGAGGAGAAAGGAAAAAGAAAAAAGAAAGAGGGGGAGGGAATCAAATTGGCTCCAAGGCCAGGTGGAACAACTCTGACTTACAGGCCCTGCGGAAAGAAATCAGATCCTGCAGGGCCCTGGTCTCATGAGGCAGAGCGTTCCACCAGGCCGGAGCCAGTGTTGAAAAGGCCCTGGCTCTGGTTGAAGCCAATCTAACTCCCTTAGGGCCCGGGACCACTAGGGTGTTGCTATTTATGGACCTTGAGGCTCTCCGTGGGGCGTACCGGGAGAGGCGGTCCTGTAGGTAGAAGGGTCCTAGGCCGTGATAATCTTGTTTCCTGCTGGGAACGGGATCATACTTCCAATGCTGGATTAAATCATTCCTCCCGCCCATCAGCTGATGGTCAGGTGGACGTGGTGGTGGTGGTGAAATGAAGGTAACAGACCAAATTGGAACCCCCTTGCAGGCCAACACTGGCCAGCAGGCCAGGGGTACCCTAACCCCCGGCATATATAACCTATTATTTCAGGCTAAATTACGCATACGAAAATGTGCTCATCAGCAGAAATTCATACCAAAATTCTGACAAAAGTTCATGGGGGGGGATGGAATCACACTGGTGTAGAGAACTGAATTGGACTGGGAAATAGGAAACTAACATTGACAATTCTATCCATCCTGACCTCACCAAGGTGCAAATTGCCCACCTGCTTTTGAAGCGAAGGCCCACGCTTCTTTTTTTAGTTCAGAAAGTATGACTTTCAAAAAGGTTTCTTTGGCACCTCCCCCGTACACACACTCTCTCTCTCTCTCTCTCTCTCTCTCTCTCTCTCTCTCTCTCCTCTTTTTGTAAGAAACCAGCCGCTAAGAAAAAGACCACACCAAACGGAAACGGATGCCGCAAGCTCATAAGCGTACTGAGAAGATAATGAGGAGAGGCCCTTTCTTGGTACTGAAACTGTTTGATCGTTCAGAAGTAGGTGGGGGAAGCTGGTTTCAGAAACCAGTTGAAAAGATAAACCGTTCCTATCTGCCACACACATCAGAGAAAAGAGGCTATAAGAAGCAAAAGCCCGGCCAAAATGCCAGTAAGATGTCAATGTCAAACCCCTTAGGCCCCGATTCCCAAGCCGATTAGAAAGGTGACATTGTATTCGTCCCAAGTAGCAGAGACACTTGTGTTACTGGTGCAGCTCTTCCCATGCTAGGGGATAAACGTCCCGTATTTTTTGCTCTATAAGACTCACTTTTTCCCTCCCAAAAAGTAAAGGGAAATGTGTGTGCGTCTTATGGAGCGAATGCAGGCTGCGCAGCTATCCCAGAAGCCAGAACAGCAAGAGGGATTGCTGCTTTCACTGCGCAGCAATCCCTCTTGCTGTTCTGGCTTCTGAGATTCAGAATTCCCCCCCCCCTTGTTTTCCTCCTCCAAAAACTGTGGTCTGGTGCGTCTTATAGAGCGAAAAAATGCGGTAAGCGTTTGCTTCAGAATAAGCAAAAATTTCAAATGGGGCCCACCTGTTTCAGCGTTCTTCGGTTCCAAAATTAAGGCAGAGAAGAACAAATGGATATACAGTCATACCTCCGGTTACAGACACTCAGGTTGCACATTTTTGGGTTGCGCGCCACGCCGAACCTGGAAGTACTGGAACGGGTTACTTCTGGTTTTCGGTGCTCGTGCATGCGCAGAAATGTTAAATCGCGCTTTGCGCGTGTGCATAAGTGCCGAATCGTGACCCGCGCGTGCACAGACACGGCGCTGTGGGTTGCGAACTCTGTGGGTTGCAAACGTGCCTCCTGCATGGATCACGTTCACAACCCAAGCGTCCACTGTACAAATTGGCAGGTCGCACACATTCACTGTACATTTAAAGCAGTTGGATTGACTGGATGAGACCAATAGTGGAGGGGGGGGTGTCTTGTCATCTGGGCAGCCCAGGACCTCCATGCGTGTTCATGCCCCCAGGAGGTCACTTTGCTGCTGCTGCTAACGCAGGAGTTTGACTTCACCCCTGGAGGCACACTCTATTGTCCCTCGAGACAGACAGATGTCAACTATACCACTTTATTTATTTATTTATTATTTTATTTTGACAAAGTAATAATCATAAATAAATAATAAAAATGTGCACCCCACCACCGAGACCATTCCATTGTAACTATCCAGCCTCCCAAAATTTCAACACCTCTTGCGATGGTTTGACCCCTTTCCGTTTTAACAGTATACAAATTCTACAAATCTCCCTATCTCCTCAAAATCATTTCTCCTGCATATTCCCAGTCTTATCTTAATGGCGCATGTTAATTTATCATTAATAGCTATATCCCAAACCTCTTTATACCATTCTTCCGTTTTATATTCTGCCCGCCCCTTCCACTTCCTGGCTATAATAACTCGTGCAGCTGTCAATAAATTTGTCAGCAAGTCCTTCATAGCCTGCGAACCTTCCACCCCACTGCAAATTCAGAATGATGCTACCTCTGGACTTTCGGTCACCTTTAACCCCGTGATTTCTTCTATTTACTTAAACACCCTTGCCAAAAAGTTGTACATATTTACACCCCCACCACATGTGAACGTAAGTCCCTGTTTCCTGGCATCCCCTCCAACATAACGCTGAATATTCCTTGTTTATTTGATTTAATCTGACTGGTGTTAAATACCATCACCAAACTAATTCAACCATACCACTTTAACAGGAACATACAAAACTGCCTTATACTGAATTGGTCCATCTAGCCCAGTGTTGTCTACACGGACCGGCAGTGGTCCATCTGAAGATGCCATGGAGTAGACTTGGGGCTCTCTCCATGCAAAACAGAGGCTCTACCACTGAGCCCTTGCCAACAAAGGTCCATATAGTAAAAGCTATGGTTTTCCCAGTAGTGATGTATGGAAGTGAGAGCTGGACCATAAAGAAGGCTGATCACCGAAGAATGGATGCTTTTGAATTATGGTGTTGGAGGAGACTCTTGAGAGTCCCATGGACTGCAAGAAGATCAAACCTCTCCATTCTGAAGGAAATCAGCCCTGAGTGCTCACTGGAAGGACAGATCCTGAAGCTGAGGCTCCAATACTTTGGCCACCTCATGAGAAGAGAAGACTCCCTCGAAAAGACCCTGATGTTGGGAAAGATGGAGGGCACAAGGAGAAGGGGACGACAGAGGACGAGGTGGTTGGACAGTGTTCTCGAAGCTACCAGCATGAGTTTGACCAAACTGCAGGAGGCAGTGGAAGACAGGAGTGCCTGGCGTGCTCTGGTCCATGGGGTCACGGAGAGTCAGACACGACTGAACGACTAAACAACAACAACCACTGAGCCTACAGCCTTCCACCCAAAGTCAGGATTTCCCTCAAAGAATCCTGGGAACTGTTATTGGTTAAAGGTGGTGGGAACTGTAGAATTGCGAGGTATGTCCTAAAAAGCTCCCAGAGCACCCTGAATGAACTACAGTTCTCAGCATTCTTTTGTGGGAGACAAGGATGTTAAAGTAGCAGAAGAGTGTTTTGAGTATGTGGTGCGGATACAACCACTTAAGGTCCCGTATATAAATTGCTGAAATACATTTTTAAAAACCAACCGATTTGGCTTCTACCTGTGCTATCTATCGAGATTCAGGGCACCAGCAGCCACTACAGGCATCAGGAGCTGAGATGGAGACAGATCAAATGGGTCATGTCCACATTTTTATCTATTAACCTCATTGTCTGCACAGATGAGGCGGAAGAACGGATGCAGAAGGTGAAGAAAACCTCTGCATTGTTCACATCCTGTACGGTTTCTCGTGACGGGATTCACTAAACCCTGACCTATTTATGGGGTGGAAAGATCTAAAATGGCAGCCTGCCAGCAATGTGGAAGCTGGTACCTGGTATTCCGGAGTTGCCTTTTTTAAACAGCTACAACAGGCCATGGGCAGAGAGAGGCTTCATAGGATGGAGTGTGGCGTCCATAATCTACTGCTTGCATGGGGAGTCTTTGGCGCTTCAGATGTTGCTGAACTACAACTCCCATCAGCCCCAGCAAGTGTGCCAAATGGCTGGGGATGATAGGAGCTGTAGTCTAGCAACAACCGGAAGTCCAAAGATTCCCCACACCAGACTTAATAGGTTATAGCAGGGGGGCTGGGAGCTGTTAATTAAAGCTTGGGGAACAGGGTATTAGGGGACTGCCATGGGTCTGAAAGCCAGAATTCTGGGCCCCAAGTTTTCTCAATATATGAGAGTCACCCAAGCAGACATTTTCCACCCCCGCATGACCCTGCCATATCTGCGGCCAACACATTGAAGTGAGATGCCAGCAACACTTGGAAACAGAGGATTCTTAAAACTGTGAACTGTGGTCAGGACTTCTTGCTTCTGAGAAACAAAGACAACATTTATTTTTTTCCTGTTCGTGCGCAGGCAACGAAAACCAAGTGTGGACTGCTCACTGTCACCTCTTTTTCCTTTCTGAGGCTTAGGCTCCATCTGCATCACACAATTAAACCAGGATCCTACCACTGGGTAACAGCCGTGGCTTCCCTCAAGGAATTCTGGGAGCTGCTGTTTGCAAAGGGTGCTGAGAGCTGTTCGGGTGCCTGCATTCCCTCATGGAGCTACAATTCCCACAGGTCCCTGGGAGAAAGCGTTGGTTGTCAAACCATTCTGTAGATATGTGGGGGGGGGGTAGGGGGCACCTAGCAACTCTCAGCACCCTGAGAGTTCTGCCCCCATCGTTCTGCCCGGACACTGAGGTCCAGCTCCGAGGGCCTTCTGGTGGTTCCCTCCCTGTGCGAAGTGAGGTTACAGGGAACCAGGCAGAGGGCCTTCTCGGTAGTGGCCCCCACCCTGTGGAACACCCTCCCATCAGATGTCAAGGAAATAAACAACTATCCGACTTTTGGAAGACATCTGAAGGCAGCCCTTGTATGGGGATTTTTTAATGTTTGATGTTTTATCGTATTTTTAATATTTTGTTGGAAGCCGCCCAGAGTGGCTGGGGTATAAATAATAAATCATCATCATCATCAAACCACAGATCCCAGGATTCTTTGAGGAAAACCGTGGCTCTTGAAGTGTTAGGACACTGCTTTAAATTTATAGTGCAGATGGGGTCTGTGGGATGTGAAACACAAGAGCAGTCAAGTACAACATCCCTAGAGTGGACATAAAAGGGGGTGTCTGGACCAGCTAGTTGGAACTTCCTGTTTCTCCTAAGCTGAGACAGACTTCCTCTGCATGTGACTAGAGGTGGGTGTGACCTCACCTGCCCAGGTAACAAAAGAGCAGGACTGGTCAGCCATCTCTCTCTCTCTCTGACCACATTCGTCGAAGAAGCAACATCTGCTTAGCCTAAGATGCTCTCTTGGCTTGCAGCCAAGAGAGGACAAGGGAGCTGTCTCCTTATGGGATAGTTTCCAGGTGTATATAACTTTTCTAAGCTCAGTCTGCCTTCTGGGATCCAACTGTGAACAGAATGTGTGAGTAAACTCTTTTTACACTTCTATAGAAGACTGTGTCGTGCCTATCTTTTTATGAGGGACTAAATGGGGAATTACCTTTAAAACGTGTTTTAGAAGCTTTAGCGAGCCTGAGCACATGCATCCGCTGTGTAAGTTTAAAAAGGGGATGTTACTCTGCTAAATTGTAGAACTTGTTAACACAAGTTGGAAAGGATATAATCAAACAATATATCCTCTCCTGCATCCCTGAACATTCCCACAGGGTCTTAGTAAATGCTTCACATCATTATGCAGAAGCCAACTGGCAGGGCTGCTGAATCTTACTTCAACACTGGAGATGAGGCAATAGCGTCAGATTTACTTACCAGCTAAGTAAACTACAGTTTAGGACCTCATGTTATCAGGGACTGTAAACACAAACACCTCACTGTTGGTCTCTGAATGCCTTAACTTGGGCAGGAGGCTAGTTTAGGGAGCATGGGGCAATCTGCATGGCACACGCTGCTCTTCCCAACATTCCTCAATTGGTTAGAGCGTGGTGCTGATAATGCCAAGGTTGCAGGTTCAATCCCCGTATGCGGCAGCTGCACGTTCCTGCGTTGAAGGGGGTCATAGAATCATAGAATTGTAAAGAAGCTGGTAAAATGCGGTCTTGACTATGCTACCACTCAGTGGATTTGTAACTGGCTGACTGACCGAACCCAAAGGGTGCTCATCAATGGTTCCTCTTCATCCTGGAGAAGAGTGACTAGTGGGGTGCCACAGGGTTCTGTCTTGGGCCCGGTCTTATTCAACATCTTTATCAACGACTTGGATGATGGACTCAAGGGCATCCTGATCAAATTTGCAGATGACACCAAACTGGGAGGGGTGGCTAACACCCCAGAGGACAGGATCACACTTCAAAACGACCTTGACAGATTAGAGAACTGGGCAAAAACAAACAAGATGAATTTTAACAGGGAGAAATGTAAAGTATTGCACTTGGGCAAAAAAAATGAGAGGCACAAATACAAGATGGGTGACACCTGGCTTGAGAGCAGTACATGTGAAAAGGATCTATGAGTCTTTGTTGACCACAAATTTGACATGAGCCAACAGTGTGAAGCCGCAGCTAAAAAAGCCAATGCAATTCTGGGCCTCATCAATAGAAGTATAGCATCTAGATCAAGGGAAGTAATAGTGCCACTGTATTCTGCTCTGGTCAGACCTCACCTGGAGTACTGTGTCCAGTTCTGGGCACCACAGTTCAAGAAGGACACTGACAAACTGGAACGTGTCCAGAGGAGGGCAACCAAAATGGTCAAAGGCCTGGAAACGATGCCTTATGAGGAACGGCTAAGGGAGCTGGGCATGTTTAGCCTGGAGAAGAGGAGGTTAAGGGGTGATATGATAGCCATGTTCAAATATATAAAAGGATGTCACCTAGAGGAGGGAGAAAGGTTGTTTTCTGCTGCTCCAGAGAAGCGGACACGGAGCAATGGATCCAAACTACAAGAAAGAAGATTCCACCTAAACATTAGGAAGAACTTTCTGACAGTAAGAGCTGTTCGACAGTGGAATTTGCTGCCAAGGAGTGTGGTGGAGTCTCCTGCTTTGGAGGTCTTTAAGCAGAGGCTTGACAACCATATGTCAGGAGCGCTCTGATTGTGTTTCCTGCTTGGCAGGGGGTTGGACTCGATGGCCCTTGTGGTCTCTTCCAACTCTATGATTCTATGATTCTATCTCCTGGGAAGGAAACCGGTAGTGAACCCTTCACACCTTCTGAGATCGGTTTAAATAAATCTAAGGAAACCAAATTATCGGGATTAGCAACAGGGACCTAGAAATGGGTCACAGTTCTGTTACACGCTTGGAAACCTTTGTCGCGGTGCTTGAAAAGGTGCCTGTGGAGCCAGCAAACCGCCAAAGGCTCGATCAGGATGTCATATTGACACCCCTGAAGGGTAACATTTTCCCTGCACAGTTCCAAAACGAGTCAGCCCTGATCTATTTCTGGGGTGGAAACATTTTAAACCGAAAGCCACCATGCTAGCAAGAGCTGCCCCACTTGCCTTTTTGGCAGCACACGTTTGCATTTTATTTACTATGGTTCTTTTGAGGCCTCTTAACTGTTCACCTGCTTGTTAAAAGAGATTTCCCCCCAGAGGAAGGGACCTTTGTGGCCCAAAACGAATTGCAATGTTTGGAGGTGATTTGCTTGAAATATTTTTGTTTTTATTTTTTTAACTTTGAATGAATCTGTTTGCTTCCTGTGGATTCTCCTTAGGCTGTGTTATCAGGGAAGACAATCATATTTTTTATAAAAAAAACATTATTTACGTTTGTTATGTACTGTTCTCACCCTGGGGTAGCAGGGGGGATACTGTAGATAGTTTTCACTCAGGTCCACATATGCAAATAAAGGATTGAAAGTGACGTTCAGTGATTGGATAGTTACATAAAATGGTTACTGTTGCGTTGTAGTGGAGCTCTGTATAAGCAGGCTGGCTGAACCCTTCAGTTCAATTCTGTTCTGGCTTGTGAATAAACAAGAGCTGTTTGAAGGATCGCTGTGTCGTCTGATATGTTCACCCACAACTTAACAACGTTTATATTATGACTTTCAAGTAAGGGGTTCAAGGTGGCCTGCAAAGGCTGTGTGCACAGCCAGGAGAGCATAAGACTCTCAATCCCAGGCTCATGGGTTTGAGCCCCTTGTTGGGCAAAAGATTCCTGCATTGCAAGGGCTTGAGCTCCTGGATCAGAACACTGCTCCATCTAGCCCATTATTGTTTACACTGACTGGAAGCAGCTCTCCGGGGCCTCAGGCATGGGGCACTCCCAACGCTACCTGAAGCTACCAGGACTTGAACGAAGGGCTTTCCTCACGCACAGATGCTCTGCCACTGAGCTACCACACCGCACCAAAGTGCTCCTTTGGTGGATCTACTCCCACTTCCCACTTCACACATGTACTCTTAAGAGTACAATGGTACCTCGGGTTACAGTCGCTTCAGGTAACAGACACTTCAGGTTACAGACTCCGCTACCTCAGGTTAAGAACTTTACCTCAAGATGAGAACAGAAATCGTGTGGCGGTGGTGCGGTGGCAGCAGGAGCAGTGGCGTAGCGTGGGTTGTCAGCACCCGGGGCAAGGCAAGTAATTTGCACCCCCTAACCCGTGGATTTGCGCCCCCTAACCCGTGGATTTGCGCCCCCTAACCCTAACCCCCAGATGTTGCGCCCGGCCCCCCCTGCACCCCCCACGCTACGCCACTGGAGGGACTCCCAAGAAGGTGAAGCGGGACTTCACCCCAGGGTATCTCGGAAGCCCTCGAGGCAGCGACGCTTCCACCCCCTGGAAACAGCAGGAAGGGAGAGCGCTCTTGTGCCCCGGTCCTGCTTTGAGTGCTTCTCATTGACGCGTCTGCTTGGCCACTCACTCTACATGGGCCCTTGTGGCCTTGATCCAGTAGCCGGGTCCTTCTTTGGAAAGAGCGAGCGCCTCCCTCCGCCCCGCCACACGGAGCTCAGCCTGCACGTGGGCAGGCCCTTTGCGTCACGTGCGCTTGGCGCGCTGCTCTCTCCAGCTTCCTCCCGGCCGGGCCAGCGGCTCCGCCTCTTTTCCTTTGCCTTTGAGCCGCTTAATTCCCAGCAAGCAATTAGCAGGCTCGCTCCACCTCCTCCTCCTCCCGGCTTTGCTGCTGCTGCTGCGAGGCTCTTTTCCTCCACCGACGGCGCGCTGCGCCTTGGAGAGGTTCCCGCTTCCTCGAGGGGGGCCGGCCAAACGCGCCCCCAAAAATGTTGCGCCCGGTGCGGCCGGCACCCCTGGCACCCCCCACGCTACGCCACTGAGCAGGAGGCCCCATGAGCTAAAGTGGTGCCTCAGGTTAAGAACGGACCTCCTGAACGAATAAAGTACTTAACCCGAGGTACCACTGTACATGCAAAAGGACTTGGATGTGGGCGCCAAAAATTCAAGAACCCTCACAGTTGGATTTGCAACTTAATTTGGGTTGGCTGGTGGCATGAAGAGGAGCACTCCTCTTAGGAGGTTTGCAGAAGTACATTAAGTCCTTCTCCTCTTCTTGTTAAGAAAGAACAGACCAACTCAGGGGCGGAACTGAGCAAGTTCAAGTCATTGTGGAATCCTGGGACGACAACTGGAAAAGAAAAATGGAAGGTTGGGCTTGGAGGGAGCAATTTGTTGGAACTCCACAATTCTTTTAGGAGGGAAGATCTGCTGCAAGGTTTTGCCACAGCTCTCGCTTGCATGCCCTCCAACATTTCCCCGATGAAAATAGGGACATCCTATTCCATAATAGGGGTGGTGCTTGGGTTAAACCACAGAGCCTAGGGCTTGCCGATCAGAAGGTCAGCGGTTCGAATCCCCGCGACGGGGTGAGCTCCCGTTGCTCAGTCCCTGCTCCTGCCAACCTAGCAGTTTGAAAGCACGTCAAAGTGCAAGTAGATAAATAGGTACCGCTCTGGCGGGAAGGTAAATGGCATTTCCATGCGCTGCTCTGGTTCGCCAGAAGCGGCTTGGTCATGCTGACCACATGACCCGGAAGCTGAATGTCGGCTCCCTTGGTCAATAAAGCGAGATGAGTGCCGCAACCCCAGAGTCGGCCACGACTGGACCTAATGATCAGGGGTCCCTTTACCTTTACCTTTATTCCATAATAATAATGATAACAACAACAATTTTATTAGTTGTACCCACCCATCTGACTGGGTTGCCCCAGCCATTCTGGGCGTCTTCCAACATATACAAAAACATAATAAAAATAAATAAAAAATTCCTTCCAGTAGCACCTTAAAGACCAACTAAGTTAGTTCTTGGTATGAGCTTTCGTGTGCATGCACACTTCTTCAGATTATAATTTTTTTTTTATTTTGACTATGGCAGACCAACACGGCTACCTATCTGTAACAAAAACATAATAAAGCATTAAAAAACTTCCCTGTGCAGGGCTGCCTTGAGATATCTTCTAAAGATTGTATAGTTATTTATCTCCTTGGCTCAGGGGGTCACATAACTCCATACCCTCTGTGGCGATCACACAGGGTCCCCGGATGTTTCACCATCTATTGATCCCTATGCCACCACTTTATTTCTCACTGCCACCACCCAGGCCCTACCTGGTACAATACGGAGTCCACTCAGGGTTAAATTGGAACATAAACTTTTGTTTATTTATTGCAGTTTAACAAGCGTGCGGTTTCATAAACGGTATCGGTCAATTACAATCATGGGGTGCCTGTCCAGATCTATAACTTCCGCTACCTGCTCTCACTCACTAAACCACCTCTCAGGTATTTACTTGTCTTCCTAGCCCCTAACTGTTCCTGACTCAGCTTATTTTGCTACACTAACTCAGCCTACCCACAGACTCTATCCCAACTCACTCCCACTCCAAACAACCAGCCAACCTCCAACAACCCCCCCCCATTCACCCCTCCCAGAGCTGGTTTTATAGTCCCTCTGACTCCACCCCCCTGGGTTCTGATTGGGTAACCTGTTTAACTATTTCACCTCCAGCACTCTCATATATTAACGCCACACCCTCCAACATTTATCCGATGAAAATAGGGACGTCCTAAGGAAAAGCGGGACATTCCAGGATCAAATCAGAAACTGTGACGGCTTCTGTAAATCGGGGACTGTCTCTGGAAAACAGGGGCAGTTGGAGGGTACGTTCTTGTAACCTTAATGCTGGTCCTTGCGCTATTTTTGCAAGGTTGGCATCAGAGATTGTCACCAGTGCCGGATAGCTAAACAAGCTATAGCTTAGGGCCCCACTCTCTTGGGGCCCCCACAAAAAAAAATTAAAGAAAAAAACAACTGGATGTACATTTCCAAAATATAAGATAAAAAACAAATAAAATAAAAGTTACATACAGCAACAGTGTTTGTGTTGTGTTGGCTCCTATGGTGTAAGTAATGGGCCCCGCCTGCTAGCCTGCTCCCTAAAATATCACTGGTTTGCTCATTTCTATATACAGTGGTACCTTGGTTCTCAAACTTAATCCGTTCCGGAAGTCTCTTCCAAAACCAAAGCATTCCAAAACTTCTTCTTAATTGTATTTCACTATTGACATACAGTGGTGCCCCGCAAGACGAATGCCTCGCAAGACGGAAAACCCGCTAGACGAAAGGGTTTTCCGTTTTTGAGCTGCTTCGCAAGACGATTTTCCCTATGGGCTTGCTTCGCAAGACGAAAACGTCTTGCGAGTGTTCCGATTTTTTTTCGTTCCCCCCCTTTTTCTAAGCCACTAAGCCGCTAATAGCCTTTTAGCCGCTAATCCGCTAATCCTTTAATAGCCGCTAAGCCTTTAATAGCCGCTAAACCGCTAATAGAGCTAATCCGCTAAGCCGCTAATAGGGTTGCTTCGCAAGACGAACAAACCACTAGACGAAGAGACTCGCGGAACGGATTACTTTCGTCTTGCGAGGCACCACTGTACTTCTTAATTGTATTTCAGTTCAACAATTACTTTGATAAAACACATACAGTGGTACCTTGGGTTAGAGACGCTTCGGGTCACAGACACTTCAGGTTACAGACTCCGCTAACCCAGAAATAGTACCTCAGGTTAAGAACTTTGCTTCAGGATGAGAACAGAAATTGTGTGGCCACAGCATGGCGGCAGCGGGAAGCCCCATTAGCTAAAGTGGTACCTCAGGTTAAGAATAGTTTCAGGTTAAGAACGGACCTCCAGAACGAATTAAGTTCTTAACCCGAGGTACCACTGTATTTTGTTATGTGCAAATGGCTTTAGAAACCTATTAGGTCCATAAATTACCATATAGCATATATTCAACACAAAAACCAGCGATTTGTTGTTGACAAAGGACAGCTGGACATATAAAGGGCCCCATTACCTTCAGTAGCTTAGGGCCTCATCAGACCTAAATCCGGCCCTGATTGGCACCTTTGGGCAACTGATAAGTAAGGCCTCAGCGAAGCCACCTTTTAACCACAGCAGCTGCAACTGTTCCAGTGGAGATTTAAGAACCCAAAACCAAAGCAGAGCACCTGTCTATTAATAGCTGTGTAACAGGAAGACGTTCCATCTTCTCCAGAGATGAGGTAGGTTTCTCCTGTTGAATTCCCGCCTTTCACACGTTTTTTAGGAGCATTGCAAGACAAATGAAACCCCCCATTTCAGGACGAGTGGAGCGTTTCATTTCCCTACCAGTCAGGGAAGCAGAACTGCGTAGGGCCCTGACCTATTTTCTCTGAAGGCACCCACAAGCCTGATGTGGTCGGGAGAATGAACCTAAAGCAAGAAATCTTTCCGTGATCGGCTCGCCCACAATTTCGCACTCAGGCTGGAAAGAAGAGAAGAGGTTCCTCAGCAACGCTGTTGTCATAGGATTTCTTGGGGAACTTCTGCGTCCGGGATTTTCGTGGAACCACAAGAGGAGCTAGAAGTGGGAAGGTGAAAAGGACGACACGATGAGGCTGTTCCATCCCTTCTTGGCAAACCGGGCCGACGTTTTCACTGATCCTCGTTCACCGCGACCTACGGAGGAGGGGCAAATCTGTCAATTTCAGTTTCTCATTTTTTCCATCTCCAGTTCACTACATTTCCACATCAGTTTGCATTTGTTCTAATTATTATGACTATTTTTGAAATGTCAATTCATTGGGCATTTTAAGGCAGATTTCTCCATATATTTGTAGGCAATTGCCCCTAATATGCACAATTTTGCATTCTCCCCCACATAAAGCATTTTCCTTTGCTATTTTCATTGCCGCATGCATTCTTATGCACACTTTACTCTGGGATGTGCATTTTTCGTACATGTTACCTACAACTGCAAAACCCACAAGGCAAAACAAAATGCCTTGGCTAGGATTTTCACACCACACATTCCCTAATAACTCTGAAGGCATATTTTGCGCTCAGAACATCCTCATATGCAGGCACCAATGATATGTCACAGATTCAGGTCTCCTCCACCAATTCTACTTCAAACTTCCATTCATTTCTTTAAATTGAGTATGCAACACGGTAACTCCCAGATGTGGCTGGGCTTACTGCTGGGGGAGGAATCCACAAAAGTCAGATTGCCAGATTCTCTAGGTGAATTATGCCCCAGTTCAAGGTTGTTCAAGGATGGCAGTGTGGCCTCCATTCGTATACAGTGGTGCCTTGGTTCTCAAACGCCTTGGTACTCAAACAACTTGGAACCCAAACACTGCAAACCCGGAAGTAATTGTTCCAGTTTGTGAACATTTTTCAGAAGCCGAACATGCTCCGTTTTGAGTGTTGCGCTGAGGTCTGTCTGTTTTTGCTATCTATTTTGCGTTTTTGCAGCTCTTTTTGTTTTGTTTTTGTGACTGTGTGGAACCCAGTTCAGCTACTGATTGATTGATTGTGTGACTGCAGTACCTTTTTTATTGCTTTCATTTTATGGCTCGATGGTCTCGTTAGATAGTAAAATTCATGTTAAATTGCTGTTTTAGGGGTTGTTTTTAAAAGTCTGGAATGGATTAATCCATTTTGCATTACTTCCTATGGGAAAGCGTGCCTTGGTTTTGGAACGCTTTGGTTTTGGAACGGACTTCCGGAACGGATTAAGTTTGGGAACCAAGGTATCACTGTATATACATATATTACACACACACACACAGACACATTTTTGCTTGGGCACTTTTAAAAATCAGCCAGTAGGGCAAGCAGCCGCTTTGCCCCCCCCCCCCCCCGCTTCGAATGCAAACACAACAAATCCCCTGGGGAGTGTAGGGACTTGGTGATATCCCGGACTCAGCTTTATAGCTGCAGATAAAACGTTTTAAGTGCAATATACAAATGCAACACTAGATTTTTTTTAACAAAAGCATTTCTCGCAGGGGCTGCACCATGTTTTCCCCTCACAATTCCCCTTGAAAATTTCCTCCTTGGAAATTACTCCCCAGGGTACTTCCTGTCTCTGCAGTCAAAGCGCGTGCTATTTGCTCCAGATTGTGGGAGGCTCGATGACCAATTTTATAAGTTTAAAATAGTTTTGTGGGTGGTGGGGTTTTGTTTGTTTGTTTGTTTGTTTTTGGAGGAACAGACTCTGCAGTGCTACCCTCAGTCTGCTTGGGAAGTACAGTGGTACCTCAGGTTAAGTACTTAATTCATTCTGGAGGTCCGTTCTTAACCTGAAACTGTTCTTAACCTGAAGCACCACTTTAGCTAATGGGGCCTCCCACTGCCGCCACACCGCCGCGCGATTTCTGTTCTCATTCTGAAGCAAAGTTCTTAATCTGAAGCACTATTTCTGGGTTAGCGGAGTCTGTAACCTGAAGCATATGTATCCCGAGGTACCAGTGTACTGCTTAACAAACAGCAGAGTTTCTACGTGGGTTTTCAAGGATATTCCATTCGAAATCTGCCCAGAAACAGGATAGGATGAACTTGGTCCTGTCTTCTCAAGCAGAACTGGCACACACTTTAATGGGTATGCACATCCCCAGTAGAACAACAGCTCCCATCGTCTCTGACCATTGACCATGTTGACTGGGGCTGATGGGAGTTGGAGTCCAACACGATATGGAAGGCCACACAGCTAACACACCCCTGACCTAAATATCTTGCACTCCTATATGGATTAATAAAGAATAAATCCAACTCTGGAAAGTGTCTTTCCTTCAGTTAAACACAGGAGCCCACTAATTCAGGGAGATCAGGAAGAAGCCCTTCTCTCCGTGTCGCCAGCCTCACTTGGTGGGGACACAGGACAGGGCCTTCTGGGTGGGGCTTTAAAACGCCCTTCCTGGATAAGCTAAACTGGCTCCCACCTTGTGGTCCCTTCCTTGTGGTCCTTCTGCCAGCAGGTGAAGGCTGTTTCAGTCTGACAGGCCTTTGGGAACTGACTGGTTTTTTGTTTTTGTTTGAAAGGAAAGGCCTTTTGGGACGCAGGTGGCGCTGTGGGTAAAAGCCTCAGCGCCTAGGGCTTGCCGATCGAAAGGTCGGCGGTTCGAATCCCTGCGGCGGGGTGCGCTTCCGTCGTTCGGTCCCAGCGCCTGCCAACCTAGCAGTTCGAAAGCACCCCCGGGTGCAAGTAGATAAATAGGGACCGCTTACAAGCGGGAAGGTAAACGGCGTTTCCGTGTGCGGCTCTGGTTCGCCGGAGCAGCTTGTCACGCTGGCCACGTGACCCGGAAGTGTCTTCGGACAGCGCTGGCCCTCGGCCTCTTGAGTGAGATGGGCGCACAACCCTAGAGTCCGGCAAGACTGGCCCGTACGGGCAGGGGTACCTTTACCTTTACCTTTAAAGGCCTTTTAGTAGCGCTGTGCTATTTTTTATTATCTGTATGTGTTTATACAGTGGGACCTCTGGCTACGGATTTAATTCGTTTCAGGGTTCTGTAACTAGAGGTGCCGCTTCTGCGCACGTGCACGGCGCAGTAGAGCGCTTCTGCGCATGCGTGCGGTGTGAAGACCACTTCTGTGCATGCGCGTGGCACGCAGAATGCTCCTGCGCATGCACGAGCAACAAAACCCAGAAGTATACACTTCTGGGTTTGCCACGACGTAACCCAAAGATTCTGTAACCAGGAGGTTATGCGACATGAGGTACCACTGTGTGTGTGTTGTATATATGTGTGTGTGTGTGTGTTGTTTTCTGAAACGTTCGAGTTCCGAGATGCGGGTTCCAATTGGCTGACAGGTAGGTTTTTACACAGCGGACGCCATGTCGGATGCTCATTTTCTGAGGAATGATCGAAAACCAGAGCACTTCTGGGTTTTCAGCATTCGGGAGCCAAAATGTTCTAGAACGGAGCCGTTTGAGTTCTGAGGTTCCACTGTACTATGAATGGGAAGCTCCGAGCCAAAAATATTTATTGAAATTTCACAAATTATATAAACAGACACAGTAATACAAACAAACACAGACGAAAAAGAAAAAAAATACAAGTATAATTTCAAATCCTTATTTTCTTAAAACTTACTTCACCGACCTCCTCATACCTCCCCTTTCTGCATTCCAATTTCAAATATTAGTTCAGCAAATCCTCACCCTTAATTTTATCTAATTGTTAACCTTTCTTTTCTTTTGACTTAATCTTTACAGCTGTAATCCACTTAATTTCTAAACCAACATCATTCTAACATTCATTAATTTTGCAATGTTTCTTAAGATAGTTCTTGAATTTCTCCAATCCTCTTCTGCCGTCGCTTTTCCCTGGTCTCGGATTCTGCCAGTCATTTCTGCCAGTCCCATATAGTCTATCACCTGCAGAAATCTTATGCGGTGGTTAGACCGGGGGGGGGGGGGGCTGTGGCTTTTAGACTGCCACTGTTTTCAGACGGGATTCAATCACAAACAAATCCCACCAAATCAAGGTTGCACAACGAAAGCCAACACGGAGTGCTTGTGCAACAAGCCTCCTTCCCTGGAAGACCGGACTTTTTGCAATAAGGAAAGTACTGGGGAATTGCACTGGGAAGTGTGCGGCAACAGTTCCTCTGATGTAATGTCATCTAGTCTCCAGACGTAGAAAGGAATGCTTCTGAAATAGCTGATGTCATCTAATCTCTCCACAAGGAAATCAAGGCGAATGCTCAACGAACAGATCACCTGGAAGTGACCTAAGTCGCTTACTGAGCATTTTTTCTGATTTTGTTTGCAAGGCAGTTATGTGGCAATGAGCATTCAACCTCCTGAGATGCTTGTGGGGTGTTTAAACATCTTCCTGTTGTTGTTTAGTCATTTAGTCGTGTCTGTCTCTTCGTGACCCCCTGGACCAGAGCACGCCAGGCACTCCTGTCTTCCACTGCCTCCCGCAGTTTGGTCAAACTCATGCTGGTAGCTTTGAGAACACTATCCAATCATCTCATCCTCTGTTGTCCCCTTCTCCTTGTGCCCTCCATCTTTCCCAACATCAGGGTCTTTTCCAGGGAGTCTTCTCTTCTCATGAGGTGGCCAAAGTATTGGAGCCTCAGCTTCAGGATCTGTCCTTCCAGTGAGCACTCAGGGCTGATTTCCTTCAGAATGGAGAGGTTTGATCTTCTTGCAGTCCATGGGACTCTCAAGAGTCTCCTCCAGCACCATAATTCAAAAGCATCAATTCTTTGGCGATCAGCCTTCTTTATGGTCCAGCTCTAACTTCCATACATCACTACTGGGAAAACCATAGCTTTAACAATATGGACCTTTGTTGGCAAGGTGATGTCTCTGCTTTTTAAGATGCTGTCTAGGCTTGTCATTGCTTTTCTCCCAAGAAGCAGGCATCTTTTAATTTCGTGACTGCTGTCACCACCTGCAGTGATCATGGAGCCCAAGAAAGTAAAATCTCTCACCGCCTCCATTTCTTCCCCTTCTATTTGCCAGGAGATGATGGGACCAGTGGCCATGATCTTCGTTCTTTTGATGTTGAGCTTCAAACCATATTTTGCGCTCTCCTCTTTCACCCTCATTAAAAGGTTCTTTAATTCCTCCTCACTTTCTGCCATCAAGATTGTGTCATCTGCATATCTGAGGTTGTTGATATTTCTTCCGGCAATCTTAATTCCGGTTTGGGATTCATCCAGTCCAGCCTTTCACATGATGAATTCTGCATATAAGTTAAAGAAGCAGGGAGACGCTTCAGGTTACAGACGCTTCAGGTTACAGACTCCACTAACCCAGAAATTGTACTTCGGGTTAAGAACTTTACCTCAGGATGAGAACAGAAATTGTGTGGCGGCAGCAGGAGGCCCCATTAGCTAAAGTCGTACCTCAGGTTAAGAACAGTTTCAGGTTAAGAACGGACCTCTGGAATGAATTAAGTTCTTAACCTGAGGTACCACTGTATCTGACTTTTAGAAGACCTCTGAAAGCAGCCCTGTTTAGGGAAGTTTTCAATGTTTGATGTTTTATCGTATTTTTAATATTTTGTTGGAAGCCACCCAGAGTGGCTTGGGAAACCCAGCCAGGCAGACGTGGTATTAATAATAATAATAATAATAATAATAATAATAATAATAATAATAGATGCTGCCTTCAAATATCTGAGGGGCTGTCCTGTAGATGATGGAGCACTTTTATTCTCTATTGCGTCTGAGAGATGAGCCAATCTATGGATGTTGCATATGTAAAACTGAAGTGCCAGAGCATTCCATGCTGGGTGGTTTCCTAATACCCAAGAGAAATAGGAAACAGTGTCATCCCAGGTCTAGTCAGCGCTAATTTAAACATGCTAATTAAATACTGTCTTGCCACTGAACTTCCTGCTTGGTTAGAATACAGATTGACAGAAGAGATACACCCTCTGCATGCAGATTAACAAAAAGAACGCAGGCACAAACCATTTTGTCCAGGCCTTCCAAATAAACCAACCACAGCAACCATACCATACATTGAAAGAACACTTATAACACTTTAACTTGGCTTCCACCCAAGAATCCGCAGGATTTATTAATAACCGAAGCAGGTATTAATAATGTGGTTGTTATATAATTACATATTATACATATCCATATTTAGAGATTTCTCCAAATCTCTGAACTTCCCATCTTCCCTTCCATCGGTCCTATTGTACACCCTCCCAACTGCATATGATTTCATAGTCCATATTTTATATCTTTCCATATTATCCATAGTATTCACTACATAACAAGGGTTATTAAAATCCTGCTGATGTTTTCATCTGCTTACAGTGGTCTCCTAGATAAATTATTTTTAAAAAATTCCCATTCTTTGTTGAAGTTTTGGTCTAAAATGTACAAAGAAACCCGCCCAACAACAGCTTTGATATTTTAATGTTGTGATCTGAAATTGATGCTAAACAAACAAACAAACAGGCAGGTAGGTAGCCGTGTTGGTCTGCCATAGTCAAAATAAAAAAAATTCCTTCCAGTAGCACCTTAAAGACCAACTAAGTTAGTTCTTGGTATGAGCTTTCGTGTGCATGCACACTTCTTCAGATATCTTCAGATATGTGTATCTGAAGAAGTGTGCATGCACACGAAAGCTCATACCAAGAACTAACTTAGTTGGTCTTTAAGGTGCTACTGGAAGGAATTTTTTTTTATTTAAACAAACAGGCAAACAAACATGTGCATTAATTGAACAGAGCTTCCAGTTGTGCAGCTGCTTATGTGAGATGAGGTCCAACCTGCGTGATCTGGGACCTTCTCACAGATCAGATTCACAGAATCATAGAGCTGGAAGGGAATGGATGTCTAGCAGCCCTCCTTCTAGTGCCCAGAGGAGCGGTGATTGTGTGATCTCTAGGAAGACTGATCGATCACCAAATGACTTATATCTGTGGAATACAGTTCATTGACATTGCAATATTGCAAACAGTATACTCAGCAATCTATAGTACACAACTTAGCAATGTGGAAGGTACTGCGTCATTAAATCTCAAAAGAAAGGCTTGGACAACAGCCCGGATTGGAGTGATTTAACAACTTGGGAGTTGCTGCGTCGTTAAACTTCAAACGACAAATTTGGACAACAGCCCGGATTGGAAGATTGGAATGAAGTCAGGAAAAGCTGCACTGGTAAATAGACAGCTGAAAATATACAGTGGTAGCTCGGGTTACATAGGCTTCAGGTTACATATGCTTCAGGTTACAGACTCTGCTAACCCAGAAATATTACCTTGGGTTAAGAACTTTGCTTCAGAATGAGAACAGAAATGCGTGGCGGCGGCGCAGCAGCAGCAGGAGGCCCCATTAGCTACCAAAGTGGTGCTTCAGGTTAAGAACAGTTTCAGGTTAAGAACGGACCTCCAGAACGAATTAAGTACGTAACCAGAGGTACCACTATGTGTGTGTGTGTGTGTGTGTGTGTGTGTGTGTGTGTGTGTGTACACACACACGCACACAAATAAAGATGTATTCGATGGATGAAAGGATATATGATTTTGGACATGATTGAGAATCACATAGCCAGGGACGGAGAACTTTAAAGCATTAAGATCAGAATGTGGAAAATATGAAAACAACGAGAAGAGGCAGGAACGAAGATATTGGAGATATTCTTCAGAGGTCCAGACTATGGGGAGCACCAAAAAATTAATAATTAACCATTTGGACTGTAATTTGGTCATGTGTTTTTTTTTAGTTTATTGTTTGTAATTGGATTATGATGTGGATATGTTGATTGGCTGTTTTTATTGGAAAATCAATTTAAATTTTTTTTTTTAAAGGAAGTGTCATCTAGTCCAACCCTTTTCAGTGCAGATTCCTCTGGCTCTTTGGTCCTGCCCGTTGTGCGTACAGCTATAGGAAACATAAGGTAAAGGGACCCCTGACCATTAGGTCCAGTCGTGACCGACTCTGGGGTTGTGGCGCTCATCTCGCTTTACTGGCCAAGGGAGCTGGCGTACAGCTTCCGGGTCATGTGGCTAGCATGACTAAGCCGCTTCTGGCAAACCAGAGCAGCGCACGGAGACGCCGTTTACCTTCCCACCGGAGCGGTACCTATTTATCTACTTGCACTTTGTTTTTTGTTTTGTTTTTTCATAATGCATTTTTATTCATTATTCAAATTACACAAAAACAACAAAAAACGGTACACAATATACAAATAAGAATATCAATAAACTTATCAGCATACAAATAAATATACGTTTACATATTTTATTATTTTCCTTCCTCAAATTATTCAAAAAATCCTAAAAGAAAAATCGTAATGTTTCGAGCTCTACCGAGCCCTCGACTCCCCTCCACCCTTTTGGTAAGAATCAAATCAATTCCGCAATCACGCATTTTGCTTTAACCTTAAAAATTTATCATTCACTGTTAGGTTTGTTTTTATCTACTTGCACTTTGACGTGCTTTCGAACTGTTAGGTTGGCAGGAGCAGGGACCGAGCAACGGGAGCTCACCCTGTCGTGGGGATTCGAACCGCTGACCTTCTGATTGGCAAGCCCTAGGCTCTGTGGTTTAACCCACAGCACCACCCGCGTCCCTTTCATAGGAAACATAAGACATGTTAATAAGAGTCCGACAGCTGGATGAAGCCAAAGTCCCATCTATTCCAGCATCCTGTTTCCACAGTTGGCCAACTAGCTGCCCCTCTGGGAAGACTGGTGCGAGCATTTCTGTTCAGGTGCTCAGTGAATGTGCATTACCATTCTTTGCAGGAGGCCCAGATGATGGGACCTGCCAATCCGGCTAGAGGCTCTGAGGTCACTTGACAGCTCAGCTGGTTTAATTGGCAACCCCGGGCACTTTCCCCAGACAACCAGGTGTAGATGGCAATTGCTCAACTCCCAGTCTCGGTTTGGGCAGCTCCTTCCTAATTTGGCAGCAAAGAGGATGTGAGGTGTACGTCCGAAAGTGCTTGAGCGCCTATTGCCTTCCCAGAGAAACAAAAGGTGTATTCGCCCCAGGTCTACTATCAATGACAAGCGTCTACATCTCATGCCTTAGACGAGCCCCTGAGATACAAGGAAGACTCCAGCCCTTTAACTCAGACGGGCCTGCAGGGCTGCAATTGGGGGCTGCCGAGTGCCATGCGGGTTGAATCACATATTGGGGAAATCTGAGAGCTATAAATAGTTTCGCTTTTGCCCGAGGGTAAGAAGTCAAAAAAAGAAGGCTAAAAACACACACAAACAGGAGAATGAGCAAGCAAGCAGAGGGAAATCCCGGATGGACTGGAATGGGTGTTGAGGCTCCCCAGGAATGCTAATCTTTCTCTCAGCCTGAGCAAGAACGTTGATGGCAGTGAACCCTTTTTGACTGACTGACTGACTGATTGATTGATTCTATTCCTACGCTGCTTTTTATTCAAATAAACCCCAAAGCTTTACTGATTACAAACAAACAAAAGAGAAAAATAACATTGTGGAACATCACGAATACAGTGGCACCTTGGGTTAAGTACTTAATTCATTCCGGAGGTCTGTTCTTAACCTGAAACTGTTCTTAACCTGAAGCACCACTTTAGCTAATGGGGCCTCCTGCTGCTGCCGCGCCGCCGGAGCACGATTTCTGTTCTTATCCTGAAGCAAAGTTCTTAACCCGAGGTAATATTTCTGGGTTAGTAGAGCCTGTAACCTGAAGTGTATGTAACCTGAAGCATATGTAACCCAAGGTATCACTGTACAGCATAAAAGCGTACAGAATGCTTCACGAATCATCAGCTTAATGAATCATCTGAGGTTCCACGGTACAGTGGTACCTCAGGTTAAGTACTTAATTCATTCCGGAGGTCCGTTCTGAACCTGAAACTGTTCTTAACCTGAAGCACCACTTTAGCTAATGGGGCCTCCCGCTGCTGCTGCTGCGCCGCCAGAGCGCGATTTCTGCTCTCATCCTGAAGCAAAGTTCTTAACCTGAAGCACTATTTCTGGGTTAGCAGAGTCTGTAGCCTGAAGCAGGAGGCCCCATGTAACCTGAAGCGTATGTAACCCGAGGTACCACTGTAACTCCCTGAGACTCTCTCTTTCCACCTTCAGGGAACTATCGCTGATGTAAGAAACTTAGGCGGAGAGGCCAAGCTGGGTCTCACAGCTCGTTCCTAAATTGAAACGAGGAAGGAAATGGTTTCATCACTGCCCCCACAACAAGAGCTCTGGTTGAGGCGCCCACATTTTGGAACTTGCGTCTTGCAGCTTGCAAAAAAAGATCTTAACTTTCCAATGACACTGCAGATGTGTATCTTGGTGTTCCCTTTTTCTCTCTCTCACTGTGTGCTCCAATCTTACGGATGCGTTTAGTTTTTGCTACGGGGGTCCTGTGCTTACGCCCGAGGGGCTGGGCGAATTGTTGTGAAATGTGTTTGTGTGGCAAGACCCTCAAGCCAACCCCCCATTAGCATAAAGAAATTCACACAGACATAAATTTTTTGTTTATTGGGCAATTTTTTGGGCCACAACTTTATTGATTACAGGAAATGAGAGCGGTATTGGCTTAAAGGTAAAGGTAAAGGGACCCCTGACCCTTAGGTCCAGTCGTGGCCGACTCTGGGGTTGCGGCACCCATCTCGCTTTATTGGCCGAGGGAGCCGGCGTACAGCATGACTAAGCCGCTTCTGGCAAACCAGAGCAGCGCACTGAAAAGCTGTTTACCTTCCCGCTGGAGCACTACCTATTTATCTACATGCTTTCGAACTGCTAGGTTGGCAGGAGCAGGGACCGAACAACAAGCACTCACCCCATCACGGGGATTCAAACTGCCGACCTTCTGATCGGCAAGTCCTAGGTTCTGTGGTTTAACCCACAGCGCCACCCGCGTCCCTGGTATTGACTTAAGCATTGGCAAAAGACTATATCTTACTCCTGCCCCCTTTGCAGGAAGTCTGTAAGGGTAAACCACCCAAAGGGAAACTGCTTTGGGGGAACCCGCCTGCATCTCCCCTGGTGTTCCCAGAGGCCTGGCATGGCCCTAGCCCCTCAAGCGGACTTCGGACAAGATGCAGGCCCTGGATTCCTTTAACGGAATACCCTTGAACAGTGATGGGGCAGGCGATGGCTGACTTGCCCTCCCCCATTCAACAATAAGCCAATGCCTAACTGCCAAACCTTACAAAGTTGTGACGATTGCTAAGAGGTGGGCAAAAACCAAGTGGCCCGTGCCAATTCGCCAGATGGAAAAATTCCTACCTGGTCCCTGACCCAAGGCCAACCAAAGCAAGGCTAAAAGACACTTAAATTAAAGGGAGGGTGGGAGGGTGTTTGGCAGCGCGAAGCAGGTGCTTGGCACACGTCATGCTGCCGCTTTTATACAATCCCCCGCAATCACCCATTCAAATTGATTGGGCAATACCCCTGGGTGATCATGGTGCCACCCTGGCATGAGTGTGATGGCTCCACCGACACCAGGGTGGGTGGGGGGACCGGGTTGAGGGCCTGCCTGTTAAGTTGTAGAGTCGATGGATGGAACACAGTGCTCTAGCCAGAACAGTCATCTCTGAATTGGGTCTGATTTCGCTCAGTGTTTCAGCTCAGTGATTCAGCTCCGCTCAGAGGGCGGCCGCCTCTGGCTGTGCTCTGTTGTCCATCCATCCCATCCTTGTCGCCAGAGTTAAGTTGTGGGTGAACATATCAGACGACACAGCGATTCTTCAAACAGCTCTTGTTTGTTCACAGGCCAGAACTGAGAGCCAGTGTGGTGTAGTGGTTAAGAGCGGTGGACTTGTAATCTGGGGAACCGGGTTCGCTTCCCCGCTCCTCCACATGCAGCTGCTGGGTGACCTTGGGCCAGTCACACTTCTCTGAAGTCTCTCAGCCCCACTCACCTCACAGAGTGTTTGTTGTGGGGGAGGAAGGGAAAGGAGAATGTTAGCCGCTTTGAGACTCCTTAAAGGGAGTGAAAGGCGGGATATCAAATCCAAACTCCTCCTCCTCCTCTTCTTCTTCTTCTTCTTCCACAGTGGTACCTCGGAGGTCCTTTCTTAACCTGAAACTGTTCTTAACCTGTAGTACCACTTTACCTCCCGCTCCTGCCACGTTGCTGCCGCCACACGATTTCTGTTCTCATCCTGAAGCAAAGTTCTTAACCTGAGGTACTATTTCTGGGTTAGCGGAGTCTGTAACCTGAAGCATCTGTAACTTGAAGCGTCTGTAACCCGAGGTACCACTGTACATCATAGGAGCCTACACAACACAAAACACTGTTGCATTAGTTTTTTATCTCATATTTTGGAAATGTACATCCAGTTGTTTCTGTCTTTTATAAATTTTTTGGGGGCCCCCAAGAGAGTGGGGCCCTAAGCTGTAGCTTGTTTAGCTTATACGTAAACCCGGCACCGGTGTCACCCACGTTGGTTTTTCAACTATCAGACCGGGCATTGCAAAGCGCTGTCTGCTGATTACCTTGGTTGATGGGTGTGTTGCTTAATTGCCCTGGGAAATTTTCAAAGCTGCCTGGAATTGCCCTATAAGGACCTGTCAATCTGTCAAGAAAAGAGCCTGTGGCATGTGGTTTTCCTTATCTGATCCCTGAAGAGGCCAGTGTGACTCATTAAAATGCCGGCTTCCTGCTCCAGGCCACCGCCGCATGCTGCAAGCCAAGACGCACAACAGTTCGTCCGGCATTGTCATGGCATCGGCCATGAGTTCTGCTAGTCCTGACTGCCTCATCCATCGTGATTTGAGTCACTTCCAGTGCTAGAAAGATGCTGCCTTGTGCAAGAACTCCAATGCAGAACTAAGATTGTACTAAGGTGCCAAAAGTGGCGTCGAAGGACCAAAAGGTGGTCCTTAGCAGACTGGGGCAGAACCTGCTGCAATAGTGGTGGCGAATTGATGAAAAATTGAGTTTTATATCAGGGTTTCCCAAACTTGGGTCTCTAGCTGCTTTTGGACTACAACTCCCATCATCCCTAGCTAGCAGGACCAGTGGTCAAGGATGATGGGAATTGTAGTAAAAAAAAAATATTGATGGAAACCCTGATTTGTATGGTCTAAACCAGGGGTCAGCAAACTTTTTCAGCAGGGGGCCGGCCCACTGTCCCTCAGACCTTGGGGGGGGGGCGGACTATATTTTGAAAAACCCCACAAATGAACGAATTCCTATGCCCCACAAATAACCCAGAGGTGCATTTTAAATAAAAGCACACATTCTATTCATGTAAAAACACCAGGCAGGGAAACATGCTGATTCCCGGATCGTCCGCGGGCCAGATTCAGAAGGCGATTGGGCAGTCCGGGAATCAGCGTGTGATTACATGAGTAGAATGTGTGCTTTTATTTAAAATGCCCCCACACCCTTCAAGAGTTAACAGAACTCTCTCGCCCAATGCTGCAAAGGATGTTAGCTTCAAGTTATGTTCCTTCACATGTGGTGGGAGTGCCCGTTGCTTAAAGATTTCTGGGCCCGGTTTTTTTCACCGTCACCTGCCGTCATGGGGCAACACCTTATACCTGATGCCATGTTGCTGTCCACAGAAAATGATATTGATCCAAAGCATAAAGAGTTGGTCCTTTTTCTCATGACATCAGCGAGACAAATAGTTGTTTCCGATTGTGGAAAAAACATCTCCTCCCACCATAGAACTGGGACCTAATATGTGTGGAATGTAGCACTTACAGAATACTCAGAAAACTATCTTTTGCAGATTACAGATTCAGCTCACACCCACAGGGCATATGTCAGTCTATAGCATCAGGAAATTTCCCCTTAGTGGTTGCTGTGACTGAGACAGAAATGAGATTACTGTACTATTGCTAACAAACGATATAGATCAGGCCATACAGTATGGCGCAAACCCCCCCCCCCCCAGACTGGCAAGCATTTACCTTTGCATTGCTTTATTTCTTTCAATTCAGTTTTAGAACAAAAGAGAAAGAATGCACACAAACCAAAAACCACAGGGATGATACACAAATGAGTAATGATGCTATATATGAGCCCATTTTGGTGTTCAAATTTCATATGCCGGTAAAGGCAGAGAGTTAGCTGTATCCTTCGTAGTTTTATATGTACAGTGGTATCTCGGGTTAAGTACTTAATTCGTTCCGGAGGTCCGTACTTAACCTGAAACTGTTCTTAACCTGAAGCACCACTTTAGCTAATGGGGTCTCCCACTGCTGCTGTGCCGCCGGAGCCCAATTTCTGTTCTCATCCTGAAGCAAAGTTCTTATTCTGAAGCACTATTTCTGGGTTAGTGGAATCTGTAACCTGAAGCGTATGTAACCTGAGGTACCACTGTAATAATTTCCAGCAAAATGTTCAGGATTTCCAGATCCACAGGAGGCTTTCAGGCTGAGAGGTTTTTTTTCCTTCTGAATGTTGCCATGTTCCACACACTTTTGTACCATAACGTTGAGTTCCTATTGTTGCTGGCATCCATCTGTCTGGAGGGACAATGGAGTTCGCCTCCGGGGGTGAAGTCAAACCACTGGGTTAGCAGCACCAAAGTGACCTCCCCGGGGTGCAAGACTGGGTAGTGTGTCTAGAGGTCCTGGGCTGCCCAGACAACAAGACTCCTCTTTCGGCCTCACTGATGTGGTCCAAAGGAAAGCAGAGCAAGATGTCCGGCACCAGCTTGGCTGAAGGAGGCGTACAAGGCACCATCCAATCATATTAGAGATTCCAGGTCCTGTGAAGTTTTCCATTTTTGCGCTGCAGAAATCCTAGCTGCCATGTTATTATTGCGGCCTAGGACCCACGTACCTACAGGACCGCCTCTCCTGGTATGCCTCGCTGAGGACCTTAAGGTCCACAAATGACAACAGTTTGGAGGTCCCAAGTCGCAAGGTGGTTAATTGGTCTCAACTAGGGCCAGGGCCTTTTCAATACTGGCCCCGACTTGGTGGAACGCTCTGTCACAAGAGTCGTGGGCCTTGCAGGACTTGACATCTTTCCGCAGGGCCTGCAAGACAGAGCTGTTCCGCCTGGCCTTTGGTTTGGACTCAGTCTGACTCTTATGTTTCCCTCCCCTTATGGTCTTGATTTATGAGCTACTTTTAAAATGAGGCTGCATTTTAAATTGCATTTTAACCTGTATTTTAAATTGGTCCCACCCCCCATTATGTTTTTACTGTGATTTTATTGGTGTTTGCCACCCTGAGCCTGGCTCTGGCTGGGGAGGGTGGGGTATAAATAAATAATAATAATAATAATAATAATAATAATAATTATTATTATTATTATTATTATTATTATTATTATTATTCAAAACTTTGTCGTCTGGCCACCCCATAGCTTTGGTAAGGAGAGCTGTGGTGACTTCTGAATGATACTTCTTAAATATACTGGAAAATTATTGGAACACTTCAGTCTAAAGTTTACTTATTTGATTTGATTCGATATGTTAATTAGATGTTCTTATTGGAAAATTAATAAATGCTTTAAAATAAATAAATAAAATTTACTTATTTGTGGGCACTTTTTTCTTTTTTAAAGCCTGGTTTCTGCATTCTGTCCTGCTTGGACACTTATATACATCCCATAAGTTTGCAGTGTCATTATGACAGTGCACTAGAGATACTTGGAGTGAGCAAGCGAGTGATGCAATGAAAAGAAAAAGAGGGAGGACCATAGCAGGTGGTAGAGCCCTTGCTTATTATGCTCAATGCCGCAGGTTCAATCGCTGACATCTCCAGGCAGGGCTGTGAGGGACCCCTGCCCAAAACCCTGGAAAGCTGCTGTTGGTCAATGTAGACAATATTGAGCTAGATGGGCCAATGGGCCGATTCAGTATAATGCAGCTTCTTATATTTTAAAGTTTTCTTAGTGGGATCATCTTAATAGATGGTCCTGGTTGCGGGCAGTGTTATGTACTGAAGTTCTCACCCTGGGCCAGCAGGGGGATACTGTAGATAGTTCAGGTCCACATATGTTCTGTTCTAGAGTTTGGATTTGATATCCCGCTTTATCATTACCCGAAGGAGTCTCAAAGCGGCTCACATTCTCCTTTCCCTTCCTTCCCCACAACACGCCTGCTGGCCTGCTCCTTAAAATGTCACTGGTTTCCTCATTTCTGTGTATAGGGTGCCTACATTCTGCATGGACTGGTTGCATGGCAACATGTGCAAATATATTTAGATACCTATTAGGTCCATAAATTACCATATAGCATATATTCAACAACAAAAAACACAGCTGGACATATAAAGGGCCTTATCACCTTCAGTAGCTGCAGGCCTCATCAAACCTAAATCCGGCCTTGGTCCCCGCTGTGGAAGGAGGTGTGGATCCAGAACTGGCCTCCATAGTCAGTTACGGACTCATTGCTAAAACCGTGTTTACGGAAGACAATCTTACTTGGCTACGAGGGAAGAGGAATTCAATTCAGTTCACATTCAAAGGCGAATCTACCTAATTCACATGTCCCCAAGCAATATGCAAATTAAAAGACAGCCACGCTTTCAAAGAGACCCTTCTCCAAGCATCGCAGTGCGGTTCTACCAAACAATGTGTGCAGATGTTCATATATTATATTCGTAGATGTGCATATTGGTGTCAACAACATACAAGAAATGCATTGTATCCGGTGAAATTGTGTGTGTCCAAGTTGCATCAAAAATGTGTCTATGATGAGAAATCCACACCAAATCGCTGATGAATTCTCACGAGGACAGGTTTTTAAAACAGAATTGCGGGTGTGGAAATGTGGAAAACTGAAGCAAGATTGCGGAAATGAGAAATGGAAAAAACAAAAACAAAGAACAACCAGCATGCTAATTCATCCTTCTCCATCCGTGAGCAATGCATCTTAAGAAATGCATGCAAAGCGAAGGAAGGAAGGAAGGAAGGAGAAGCCAGACAGGCCCCTTGGCAGGAAGCCAGCAGAGACGACACACGGCCCTCCGGAACAAGTTGCTCTTGAGGAGAACCAAACCCCAGTAGGGCTGGCATGGAGGTCCAAGTATAAAAGGCACCAGGTGTATGCCCCACTTGCCAAGCAACAATCAGAAACGCATTTTAAAGCAACGGATTAAACAGGTCCCTTCTACAATTCTCCTGACGTAATATATGGGAAAGATATGATACAATACGATAATCTTTATTGTCATTGTCCCATAACACCGGTCCTGAAAGACCTACAGTGGCTCCCAGTACGTTTCCGAGCACAATTCAAAGTGTTGGTGCTGACCTTTAAAGCCCTAAACGGCCTCGGTGCAGTATACCTGAAGGAGCATCTCCACCCCCATCGTTCTGCCCGGACAGTGAGGCCCTGCTCCGAGGGCCTTCTGGTGGTTCCCTCACTGCGAGAAGCCAATTTACAGGGAACCAGGCGGAATGCCCTCCCACCAGATATCAAAGAGAACAACAGCTACCAGACTTTTAGAAGACATCTGAAGGCAGCCCTGTTTAGGGAAGCTTTTAATGTTTGATGTCACAAAAGTCACAAAATATGCACTCTGAAAATCTGACCCATTGCTTTTTTCAGAGCATTGCATAGTCTACAAAGACTTTCAGAGACTTATAAGACTTTCGTTTGGTGTTTTCAAGAGAATCCCTCAAGAATGCATATTTTGTGGCTTTCAGAGATTTATAAGATTTCTGTTTATTTGGTTTTGCAGAGGGTGCATTTCATATATTTCATACTGTTTAATGTTCTGTTATAGATGATATAAAGAGTGTATATTGACATCGTATCGTTGTACTTGGTCATCGTGTTGCCTTGGATATTACTAAGCCACATGACCAGTCAGCTTCCCCCTATGCTTTGTCATAGCAATGTGAGTGGGGGATCCGTTCCCATGTTTTTTCTTCTCTCTCTCTCTCTCCCTCCTCTCCTCATTGAGGGAAATCCCTTAAACCAGCTGCTAGTTTGGTGTGAAGTTGTGCCATTGATGGGGATGTGGGCTGGAGGGATGCAGAGCATGATGCGCGTGTGTTGCTCAAGCTTGCGCCATCTACCCATGAGGACACCAACCTGTTTCAGCCAACCTTCTACTTCTGGCCAGTGAACCTGTTGCTTGCTCACCTGGTGTTCTACCAGCATAATGGGGCTATCAGTGTATCCTGCAGTTGCTCTGATGGCGTAACTCCAGCATGGGACCACTGCCTTAAACCAAGGCAGAAGGAGAAATGGAGAGAAGAAGAAGAAGAAGAAGAAGAAGAAGAAGAAGAAGAAGAAGAAGAGGAGGAGGAGGAGGAGGAGGAGGAGGAGGAGGAGGAGGAGGAGTTTGTATTTGATATCCCGCTTTATCTATGGACCACCGGTATGAAATTCACGGCATGTAGTGCCTTAAAAGAAAACATTATGAAAATGGTATACAGGTGGTACATGACCCCAGTCAAACTTGCAAAGATATACCATCTGTCTGACAATAAATGTTGGAAATGTAAGGAGGCTGAAGGAACATTCTTTCACCTCTGGTGGACATGCCCGAGGGTGAAGGCTTTTTGGGAAATGATTTACAATGAGTTGAAAAAGGTGTTTAAGTACACCTTTCATAAGAAACCAGAGGCCTTCCTCCTGGGCATTGTAGGCCAGAGAGTGTCAAAAAAAGATAGAACTTTCTTTTTATATGCAACTACAGCAGCAAGAATCCTTATAGCCAAATATTGGAAGGCACAGGAGTTACCCACGCTGGAAGAATGGCATTCGCAGCTGATGGACTACATGGAATTAGCCGAAATGACCGGCAGAATCTGAGATCTGGGAGAAGAGGCAGTGGAAGAGGATTGGAAAAAATTTAAGGACTATCTACAAAAACACTATAAGTTATATGAATGTTGAGAATTTGCTAAGTTTTCGGGAAAAACATGCTTCGGTATTGAGATTTGTAAATGATGGAAATTAAGTTATGATTTTGAAAAGTATAAATTACAGATTATATAACTAAATGAAAGTACAAAACACATAAAATAAGGTATTAATTTGCTGTTTATTTTCATTGTAAAGAAAGCAGGGGATGGAGGACGTGGGGAAGTCCAGTTGATTATGAAAATAGATTTGAAAAAGTGAATTTTCTTTTATAATTTCTTCTTCTTTCTTTTTTCTGTAAAATCGCTTTTGTTGTGTTATTGACGATGTATTCTGACCTTGGAAAAAAAGCAATAAAAAAATTATTAAAAAAAAAATGATATCCCGCTTTATCACTACCCTAAGGAGTCTTCCCGGTAATGATGTATGGAAGTGAGAGCTGGACCATGAAGAAGGCTGATCGCCAAAGAATTGATGCTTTTGAATTATGGTGCTGGAGGAGACTCTTGAGAGTCCCATGGACTGCAAGAAGATCAAACCTCTCCATTCTGAAGGAAATCAGCCCTGAGTGCTCACTGGAAGGACAGCTCCTGAAGCTGAGGCTCCAATATTTGGCCACCTCATAAGAAGAGAAGACTCCCTGGAAAAGACCCTGATGTTGGGAAAGATGGAGGGCACAAGGAGAAGGGGACGGCAGAGAACGAGATGGTTGGACAGTGTTCTCGAAGCTACCAGCATGAGTTTGACCAAACTACGGGAGGCAGTGGAAGATAGGAGTGCCTGGCGTGTTCTGGTCCATGGGGTCACGAAGAGTCGGACATGACTAAATGACCAAACAACAACAAAGGAGTCTTAAAGTGGCCAACATTCTCCCTTCCCTTCCTCCCCCACAACAAACACTCTGTGAGGTGAGTGGGGCTGAGAGACTTCAGAGAAGTGTGACTGGCCCAAGGTCACCCAGCAGCTGCATGTGGAGGAGCGGGGAAGCGAACCCGGTTCACCAGATTACGAGTCTACCGCTCTTAACCACTACACCACTCTGGCAAAGACCGGAGCAGGGCCTGCTTCTAGGGTTGCCATATTCCGAGGAGCAAAAAAGAGGACGCTATGATGACTCTCATTTTAAATACCCCTACTATATGTAGGCTATAGAAGTTGTCATATATTGCTGGGGGGACAGGCAGGAGAAGAGAAGAGGAAAGCAAGTCTTCAACCACCAGTTATGTCTATGTCTCCTCCGGAAAGTATACCTGAAGGAGCATCTCCACCCCCATCGCTCAGCCCAGACACTGAGGTCCAGCGCCGAGGGCCTTCTGGTGGTTCCCTCACTGTGAGAAGTGAGGTTACAGGGAAGCAGACGGAGGGCCTTCTCGGTAGTGGTGCCTGCCCTGTGGAACGCCCTCCCACCAGATGTCAGGGAAATAAACAACTATCTGACTTTTAGAAGACATCTGAAGGTAGCCCAGTTTAGGGAGGTTTTTAATGTTTGCTGTATTTATTGTGTGTTTAATATTCTATTGGGAGTCGCCCAGAGTGGCTAGGGAAACCCGGCCAGATGGGCAGAGTATTATTATTATTATTATTATTATTATTATTATTATTATTATTACCAGAGACATTTTGGCAAATGTAAAAAATCCACCCGGACAGAAAGTTCACCCCTGAAAAAGAGGATGTGTCCTGGAAAAAGAGGACACATGGCAACCCTGCCTACTTCCTTTGGACTGTCCCCTTTCCACCACATGACCAGCAGATAACATCTCTGCCCTGTTGGAAGGAACAGCTAATGCTGGTTCCTTCCTCTTTGGGGTTGGCTGTTTGGTTTTGTGAGCGCATGGTTCTTGGTTCTTGTTGGGTCTTAAACATGTTCCCTGCTCATTTGAGGACTCCCACTGAAAGGCAGGATATAAACATAATACACAATTTTAATTAGTATTTCAGCTCTCTGTCACTGAAGAGCTTACAGTCACCATCTGAGTTGTGTGCCCACTGCCCGGGAGGTCCAGAGCATTTGGAAGGAGGTGGTGTCGTTGGACGCAGAGGAGTGGTTGGAGGCACCAGCCGGGGAACCCCCAAGGGAAGAAGGCTCAGAGCCAGGGGATGACCATGAGTGGTCAGAGGGAGAAGAGGGAGCAGACTGAGAAGAGGAGGTGTCAGAAGCTGAAGAGGTAACAGGGTTTAGAGAGCAGGAAGAAGCTGTGGCAGAGAGCAGTTCAGAAGCAGAGGCAGAAGCAGAGGCTGGAGGTGAGAGAGGTCAAGAGGCAGAGATGAGTCAGGTTGGGTGTCTCCCCCTCCTGCTGCAACAAGCTCCTCTGCCCATTGGGCTCCCAGACCAGCAGAGGTATGAAGAGGGTGGAGCAAAGACAGGTGCACTGATGGAGTCTCAAATTGCTTGGGAAGGACCATGGGGAGGAGAAGACTTAGGCAACTGAGGGAAGGTGGGGACCTTCAGTCCCCACAACTGACTCATAGGGGCAAGATCTACCAGGAAGAGTTGCTTTGCTCACTTGGCCTGCCCCCCTGTTTATTTGAATAAAGAGTTAACTTCACTGACGCTGTGTGAGTTATTACTGACCTGCTCCTGGAACCTATCCCGGACTTGTGGGGTGGTGGCCGGCATAGCAGGGCTGCTATAATTTTGCGTTATGGGGTGGAGGCCATGTAGTGCCACAAAAACTTCTTTTCTACCCCTACAGTCTTGCCAACAAAGGTCCGTATAGTTAAAGCTATGGTTTTCCCAGCAGTGATGTATGGAAGTGAGAGCTGGACCATAAAGAAGGCTGATCACCGAAGAATTGATGCTTTTGAATTATGGTGCTGGAGGAGACTCTTGAGAGTCCCATGGACTGCAAGAAGGTCAAACCTATCCATTCTGAAGGAAATCAGCCCTGAGTGCTCACTGGAAGGACAGATCCTGAAGCTGAGGCTCCAATACTTTGGCCACCTCATGAGAAGACTCCCTGGAAAATGTTGGGAAAGATGGAGGGCACAAGGAGAAGGAGGCAACAGAGGATGAGATGGTTGGACAGTGTTCTCGAAGTTACAAACATGAGTCTGACCAAACTGCGGGAGGCAGTGGAAGACAGGAGTGTCTGGCGTGCTCTGGTCCATGGGGTCACGAAGAGTCGGACACGACTAAACGACTAAACAACAACACCCCTATAGTGCTTACAAATGACTCTAATTCCAGAGTACTGGGTTCAAAGTTGCTGATCAGTAGTCACTCAACACCGGTGTGATGACAAAATTATTTTAAAACATAATTTAAAAAAATATGAGAGGATGACTTCACGTGGGCAGCAGTTGTGGGGATTCCCGCAGCACCTGAGCACTGGTCTATCCAAGGATACCAGGTGCTGAAACCAAACCTGACCTGGTATGAGAAAGTAGTTTCTTATGCCCTCTGGTAACCAGGTCAGAAGCAGCTTAACGCAGCCAGATTGTGAACCGCCTTCAAAGGGTAAGGAAAGTACAAGTTGTCTAGTTGGTTTTGCCTCAGGCATCGCAAGCTCTTGTGCTGCCTTTGGAACTGGCTTCAGCAGAAAAGTCAAAGTACAGTTTCCTTCCCCTCCCATCAAGAAATATGATACCAAATATTTCCTGTAAGGGGTGTGTGTGTGTGTGTGTGTGTGTGTGTGTGTGTGTGTGTGTGTTGGGGAATCATCCAGTGAATCTTTTTGCCTGAAGGCAGCTTTCCTTGGGAAGGTGAGGCAAATTTCACCACATACAAGAGACAATGGGAATGCAAGAGGGGCTCTCACAACCATCTTTTCATACCTCCTGTGTACGATGGGCAGAATGTGGGTTTGTACATCTCTCCCACCAGGAGAGGATGACGGCAGTTTCAAATGGAGCAAATGTTGTACAGAGAGCCCAGTCTTGCAAAACGAATCTGCGTGCAGAAGCCATCTTCTGTGTGTGAAGCTGAAGCGGCTGCAAAGTTTGCATTTATGCACAAAATCCCATTGCGATGTTCCTCACATGCTAAGAATCTTTCTGCCTCAGGCGGCAGAACTCACAGGGGCAGATACGGCCCACAAGGAATGCCTCACCCACTGCTCCTACGGCGGCGGCAGCAGCGGCTGAGGCTGTTTTCTTGAAGGCCGGACCTCCCACCTCCTCAGCGGCCTCTCGGTGAATAGGAGACACTGCTGTTCTCCCAGCCACTCTGGGCGGCTTCCAATAAAGACCAAAAATACACTAAAATGTCACACATTAAAAACTTCCCTGTACAGTTTAAATAAAGTGAGATGAGCACTGCAACCCCAGAGTCGTCCGCGACTGGACCTAATGGTCAGGGGTCCCTTTACCCTTTACCTAAATCATACTTCTCAAACCAAGACATGATCCGAAACGCAGCTAGCCTTCAAACATCCGCACGTCTCTAAATTTCGCAAAGCAGTTCTCCAGCCGTGCGATGTGTGCAAGCATGCCTATACTGATACGGAAGGGGGGGGGGCATGTCTTCTTCACCTCCTTCTTCGCTACAATATATCCATTTATTTCCAATTGTCAATGTCAAAAGGGACTAAATCTATAAAATTCATAGAAAATCAACGTGCCAATTTGCTCAATTTCTCTAGGACTCCATGACACCTCCCCTGTCCTCCATAATCCCTCAAGCAAGGTGTCAAGACCCTAATCCTGTCAAATCGCTCTGCCAAGCCCTTCCTCCGGGCGATGCCAGGTGACAGACTATGCATACATGGACCATTGTCTTCTCAGGATGTGCTTATCTGCGCATATCTCCAGCTCTCTGCATATTCCCCCCTCCCTCCTCCATATGTTAATCCTGTGTGACCCAACCTCTTCCTAATGTATTCGTGATGTAATCTGTGTAACCCAACCTCTCCTTAATGTATTCATGATGTAACTGTGATGTATTTTGCACTGTATTCTGGGACATGGAGGGAAGTTTCAATAATTCATGTCACCCCTTTCTCGCTGTTCAATCTCGCCTTGAACCTGTTGCGCAATAAACTTGGATCTTCTGCAGTTTGCTCCTGTCTCCGGCTGAGCTCATTTTCCTCCGCAGGGACCCGCGGACTTAGTCCGACGAGCTGGGTGGCAGAGCAGCCTCGCACCCAGATTTTACCATAACAATACTCAGAGAAAGCCTGCCTACATTAGCATTCAACGGTGCATAATGGGGGAAATTGTCTGTAAATCTGCATATGAGGCAAAACTGCATGTTTGGATGTCTTTATTAGAAGAAAGTCACACTAAAATGATGACAAATTTGCACGAGGTTGGGTTTTTTTAAAATGCAAATTGCTGCAGAAATGTGGAGAATTAAATTTAAAACTGGGTGGGGGGGAAATGTGAAACTGAAACTGAAAGATTTGTTAATCTGTAACTGGAAGTCATGGGTTTGGTCTAGTTAGATGCGGCTCAGGGCCCTAAAGTACACATGAAAAGACATACATTTGCAACATGCATGAGCAGTGTTTGCTTCTTCTGCCAACACCAACTTAGAAAGCCAGCCTTCGAATACAAAGATTTGCAGGGGGAAAATGTAAGCTCACTTCTCTGCAAGGTCTATATTTATCACAAATTAGGGAAATCAGACCTCGAGCCTTCAGAAAAGGAAATGGGTACTTGCACGCCTCTTGGTTTTGGTTTTTGAGAGCCTTTCTGATCTGCAAACAGCAATCAAAACTTCAGGAAATTCCCACAGTGAGAAATCCATGGGCGGCAAATTTCCCACTGAACATCACGAGTGATTCAGGCAGAGCCTCACGGATCCGCCCAGCAAGAGCTCAGAACCTGAAAGGCGAGATATTGAAAGCTCTTAACTACACAGTTTTATATTCTGTAATATTGTCCCCGTCTACTCCACACACGGTATTTGTTGTGTTTACAAGTATCACTCAAAAATACAACAACAAAGACAGTATAAAGAGTACAATGAGAATGATTGGAAGACTCGTTTTGTCAGAAGTCTTTTTTATTTAAGTGTTTATTTAAGTATTAATTAGGAAGATTAAGTTTTTTTAACGTACGTAAATTTGCTTTTTCTTCTTTCTTTTTTCTTAATTGTTTTTTCTTTAATTTTCTTTTTGTAGATTTTGAGATTGTAAATTCTTTGTATAAGTGTGTGATTTAAATTAATAAAGATTATTAAAGAAAAAGAAAAAGAAAGCTCTTAACTAAATGCAATTTAAAGAAAACAGGCACACCATTCTCTGGTCAGAATGAAAAGGAGATGATCTTAAAAGAGATTGGTTCTGCTAAATGAGATGTGGATAGACTTTTTCGTTTCATTTCAGTATTTATGTGCCACCCAATAGCAGTACATTTGTTTCAGACAAAATGGAAAGTGAGATGAGTAACATAGAAACTGAACTCTACAGTTCTATGATTCCATGATTCTATGACTGGGACGAACCCAGGGCAAGGCAGAAGTCGCTGGCTGCCTCCTTCCATTCCTAGCTATAAGTCTCGCCATCACCACCCCCATCAATTAGATTTGTTAGCTGCTTGTTGCACAGAGATTTCCGAGCCACTTACAACATATTTAAAAACAACTCACCTTAGGGCTATGTTGTATACTATACCATGCTGCTTAGCTCATATTAATCATGTCATAATATATTGCATGAATGCAATTTTGTGACAGTGGGGTGTTTATTGGCGCCTCAGTTTAATTAGACCTAACTAACTTGCCTTCGGGACGCGGGTGGAACTGTGGGTTAAACCACAGAGCCTAGGGTTTGCTGATCAGAAGGTCAGCGGTTCAAATCCCCGCGACGGAGTGAGCTCCTGTTGCTCAGTCGCTGCTGCCGCCAACCTAGCAGTTCGAAAGCACACCAGTGCAAGTAGATAAATAGGTACCATGCGCTCTGGTTTCCATCACGGTGTCCCATTGCACCAGAAGCAGTTTAGTCATGCTGGCCACATGACCCGGAAAGCTGTCTGTGGACAAACGCCAGTTCCCTTGGCCTGAAAGCGAGATGAGCACCACAACCCCATAGTTGGAGCCGGCGTTCGTCCACAGACAGCTTTCCGGGTCATGCGGCCAGCATGACTAAACCGCTTTTGGTGCAACAGGACACTGTGACAGAAGCCAGAGCGCACGGAAATGCTGTTTACCTTCCCACCGCAGTGCCGACCTTCCGACCACAGTGCCGATTCGAACTGCTGACCTTCTGATCAGCAAGCCCAAGAGGCTCAGTGGTTTAGACCACAGTGCCACCAACTCCTTATCCCAATTTAAGTAGATATCAGTAGCGATAGGGTGCACAATATATGGTTTACTCCAGGCTCAGTAACAGGTAGCTATGGCATTGTTGTCAGCGTAAACTTCGATCAGACCTAACCATTGGTCATGCTGGCTGGGGCTGATGGGAGTCCAAAATACGTGGAGGTTCATGGGTTCTCTATCACTGAAGTAGACAGTAGGCTGAATAACTGGTGCTTTATTGCTGGTGTTCTGCAATATTCATTTCATACTTTTTTGGTTAAATCTATTTATGGTCATGAAACTTGTGTTTTGCTGTTGCTCTAGCTCAGGAACGATCCATTCATTCATTCATTTCAAGGAGTCAAAAAGGGTGAGGTTTTTTTAAAATTAAATAGTATCTCAGTTTTATTTCTTGGACTCATTTAAAGGTTACACAACCAACTTATAATAACAGTTGCAGTTTCTCCGCAATGTGCAAAAAAGGAGAATACAGCAAAATAAATATCCACATAAATAAATAAATAAGCAACATTGTTTTAAAAAAATCACGTCACAAGGTATTATTTCCCTTTTGAAATCACCGCTTTTGTGGCAATGCATGCAGGATTTCAACATGAAATACGCTATGTACCACGAGAGTGAGCAAAATCATAACAGCTCAGGTACTCTGGTGTCAGATTACATCTTCGATGCAAACATTACCAACCAAGAGAATTTTTATCCTCTCTTTCTCGGTAAACTGGGAGAGGACATTGCCCGCAGGGCCATCCTCCCCCAAAATTCAGGAGCAGTCCATGTAACATACATAATTACACCGGTATATTCAATTATTAACAGATATACATAGTATATATATACAGCTGATCTGAGTTTCTGGAGCTGGGTTCAAAGGAGCACAACTCCCCTTATTTTGGGTATTCGCTTATATCTCACAGAACCACATATCTCTGCCTCCCTCCCTCTCTCATACACACACACACACAAGCACACTCACAAACCCACACTCTTGTTTCTACTGGGTTATCTATATTTCATCTTTTTTTTTCCTGAATTGGTGTGACAAAAGAAGCACGCATCCCACATCCTTTCAGACTTCCAACCACACGCCCACTGGCTATATAAATAAATAAATAAAAATAAATAAATAGGGTTGATTAAAAATAAACAACAACAACATAAGTAACACTGTGTCCTATCTCCCCAGAGCAGAAGTAGCCTCCTTCACTGGGGTGCCAATTCAGGGTTCAGTCTCTTGTTCCTCATCCTCAAATTTGTATTTTGAATGATGGAGTAGGAGGACCAAGTGAGTTGTAACTATGGCACAGCAGGAGAGTCTTTTTTTTCTTTTTTTTTACTCCATGGCAACGATCCCAAAATATATCTGTCCCTGTTGGGCAAAGTCCAGATACTGAGGAGATTCGGTTTTGGACCACAGGCGGTCCCCTTTGTTCAACCTGAAGACTGCCCCCTGGTAAATGGATTCGAACCACAAACTCTTTTGGCCCTGGGCGGTTCTTCCGGCCTCACAAGCGGACTTGATGGACTTCAGCAACTCCACGTTCTTGTTGAACTGCGAGGAAAACCACGAGATGGTGTGGCTGAGCAGCAAAGGGGATTCCGGGCAGGTGTCGCTATGGAACATGACCTGAGAGTAGACGAAATAGAGTCCGGTCGAAGGCACCACGAGGGAGTTGTCACTTTTGTGCAGCTGCATGCCGTTCTCAAGTATGGAGGGCGCCACGTCTGTGGTCCAGAACAGTTGCTGGCCGTGAGCTCGGGAAGCTGCAAAGGGAAGGGAAAAACCAGTCAGCATCGAAGGTTCGTCAACATGTGCTAAGAGGCTTCGGCCTACAAAGTTTCGGTGTTAGTCCCCTGAAGGCAATTTTGGTTTGACCTAGCGCTTTGGTGGAGCAGAGAGTGCAAGGCCAATCCTTGCTTTGACAGGCCATTGGGCAAAACCACATTAACCTCGTGTGTGTGTGTGGCCCCAACAAACTCTGGCAGCAACTACATGGGAGAAAGGCCAAGCTTTGGCGTCTCAGAAAGGCTTAACGGAATGCTAAGCGTCCCTATTTTCCAGATACAGTCTCAGATTTACAGAAGCCGTTCCAATTTCTGATTTGATACCGGAATGTCCCACTTTTCCTTGGGACGTCCTCAGTGCTATTTTTCTAGAAAAGAGGTACCAGAACTCACCACAATCCCCATCTTTGTCCTCTTAGAATGACAATGGCGCCCACTTGAGAGCTACCAGAACTGAGTTCCGATTGGGAAAAAAAGCCCTGGGTGTTCCTATTTTCATTGGAGAAATGTTGGAGGGTATGGTAAAGGGACCCCTGACCATTAGGCCCACTCGTGGCCGACTCTGGGGTTACGGTGCTCATCTCGCTTTATTGGCCAAGGGAGCCGGCGTACAGCTTCCAGGTCATGTGGCCAGCATGACTGAGTCGCTTCTGGAGAACCAGAGCAGCGCACAGAAATGCCGTTTACCTTCCCGCCAGAGTGGTACCTATTTATCTACTTGCACTTTGACGTGCTTTCAAAATGCTAGGTTGGCAGGAGCAGGGACCGAGCAACCGGAGCTTACCCCGTTGCGGGGATTCGAACCGCCAACCTTCTGATCGGCAAGTCCTAGGCTCTGTGGTTTAACCCACAGTGCCACCCGCGTCCCAAGAGGGTATGGTAAGACTTCCCTATTTTCACCAAAGAAATGTAGGAGAGTATGGAATAGGACACCCCCATTTTCATCGGAGAAATGTTGAAGGGGACATCTCTATTTTCATCAGAGAAATGTTGGAGGGTATGAAATAGGATGTCCCCCGTTTGGTGGGTATGTTTCAGTGCTGGATTATGCAGGAGGCCTGGACTGAATGATGAGTCAGGCTGTGGGGAACCCAGATTCAAATGGAAGTTCAATGGCTAAGTTTCGACCAGCCATCATCTCTTATCCTAACCCAACTGGGCCAATATTTTAAAGCACTTTATATGCTCAACAACTCTGTAATCATTTGCTCACAACAAACCCCTTTCAAGCAGCTTAGAAAATAGGTCTCACCTAGGGCATGGGCAGCTGGTTTCCTGGACATCAGAGCTTGCACTTTCATCGTCTGCGGCAACCCTCCTGCAAAGACAAAATGAGGACAGACGGTCAAACAACGCATCCTCTCAACTTCCTTCCTTTAAAGATCCCACACGGGGCTGGGTTAACCTGCTACTGCAGCATTTTCAGTTGGCTGAAGAACCAGCATTTTAAAATCGCCTGGAGGTACTGATGGTCTAGCCCAGGGGACCTCCGGCTTGTGGGATCTAATGTGCATTTGACTACAACCTCAAGATCCAGCAAGTGTATCACAGTGCAAAAGGCATACGCTAAGCACATGGTGCCTCTGAGGAGTTGCTGAAGGTAGACATTGGTTTTGAGAATCAGAGAGGCTGCTGTACCCAGCATATGTTGAAAGAAGAAGAAGAGTTTGGATTTGATATCCCGCTTTATCACTACCCGAAGGAATCTCAAAGCGGCTCACACTCTCCTTTCTCTTCCTCTCCCACAACAAACACTCTGTGAGGTGAGTGGGGCTGAGAGACTTCAGAGAAGTGTGACTGGCCCAAGGTCACCCAGCAGCTGCATGTGGAGGAGCAGGGAATCAAACCTGGTTCACCAGATTACGAGACTACCGCTCTTAACCACTACACCACCTTGGCTCTCTCCTAAGAGCATGGCACCCTCCTAAGAATCCTGGGAACTGTAGTTTGTTAAGGGGGGCAGGGATTGTAGCTTTCTAAGAGTAAACTACAGGATCCTTTGGGGGGAAGCCATGTGCTTTAAAAGAACTGAGCCAAAGTCCTTGCACCCCGAAATCCGTTGCCCTGACAGAATGGGGGAGGTTTCTCTTAAGAAAAAAAAATGCTGTTAAGAAGAACTTACCAGAAAATGGGCTTCCCTTTTCCTTAGAGTCCTGAACAAAGAAAGAAATGGGGAAACAGGGTAAATACATTTGTAGCGACAACAATGAACAATACAGTGATAGTGCAAAATGAGCTGGAGCTAGAAATGTCCGATATATCGGAGGCATGTTTGGGGTAGCTTTCCAAATAGGCAGAACTACGGAGTAAAAAAGAGCTAAGTGCACATTAACTACCCTGCAGAGCTGCAACGGGCACATTTTTGGTGATAAGTCCCAGAGGTGATGGTGGGCTGAGTTCAAGTACATCACCAATTGTGACCTTGTGAACTTTTTTTAAAAAAAATTCAAATATCACAATCTTGGTTGTTATTATTTTTAATTCGCTGTGGGATCCTTAATTTTAAAAGCCCTTAACTTTTATAAGGCAACGGTGCGCATCCAGTGTGTGCCTTGGTTCTTCAAAAAGTCCCTAAATCTTTCAGCACCCATCAATGGGCTTGTTGGGAAGGGGGGAAGCAACTCAAATTAAAATCGCACGAATTCATTGGTGGTGGTGGTGATTGCCAACAGCTCAGAGCTATTTATTTTATTTTTCATTCATTTATTTTAATCCATTTGTAGCTCTTCTTTTCATCATTCAGTGATGAAGATAACCATTCCCTCCCTCTCTGAGGATTTAGATTCAGGTGTCAGCAAACTTTTTCAGCAGCGGGCCGGTCCACTGTCCCTCAGACCTTGTGGGGGGCCAGACTATATTTTTTTGGGGGGGAATGACAAATTCCTATGCCCCACAAATAACCCAGAGGTGCATTTTAAATAAAAGGACACATTCTACTCATGTAAAAACACAATGATTCCTGGACCGTCCGCGGGCCAGATTTAGAAGGTGATTGGGCCGGATCCGGTCCCCAGGCCTTAGTTTGCCTACCTATGATTTAGAACGTCTTTGCAAATTTCATGCAAACCCGGCAAATCTTTACTAAGGAAGACCAACCCCTGATCTCTTTCTACCTCTCCCACACACACACAGAGAGAGACACACAGAGATACGAAGATAGATAGATAGATAGATAGATAGATAGATAGATAGATAGATAGAGATAGATAGAGATAGATAGATAGATAGATAGATAGATAGATAGATAGATAGATAGATAGATAGATGATAGATAGACAGACAGACAGATAGATAGACAGACAGACAGATAGATAGACAGACAGACAGATAGAGATAGATATAGATGATAGATAGATAGATAGATAGATAGATAGATAGATAGATAGATGGTGTAGATGATAGATAGATAGATAGATAGATAGATAGATAGATAGATAGATAGATAGATGTTCCTTACCTGGGATTCAGATTGCTTGAAAGCGCCAAACTGCAAAAGCGCAAAGACGAAGGTGGCGCCCAGCAGCAGCAGGAGGGAGCAGATGCTGAGGCATTTCCAGTGGCTCTCTTTCTGCGGCTTTTCGCGCACCACCACCACGTTGCTCCCTTTCTCCACGTCGTACACCAAATGCTCGGAGCTCATAGCTGGCTGGTGCGGTTCGGTCAAGAGATGCGCTCCTGCTGCCGCCGCCTCCGTCGCCGCCTGGCACGAGGTGGAAGAAGGATCCAGGGAGGGTTTCAAATCAACAGGTGGAAAGCGACGGGCAGATCTTTTCTCCAGGCGGGTTTCAGCCACGGGTTTAGATCAAAAGAGGCAAGAGCGGCGAGTGGACTTTTGCCAAAAGCTACACCAGTTCGGAGGAAGAAGAAAAAGTTTTCGCAGGTGTCTGTTGCGCTCCTGCTCTTCTGCGGCTTGAGTTCGCTTTGTGAATGGGTGTTGCTTCCTCTGTCTGCCTCCTTTAACCCGCCTTGACTTCCCCCGCAGCTTGTTCGAGAGGAGAGCGAGTGCTTCAGCGCTGCTGCTGGCTCTGCCTTTTAAACCCTGTCCGGGGAGAGCCATTCAAACTTCCCCGCCCGCCCACAGCGCGAGGCTCCCAAGAGGAAGAGGAAAAATTCTGTAACAGAAAGAGGAAACTGGTAATAGAAAGCCTGCTGCTGACGGGGCATCCCCCAAAAAAGGCTCTCTGCGGCGGCAGCGTGGTGTTGGTGCTGGTGGCTTGAAGAAAAGGGGAGGAACCCATACACACACACACACACACACACACACACACACACACACGCCTGGCGCGCGCGCGCGCACACACACACATCCCTGGCACACACACACACACCTGGCGCGCGCACACACCCCTGGCACACACACACACACACACACACACACACACACACCTGGCTTCCAGCCAGGATAGGCTGTACTAGCCCCTAAACTGATTTTAGAACTTTGAATTTATTGTTATTCATGCTTTTATGCCGATTTTTATGCTGTTTCTTGTTGTATCACAATTAAGTGTTTTAAATCTGTTGTTAGCCACCCTGAGCCCAGTTTTCTGAACCGGGCAGGGCGGGGTATAAATAAAATTATTATTATTATTATTATTATTATTATTATTATTATTATTATTATCATCATCATCATCATCTTAGAGAGACAACAGTTGACTTGGTGTTTAGCAATTTCCCGTGTTGAAGGAGCAAACTGTTTTGCGGTACAATTGAGAGAATGGCTACAAACCACACATCACCATCATCATAAGTCACTGTATTTCTTGCCCACCCTTCACCACAAGTTCCCAGGGCAGGTTGCTATTATTATTATTATTATTATTATTATTATTATTATTATTATTATTATTAAAAAATCAGTATTGTAATAATTGAAAACAAGGCCAGAGGCAAAGAGGTGGGTCTTTGGCATTTTGCAAAAGAGAGGTACCACATGCATCTCTGTGGGGAGGGGATTCCACAGCTTAAGGGCTGCCACAGAGAATGTCCTCCCCTGGGTCATGAGCCCCCAAACTTCCAGGGGCGGGGGTGGCACATCAGATCAGATCTCATGCCTTTAAAAGGGAGAAGCCCAGCTGGGCAGGGCATTGAGTCATCCCTCCCCCTCCTTTTGACATTTCTCAGATCTAAAAGGTGCTGCAAGCTGACTCCTAGGGGCCAAGGTCCCTTCAGAGCCCCCCTTAACATATTTGAGGGGACTGTCCCCCCCTCCAAAAGTTGATGGGCATTGCCATTCAAATGGCGTGTATGCACAGTATCATGTGATGAATTATGCACAGTGGGGCTTACCTGGGCCACCCCAAATCTTTTATTCAAGCCGTACACTACTGGTTTCCCCAGTAGTGATGTATGGAAGTGAGTAAAGAAGGCTGGTCGCCAAAGAATTGATGCTTTTTGAATTATGGTGCTGGAAGAGACTCTTGAGAGTCCCATGGACTGCAAGAAGATCAAACCTCTCCATTCTGAAGGAAATCAGCCCTGAGTGCTCACTGGAAGGACAGATCCTGAAGCTGAGGCTCCAAGGCTTTGGCCACCTCGTGAGAAGAGAAGACTCCCTGGAAAAGACCATGATGTTGGGAAAGATGGAGGGCACAAGGAGAAGGGGACAACAGAGGACGAGATGGTTGGATAGTGTTCTTGAAGCTACCAGCATGAGTCTGACCAAACTGCGGGAGGCCGTGGAAGACAGGAGTGCCTGGCGTGCTCTGGTCCATGGGGTCACGAAGAGTCAGACATTACTAAACAACAACAACAAGGCTGTAAGCTGTACATTGGATGAAGACAATACACCAGCACCACACAGATGCTTGTTTCTGTTTTATGTATTCATTTGTTTGCTTACTCATTTTCACCTCCTCGCATTCTTCCATTATGGAGCCCAAGGCTGTCTGCCTGGAGGTCTCCCATCCAGACCCTGACCAACCCCAGACCTGCTTAGCTTCAGCAAGGTGGTGGCCACATGTGTCATCAGGTGATACCTTGAGACTGCTATGGGGCTACCAACCGTGCTGCCCTGTTTGGTCATGTTGTGCGGATGCCTGATGATCGTCTTCCAAAGCAACTACTCTATTCCGAACTTAAAAATGGAACGCATAATGCTGGTTGTTAACAAAAGAGGTTTAAAGACTGTCTCAAGGCAAATCTAAAAAAAAGTAGTATAAACACTGACAACTGGGGAACACTGGCCTGCGAGCGCTCCAGTTGGAGAACAGCCTTTACCAAAGGTGTCATGGACTTTGAAGACACTCGAACACAGGACACAAGGGAGAAACGTGCTAAGAGGAAGGCACACTTGGCAAATCCACACCTTGATCGGCTCCTGCCCGGAAACCAATGACCCCACAGTGGAAGGACGTGTGGATCCAGAATTAGCCTATACAGTCACTTACAGACTCATTGTTAAAACCGTGTTTGTGGAAGATAATCTTACTTGGCTACAAGTGATCGCCAAAGAAGAAGACCACCACCCTCACCTGAGGCCTTGCCTGGCACCAGCATTGGTTTGTTTTATTTTTAATCTGCTAGTCTCAGCCTTGTGATTTTGTCTTCTATTTTTTAATCTTGCAAACTGCTCTGAACTTACCGTAGTTCTGATGCAAGGCTGAGTAGTTATATGTTATGCTCTTTATCAGAGGCACTTCAACCTGGCAAATTATCTTGCACATGGTGCGCTCCGTGCATGCAGGTTTTCCCCAGCAACCACACAGCACTTCATCAAATGCCTATGTAAAAAACAAAACCTGCAGAAACATTAAATCTTTATTAAATGGTGGGTAGGGGACTATGGGATGCCATTATGATGAGGATGACGTTTTGCAGAAGCTACGGATGTAAGAAGGCATCGCTTTCCCCTCCTCCCTGTGTTCATTGCAGTGCTGTTTCTGTTCCCCTGTAGTTCGCCTTCTGCCCAAACCTGTGTTATTCATCACACTGTCCACTGTGACAAAATTAGGAAATTTGCGTAATTCATATCATTTGCATAAAGTATGTTGCCATGATGTTATTCCAACTCGATTAATTTCAGCAGGGGCGCCGACTTATAAAAAATATTGGGGGGGCCCATACCGGGGTCCTGCCGCTGGTTCGCTCGGGTAGCCGGGAGAACGCAGTTCGAGGTGGCGGTGTTGGGGAGAGACCCTCGCTCAGGGCGCCACTAGACTTGGCGGCCGGCGGCCTATCTGGGGGGTTTTGGAGCGTATTTCGGCGGAGCGATTGGGGAGGAGGGGGCTTGTTGCTGGATTCTTCAGCTGGGCCGGAGATCCGCTGCTGGGGGTCCCTGGGCCGAGTTGTGAGCACGGCCTGCTGAAGGGAGATCCAGCCGATTGCGCGACGGGGACGGCCGGGGCTCTCCGGCTAGGGCGCGCGGCTGGCTGGCTGGCGAGGGAGCAGGTGGGGAGGAGGCGGGGGTCCTCACTCTCTTAGGAAACGCACCCGCGCGCCCGATTGCCACGAAGTCCGAAGGGTGCGTGTGTGGAATTAAAAAGCAAAAACGAGATACGGGCAGGGCAGGCAAAGAGTTTTCCGCAAGAGGATGGAGGGCAGGTTGAAGAGAAAATCACTCAGGATGAGACAGTCAAATCAGCCATTATAAAATGGGCTCAGGATATTGGGTATAACATCATGTTTGAGGACTGGGAAAGGTTATGGACCACCGGAATGAAATTCACGGCATGTAATGCCTTGAAGGAAAATATTATGAAAATGATTTATAGGTGGTACATGACCCCAGTCAAGCTTGCAAAAATATATCACCTGTCTGATAATAAATGTTGGAAATGTAAGGAGGCTGAAGGGACATTCTTTCACCTCTGGTGGACTTGTCCAAAAGTGAAGGCCTTCTGGGAAATGATCTATAATGAGTTAAAAAAGGTATTTAAGTATACCTTTCCCAAGAAACCAGAGGCCTTCCTCTTGGGCATTGTTGGCCAGAAAGTGTTAAAGAAGGATAGAACTTTCTTTATGTATGCAACTACAGCAGCAAGAATACTTATCGCAAAATATTGGAAGACACAAGATTTGCCCACACTGGAAGAGTGGCAGACGCAATTGATGGACTACATGGAACTGGCTGAAATGACTGGCAGAATCCGAGATTTGGGAGAAGAAACAACGGAAGAGGACTGGAAAAAATTTAAGGACTATTTACAAAAACAATATAAGTTGTATGAATGTTAAAAATTTACACGATTCGGAAACTATAGCTTCAGCAATTAGATTTGGGAAACAGGAAATTATATTTTAAGTAAGAAAAGGTCAAAATCTAAGGTAATACTATGTTTAATTTAAGATATAAGTAACTGATGAAAAGTATGTTAAATTTAGAGGTATAGTATTTGAAAAGTACAAAATAAGGTACGAAACAAGGTAATAATTTGCTGATATCTTTATTATAAAGAATGCAGGGTAAGGGAGATGCGAGGAAGTCCAGTTAGTTATATAAAAAATGTGTTGAATGGTTGGTTTTCTTTTCTTCTTTTTCTTTTTTTCTTTTTCTTGTTCTTTTACTTTTTTCTTCAGTGTATGTTTCTAACTTTGTATTTGAAAACTTAATAAAATATTTATAAAAAAAGAAGAGAAAATCCTTTCGCTTTTCTGGGGCGCAGGGAAGTCTCAGAGCTGGAGGTTGGGGAAGGGACCCCCTTTGCTCTGCCCTCTTCTCCCGTCTTAGATTCGCATGGGGGTCCCCGCCCGAGCTTGCCTGGCCACCGGGCCACACAAGGGCCGCGCTCTACGCGGCGCACCTTGCTAGCCGCGCAGCTGTCCTCCGCGGCTGTGGAGCGGCCCTGCGCCGGTGCCCAGCCCCTCTGGGCGCCCGCTGCGCTGCCAATGACAAGCGGGCGACGTCGCGGGCGGGGAAGGCGTCGCTTTCTTTCCCGATCCTTCATCCTCCCAGTCTTCCAGCCCTTTTTTGGGTTGGAAGCTCGTCTCGTTCGCCCTTCTCCTTTCTTCACCCTGCGCACAATTTTCCACCCTCGTCTCCCTCCCCATTTCTCCTTCCTTCCTTCCTTCCTTCCTTCCTTCCTTCCTTCCTTCCTTCCTTCCTTCCTTCCTTCCTGACGGGCTCGGGCTTTGGCTCGGGCTCGGGCTTTGGCTCGGGCTTTGGCTCTGGCTCTGGCTCGGGCAGCCACAGCGTCGGCGGTGTTGGCGATCGGCGGCGCGGGGGGATGGCCCTCCCGGGGGAGCCGGCGCTGCTCAATGGGGTTGCCAAGGAGACAGGCCGGCCGCCCCCCTCCCCCGGCCCGGCGCCCCCCGCCGCGCCGGTGCCCGTTATCGAGCTGGTGCGCGCCGGGCGCCCTATAAAAGCCGCGGACGCGCCCACCGCCGCCCGAGATTATTGGGGGGGCTGAGCCCCCCCAAACGAATTTTTGAGGGGGCTCGGGCCCCCTCAGGCCCCATGGAGTCGGCGCCTATGAATTTCAGTGCAAATACATTGGAAAAATGGGGGGGGGGTACAATCAATTAAGTATCATTTGCTGACTGAAAGCAACAACAACAAGGAGTACTGATCGTATTTGCTGGGTTGATTTCCATTCCAGTTCTGATGCGAATAAGCAACTGCAATTTCTGTTCCTTTTTCTGTTTTCATCAGAATTCTCCAACATCCGTTACACAAAATCTGCATGCATGAGGAACAATGAGTTTCTCTGAACTGCACCCCATAGCTGCCTTTTACTGGACTTCACCATCTAGGAATCCTGTACCTTTTTCCTTTTTCTTCCGCTAGGAAGCAGAAGAGTGTTCAGAACCCGCCCTTAAAACACACAAATTCAAAAAGCCTTTTTTTTAGAATCAGTGGCTGTGTCTGAAGGCTGTCTGCATTTAAGGGGAGCAGGTGGCGCTGTGGTCTAAACCACTGAGCCTCTTGGGCCTGATCGGAAGGTGAGCGGTTCGAATCCCTGCAACAGGGTGAACTCCTGTTATTCTGACTAGCTTCGGCCAACCTAGCAGTTCGAAAGCACACCAGTGCAAGTAGATAAATAGGTACCGCTGCAGCGGGAAGGTAAACGGCGTTTCCGTGCACTGCTCTGGTTTCTCCAGAAGCGGTTTAGTCCTGCTGGCCACATGACCCGGAAAGCTGTCTGTGGACAAACGCCAGCTCCCTCGGCCTGAAAGCGAGATGAGCGCCGCAACCCCAGTCACCTTTCACTGGACTTAACTGTCCAGGGGTCCTTTACCTTTTCTTTACCTATTATATGCATCATTTCGGTTTCTCTTCAGACCTCTCTCAAAGCAAAATCCCAGACTAATCAGAACAGGACCAGCTCACGACAATATAAATACAGCAAGTAAACCATTGCTTTTTACATATTCAGCAAACAAATACAAAAGGAGTGAGAAAAATAATACTCCCGCCCCAATATAAATCATGTGTTGTTGCCTCCTAAGCAGTGACGCACAGTGGTACGTCTGGTTGTGAACGGGATCCATTCCAGAGGCCTGTTCACAACATGAAAAGAGCACAACTCACAGTGGCGCATCTGTGCACGCGTGGATTGCGATTCGCCGCTTCTGAGCATGCGCATGATGTCATTTTGCGCTTCTGCACATGCACGAGAGGTGAAACCCGGAAGTAACCCTTTCCGGTACTTCTGGGTCGCCGTGGGACATAACCTGAAAGAACGTAACATGAAAGAACGTAACATGAGGTATGACTGTACAGTGGTACCTCGGGTTAAGAACTTAATTTGTTCTGGAGGTCCGTTCTTAACCTGAAACTGTCCTTAACCTGAGGTACCACTTTAGCTAATGGGGCCTCCCGCTGCCACCGTGCAATTTCTGTTCTCATCCTGAAGCAAAGTTCTTAACCCGAGGTACTATTTCTGGGTTAGCGGAGTCTGTAACCTGAAGCATCTGTAGTCTGAAGTGTCTGTAACCTGAGGTACCACTGTATAAGTAATAAGAATTCAATAGAACGAAAGCTCATCCTATCCAACCCCCAAAATTTTTTGAAGCCTGGCTTGTATTTTCTTAGATCCCAGAGCCGAATTTGCTCCTTGGTTGGTAATATACATATCTGGTCCTGGAGGGCTCTGCTTGACAGGGGCTGAAGCATAACAAGAGAGAAGTTTACGTCTAGGTTTCTCGCATAAAGGCCAAGTTAGAAAGGAGTGGGAGACGTCCTCACCAGATTCACAAAGTTTTGGGTGGGTCTGAATGTTACTAAACCTCCCACCCTATTTATTATTAGCATTGGGACTGTCATCATCAGGGTGACTTACAATAGCATAAGTATACAAGATTAAACGGCGTTTCCGTGTGCTGCTCTGGTTCGCCAGAAGCGGCTTAGTCATGCTGGCCACATGACCCGGAAGCTGTCTGCGGACAAACGCCAGCTCCCTCGGCCAGTAAAGCGAGATGAGCGCCGCAACCCCAGAGTCGTCCGCAACTGGACCTGTCGGTCAGGGGTCTCTTTACCTTTACAAGATCAAAATCGGTGGAAACAACTTCCAACCAGAAGGATAGGGTGGGTTCCAAGGCGAGGATGTGGGGGTACAGCATTGACTTATCACAAAAACCGTACAATGGAGGAGAGAATTCCTGGGAGATAAAACTACCAAAACGGGCATTAACACCTGAGTGTCAATAGAGAAGGAGGTTGTCTTTCCAGCACAGGAAAGTAGAAGATAACGAGAAGTGGAAATGGCCGGGGACTGTACAGGCCACTGAAACCAAGGTGGAAATTGTGCTGGGTTTTTTGACACAGGAAGCACATGCTGGGATTACCTGCCCAGCTAAGGAATCTACCAGGAACTTGGATGTTCCCATCTCTCTGGCCTCATTTAGAACTGGGCCATCTTCTTCCAGACTGCAGGTGGGAGCTCTGTGCTTCTACATACAGACTTTTTTTCCATAAAAAGCCACACTAAAACAAAAAAACTCTATCGCACAGAAAGCTACCACATCAGGAAAAGGCTAGACATTCTAGTTCTCTGTGAGGAAGGAATTTTTTTTTTGCATGAAGGAGCCTTATGTCTTCCACCTGAAATCTAAAGTGATTCAGCCCAGAGCTAAATGACCACTCATGTCTGGGATGAGTACTAGGTCTAAGTATCAGCCAGTAGGCTTCAGGCGTGGTGAGTTTCACGCTCACTTCAATGTTCATACATGTTAAACAAACTCTTCACTGTTTATTTAGTGTTACGATATAGGGATATTATGCTTTTTTTATTACATATCCTTAAATACCCTCCAACATTTCTCCAGTGAAAATAGTGAGGTGCTTCTTCTTCTTCTTCTTCTTCTTCTTCTTCTTCTTATTATTATTATTATTATTATTATTATTATTAAATACCCCACTCATCTGACTGGGTTGCCTCAGCCACTCTGAGTGGCGTCTCATATATATATATATATATATATATATATATATATATATATATATATTTATAATAATACATTAAACATTTTTTAAAAAACTTCCCTATAAAGGGCTGCCTTCAGATATCTTCTAAAAGTTGTATACTTTTTTTTTTATTTCCTTGGCTCGAGGGTCACATAACTCCACACCCTCCAACATTTCTCTGATGAAAATAGGGAAGTCCTAAGGAAAAGTGGGAAATTCCAGGATCAAATCAGGAGGGTTGCCATATTTCAAAAAGTTAAATTCCTGATGCCTGTTGAGCTTTTTGGGGAAACCTACTGTTTTCCCCCTGTCGCCATTTTTCACACCCAACGTTTTGAGATGCTTGCTTCTCCTGACTTGAACTTGCTTTAAATTGTTGTTTTAGCTCTTCCAACTGTCGCGCTGTTTTAACGGGCTTGTTTTATTGTCGATATTAATTGCAGGTGTTTGGTGTTTTCACAAAATTGTTTTGTTCGTTTATTGCTGCTGCTGCTGCTGCTGTTTTGTGGTTGTTTTTAAACCACTTAGAAGCCACCTTGGCAATTGTTGAGGTATTCTTGGCATCCTTCTGTCTCAAGAGACAATGGAGTGTGCCTCCGGAGGTCAAGTCAAACCACTGCATTATAAACACAAAAGTGACCTGCCCAGGGTGCAAGCCTGGCCAGTCAGTGCATATGGAGGTCCTGGGCTGCCCCCGCTCTCGGCCTCACTGATGGGGTCCAAAGGAAAGCAGAGCAAGACGTTTGGACCAGCTTGGCTGCAGGACTTGCCAGAAGGAGGCATACAAGACACCATCCAACCGTCTTAGGGACTCCTCCAGATTTTTGTACGGTTTGCTCCTTAGCCTTTTCTTTCCCTAAGATATCCCACAAGGCAGCGGAGGTGTAGGATCAGAGTTTTCCTTATTCTGAGAGTTTCCCCAACTACCCCTCGCTTCCCTTTTGAGCTGCCTTTTGATCACTGGGCCCATTATTGGTCTCGCCGCTCAATCCTTCGGAGCCCGTCTTTGCATGCAGTGGGGGGGCCCTAGCTCACCCAGGGTTTGAGGCCCATGGGGAATGTGTGGGATGTAAATAAATTGTCTAAGACCATGCTAAAATTAGGAGAGTGTCTTCTTCTTCTTTGGCGATCACTAGTAGCCGAGTAAGATTGTCTTCCATGAACACAGTCTTAACAGTGAGTCCGTAAGTGACTGTGGAGGCCAATTCTGGATCCACGTGTCCTTCCACAATGGTTTCCGGGCAGGAGTTGATCACGGTGTGGATTTGCCAAGCGTGCCTTCCTCCTAGCACATTTCTCCCTTTTGTCCTGAGTTCAAGTGTCTTCAAAGCCCATGACACCTTTGGTAAAGGCTGTTCTCCAACTGGAGCGCTTGCAGGCAAGTGTTCCCCAGTTGTCAGTGTTTATACTACATTTTTTAAAGATTTGCCTTGAGACAGGATTTAAACCTCTTTTGTTGACCACCAGCATCACGCTTTCCATTTTTAAGTTTGGAACAGAGTAGTTACTTTGGAAGATGATAATCAGGCATCCGCACAACATGACTAGTCCAACGAAGTTGATGTTGAAGAATCATTGCTTCAACACTGGTGATCTTTGCTTCTTCCAGTACACTGGCATTAGTTCACCTGTCTTCTCAAGTGATGTGTAAAATTTTTCGGAAATGCCGTCGATGGAATCTTTCAGGGAGTTGGCATTTATAAGTTGTCCATGTTTCACAAAGAGTGTAATGAAATCCCCAAGGCCCACCCCTCACCTCCTGTAATATTAGTCACATTATAAACCCCTCACAGCTTTTTTTTTTAACAAACAAACAAATCGTAGCTAAGGGGGGGGGCATCCCTTACGATGTGAGCATTGGGTACATCATCACAAAAAATGGGTGATAGTTACATTTTGAAATTTGACCTTCGGCCAGACACAGTCTCTCAGCCTAAATTACCTCACAGGGTTGTTGTTCGCCTCCCCCATGTGCAAGGACACAAATATCCCCCCCACCAAAGAATTTCTCCCCCAGTTGTTAATTCAGATTGCAACTCCTTATCCACAGCCTTGTAGAGGACATGAGATGGGATGACTGCATTGGCTACCAACCCATGACTGCATTTGAACAATTGTGACCTAAGCAGCTCTCCTGGGCACTGCAAATTCTTGCCACGCTTTCTCGGAAGCCAGTATGCTCCACTGAACACAATGGGGCTGAGGGGACGGGCATTACGACTGCCACTGTGGAAGTGCGCAATGAGAATAGCAGAGGCTACAGAAGTCAGCCTGGGTGTAGAAATAAATCACTCATTTTGCCATCTTGGGTTTGCCAAGCCCCAAAAAATCCCAGCCGTTCTGCTACAATTACCTCACTGCAGGAATTTTAGCCCTTTCTTGGTTTTTACATCTGTCTTGTCAGGGCAGCAGGAAGTGGGACCAGTTCTCTAGCTAGTACTTTCAATTTCACCCTGGCGATTCCAAACTGCCCTCCGTTTTTTCTAAAGGTTTGGAAACCGAAACGGAGGAGAAGTTTCACCGCCTGAGGCAAAACAGCACATGCACACACACACACACACACACCCCACTCCAAGCAAAGGTAGATATGTCTGGCCAGAGTTATTTTGCCACCTGAGGCAGAATGTCCCTCAGGCAGCTCTCCCTCCCAATAAAAACACAACAGTGGTAAAGTAAATAATCAACAACCGGCTTCCCTTTTGTGACACCCAAAATGGGCTCCTCCTGAGGCGGCTGATTAGCTCTTCCTAAATGGTAGGCCCAGCCCCGGAATTCTCTTCAGAAAACCACTTTCTGCTCCATTATTTGATATCCCCTCGGCATTCTTCAAGTCTTTTGGTCAGTTCCATGCCATACCCTTTGCTCCCTCCAAAGAATCCTGGAGACTGTGGTTTGTTAAGGGTGCTGGGAATTGTAGCTCTGGGATGGGGAAACTGCATTCCCAGAATTCTTGGCAGGGCTGGGCCTGTATAGTGTGGATATCACCTTTCTATAGAAATATGGGTTATGATCCCCCAAGTGCTAGCTTCGCATGATGTCTATCCAAAGGTCCATATAGTTAAAGCTATGGCTTTCCCAGTAGTGATGTATGGAAGTGAGAGGTGGACCATAAAGAAAGCTGACTGGCAAAGAATTGATGCTTTTGAATTCTGGTGCTGGAGGAGACTCTTGAGAGTCCCATGGACTGCAAGAAGATCAAACCTCTCCATTCTGAAGGAAATCAGCCCTGAGTGCTCACTGGAAGGACAGATCCTGAAGCTGAGGCTCCAATACTTTGGCCACCTCATGAGAAGAGAAGACTCTCTGGAAAAGACCCTGATGTTGGGAAAGATGGAGGACACAAGGAGAAGGGGATGACAGAGGATGAGATGGTTGGACAGTGTTCTCAAAGCTACCAGCATGAGTTTGACCAAACTGCGGGAGGCAGTGGAAGACAGGAGGGCCTGGCATGCTCTGGTCCATGGGGTCACGGAGAGTAGGACACGACTAAACGACTAAACAACAACAACAGGACCTAGTGGTGGACATGGGTGCGTCCGAGCTTACACACACACACACACACACACACAGAGAGAGAGAGAGAGAGAGAGAGAGAGAGAGAGACCTTTGCACACAAAAGGAATTGACTGAGTCCATGCAGAAAGCCAAACTACCCGAGGGCGAAATTCCGCATTCCATGATATTGCAATCATTTATATCATGTCCTTACGTGACGAGAGGGGAATTTCACCATTATATTCAATGTTCATCTTTTTGTGACCAAAATGGACTCCTCCTGAGGCGACTGATTAGCTCTTCCTAATGGTAGGACCAGCCCTAAAATTCTCTTCAGAAAACCACTTTCTGCTCCATTATTTGATATCGCCCTCGGCATTATTCAAGTCTTTTGGTCAGTTCCATGCCATACCATTTGCTCCCTCCAAAGAATCCTGGGGACTGTGGTTTGTTAAGGGTGCTGGGAATTGCAGCTCTGGGATGGGAAAACTGCACTTCCCAGAATTCTTGGCAGGGCTGGGCCTGTATAGTGTGGATATCACCTTTCTATAGAAACCGTAAATATGGGTTATGATCCCCCAAGTGCTAGCTTCACATGGTGTCTATCCAAAGGGGAGGACTAGACCTAGTGGTGAACGTGAGTGCATCTGAGCTTAGACACACACACACACACACACACACACACACAGAGAGAGAGAGAGAGAGAGATCTTTACACACACAAAAGGAATTGACTGAGCCCAAGCAGAAAGCCAAACTACCCAAGGGCGAAATTCCACATTCCATGATATCGCAATCATTTATATCATCTCCTTACGCGGCGAGAGGGAAATTTCACCATTATTTCCAAGGTTCATCTATCCCACCTTCAATGCAAAGTACTCCCAGGGCAACTACCCCCGATAGATGATAGTTCTAATTGATAGATTGGGGAAGAAATCAATACAGTTTAAACAGCAACATCAGCGCAAACCATACCAAGAGACTAAGAATCAGAAGACCTGGAAGAAGGAAGCAGACTTGGCCTGACCTTGAAATGATGACAAACTGGGTGCCAGGCCTGTCAATCTCAGAGGCAGGGAGTCATCACTGACAAGGCACTCTTGGCTGTGTACCCCAAAGAATCGTAGGAACTGTAGTTTCCCCCCTCACAGAGCCCTCTTCACAAACTACAGTTCCCAGGATTCTTTTAGGGTGACTGTGTACTTTAAATGTGCTTGAAGTGCATGGTACGTATGCGACCTCAGTCCTTCTCCCTCCTGCCTCTGCCCAAGCAACTCTACAACGCATTGAGAGCACCACGTTGGCTATCCCTGATCTGCACCTATCTTGTAGGCTGATGCTTCGTTCAGGAACATGGGCAGCGATAAGGGGCCTGGAGCCACTTTCCCCGTCACCACTGAGCAATCCCCACCAGGCGCCATCTGTTTGTGAGTGGGAGACAAGAGTTTCTGAGTCACAGAGTATGAGAATCTGAGCCCCAGGCACCTCTCTTTATAAATTAAGCACTGATATCGCCTCTATCGTTAATCTACGGAGGTGTAGGAAGATGGCTGACATGGCAAAACATCACCCTCTGCCAGTATCAGTGGCAACTGCAATTCTGCAGTTTGAGTTCTCAAGCAAGGACCGTTCAGAATCCCAGGGGTCAGCAAGGTTTACCTCGCCTGGGACGGTTCACTCCAGCGGAGATCCCTCCGTGGGCTGAATCGCGAATTTCTGGCGTCTGCGTAGACACGATTTTAGGTATCTGCGTATGTGCAGACGTGATTTCCGGCACCGTGGAAGCAAGTCCCTGCACTGTCCTGTGTTGGTTTAGCACAGCGCGTGAGGACTCGCCGAGCAGGCGGCTTGGGGGTAGCTCATGGGCCGGTTAAATGACTCCCGTAGGCTGCTTGTGGCCCATGGGCCTTAGGTTGCCTACCCCTGGTTCAGACATTTTCCTGTATACAAACAGAGCTTAGGAAGTCAGCGTATACAGAGCCAGACCGCTCATCTCTCTATATCCATACTATCTAAATGGTATTGTTCTTAAAAAGGCTAGGGTCTGGTCCCATCCGCACCACACATTTAAAGCGGTATAATACAGCTAAAAAAAAAAAAAAAAGCAAGGTGATTTGCCAACAAAGGTCCGTATAGTTAAAGCTATGGTTTTCCCAGTAGTGATGTATGGAAGTGAGAGCTGGACCATAAAGAAGGCTGATCACCGAAAAATTGATGCTTTTGAATTATGGTGCTGGAGGAGACTCTTGAGAGTCCCATGGACTGCAAGAAGATCAAACCTCTCCATTCTGAAGGAAATCAGCCCTGAGTGCTCACTGGAAGGACAGATCCTGAAGCTGAGGCTCCAATACTTTGGCCACCTCATGAGAAGAGAAAACTCCCTGGAAAAGACCCTGATGTTGGGAAAGATGGAGGGCACAAGGAGAAGGGGACGACAGAGGACAAGATGGTTGGACAGTGTTCTCGAAGCTACCAGCATGAGTTTGACCAAACTGTGGGAGGCAGTGGAAGACAGGAGTGCCTGGCGTGCTCTGGTCCATGGGGTCACAAAGAGTCGGACACGACTAAACGACTAAACAACAACAACAACATACCGCTTTAAACAGTCATGGCTTCCCCCAAAGAATCTTGGGAGCTGCAGTTTGTGAAGGGTGCTAAGACTCTTTTGGATACCTCTATTTTCCTCAAAGCGCTACCATTCCCAGAGTGGTTTATTGGCCAATCCCTCTTCCCAGGAACCTCTCCTTTCCTGTTATCTGACCCCAGCATCTGATTTTGGCATCTGCACATGGACGGTCCATTTAGCCAACATGACTTAGTGTTTATAGCCACTGATAGGTCTGTTACAGGAAACTTCCTTATACTGAGTCAAACCATTGCTCCATCAAGCTCAAGAATGTCTGTGCTGATCAGGAGTAGCTCTGGCAGCAGATTTCAGAGAGCCTTACTTAGATCTCCCTGCCCCACTTGGAAGAGACTGAATCTGGGAGCTCTGCATGTGAAGCGGGTGCTTCACCACAGAGTTATATCTTCCCTCTACGGCCATGAATTCATCTTTGCACTCTTTCATTTTTGAAGCCATATCTGCACATTTGAAGAAGGCAGTTTCGGTCTGGCGTCACGTCTGGCAGTTTCGGTCTGGTTGCCACCTGAAGGGAAAGTTTTGGGAGCAGGCTGGCTGTCCTGCTACGAGGTGTTTGCCAGAAAGAGCAAAACTCTGGTTTCTTGCTTTTGAGCATTCAGCGTGTCAGTTCCAGAGTTCCTTCTTTGCAGGCCAAGCACAAGTGTTAACATTAAAATGGGGGGGGGGGAGATGTGCACTGGTCATTGTCTTGATCTGCTGCATATTAATCCAATTCAAAACTTAATTCAATTTAATGACTACCTCTTCGGCACAGGGCCAGTCAAAAATAATATGGAATGAAACAATGCAAGCAGACACATCACCTTGCCAACAAAGGTCCGTATAGTCAAAGCTGTGGTTTTCACAGTAGTGATGTATGGAAGTGAGAGCTGGACCATAAAGAAGGCTGATCGCCGAAAAATTGATGCTTTTGAATTATGGTACTGGAGGAGACTCTTGAGAGTCCCGTGGACTGCAAGAAGATCAAACCTCTCCATTCTGAAGGAAATCAGCCCTGAGTGCTCACTGGAAGGACAGATTGTGAAGCTGAGGCTCTAATACTTTGGTCACCTCATGAGAAGAGAAGACTCCCTGGAAAAGACCCTGATGTTGGGAAAGATAGAGGGCACAAGGAGAAGGGGACGACAGAGGACGAGATGGTTGGACAGTGTTCTCGAAGCTACCAGCATGAGTTTGACCAAACTGCGGGAGGCAGTGGGAGACAGGAGTGCCTGGCGTGCTCTGGTCCATGGGGTCACGAAGAGGCGGACACAACTAAACAACAACAATGGCTGCCATATTTCAGAAAGTGAAAATCCAGACAGAAAAGTTCTTGAGCTTTTAAAGTCAAAAATCACAAAAAGAATTGTGGTTTTAGAGCTCCCCACCCCCACCCCGGAATCACCAAAATTGCCACTTCCAATATGAGTTGCCATACGTCCGGATTTTCTCAGACATTAAAGCAATTCCCTCCCAGATGCAGTTCACCACGCTCAAATCGTGGATATGTCTGGGAAAATCCAGATGTATGGTAGCCCTAAATAAGCAGAAGAATAAATGTAAAAGTAAAAATAATAATAAACGATAAGGTTGTTCACAGCCCTCTCTAAATCCTCCTTATGGCAGTGTTTCCCAACCGGTGTTCCGCGGCACACTAGTGTGCCGCGAGAGATTGCCTGGTGTGCCGTGGGAGGGAGGCGGGTGAGTCGGGCGGCGAGAGGCGGGGCGGCGGCGGCGAGGATCCGCGTCGAGCCGGGGGCGGCTCCGCGGTGGTGGTGCCGAGGTTTCTCTCTCCATTCTCCCCTCACACACACACACAGGAAATAACACAGGATCAGCTGACAGGACCCGGCCAATGGGGCGGCGGCGGGGCAGCGTGCGCAAAAGGGAGGAGCGCGAGACAGCGGACGAGGAGGAGGCCGGCATGTCCGGGCAGCAGCAGCAACAAGAGCAGCAGCAACTCCCGGCGACGGCTCCTCAAGCCCCGGGCAACCCTACTCCCTCACTGGCCTCGGCCGCCCTCCTGCTCCACCCGCCGCCGCCTCCCCCGCCGCCGCCGGCCACCTCGGCCCCGCCGCCGCCCCTCCTCCGCCCGCTATCGCCGCCACCACCACAACAGCCGCCGCCGTCTCAGCTGGACCCATGCCTGCCGGGAGCGGCGGCGGCAGCAGCAGCAGCAGCAGCGCCCCGGCGCCCTTCCCTCACGGCGGCGACCCGGCCCTGCAGTGGCGTAGCGTGGGGGGTGCAGGGGGGGCCGGCCGCACCGGGCACAACATCTGCGGGGGGCGCACTCGCAGCTCTCTGCCCCTCCCGAGGTACTATTTCTGGGTTAGCGGAGTCTGTAACCTGAAGCGTATGTAACCCGAGGTACCACTGTACTTCCAAGTCAGCGTGCAAGGGATTGCAGGACCGGCGGACTTGGCGGTGGTTGCTGGAGCCTTGTCTGTCCTTTCAGCCCCGCACCCACCGCAGACCCCTTCCTATGCCACTGGTAGCTAGGCGAGGCGGGGGGCACTGGGCGCCACACCTCGGCGCCTGCAGCGTGCCTGAGCCATGCGTCTGCGGGCGAACTGTCCGCAAGCTCCGCTCTGGCCTCTGCCCACCGCCTCAGCCTCCCTACAGCTGAGGGGGAGGCTGCAGCGAGGCTCCACGCAGCGCTCCCTGCCATGGCTCGCCCCCATGGCACTCGCCCCTGGCTGCAGGACGCGCACGCCACCCCGGGCCCCTGAGCGGCTAGCTGCGCCGCTACGCTGAGCGCAAGGAATACATCCTCTCTGAGTTCGGCATCCTCTTCGTGGGCAGCGCGAACCGCATCTCCAGCTTCGGGTGGAACTTTGGCCAGGTAGGGGGAAGCCTTTGGGCGGGGGGGGGGCTGGAGACCGTGGTGGGGAGGGGTTAGGAGAGACGCTACCGGCGCCGTCCAGAAATGCCCAGAGCAACTGGAGCTCAGCTACGCGCACACATGCGCCCTCCAAATCCCGTTTCCCACCCCTTTCTCAAAAGAAGAGAGAAAAAATGGGTCCTGGGTGTGAAACCAAAGGACCTTTCCAGCTCCTCCTCAATTCCAGGTGTGGATGGCAATGCCTCGTGTCTCCTCCCCCGCGACCAGAGCACACTTCCTAGGCTGGTTGGACGGTCCCTGGGGGTCTTCGGGTTGCCATATTTTGAAGAGCAAAAAACAGGACACATTTGTCGACTTCTGCTTTTAGCTATGGATCAGTGGCCTAGCGTGGGGGGTGCAGGGGGGCCGTCCACACTGGGCGCAACATCTGGGGGTTAGTGTTAGGGGCGCAAATCCACGGGTTAGGGGGCGCAAATTACTTGCATTGCCCTGGGTGCTGACAACCCACGCTACGCCACTGCGGCCCTGAACGAGCAGGAGAAGGAGCTCAAGTGACGCTGCGCGCTGACGTCACGGGGCTGTAATGGTGGTGTGCCTCGAGATTTTTTTCATCAAACAAGTGTGCCTTTGCCCAAAAAAGGTTGGGAAACACTGCCTTATGGCACCAATCCAAGGGGGCCCAATTAAGCTGACCCACTGTGGTCCAACCTGCGTACCACTCACCCCGCTCTGGATCCAGTCTCAAATTAGTTCAGAGAGGTAGAATTAATGATTTTTTAAAAAACATCCCTAATTAAGCATATGTCCAGGAGAGTGGAGGAGACACTGTGTCTCTCCCCCCCCCCCAGCAGACTTTTGCAGTAAGGAAAGTGATGGGGAAAGTGCAGGAAGGCAATGAGGAAATCCTCTAGAAGTTGTGGGATAACAATCCATTGATGGGAAGTCATATCACCTCTGTGCAAACAAACCCAGGTGAGTGATCTATAAACAGAAGGTGTTATATAAGCTCCACAGGGAAATAAGAGAACAAATTAACAGTACGCCTCATATAACTTCCGACAGAGTTTGTGCAAAACAGTCAGGATGAACACTCTATAAACCGGTTATCTGGACACAAAGGAGTGGTTGCTGGATTCTCATAAGCTTTTCTCTCTTCCCTCTTCTGAATTCCATTTTCTATTCGCCCAAGGAGATCCTTCGTCCTCCTTGCCAGGGTAACCCGAGGGCAAATGACCGAAACAGAAACTGGGAAACAACTACGGCTATTAAGAAGGAGAAAGTACAAAGGTTGGCAGAAAATGGGGAGAGAAGGGGAAAGAGCCAGAAAGTGTGTGTGTGTGAAAAAATATATGAAAGGGGAAAGAAGGAAAAGGAATCAGAAAGCAGACATATTATTACATGTAGCACTGGCTGGGGGTGAAGATGGATCTTTTAAAGATACTAGTATGCGCCGGGGCTCCTGTTTAGCAGCCACTATCACTGGTGCTAAGGCAATTTTGTCGTGTTTGTGTGTCCTTTTGGGCTTCCCACAGGCGTCTTGTCAGCCCCTGTGAGAACTGGATACTGGACTATATATGTTCATATACAGATTTTGATATAGTATTACATCAGCAGAACATACTTCTTCTGCTTCAATACAGCTGAAGTCAACAACAGACCGCAAGGAGTAAAAACAGTAAAATGGCATTTTTTAAAAAACAAACAAACAAACAAACAAACAAACAAACAAACAAACCTGCATGTTGAAATGAAGGCCCAAGAAAAATTAAACAACCTAAGAAAATTAAAAAGTGTGAGATGTTTACTTGTTTATTTTTATTTCATAACATTTATTTTCGGTGTAATTGAAACAACACAAACAAACAAACAAACGACAGCACTCAAAGTGGTTTTTCTCAAAGGAGGTGAGCCACCCCAGTGAGGAAACTCTGGAGGTGGGGTGCAACCACTGAAAAGGCCCTGTCCCTCCTCACCTTCCGCCTCACCTCGGGCAGTGGAGGTTTCCAGAGACGGGTCTCAGAAGGTGACCAGGGCACAGAGGAAAGTTGGTATGAAACGCAGCAGGAGGCATTCTTTCAGCTTATCAAAGCAAATATATACAGTGATACCTCGGTTGTCGGACGTAATCCGTTCCGGAAGACTGTTTGACTTCTGAAGAGCAGTCGGCAAAGTCTATGGAGAAAACTGAAAAACATGCAGCGGAAGCCATTCGACTTCTGAGGCGCATTCAAGAACGAAAGCAATTACAGTGGTACCTCGGGTTCCAGACGCTTCAGGTTACAGACTCCACTAACACAGAAATAGTACCTCAGGTTAAGAACTTTACCTCAGGATGAGAACAGAAATCGCGCGGCGGCAGCGGGAGGCCCCATTAGCTAAAGTGGTGCTTCAGGTTAAGAACAGTTTCAGGTTAAGAACAGACCTCCAGAACGAATTAAGTTCTTAACCCGAGGTACCACTGCACTTCCGGGGTTTTTGGCTTTCGAAAACAGAAACGTTTAGCTTCCGAGGTGCTCAAAAACTGAGGTAGCACTGTACATCCTTCTTCACACCTCCCCTCTTCTCCATCTCATCCTGTCCTTGCTCACTTTGCCTGAGGTGGAGAATTGTGTGGCTACCATGGGAGGCAGCCCATGCATCCACCTCCTTCCAGTCCCCTTGCTCTCTGCTTCCTTCTGCTTCATCCTTTCCTGCCTTCCACTCTGGCACTCCAACTTGTTGGTCTTAGGCGCCAGTCCTTATTTGGAAGAGTACCATTTTGTATCTCCCTTTGGAAACAGCCTCTTGTTCCTTTTACTTTTCTTTTTATAGTTTTGATGTTTGAGCTAGAGTTGACTTAATTTGCCTACCGGTCTTATTTTATTGTATTTTTAGCTGCGGTCACAACGGGGTGAAGTGAGGCTTGCTAATGCGGTCTCTCATTTACATGCACTCGCCGTTCTTCAATGGTTGTCATCCCCGCTCCATCAAAAAGTTGTCTTTGCTCCATTTCCCTCCCCAACCCCATGGTGCCATCCTGACATTCAGGAATACAAAGCACGGTCACCTGCACAAGTTCCACGAATGCTCTGGGGCAGTGGCTACTCATTTCAAATGCAGCATGGCAGAGAACCTCCACAACAGCAAACCATGGTCTAATATACCTGAACAAGCGTTTCCACCCCCATCGTTCAGCCTGGACACTGAGGTCCAGTTCTGAGGGCCTTCTGGCGGTTCCCTCCCTGCGAGAAGTGAGGTTACAGGGAACCAGGCAGAGGGCCTTCTCAGTGGTGGCACCCGCCCTGTGGAACGCCCTCCCACCAGATGTCGACTTTTACAAGACACTATGTGACTTTTACAAGACACCCGAAGGCAGCCCTGTATCGGGTAGTTTTTAATGTCTAATGTTTTACCATTTTTTATGTGCTGTAAGTCTCCCAGAGTGGACAGGGTATCAATATTATTATTATTATTATTATTATTATTATTATTATTATTATTATTATTAATTATCAGTTGTGCCTCCTGCAAGTATGAATTTGGAAGGATTAGAGAGGTGATCCCGTTAATATCACCTTTGTGGAAATTTCATAGTTGTAGGGAGGGTCTATGGGGTAAAGAAACGCAGTGGCCCCATTAGGGGAGGGTTAATGAACTAATTAGGGACGCGGGTGGTGCTGTGGGCTAAACCACAGAGCCTAGGACTTGCCAATCAGAAGGTCAGCGGTTCGAATCCCCGTGACGGGGTGAGCTCCCGTTGCTCGGTCCCTGTTCCTGCCAACCTAGCAGTTTGAAAGCACGTCAAAGTGCAAGTAGATCAATAGGTACCGCTCTGGCGGGACAGTAAAAGGCGTTTCCATGTGCTGCTCTGGTTCGCCAGAAGTGGCTTAGTCATGCTGGCCCCATGACCTGGAAGCTGTACGCCAGCTCCCTCGGCCAATAAAGCGAGATGAGCGCCGCAACCCCAGAGTCGGCCACGATTGGACCTAATGGTCAGGGGTCCCTTTACCTTTACCCTAATGAACTAATGCCAGTGAACTGGAAGAAGCAAAGATCATCAGTGTTGAAGCAATGATTCTTCAACATCAACTTGTTGGACTGGTCATGTTGTGCGGATGCCTATCGTCTTCTAAAGCAACTACTCTATTCCGAACTTAAAAATGGAAAGCATAATGCCGGTGGTCAACAAAAGAGGGTATAAAACTCTCTCAAGGCAAATCTTTAAAAATGTAATATAAACACTGACAACTGGGAAACACTGGCCTGCGAGCGCTCCAGTTGGAGAACAGCCTTTACCAAAGGTGTCATGGGCTTTGAAGACACTCGAACTCAGGACGCAAGAGAGAAACGTGCTAGGAGGAAGGCACGCTTGGCTTGGCAAACCCTCACCATGATCATCTCCCGCCCAGAAACCAATGTCCCCACTGAGGAAGGACATGTGGATCCAGAATTGGCCTCCACAGTCACTTACGGATTCACTGTTAAAACCATGTTTATGGAAGACAATCTTATTCGGCTACGAGTGATCGCCAAAGAAGAAGAAATGAGCCAAATGTGCAGGAGGGTGTGTTAAAAAAAACCCCCAATACAGCAGGGTTGGCATACCACATTGTGCATTGCATGAAGTAATATGCATGGCAATTCAAAGGGAGAGCGGGCAGAGAGATTAAATCATAAACCCAAGATCTAATATTACATAACTGCACCTCTGAAGAAACAAGGCTTCTCCTCGATTGTTCAACATGGGCAAGCTACTACCATTACCCAAAGCTTTATTTTTAGCCTCTGAGGAAGTGACGCTTCTTCACTTCTGCTTCCTGGTTCCTCTGGAGAAACCGGCGGACACCCACTCAGTAGAGAAAGCTGAGGAGCAGCCGTCCTCCAGGTTCCCCGCGGCTTCCTGCTGTCTCAACCCAGGCCTCTCCCTAACTTTGACAGGAAGAGCTATAATTAGGACAGTCAAGGGTGGTTTTCTTTTTAGGCAATCAAAATACAAGGGCCTCGTGCACAGGGCTGGTAATAATCCGCTGTACTGCTGCAAAGCGAGAAAACTTCTACATGAAATGGGGGGAACTTGCTAGTCTGATTCTTGGTGCATTGCACTGATCTGGAAGGAGAGGGGAGGAAAGCCCAGAAAGATGAGGAAATTTGGATTTCGACCACTTCCTCCCCGCAACACTGGCTCTCAAATTAAGCCAGAGTATATTATCCCTGCTACAAGATCCATTCAGGAGTGGGGTTACTGGCCTAATTCTGGAGGCGGCGGGGGGGACCTTTGTTGTTGTTTAGTCGTTTAGTCATGTCCGACTCTTCGTGACCCCACGGACCAGAGCACGCCAGGCACTCCTGTCTTCCACTGCCTCCCGCAGTTTGATCAAACTCATGTTTGTAGCTTCAAAAACACTGTCCAACCATCTTGTCCTCCGTCGTCTTCTTCTCCTTGTGCCCTCCATCTTTCCCAGCATCAAGGTCTTTTCCAGGGAGTCTTCTCTTCTCATGAGGTGGCCAAAGTCTTGGAGCCTCAGCTTCAGGATCTGTCCTTCCAGTGAGCACTCAGGGCTGATTTCCTTCAGAATGGAGAGGTTTGATCTTCTTGCAGTCCATGGGACTCTCAAGTGTCTCCTCCAGCACCAGAATTCAAAAGCATCAATTCTTTGGCGATTGGCCTTCTTCATGGACCAGCTCTCACTTCCATACATCACTACTGGGAAAACCATAGCTTTAACTACGTATATGGACCTTTGTTGGCAAGGTGATGTCTCTGCTTTTTAAGATGCTGTCTAGGTTTGTCATTGTTTTTCTCCCAAGAAGCAGGCGTCCTTTAATTTCATGACTGCTGTCACCATCTGCAGTGAGGGGGGGACCTATAACATACGCCATCTTTTTTTGCCAATGTAAGTTCCTCTGGTTGCCAGGTCATATGAAAGAGCTGAATGGAGCTGCAAACCAGAGTACAGTGGTACCTCAGGTTACGGACGTTTCGGGTTACAGACTCCGCTAACCCAAAAATAGTACCTCAGCTTAAGAACTTTACCTCAGGATGGGAACAGAAATCGTGCGGCGGCGGCGTGGCAGCAGTGGGAGGCCCCATTAGCTAAAGTGGTGCTTCAGGTTAAGAACAGTTTCAGGTTAAGAATGGACCTCCGGAACGAATTAAGTTCTTAACCCGAGGTACCACTGTAAACCACCACTCCCTGTTCCTGCTCCTGCTCCTTCCCCTTCCCCAGAACACCCATTTTTCAGTGTGAGGCAGGGTTAAGAGACTGATGCCATGGGTGGTTGTGGCATTTACAATGGTGTAGCAGAGAGTTTTCCATACTGTGTGTCGCGACACATTAGTGTATCGGCTGCAGTGTGCAGGGTGTCGTGCGAACGCTCCCCGCACGCCTCCTGGGGTGAGAAAGTGGTTAGTTTAACCTCCGGTTTGCTAGTAAAACTGAATTACTGTGTCGCAAAAAGATGCATGTCTAAAAAGCGTGTCACCAGCATGAAAGGTTTGGAAAGCGGCGTCAGAGATCTTCCAGATTCCAAGTCATTCATCCCAGGGGATCTTTAGTTTGGATTGTCCTCTGAATAGGGCTATGAAATAATAATAATAATAATAATAATAATAATAATAATAATAATAATAATAATAATAAATTTATATCCCACACTTTCCCCCAAAGGAGTCCAGTGATGTCAAACGCAAAAGTGATAAAACTTTCAAAATATCCAAACATGAGGAGCCATGCTATAAGTTAAACTCAAAATGAATGCAATAACGATTCTAATAGCGATCCTAATTACTGGATGTGTTTAATGGCCTTCAAGTCTTTGTCATTCAATGAACCTGTTCCCAGATTCATGTAACAATATGCGAGGAAGACTCGTATAGATTGGGGAGACGTGTTTTAACACCTCCCTGAGAAATTCGCCAGAGTCACGATGGAAAGTGTGAAACGTCGTTGCGCTTCTCAAACCGCCCTGTGAATTAACGCTGTCCACTCTGACTCACAAGGCCGGCTCTTTCATGAGGCAAAATGTGGCAACTGCCTCAGGAGGCAAGGGCAGGGAAGCAGCAAAGTCACACACACACAAACGCACACAAGAGCCCTGGCTTGTTTGCCTTCCCTCGGCCACCCACTCAGCAAGGCTGCTGCAGCACAGGGGTTTCCAAAGTGCCCCATGCCTATTCCTCAGTCAGTTCTCCCATCACTGCTTCCACTTTCTCTCAGTTGAGATCCAGTTTGCTAGGTTCACTGATTTCAGACCCCGATTAAGAGGGAGAAGGAAGCCTAATGAAGGCACGGGTGACACCACACCCCGCAGTTTCAAATAGATGTTATATAACTCACCTACAAAATTGCAATTGGTGCTAGTACTGTAAGAAATAGTAGTAGTCGTAGTAGTAGTAGTAATAATAATAATAATAAAATTATATGTCGCCCATCTGACTGGGTTTCTCCAGCCACCCTGGGCGGCTCCCAACAAAGATTAAAAATACAGTGGTACCTCAGGTTACATACGCTTCAGGTTACAGACTCTGCTAACCCAGAAATAGTGCTTCAGGTTAAGAACTTTGCTTCAGGATGAGAACAGAAATCGCGCGGCGGCAGCAGGAGGCCCCATTAGCTAAAGTGGTGCTTCAGGTTAAGAACAGTTTCAGGTTAAGAACGGACCTCCAGAACGAATTAAGTTCTTAACCCGAGGTACCACGGTACATTAAAATGTCACACATTAAAAACTTCCCTGAACAGGTGCTGTATCTGCTCAACTGCCCATGTTGATGGACCACAACTTGGATGCTCCTGGGCCTCAGTGGGCCTGTACTTGATGCTGGACTGCATCCTGACTTTGGATTTGGATTAACCCAGAACCTCGTTTCCTGTTCCACGGGGCGGGTGCCACTACCGAGAAGGCTCTCCTTAGGGTTTCGGACTTTGCTTGGGCATGACACACTGACCAGGGGATCAGGAGCCTTTTCTTGCTCACTAAATAAACCCTGTTGCCTCTTCAGCATCTGACACTGAAAAACTCCAGTCGTACCTTGGTTTTCGAACAGCTTAGTTCCCAAACAACTTGGAATTCGAACGTCGCAAACCCAGAAGTAGGTGTTCCGGTTTGTGAACTTTGCCTCAGAAGCCGAACACATTCTGTTTGAAAACCAAGGTACGACTGTATCATATAAAAAAACCACACACCCACACAATTAAAAACAATTCCATATTTTAAAACAATTTCAAATCCAATTCAGATACAAACCAGCAAAGTTACATTTTCCAACTTGCTCTGCAACTCAGTGGGGTGGGGTAAATGTTTTATTTTCCATAAATGCTGCTCTTAATAAAATGCACAATTTTGTATTTCAGATTTATTCACTGGGTGGTGGAAATGAGAGGAATATCTAGAAATGGGGAAATCTAATAGGCAAAGGCCCTGATTATTTGTATGAACACATATTTGCATATATTATGTTCATTTGTAAAAGAGGATTCTTGCATTTACCGGTAAATCTTGGTCGCTGCTGTCCCCTGGTGTACATATGTAAATATTTTTGGTTTTGAAGAAATCTCTACAGTATTTTAAATCTGGAGTCACTCCTGCCCCCTGGTGGAAATTGATGGTGTTTGCACCCCATGCTTTAAAAAATCTACTGCTCACATTTCAGGGAAACAGTAGCAAGCAGAATCAAGCTATATAGGTTCTGCTAGTGTAACCTTCCCTCAACCTGGCAAGACCTAGTGGGAGGGCACCAGGTTGGCAAAGGCTGTGCTAGTTCATTAAACAGGATGTGCATGGTGTTAGGAACAGTTTCTCCTGCAGGAATGCATCCTGAGAGTCCAAAAATTCAGGAAGATTCAACACATTACTTAATACAGACCCTCCAAGTGTCCCTATTTTCCAGGGATGTCCCAGATTTAGAGAAGCCATCCCAGTTTTTAATTTGATCCTAGAATGTCCCTCTTTTCCTTAGGATGTCCCTATGTTCATTGGAGAAATGTAGGAGGGTATGAAGTTCTTTGACCCCTGAGCTGTCTGACGGAAAACCTGTATAGGGAATTTTTTTTAATGTTTAATGTTTTATTATGTTTTTATATATGTTAGAAGCCACCCAGAGCGGCTGGGGCAACCCAGTCAGATGTGTGGGGTATAAATTGTGAAATTATTATGGAACGGGGTGTCCCTATTTTCATCGGAGAAACACTCTGGGCGGCTTCCAACAAAATATTAAACTACTATAGTCTGTTAAATATTAAAAGCTTCCCTAAACAGGGCTGCTTTCAGATGTTTTCTAAAAGTCTGGTAGTTGTTTTTCTCTTTGACATCTGGTGGGAGGGTGTTCCACAGGGTGGGTGCCACTACCGAGAAGGCCCTCTGCCTGGTTCCCTGTAACTTGGCTTCTCGCAGCGAGGGAACCGCCAGAAGGCCCTTGGAGCTGGACCTCAGTGTCTGGGCTGAACGATGGGGGTGGAAACGCTCCTTCAGGTATAGTGGGCCAAGGCCATTTAGGGCTTTAAAGGTCAGAATAGAAAAGGTGCCAACTTTTTAACTGACCCCTGCCCCTATGCCTTTAAGGCAGCCCATTCTGCAGGCATTTAGGGGAATGTGGGTAATACTTACCTCATGCCATGAAAGAAAACTACAGATGCAGGCTATTGAGAACAGCCCAGCGCTTATGCGACGACAGCCACACAGATGCTATTAGCCCAGAGATGGAAAGAAGATAGTCCCTACCAAAGAAGAATGGCAAATTAAATTGTTGGATTATGCTGAAATGGCAAAACTGACTGGAAAGCTCAGGAACCAAGAAGACCAAAACTTTAATAAGGAATGGGAGAAAATTGTAATTTACCTTGGAGACCACTGTAAGCAGATGGAAACATTAGCAGGATTGCAATAACACTTGTAAGCTAGCAAGTACTACAAAGACAATGGTGTTATATAAAATGTAAATTACTGGAAAGGATGCAGTAGAAAAGGTTTAATAATAGTACCCACAGAGGGCAGGTGGAAAGTCCAGAGATTTGGAGGAATCTGCAAATGTGTATGTGAATGGTTGCATTGTTATAATTTTATATTTGCAAAATCAAATAAAAACTATTTAAAAAGAGAGAGAGAACAGCCCCAGGGCTATTTGTAACAGTCATTTGCATCAGAGTGGGCCAAAGATTGACCAGGAGCTACTGGTAGATGACTGGATGATATGCAGTACATGGTGAATATTTCTGATTTCCAACAAAGGCGTGTTAAAGGGGAGCGTGTAAGAAATCATGTACTGTGTGGAAACGATAGGGAGTTTTTCTCCTTCTCTTATAATCCTAAAACTCATAGACTTCCAATGAAGCCAGTGTTGGAAGGACAACTGAAATTATTTCTTCATACAGCACATAAACTGTGGGATTTGTTCCCACAAGTTGTAATGATGCCCACCAAGTTGGAAGGCTTTTTTTAAAAAAAGGATTAAGACAAATTCGTAGAGGATATGGCTGTGTTCTGCCTCCACTGCTGAAGACAACACTGTAAGCTCAGATAAGGAGAGATACGATTGGCAGATAGACAGATATAGGTAGCCCATCTAAGAAAAGGAAAACTCCTGCAGCGAAGCTAGTGCTCCGCTTTCCTTGGGCCGCATCAGCAAGTGTCAGGAGCTGAAGTTAGGAGCAGGTCAGCAACAAAACACTTGGTGCCCAAGAAGTTAACTGTTTATTCAAAGAAACCAAAACAGCCCAGGCCTAGGGATCATAGCAGCTCTCCCCAGTAGGTCTTGCCCCAATGAGCAGTCCCCATCTTCCCACTGCTCTCGAAGACTCCTCCCCCCGGGATCCTTCCCAAACATTCTGAGGCTCCTTCGTCTTGTCTCTCTTTGCTCCGTTCTCTTCATTGCTCTGCATGTTCTGGGAGATCAGGTAAGAGGGGAGCTGGTCGCAACAGCAGGAGGAGATGACTCCCAGGCTTCTTCAGCAGCCTGCCTCATCTCTGCCTTCTGTCCCCCTCCACTCCTGCCTCTGAATCTGGACTGCTCTCTACCACCACCTCTTCCTGTTCACTAAAACCTGTTGCCTCTACTTCAGCTTCTGACACCTCCTCCTCCTGGTCTGCTCCCTCTTCTCCCTCTGACCATGCGTCGTCATCCCACCACCAATCCCCTGGCTCTGAGCCTTCTTTCCCTGGGGTTTTCCCAGCTGGTGCCTGTTAGAATTCCTGCTCCGTGATTGCAGTCATGGGATTTTTATCTATCACATGACGGTGTATGTTTTGACTCCACAGAGTGGGAAGTGATGGAGACAGGATGTTTGTGTTACTGTGTTCCGTGAAGTGGGACTATTGTCCTTTGTTCTTTCTCTTAGCTGTTCGATGCTAGAGAGAGAGGGAGCCATGTTGCAGTGCTCCGTGAGTGTTTATATGTAAATAAAGTAGATTAGCCAAAATGCTGAGTTGCTGAGGTCTGTTACGCAACTGTGCAAACTCTGCGGATCCCTAAGTGTGCCGGTGTCGGTTGGCATCAGTCGCTGTGATGTTCAGGCAGAAGAAAGCTTATGGAGCTCCTGAACGATCGACCAGGAGGGAGAAAACATGCCAGTCGGGCATGTGTCTCTGCCAGGGTCCTACTCGAGTGTAGGCTGAACTCCTGACAGTGCCTCCCCCCCCCCTGCATCCAGCCAGTGCATGACAGTGAGGCCGAGAAGGGGGTCGTCGTCTGGGTAGTCCAGGACCTCCTAACAAACTGCCCAGGCCCCAGGGAAGCCACTTCGGTCCTTGCGACACAGCGGTTTGACTTCACCCCTGGAGGTGCACTCCATTGTCTCTCAAGGTAGACGGATGCCAACAACACTAACATTGCATATGTCTGGCCATGGAAACAAGCGGTGGCCTCCAGGAGGCTCTGTGGTCCAGGACATTGTGGAGTTGCCAAAGTTGCAGGTGGAAGATTGATGGCATGGGTAGGCAACCTAAGGCCTGGGGGCCGGATCCAGCCCAATCGCCTTCTCAATCCAGCCCGCAGACAGTCTGGGAATCAGCATGTTTTTACATGAGTAGAATGTGTGCTTTTATTTAAAATGCATCTCTGGGTTATTTGTGGGGCATAGGAATTCGTTCATTTCTTTCCTTCAAAATATACTCTGGCCCCCCCCCCCCAAGATCTGAGGGACAGTGGACCGGCCCCCTGCTGAAAATGTTTGCTGACCCCTGACTAATGGGTTTCAGAGAGCACTGCTGTCTCCTCGGAGTTTGCCTCACTGCCCTGGTATGCAGACAGAGGTGCATCTGGTATCTTCATTATTCAATACAGCTTTGGGCAAATGCTGAGGACGTACCTCTTTAACCTGGCTTTTGACACTTGAGATATATACTTTTGTAAAGGTAAAGAGACCCCTGACCATTAGGTCCAGTCATGGCCGACTCTGGGGTTGCGGCGCTCATCTCTCTTTATTGGCCGAGGGAGCCGGCATACAGCTTCCGGGTCATGTGGCCAGCATGACTAAGCCTCTTCTGGCGAACCAGAGCAGCGCACGGAAATGCAGTTTACCTTCCCGCCGGAGTGGTACCTATTTATCTACTTGCACTTTGACGTGCTTTTGAACTGCTAGGTTGGCAGGAGCAGGAACCGGGCAACGGGAGCTCACCCCGTCACGGTGATTCGAACCACCGACCTTCTGATCGGCAAGTCCTAGGCTCTGTGGTTTAACCCACAGCACCACCCGCGTCCCTTAAAGAGCTTTCCTATTGAATGTACATCCCACCTTTTTCTCCACGGAGTATATGGTTCACGTTGTAGTTAATCCCTACAATTTCTGGGTTTGTAAGTTGTTTTCAAACTGTTTTTAATGTTGTTGTGTCCCACCCTGTGACGGTAAGTGAAGGTTGGGAAAATTATTATTATTTACTCTTATTACCTCACTAGGCATATTTCCCCCCACCCGCTCAACAAACCAGCATAAGCAGCCATCCGTTGAATAAATAATGTTTACTATTTCAATTTCCATAATAAATACCAACATTCTCATCAATAAATAAGTAAGCGAGGTAGGAAAAAAACCTGTCATGGTATTGCAAATTCCCCTTGTCTTTATAAAGTGCAGTAGAACTGATTAACAATAAATACAAATATATAATATTTCAAAACATCACTTTCAACTGTAGCCTGCTGAGCTGCAGCAGGAAAACACAAACATACGCAGCAAACTCCACAGCGGTAACAAATTCTAAATTTGCAGCTCCCCAATCACTCGCAAACTGCAGAGTGGGATCTCATTGAGATGAGGCATCGAAAGAAAATCTTCAGGCCTTCTGCGTCTTTTCCAGTGAATTGCATTTTTAAAAGTTTCGAAGCAGCCGAGTATGAAAACTCCAATTCTGCAACTTGAATAAATTACGCAATCGATGGTACCCAGTGGTCAGTGTTTGCGTTACAGTATACCACACTCAAGGCCTCTGAAAGGCCAATCCAGACACGTCACCATTTTCCATACATTTATCAGCAACTCTTAAGAAGTAGGGGGGAAATCACAAAGCCTAAAAAATTCCACCTGAGTTTGGATGAGGGATGGATATTGCACGATCCACAGCACTATTATGTGAAGATTTAGGTTTCCTAGAGAGGTAGTTCACCGCCCATTTCAGAATGGGAATTGTAGCGGACACAATTGGTGTGGAGAAAAAGGCAGGGATTTGATGACAAGAGGTGGAGATCTTCAAAAATAGTTAAAAGGCCTTTGGGAGAAGGGAAAAACCACAACAGTGTGACTGAGAGAACAGAGAATAACCCTGTTCTCTTGCCCCAGTGTCTCCCGCCCTCAGATTTCCATCCCTGCATTATCCACCACTACTTTGAGGTACAGCGTGTCGTCTTTGAGGTAACCAGGAACCTCAAGATGGCTGACGAAGAGGGGACTCCCGCTGGCCACGTTGAGCCTCTGCCGCGGCTGGTGGAAGGAGACGCTGTGGGGATCCGGGAGGAAGGTATCCATCACGGGGGACTTCCTCCGCGTGGGGTCCAAAAGAGAGAAGGTGACCTTCTGCTGGAAAGGCCAGGGCAGGACGTCGTCGTAGGGCCCCTTGGCCAAGGCGAGGAAAAGCGAGACGTGGCCCCCCTGGCCAATGCCATCTCCGTCGGGGTAGAGCCGGACGCAGAGATGGTACCCGAACGGATGAGTGGCAAAGGCCGGGGAGTAGATGGAACGCTTCTTCCCGGCTTTGGCATCCTTCTGGAGTTTGGAGAAGTTCTCCACCTTCCACACCAAGGTCCCGTCGGTGCTGGCCAGCTCCGGCGACGCTGGTTCTCCAGACGTTTTTGGCACGGCGCACACTTCCTGAGAGGCCCTCATGAGCTTCTCGTAGTGGGAGCAGCAGCGCTGGAGGGACTTCACCGCAGCCGCCTGGCTGTTCAGCTGTCGGCGCAGAGACACCACTGTCAGCTCCAAAGCCTCCACCCGCATCTGGACGGCTTCCACGTTCATGGAAGGACCACCCTAGGGAGAGAGAGAGAGAGGAGAGAGTTTACAGAGGTTCCCACCAGGGCATATTGCTCCATTTCTGGGCGCAGGCCCACAACGGGCCCTGAGCTTGGTTTATATACCCTCACAATGCAGGTTCTCTTGAGGTGACTTACCATGACTGTGCTATTGACACTCCAGCAGGGTTCTATCTCTTCAACATTTTGATCTCCAAGGGCCAGGGGAGCCTTCTTTGGGGTTCCGGGCTGGGCCACAGGGGGGCAAGCGTGCTCCTAAAGCAAAAGAACAAGGCCAGAAAAATGAGCAAAGGTTGTTTGCTGCCGACTGCAGGATCCTAGATTACCTCATGTTCTGAAGCCTTCAAAGGGCATATCTATACGCTACAAAACATCCTGGCTTTGTATCGCATTCTATTGTTGGGAACAGCATTTTTATGAGGGTGGTAAGACATGCCTTTTAGAAATTCCTAACTCTGCTTTATTGTCATTGTCTTATGGATACAAATTATTGTTGTTGTTTTTCATTTCTTCAGTTTGCAGCCTATTGTTTTACTGGCGTGCCAATTGAACTGATCTTTGGTTTGGACTGTCCTCTGAATGGGGCTATGAAATAATAATAAATAAATAAATAAATAAATAAATAAATAAATAACATCCCATGCTTTTTCCCAAAGGAGTCCAGGAATGTCAAACGCACAAGTGATAAAACTATCAAAATATCTAAACATCATGAGCCATGCTATAAGTGAACCTCAAAACGAATGCAGTAACGATTCTACAAATTATTGGTTTGTTTTTTTTTCATTTATTCAGTTTGCAGCCTATTGTTTTACTGGAGTCCCAAGTGAACTGATCATAATTATTCTTTTTTAAAAATAAGTAATTTTTTTAAAATTAATTTTCAATTACAAAAACCAATCAAAATTATTCTTATCACCTCCCTCTAAAAGCAAACTTAGGTGGCGAGTGCTGCTGACAGAAATGGACTCAGAATGGCCCCATTCTGTGGGAGAACCCTGAGGTTTTACAAAATAAATAAATATGGAAGTACTGAATGTGCTCAGTTGCCACAGAATTATTTGTTTCCTTGTTTTTGTTAAATCTGTATACTGCCCTTAATCTGCAGCTCTCAAGGCCGTTCACAACATAAAAGAACAGCAAGTTGCAAAAGAAAAAAATGGAACACTGGAGCAACTGGCTGGCTAGAACCCTGAACAGGTTCGCAGGAGGAAGAGTCAGATCAATAATATTAGCACAGCTCAACTATGGACTTCTTTCTCTTTTTCCTCCAGTCACAGTTTCTTCCAACTGTTTTGCATGTGTTTTGTCAAATGCCTGAAATTGCCACAAGAGGGCACTCTAAGAGCTTTGTGCTCCCGTTTCATCCCTGGTCTTGTGCACTGCGTATTGTCAGGGAGAGGGGAGCGATTCTCTTCATTTAAAACCACTGTACCTGGTACGATTTCAGGGTCCCCGTCCAAGCGCAGTCAAAATTCGGGCAGGCAACTTGTGTGGCTAGAGCGTCGTTCTCTGCCGCTTTGTCAGTGTGGAACTGGAGAGAGAGAGAAAAGAAGGAGTCAATATGTTGGCCGCCAATTCTGACCCGTCACGGTTACCTCTACCAATACACTACAGTCCTAAAAAAGGTAAAGGGACCCCTGGCCATTAGGTCCAATCGTGGCCGACTCTGGGGTTGCGGTGCTCATCTCGCTTTATTGGCCGAGGGAGCCGGTGTACAGCTTCCGGGTCATGTGGCCAGCATGACTAAGCCGCTTCTGGCGAACCAGAGCAGCGCACGGAAACGCCGTTTACCTTCCCTGCCGGAGCGGTACCTATTTATCTACTTGTACTTTGACGTGCTTTCGAACTGCTAGGTTGGCAGGAGCAGGGACCGAGCAACAAGAGCTCACCCTGTCGTGGGGATTCGAACCACCGCCCTTCTGATTGGTAAGTCCTAGGCTCTGTGGTTTAACCCACAGCACCACCCAAGTCATACCTCACTACATTCATACCTTGGGTTAAATATGCTTCAGGTTGAGCGTTTTCAGGTTACGCTCCACAGCGACCCGGAAGTAACGGAATGTGTTACTTCTGGGTTTCGCTGCTCAGTTGCCAAAGAATTATTTGGTTCCTTGTTTTTATTAAATCTGTATACTGCCCTTAATCTACTTCTGGGTTTCTCTGCTCGCGCATGCGCAGACGCTCAAAACGCTCAAAACGTCACATGCATGCGCAGAAGCGGCGAATCGCGGCCCGCGCAGACCAGAGTTGCATTCACTTCAGGATGCAAACGGGGCTCTGGAACGGATCCTGTTAACATCCAGAGGTACCACTGTCCACATTACCTCTAACCATCCTTTGCTGACCAGGTGCCAGACTGATGTTTCAAACTACAACTCCCATCAGCCCCTGCAGACCGGGTGGGCACCAGGTTGGCAAAGTCTGCCTTAAACGCATCGCCCTCAAATTATGGCAAAGTGCACGGTCAGTGCTGAAAAGCAGGCACCGCAAATAGTGATTCCCACTTCCCTCTCTAGGGCGACAGTTGTGAACTCTTTTGAACCCAGGATTCACCCTTAACTCCAAAGGGACGACAGGTGTTTTTTCCCTGTTTTTCTGTTTCTGTTTTGCTGTCTATGTCTCTCTCGTACCATGTTCCTAGTAGACAGGAGGGCGAGATTTCTGGCCTTCATAGCCATACAGAAAATGAGAAAATGCTGAAAGGTTGTTAAGCAGCAGCGAAGGGAGTGCAACAGATTCTTTAAATAAACCCTCTCAGCCTTTCTACTTATGGAGCTCTTCTGAATTTCATCACACACCTCTCTCTCATTTCCCCCCTTTCTATATCTTGTGTTTCTCTTTAGTTCCTGTTTTTAAAAGAGGATGGCAACACAGGTGGGACCCATGCTAGGGGATGAGGCTGATCGCAGGACAGCGCCAGGTAACATCCATACCTGAACCATGCCTTGGCTCTTAGAGGGAATTTAGTGAGAGGGAATTTAGTGACCATTCATTTATGGGTTTCTTGCTATTTGGGACTGAGACTGACTGGTCTTATTATCATTTTCTTCTTGTTAAATTTGTTCGTTGCTTTCCGCAAAAGAGAGTCCAAAAGTGATTGACTGGGATTTGCCAAGATGGCAACAACAACAACATATCGCTTTAAGAACCAAAAGCCCAGGAAAACCCAAATGCTTCTTGTTCCAGAACATCATGTTACTACAACTCACCTGTTTGGGGCTCAGCCCCTTCTTACAAGTCCGGCAGGCCACCCTGTCTGTGTCCCTGTGGAAAGAAAGAGGACAGAAAATTGAGCAGGATGAACCCTGAGAAACAGAAAGGGGGCGTAACCCACAATAAGGTTTTGTCGTAATAAATTTTCTATTCTTTAAAGGCACCACAAGCCTCTTTTCCTGCAAGGCACTACTAACATGGGCTTCCCCCTCTGAAAACTACATTTTGAATCTCTTTCTCTCTGTCTTTCATACACACCCTCCAAATTTTATTGATTAAATATACATCCCACCCTTCCTGCCAGGGAATAGGGTATAGGGCAGTATATAAATTCAGTAAATAATAATAATTTATAATAATAATAATAATAATAATAATAATAATAATAATAATAATAAATAAATAAATAAATAAAACTTAAAAAACTAAAAATAAAACTGAAAATAAAAGAAACACATATTTGATGCATTTGAAACATAGCTACTTCCATCTTCTCTTCCTTGTGTCCTCTGCTAACTTATTCTTCCTCCCCACATATGCGAAGCAGCCGTTCATCATCGAGATTAATGCCATCCATTGGTTAAGTCATTAGTATTGTGGATACCGTGCATTATACTCATTTGTCACAATTATATACTGCACTTGTCCACGAAGCTCAGGGCAGCGTGCATAATGGTTCTCTATCTGGGCCCCTCTTTTATACCCGCAACAATTATGTGAGATAGTTACGGCTGAACTGAGTGGCTCAAGATCACCAAGGGAGCACAGGGCCGTCTTAAGCATATCCGGCGCCTTTGGGGAACAGTTTTCCAGGAGATGAAGTGGGGTGCATAAAGAGAGAGGGCTCAGAAACTCTTGTGGATACTGAAGAGTGGAATCGGCTCCCCAAGACGCTTTAGCGCTGCTCAGATTTACAAAAGCTGCAAGCCATCACCTGCCACCAGCATAATTCAAGAGCCACAGGCCCCCTAGACTACCATGCGTCAACATCTTGCTTACGCACAAGCACAGCTGAATCAGAATATGACAACAACAACAACATTTGAGGTGCTCGAGGAATAAACACAGCTGTGCCAATATGGCTTGGCATCTATCCCCACTCCCTGAGAAAACAGAAAAGCAAACTGAAATATTGCAAACTGGAGAGAAACCTGACTCTCACACCCTATTAAAAGAAACAAAGTGAGTCTTCTGTTTAAATTACGTTTCTAGAACGCATCACAAATCTGTCGTTGCCCATTGAAACTGGCCCCCGACCAATTAACGGGTCGCAGCCTAAAAACACTAAGTCCAATAAAAGTGGGTGCTTCGTTCCCAGGAAATACAAAACACAAGCCAGGATCAGGCCAAGGGTCCATTGCCTTTGATTTCCCAGAGCGGCCCATCAGACGCTTCAGAGACCCACACAAAAAGGGGCAGGAAGGCAGCAGCCCCCTCCCACTGGTGCTCCCCCACAGCTGGTATTGGGGCAGTTTCTATATGCCCATCATAACCAGAAGGTAGGCAAGAAGATAGGAGACTGATTTATCCAGCTAACCCTATAAGATGAAGGAAGCTGATCTGGCTTGCCAATTAAATGCCAATGACTGTAGTTATAGCTCAGTCAGTAGAGCGTGAGACTCTTAATCTCAGGGTCAAAGGTTTGAGCCCCACGTTGTGGAAGAGATCTCTGCCTTACTACAGGATGGACTAGATCAGGCTTCCTCAACCTCGGCCCTCCAGATGTTTTTGGCCTACAACTCCCATGATCCCTAGCTAGCAGGACCAGTGGTCAGGGATAATGGGAATTGTAGTTTCAAAACATCTGGAGGGCTGAGGTTGAGGAAGCCTGGATTAGATGATGCCCCTCAGGGTCCCTTCCAACTCCACGATTCTGTTATTCTAAGCCCTGCAAATCCTGGAAAGGTGACCCTAACATCTGAGAATCTTCCAGCTATGATTAAACATAAAGGTAAAGGGACCCCCGACCATTAGGTCCAGTCGTGACCGACGCTGTGGCTGCGGTGCTCATCTCGCTTTATTGGCCGAGGAAGCCGGCATACAGCTTCCGGGTCATGTGGCCAGCATGACTAAGCCGCTTCTGGCGAACCAGAGCAGTGCATGGAAATGCCGTTTACCTTCCCGCCTATTGATCTACTTGCACTTTGATGTGCTTTTGAACTGCTAGGTTGGCAGGAGCAGGGACCGAGCAACGGGAGCTCACCCCGCCGCGGGGATTCGAACCGCCGACCTTCTGATCGCAAAGTCCTAGGCTCTGTGGTTTAACCCATAGCGCCACCCGCGTCCCTCCAGCTACGATTAGGGGACTCCAACTCCCATGAGCATGACAGATGATCACGGATGATGGGACCTGTAGTCTAGCAACATCATGGAGAGGGGGAATCGCGAATCATGGGAATCGCCTTTAAACAGCCCGGGAGCACTTTTTTTTTTTTTTTTTTTTGCCACTGACCTGAACAGCCTCTTCACGCATCCCCTGCAGTAGCGGTGCCCACACTCGGCTTGCTGTGGGTTGCAGAGGAGGAACCCGCACGCCTGGCAGAGCAACCCGGCGTTGCCCATCAGATCCACGGGCATCACGGAGCCCCGCTGCTTTCCCATCCTTGCCAAAGTGCCTTCGCTCTACCTTCAGTCCCGAGAGAGAGAAAATAAGATCCACACGAAAAGCGACCAGGAGAGGAAAGGGGAAAAAATGAGTCTGGCAGGCAGCAGCCGGCGCGAGGCTTTTATGGGACGGGACGGGCGTGAGTCAGAGAAGGGCGCGCGAGGGAATCCCGCCGCTGAGTCATCAGAGATTCTCCCCGAACGTGCCAGCTGCGGGTCAACGGGGTGACGCAGTTCTGTGCGCGCGCGCGCGCGCGCCACCAGGAGAGCCGGGCCCCGGCGGGCTCGGCGCGGGAAATGCCTCTGAGGAGAGTTGAGGCTGAGGGGAGGGAAAGCGCGGAAAGGGATTGCGAAAACGCAAGGGGCTGGGGAGAGAGGGAAAAGGCACACTGGGCCGGCGTGAGGAGAAATTGCGCAGGGGAAGACTGTTGTTGTTATTATTATAATTTGTTACGGGAAGGGACAGCGCTTTGGAAAAAGAAAGGAAAACCGGGAGGAGAGCAGCTGGTGCCTTTCCAGAAATGCAGGCGGGCGCCCCTCTCTTGCTTAACCTGCCTCAGCATCGTGAGCTTAGGGGATAGTGTTATGTGGTGCTTGAAGGATTTACAGAGTCATACAAAGATTTAAAGCACACTCACACACTGCAAGATGTCCTTTTAATAATAATACAGTGGTACCTCGGGTTACATACGCTTCAGGTTACACACTCCACTAACCCAGAAATAGTGCTTCAGGTTAAGAACAGAAATCATGCTCCGGCGGTGCAGCGGCAGTGGGAGGCCCCATTAGCTAAAGTGGTGCTTCAGGTTAAGAACAGTTTCAGGTTAAGAACAGACCTCCGGAACGAATTAAGTACTTAACCCAAGGTACCACTGTAATGACAATTTCCATTCTGAAAGATCTTCTTCTTCTTCTTCTTTGGCGATCACTTGTAGCTGAGTAAGATTGTCTTCCATAAACACAGTTTTAAAAGTGAGCCTGTAAGTGACTGTGTCCGACTCTTCGTCACCCCCTGGACCAGAGCACACCAGGCACTCCTGTCTTCCACTGCCTCCCACAGTTTGGTCAGACTTATGTTTGTAGCTTCGAAAACACTGTCCAGCCATCTCGTCCTCTGTCGTCCCCTTTTCCTTGTGCCCTCCATCTTTCCCAACATCAGGGTCTTCTCCAGGGAGTCTTCTCTTCTCATGAGGTGGCCAAAGTATTGGAGCTTCAGCTTCAGGATCTGTCCTTCCAGTGAGCACTCAGGGCTGATTTCCTTAAGAATGGAGAGGTTTGATCTTCTTGCAGTCCTTGGGACTCTCAAGAGTCTCCTCCAGCACCATAATTCAAAAGCATCAATTCTTCGGTGATCAGCCTTCTTTTTGGTCCAGCTTTCACTTCCATACATCACTACTGGAAAAACCATAGCTTTTACTATACGGACCTTTGTTGGCAAGGTGATGTCTCTGCTTTTTAAGATGCTGCTGTCTAGGTTTGTCACTGCTTTCCTCCCAAGAAGCAGGCGTCTTTTATTTTTGTGACTGCTGTCACCATCTGCCGTGATCATGGAGCCCAAGAAAGTAAAATCTCTCACTGCCTCCATTTCTTCCCCGTCTATTTGCCAGGAGGTGATGGGCCCAGTGGCCTTTGATCTTCGTTTTTTTGATGTTGAGCTTCAGACCATATTTTGCGCTCTCCTCTTTCACCCTCATTAAAAGGTTCTTTAATTCCTCCTCACTTTCTGCCATCAAGGTTGTATCGTCTGCATATCTGAGGTTGTTGATATTTCTTCCAGCAATCTTAATTCCGGTTTGGGATTCATCCAGCCCAGCCTTTCGCATGATGAATTCTGCATATAAGTTAAAAAAGCAGGGAGACAATATACAGCCTTGTCGTACTCCTTTCCCAATTTTGAACCAATCAGTTGTAGAGACCAACTAAGTTTGTTTTTGGTATAAGCTTTCGTGAGCATGCACACTTCTTCAGATACACTTCAGATACATTTTTTTATATACCGTATTTTTTGCACCATAACACTCACTTTTTTCCTCCTAGAAAGTAAGGGGAAATGTCTGTGCGTGTTATGGAGCGAATGCCTGTGGGTGGCGGGGGGGATCTGCTGCAGTCATGAGCAGAGGATCCATGGTTCCCCTTCCTTCCCTCCTCCGTGGTTACAAAGCATGGATCCACATGGATCCTCAGGATTTTTGCATTGGGCTACTCCAAACTCACTGTCAGATCACATGTCTGTGGCCACAGCATGAACCACAAAAATCATATATCCACTATTTCGTTTAGAATATTTTTTTTCTTGTTTTCCTCCTCTAAAAACTACATGCGTGTTATGGTCTGGTGTGTGTTATAGAGCGAAAAATACGGTATTTTGACTGTGTCAGACCAACACGGCTACCTACCTACATCAGGTGAAGACATCCCCCTCTCTGGTGTGTACTGCAGTACAGACACGACCTTGATGGGTTTCAAGCTACTGGCATCTACGTAGCCTGTAAAGGCCAGGGTGCTTTCACACCTCCTGATGCTGATGGAAGTTGCAGTCCAAAAGCATCTTGAGGGCACCCCCTGAGCTCGTTGGCAGAAGAGTTAGGGAAAGATGTAAGAGGTAAAATATATAACAGCAGCTTTGGGTGGGTGACTTAGACCAAGGAAACATGGTCTTTAAAATGGCATTTCTTTGAGAATGAGTGGGGGACACTGTCATTGTTTCTTACCTTTCCCCTAAAAAGCTCAAGGTTGGCATACATGGCAATTCCTTCATCCATTCACCCCACAGAAGGACAGAATGGGGTGGGCCATACAACAGCAGCAAGAATTCTCATCGCAAAGTATTCGAAGACACAGGATCTACCCACTCTGAAAGAATGGCAGATGAAGGTGATAGACTATATGGGACTGGCTGAAATGACTGGCAGAATCCAAGACCAGGGGAAAGAGACGGCGGAAGAAGATTGGAAGAAATTTAAAATTTACCTTAAGAAAAATTGTAAAATTAATGAGTGTTAAAATGTTGTGGTTATAGAAAGGGATTACAGCTGTAAAAGATTTTAAGTAAAAGAAAAGGAAAGGAAAAATTGGATAAAATTAAGGGGAGGTTTTGCTGAAACAAATTTGGGAATTGGAATGCAGAAAGGGGAGGTATGGGGAAGTCGGTGAAGTAAGTTTTAAGGGGAAAAAAGGATTTGAAATTATACGTGTTTGTTTGTTTTTGTGTGTGTACGTTTGTATTGTGCATTGTGTGTGTTTTTATAATTTGTGAAAATTTAATAAATATTTATTTTTAAAAAACAGAATGGGGTGGGCCAACATAATTCCTATTGGCAGATAAAGGAAGAAAGAAACGTCTGTGTTCATGGGACCCACACGTCCCCCAGAAGCATATTTCATTGTGCAAACTGGATATTACGCTGAAAATCCCAAGGCCGGGATTAAATGCGGGCTGGCTGTACTTTCTCATGTACCCCTGTAGTGTAATGGAAAGAATGTCAGGCTGTGTACACGCCATACATTTAAAGTACATGGCTCCCCCCTCCCAAAAAAATCCTGGGAACTGTACTCCTCACAGAGCTACAATTCTCAGCACCCTTAACTAATTACAGTTCCTGGGGTGGGGGTGGAGTGTGTTGTGTTCGCAGCCTCAGACTATGCCCAGGAAGAGCGAGGTTCAAATCCCCCCCTCAGCTATAAAGTTGACTGAGTGTCCTTGGGTCTCTCTCTCTCTCTACCTCACAGGGATGTCGTGATGACAAAACAGGGTGGGGGAGACCTTTGTTAGACACTCAATACAGTGGTACCTCGGGTTAAGAACTTAATTCGTTCTGGAGGTCCGTTCTTAACCTGAAACTGTTCTTAACCTGAGGTACCACTTTAGCTAATGGGGCCTCCCGCTGCCGTCGCACGATTTCTGTTCTCATCCTGAGGTAAAGTTCTCAACCTGAGGTACTATTTCTGGGTTAGCGGAGTCTGTAACCTGAAGCGTCTGTAACCTGAAGCGTCTGTAACCTCAGGTACCACTGTACACATAATAAGCAAATAATTAATTGACACGTTCGTTTTCCTGCAAGCGGCAATGCGGGGAATCTTTTTAACCACACCTTGATTACAAATTTTATGGGGCCTGGAGGAAACCAGGTAAAAGTTGCTTTAGGGAGTGCATTCATAGCTGCCTGCAGAGATCCCCACTCCAAGCAGGAGAGGGATGAGTCAATCCAATTAAGTTGTTGAAAAGTTATGTACTCATCAAGCACGGGAAGCTGCCTACATTCTACCAAGCCAGAACACTGACCCCCTACCTCAGTGCTGCCTGCTCTGACTGGCAGCAGATTCAGGAGTTCAGGCCAGGGTGCTTCCCAGCCCTATCTAGAGGCACCGGGGATTGAACCCACAACATTCTTCATGAGAAGCAGGTGCTCTACCACTGAGCTACGGTCCTCTGGCCTCCCCATCGCAAGTGATATCTAGTAGCATGTCCCCTTGTTGTCTTCGCATTGCCACATCGTTCAGCTGGCAACAGTTCAGGGGGAAAGCTGTGTGTCTGTCCGTCCACCCCCCACAGTACGAAACATCGTATAGTGGTACCTCAGGTTACATACACTTCAGGTTACACACTCCGCTAACCCAGGAATAGTGCTTCAGATTAAGAACTTTGCTTCAGGATAAGAATAGAAATCGTGCTCCGGCGGCGCAGCAGCAGCAGCGGGAGGCCCCATTAGCTAAAGTGGTACCTCAGGTTAAGAACAGTTTCAGGTTAAGAACGGACCTCCGGAATGGTACCACTGTACTTCAAGTGCTGGGAAAGGTGAAATGTTCTTGCGGCAAAAATGCAACTCTAAACTTGAGCAGAACATGCCCAGGCAAGACCTGAGCAGCAGAAATGAGTAAGCAGTGCTTTCTGTTGCAGTGAAAATCTGAAAAGTCTGGAAAAGCCCACATGGAGCACTTTTTGAGATTGGTACATTAGCTGAGTCAGGTGCCAGAGGTGAGGTCGCCGAGTTCACGGGTGGCGCTGCTAAGGACAAGGGAATCCCTGTGTTACATGCCATCCTTATCTCTGAGCGGCGCCCGAGGGTTGCAGGCAAGCTTTAACCCAGGGTTTGTGTTTCCTGCGGGACAACAGCCATCTTGAAATATCTCACAGGCTGCACATGGAAGGTGGAGCAAGCTTGTATTCTCCTACTCCTAGAAGGTAGGACTTGTTGCTCTTTCCACAAAAGTACTCCAGATGTACCAAACTTAAAGCCAGCTATGAAAACCGAAGTGGAATAAGAACCAGAAAACACATCTGTAGAAAGGCAAGCCCAACACATCCCACCCTAACTCAAAGATGCCACAGACCACAGGGGAAGAACATTCCCTCCAACTGTTTCTTGGTTTCCTTTTGTTGTTTAGTTGTTTAGTCGTGTCCGTCTCTTCGTGACCCCATGGACCAGAGCACGCCAGGCACTCCTGTCTTCCACTGCCTCCCGCAGTTTGGTCAAACTCATGCTGGTAGCTTCGACAACACTGTCCAACCATCTCGTCCTCTGTTGTCCCCTTCTCCTTGTGCCCTCCATCTTTCCCTACATCAGTGTCTTTTCCAGGGAATCTTCTCATGAGGTGGCCAAAGTACTGGAGCCTCAGCTTCACGATCTGTCCTTCCAGTGAGCACTCAGGGCTGATTTCCTTCAGAACGGAGAGGTTTGATCTTCTTGCAGTCCATGGGACTCTCAAGAGTCTCCTCCAGCACCAGAATTCAAAAGCATCAGTTCTTTGGCAATCAGCCTTCTTTATGGTCCTGCTCTCAGTTCTGTACATCGCTATCTCAGTTTCCTAGTCGTAACTAACTGAGTGTCCACTGAATCGATTCTGGGCTGAATGGATCTTGTGCTGATCCAGCAAGATGATTCCTATGCCAAAATACCTTCGGGTGGCTCATGAAAGCAAGGAAAAATCAGAAGTATTCTTTTCTTATTTTATTTTCTCTTCTCTTCCTTCTTCTAGCCATTCCAACTCTATGATTCTATGATTCTCTCCCCCCACCCCCGCTGTTTTCGTTTGGTGTCCTCTGCTCTGGGCCATTTTTGAGTTCCAAGGACTACACACACATGAAGGTGGTGGGTGGGTTGGACCCAGGGCAGAGACAACCTTTCGGGTGAGACTGAGAGAAGAATGGACAGGCCTCACCTCAGGTGAGAGCTGGAAGGGCCCCCACCTTCTGTGTGAGACAAGGCTTAAGACAGAGGGCTCTGCATTTCCTTCTCCCTCTCTCTGCTTTTGTTTTTATTTAGATTGATTTCTTTTATCTTATTGTATCATGAAAAAGCTTCCATAAAATCTTAATAATCACAACAATGAAAAGAAAGCGAGCCAAACCACGCAATGCAGAAAAAGGACACACACCAAAGTTCACTACCACCCCCAAATGTGGCCGTCGCCACAAGCAAATATTAGAAGATAGTGAGTCACCTTACAGTACAATGACTGATGAGTTTGGCTGTGTCATGGATGTGTGTCGGAAGAAAACCGGATTGGAAACAGAAATGCAAAGATGGGCAATGAAATGTTGGTCTCTCCCTGCCAGTCAGGGAAGAAATGGAAAGCGTTCTGGTTGCTCAATCAGCAACAGCACATGGTCCACCCCCCACCCCCCGCACCCCTGAAATACATACAACCACCCTTTCCTCCCTAGGGCTTCGACTAAGCTCTTGTATCTGTTCAGACCAGCCGAGCAGCTATCTGAGGCTGTTGGGAAATTATGGGACAGGCAGGCGATGAATCATCTCTAGGGGTGTGCGTTTACATTTGAGAAATTCCCAAAAGATGCAGCATGGAAGAGATTCTGGCAGATCTGTGGGAACTGATTACGCACCAGGCGCCGTACTTGAGGATTACAAGAGGCCAAGCTCTGCCCCAGAACCTGTTTTCAATTTCATTTCTTGGGCTTTGCCCCCTCTGGATGACATAATACGATTAAGAAAGTGACTGATCTACTAACCTCAATGCCCTTTAGCATTTTGGGGTTTTGTAAAGGGAGGAAAGTGGCCTGGGGGACAGGGGGCAGGTGGGTGTGGAGGACTCCCTGGTCCTGAATGGGGTAGCTGTGCCCCTGAAGGACCAGATGCGCAGCCTGGGAGTCATTCTGGACTCACAGCTGTCCATGGAGGTGCAGGTCAATTCTGTGTCCCGGGCAGCTGTTTACCAGCTCCACCTGGTACGCAGGCTGAGACCCTACCTGCCCACAGACTGTCTCGCCAGAGTGGTTCATGCTCTGGTTATCTCCCGCTTGGACTACTGCAATGCGCTCTACGTGGGGCTACCTTTGAAGGTGACCCGGAAACTACAACTAATCCAGAATGCAGCAGCTAGACTGGTGACTGGGAGCGGCCGCCAAGACCATATAACACCGGTCTTGAAAGACCTACACTGGCTCCCAGTACGTTTCGAAGCACAATTCAAAGTGTTGCTGCTGACCTTTAAAGCCCTAAAGGGCCTCGGTCCAGTATACCTGAAGGAGCGTCTCCACCTCCATCGTTCTGCCCGGACACCGAGGTCTAGCTCCAAGGGTCTTCTGGCGGTTCCCTCGCTGCAAGAAGCCAAGTTACAGGGAACCAGGCAAAGGGCCTTCTCGGTAGTGGTGCCCACCCTGTGGAACGCCCTCCTACCAGATGTCAAAGAGAAAAATAGCTACCAAACTTTTAGAAGACATCTAAAGGCAGCCCTGTTTAGGGAAGCTTTTAATGTTTAATGGGTTGTTGTATTTTAGTGTTTTGTTGGAAGCTGCTCAGATGGCCGGGGCATAAATAAATTATTATTATTATTATTATTATTATTATTATTATTATTATTATTATTATTATTCCTGCATTGCAGGGGGTTGGACTAGATGGCCTTTGGGTCCCTTCCAACTGTATGATTATAATTCCATGATTCTATATCCTGGAGTTCCTCCAAATGGTGCCCGGGGCCTTTAAAGGGGTGGCTCCCTGATTGCAGAACACTTTCCTCAGGCATTTCATTAGCTTTTGGAGAAATGTTTAAATATTTTGTTATTATAACCATTTTAAACCATTATGTCTGTTGTGTAATAGTGGGTTGGGTGGTGCTTTTTAACTGTAGCTTGTTAAGGGTGCTCTGTGTGGGGGGGATTAAATACCTTCCCCATGATTCTTTTGGGGTGTAGGTTGTGACCAGGGGAATGGGGACACCCCAGAGTTTGCAGGACTATGAATCCCTGAAAATCATCTACGATGGCTGGGGCTGATGGAAGCTGGAGTCTCTCTTGTAGGGTCCTGGGACCCCTTCACCAGGCCTGAGCCGCCTCCTGGGTTTTCAGCTTCTCATTCCTCCCAATACAGCAAAGGGGAATTTTGGCTTCTCAGACACTCGCCAGAGAGTTCCCCAATTGCTTGGTCAGCTTTACCAGCCTCCTTGGTGCCTGTCAGCCCAACTCCGGGGCTCTCTAACGTGGAATTTCACTTTTTCAGCGTCATCATCGCCACCGCTCTGCCGGCTGCAGCAGAACATTTGGTTCTGCCGGAAAAGGCAAGCATTGCTTGCCCTGCTTTCACTTCCCCATTGTGTGAGAACTCAGCTCTGGGCTTTGTTGGTCAACAGCGCAGGGAAAAAACATCGCCTCTCTGGACCAGCGAGGCTGTTTCCACTCTGCTCTGTGCCTCCCACATCCCAGCCCCCTAAGCACCTTCCTCTCTGCGTCCCAAGTCAAAAAGCTGTGCAACCTAAAGCCAATTTCAGTGGGGCATATTATGTCAAGTGTGTCCAGGCTTGTAGCAACAGAGGCAAGCGTGTGTGTGCCCCCCCCACTCCACCCCCTAGATGACCAGTACGTTTCCAAGCACAATTCAAAGTGTTGGTGCTGACCTTTAAAGCCCTAAACGGCCTCAGTCCAGTATATCTGAAGGAGCGTCTCCACCCCCATCATTCTGCCCGGACACTGAGGTCCAGCACTGAGGGCCTTCTGGCGGTTCCCTCACTGCGAGAAGCTAAGTTACAGGGAACCAGGCAGAGGGCCTTCTCGGTAGTAGCACCCGACCTGTGGAGCACCCTCCCACCAGATGTCAAAGAGAACAACAACTACCAGACCTTTAGAAGACATGTGAAGGCAGCCCTGTTTAGGGAAGCTTTTAATGTTTGATGTACAGTGGTACCTTGGGTTAAGTACTTAATTCGTTCCGGAGGTCCGTTCTTAACCTGAAACTGTTCTTAACCTGAAGCACCACTTTAGCTAATGGGGCCTCCTGCTGCCGCTGCGCTGCCGGAGCACGATTTCTGTTCTCATCCTGAAGCAAAGTTCTTAACCTGAAGCACTATTTCTGGGTTAGCGGAGTCTGTAACCTGAAGTGTATGTAACCTGAAGCATATGTAACCAGAGGTACCACTGTATTATAATATTTTAATATTTTTTTGGAAGCCGCCCAGAGTGGCTGGGGAAGCCCAGCCAGATGGGCGGGGTATAAATAATAAATAATTATAATAATTATAATTATAATTATAATTATAATTATAATTATAATTATAATTATAATTATAATTATAATTATAATTATAATTATAATTATTATTCTCTGCTCATCACTGCCCTTTGCTGGTATCTGAGCTGGCAAGGTGGAGAGAGCAGCTCAGGCAGGAATGGGGAACCTGCAGTCCTCCAGGTGTTCCTCAACTGCAGCTTCAGTTCGGTTTCCCTTCCAATTTGTGCTTGCCCCATGCAATGCAGTTTCCATTCTACTGCATTTCAGCTTCCAATCTTCTTCTTTGGTGATCGCTTTTAGCCGAGTAAGATTGTCTTCCATAAACACGGTTTTAACAATGAGTCCGTAAGTGACTGTGGAGGCTAATTCTGGATCCACACGTCCTTCCACAGTGGGGACATTGGTTTCTGGGCGGGAGTTGATCACGGTGTGAATTTGCCAAGCGTGCCTTCCACTTAACACGTTTCTCCCTTGCGTCCTGAGTTGGAGTGTCTTCAAAGCCCATGACACCTTTGATGTCAAGGCTGTTCTCCAACTGGAGCACTCGCAGGCAAGTGTTTCCCAATTGTTGGTGTTTATACTACATTTTTTAAAAATTTGCCTTGAGACAGTCTTTAAACCTCTTTTGTTGACCACCAGCATTACGCTTTCCATTTTTAAGTTCGGAATAGAGTAGTTGCTTTGGAAGACGATCATCAGGCATCCGCACAACATGACCAGTCCAACGAAGTTGCTGTTGAAAAATCCTTGCTTCAACACTGGTGATCTTTGCTTCTTCCAGTACACTGGTATTAGTTCGCCTGTCTTCCCAAGTGATGTGTAAAAATTTCCGGAGACACCATTGATGGAATCTTTCGAGGAGTTGGAGATGGCGTTTATAAGTGGTCCATGTTTCACAAGCATACAGTAAGGTTGTTAGTACAATAGCTTTGTAAACAAGCATTTTGGTTTCCCTGCGAATGTCCCAGTCCTCAAACACTCCGCACTTCAGTCGGGAGAAAGCTGCACTCGCAGAGCTCAGGCTATGCTAGATTTCGGCATCAGTGTCACATAGCTAGATATGGCCATCTGTCTTACTAGAAGGGAGATCTCATGCATTCCTTAAAATGTGTATGCTTTTGTGAAGCAGTTGGGCACAGATTACTATGTTGTTGGACCACAGCTCCCATCACCCTTCACTACTGGCCATACTGGAAGGGGCTGGTGGGAGTCCAACAACATATGGAGAGCCACAGGTTCCTGATATGGATGCTAACATATGGATGTGTTGCTTTGCTGCGTTGCTCACCCAATAAGGAGTCTAAGAACGACTGGGGGGTGGAGCTTGCATGCCTTGTGCCGATCAAGTCGGCCGCGTTGCCTAGGGACTCGCCTTTGCTCAGCGCTTCCCAGCGGAGAGGTGACGGTGGTTTTCCTTGCTGCATCCCCTTTGCCGGGTTGCTGCGCTGTGGGAACCACCACTTGAGGCTTCATTTGGCTGCTGGCTGGGCTTTCTGCCTTTGGCTCAGAGGGGCTCAGAAGTTGAACATACCTCTGTTTGAAAAATCCCTTATTTTGGCTGCTGATCCCTTAGTTTCAAATCTGTAAGTTGACAGCTGTTATGCTAATGCTGCCACAGGGGGTATTTTTGAGTCCAGAATGGCTAGAGCGAGGAAGGAGACTTCAAGGGAAACAGGAAAGCCCACACAGAAAACAACTCAGAGGCAATATTGCTTACGGCCAAAGGGAAATTAGATGGTGGGAAAGCCCAGAATTTCCTTGTTTCTAAAAAAGCCTGTTTCTATGTATTTGAACCTTTTTACCAGAAAAGCAACCATGCTGACCACAGGCAGTCGATCAACCCTCCCAGAGGCAAAGCAGAGATCCCAGTCTAATGAGCAAGGCAGAGGGTATTCATGATGATTCAAGGTGTTATAGAAAAAATAGGGGAGTTGGCTTTTGCTGCCCAACTCCCCAAGGGACTGAGTCCCCTTAGTCCATGACTGGTCAGAGATGAATGGATGGAGGCAAGATCCATAGAAAGCAAGGCAGATCTTGGTTTTTCTGTTGCAACAGGGTTCTCTCCCCTCCTTGCAAGGAGGTAGGGGAGACCCAGAACAATGGTGAGCAACCTTTTTCAGTCGTGGGCCGGTCCACCACCCCTCAGACCATGTGGTGGGCCGGACTATATTTTGGGGGGGAAACACACGAACGAATTCCTATGCTTCACAAATAACCAAGAGATGCATTTTAAATAAAAGCACACATTCTACTCATGTAAAAACACGCTGATTCCCAGACCATCTGCGGGCTGGATTGAGAAGGCGATTGGGCCACATCCGGCCCCCGGGCCTTAGGTTGCCTACCCCTGCCCTATAAAAACTTTGAAAACTGCCTACCCTGTAGCCCAAGAAAACTGCCTACCCTGTAGCCCCCAAAATATCATATATACATCACAGAAGGAGACAGTCTCCAGCAGAAATTTGAGAATGTTGCTTCTCTCCTGTCTGCCAAGACACCTGATAATGCCTCATTTGATTGCATTTCCTGGGTGGCCTGGCCATTTCTTTGAGATGGTAAATACTTATTTCCTGAATCTCTTTCTCATATTGATAGTTTGCTCAGCTTAACAGATATAGTACTTGCCGGACTGTATTTGAAAAGGGAGGTGTAAGCCCCTACAGTCCAAAGACAATTGGAAAGCTTTCCCCATTTCCTTCCTCCTTCCAGAGAAATATTTGAGGTCCATTTGGGAGACTCAAAATGGCTTCAGGATTCCTCTCCTGTACTATTTCAGACACATGGTTTATATACTTATGTATGCATTTGCCTTGTACATTCATGAACATTTATTCTATATTTGAGACCTTAGATTTTTTTATTTAATTTATGAATTTCTGGTTTATACATTTCAATAATTTTACAGTCGTTTTAACATTTCAAAACTTGACTTCCTTCCCCCTCTTCCTGCGGTTCCTTAAATTTATTTTTTAATACCTTCTGCATATCCAACTTAACTTAATTTGTTCATTTATTCATCTACTTTAAATATATACTCCTATGAACCTGCAGATTATTACAATAATCCTGCCAATGTTCTTATCTGTTTACAATTTGTCTGTAAATATTCAACAAACCGTTTCCATTCTTTTATTAAAAGTTTGTTGATTTCTTATTTTTCTGGTAAGTTTGGCCATTTCTGCATATTCCACAAGTTTTTGTATCCATTCTGCCTTTTCTGGGACTTCTACTTCTTTCCATTTTGGGGCAAGTAGCATTTTTGCCTCTGTTGTTGCGTACATGTATAAGCTTCTGTACAGTCTGGGTGGGACGTGGGTGGTGCTGTGCGTTAAACCACTGAGCCTAGGGCTTGCCGATCAGAAGGTTGGCGGTTCGAATACCCGCGATGGGGTGAGCTCCTGACGGGGTGAGAAGATGATCTCAGGGTCCAGGAAGATTCATATGGAAAGATGCAGTCCTTGAGGTATTGTTGTCCTGAGCCGTTTAAGACTTTATAGGTCAAAACCAGCACTTTGAATAGGGCCCGGAAACTAATCAGTAGCCAGCACAGTTGGACCAGGATTGGTGTGATATGCTCAAACCGTCTTGCTCATAGCTGTCAACTTACAGATTTGAAAATAAGGGACCAGCAGCCTCGAAAATAAGGGACCAGCAGCCTCGAAAATAAGGGATCAGCAGCCAAAATAAGGGATTTTCAGAGCACAGGTATGTTCAATTTCTGAGCCTCTCCAAGCCAAAGGCAGAAAGCCCAGCCAGCAGCCAAACAAAGCCTCAAGCGGTAGTTCCCACAGCGCAGCAACCCGGCAAAGGGGATGCAGCAAGGAAAACCACCGTCACCTCTCCACTGGGAAGCGCTGAGCAAAGGCGAGTCCCCAGGCAATGTGGCCGATTTGATCGGCACAAGGCATGCAAGCTCCACCCCCCAGTCATTCTTAGACTCCTTATTGGGTGAGCAACACAGCCAAGCAACACAGTTGGAGCCTCCCTCCTCCCTGGCTGGCCGGCAGGGAGGGAGGGAGAGGAGCTGCTTCCTTTGAAACCCGGGAAATTTAAGGAACATCATCAATAAGGGACAGCAGCGGGACACGGCGCTGGGATAAGGGACTTTGCCGCCAAATAAGGGACGGTTGACAGCTATGGTCTTGCTCCGGTGAGCAACCTGGCCTCTGAATTCTGTACTGTCTGAAGTTACCGAACCATCTTCAGAGGCAGCCCTACGTATAACGCATTGCAGCAATCTAACCTTGAGGTTGCTAGACCTCAAGGTTACAAACACTGCCTTGAGCATTTGTGGCTGGTGCCTTGTGAAACTTCAGAAACTGCCGGAGGAGGGAACTTTTAAAAAAAATCTTATCCACCTTTCAGGGTACATTGCCCTCACCAGGTAGTTTACAAAACAAACCTTGAATCATGTGACACAGCCCAGATTGGGTGCTTTTAGGACCTTGATGTCCTTTGTATCTCTTTGCCTCACCTCCAGAGCGAGCAGCAGCAGAGCACATGATGCAAAATAACAGAGCATGTCGTAATTAGCGAATGCAGGCTAATTCCCCATGACTTCCAGAGGTCATGAGATTCTTCTCTGGCCCGGGCAAAGTAAACACCACCCAAAGAAGAACCTGCGCAAACAGCCGGTTGTGAAATAATCTGAAGCGAACACCATGTTCAGTTCAAAACGGCCTGTTTATAAAACATCGGCCCGGATTTGTTTATGGCGAGCCTGTGCAAAGTTTGCCAGGAGATTAGATGACGTCAGCTGCTTATTGAACATCCACTCTCATTTATTCGCAGGGAGATTGGGCGACAGTGCAGAAATAAAATATTGTCCCACACTTTCCAGTGAACTTCCCCCTATCACTTCTCTTATCACAAAAAAGTCGGGGAGTAGAGTGGGTTTGTTGCACAATGTCAAGTACGGGAGTCTTCCCTCTCCCTTCCAGTGGCTGACCAATAAAAATTAATGAGCATTTGGTAGATTTATAGTCTTTTTATTACAGCATTCTGTTGCAAGCACAAACGGGCAACTCTCTACAAAGACATTAGTTGCCTGCTCTGACTCCTCCTTGCGATTTCTGCAGCAAACTCTGACACGCTCGGACCTCCGAGTTTGGGGGAGGGAGGGGTTCCCCCCATGCTCAATTGATGTATCGCCCAGCTGCTCCTTCCCTTCTGGTTGCTTAGCTACTATCTCAAACCTGGGCAGGTCCTCTCTTAATAATAATAATAATAATAATAATAATAATAATAATAATAATAATATATTATTCATACCCCCCTGTCTGGCTGGGTTTCTGAGTACCTCGGGTTACATACGCTTCAGGTTACAGACGCTTCAGGTTACAGACTCCGCTAACCCAGAAATAGTACCTCGAGTTAAGAACTTTGCTTCAGGATGAGAACAGAAATCGTGCTCCAGCAGCGCGGCAGCAGCAGGAGGCCCCATTAGCTAAAGTGGTACTTCAGGTTAAGAACAGTTTCAGGTTAAGAACGGACCTCCGGAACGAATTAAGTACTTAACCTGAGGTACCACTGTACTCGAATTTCTTTTTGGGGGTGGGGTGTGTGCCATTAATGAAATCTACAATCTTCAACCTCTTTTTTAAAATATTTTTTATTGATTTTTCCAGGTATACTTCTTCCAACAATATATCTTTAACAATTTTTCATATTTCCACCCTCCTCCCCTGGCCTTCCCTCATACTCCCGTTTTGTTTTATGTCCATATTGTTCACCCTGCGTATTGTTTTCCCCAAAATTCCCCAATACATATAGTCATTTTTTTTGTTGTATACAGTTGTGATTGTTTACTCAAACCCTGCCAATGAGTCCATTTCTTTATGTTGCCTCTTCATATATGTTGCAAATGGTTCCCATTCTCTTTTAAAGTCTCTGTTGTCCTTTTCATGTAGTTTGTCTGTTAGTTTTGCCAGTTCTGCATATCCCAGCCATCTTCAACCTCTGATTCCCTCCAGTTTTAGCCAAATAGCATCTCTCCATGGATGAAGGGAGTCAGCTCTCACCCACAGTCAGCGCTGTTTCTATTTTGCTGCAGTTCAGCTTCAGGTAAAAGCTAAAAACTACTACAGTGGTACCTCAGGTTAAGTACTTAATTCGTTCCGGAGGTCCGTTCTTAACATGAAACTGTTCTTAACAACCTGAAGCACTACTTTAGCTAATGGGGCCTCCTGCTGCCACTGCGCTGCTGCTGCACGATTTTTGTTTTTATCCTGAAGCAAAGTTCTTAACCTGAAGCACTATTTCTGGGTTAGCGGAGTCTGTAACCTGAAGTGTATGTAACCTGAAGCGTATGTAACCCGAGGTACCACTGTATCTCGCTGTCCGATGTGGCCAATTTTAACACAATAAGTTACGTTGCCTCCGTGTGATTCCACACCATTCCTTTTGGTGCAAAGGAAACATTGGGGGTGGGGGTGGGATGAGGAAGAAGGAAGTCCTCCATTACATATAATCTGCAGGCTGGGAAACATCAACAGCCAATACGGGTCGTATTTGCTTGTCTCACTTCCGTTCCTGACCACAAATGAACGAGCAAACTGAGGCAATTTCTACTTCCATGTCTGCTCGGAGCTGAATTCTCTGCAGTGCCAGCCCTAGCTGTCACCCGAATGGAAATAAAGACGAGCTGCCAGTTCAGTTGTTCCTACAATTGTTGCTTTTACACCTGGCAGAAAAATGTTATGGATTGGCCCTGAGTTGGGGGAGCCAGCCCTCGAGTGTGTGTGTGTCTTAAAATACCCCCAGCTCCTATGCCACTTCCCCAATCAAATTTGTTTCAGCTTAGGGGGGAAAGAGAGAGAGAAAGAGAGAACATATGAAGAAAACATATGCTGGATCAGTTTAAACACTCGTTTGGTTCAGCATTCATATTTTCACAGTGGCCAACCTGAGGGAAGCCTACAAGAAAGACATGGGTGTCATTTATATGAAACAAGCGCCTTCACCGTATCTTACCCAAGCCTACTCGGGCATTGTTATGGAAAAATCTGGGTGCGAGACTAACAGGCATGCAATTTCAACACGCACCGTATTTTTCGCTCTATAAGACGCACCAGACCACAAGTTTTTGGAGGAGGAAAACAAGGGGGGGGAATTCTGAATCTCAGAAGCCAGAACAGCAAGAGGGATCGCTGCGCAGTGAAAGCAACAATCCCTCTTGCTGTTCTGGCTTCTGGGATAGCTGTGCAGCCTGCATTCGCTCCATAAGATGCACGCACATTTCCCCTTACTTTTTAGGAGGGAAAAAGTGAGTCTTATAGGGCAAAAAATACGGTAATTTTATTTTATTGCAAAGGGGTTGTAACCAACCAAGTCCTACTCAGAGTAGACCAAGGCCTTACCCACAGCATACATTTGACGCAGTACCATGCCGCTGCAAACAATCATGGCTTACTCCAGAAACCTGGGAGCTGCGGCTTGTTAAAGGTGCACAGAGTTCTTTGGAAACCCCTTACAGAGCGACAGTTTCCAGAGCAGTCTAACCATCAGTCCCTCTTCCTAGTGAGCCCTGGGAATTGTAGAACTCTGAGGGGAACTGGGTGAGGGGGAGTCTCCTAGTTTCAATTTTTTAATAGTTTTTTATTGTATGGGGGTTTTTTATTGTATGGTTTTTATTGTATGGTTTTTTTATGGTTTTATGCCTGACTTTGTCCATGGAGTTTTCTTGGCAGGGATATTCACCTTGCCAACAAAGGTCCGTATAATTAAAGCTACGGTTTTCCCGGTAGTGATATATGGAAGTGAGAGCTGGACCATAAAGAAGGCTGATCACTGAAGAATTGATGCTTTTGAATTATGGTGCTGGAGGAGACTCTTGAGAGTCCCATGGACTGCAAGAAGATCAAACCTCTCCATTCTTAAGGAAATCAACACTGAGTGCTCACTGGAAGGACAGATCCTGAAGTTGAGGCTCCAATACTTTGGCCACCTCATGAGAAGAGAAGACTCCCTGGAAAAGACCCTGATGTTGGGAAAGATGGAGGGCACAAGGAGAAGGGGATGACAGAGGATGAGATGGTTGGACAGTGTTCTCGAAGCTACCAGCATGAGTTTGACCAAACTGCGGGAGGCAGTGGAAGACAGGAGTGCCTGGCGTGCTCTGGTCCATGGGGTCACGAAGAGTCAGACATGACTAAACGACTAAACAACAACAAAAATGCCTGACTGTTAAACACCTCTCTAAAAAGATCATGCCAAGGAATAAGTAACTATACAACCTCGAGCCAAGGAGATAAGTACAGTAGCTATAAAACCTTTAGAAGACAAATGAAGACATCCCTGCATAGGGAAGTTTTTTAATGTTTCATGTTTTATTCTGTTTTTATATATGTTGGAAGCTGCCCAGAGTTGCTAGGGCAACCCAGTCAGATGGGCGGGGTACAAATAATAAAACTGTGACCCTGCAGACGTTGCTCACGCCCATTTCTTACTTTAGCCACGCCCACCACTGTCATGTGGCCCTCAGGAGAATGCAACTGTTCAGGTCCAAAAGATTAGCCTCCTCGGTTGTCTCAGAGACAATGCACTCTGTGTGTGTCTTCATTACGCCAAGGGGGAAGTGGGCGGGGAGAACAATGGCACGAACATTTGCAATACTTCCTAGGGAACAGAGTTTGTGTTTGCCAACAACGCACCGTGGAGTCACGCAAGAATATCAACTGTGACGCAACAGGAGTGTCACACAGAGTTAAAGAGAGAGGGAGGTGGCTGCGGTGGGAGTCCTGCCATCGCAGCAGCAAGATTTACAGTCCAGGATATGGATTCATTTAAAACACACATACACAGCACAGTAAAGGGTACTTGGAGCTGTTACCTCAGGACTGTTACCCTGAACCAGTCACTGCTTTCAGCGCAAGGCAAGGAATTCCAGGGAGTTTCAGTCCACACATTCTTGCTGAATGACTGTCACGGGTCATTTATGAGTAAAATGAGTAGCACGGATGGGGACTGTGGGTTTTGCACGGCCAGGCCTCTGGGTTTGTGCACACTCCCAACTGTCCCGTTTGTAGAAAGCACAGGAGCAAGAGGTAACGTATTTTTCGCTCTATAGGACGCACCTGACCATAGGACGCACCTTGTTTTAGAGGGGGAAAACAAGAAAAAAAAATCTCCCACTCTCTGCTCAGCGCCCCTTCAGCGAAGCGGCAGGAGAAACGGAGCCCCTTCCATTTCTCCTCCCACTTTGCAGAAGGGGCGCTGCACAGCTCTCCCTCTCTGCTGAAGCTGGGAGAGTCTTGCTCTCCCGGCTTCAGTGAAAGGAACCCGAAGCCTTCGGAGCGCAGCACGAGTTCCCGCTGCGCTCCAAAGGCTTCAGGCGGCTATCCCTGAAGCCTGGAGAGCAAGAGGGGTCGGTGCGCATCGACCACTCTCGCTCTCCAGGCTTCAGCGAAAGCAACGCCTAGCCTCCGGAATCCGGAGGGAGCGCTCCCTCTGCGCTTCGGAGGCTTCGCGTTGCTATCGCTGAAGCCAAGGAGCCTGCATTCGCACCATAGGACGCACACACATTTCGCCTTAATTTTTGGAGGGGAAAAAGTGTGCCCTATAGAGTGAAAAATACGGTATTTCTTTTAGGCATGGGCCTGGTGGGTTTTTTCATTTGTCCCACTGCTTTCACCAGGAAAGCCCACTGTTTCCCACTGAATCGGAACAAACAATCGATGTTTGTTCCAATTCAGCAGTAAACAGCAGGTTTTTGTGAGGAAAAAGTATGGTGGTGAGTGCAAAAGCCCTGCTGCCTGTGGGAGAACCCTGAGGTTGCAACTGCTTGACTCACGTTGACCTCTGGTGAACTAAAACCCTGCTCAGTGAAAACTGGTACATGCCTGCTTAGAAGAAAGTTCCAAGTGATTTATGTGCCAGATAAGATAAGGAGCTGTTGGCTCACAAAGGAAACTCCAAAAAGCCATAGGCACAGTAGCTCCACCGTGAAGTTACAGTTCCCAACTCGTGAATCATGGTGGCCAAGCTGTCTCTTTCCAGCAAAACTAGCAAAACTGACGGGAAGAGTTAGAGGAGTATTGAACCAGAAAATATTTGGAGAAGGAGAATATTTAAGGCTTATATAAGATCATATTGTACCAACCACACCATATTAGCAGAACCTGAGTGATACTTGTAAACACAACAAATGCCATTTGTGGAGTAGACGGGAACAATATTAAAGAATATAAAACTGTGCGGGAAAATTGATGACAGTATAAACAGTACAATGAGAATGATTGGAAAACTCATTTTGTCAGAAGTCTTTTTTATTTAAGTGTTTATTTAAGTATTAATTAGGAAGATTAAGTTTTTTTATGCACGTAAATTTGCTTTTTCTTCTTTCTTTTTTCTGTATTTTCTTCTTTTCTTTTTTCTTAATTGTTTTTTCTTTAATTTTCTTTTTGTAGTATGAGATTGTAAATTCTTTGTATATCCGTGTAATTTAAATTAATAGAGATTATTTTAAAAATTTTCAAAAAATGGCTGCCTTGGGGGGCAGGGCATAACAAAAAATGGTCGCCACCTCCAAAAGGGCTGAAAAGACTGGAACCACAAATGGTGCAGGGAAAGGCACCTACATCAGCCACCGCTGACAGAGAGAAGCTCTTTGCACCCTCTCATGTGCTCCTAACAAGTGGAAAGTGTTATATACTGAAGTTTTCACCCTGGGCCAGCAGGGGATACTGTAGATAGTTTTCACTCAGGTCCACATATGCAAATAAGGGATTGAAAGTGACGTCCAGTGATTGGATAGTTACAGAAAGTGGTTACTGTTGCGTTGTAGTGGAGCTTTATATAAGCAGGCTGGCTGAACTCTTCAGTTCAGTTCTGTTCTGGCCTGTGAATAAACAAGAGCTGTTTGAAGAATCACTGTGTCGTCTGATATGTTCGCCCACAACTTAACAGAAAGGATGGCAGGGGTGGCCCATGTGTGAGGCGAGGCAAATCCTCAGGCAGTGGATCAGCCCACTGTCTCGCGCCCACCATTGTGCCACTGCCAGTCCCACTGTGGCTTTCTGCACCACTGACACACTGCCCTTGCCAATGTGCCCTTACCACAACTGTGGCATTGTGGCGGCAGTGTGGTCGCAACCACAGGGTGAGGGTTGCAGTGACAGGGGTGGCAGCAGCTGGGGTGCAACGGCGGGGGCAGGGATGTGGCGGGACGGGGAACCAGATATTTGGGGCTGGGGCCATCAGGGCGTTTTGCCCACAGTGGCCAAATGTCTCAGGACAGGCCTGAGAGGGTGGGCATCTAATCCTGGCATCCATTGAAATGTGTGCTAAAGTGTATATGAAAAAACATTGTTCTGGAGTAAGCATATCGGTATGTAATGAATGATGCTTTGCAGGGTTAAAGAAAGAGAAAAATGGTGTAAAAAGTATAAAGATAGAGGTAATCTACATTAGAAACACAACTTAGAAAGAGAAAAAAAATTGAGGTCTTAGAACAAAGGAAGGAAGTCAATATGTGTATATGTATGTAATGACTAGATTAGAAAGGTGATACCGTTTTATTTGTAGATGTGTGTTTTTGTTTTTTGTTTTTGTGTTCTTTTTTCTTTTGTGGTGGTTTTTTTTTTTTGCCTGTTTGTACTGTTTTATTTTGGATTCAATGTTTGTAATTTCTGTTTCAATTTTACATTGAATTTTTTTTTTAAAAAAGGAAATAAAGAAATGTGTGCATGTTTAAAGGTCCATTAGGTCCAGTCGTGGCCGACTCTGGGGTTGCAGCGCTCATCTCACTTTATTGGCCGAGGGAGCCAGCGTACAGCTTCCGGGTCATGTGGCCAGCATGACTAAGCCGCTTCTGGTGAACCAGAGCAGCGCACGGAAATGCCATTTACCTTCCCGCCAGAGCGGTACCTATTTAGCTACTTGCACTTTGACGTGCTTTTGAACTGCTAGGTTGGCAGGAGCAGGGACCAAGCAACGGGAGCTCACCCCGTCACGGGGATTCGAACCACCGACCTTCTGATTGGCAAGTGCTAGGCTCTGTGGTTTAAACCACAGCGCCACCCACATCCCTGTGCATGTTTAGGAGGTGTCTTTAATGTAGGAGAGGCTGAGCCAGTGCAAATAGGAAGCAGGCGGGAGGAGCACTGTAGGTTTTTGAGGGGTGCTTTGTGGAGGCCTTCTGCGGGCAACCGTGGGCACCAACTTGGCAACCCCAGCTCTAGTATTAGCCAATGGTCGTTGCGTTATTCAGGCCGACGGCGACTGAAAGAGCGATTCCCACAGAAACTTCCCTGCTGCAGACTGTGAAAGTACGTTGAGCAAGCAGCTGAGGAACTTCAGGGTGGCCTTGGAGTGGAGAGTGGTAGTGGGATACAAGCCTTGCACAATCTCCCGCCCAAGCTCACACACCCACACACAGAGCCAGCCAGCCCAGCCATTAGCTGGACTTGACATCACGCAGAGGAAGTCCAAGTTCTACCACGGAAATCAGCCAGACTCAAGTCTAAACAAATGAGCAATGACAGATTTCCCCGTAGGTTACGCTGGGCCCACATCAGAAAGGCCTTCCCAGCAACGTGGAAGATGATTTACTCGGGGGCCGGCCTACAGAAACCAAAAAAGATTTGTTGTGAAACCCTGCCAGAATCAGCAGCAGCATGCCATGTTCACAAGGAATCGCTGTTTGAGGTAATTGATATTCATGCATTAAAGGTAAAGGTAAAGGTACCCCTGTCCGTACGGGCCAGTCGTGTCCGACTCTAGGGTTGTGTGCTTATCTCGCTCTGTAGGCCGTGAGCCGGCGCCGTCCGAAGACACTTCCGGGTCACGTGGCCAGTGTGACGAAGCTGCAGCTGGTGAGCCAGCACCAGCGCAGCACACAGAAACGCCGTTTACCTTCCCGCTATAAAGCGGTACCTATTTATCTACTTGCACTTAAGAGTGCTTTCGAACTGCTAGGTGGGCAGGAGCTGGGACCGAACGATGGGAGCTCACCCCGCCGCAGGGATTCGAACCGCCGACCATACGATCTAGACACTGAGGTTTTACCCACAGCGCCACCCACGCCCCTTGATTCATGCATTAAGAAGGATGAATTGCATTACTTCGTATTTTGCAAGATTAGGGTAGGATTCGTTCATACAGTTTTCTAGGGGCTGTGCCCCTGTTTGCTTTGCTCACCCCCACCCCCACCGCCATTCTCCCTACATAGAGCTTCCCCTTCCCAGCCTGTGCAACTATGAAGCTTCCTTTTCACCTTCCCAACCCATTTCTTCATGCAAACCCAGGATTGTGATGTAGTACTGTAAGCCCTCCAGTGGGGGCTGTGTGATGACAGCATTACATTTTTATGTATATAGGAAGATAAGTGCCATGGTGCACCTGTAGCAGCAAAGCTGGATGCCTTCATCTGCCTCAGCTGCAACCAAACACGTCTCTCCTGCATCACCCAAAAGACTGACCTCAGACAGATGGATGTGAGCCAGGAGGATACTGAATTTCGTACCCATTTTTCCCCCTTTAGCTTTTGATGGCTGGCTAAATTGCAAACATGCGCTGGATTCTGGAGAAAGCTAGAGAGTTCCAGAAAAACATCTACTTCTGTTTCATTGACTACGCAAAGGCATTTGATTGTGTCAATCACAGCAAACTATGGCAAGTTCTTAAAGAAATGGGAGTGCCTGATCACCTCATCTTTCTCCTGAGAAATCTCTATGTGGGACAAGAAGCTACAGTTAGAACTGGATATGGAACAACTTATTGGTTCAAAACTGGGAAAGGAGTACCGCAAGGCTGTATATTGTCTCCCTGCTTATTTAACTTATATGCAGAATTCATCATGCGAAAGGCTGGGCTGGATGAATCCCAAGCCGGAATTAAGATTGCCGGAAGAAATATCAACAACCTTGAGACGACACAACCTTAATGGCAGAAAGTGAGGAGGATGAGGGTGAAAGAGGAGAGCGCAAAATATGGTCTGAAGCTCAACATCAAAAGAAACTAAGATCATGGCCACTGGTCCCATCACCTCCTGGCAAGTAGAAGAGGAAGAAATGGAGGCAGTGAGACATTTTACTTTCTTGGGTTCCGTGATCACTGCAGATGGTGACAGCAGTCATGAAATTAAAAGATGCCTGCTTCTTGGGAGAAAAGCAGTGACAAATCTAGACAGCATCCTAAAAAGCGAGACATCTTAAAAAGCAGAGACATCACCTTGCTGACAAAGGTCCAAAGCTGACAAAGGACATACTGTGGGAAGACAGGAGTGCCTGGCGTGCTCTAGTCCATGGGGTCACAAAGAGTTGGACACGACTAAACAACTAAACGGGAACGGGGGTGGCGCTGTGGGTTAAACCACAGAACCTAGGACTTGCCAATCAGAAGGTCGGCGGTTCGAATCTCCGTGACGGGGTGAGCGCCCGTTGCTCGGTCCCTGCTCCTGCCAACCTAGCAGTTCGAAATCACATCAAAGTGCAAGTAGATAAATAGGTACCGCTCCGGCGGGAAGGCAAACAGCGTTTCTGTGCGCTGCTCTGGTTCACCAGAAGCGGCTTAGTCATGCTGGCCACATGACCCGGAAGCTGTACGCCGGCTCCCTCGGCCAATAAAGTGAGATGAGCGCCGCAACCCCAGAGTTGGTCACAACTGGACCTAATGTTCAGGGGTTCCTTTTCCTTGAAACGACTAAACAACAACAAAGGCTCATGAACCTCCATTTATGGCATTTGTACATATTGCCTACTCATAGAATCATAGAGTTGGAATAGACCACAAGGGCCATCAAGTCCAAACCCCTGCCAAGCAGGAAACACCATCAGAGCACTCCTGACATATGGTTGTCAAGCCTCTGCTTAAAGACCTCCAAAGTAGGAGACTCCACCACACTCCTGGGCAGCAAATTCCACTGTCGAACAGCTCTTACTGTCAGGAAATTCTTCCTAATGTTTAGGTGGAATCTTCTTTCTTGTAGTTTGGATCCATTGCTCCCTGTCCGCTTCTCTGGAGCAGCAGAAAACAACCTTTCTCCCTCCTCTATGTGACATCCTTTTATATATTTGAACATGGCTATCATATCACCCCTTAACCTCCTCTTCTCCAGGCTAAACATGCCCAGCTCCCTTAGCCATTCCTCATAAGGCATCGTTTCCAGGCCTTTGACCATTTTGGTTGCCCTCCTCTGGACACGTTCCAGTTTGTCAGTGTCCTTCTTGAACTGTGGTGTCCAGAACTGGATACAGTACTCCAGGTGAGGTCTGACCAGAGCAGAATACAGTGGCACTATTACTTCCCTTGATCTAGATGCTATACTCCTATTGATGCAGCCCAGAATTGCATTGGCTTTTTTAGCTGCCGCGTCACACTGTTGGCTCATGTCAAGTTTGTGGTCAACCAAGACTCCTAGATCCTTTTCACATGTACTGCTCTCAAGCCATGTGTCACCCATCTTGTATTTGTGCCTCTCATTTTTTCCCCCAAGTGCAATCCTTTACATTTCTCCCTGTTAAAGTTCATCTTGTTTGTTTTTGCCCAGTTCTCTAATCTGTCAAGGTCGTTTTGAAGTGTGATCTTGTCCTCTGGAGTGTTAGCCACCCCTCCCAGTTTGGTGTCATCTGCAAATTTGATCAGGAGGCCATTGAGTCCATCATCCAAGTTGTTGATAAAGATGTTGAATAAGACAGAACCCTGTGGCACCCCACTAGTCACTCTTCTCCAGGATGAAGAGGAACCATTGATGAGCACCCTTTGGGTTCGGTCAGTCAGCCAGTTACAAATCCACTGAGTGGTAGCATAGTCAAGACCGCATTTTACCAGCTTCTTTACAAGAATATCATGGGGCACCTTGTCGAATGCCTTGCTGAAATCAAGGTAGGCTACATCCACTGAGTTCCCTTCATCTACCAGGCTTGTAATTCTGTCAAAAAACGAGATCAGGTTAGTCTGACATGACTTATTTTTCAGAAATCCATGCTGACTATTGGTGATCACAGCATTCCTTTCTAGGTGCTCACAGACTGTTTGCTTAATGATCTGCTCCAGAATCTTCCCTGGTATTGATGTCAGACTGACTGGGCGGTAATTATTTGGGTCCTCCCTTTTCCCCTTTTTGAAAATAGGGACAACATTTGCCCTCCTCCAGTCTGCCGGGACTTCGCCTGTTCTCCAGGAATTCTCAAAGATGACTGCCAGTGGTTCTGAGATCACATCTGCCAGTTCTTTTAATGCTCTTGGATGCAGTTCATCTGGCCCTGGAGACTTGAATACATCTAAACTAGCCAAGTATTCTTGTACTATCTCCTTAGTTATTCTGGGCTGTGTTTCCTCTGCTTTCCATTACTACTATCTCCCTTCCTTTTGCATGCTTGGCCATCTTTTCCAGGAAGGCATCATCTATGTCCTCCGTTTGGCTTGGGGATCTATAGTAAACTCCCACAATGAGGTCTCTGTTATTCTTCTCTCCCTTAATTTTGACCCAAATGCTCTCACTTTGGCTTTGAGGTTCTAAATCTTGGATCTCTTCACAGGTATAATAATAAAATAATAATAATAATAATAATAATAATAATTTTTATTTATATCCCACCCTCCCCAGCCGAAGCCGGGCTGAGGGCGGCTAACAACAGTACAAAAGTACAGCATAAACAACATTCTAAAGTCATTCATTATAAAATTAATTACACATCTCTGACATATAACGCCACTCCTCCTCCTTTCTTGTCTGGTCTGTTTCTCTGAAATAGATTGTATCCCTCCATTATTACATTCCAATCGTGGGACTTATCCCACCAGGTTTCAGTGATGCCTATTATGTCATATTTAGTTTGCTGTACCAAGAGCTCAAGCTCATCTTGTTTATTTCCCATGCTTTGCGCATTAGTGTACAGACATTGAAGTCCATTAATCATTCCCCCGTGTCTCTTATTTAAGGATTTTTTCCTCCCACCACTAGGTCTGCGTGCTGTTTGCTCCATTTGGTCTATGACATTTGGATGGATCAATTGATAGACTCCTACCTTCAGGAGCACTGTCTCCCTCCCCCACATTAGTCAGTTTAAAGCCCTCCTGATGAGGTTTCTGAGATTTTTGGCAAAAACATTCCTCCCAACCGTTGTGAGGTGCAGCCCATCGCTTGCCAGAAGTCCATCTTCAAGAAACTGCAGTCCAAACCGTTCCTGTTTACACCATTTGCGAAGCCAGCTGTTCACTTCCACTATTTTTCCCTCTCTCCCTGGGCCACGTCGTTCAACTGGGAGGACAGATGAGATGACTGGCATTGCTTCCAGGTTCTTGGGAGGACTTTCCCCCACTATCTGATTTTAATTAACCAACCCTTTCCCAAAGAAAATACCTCTGTGATTGAGTCGAGGAGTTCCTGCACGCGGGGTGCAACCTTAGCCCCAAAGAAGCGCTGGAGCTCAAAGCAGCAGCCTGGAAAACCCTGTCCACAATTGTACAGTGGCTGCATATTACCAGCAAGGAGGGGAGAAAAAAATAGGAAACACTAATAACTGGGAAGGTGGGGGATGTTACTATTATGCAACATCCTAATTCTGAGGATATCACAGTTATGTAATTGTGGTTTGCTACATCACTTTTCTGTGGAAGGGTAAGTTCTCAGGCACTTCTCATTAAAATAATAATAATGAAAAAGGAGTACATTGCTTATGTCCTTTTATCAGTCAAATTGTATATACTAGGGCCGTGGTTCACAAACCTTTTCTGCCACGGACCACTTGAAAATTCCTGAGGGTCTTGGCAGACCACTTAATGATTTTTCTTCCTGTTGTAGCAACTGAAATGTACCGTGCTAGACAATGTGTGGTCGACATTGAATGAGGTTTGCAAATTACCACTTACGGTCTGCAGGCTACAGTTGGGGAACTCCTGTGCTAAGCTACACAACTGCTTCCAGTTCACACCATCCTTTCTCCACACACAGATTTTGAAGTAAACTCACGGCGCTTGTAGCCAGCTGCGTAAACCACACAGATGAGTCAGCCGGTTTTGTGCCTATTCTGTTACCCTTCTGGGCCAGCTTTTAAGAAAGGTCTGTGTGTGGTTTAACTGGGTGCAGAATTTACCTTCTTGAGAATATCCGTTTCTATGAAAGTGAGTTTTTAGTTCTCGTGGTTATGAAGATATTCAATATCGTAAGTCCCAATAAGTTCTGGAGGGGCAGGACGAGAGTTGAGAGAAGGAGCTCAAGAAGTTGCCAACTGATGACTCTGGAAGAGGGTCCAGGAGGGTATGGAATCACAGAATTGTAGAGTTTGGATTCATTACATTTACTGTATATCCCACCTTTCATCATAGCTGTCAACCGTCCCTTATTTGGCGGGAGACTCCCTTATCCCAGCGCTGTGTCCCGCTGCTGTCCCTTATTGATGATGTCCCTTAAATTTCCCGGGTTTCATGCTCGCCCGGCTCGGGAGGGAAGCAGCGGCTCGGGGTCCTCCGCCTTGAGAGAGCAAAAGAGAGCGTGCACATGAGCTGCCACGTCTCCGTCTCTCCCTTTTCCCCCTCAGGGGTGCGTCATGAGGAGACAGGTGGCGATGGGCGCCCAGGCAGCCCCTCTCTTGTGAGACTTCCGCTGCACTGCCAGGGGAAGCCAGAGGTGGCAGTGGCAGCAGCAGCTGAGGAGGCGGCCTGAGGGAGGAGGAAGAGGAGGGGATGGGGAGGGACACAGAAGGCGCTGCAACCGCCTCATGCCGGGCTCACGGGTGCCGTGGGAAAGAGTCTCCCTCCCTCCCTCCCTCTCAGGCGGGGAAGGGCCGATGGAACTCCTCGCTCCAAGAAGACGGCAGCCCTGACGTGCTGCTTAGCATACCCTCCAACCAGTGCAGCATCCTAATGTAGTGATTTCCCCCTCTGCATCCCTTCCATAACTCTCTTTTTATAAATCATTTGTCCATCCATAGTTCAAATTTTTACAAGTTTTCTGTCAATCCTACCAATGTATGTAACTCTTTACGATAGCTTTTCAACTAAATTATAAACTTCCCCCATTCTTTATTAAAGAGGTCCTCTTCCTGGTTTCTAATCTGCCTGTAAGCTTTGCCATCTCGACGTCATTCATCAGTTTTGTCTGCCCCTCTTCTTTGGTGGGAGTTGTAGACCCTTAGGATCTAGTCCAACCCCCTGCAAAACACAGTCAGTGGCAGCCAAAGCAGCCTGGCTCCATCAGTGCCGGATTTCTGTATAAGCTAAGCAAAATCCCTTATTTTGGCTGCTGATCCCTTATTTTCAAATCTGTAAGTTGACAGCTATGCCTTTCGTCCAAGGAGCTCAGGTACATGGCCTGCTCCCTCTGTCCGTTTTATCCTCACCAGTGGCGTAGCGTGGGTTGTCAGCACCCGGGGCAAGGCAAGTAATTTGCGCCCCCTACCCCGTGGATTTGCGCCCCCTAACCCGTGGATTTGTGCCCCCTAACCCGTGGATTTGTGCCCCCTAACCCTAACCCCCAGGTGTTGCGCCCGGTGCGGCCGGCCCCCCCTGCACCCCCCACACTACGCCACTGATCCTCACAACCCTTTGAGGTAGGACCAGGCTGAGAGACTGTGACTGGCCCCAAAGTCAGTATCCCAGGCTGTGTGTATACCTATTGGATTTGAAGTTGCTTTTGCAAAGGAAGTAGTTTTTCCACTGTGGAATTGCATTTATATATGGACTTGTCTTGTCACTTGTTTTTGCATGCGATAATGCTTTTAATATTTTTATACATGTATTACTTTGGGGAGATTTTTACATGCACTTGTCTTTATACAAGGAATCGGGGGTGGGGTTTTTTTAACATGTTTATTTTGTCTACTGTCGATGTCTTTACAATGAAACCCTTTTAATGGGAAGCGATGGGCTCAACCCATCAATCAACACAATTAATCACAGTCGAAAGGGACGCCAAGGGCCATCTAGTCCAACCCCCTGTAATGCAAGAATCTTTTGCCCAACATGGGGCTCAAACCCACGACCTTGAGATTGAGTGTCTCCACCGGCTAAGCTATCCCTGCTGTCATGCCATGCATCGTTTGGCCTTCGGAGTGCTATTCACACACATAGTACAACTCCTGCTCGCAACACTCGTCTTCCCACAGGACTCCTTCCTCCGTGCCTGTCCCTGCCCCACAGTTTCCCCATAGGGGATCGCTCGGTTCCCCTTCCCGCCAGCTCTGAGGCTCCTCCACGGCGCTCCCATTGGCCCAAACCCAGTAGCCCCACAGCCCGTGGCGGTGCAGCCCCAGCCAAGCCTTCAGACCTGGCTGGAGCACGACCCTCCTGGCCAGGACCTGGCCTCTGGCGTGGCAGGCAGCCAGAGCTTCGAACCAGGTGCGGTTTTCCTGAATGACGACAGGGCTCTGATCCTGCAGGGGTCCCGCTAACAGCAAACAGAAAGAGAGAAGAGGTATTAGAGCACGGGTCAGCAAACTTTGTCAGCAGGGGGCCGGTCCACTGTCCCTCAGACTTTGTGGGGGGCCGGACTATATTTTGAAAATAAAAATAAAAATGAACAAATTCCAGTGCCCCACAAATAACCCAGAGATGCATTTTAAATCAAAGCACACATTCTACTCATGTAAAAACATGGTGATTCCCGGACCGTCCGTGGGCAGGATTGAGAAGGCGATTGGGCCAGATCCGGCCCCAAGGCCTTAGTTTGCCTACCCATGTATTAGAGACACCCTTTCCCCACCCCTTTACATTGGTACCTCGGCTTACAGGCGCTTCAGGTTACAGACTCCGCTAACCCAGAAATAGTACCTCAGGTTAAGAACTTTACCTCAAGATGAGAACAGAAATCACGTGGTGGCAGCGGGAGGCCCCATTAGCTACAGTGGTGCTTCAGGTTAAGAACAGTTTTAGGTTAAGAGCATACCTCCGGAACGAATTAAGTACTTAACCTGAGGTACCACTGTATTTCCCTTCCTCAGCTGTGGGTGTGATTGTTTCCAAAAGCCCTACGGATGCTTAGCCATGAGGCTGCTCTTCAAAATCAGAGAGGATCCCTTGTGAGGATGCCAATGTGAACACCCACCACCCTTGGGCAGTGACCGGGGCTCACCGCCATAGAAGCCCACCTTGGTTCCCCTTCTTTGGCCCTCCCACCCCAATTCCCCTCTGGCCAACAGCTGACTTGGCAGCAGCTCCCAGAGCTCAGAAGTTGCTTCCTTTTAAAATCCCCCACAATATCCCAGATGCCCCAAAGCAGTGCTGGAACCGGGGATTCTGGGAAATTAAGATGGCGGACCAGCTTCCCATACCCAGCCAATGCCTCCAGGACTAGTTGGTCATAACCAGTGAAGCCTCACATGGCTACAGTCTCAGGCGGGTCTTCCTTGATACACTACAATGCGCAGGATATTGAGGTGTTGACATTTCTCCAGAATCTGCATGGTAGCCAAGTGGACCCTCAGCTGCATGAATGGCTTTGACCAGGGAGGGAGGGAGAGATGGATAGGCTAAGGGGAGATGTTTATGTTCGTTTCTGTTTGCCACTGAGCAGTGCTTTGGAGTCACAGGACTCTGTTTACATTCCGCACATTCCATACTGTTGGAAGTCTCATGGGAGACGGATGTGACGTACTGTTTTCCTGTTCCTTTGTTTCAGTTGCTCTCTGCTTTCACAGAGAGAGGAGGTATATTTCTTTGCTGTCTGCGTAGTAAGAAATAAAGCATAGCTATATAGCCATAAATCTCATCACTTCCCTGTGCTGGAAACTCTGCTGAACGGGAATGTGCCTGAGGCCTCATCAAAGGCTCAGGTCGTTAATTATCGTCGGAGGCGATTCCAAAGGACTCGGCCGGAGGAAAATGAGCTTTATCAGTTTGGCCGAGCAGAGATCCCGACAGTTTAGTGTGTGTTTGCATAGCCTCCAACATGTTGAGTCCCAAAATTGGGACATGCATTCTCTTGTCCGTGCGCCAGCACAAGTCATGGAGCCCAAAAGACACATTTTTTTTCAGGGTTATGCTCTCACTGTGGCCAAAAATGCACATTGTGCCGTATCGTGCGAGATTGTGGCCCTTCCAAAAAATCACTTGGGGGCGGGGGCGAGATTTCGGCATGACAATATGGTGCCTAAAATGACCGCCATGCTCTCGCATGGGAAAAACAGGGTGTCCCATTTTTTCCTGGGACATTTTTGAGGGGGGGTGTGTTTGTAGCTTATTGCACAAAGGAAAAATGTCGCTTCATACACTTTTTTCCCAGAAGAAAATGTGGCCGTCAGAGTGAAAATTGCCCCCCACCCCACCCTGCCACAAAGGCAACCAAACGGTGATCTGTCTCCAGGATGTACCTTTTGTTAAACTGGAAGCAGAGAAAGTTGCCAGCTCCATGTTTCTGGTCCCTTGTTCAGGCCTGTGTTGTGTTGAGGAGAGATCCTGAACTGCAGTGGGATAAGGCAGCTCGTTTCCATCAGTAGTTGCAGGGTCGTACCCTAAGGAGACAAGATACCCAATTATTTTGCATTTGGACACAGACCAGCCCCAGCCATCAGGCATGATGGTCGGAGGCGATGGGACTTGTAGTCTGGCTACATCTGGAGTTCCACAATTTCCTCGGGAAAAGCTGGAACTGGGAGACTGAGCCCAGAGCTTAGGTAAGCATAGTTTTTTGGGGATTAAGAAGAGAACCATGTTTTCACAGTGGCTAACCAGATGCCCAAAGGGAATCATAGAATCATAGAATCATAGAGTTGGAATAGACCACAAGGGCCATCGAGTCCAACCCCCTGCCAAGCAGGAAACACCATATGGTATTACTGGCGATTACTGGGAAGCATATGGTATTACTGGCGAGTAGGACTCTTGAGCCTTCTTCAGTTCCAGGACTGTACAGTGGTACCACGGGCTACAGACGCTTCAGGTAACAGACTCCGCTAACCCAGAAATAGTACCTTGGGTTAATAACTTTACCTCAGGATGAGAACAGAACTCGTGTGATAGCGGCGTGGCAACAGCGGGAGGCTCCATTAGCTAAAGTGGTACCTCAGGTTAAGAACAGTTTCAGTAAGCACGGATCTCCAGAACGAATTAAGTTCTTAACCCGAGGTACCACTGTAACTGGATTACTGATAGGCAGGCAATATGTGACCTTAACCAAATATCAAGAACCAGGCCTCTGGTTCTCCCCATCCTGCTCTCTTGTGTATTGTCACTGTTATAGGAATTTTAAGGTCTTATATATATAAAATAATTGTTCATAACTGTACAAGGCAAACACATACATACATACATACATACATACATACATACATATGTAAGTAAACTACATGTCTGGAAATAATACAGGAAAACAGTCCTTTTGACTCTTCCAGTGACCTCAAATATTTCTCTGCAAGGAGGAAAGAAATGGAAAAGCCTCCCCATTGTCTCTTTGTTCACAAATCCTGTCTTAAGGGTGTGTCTGTGTATGAACAAGGTGAGCCTGGGACCTGGACTCAGGAATTAAGTAGGTAGTTATCATCACAAAAGAGTGGCCAAATGGCCCAGGTAATGCAATAAATGATCCATTATCAGGTATCCTGGCAGACAGGAGAAAAACAACACACTCATATTTCTGCTGTAGACCGCCCCTTCTGTGATGTATGTATGATGTATTGGGGGTGGTCTTGAGCTACAGGGGAGGCAATTTCAAATGTCTATATAAGAGTTTGCACACCAATGTTCTGGGACTCCTCCTCCCTCCTGCATGGGGGGGGGGGCAACCCTGTTGCAATAGCTTTAATAAAGATCAAGCTTACTAGCTGCTTTGGTTTTCTCAATATTCTCTGGCTGGCCTCTGTTATTTTCTCCTACCGATAGAGAACCTACATAAGAACTCAATTCAGGCTCTTTGGTAACCCATAAGGGGAAAGGAGCAGCTTTTTTCTTATCTTCTTCTTCTTCTTTGGCGATCACTCGTAGCTGAGTAAGATTGTCTTCCATAAAAACACAGTTTTAACAATGAGTCCGTAAGTGACTGTGGCGGCCAATTCTGGACCCACACGTCCTTCCACAGTGGGGACATTGGTTTCAGGGCAGGAGCTGATCACGGTGTGAATTTGCCAAGCGTGCCTTCCTCCTAGCACGTTTCTCCCTTGCGTCCTGAGTTCGAGCGTCTTCAAAGCCCATGACACCTTTGGTAAAGGCTGTTCTCCAACTGGAGCGCTTGTAGGCCAGTGTTTCCCAGTTGTCAGTGTTTATACTACATTTTTTTAGATTTGCCTTGAGACAGTCTTTAAACCTCTTTTGTTGACCACCAGCATTACGCTTTCCATTTTTAAGTTCGGAACAGAGTAGTTGCTTTGGAAGACGATCATCAGGCATCCGCACAACATGACCAGTCCTTTACCTTTTTTTCTTATAACATCACTCTTTTCCATTTCCCTTCTTCACTCCTCCAGGCTGTCTGGAAAAAACTCACCATCGCTGGATCCGGCTGAGAACCGTTTACTTGTCACAGGTATCCAGGAATCTGAAGCTGCACCACTTGCGGTGGGAGGGGAAGTCACTAAGAGGAAAGATTTTAAGAATTAGTCCCACCGCCATTCACTACCTTCCTCCCCACCCATCCCCAAAATATTATAGGGTCGTAACTTAGATACAAACAGCTTTGTGAGTATTTGCGTTGTGGGGGAAGTCGAGTTGAATTCTTGACTTTAGAAAGCCACATCCTGGGACCTGTGTAAATTATGCAAAGGAGCTGAATTTGCATCGACCGGTTTTGCAGAATTTGTTTGGCTTCTGGCGTTCAGGGGATAATCCCCTGGCCGCAAGAAACCATGGCTGTAATCTAGGCTTAATGCTAAGTCTCTCATGATTATTCTCGCACAGCAAGATGTTCTCTCCCTATTCTCCCCCTGTGTGACCCCCCTAAATTTGTTCTGGCTGTTTACCACAACCCCGTGGAGCAGATTTGGGAAGGGTGCAAGGGGTGGAGAAGGGGGGGAAATACCTGTTGGGCAAGCAGAAATCGTAGCGCCGAAGGGACAGAGCAGTTGAATACCGCCCATAATGCGGAAGCACCCTGAGCCACAATATTAATACTGTCAACCATGGTTCTTGCTCTGTGTACACATCAGGGGTGGGAAACCTATGAACCTTCCCATGTTGTTGGACTACAACTCCCATCATCCCTAACTTGTGACAGGGATGGTGGGTGTTGGGATCCAACAATATCTGCCAGGCTGCAGGTTCGCCATCCCTGGAGTAAGGGATATGGCTTCCTACTTGCGCCCACCTCACTCCAGGAAGCCCTATGAGGCGCAGATACCGCTTCCCTCAGTGTTGAAACTGAGGATGTTTCACCGGCCTGCAATCTGAGATTTTCTAAGATTCCATTGATACCTAGGTGTGTGGCAATCTTGTACGCAGCTCTGATTCTGACCGTTGCTGATAGATATTGAGCCATCTGATGAAGACCTGCATTTTTAAAATGAAATTAAAAACCATGCACCATCTGCTTTAGCCATCTGTTTTACAGTGAATAGGGCAGCAGGAGCCAAAGGTTATCTGGTAATTAAGGTGCCTGGTCGAGGTAAATGTAAAATATATGGCTATTTGTCTGCCATTTATGGATAGAAGGAAATATAGCTCTTTGTCTCCCATAAAAGGTAATAGGAAATGGGTGTATCTTTTATGATTGGTTCTAGCAAACAGCCAATAGGAATTTCAACCAGGCTGATTGGACAGAGGCAGCCAAAGGAGGAGCAAGGGGGCTGGGCTGAGGGAATATAAGTGCTGGCCATCAGGGCTGGAAGGGCAGAGCTTTGGTAACCATATACCACTGTGTCTCTCATTTACTTGTCTGACAAATAAATTATTATTTTAATTTCTCTATTGCTGCGTTGAATATTTCATTCCAGCTAAGCATTAACCACAAGCAGGGTGCTACAATATGTCCACTCTTAAATCACAGGATGAACATTTCAGTCTGATGCAGGAGCTGGCAATGAGAGCTTATGCCAGGGGTCAGCAAACTTTTTCAGCAGGGGACCGGTCCACTCTCCCACAGACCTTGTGGGGGGCCGGACTATATTTTGAAGAAAAAAATGAACGCATTCCTATGCCCCACAAATAACCCAGAGATGCATTTTAAACAAAAGCACACATTCTACTCATGTAAAAACACCAGGCAGGCCCCTAAAATAACCCAGAGATGCATTTTAAATAAAAGGACACATTCTAATCATGTAAAAACACACTGATTCCCAGACCGTCTGTGGGCCAGATTTAGAAGGCGATTGGGCCGCATCTGGGCCCCAGGCCTTAGTTTGCTTATCCATGGCTTATATGGTTGTGGTAAATGGATCCAAATCAGAATCAGGGAGACACGGGTTCGAATTCCAACCGCAAAATGCATTATGTGGCCTTGGGAAGGCCGTGTACTCACGGCCTAAGCCACTTCAGAGGATAATTCAGGAGATGAGATCCTTGGATGCGGTCTTCCATTGGTCTGACTTGGTTTAAGTCAGCTTCCTAATATAGTAGAGGACTGGGCAATATGGAACAACACAACCAAGAGGCAAACTAATAGCAATGAGGGGCTGGATAGAAATCTGCTTTTCTTGAAATAACATTTGTTTGTTTGTTTGCTTTATAAAAATATTTGTATACTGCTATATCATCAAACATAAATACATCAAAGTAGTTTGAAGCAATAAAACCATGAAATAGTTAAAAGCAAACATCAATTAAACATTGTAGAATGTTGGTACTAAAGGGTTAAGAGGTAACAAGTCGCTCTAATCACTGAGCAGCTGGAAGTCATTAAGCATCCAGGAATGTGAGTTAGTTTGTATAAATAGTCAGTTCACCCTTGTGTTTTCTCTCTCCCCCCCCCCCCTGTTTGCTAATATGAGTTAAGTTTAGAGTAAAGTTTTCTTTATGCCGGAGATAAAAGCATGTGTGCTTTATCGCCAGGGTTTTTTTCTTTTGTAAATAAATAATAATAATAATAATAATAATAATAATAATAATAATTTATTATTTGTACCCCGCCCATCTGGCTGGGTTTCCCCAGCCACTCTGGGCGGCTTCCACAGAAACCAAAAAACACTAAAATATCATACATTAAAAGCTTCCCTGAATAGGGCCGCCTTAAGATGTTTTCTGAATGTCAGGTAGTTGTCCATCACCTTGACATCCGATGGGAGGGCATTCCACAGGGCGGGCGCCACCACCAAAAAGGCCCTCTGCCTGGTTCCCTGTAGCTTTGCTTCTCGCAATGGGGGAACCGCCAGAAGGCCCTCGGCGCTGGACCTCAGTGTCCGGGCAGAACGATGGGGGTGGAGACGCTCCTTCAGGTATACAGGGCCGAAGCCGTTTAGGGCTTTAAAGGTCAACACCAGCACTTTGAATTGTGCTCGGAAACGTACTGGGAGCCAATGTAGGTCTTTCAAGACCGGTGTTATGTGGTCTCGGCGGCCGCCCCCAGTCACCAGTCTAGCTGCCGCATTCTGGATTAGCTGTAGTTTCCGAGTCACCTTCAAAGGTAGCCCCGCGTAGAGCGCATTGCAGTAGTCCAAGCGGGAGATAACTAGAGCATGCACCACTCTGGCCAGACAGTCAGCGGGCAGGTAGGGTCTCAGCCTGCGTACCAGGTGGAGTTGGTAGACAGCTGCCCTGGATACAGAATTGACCTGCGCCTCCATGGACAGCTGTGAGTCCAAAATGACTCCCAGGCTACGCACCTGGTCCTTCAGGGGCACAGTTACCCTATTCAGGACCAGGGAGTCCTCCACACCAGCCCGCCCCCTGTCCCCCAAAAACAGTACTTCTGTCTTGTCAAGATTCAACTTCAATCCATTAGCCGCCATCCATCCTCCAACCGCCTCCAGGCACTCACACAGGACCTTCTTGAGTTCCAAAGTGCTTGCTCCAGGATTATTCATTGAAAGGTACTGACTCTCCTGCCTTCTTCAACCGCTGCACGAAATTCTCTGCTGAGATAAGACTTATGGCGTTGGAAGCGCACTGGATGCTTACTTAACATTAAACTAATTAAAGTTTAATGGACATAGAATAACAATAGGAAGTGGATAGCTCAGTTGGTTTACAACAGCAACAACAACACCACCCCGCTCCTCTGGCTGGGTTTCCCCAGTCACTCTGGGCAGCTTCCAGCACATATGGTTAGTTCATGGTGCTGATAACGCCAAGGTTTCAGGTTCGATCCCCCTAAGGGACATTGCAGGGGGGTTGGACTAGATGATCCTCAGGGTGCTTCCAACTCTATGATTCTATGAGATTCTGTTAGAATAATAACAACATCAAAAAAACGAAGATCATGGCCACTGGTCCCATCACCTCCTGGCAAAAAGAAGGGGAAGAAATGGAGGCAGTGAGAGATTTTACTTTCCTGGGTTCCATGATCACTGCAGATGGTGACAGCAGCCATGAAATTAAAAGACGCCTGCTTCTTGGGAGAAAAGCAATGACAAACCTAGACAGCATCTTAAAAATCAAGAGACGTCACCTTGCCAACAAAGGTCCGTATAGTTAAAGCTATGGTTTTCCCAGCAGTGATGTATGGAAGTGAAAGCTGGATCATAAAGAAGGCTGATTGCCAAAGAATTGATGCTTTTGAATTATGGTGCTGGAGGAGACTCTTGAGAGTCCCATGGACTGCAAGAAGATCAAACCTCTCCATTCTTAAGGAAATCAGCCCTCAGTGCTCACTGGAAGGACAGATCCTGAAGCTGAGGCTCCAATAATTTGGCCACCTCATGAGAAGAGAAGACTCCTCGGAAAAGACCCTGATGTTGGGAAAGATGGAGGGCACAAGGAGAAGAGGAAGACAGAGGATGAGATGGTTGGACAGTGTTCTCGAAGCTACCAGCGTGAGTTTGACCAAACTGCGGGAGGCAGTGGAAGACAGGAGTGCCTGGCGTGCTCTGGTCCATGGGGTCACGAAGAGTCGGACACGACTAAACGACTAAAGAACAACAATGCTCAATTGCTCCCCCTAGAGGCAAACAGAGGAACCACCAGGTTTTCACCCACCTGTGTGCCCCTGCACCCACGAATCTTTCCCTGGCACCTTCAGGGTCCTGTTCCCCATCCCCTCCACCACTTGCTGAAATCAGGCTTGGGGAAAAGTCTACTACTGCAGCCAACAGAAGCGGGTGCTGGGATGTGCAGCTCCCACAGCCGTTTCTGCCACCAGCAATATGCTTGCAGGACCCAACCCCCCACCCACCCAAAAAAAGTTGGAGATGCCCGGAGGTTTAGGATACCTACCAGCGATGGTCGACTTTGGGGCAGGAGTCAACCCGTCCTTCTGGTCAGGTATGGAGCGGCAGTTTAGCAGGAGTTGGAGAAGAAAAGGAAGAGCACCTGTAGACCCTGAAAGGCAGAATATAGGAGACCCTTTTTCGAAGTGATTCTTTATCCACGCTTTGCTTCTCTTATTACTAGGAACTATAATTTCCCCCCTCTCAGGACTCCCAGCACCCTTAAACAAATTACAGCTGCCATTACAGTGGTACCTCGGGTTACAGACGCTTCAGGTTACAGACTCCACTAACCCAGAAGTAGTACCTCGGGTTAAGAACTTTGCTTCAGGATGAGAACAGAAATTGCGTGGCGGCAGCGGAAGGCCCCATTAGCTAAAGTGGTACCTCAGGTTAAGAACAGTTTCAGGTTAAGAACGGACCTCCAGAACGAATTAAGTTCTTAAACCCAAGGTACCACTGTATTCTGAATGGGAAGGTCATGGGCTTTAAATGCGTGTTGAACGTTCTTTGAACGTGTGGTGTGGATTTAGGAGCTGAGCTTTTCGAATAACGTAGCCAAAACAGGGGTACAGCGGTACCTCGGGTTAAGTACTTAATTCGTTCCGGAGGTCTGTTCTTAACTTGAAACTGTTCTTAACCTGAAGCACCACTTTAGCTAATGGGGCCTCCTCCTGCTGCCGCGTCTCAGGAGCACAAATTCTGTTCTCATCCTGAAGCAAAGTTCTTAACCTGAAGCACTATTTCTGGGTTAGCGGAGTATGTAACCTGAAGCGTATGTAACCCGAGGTACCACTGTACTGAGACACAAGAGGGAGGTAACAGCATGCTCAGGTGTGGAGGTGTATTGTTTAGTTCTTGTTCTTATTATGCGTTTTTGTGTTTTTCATCTCGTATTTTTGCGTTGCCACTCGCCACTCACCTTTGCAGCACACAAAAGGATGTTTCTGTAGGCATTTCTCTTGATACCACAGGCTCTCGTTCATAACCGCACAGCTCTCCGAAGTCCTGGACGCTGGGCTCCACTGCGTAAACTTATAGGGGTCGCCATTAAGCCAGACCCAGGAGAGGCCCTGGCGGTACAGCCCGATCCAGAACGAGCAATTGGGGCAGAGGGAGGCAGCCTGTTCCATATCCCTGTCATCCCGGAAACCTGCCAGCCGGGTGCCCTGTCGAAGGCAGTAGCAATGGGCTCCCAGCATGGTTTGTGGGTCCTGGATGAGGAAGTATTCGCGGTCTGAGGACAGGAGCGATGCCATGGCGACTGTGTAGAGAAAGATAAAAGAGAAAAGGCACCCAAATATATCCAGTATCGAAAGGTGGTCGGGCTAGACATAGGGTCCTTGCTAACCCCACAGTTCTATGGTTCTGAACCCTGACTTGCCATATTTTTTGCTCTATAAGACTCACTTTTCCCCTCCTAAAAAGTAAGGGGAAATGTGTGTGCGTCTTATGGAGAGAATGCAGGCTGCGCAGCTATCCCAGAAGCCAGAACAGTAAGAGGGATTGCTGCTTTCACTGCGCAGGGATCCCTCTTGCTGTTCTGGCTTCTGAGATTCAGAATTCCCCCCCCCCCCTTGTTTTCCTCCTCCAAAAACTAGGTGCGTCTTGTGGTCTGGTGCGTCTTATAGAGCGAAAAATACGGTACTCTGTCCAGATTTCATGACTGGAAATCATAATGATTTATCACATTAAGCTGCCGTTTTCTGAAAACAACAGGAAGATTTAAAGGAACTATTAGAAATGACTATCAAAGCAGTAGAGATATGAGGTGACCAGAGCTCCCCCAAACTTGAAGCATGGGAAGTCCCAATAAAAAATTAATAATTTGGCAGAATATTTGGATTAATTGATATGTATATGTATAATTTGGAATACTTAATGTGATTTAGATTGTTAAAATGGTAAACTTAATAAAAATGATTTTTTTAAAAAAAAGCTGCCGTTGTTCTGAGGCGCTTTGGACAGTTAGCACTGGGATTTTAAAAAAAAAAAATCCTCACAACAACCCTGTGAGGTAGATTAGGCTGAGAGTCAGTGACTGACTCCAAGGTCAGAACCCCGTGAGCTTCATGGCTGAGTGGGGATTTGAACCCCACTCCAACCAGTACACCACACTGGCTCTCTAAACGCCAGGATTGTTCCATTTTAACCTTTCAGCAACCCCTCTGAGGTAGGGTGAGAGGTGGCGACTTGACTCCAGATTCAAAGTAGGGATTCAATGCTCATGTTTTCCAGGCCCGGTTCGAGTACCACTGCTTCTTCTCCTCTAGAGGCTGCCTGCTTTATTTATTTATTTTTTATAAAATATTTATTAGAGTTTCAGAAAAAGGAATTACATAAAATCAAAAAATACAAGAATAAAAGACAAAAATAAAAATACAAGAAAAATACAAAATAAGTACACTTACAAAAAAAAGATAAAAAGGGAAAAATAAAAAATCAACCTTTCCATATCTTACATTCATATCCCTGTTTCCCTGACCTCCTCATACCTCCCTTTTTTGTATTCCAATTCAATTAATTAATTCAGCAATTTCTTTCCCTCCTTTTATCCTGATCTTTGATCTTAATATATTATAACATTAAATTTTTACCTATTTAAAAATCCAATTTTTCCATATTCTTTTATATCATTACAGCTAGAAACCACTTAACTTCATTCAAACATCATTCTAACATTCATTAATTTTGCAATACTTTTGTAAATAGTCTTTAAATTTCTTCCAATCTTCTTCCACCAACTCTACTCCCTGGTAAGGCTGCCTGCTTTAACAGCTGGTTCCAGGTGGCAGTTGAGGCACCCCTACTACTTACTCGGGAGTAAGTCCCGTTTAAAGGAATTGGCATGCAAACAACGCCTCCTAAAATCCTCTCTTCTACACAACTACGAAAGGTGCAGAAGCCTTTCAGTGGAACTTACTTCTGAGTAGACATGCACAGGATGACACTATTAATGCATTAATTCCCCTATGTCTGTTTTTTTTTTAAAAAAAATATTTTATAAAATAAAGAGGCAGATGAATAGATTTAGTTCAGAATCAATTCTGGGCCTATTCGTTGCAAATACTTTTAGTGAGATAAACTTCACTTACCTCCTAGAAGGACAGCTGACAAGAAAAGCTTCATAGCGATGCAAAAGGAGTTTCCTTGAACCAAGGCAGGTTGCAAGCGCCCAAAAAGTGCCGAGGTGCTAGGCTGCAAAAGTCAACTTCTGGGAAATTATGTCCTTGCTTGGGAGACTTAAAGCCTAGCTGTGTCTGAATGATGAAGAGAAGGACCTAGTTTTGGTCAGGATTCCACCTGAGGCAACAGCCTAGTCCACAAGATTATGCGAAAGGAAAGAAGATTTGACTTTCAAATTGAGGCATAGGCACAGAAACATCCTGTCTTCCTGGGGCGCTGAGCTGGAGACAGGTGCTTCCTTACTTTGGGAACCAGATCTCAGAGAACAAACAAGAGCTGTTTGGTCTCCATCCTGCATTGCACAGGTGTTCCCTGAGGAGCATCCATTCATTGGACTCCTGCTCCATAACTGCCAAGTGCATCCCATTTTTTAATCAGAGATCATGGCGGCCATTTTCGGTTCCGCGATCTCAAGCTACGCTCTAGCTCCTAAAAAAAAGAAAAAGCGCTTTTCCCGGGGCTTTCCTCAAGGTGAGAACGAGGTGCAAGCAACATGACTTGCCTAGGAGCGGGTCCCAGAAGACGCACATCCCGGGTTTGGGTCTCCAGAAGCTGGAAGCAGTGCTGGATTTACGTATAAGCTAAACAAGCTATAGCTTAGGGCCCCACTCTCTTGGGTGGGGAAAGAGAGGTCTGATCTTCTTGCAGTCCATGGGACTCTCAAGAGTCTCCTCCAGCACCATAATTCCAAAGCATCAATTCTTCGGCGATCAGCCTTCTTGATGGTCCAGCTCTCACTTCCAGACATCACTACTGGGAAAACCATAGCTTTAACTATACGGACCTTTGTTGGCAAGGTGATGTCTCTACCTTTTAAGATGCTGTCTAGGTTTGTCATTGCTTTTCTCCCAAGAAGCAGGCGTCTTTTAATTTTGTGGCTGCTATCACCATCTACAGTGATCATGGAGCCCAAGAAAGTAGAATCTCTCACTTCCCCTCCCCCTCCATTTCTTCCCTTTCTATTTGCCAGGAGGTGATGGGACCAGTGGCCATGATTTAGTTCAGGGGTCTGCAACCTTTAAGACAAAAAGAGCCACTTGGACCCGTTTCCGAAGGAAAAAAAACTGGGAGCCGCAAAACTCGTCATTATAAAAATAACTTTTTTGTCACTATTTTATTATTTCTTTGTTTGACCCCTCAGAATTACTCCTCCTCATAGAAATAAACGTTAAATTAACAAGTTACCTTTTTGTGTGTGTGTGTTCTTCACTCCCCTTCAAAACAGTGACCAGCGTACATGCCCCCTTTCAATGCAGTGACCAGCGTACATGCCCCTTACAATGTAGCGGGCGGGTGGGCGGGCGGGAAGGTGACGTCAGGACGGTGTGTGACTAACGCACGCACCGCCCCATGCGACGTCATAGCCAGTACAGCACCCGCCACAGTGGGGAGCACAATGCGCCTCCTCCCCTCGCTAGTATCCGCCCCGGAGCCGCGACAAAGGTGTAAAAGAGCCACATGCGGCTCCGGAGCCGTGGGTTGCCGACCCCTGATTTAGTTTCTTAGTTTCTTTTGATGTTGAGCTTCAGACCATATTTTGCGCTCTCCTCTTTCACACTCATTAAAAGGTTCTTTAATTCCTCCTCACTTTCTGCCATCAAGGTTGTGTCATCTGCATATCTGAGGTTGTTGATATGTCTTCCGACGATCTTAATTCCGGCTTGGGATTCATCCAGTCCAGCCTTTCGCATGATGAATTCTGCATATAAGTTAAATAAGCAGGGAGACAATATACAGCCTTGTCGTACTCCTTTCCCAATTATCATGGAAAATATGGATTGATACAATAGTTAAGAGTTGGAAGAAGATGCAGTTTAAAATGTTTAAAATGGGACTCCAGGGAGGGGGTGGGGGAAGTCCTGAGATTCGGAGGAATCTCTGTATATGGATATGTATAAAAATATATATTTCTAATTCTGTAAAATTATGTAAAAATGATTTATTTTTTAAAAAGATACCGTAGAGTCTGAAAAGGTTCAGAAACGAGGCAAAATTATTTTTGCACTTCAGCTAATGTAGTAAAAATGGCACCGTTCATGTAGACTAGGTAGCGGGGGAAACCCCGAGGTTTCCAAAAGTACAACAAATATTTAGGGGGAAACCCTAAGGGGAGAGAGAAAATCCAAAACAGACCAAAGAGAACAGAGTGTGCTCCGTAGGCATGGGACGTGGTGGGGGCAGGGTGTGAACCTACTAATAAATGGAATGGGTAGGGGATGGAATGGGAAAATCTGGGCTACTTTACGAACAGCGCTCCATGTTGCAGCATTTTGCTGCGGTACTGTTGAGGCCGTCTTAGGCTGCAGGTGGCCGGAGGCTGAGCCTTCCACTTTTTAAAAGCGACGATTTGCACATTGTGGAGAATTTTGAGAACCGGGGTTTTTCCTGCAGTCATTTCTTCCAAAGCAGCCTGAGCAGTAGCATGACTTACTGGTGCTACTCTTTGGCAGCGATGAGGAAACCAGTCACAAGTCAGATGAGGCTGAACTCTGGCCTCCCGCCAGCACAAACGATGGTTGAAAGTGATGGGAACTGTAGTCCAACAACGTCTGGCAGCGTACAAATTCCCCATCCCGCCTCTCCTGGTATGCCCCACGGAGGACCTTAAGGTCCACAAATGACAACATTCTGGAGGTCCCAAGTCACAAGGTGGTTAGGTTGGTCTCAACTAGGGCCAGGGCCTTTTCAGGACTGGCCCCCACTTGGTGAAACGCTCTGTCACAAGAGACCAGGGCCCTGCGGGATTTGACATCTTTCTGCAGGGCCTGCAAGACAGAGCTGTTCCGCCTGGCCTTTGGTTTGGACTCAGTCTGACCCTTATCTTTCCCACCCCTTATGGTTTTGACTTTTAAAATGAGGCTGCATTTTAAATTGCATTTTAACCTGTATTTTATTTTTTTTTTCTTATGTTTTTACTGAAATTTTATTGATATTGGCTGCCCTGAGCTCTGGCCGGGGAGGGTGGGGCATAAATAAAATTTATTATTATTGTTGTTGTTGTTGTTGTTGTTAGGGAGGGAGCTCTTGAACTCAGGTCCTGCCTGAGCGTTTCCCACATGCGTCTCATTGGCCCCTGTGAGAACAGGATGCTAGACTAAATGACTCATGTCTCCAAAGGACCAATTCACCCCCATGAGTCTGCCCAGTTCAGATTAGCATATTTTCCAGGCACCCCCATCAGAAACTGGGGAGAGGGCTTTTTGGCTAAGGAAACTTTGCTGATGAGATGCTCTCCCAGCTCTGAAATTCGAGCTCTGGGGGAAGTCCCCCTTTTTTATCTGAAAGACTTCAAGCTGCACATTACAATTACAGTGGTACCTCGGGTTACATACGCTTCAGGTTACAGACTCCTCTAACCCAAAAATAGTACCTCGGGTTAAGAACTTGCTTCAGGATGAGAGCAGAAATTGCACGGCGGCAACGGGAGGCCCCATTAGCTAAAGTGGTGCTTCAGGTTAAGAACAGTTTCAGGTTAAGAACGGACCTCCGGAACGAATTAAGTTCTTAACCCGAGGTACCACTGTATCTTTATTGTCATTGTCCCATACAGAGCAATGAAATTGAAAAAATCTACATCAGACATTCAAAAACCAGCAAGCCTGCTTTCCCAGCCTGGTTAACCCCCTAAAAACTGATACCCCATAATTAAATACAACATACTCCCACAAAGGCTACCTTACACTGCGTTTAAAACCAAAATCGCATTTGGATAAAAACTGTTTCTCAGGTGGCTAGTCCTGGTCTTTATAACCCTGTACCTTCTTCCAGAAGGCAGAAGCTGAAAGAGATTGTTTCTGGGGTGCGCACTATCCTGCACTATCTCTGCAGCTTTCTTATGGCACCTGGAAGCGTAGATTTGATCCAAGGTGCGAAGAGTGCACCCAATTATTCTCTCCACAGTCTTTACAACCCTGGACAGCATTGTTTTTCCCCTGACCGGGCAGCTCCCAAACCACACACACAGACCATAAGTTAATTACGGTCTAAAGACTAGAGTGGGTTCTAAAAATATGATTAAAGAAGAATGAAGCGGTAACATAAGGAATGTAACGAACATATGTTTGTAACGGGAGTGGGAAACCTAATTATTTTCTGGGGGGAAATGTATTAAATTTAAATAATTTGGATGAGTTTGTTAAAATTTGGAAAACTAATAAAAATTAATATTAAAAAAATAAAAATATGCCTCTTATAGGGTTGCCATATCAAAAAAGTGAAGATCCAGACACCTTTTTTTGGGAATAGTCGTTGAACAGTTTTTGTAAAATCTATTTTTAATGAATTTCACCAAATTCGACGCTGCCGACATGGGTTGCCATAAGCCCAGATTTTTTCGGACATTTCAGCGATTTTCTGCCCGGACACAGTTTCAGATGACCAAATCCAGGCTATTTCCAGGAAAAGGGACACGGGTGGCGCTGTGGTCTAAACCAGAGAGCCTCTTGGGCTTGCTGATCAGAAGGTCAACAGTTCGAATCCCCGCGACGCGGTGAGCTTCCTTTGCTCTGTCCCAGCTCCTGGCAACCTAGCAGTTCGAAAGCACACCAGTGCAAGTAGATAAATAGGTACCGCTGCGGTGGGAAGGTAAACAGCGTTTTCAAGTGCTCTGGTACTTGTCACGGTCCTCTGTGTGCCAGTAGCGATTTAGTCATGGTGGCCACATGACCCAGAAACCTGTCTGTGGACAAACGCCGGTTCCCTTGGCCTGAAAAGCAAGATGAGCGCCACAACTGGCCGAGGGAGCCGGCGTACAGCCTCCGGGTCATGTGGCCAGCATGACTAAGCCGCTTCGGGCGAACCAGAGCAGCGCACGGAAACGCCATTTACCTTCCCCCCGGTATCTATCTACTTGCACTTTGACGTGCTTTCAAACTGCTAGGTTGGCGGGAGCAGGAACCGAGCAACGGGAGCACAGCCCATCGCAGCGATTCGAACTGCCGACCTCCTGATCGGCAAGTCCTGGGCTCTGTGGTTTATCCCACAGCGCCACCCGCGTCCCAAAATACTGTATCCTAAAATATCATTAACTAGAATTGAAGCTCTGGAGAGGATGAGCAGCATAAACAAGGCCCCGCTGTGCCTCCGGTCTCTTAGGGGCTTCCGTCGCCCTCACTGACATTCTATTCGGGCTTCGGGAAGAGTTTCCTCACGAGTCACAAAGACTCCCTAGCTCTCTTCTGCCATTTCTGGGTCTGAATTAGAATTACCGTATTTTTTGCACCATAACACTCACTTTTTTCCTCCTAAAAAGTAAGGGGAAATGTCTGTGCGTGTTATGGAGGGAATGCCTACGGGTGGCATGCCTGCGGATTTTCCTCCTCTAAAAACTATGTGCGTGTTATGGTCGGGTGCGTGTTATAGAGCGAAAAATACGGTATTTAATTATTTCCCAGCACCGCACACAAGCAGAACACACGTGTGTGTGTGTGTGTGTACTGTTGTTTTGGCTGCTCTCAACATTATTATTTTTTTTGTCTGTAGGGTTGTATTTGCTATGACAAATCCATAAACTGACATTATTAACCCTGCAAAGGAACAAAGAGGGCATGAAAATGTATTGAAAACCAGCCTTTGCCAACCTTGCGCCCTCCAGATGTTCTGGACCACAACTCCAAAACATCCAGAGGGTGCCAAGCGGGCAAAGTCTGGTTTAAACAAATTCTTAAATTCTTAACTAGCGATGGTCTCCAAAGGGGGTTGCTTTCAAGACAGAAAAGGCCCGACAGAGCCACTTATCTCTGTGCTTCTCTGGAAAGACCCCCAAGAGGCTCGCAGAAAACCACTTCATTTTACATCTTGAACAAGAAGCAAGAAGCATTTTACATCTTGAACAAGAAGCAAGAAGCATTTTACGTCTTGAGCAAGAAGCCCTTTCTGCCCGCAACACAATCCAGCACGATTCCGCCCTCTTGAAAAAGGCAAAAAACAACAACCCCTTTATTCACAGACAGCCAAGGACACACACACAGAGAGAGAGAGAGTTATTTGCAAGCTTCTGCTAGCCGGTTGAACGCTTGGGACAGCGCCGTGACAGTGTCCAATATCCGGCGGCGATCCTGTTCTGCCAAGCGCGCCCCGCAGCGTTGGGCAAACTTATCCGGGTGCCAGAGGGCCTGCTGGCGCCGCAGGAAGCGCCGGTAAGCCGCTTTGTCGGAGGGCTCCATGCCGTGGAGCGCCACGGCGGCCATCTCCTCTGGCGTCCCAGCCGCGCACGGCCAGGGAATGTCCACGTATCTCAAAAGGCGCGAACCGTCGGCGGAGAAGACCCGGCTGCAGCCTTCCTCGTAGCGCAGCTTCTTGGCTTCCCTCAGTTCCTTTTCCTTGGCTCGGGCCCGCTGTTTGTAGAGCAGGTGTTCCTCCTCACGGAGGCTCCCCAACTTAGGCGGAGGTTTCTGCGGTTCCGCTTTAGGCCTCTGGCGAAGGCGTTCGTTGTCCCGGCTGCGCCTCTGCCTGTATTCGCGAGCGATGCGGTCGGCCCAGTCCTCATAGGTTTCCGTGTCTGGTCCAGCGGTGTAGAAATCCTCTGGGAAGGGCAAAAAGAGAAGAGGAATTCGAGAATACAACTTAAAGGACCGTCTCACCTGTTATACACCCAGCTGAACATGGCACTCGGACGGCAGTTGGCCAGACACATCATCGGATTCCTCATAACAGCTGTGTGACTCAAAGAGGAGGAAGAGAACTTATTTAAATTTCTAGGATGAGAATTCTCAGGCAAAATGGCAATTATGGAAGTGATAACACAACTTTGGCTGCAGCTGATCAATATTCTATGGCCTTTAAATTGTGCTTCTGGGAGGGTTTTTTTTTAAAAAAAACTATTTCTTTCCTGCTTTATCCTGTATTTTTATCTTGTGAACCGCTCTGAGAACTTCAGGTGAAGGGTTGTACAGTGGTAGCTCGGGTTACAGTTGCTTCAGGTTACATATGCTTCAGGTTACAGACTCTGCTAACCCAGAAATAGTACCTCAGGTTAAGAACTTTACCACAGGATGAGAACAGAAATCGGCGACGGCAGTGGGAGGCCCCATTAGCTAAAGTGGTACCTCAGGTTAAGAACAGTTTCAGGTTAAGAACAGACCTGCAGAACGTATTAAGTTCTTAACCCGAGGTACCACTGTTATAAATTTAATTAATTAATTATCTTTCGCAATATTTTCCCAAGCCAAGGGTCACCCCGGTGACCAATTCCCACCTCCCCCCTGGTGATCAGCACAGAAAGCCGTCAATATAATCTGCTGCAAGAGCACAGCCGCTTTGCATGTAACACTACGACAAACCATGGTTTAGTGTGGAGCTGTAAGTATGCAGGTTATCAGAGGAAAGGGCGTGGCCTTTTTGCTCTTTTGGTTGTGCCACCGTGAACTAAGCCGTGGCTTGGCTTAGCAAGTCGTTTGAAACTGGGCCCATGGTTTGCCTCGCTCCAGGCAAACCACGAGCTGTGGGTAAGGTTTTGTCTTACAGATGGCGGCTCGTGCTTTGCCTGGAGAAGACAGATTTGGAGGGTTGTTTGCCGGCTTCTCAGCAACGCACCCAGCAGCCCTGTAGGCAAAGTACAATATATATATATTTTTTAAAACAAGAGGGAAATAGTCTGCCCTGACCCCCTAGGTACATTCAGGCCTAGAAGTCAGGGTCCCTGTCTCAGGGAGGAACTTTTAATGCTGTATTTGTTTTTAACACTCGATTGGAAGCCTCCCAGAGTGGCTGGGGAAACTCAGCCAGATGGGCGGGGTATAAATAATAATAATAATATTATTATTATTATTATTATTATTATTACTTGTACCTCCCCAGGGATGCATACCTTACACAGAGCAGAAAAAAGCAGAGGGGGAGGGAGTAGACTCCCATAAGTGAAAAAATGGGGAGGGAACTGTTGCTAAGGCCATTGGCTGGTTACTCTGCTTAAATGTCTTATGCTTGGCTTTAGCAAAGTCCTTTGGTTAAATCTGATTTTTTTATTATTTTTGCCATTGCCCTTTTGCTTATGCCAGAATGGTTACTTTGTTGTTTATTGGACCTGTTTATACATGATGATCTAATTTTTGTTCTTACTGATGACTTCGTAATTTATAAAGCAGCACTATATGTGTTGGCAGCTAAGAAGATCCAGAGAAAAGAACTAGATAAAATAGAGGTCAATTGCAAAGGTGATTCGGACATTTAAGCTGGCACATTTTACCTGAGAACCCCCTGCTGTTACATCGTATGCAACAAATAATTTCTAGGAGACGTGACCGTAGTTCCTTGTATTTGCAATGCCTGATGTATTTATGGTTTTTACGGTTGTTCTTGTTTTTCTTTTTGTTTCCTTTCTGAATGATGCCATGGCTAGTGCAATAAAGTTTATGATGATGATGAATTTTTGTTCAGGCCTGTGTTTATTTTGATTACTTTGATCTGGGACTAAAAAATATGCAGGCCAAACATAGTGCAAATAATAATAGTAAATAAAATGTATATCCCACCTGTCCTACAAGCAACTACAAGCCCATTTTATCCTTCCAGCAGCTCTGTGGGGTAGGTTAAGCTGAGGGGCGGTGGATTTGAACCCAGGTCTCCCGGGACCTAGTTCAACACTCTAACCACTACACTGGCTCTCACAGAACTTTTGACTCTGCGAGGCTGAGCTTCACCTTCGTATTGCCAGCCCATCTCCTGAAACTCGTCCTCCCATTCGCCGAGGAGTTTGCGGCGCCATTCCCTCTCTGCGTCACCCTCTGCCGTGTCTTCCTCAGACGCCTCCTGAGAGCACTGCAAAAAAAGGTTACGGAAGGTATCAGCATCCAGTCTGGTCAGCAAGCACCTGAAACCCAACCTTACCCTTCCCCGACGGACCCATTTCTCTTCCTCTTCCCTCAGGAGTTCTCCTGGCGTCTTCCCATCTCTGTTCCTGATGCTCATTGCAGAGGGGCAACGGTTTCGCAAGGGCGAAAACAGGTCTTCGTAGACTGGGAGAAGGCGGAGAACAAAAAAACCGAGATTAATGAATGGCAACCGACCTAACAGCATCAGACAAACTCTCCCTCCAGTGCCCTCTAATGGCTGCAATATGCGCTGCTGACAGGAAATCCAGGCCTTTTTATACATACAGTGGTACCTCAGGTTAAGTACTTAATTTGTTCCGGAGATCCGTTCTTAACCTGAAATTGTTCTTAACCTGAAGCACCACTTTAGCTAATGGGGCCTCCTGCTGCTGCCGCGCCGCCACCGCGCAGTTTCTGTTCTCATCCTGAGGTAAAGTTCTTAACCCAAGGTACTATTTCTGGCTTAGCGGAGTCTGTAACCTGAAGCATATGTAACCTGAAGCGTATGTAACCCGAGGTACCACTGTACAGTCATACCTCGGGTTAAATAGCTTCAGGTTGAGCGTTTTCGGGTTGTGCTCTGTGGCGACCCAGAAGTAACGGAACGCGATACTTCCGGGTTTTGCCGCTCGCGCATGCACAAACACTCAAAATGATGTCACGCGCATGTGCGGAAGCGGTGACCCGCGCACGTGCAGATGCGGGTTGCGTTCGCTTCAGGATGCGAACAGGGCTCCAGAACAGATCCCGTTCGTATCCAGAGGTACCACTGTACATAGGTGTAGCCAGGATTTTTTTGGGGGGGCAGGCCTTTTGTGGAGGGGGGAACCTTAGTTAGGTATGTATTTTTATTGATTGGGGGGCAGCTGCCTCTCCCTGCCCCCCCTTTGACTACACCCATGTATATACAGATAAATAAATAAACACATAAATTTTATAGTCCACCTTTCCGCAAATAGCTCAAGGTGGAGTACATGGTTCTTCTCCCCATTTTATCCTCACAGCAAGGTTTTAACTTGTGTGGGTGTTGTTTATTGTGTGTGAGAGAGAGAGAGAGAGAAACCGTTCTTAAGTGTTATAAAAGGGACGCGGGTGGTGCTGTGGGTTAAACCACAGAGCCTAGGACTTGCCGATCAGAAGGTCGGTGGTTCGAATCCCCACAACGGGGTGAGCTCCCGTTGCTCGGTCCCTGCTCCTGCCAACCTAGCAGTTCAAAAACACGTCAAAGTGCAAGTAGATAAATAGATACTGCTCCAGCGGGAAGGTAAACGGTGCTTCTGTGCGCTGCTCTGGTTCGCCAGAATAGAATAGAATAGAATAGAATAGATTCTTTATTGTCATTACACAAGTGCAACATTGCACAAAGTGCAACGAAATTGGATGCCATCCCTTAAAACAACAAAAGCAAAACAACAACAACAACCAAACAAACCACATTCCAGCCACACCCACACCACACCCATCAAACTCCCAGGTCACACTATCGAGTTACAGCATTCAAAAAGGCCACAGCTCTTGGATAGAAACTGTTTTTCAGTCTATTTGTCTTTGTCTTGATGTTTCTATATCTCCTGCCAGAAGGCAGTAGTGCAAACAGACCGTGTCCCGGGTGAGATGAATCCTGCAGGATGTTATTTGCTTTCCTAAGACAACGGGAACCGTACAGTTCTTCCAAAGATGGGAGAGGATGACCAATAATCCTTTGGGCTGTGTTTATGACCTTCTCGAGCACCTTCCTCTCCCTAGCTGTACAACTGGAGAACCAAGCACAAATACAGTATGTAAGAATGCTCTCTATGGAGCTTCGGTAGAAGGACACCAGCAGTCTCTCACTCAGATTGTTCTTCTTTAAAAGTCTGAGGAAATAAATTCTCTGCTGGGCCTTCTTCACCAGAGCAGTGGTATGTGCGCTCCAAGTCATGCCCTGATCGATAGCTACTCCCAAAAACCTGAATTCCGCCACCCTCTCCACCCGTTCCCCGTCGATATACAAGGGCTGAATGTCCGCCTTTTTTTTTCCTGTAATCCACCACCAATTCCTTGGTCTTAGCCGTATTAAGAGCCAGATTGTTCTCTCCACACCAAACACAGAGCCGCTCCACCTCGTCCCGATAGGCGGACTCATCCCCTCCTGAAATGAGCCCTACCACCGTAGTGTCATCAGCAAACTTGATGATTTTGTTGCTGGAATAGATGGCTGTACAGTCATACGTATAGAGAGTGTAGAGCAGGGGACTCAACACACAACCCTGTGGTGAGCCGGTGTTAAGGCTAAGGGCTGTGGACATGTGTGACCCTACTCTAACCCTCTGGGAACGTTCTGACAAAAAATCCAAAACCCAGAGACAGGTGGAGTTGGAGAGTCCAATCGCCTCTAGCTTGGACACCAGTCTATGGGGGAGGATAGTGTTAAAAGCAGAGCTAAAATCCACAAACAGCAGCCTCACATAACTCCCCGGCTGCTCCAGATGGGACAGAGCAGCATGGAGAGTGGTATTGATGGCGTCTTCTGTGGATCTATTTGCTCTGTATGCAAACTGGTAGTTGTCAAAAGTTGATGGAAGACAGGACATAATGTGACGGCGCACCAGTTTCTCAAAACACTTCATGATGATTGGAGTCAGTGCAACTGGTCTATAGTCATTCAAACTACTGATTGTGGATTTTTTAGGCAGAGGGACAATAGTTGACGACTTCAGGCAGGGTGGGACAATAGACTGGTGTAAGGACTTATTGAAGATCTTAGTAAAGACCCTCGCCAGCTGATCCGCACAGCCCTTCAACACCTTTCCAGTGATGCCATCAGGTCCAGCCGCCTTCCTCGGATTCGCCATCCTCAAAACCTGTCTCACCTCATGTTCCTCTACCGTGAATGAGGGGCCCCTATGGGCTGGTGGCTGTAATACCGGCGTCTCAGGTGGCTCCTTCTCGAAGCGAGCAAAGAAGAGGTTAAGCTCCTCTGCCAGCAAGGGGTCACCGTCGACAGCACCAAGGTTAGGTTTGTAGTTGGTAATAAAAAGAAGCGGCTTAGTCATGCTGGCCACATGACCCGGAAGCTGTACGCCGGCTCCCTCGGCGAGATGAGCGCCGCAACCCCAGAGTCAGTCACGACTGGACCTAATGGTCAGGGATCCCTTAACCTTTACCTTTTAAGTGTTATAAGTTTTATAAGGCTGATTAATATTTTACAGTCTGCCAAGGACGCCGTAGTCCTACCTATCAGGGACGCTATTATCCAACCAATCAGGGATGCTGTGGCAGTAGATTTCCTGCCCTGTGAGGGAGTTGGCCTGGAAAACCATACAGATCCCTTCAACCTCCATCCTTCCATATTCCATATTCCATCTCCTCCACCCACAGCAGACAACCACAGAGCCCCATGTGCAAAGGACTTAGCTTGTCCATAAGCTGACCAAGGAACTACTCAAAGGCCGTGCCTCACCTGTGCCTCCCTTGCGGGCCACCTGTCGGGCAGCCACATGCAGAGCTGTGTCCCCACGCCGGTCCGGAATGGAGGGGTCCGCTCCGTGCTTCAGCAGGAGGATGGCGGTTTTGTGGTCCTGTCGGGCGCAGCACCGGTGAAGGGGCGTTCGGAGCTTGCGCCCGGCCGCCTCGCCCAGGTCCAAGGCTTCCCCGTGGTGCTGCAGGAGCCTGCGCAGCTTGCGGCGGCGGCTGGACTCGACGTAGCGCCACAGGCGACGCTGGTACCTTGATGCCATGGGAGCGGGCATGTGGTGGAAAGGGCTTGACGCTGTGGGGGGAGATACAGGATCAGTACCCAGCGCCCTCCCCCTGGATTCTGACCACACACCTCCATCTCTGCTTTGCTCAGCTTAGCTGTACGACCTTTGTTTCATACCAGTAGTTCCCAACCTTATTTTGGCCATTTCCCACCTAAGCGTCTCTAAAATCTTGATTACCCCCCCCCCCGTAACATATAATTCTTATTATTTTAAAAAAACCTCCTACACATGTGGAGGAAGCCAAAAAGGCCATTAATTGGTCCAAACAAGCTTCCAAAGAACATGGCATCCGATTTGCTTGTGTATTAGAATTTTAGAAATTTAGAAATTATTTATTGTAACTGTTGAGTGGATTTCTGTTTAACTTTTATATGTTGATATTATTTTGTACTGTTCTAATAATTGTTGAATGTTACCTTTTGATGTAGGTTGCTTATTTTAAAGTCTTGTTTTATTATCACATTTTTGTATTGCATTGGATTGTTATAAGTTGTACATTTTTTGTTTTTTCAGCTTGTAAACCACCTTGAGTACTGTAAGGTAGAAAGACGGTATACAAATAAAAAAATGAAATGAAAAATGAATGTATGTCACAATATATATTTATATACTGCATATGAGGCCCCTAGAACCATAAGAAATGCAAAATGCAAACAAATTCACTGTTAATAGCTCATTTTCAAATTCCCCCCCCCAAAAAACAAATTGCCCTCCTGTGGGGCGTGTGCCCCACAGCTGGGTTTTATAGCAAAGACATAGCTCATTATCCTTGTGTTTGACACCTGATACTATCTATTTACCTAATGTGTGAGCACACTCACTCACTCACAAACACACACACACACACACACACACACACACACACACACACACAGAGTGTTAGGGAAGAGAAATAGTTTTTCTGTAGGCACTTCACATCTCTGCAACGCCTTACCTGTTGGCATCCAGAAATCTTCCACTCCTTTGGGAAAGCCGGGTGCCTTACAGAGAGGCAAACATTACTCATTGGTGATGGGGGATCTTTTTACAGCTGAATAAGAGCACAGAGGGACGTGGGTGGCACTGTGGGTTAAACCACAGAGCCTAGGGCTTGCCGATCAGAAGGTCGGCGGTTTGAATCCCCGCGACGGGGTGAGCTCCCATTGCTCAGTCCCTGCTCCTGCCAACCTAGCAGTTCGAAAGCACGTCAAAGTGCAAGTAGATAAATAAGTACTGCTCCGGCGGGAAGGTAAACGGTGTTTCCGTGCGCTGCTCTGGTTCGCCAGAAGCGGCTTAGTCATGCTGGCCACATGACCCAGAAGCTGTATGCCTGCTCCCTCGGCCAGTAAAGCGAGATGAGCGCCGCAACCCCAGAATCTGCCACGACTGGACCTAATGGTCAGGGGTCCCTTTACCTTTAAGAGCCCTGCAGGATCAGGCCTATCTATTCCAGCGTCCTGCCCTTACAGCGGCCAGCAAAATGTCCCCATGGGGAGAAACCCACAGTCAGGAAACTTGGCAACTCTCCCCACCTCACTGTCCTTTCCTTGAGGGTTTTTAAGCAGAGGTTGGATGGCCATGATCTAGCTGAGAGTCCTGTTTTCCGCGGGTTGGACTAGATGACCCTAGGGGGTCCCTTTCCAACCCTACCATTCCGTGATTTCCCCCCAGAAACCTGTCTTCACGCGAGACCCGCACCCCCATCATAATTACCTAAACACCCTTCCGACAACTGCAAGGTTTCGCGCACGAAGGAATTCCTCCCGGTCTGCGTTGATTCATGGCGGAAGGGGAGGCAGAAAGGGCACGCACCGATGAGGGCGGATGTGGCTTCAGGAAGCCGCCCAAAGCGAAGTGGTCCTCGCGCGCGTGCCAGTACTTGGTGCTCAGTCTATTGGAGTCCGGCTAGGAAACCGCGAGGTAGGACCAGAAAGTAATTAGCCCTCCGGAACAGTCCCATAGCTTGTTGCTAGGTTTCTCGGTGTACTATGGAGTCGTCTCCTCTACTTTCCAGTTTATGTGGGGCTGATGGGAGTTGTAGTTCAAAACATCTGGCGGGCGCCAGACAGGCGAAGGCTGCTGGGAGGACTAGTGTGATAATTGTAGCGCTTTGAAGACTGAAAAGTGCTACATAAATGCTCATATTTACCTCTATTATTTATCGTTAGTATTAGGAGTAGTAATATTTCTGTTGTTGGCATCTGTTTTGGGAGACAAAATTAATAATAATAATTTTATTATTTATACCCCACCCATCTGGGGTATAAATAAAACATCAAACATTAAAAACTTGCCTAAACAGGGCTGCCTTCAGATATCTTCTAAAAGTGTGGTAGTTGCTTATCTCTTTGACATCTGGTGGGAGGGCGTTCCACAGGGAGGGCGCCACTACCGAGAAGGCCCTCTGCCTGGTTCCCTGTAACTTGGCTTCTCGCAGTGAGGGAACCGCCAGAAGGCCCTCTGAGCTGGACCTCAGTGTCTGGGCTGAACGATGTGGGTGGAGACGCTCCTTCAGGTATATTAGTAATATTATTAATGGTGAAACCCACACTGCATTTTAAGACGCACACCTCAGCTTCCTGTCAGCACAATTTTACAAGCAGCAGGAAGGTCCCTCAGGCTTCACACTGCAATATTTTGTTGCAGACCTCACATGTTGCTATTAATTATCACTTATAAATTGCCTTCAGTTTTCGAAGTTCTGTATAGATATTAAATTATAAGGCCCTGTTTGGAGGCCCATAATCTAATAAGCACAATATAAAAGGGAACTTGCTTAGCGCACACCACAGGAAGAAAGTCTTCCCTTGTTGGCATCTGGAAGCCCAAGTATACATACACTGCAGGTAGTCAATGACATGCCCTTCAGATTGGGCTACATCTCCCCATCATCCCTGGGGCCTTTGGTCAGGCAGCTGAGACTGATGGGAGAGCCAGTGTGGTGTAGTGGTTAAGAGCGGTTAAGAGCGTTGGACTCGTAATCTGGTGAACTGGGTTTGCTTCCCCGCTCCTCCACATGCAGCTGCTGGGTGACCTTGGGCCAGTCACACTTCTCTGAAGTCTCTCCACCCCACTCACCTCATAGAGTGTTTGTTGGGGGGAAGGAAGGGAAAGGAGATTGTTAGCCGCTTTGAGACTCCTTCGGGTAGTGATAAAGCGGGATATCAAATCCAAACTCCTCTTCTTCAACATCTGCAGGGCGCTGAATGGCTGCCCCTGACAAACGCATGCTGGGGAAATATTGGCTGGTTACTCTCCATGGTTACAGACAGGAGTCTTTCCCAGCCTGGGGGCTGAAGCTGGGACCCTCTGCATGAGATCCAGCACTGAGCTATGCCCCGTCCCCACCGGCTGCTGACTATGACAGCTGCATGGTACCTCTACATTCAGAGATGGGAGTGACATCAGGTGGAAAGGAATGTCTGCAAGACGGTGTTGCAAGGTGCTAGCTGCCTGAGACGCAGGACTGGGCAACCTGTGGTCCAAGCCTCATCCTAATTTCATAGGTGTTGAGAAGGTGAAAAATGTGACATTGGGATAAGGAGTTCCCTGGAAAGAGGAATTGATTGTTGTTGTTTTTTAATTTTTATTAGGAATTTAAACAAAACATATTACTTTAAAACACATATCTTAAAACACAGTGTTTATTCAAAACCTGCCAAGGAGTCCAATTCACTTTGTTGCATCTTTAAGTACTTTGTAAAAGGTTCCCATTCATCTTTAAAGTCACAGTTATCCTTGTCCCGTAGTTTATGTGTCAATTTTGCCAGTTCTGCACAGTCCATCAATTTCTCTTGCCATATTTCTTTAGTCGGGATTTCTTCCTTCTTCCATCCTTGTGCCATTAAGACTCTCGCCACCGTTGTTGCATACATGAAGATGTTTTTCAGCTTCTTTGGCAGGTCTTTCCCTATAATCCCTAGCAGAAATGCTTTGGGGTTTTTAAACAAATGTTAGATGGAACATTTTCTTCAATTCATTGTATATCATTTCCCAATTTTTTAAAATTACATTGCAATCCCGCCACATATGATAAAATGTCCCCTGAAAGAGGAATTGATTGTTAAACCACTCTGAGAACAGTAGGATTCTTTGGGGGAAGACACAGTGGTTAAATTGGTTAAATCAGGGCCGGCTCACCCATGTGACAGGCAGAGGTAGCCACCTCGGGTAGCAGAAGCCCAAAAGGCGGTGTTCCACGGGCTCCCTGCCCACTTCCACCACTGGTAGAGAAGCAGTGCCAGCAGCAGCTTTTGGCCAGATCTCACGATATATCACCAGAGCCCAACATTGTCAAAACTGCTTTGTAGGCATTGCCTCTCAACCCAGGTAAGGGAAGTTTTGGCAGCCATGGCACCTTCCTGTTTAGCCTCAGGCGGCAAAACAGGATGTGCTGCCCGAGGTATGATCCTTTTTTAAAAATGAATAGCACAGATGGGGCCCAATTCTAGTTTTGTCCTCCTGTTCCCCCTCCTCCCTCATGAGTTCTACAAATAAGAAAACAACGAGAATCCAACAGGCAGTGCTATCTCCGGAACTGGTTGCAAGCAAGACAGGGGGCAAGTGGGGGCTGTCTCGAGAATAAGCAGTGAATGATGGGGCAGGTCTTCCTTCCTTCTCTTGGATAAGCCTCCGTTAGGAATGAAGAAGAGGTTCCCATTTAGCTCTTTGGCACACACAGCAAAAATTAGTCGCCTGGGCCAGGGAGTATCATGATGTTCTGGGAAGGAGCGGTAGGGAAGGGTTAGGATTAGGAAGGGTTAGGAAGGGTTACGGGAGGGTGTTCCACAGGGCGGGCACCACTACCGAGAAGGCCCTTTGTCTGGTTCCCTGTAACTTGGCTTCTCACAGTGAGGGAACCGCCAGAAGGCCCTTGGCGCTAGACCTCAGTGTCTGGGCTGAACGATGGGGGTGGAGACCCTCTTTCAGGTATACTGGGCTGAGGTTGTTTAGGGCTTTAAAGGTCAGCACCAACACTTTGAATTGCGTTTTAATCGTTGTAACCCGCCCTGAAACCTTAGGGTGAAGGACAGGTAATAAATTAAAACATTGTTTAATTAAAAGATGCTGGAGGCTGTAATCTTACACACATTTACCTGGGAACCGTATCTGAAGAAGTGTGCATGCACACAAAAGCTCATAACAAGAACTTACTTAGTTGGTCTTTAAGGTGCTACTGGAAGGAAATTTTTTATTTTGACTATGGCAGACCAACACGGCTACCTATCTGTAACATTTACCTGGGAGTAAGCCCCTTCGAACGGAATCAATGAGTAGTAAAGCGCAACATTGAACTGTGAGGAAGGAGGGTTGGGGCAACGGATTGTAAAGAAAGTGTCAGAGTGGTGCAGCTTGGTAAGATTAGACAAATTCAGAGAGAATAATGATATCAGTGGCTGCTAGTGATAACTGCTATCTTACCTCCAGTGTGGCTGCTGGGAATACAGCAGGAGAGGGTGTACTGCTGCATTCAGGTCCTGCCTGGTATCTGGTCGGCCACTGCGAGAACACGATGCTAAACTAGATGGGCCTTTGGCCTGATCTAGCAGGGCCTCTCTTCCTATACCCTTAGTAAGGCAATACTTCCAAACACAAGCAGTTCAGCACTGAAACAAAATGCCTCCAGGGGCTGAGGAACCTCCTGTAAAGTGCCAAGGAGTGTGGTGGAGTCTCCTTCTTTGGAGGTCTTTAAGCAGAGGCTTGACAACCATATGTCAGGAGTGCTCTGATGGTGTTTCCTGCTTGGCAGGGGGTTGGACTCGATGGCCCTTGTGGTCTCTTCCAACTCTATGATTCTATGAAAGTTTCTAGAAAAGGCTGGCCACACATCTGTCAGAGATGCCATATTTTAGACAAGGTAAGATCATCCTTTATTGGATCCCATGTTTTTGATTACATATCTCCTTCATCTAATACCATCTCACCTATCATGGACAAAAGAAAACGCCCATCTTCTTCCATCCTTTCCCTCCTGCCTCCTTAGGTTTCCCATTCATTCATTCATTCATTCATTCATTCATTCATACACACATACTGCACCAATCTGGGCTGCCAGTCCTGCCTCCTTGTCATAGTCCTACTTTGTGAGGAGGTATGTTGGGAGGCTCAATAACTCACCACTCAGAGGTTGGAGCTCAGATCTTTCTCCTCCTGGTGCACTGAGCAAGTGCTGAATGAGACATGACCCGAGCAGCTGTTCAACCTGTTATTTTGCTGTTTTGTCTCCCGTACATACTTATTTGTTTTCCATGTTTTTGTAGCTAGGGGAAGGCTAACAGGTATCCAGGGTGTAGCTCTCAGGGGAAGGGCAGCCAGGGGACAGATGGATGGACACACACACACACAGAGAGAGAGAGAGAGAGAGAGAGAGAGAGAGAGAGAGAGAGCGCACAGCAAGAGTTGCAAAAGACAAGTTGCTTGTGCTTTTGACTGACATGGAGCTTGCCCCATTTGTCGGTACAGGATCAAATTGCAGCACACCTTCAAATTATGTGCAAGGGAACTGGAGAAGCACAACTCTCTTCACCCAAGAGCTCAGCCACCACAAGTATTGCCATGTCTTGAGTAGCCCGGGGGGGCTTCCCCTGGACAAGACAATACATAGAGACTCCATGGAGTCAATGAAGAAGTTACTGTGCAGGATCCAGCTTCCTGAAGAAAATCTTCTAAAAGTCAAGTCCCCTTATGGCTGTAATATCTGTCATGGATGTTTCCTGCATTGCAGGCGGTTGGACTAGATGACCCTTGGGTTCCTTCCAACTCTATGATTCTATGATATATACTGAAAACGCATGAGAAATGCCCTCTGGGACCTGAGGGCTTGGGGGTAGGAATGGGTTAGATGCCCAGGGGGCTTCCATGCTCTTCATAGCTCAATGTCCGTCACGGAGAATAATGCATGCAAAATGACAAACATTTCTGCATAAGGTAATTTAATTTGAATAGTTTCTATAAGCTACATCATTCAGCTCTTTCGTGAGGCAAGTTCTGGAGCACTGTTGGCAAATAATTCTATTTTTCTTTCCAGCATAGAGTACGCATAGCCCTGCCCAATGAACACCGATGACTGTGCAGAGCGAAAGCTAACATTTTGTTTGCTAACAGATCTCTAGGGAAAGGAGGAAAAACAGAGAGATTTTCATCTTTTGCCTCCCTTGGGGATCCTGAAAGGAAGCCAAGAGCCTTTTCTGACCTTTGGCCTGTTTACCTGGGTGGTCCAAGGATGCCTGAGAGTGTTATGGCCTAGTGCAACACATGGGAAACTCCACGTTTATTTTTCTGGATTACCCACTTTGGCTACTGCCTACCAGCTGCCAGCAGCTCCTTGTACCTTCCTTCAGCAGACCTTTCCCCTTTACAACATTGTCCTGTCTCTCCGACTAGGCCAGAAGGAGAACGAGTGGTTATGCAGACAGCTCCTCTAACCAATAAGAGCTCAAATATCAAGGTTCATGTAAGTACGGAGGTTGCGTTCCCAAGCTTGGGCCTTGGCCTCTCTGCGGCGAGCTTCTCGTTTCCCCACCGTCGCTGCTCTTTCCTTCCTGGGCCTCCGCTCTACGGGCCTCTCCACTGCACTGGAGTCATTAGCGTCAAAGTGGGTGACTTTGGGTCTGAGGTCATGGCAGAAGCCCAGGCCTTTCTGATCTCGCTTGAGGACAGTCTGGATTGGGAATTTGCGGCCAGTGCCCTCAGGCCCCAAGCCAGCTTCCTGATCCCAACCTCCCTTGACCATCAGCCGGAAGCCCACATTGTTCTCTGGGATGTGGTAGCGTGTGGGGGGCAGTGGGTCGCGCCGGTTGAAGAGGTGAGCAGTGGAGCGCTCGTGCAACGCCACTGTGTCCTCGCTGTAGTGCGTCCGGCACACAGCACAGTAGTTCCTCTCGGCTGGTGGCTGCGGACTGGAGAACAAAGGAAAATTACACCGGAAAAAGGCAAGCCGCATTCACACAAACTGTGACTGTAGTAATCCTCAAAGAGCATCTTACAGGGAACAGTGAGGAAGAAACACTAATACAGACTTCTCTTGAGAAAGAAAGGGGAAAAAGTGAATCCCTACCCACTGTGTCTGTGCTGCCTGGATGAAGATATCATCATCATCATTTATGAAACCTCTTTCCTACATTTACAAGCATACAGAAAAACAATAAAAACATTTTAAAACACCAATTGAGAGAAGTTTTAAAACAACACAAATGCAAACCCAAGTCAAGAGGGTTGACTCCAACCAAGCTCTTGTAGTGATTTGGGGCCTAGATATGGGAAGAAGGATGTAAGGCCTGGATATGCTAAGAAGGGGGGTGAACGGTTTGTGGCAGGGAACAGTCTCTATAGCAGGAGTAGCCAATATGGTGCCCCTGCAGATGCTTTTGGACTCTAACTCCCATCAGCCCCAGCCATCAAGAACCACTGGATAAGGATACTGGAAGTTGGTAGTCCAGCCACATATTGACTACTGCTGCTCTGGGAGATCTTTCCATGTTCACAACTGATGGTCAGTTGAAGTGTCTTAAGTGGGTGGGAATCTCTTAAAACTGTGGCAGTTTTATTGGCAGGTATCCCTGGGTTTCTAGAATAGTTCAAAGCAGCATTTAAAAGCAAACCCATTCAGAGGCTTTCTTCTCCAAACAATAACTGGATATTTAGTTTATTACATTTATATCCTGGTCTTCCTCCCAAAGGAGCCCTAGCTGAATTCTCAGGAACAAGGAAGCTCACCTGGAGGGTTCCTCCTTCACCTGTGGCCTTTCACTCTCCCGTAGGGCGTCCACCACATCCTGGTGTCCTGCCTCCTCAGCCAAATCCATAGCATCCCGGCCTTGGGGCTCACAGACCCCTACCCAGGCAGCGCCGCGGCTCAGGAGATATCTCACAGCCTCCACCCGTCCAGCGTAAGCTGCACACATAATCGCTGTCCAGTAATAATCATCTCTATAGTTCACATCACACCCTTCCTTCTCTGCCAGTGTCCGCAGAGATTTCAGGTCGCCATCCTGGGCGGCTTTCAGGAACTTGTTCCCTGTGCGGCTACTTGTCGGTCCCAGGTGGTTCTGGACGGGCTGAAGCTCTTGCACAGGTCGGTGGCGTACGCAAGGTGCCTTTCGCTTCCTATGTGAGGGTCTCGCAGGATTAGCTGGAGCTTCCAAAAGGCTCTCATAGAAGCTGCGAGCTGCCTCACCCGCTGTTTTCCCTTCCTCCTGGCCAGCAAGACGGGAGCCTCTGCAGCTTTTTTTCTGGACATGCCCATCTCTCCAGAGATCTGATTCCTCCTGGGCACGAGTAAAAGCAATCAGCTGAGGACCGTGGTTCATGCTGGAAGAGGGTGGTTCTGGTTATAAAGCCAAAACTGCAACCTGGAACTTTGCAGCCTGTTGAAAGAAGATTCAGAGAATTACGTGTTACACCAAGACCCATTTTTTTGCTAAGTAATAAAGGCTGAATGTGTGCAGTGATTTCGCAGCAACTACCTAAGAATCCATGTTTCCATGTTTCTGAAAAGTGAAATTTCTAGTGCTTTTAGCTTGTGAAGACATGCTTTAAAGCATGCACACAAATGGCCGCTGAAATGACTGAAGCCAGAGAAATATGGCAGAGCAAGATTTCCAGTGGTAGGGTGGGGGTGTCTTCAGTGCTCTGCATCGTTCCTTGCCCCTCTCTGTGACTGGCAAAACCAGAATAAGTTATGAAAAATAAAATAAAATGTAAATATTTGCTCCAGTTGTTTATCGGTAGAAAAACATAGGATTCCACTCTTTTTTAAAAAAATAATAATCAGGTTTTTGTTGTTGTTGGATAAGTACATCTTGTATTCTCTGCTAGAAAGGCAAACTTTAATAAAAGCTCAGTTCAATGGCATGGTTTGGACAACTGTTCCATTGTTTCATAAACCATGGTTTATGAAGCTGTGAATGAGTGCTTGGGCTGAGGGTTCCTCGCTTCACCTGTTGTGCCTTATATTAAACCAGAGCTCTCAGTTCATGTTAAAGACAATATGCAATAGAAGACGAAGAGAAGAGGAATGAGCAGAGGGTGCTTTGGGCCATGCACTCTTTTATGGTTTCACAAACCATGGTTTATGGGGCTTCAAACAGTTATCCAAACCAGGCCAATATCTCAAATCAAATTTGCATGAAATTGCTTATTTTGTTAGGCATGTCTAGGAAATACAAAGAGTCAGGAAGAACAACGATGGATCTGCTCTCCAGCTACTTGAAATCCTGCTTAAGACTACTCTAACTTCTAAGCTGGCACTCACCCACATAATTTTAAGCCTGTTTTCATAAGCATAATGGCTAGAAACGGATTTTTTAAACCCCTCACGAAGATTCTCATGATGCTGAACACTACATCAGATACTGTATCCTTAGTGTTACAGATCAGCAACGGAAGCCCTGCTTGAGAGGCCACCTGAGAAAACTTGCAGAAGCAGGTTGGAGAGAATAACAGAATTGCAGAGTTGGAAGGGGATCCTCCAGGGTCATCTAGTCCAACCCCCCTACGGTGTTGGAATCTCAGCAGAAGCGTCCGTGACAGATGGGCCTCCAACCTCTGCTTCAAAGCCATCGAGGAAGAAGGAGAGCCTGCCATTCCGCATTCAGCATTTGGGAGGAAGCGCCGAAGAAATGAAACCAACTTTGGGAAAGACTTGTCATAAATAAGACAGTCAGGCCCAGAGAAGTAGGAAGGGTGGCAGGAACCAGAAAACAGGGACCTGGGTGGCAGAATCTCTTGAGGATCTCAGGCCGCTCCCTCACCTCCAACCTAACCCTTGGCTGTGTATATACACAGTAGGCAAACTAAGGCCTAGGGGCTGGATCTGGCCCAATTACCTTCTAAATCCAGCCTGCGGATGGTCTGGGAATCAGCGTGTTTTTATGTGAGTAGAATGTGTCCTTTTACTTAAAATGCATCTCTGGGTTATTTGTGGGGCATAGGAATTCGTTCATTCCCCCCCCCCCTCCAAATATAGTCCGGCCCCCCACAAGGTCTGAGGGACAGTGGACCAGTCCCTTGCTGAAAAAGTCTGCTGACCCCTGATATACACTGAGCACCTTCCCACCCTGGGAACTATAGTTCACACCTCACTGAACTACAATTCCCAGCACCCTTAAGATATAGAGTTCCCAGGATTTTTTTGTGTGTGTGTTTGCTTTGAACGTATGTGGTGTGTACATTTAAATGTACACATAAAAATGTGTACATTTTTAACCTAGAGATGCGGGGGGGGGGTGGACGTCAGGCCTTCTCCAGAGCTTCACCCAGATCCCTGGGCGAAGGAAATCAAGCCTAGGTCTCCCTCCACCCCCGAAGCAGGAATGGGGGTGCGGGGTGGGGGGCTGCTCTCTCCCCCCCCCTCAGCCTCTGGGAAGCCCAACACAAGCCCTACCGACTCGGGCCTTTCCTTACCACCCAGGAACACACTCACCCAGTTCTCCTTCACCGGAAATTCAGGCGGCGGGTCACTCTACCCTTTCCAAAACAACCTCTATGGCGCCGCTCACAGAGTTCTTAGCAAAGGCTTGTAACGCGCATGTGCCAAGCTGGGACGCCGGGGACGGTGGGGTAAGGCGCGCAGGCGTAGAAGCATATACCTTGGAGAAAGCTGGATCTGTTTAGCAGCAGCTGGCGAGCGGATACAAAGTTTCCTGTTTACGCAGGGTTAAAGCCGCCTTCCCTGTACCTGACGCCTGCGCAGTACGGTGTCCTATGAAGCGCCCCGACGTCGTAATGGAAACGCATGCGCCGTCTGCTCCTAGGAGGGGGCGGCGGCGGTTGTTCTCGCGGACTGCTGCCTTGCGCGCTTTCCCGCCTTTTCCGGCGCGAGGAGCAGTCACGTGCCAAGCGTTTTCGCGCCTCGGCAGTTAACGGTTAACGCAATTTGCATATTGCAGGCTCACTCATCCCTCATAGCTCCTGCTTTTTCTGGAGAGTAAGCTCTTTTTTTTTTTTTAAGAAAAGGGACCATATTAATGAAAATTAAAAAATAGGCACCATGCCCCACTAGACTTGTGAGAAAACAGCTTTCCCAAGCGACTTGCGAATGTGTTGGTTTTACATTTCATTTTTCAACAAGAATTTGCCCTTTTGCCCTCACCCTGTGTTGAGTGAGTGGAGAGGGGTGGGCGGGAATTAGTTGCTCATAACTTAATTTTACGGTGTGGCCCTAACCTAGTCTGTTCAGAAATAATTCCTGCCGAATTCAAAGGATTTTGAATCCAGGAAACAGGAATTAGGATTGCAGTCTTAGTCAGGTTCTGTATCTGTCGCAAACCCACTTTGCCAAATACGCAAATAAACCCAATTAAGGCTGATCTATATACACCCTTTTCTAGTGTTATCACCCTTAAAGTGAGTTTGTAGCAGGTAAAGAACATCAAAGTTCCTTGCAACAAATGAACAGCAATCCAAACGGCAAGACAGCAAATTCTTCAACACATCCCAACCCCTGCAGAAGGTGGGGTGGCATTTATTATTATTTGCTGTGCGTGTGGATGCCAGGCTGGTGTAGCTGGGGGTGATCTCTGCGGCTTTGGATCCAGAGTCATAATTGTCTCAGCCTAAAACTACCAGCAACAGCTTCCCACCAAAATGGACAAAACAAGAGTCTCGGCTATGGCAAGCCACCCTCCAACCAGTGTTCATCCTCCTCACTAATAAAGGCTAGCAGAGAGGTGGCTACATGCCATCCAGTTCCCCATGTCATCCATATTTGGGTGTGGATGGGTGCAGGATTGTACTTTTAAAAAAAGACTTAAAAAGCATCCAACAGACCATTTCAGTAATCATGATTTAGGCAGACATGTGGTAAAAGTAAAACTTAAAACTGAACTAATTCAGACAAATGTTGAACTGAAAATGAACCAAAATTATCAAACATGTTACAGTGATATTAATTTAATTAAAGAAGGCTAAGGTGGTAGAATGCAACAATTATTTATATAAAACATTGACTGACACCCCCCCACTTTCTGCACAATAACCGGAACTCAAGGCAGCTAACCATAAGAGAAAAAATTCAGTTACGTAAGTTTTTTGTAAAAAGGCTGTGGTGACTGATGAAGGCACTGGTCGGAACAGAACTTCCCAAGTGACCTAAGTATTAGTCATTTGGTTTAGGCTCAATCGTTACTATGCCAGTTATCTTGCCAAGTGGTTCAGAAGGGGAAATGAAAGTTTGTCCTTGGAAAATCCAAATTTCCACCTCAGTTGGTTATTATAAGTACTATCATATAACTTGAACAATTGGCTAAAGTTACTTGTCCTCCTCCCTTTCCCCTTTTCCCCCTTTTGTACCTCCCTTTTATATTGTAAACCTGGGAGAAGTAGCTGATCTGGCAACCATTTTTGCTGTAGAGTGAGGTAGAAAAATAATATATTTATATATAAAATAAATGCTGATCTTTATATATTTATATCCATTGAACAGGCATGGCTAATTAAGAGAAAACCTAAAATGACAGCCATGTTGAGAACGGGCACTGCAGACAGAATGAGTCGGCGAAGCAGCACCAGCATCAGGGATGGTAACTTACTGTGGATGGGAGGCCTGCACTGGATAGTGGGAAATGAATCTAGTTGTTCTTCATTTAGTCTGTGAATTATAGGGGGATCACCCACTTTCCTTTTGTGACTGCCCCTTTAGCTACAATTTTTAGAAAATTATGGGAGTGATATGACTAAAGTTATGAGGGAGGATGTCAGGAGATGTGATTTGTGAATTTCATTGGTAACCCCCCCAACTCTCCCATCCCCCAATTCAAGCACTGCCCTCATAGAAGTGACTTGGCCCTATCACTTCCAGTTGAAGAGAATTCTGGAGGCTTATGTTGAAAGCTAAGCTAAACAGTTTTCTTTAACTTAATTTAAATTTTGAGTGGGAAGTGCCAGCACAATCCTATACCTGTCTACTCTGATGTCATCCCTATAGGGTTCAATAGAACTTGCTCCTAGATGTAGCTATATAACTACAGCTCTAAATGTATTAAATATTTATATAAGAAAACATTTGAGGATGGTGCTGCAACAACAACAAGCAGCCAAGCTGCTTACAAGAATGGCTACAGTTGGTGACTCTTGGGTTCCTAGTAAATCACAAGGTTGATCCCAAACTCACAAGCCTAAAGTCTGTCCTGCACTTATTTAGTGAGTATTTTTAAATGTACTGTACATTAAAAGACACCAGCAAACCCATCAGGATTTTTCAGTTGGTCTGGACCTGCTGATAAATCCTGCATTAGGGCTGCAAACCTATATGCATTTACCTGGGAGTAAGTCCCATTGTACTCCATGGGACTAAATACAAGGAAACATGTTTTAGAGATTGAACTGTAAAGTGAATAACATATGCAGTACAGAAAGAAGCAAGCACTTTACTGCAGTTGCCCCATCTTGCCAGCAGGAGGGCCCACACCTGCAAACTGCTGCAATCACCACATTTTCCCCAACCTTCCTTCCACCTCATCCCAGTGCCTCTGCCGTTGTCCCTTCATGTGCCAATTCTAATCTATGCCATAAATTATTGGAAGAGCTCCAAGAAATTGAAGTCTAGTTAGTATACTATTTATATTGTATTGTAACTTATAGAGGTACTGAAATCTGCAGGGTCAGTACTAAGACTGTTGGGCTAGAGCCTGGATTCAAAACCTCATGCAGCCACAATGCTCACTGTACATACTGGGCTAATTGGTATAATTTTCTTTTGGTGAATGATGTATGCTGCCTGAAATTCTCTGCCCACTTACTGGAGAGGAAGCTGCACCAAATTCTTCCCTGAACTAAACAGGGAAACAAGCCACAGAGTGGCTGACTTAATAGTAGACAAAATTACTCACAGAAGAGGAGGATGGGGACCACGTCACCTCCTAGGTGCTGGACCTGGTCTAGGTTCCACAAGCCACCACTGGATCCTAAGGAGGTTGTGGATTGGCCTCATAAGGGCACCCACTCCCCATCTCTCCACAAGGCACTTCACTGGCCTTGGACAGTGGGTGCAGTGTATGGGTGCTCTGTTGCTACGGTCAATGTATGCTTCACTTTCTGGTCTCTCTTCTTCAAACTCTTGTCTCCTGCTAAATATGCATTAATGAATGATGTCATTGCAAGCAAATGAGGAGGAACCACAGGTGGGAGACCTGGAAGAGTAGATCCCATATGTATGCTGATGACCAAAACCTCATGAGGATGGTTAAAATCTGAAGTTTTCAATGTTTGATGTTTTATTGTGTTTTTAATATTCTTGTTGGGAGCCACCCAGAGTGGCTAGGGAAACCCAGGGGAATGAATGAATGAATAAATAAATAAATAAATAAATAAATAAATAAATAAATATAATAATAATAATAATGCTCAAGAGAGAAGACCAAATTGGGCGATTCAGATCCTAAATTGTAGGACTTAGAATGGAAAAAATATTCTCCAAAGACTTTTAACAGAGGGGGTGGGGGATTAAAACGTCTTTGCTGTTTAATGGAGGCACATAGAGGACTTTCTTGGTTCTTTTTAGGGAGGAGCATACCTAACAGTGCCTATTATGTATTAAGAAATCAGCTGGCTTATTTTCTTTCCCCCCTTCCTTTTCTATAATTAGCTTTTACTCAGTCCTTCCTTCGAGGACTGCATTCCAGTAATCTGAGCGCTTCATAAAAATAACAGCTAATGCTTGGCCCCACAATCCTGCTTTTTCTGCGCCTCCCACTTTTCCCTCTCGCTCGGTGGATGCATTTGCTCTCTTCCGCATATTTAATATGTATTTAAAATATGCGCTGCCTTCAGATAGGATTAGACCCACTTTGCTTTGCTTCCAATTCTCCTCCTCCCATGGGGTTATAATATATGTTTTCATCTGCTCGCTATCTCCACCCCACCGTCCGAGAAACCATTCCCCAGGCTATGCCCGGCTGCTTTTCAATCGGGGCAAATACGAGCGGCGGTGAGGATTTGCATCGGGCTGACGGCGCAGGAAGTTACCGTGATGCGCGCCTGATATCCGCCCTCTTTTTCCTCGCTTTGTAAGAGAAAGCTGCAAGCCGCCTGCAACTACCGCTTCAATTCTGAATCGGTACCTAGCCTCGTGGTAGGGGATCCATGAACCGTCTTTCCCGTACAAATCAAGTTTCTCGGAGCTCCGGGCTGCTATTTCAATTATGGCAATTTTATCTGACGAAGGAGGCTTTCGTCTCAAGCACTCATGACGATTCTTTAGGAACTCTCCTACTCCTGTCTCCTTTTAAATTGAAATAGTATTTGACCATATTTACCATAATGCGTTCGTTATAGGTTAGCGCGGCATAGGCAAACTTTACATCCTTTCTACCTAGACGCCTCTCATTGATCGTCTGGGACCACTCCACCTACACCTGTTCTTCTCAAAGCGCAGCGGCTTAAAGGGCTTTTGGACTACAAATCCCAGTGTGCTCCGCGGCCCAGAACGTGCTTGCCATTTCCTTCGCGGCTGCACTCTAGGACTTGTAGTTTCCTCTATCTTGTTTGCTAACTCCAGCCTTATTCTGAAGTACTACTGTCCCGTGATGCTCTTTCATCAGTGAGAGTGGCGCGTGCGCGGTGGAAACTGGCAGAGGCCTTAGCGGTCCAAAGCTTGTTTGCACCCCGTGTTCCTCTCCTTGAGGCAATTGAGCCCCCTGAGGTGAGTTATTGAGGCATAGATTTAGGGGGTTACTCTGCAGAAAGTAGAGGGGAGGAATTTTAGGCAACGGAGACGGCTCTGCAAGATTAAGGGAGGGCGTTTGGGAGCCTGCCATAGGCAAAAAAAGAAAGCAAACAAGAAAGCAAGGGGAGGAAGAGTTGTGTCGTTCTCACAATTCTGTGCAGAAGGGCAGGGCATGGGTAGAGGTTAAACTAGTCTGCAAAGGGATTTTTCCCTAGTTCTAACAGAGAGAGAGAGAGAGATGCCGTTCAAGTAGAAGGGAACACGTTGGATTCTTCTCTAATACCGGTCTGCAGTCACGGAAATGAAAGGGTGTGTTTTCTGACTTGGAAGAGGGTGTGCTGAAACTCTCTATACCCACTGAAGTGCTTTGCATGAGAAGTGTTTTTATAAAGGAGCTATTTCCTGGTTAAACTGGAAGAGAAGGTGTGTTCGTGGTTGTGAAAATGTGGCTGCTGATGCACCTTTTTTTTCTATAGAGGACGGGAAGATGAGTAGCTCTGAGGAAGTGTCCTGGATTTCCTGGTTCTGTGGCTTGCGTGGCAATGAGTTCTTCTGTGAGGTGAGTTGGGATGAAGGCCTCAACAAATGTGTGTGTGGATTTTGTGAGAGAGGGGCTGGGAGCTAGGAGTTGGGATGCTGCCACCACCGTTCTCCATGAGTGCCAATGAATTCTTCTGCGAGGTGAGTTGGGATTAAGACCTCAGTATGTTTGCGTGTTAAAGCTATGGTTTTCCTAGTAGTGATGTATGGAAGTGAGAGCTGGACCATAAAGAAGGCTGATCGCCGAAGAATTGATGCTTTTGAATTATGGTGCTGGAGGAGACTCTTGAGAGTCCCATGGACTGCAAGAAGATCAAACCTCTCCATTCTTAAGGAAATCAGCCCTGAGTGCTCACTGGAAGGACAGATCCTGAAGCTGAGGCTCCAATACTTCGGCCACCTCATGAGAAGACTCTCTGGAAAAGACCCTGATGTTGGGAAAGATGGAGGGCACAAGAAGAAGGGGACGACAGAGGACGAGATGGTTGGACAATGTTCTAGAAGCTACAAACATGAGTATGACCAAACTACAGAAGGCAGAGGAAGACAGGAGTGCCTGGCGTGCTCTGGTCCATGGGGTCACGAAGAGTCAGACACGACTAAACAATTAAACAACAATGTTTGCATGTAGTTTTAGTAAGAGGGGCTGGGAGCAAAATGGCATGATTCCCCCCCTACAAAAAAATATCCTAACTCTGTAGTAGGAAGGGTGTTGGCAGTGAACAGGGACTCCTGGGTTTCTTGAGAGGATGAAGAGTGTTGTATATTAGTTGGAAGTTCATGGAAATCTTAGGAAGCTAGTTACTTGCATTGTAATGCTGTACTTGTCTACTCAAAAAACCCCAATGCCACTGAGTTCAATGGAGCTTACTGCCCAGTGAGTGAGTATAGGATGAGATGTCAAATAGACTGAGAGTATCTGAGAAGTCAGAATAGGTCACTTGGTAGAGACAATAGTTTATTTGGCTGATCTTGAGTTTGAGTATTTTTTATTTCTATTCTAGGTAGATGAAGATTACATCCAAGACAAGTTCAACCTGACTGGCCTCAATGAGCAAGTTCCCCACTATCGCCAGGCCTTGGATATGATCCTTGATTTGGAACCAGGTGAGAGGTGGTTCTTTTTTTTTTTACTGATTACATCTCAGACCACCTGACATTTGGGACTAAGAGTAAATGTGGTCAGTGATCACAGGGTTATCCTAATGGGGGCACACTGCTACCCTAAAACATTTTGCATATTTTGGAATGACTAGACTTCAAGTTTCATTTTGTCGTGTAATAAGAATTTACACAGCATGGGTACATCTGGGACCCCACATTTAAATTCTTCCCTGGTCTCCTTGCTGGCCCTAGTAGGACCAACTTGGCCAGTTAGCTCTGGTGATCATTTGATGTGTACTGACTGGGTCCCCCCCCCAGGACCCTTGCATTTTTGAATTTTATTGATATTGATGCTGTATTTTATGTTGTTGTATGCTGTTTTTAAGTAATATTTTAATCAATGTTTTATATTTGCTGTTAGCCGCCCTGAGCCCAGTTTTTAAACTGGGAAGGGCGGGGTATAAATAAAAAATTATTATTAATTATTATTATTATTATTTATCTACATAACGCACAGATCTCTGAAAGCCTGTCTGTCTGTGAGATTATTAATTTGAGACAACTTCCTGTTAAAAAATGGCAAACAAACCAAGAGAGGGCTAGTTAAATACTACTCTAAAATATTTTTTTGTATTCTGCTAAAACAAAATTGTGCATACTGCTCAGAATGTCAAAATCCTCCTCTGATTTTCTACTCTAACATTAGTGCACATGGGGAATTGGAATTGAAGTTTCTGAGACTTCATTAAAACAGAGGTTAAGTATTTGCAAGGATGTAGATTATTGGTCCAGTTCTGTGGAGCAGCTTGCCTTGGAAACCATACCTTTTGGAAATCCTGATTATGTGTTCTTAATTAAATATTAATTAAATATTTTTAAATTTAATTTATATTCTGTCTTTCCATATGAAGTTGCATATTTCATGTATCTGATAAATGGCATAGATGTCATTGGGTTGAACCCAGAAAAATCATTGCATGATCAGAACTGCTTCCATTCACACTACAGAACCACTTCCCCCCCCCCCACTGCAAATCTGTGTGGTTTGGTGGAACCGCTAGAGCAGGAAATGGAGAGTTCAGTTGTGCAAGCAGTTGCTTTGTTAGATACAACCCATAGTCTTATTAGAGAAGCCAAGATCAGAAACTTATAAAGACTTCTGATACTTTCCCTCCTTAATTATTCTGTACATCTGGCAAAATTAGTGAATATGTTTTGTCACTAAGTTGTACACCTTGAATTTGGTGTGCTAGGAAAGGGAGTAAAAGACAGAGGCTGAGAGAGAATTGTACATGTGCAGAGCTAGCATTGAGGTATAATGTGGTCTTAGAAACTGTTCATATCAGATGATGCATCTTTCTACCCTTGCTTTTGACTCTTGAGGTGTATAATTTTTTGACGCACCTTATTTCTGTGATTGTAAGGTGTTTTAAAATGTTGTTAATACTATGCTTTAATGTTGAAACCTGCCCTGGGTCCTTAAGAGCCAGTGTGGTGTAGTGGTTAAGAGCAGTAGTCTTGCAATGTGGGGAACCGGGTTCGTGTCTCCGCTCCTCCACATGCAGCTGCTGGGTGACCTTGGGCCAGTCACACTTCTTTGAAGTCTCTCAGCCCCACTCACCTCACAGAGTGTTTGTTGTGGGGGAGGAAGGGAAAGGAGAATGCTAGCCGCTTTGAGACTCCTTCGGGTAGTGATAAAGCGGGATATCAAATCCAAACTCTTCTTCTTCTTAAGGTGAGGGGTGGGATGATGATGATCAATTGTTTCAGCAGTGGACTCGAGCACATGACGGGGAACCTTCATTCTTCTCTGTCAGAGTCTCTATGGCTCTCCTGTACTTTTCTTATATTAGCTCTTGACTTTTTCCTGTCCTCTTGTAGATGAGGAGCTTGAGGACAACCCTAACCAGAGTGACTTGATTGAACAGGCAGCTGAAATGCTCTACGGCCTCATCCATGCCCGCTACATCCTCACAAACCGTGGAATTGCCCAAATGGTGAATGTCTATGCTGTTGTATAAGCAGGTCATCCTGTAACTTATTTGCTAATGCTCTGATATAGCCACATTGAGATCAGAGGCAATGAAGTCAAGAAGGGAAAGGCACTTTAACTTATACTATAATATCCTCTTGGCTGTCCTAAGTGGCCAGTGATAGACCCGATTTGGAACACCTTAGAGGCTATTATTGATGACCTCCTGACCTAACCAATCTTTCTTTGGAGTTGTCTTCCCACAATGTGGAGAGGAAGTCCTAATTTCTTTTGCAAACACTTTCTTTTTTCTAGCTTGAGAAATACCAGCAAGGAGACTTTGGTTACTGCCCCCGAGTTTATTGTGAGAACCAGCCCATGCTGCCCATTGGTGAGTTTGTGTACTGGGGAAGAGGTTTTTTAGGAGCTAATGGGAGGGGTCTAAAGTTGAATTGCATGTCAGAGTTCTTGAGTAGTGCAATAAAGATGTACTGAATTGGAGGGAATCCAGGAGGGTTGCAGGTAGGATCAAAACTTGAGGGTGGATACTTGCGCAAACAGGCTATTTCAGAATTTTTATTGTTGAATTATCTGTTTAAAAGGCTTGAAAACTGCTCATCTTAGAACTGCCAACACTTAGGTTTGATGTTGGGTCTGAGCCCCAAAGCCACCTCTTGTTTGAACTTTGCTTTCTTCTTCACTCCTAGGCTTATCTGATATCCCAGGGGAGGCCATGGTTAAACTTTACTGCCCTAAGTGCATGGATGTCTACACCCCCAAATCTTCCCGCCACCATCACACAGATGGGGCCTATTTTGGGACAGGCTTCCCCCACATGTTGTTTATGGTGCACCCGGAGTATCGGCCGAAACGACCTGCTAACCAATTTGTGCCCAGGTAAGACTGCTTCAAAAGATGTCAGGTGAAAATATTCCAGGAGAGTATTGGGATCACAGGTTTATCCTTCCTTGCTGCTTAAATTCAGCCAACCAAATCCACATTTTCTCTTGTTACTTCCATTGGGTGCTTGCTACCCTTTCCAGCTAACCTGCTTGAGGGCCACCCATACCCAGCCATGAGGTCATCTCTCACACATGCAGCCACAGCCACACATACTTTCACCAAGAAAATTCCAGCTTCCTTGCAAAAATATCCTCCTACTAGTAAGGAGACAGGATTTGCTGAAGGTTTCTACCATAAAGTAGAAACCTCAGGTATCCTTGGTGGCAAAATAAAGCCTGAGAGCAGAACTGCCTTTTGGCTGGGCCAGCACTGCTTAGCTGACCTGCCCAGCTTATTGCTACCCATTCCATCACTTGAATGGAGATACTGAGAAGGCTGAGATGCAGGCTGGCTCAAAAGTGGTATCCAGCTCTGTTCAGGTTGGGCTGGGCTGCTTGCCTCCCAATAGTTTGCATATGAAGTAGGGTTGGGCAGTATCTGGTTTTCAGCATCATGCTACAACACCAGCTACACATTGCAATATAACGATATATCACAATGTCTGAAATAAGGATGGAACCATGTAGAAGCAAATGGGGTAATGTCCTGGCAACTGCTACCTAGACAGAGAGAGGTGGAAAGGAAGAAGCAGCCAAACCTTGTATTGATTCCTGGATGAGGTGGAGCGGAGACTGAAAGCGGAAGGGTGAGATGCTGGAGAGGGAACCTCCCCACCCCCATATCCAGATAGTCATAAGGAGAAGCCTTATACTCTTGATATTACCGAGGTGGGGGGAGATACATTACTTCCCTATGGAGAAGAGTAATAAAAGTACTCCCAGGGTCGGAGCCTATGCAGAAAGAAGAGAGACTAGTTACCCAATAACTGAAGTGACAATCCAGGGCAAGTCATCCCAGCTTCTCACATTCCCTTAACAACACTCCCTCACACGCCAATTCCCCCCACAAATTGTGACGTGGTCTGAAGTCCACAAAGAAACCATGTGCTTAATTTTATTACTTTTTATTGTTTTTTTAATGGGGGGGGGGAGAAATCAAGAGAATCAGGTACGTGTCTGTGTTCCTTTCTGAATAGAGGCAGGTGAGCCCTTGCATTTGGAAGGCAAACTCCTTCCACTCCTCCCCAGACAGAAAGAGGGAGAAGGAAGAAGCCGGAACCTCAGTTCTTGGATGGGATGGAGTGAGATGCTGAAGAGGACCCCCCCCCACACACCCATAGGGAGAAGCCTTTGCCTCCCTACACACAGCCTCGCAGGCAGTGCTGTGGGTGATGGGGTGGGCAGGGTGGTGGGCTGAGATGAGCCCCAGGGAAGCAACTGAAGAGGGAAGGCAGCAAGTGGGCACTACAGTTACGGGGCGGGGGGGCACCAAGGCTGGCCCTGTCCTCCTCTTAGTGATGTGTTCCTAATGGGTGTTCAGTTTGAAAATTAATGAAAGTTTATCCCTACCTTTTACTGAAATATCTGGTAGCTGTTTGAGCTTTTTCCGCCTGAATCTTCCATTTTAACCCTTCACCTTTCCATTTCAGACTTTACGGATTCAAGATCCACCCTATGGCTTACCAGCTGCAGCTTCAAGCCGCCAGCAATTTTAAGAGCCCAGTCAAAACTATTCGTTGATCTTCTACATCCAGGTGCTCAGGGTCCTTCCCTGATAACTCCCTTTACCCCAGACAGGGCTGCCCATACTTTGTTTTGATGAAGTCCCCTGCAGATTATTCTTTGTCACTCTCCAGCCTGATTTTTAGTCTCATTTCTGGTGTGTGGTTTAAATTAATAATAAACAATTTCTGTTAATTCCCAGAAACACAGACTGTGACAGAAAAATTCAATAACCAACTTGAATGTCATGATTTTGTGGGGCTTTTTTTCTTTTTAAAAAATAAAATACATTAAAAATGTAAAAGATGAGAATTTTATTTGTCTTTCTTCTGGGCAGGAGGATTGCATAAACTACTTTAAGGTTTTCTACAATTAAGCGATATATAAATTTCACAAAATGGATAATATGGATAATAATGGATAGTGGGAAGAAAGTGGTGGGGAACATGGATCTGATTACACTTAAAATGAATCACAAGTTGGAGATGCTGAATTAATATGATAGACTCCCACCTCCTACATTATACGTGCAATGTTGACTTCTGTGGTGGACAACACACATATACTGTGATAACTCAGTGCTAAGGTGGGGAGGACATTTGAGCCAACCCCTTAATTATCACTGCATATGTTTTTAAAGTCACATGTTGGGGAAATACTGTGGTTAGAGAGGTTTGCTAGAATTTACACCGAGCTTGGAATATTCATTGCGTTTAACTGAAAAGGGGGAATATCAGAAGTAATTTGGGCAACTGAGACTACATCCTTTAAGAGGGGAGTGTTGATTAGAAGGAGGGAAATGTGCCTCAAAATCACTTCAGGGGACTTCTAGGGTTGATTGTCCTTATTTGTAGCCCATTTTATATGTGTGCTCTTCACTTGCTGAGTAGGAGTTGAATTCATAATTCAGAAACCACTAATTGTAACTCGGTATTTGCCTACAGTGTCCCCTCAGTAATTGTACACAGGATGAGTGTGATCTGTTGAAGGTTTTCCAGTAGCCTCCACACTCTATGCAGTTTGCTTTTCTTCCCAGGATCTTTTTTTAGTGGTCCTACCCTGTAATGCTTTTATGTATTTTTAAAAACTGCTGCTACATGTGCACAAACTTGGTAGCATTCTGTGTTCACATCTGGCCAGAAATCCTAAGCAGTTTCTTCCTTCTCCCAACTTCTCTCCCCTTACACACTTGCACAGCTCATGCTGTTAGCGATCAGTAGCTTTCTCCCAGCCCTAACCACCCCTCCCCATACCAGGCTGTATGCGAGGTGCACTGAATTTGCCATGCATGAAGAAGGCAGGCAATTCTCTTCATTTCCTGCAGTGCTGCACCTCACAATGACAATCCAGTATGGGAAATGCTGTCACAGGCCAGCACAGTTCTCTAGGGCAACATTTCATTTCCTGATGCGTGGCACTTAGCACTTTTTGCAGTCAAGTCAGCATGGAAACCTGGAGACCAGTCTCACTTGGCTAAAAACAGAGACTCCAGCAGGTTCACTCTCTTCAGAAAAGAAGTGGATTTCACCAGTGTCTAAACAACTTTCGTTTCTCAGTGGAAGAAACACGTGCAGTGTTAAAATTAGTGTAGCTGTCTCTCAAATGTGCTGCTTAACTTTCTAGAATCCCTGTTGATTGGATTCACCCTTTCCTTCAGCAGCTTGGTTGGAGGAGATGTCAACTGCCTGTAGGACAGGGGCAGGGAAACTGAGGCCCAGGGGCTGAATGTGGCCCCAGGGGCCTTTCATTCTGGCCCTTTGAACTCTTCCCAGGCCACATCTCATATCCCCAGGCTACACTCCTCAATGACCCTACTCTGCATTCCCCTCACATCCCCCCCTGCTCCTGCTCCAAGCCAGAATGTGCCCTTTAACTGATTATTGTCTTGCACAGTGTGGGGTGGTTACACACACACACCCGGGAGGGGGGCACATCATTGCACCGCTCTTGAATTTACTTGTCCCTAATCTAAACTCTGGAATTTTACATGTGTGTGAGTGTATATGCCTGCAAACACAGAGGTCACATCCACACTATGTGATGCTATAGCAAAGTGTGTAGCGGATCCAGTTTTACTGAATGCTATTTTCAACACTGCCTGGAGACATCACTCGCTTTATGGACATTTACAGATAGGTAGCCGTGTTGGTCTGCCATAGTCAAAATAAAAAAATTCCTTCCAGTAGCACCTTAAAGACCAACTAAGTTAGTTCTTGGTATGAGCTTTCGTGTGCATGCACGAAAGAAGTGTGCATTCTGAAGAAGTGTGCATGCACACGAAAGCTCATACCAAGAACTAACTTAGTTGGTCTTTAAGGTGCTACTGGAAGGAATTTTTTTATGGACATTGTACATTAAGCTTACTTTGTTTTTACAATTTATACTCTGTTTTCCACACAGTATTTTCTCAAAAAGCATTACAAATATAAAAGCAAACAAAAGTAACAATGTCCCAACCTTTGAGACGTATGTTGTCAAAACCAGCAACAATGTCAAAGTAAAATCAATGGCCAATAGGAGCAAAATGCATTGTTTGTGGTCTCTATATATCAACAATTTACCCAATAGGTATCCACTCAATTGCTTCATTCTGTGGAACTGGTTCTGTTACATGTGCCCCATAACATGCATTCTGCACTTGTAAGAAATTGATCTTGTGTGATAGCATCTGCACTTTGGAACTCCTTGCCACTTGACATCAGCACCTTTGCTATACTCTTCGGCACCTGCTGAAAACATTTTATTATCGCAAGCCTACCCAGACATGTAGACACTGACATGTTTTAATCTCTTGCTGTTATTTTAATTATCTTTAAAATGTTTTAATTATTTGTGTCCAACTATTTTTATGGATGATTTTAATAACAATTCCTGTAGGTTGCTTAGTTTTTATTACACTCAAGTGGTATATAAGTTTTTGCTAAGCGAATAATATAAATAAACACTTCGCTATTCTAACCGGAGGCGTTTTCAAAACTGCAACTGAAGCATATTTACAAATCTGTACTTATGAATGGACCTTAAAACTGCATTAGGCTGATGGAAACGTGCCACATTGCCTTGCCGGTTGCGCAGGCTGATGGGTAGCTTCTAATGTCCCACCTTGAAAGCGTGTCTAACCATTTCAGGTGGAGAAGAAAACAGGACTTATTATGCACCTGCTTTTTCAAAACAAAAAAACATTGCATGGTCTCCAGTGGGAATTCTCCATTCTTTGTCATGCAGGTGACGGGATCAATGACCGCTCGCTCCCTTACCTTTCATTTTGGCAGCTTTTATAAACGGCAGGGCTGCTTGCCTACAGCATCAGCACCACCAGCATCTCGGTGGCGCTGAATTGAATCAGGTTAACTAGTGGGGAAAGGGTGGAGCTTCGGAGACTACAACTCCCGGAATTCCCCGGGACCAGGCCGGCTGCTCTCGGCGCCTCCAATGCAGCCGCAGGAAAGGGGGCGCCTGGCGCGCTGTAGCCAATAGATTTCCAGCGTGCGTGCCTGTGTGTTTTAGTGGATCCAAGCTTCGGATGCAGAGCCGGAGCAATGGAGTGGGTCGCCGCCGCTTCAGGAAAGAGGGGCGATCCCTTTGCTGGAGGGATCCCTGCCTGGGAACCTCCCGATGCGCCCCCGATGGCAGCAGAGCGCGGCCCCGAGGAGCTGCGGGACTGCACTGATGGCTTCAGCTTTGCAGGCAAGCAGAGACCCAGCGCAGGGGAATGAAGGGGAGAATCGGGTTCAATGCACTTTTCATTTATGTAAGGCTTCTTTTTGCAGTTTAGGGGTGGCGTCGTCGGCTCCCGGGCTGCCTTTTGTCTTTCTCGACGTGCGGTGGTGTTAAGCAAGGGAGAGAAATATGGGGGGAGAAATATGTGGTGTGTGGGCGGCGGCGGAGAATGGGATGGAGAGAGGCTTATTGTTCGGGGGAAATGGACTGAATCCATATGTGGGAAGGATCAGGCACAGTCTGGTGTCGTGGTGGCACCCCCAAAGCAAAGATCTCACCTCGACTCTAAAACGAGGAAAGGACTTCATTTGGATAAAATCCTGCCTGCTCCAAGCTCCGGTTGTTTCAGGGGCGCATCACCCCCTGAATGTCGGTCCATTCATTCTTGCCCCCCACCCACACCCCCGCCGCTCAGGGGCGTTTTTGTTGGTTTCATATTTGCAGACAAAAATCTTGGAATGAGTCGACTGCTTGCCTTCCGGGACCGCTGAAATTCTTTCCATTCATTAGCAATTTGTGTTAGGCGTCTGAAGGGAACATAGATCAATGCTGCGCTCCTGTCGTTTCAAAAGGCGAGAGGAGCTGGGCTACGTCAAACTAAAGGGTCTCTCTCTCTCCTTTACTGACTAACAGTATTTGCATTTCTATCCCACCTTTTTCTCCAAGGAACTCAAGAACCCTGCGAGGTAGACTAGGCTGAGAGGCAGTGACTAGGTCATAAGGTCTCCTGGTTTCTGCAAAAACGGAAAGGGAACTTGATTGTTCCTGTCTCTTCAGGTCTTTTCATATCTTGCTGTTTTGCTAAAGGGCAAAATAGTATTAATGATATTTTGCAGCTCCTGCGTCCCAGATATGCCTTTCATTCCTATCAGCTTCAAATATTTTGAGAGAATATGTATTTATTATTATTAATTAAATTTGTATATCGCCCTTCATCCACAACATAAAAATTGAGAATAAAGTACATAATAAAAACACACACAAGAAGAAAACAAACCAAACCAATACCCGCACATTTAAAAGGACTGAACATCTTAGCTCCAGGGTATCTCAAGGAACCCTCATATCACAGCTCTAAGAGCATCGCTGGTTGTTCTCCAAGTTGTCAAGGCTCATTTGACAACAAGAAACTAGGCCTTTTGTATCATAAGCCCTGTGTGGTGGAATACTCTGCCAATAGAGATTCAGCAAGCATCTTCCGTTTTAACCTTTAAGCACCTGTTCAAAGCTTTTCCATTCCATCAGGTTTATGCAGAAAATTAAGAACACATCTGCCATAATAATTAGTGGATTTATTATCTTAATGTTCTTATGGTAATGGTTTTACGTATAGCTTTCGTAAACCACTGCGAATAGTGGTACAGTGGTACCTCAGATTAAGTACTTAATTCGTTCCGGAGGTCCGTTCTTAACCTGAAACTGTTCTTAACCTGAAGCACTACTTTAGCTAATGGTACTATTTCTGGGTTAGCGGAGTCTGTAACCTGAAGCGTCTGTAACCCGAGGTACCACTGTATATAAATATTTTTATAAATGAAAATCAATCAATTTCACTGAAAATGTATCCTCAGTTTTGTCTCTTGTTCACACAGGCTCTGAAAAGTGTTCCATGTTTCAACTGAGGTCAACATCTCCTCCTTGGGAAAAGGACGTTGCTGCGGTAGAGTCTTCCCAGGTGTGTGGTCTACCATGGCACGGCTTTTGGCTATATGGGAGAAACCCCAAACCCCTCTCACTCATTTGACCAGGAAGCTTCAAATCCCCTTTTACAAGTCTGTTTTTAATCTGTGGAACCAGATGTAGTCTGCTATCACTGTCCCACCATCTTCCTCACCCCCCACCCTAAATTCCTACACACACAAACAGACACACACAGTGAGAAACTGCATACAATAGAATAAAATGGGAGAACATTGATCCGAGTGGGAATACCATTTTTTTAAATACTTCCATTAATGCTTCCATTATACTGGCCTCGGTCCAGTATGTCTGAAGGAGTGTCTCCACCCCCATCGTTCAGCCCGGACACTGAGGTCCAGCGCCGAGGGCCTTCTGGCGGTTCCCTCACTGCGAGAAGCCAAGTTACAGGGAACCAGGCAGAGGGCCTTCTCGGTAGTGGTACCCGCCCTGTGGAACACCCTCCCACCAGATGTCAAAGAGATAAACAACTACCAGACTTTTAGAAGACATCTGAAGGCAGCCCTGTTTAGGGAAGCTTTTCATGTTTGATGCATTACGGTATTTTAATATTTTGTTGGAAGCTGCCCAGAGTGGCTGGGGAAGCCCGGCCAAATGGGTGGGGTATAAATAAATAATAATAATAATAATAATAATAATAATAATAATAATAATTATTTACAGAAACATCACACCCTGCATATAGAAGAAAAGCACATCAGTGGGGAAAGGCAGCTTGGCCCTTTGCCTGCTAGTCCATTGTTGTTTTTATTGTTGCAGGTGACTCTTAGTGTAGGGCGATATTTTTTAAAAACACACCTCCCCCCCATTTGCAGTGGTGCAGCCCATTTTGCCTGCTGCATATACGGGCCAGGTCTCATTTTTTCCAATTTGCAGGGAGTTGCATCTATTGTTCCTCTGTTTTGGTTCAGGTGTGAAGTTTTTTTTGGTGTTGTGCCTGAGGCTGAGCTTTCTTTCCTTTCCTTCCAGCAGCCGGTGACCTTTGAGGATGTGGCTGTCTGTTTCACAAAGGGGCAGTGGGATCTGCTGGAGCCAGAGCAAAAAGCCTTGTACAAGGAGGTCATGCAAGAGAACTACGAGAACGTGGCCTCCCTGGGTAAAGAACTATTTCCCAAGGTCACACGACCTGGGAAACTCTGAATTGCCTGTGTCTCCCAGCAGTTTTATTTATGTAAAAGATCTAAATGTATATGTGGAAAGCACAACGCTGGTCATTAGAATGTATGGTACAGATGCCAATAAATGGCCACTTAATTAATTGGGAGCGGCCGCCGAGACCACATAACACCGGTCTTGAAAGACCTACATTGGCTCCCAGTACATTTCTGAGCACAATTCAAAGTGTTGGTGCTGACCTTTAAAGCCCTAAACGGCCTCGGCCCAGTATACCTGAAGGAGCGTCTCCACCCCCATCATTCTGCCCAGACACTGAGGTCTAGCGCCAAGGGCCTTCTGGCGGTTCCCTCGCTGCGAGAAGCCAAGTTACAGGGAACCAGGCAGAAGGCCTTATCAGTAGTGGCACCCGCCCTGTGGAACGCCCTCCCACCAGATGTCAAAGAGAACAAGAACTACCAGACTTTTATAAGACATCTGAAGGCAGCCCTGTTTAGGGAAGCTTTTAATGTTTGATGCATTACTGTATTTTAATATTTTGTTGGAAGCTGCCCAGAATGGCTGGGGAAGCCGAGCCAGATGGGCGGGGTATAAATATTAAATTATTATTATTATTATTATTATTATTATTATTATTATTATTATTATTATTCCAGACTAGATACTGGTTGTTGTTTTTTTAATTTGCTAAGCTTAATGGACATCCTGTAGCAATGAATGCATTCCCAAAGTGAATTACATTTTACATGAATGCTTTCACATGATAACCCTGAGTTATAAAGTTATGAAAGAGAGATTATTCCATTAATCATTGCATCCTGCCATACCAATGTTGCCTACTTGCACAGATGGCTGAATTCAGTTTTACATTATAGTGACATTCATTCCTGCATGGTACAGAGTGAGTGATCAGCAGAGTTAGAGGAGTTGTGGTGTGTGTTGTTTTTTGGGGGGAAGAAGATAAGCAACAAGGTCTTACCAGCGTAAGGCTGCAATCCTATACTTGCCCAGGAGAAAACCCCATGGAGACCAGTGGGGTTGACTTCTGAGTATACATGCATACGATTGCACTCTCTGTTGCACACATTTCCATTTGCTTCTGCTCCTTAAACTTCCAGGGATGTTAAAAGTTTGCGTAGGGATCTGTATTATACTTGCCTCTTGTGCCACTGTCTTCCTCATGACCCTTTTCTTTTCTCCTGCCTTGCTCCCAAACAGGTTTTCCAGTTCCCAAACCGACCCTGATCTTCTGGCTGGAGCAAGGAGCAGAGCCATGGGTTCAAGATATGGGAGAAAAAGCAATCAAAGGTGAGGCCTGCTGCAGGCATGGGGAGGCCCAACAGGGCCCGCTGTGGAATATTAAGGGGGTCTGGATGAGCGTACACCCATATACAGCCCACATCTTCAGCGCCTACATGGGCTGCGTGTCGGGAGCACATTCTCCGACCTTCCGATCACAGGAACGCAGGAACAGCAGAGCAGCATTCCGGAGGAATAAATCCTGGTGCAGTGGACTCACATTGTGAGCACCTCAAAAGCAGCAGAGTAACGGAAGCAAAGCTGTGGAGGTATTGTCGCATATCTAATTTATTTCTACTGATTAAACAAATAAAAGAACATAGCAAACATGTACGAGAGATACAGCTCCCTCATACTGCCATCTTGTCTCTAGGCAGATCAAAGAAAAACAGACACAGTGCTAGGGATGGAAGTCTGGAAGAGTAGTTTCCACCCCCTCCTTTCTCACAAAGTAAAACAAACATGATCTGGTGATCTTTGCAATGGGAGGGATGAAAATACTGACGTCGGACCCCTCCTTGAAAATTGGGGGAGGCACCTGTTCCCTCAGTGGCGTGCGAAACCTAGCAGTTGAACTGTGAGATGCTGTACTTGTTTGAAAACATTCTCCCTATCTCCCTCAGGGTTTCCCCCTCTGCTGTTCCTTTTAGTCCTGTGTGATTTTCTCCCTTCTGTCTCCCTGTCTCTGCTGTCTCTGCTCTCGCCATGGGCTGGATAGGCGTGGAGGAATGGTGGGAGGAAGCAGCTAGGAAACCACCAAGGGAAAGGTGTCCCAGGCTGATGGGAATCAGAGTCCAACCATATCCAGAAAGCCACAGGTTCCCCATCTCTGTTGTGGGGGCTTGTGGAATGGAGGTTCAGTGAAAGAGCATGTTTTTTTCAGTCGTGTCCGACTCTTCCTGACCCCATGGACCAGAGCACGCCAGGCACTCCTGTCTTCCACTGCCTCCCACAGTTTGGTCAAACTCATGTTGGTAGCTTCGAAAACACTGTCCAACCATCTCGTCCTCTGTCGTCCCCTTCTCCTTGTGCCCTCCATCTTTCCCAGCATCAGGGTCTTTTCCAGGGAGTCTTCTCTTCTCATGAGGTGGCCAAAGTATTGGAGCCTCAGCTTCAGGATCTGTCCTTCCAATGAGTACTCAGGGCTGATTTCCTTCAGAATGGATAGGTTTGATCTTCTTGCAGTCCATGGGACTCTCAAGAGTCTCCTCCAGCACCATAATTCAAAAGCATCAATTCTTCGGCGATCAGCCTTCTTTATGATCCAGCTCTCACTTCCATACATCACTGCTGGGAAAACCATAGCTTTAACTATATGGACCTTTGTTGGCAAGGTGATGTCTCTACTTTTTAGAGTAGATAAATTGTTTAATTCCCTATACAGCTGCCAGGCATGATGACTATGGTTGGGCTTCATGGTGGGTGGTGGTGATGTTTCTGAGGGCCAGTTGTTGGAAACTGTAGGAGGAGAGCGTGGTCTCGTGCTAGGGTCCTACTTGTGGGATTTCTACAGTTGTCTGGGTGGCCCCTGTAAGGACAGGATGTTGTCCTATGTGTGGAGGAAAACCTTAAAACATGTCGCAGAGTCCCCCAAAATAGACCAGAGGCAATTGTATTTCTTTCTTTTTAATTTTTTTTAAAGTTTTTATTGTTAAAATAATTCAGCATTAATACACACATATTGCGGATATACAAGCATACAAACATACATTTCATACAATCCTTAAATATATACAAACATACCTACACTCAGTCCCACAGATAATTCCTTTTCCCATCACCACCCCTCACCCCACCTTTGTGTCTACTCAATTGCAATTTCTTTCTACTTCTATTACTTTCTTTCACACACCTTTAACCTAATTTCATGCTTCTTTTTCTATTACACATTGTTATCCATCTTATTTAGTATTTCAGTATTTAAAACGGAACTTGTTTATTCTAATAGGAGTTCTGATTTTTCAATATGGTTTTGCAAGTATCCTTTAAACACCTTCCAATCCCCGTCTATCATCTCTTTTGAGATCCTTCCAATTTCTCCCATTGTTTTGGATATATTGTAGTACTCCAATAATTGTATTTCATCCAGCAGAGCTTTACTTTCTACTGAAGGCAAATGATCGTAATGGTCACAAATCCAAATGCATTCAGGATTGACACAGTCCATAAAAATCCAGTTGCAGCACTTACAAAACTTATAACAAGACTAAAACTTAACACTAAGCATTCAGTGGTACCTTGAGTTACATACGCTTCAGGTTACAGACTCCGCTAACCCAGAAATAGTACCTCGGGTTAAGAACTTTGCTTCAGGATGAGAACAGAAATCGTGCTCCGGCGGCGCAGCAGCAGGAGGCCCCATTAGCTAAAGTGGTGCTTCAGGTTAAGAACAGTTTAAGGTTAAGAACGGACCTCCGGAGCGAATTAAGTACTTAACCCGAGGTACTACTGTACTATGTACTGAACACCACACCAGAAGGGAGAGAGAGAGAAAGCGAAAGTAAAAACCAGGCTCCCTTTGGCCTATATTTATAGTCAGCATGATCTTATTTGGAAGAGATAAGAGAACTAGTTCAAACCAGCTTCCCAGAAGGTATAACCCAAACAATCATGACCTTCCTGCCTGCTTCTTTCACCCAGAGAAGCTTCTAATAGCTTCTAGAATCCTCTTGTATTATTCAGAATGGGAAAGATCTCTACACATCAGATCAATACTTTATGCATTAAGAAATGCAAACTGACAGATATTGGACTAGGTCCAGCAAGATCTCCTTGCATTATTGTCTAAGACAGCTTCCTGTTTTTCCTCCTCTCGCTTCAAAACAGCAAGTGACAAGAAGACGGCGAAGAAAAAAGCAACCTGCCCCCTGTGTGGGAAAATAGTCTCTTCCAAATATGCTCTTATCGGGCACATGAGGACCCACACGGGAGAGAAGCCTTACGAATGCCATGACTGCAGGCGGAGGTTTGCCTTGCGGAAGAATCTGACCTTGCACCAGAAAACTCACCAGAGTAAGCAGAACGTGGAGATGGTGTGACTTGCCCAAAACCTTGTTGTGAGGGAGGCGAAAAGAGAGCCTGTATAGTATAGGGGTCCCAGGTGGGTGGGTGGGTAGGGACGCAATGGGTCTCCCTGTGTATTGCATGCAGAGATGTTAATTTGCCCCATGGTGAGATTATGTTTGGTGGAAGATGGGAGTTCAAACAAAACAGACCAATCGATCCCCACCCCACGAGTCTAAATATGCAAAAATTGCTTCCTTGCAGAACACCTTGTGCCAAACTCCCAGTTAATCCAAGAAACCGCGTCCTGGAAAGAATCTGCTTTTAGCCAGAACCAGCCAGGGGGACAAGAACATCGAGGTAAGTTCTTCTATATCCCCTGTGATGGCCTCCCTACTTTGCCTATGGCAGGCAGATACAGAGCTAAAGGCCTACTTAGTGGTGGCTCCCAGATTACAGAATGTTCCCACAGAGAGGCTCGCCTGGTGTCGACTTCGATGCCGCTTTTGGCCTCCGCCTCCAGGCAAAGATCATTTGATTTTTCCAAGGTTCTAAAGCCTGTTGTGAATCCTGTTTTTATGCTGCTTGGTGTTTTACTTCTAGTGACAGCTTTTCCACTTACCTTTTATATTGTAATATTTGTAATTCCAGCTTTTGGTTTTAATATATGCTGGAATAAAAATTTAGGAGTTTTTAATGTTTGATGTTTTATTGTGTTTTTCATATACTGGGGAAACCCAGTCAGATGAGCGGGGTATAAATAATAAAATAATAAATAATAATAAAATAATAATAATAATAATAATAATAATAATAATAATAATAATAATAATAATAATACATAATTAGCTGCCCTGGGAACTGGTGGAAGGGAGTGGTGTAAATCCATAAATGAAAATGACTTCACTGGGCTCAGGTTTTTGTTTGACACCCTGAGCTCCTTTGGGAGGACAGAGGAGATTAAAGAAACCTAATTAATAATAACAGCTGCCACTTCTGGGGTCGTCATTCCCTACTTTCTATGCACCAGAGCGATATTCATAAAGCTTGTTCAGAGCCTATAAGCTCTTCTCTCCCTTCTGGTTAAGTATTTTTTAAATACAGTGGTACCTCGGGTTAAGGAACTTAATTCGTTCTGGAGGTCTGTTCTTAACCTGAAGCACCACTTTAGCTAATGGGGCCTCCCGCTGCCGCCGCAGCACAATTTCTGTTCCCATCCTGAGGCAAAGTTTGTAACCTGAGGTACTATTTCTGGGTTAGCGGAGTCTGTAACCTGAAGCGTCTGTAACCTGAAGCGTCTGTATCCCGAGGTACCACTGTATTCTGCTTCTATCCACTCAGATTACCTAATGTCGGAGGTTTCGGTGCCTCAGCCGAGCTACCTTGGAGGTGAGTTTCCATAAAGTGACCTGTCTCATCCCCTCTTGTTATTGTCGAGTCTCTGCTCCCTTTGCATGGTGTATGCGTGAGGATGTTATCAGGGCCACAAGTCCCTTTTTATGGAGGGGGTGGGTGTCTCAACAAGTTGCTCCCCCCCCTTCCTTAGTACTACAGCCATCAGTGCTGGCGGCTGCTCCTTGTCCTCTGAGCTCTCTGCTGACTTTCCAGTAAACTGGCAGGTAACCCAGCAGCAAAGATGCAGTTGGGAAACTCATCGCTGCAAGCCAACTTTGATAAGTGGGTGGGACTGCCCACCAGTCTATCGCTTGCCATCAGATGGCCAGTTTTAGCCCACATAGTTTGAAATTAAATCATGCATAGCGGGTGGCACTTCGAAGGTCCAACAATCACCTGGCTGGAACTTGAAGAGCCTACACTGTCCAGAGCTCGTCCTACACTCGAGTAGGATCCTGGCACAGACACATGCCCGACTGGCATGTTCTCTCCCTCCTGGTCTTTCGTTTGGGAGCTTCAAAAGCTTTCTTCTGCCCGAACATTGCAGCAACTGATGCCAACAGACACCGGCACACTTAGGAATTCGCAGAGTTTGCACATCATGCGTGTGACAGACCTCAGCAACTCAGCATTTTGGTTAATCTACTTTATTTACAGGGACGCGGGTGGCGCTGTGGGTTAAACCACAGAGCCTAGGGCTTGCCGATCAGAAGGTCGGCGGTTTGAATCCCCGCGAGGGGGTGAGCTCCCGTTGCTCGGTCCCTGCTCCTGCCAACCTAGCAGTTCGAAAGCACGTCAAAGTCCAAGTAGATAAGTAGGTACCACTCCGGCGGGAAGGTAAACGGCGTTTCCGTGCGCTGTTCTGGTTCGCCAGAAGCGGCTTAGTCATGCTGGCCACATGACCCGGAAGCTGTACGCCGGCTCCCTCGGACAATAAAGCAAGATGAGCGCAACCCCAGAGTCGTCCACGACTGGACCTAATGGTCAGGGGTCCCTTTATTTACATATAAACACACATGGAGCACTGCAACATGGCTCCCTCTCTCTCTAGTATCAGACAGCAAAGAGAAAAAGAGCAAAGGACAACTGTCCCACTTCACAGAACACAGTAACACAAACATCCTGTCTCCGTCACTTCCCACTCTGTGGAGTCAAAACATATACCGTCATGTGATAGACAACAATCCCATGACTAATCATGGAGCAGGAATTCTAACATACACAGAGTGCATGGGCGTAGCCGGGGGGGGGGGGAAGGGAGGCAGCCCCCCTCGATCAAGTAAATCAATAAAAATCTAACATGAAGCCTGCCCTCCACCCCCCACATAAATCCTGGCTACACCCGCAACAGGGCTTGCAAAAATTTGTTCCAATGGTGTCAGTTACCAGTTTATGTTGGTAGCAGGGATTTTTGTTGTTAACACATTAATAACACGTGGCTCCCAATTGGTGGTCCATGGACCACAGGCGGTCTGTGTAGCCCACCCAGGGGAACTGTGGCACCATTCACATAACAAAAACTACCATAGAGATAGCAAAAATTTCAAAAGTAGGCTGATGTTTTATTTACTTATTTATTTATTTATTTATTTACAGTACTTACGGGACCGCCTCTCCTGGTATGCCCTGCGGAGAACCTTAAGGTCCATAAATAGAAACACTCTAGAGATTCTGGGCCCTAAAGAAGTCAGATTAGCCTCAGCCAGAGCCAGGGCCTTCTCAGCACTGGCTCCCGCCTGGTGGAACGCTCTGCCTCACGAGACCAGGGCCCTGCAGGTTCTGATTTCTTTCCGCAGGGCCTGTAAGACAGAGTTATTCCGCCTGGCCTTTGGCTTGGAATCAACTTGATCCCCTCCCCCTCTTTCCTTTTTCCTTTTATCCTTCTGTGACGGAACTCCTATTTGGGGACTTCCCTGGCTTTTTTCTGGCCCACGTAAGACCAGTCTGGATAGTTGGCCTTGGTGAAGATTTGACGTTTTCATCCCCCAAATTTTTTTGATTTGAGTTTCTACTGAAATGAGGCTGCATTTTAATGTTGTACTTAATCTTTTTTTGAAGTTGTATTTTAATCAATTGTTTTTATACCTGGTGTTAGCTGCCCTGAGTCCGGTCTTGGCTGGGGAGGGTGGGGTATAAATAAAATAAAATGATGATGATGATGATGATGATAATTATATGAAGTTGGGAGCTGCCCAGAGTTGCTGGGGCAACAGTCAGATGGGTGGCATAGAAATTAATAATAATAATAATAATAATAATAATAATAATAATAATAATAATATTTATTTCATTTTGAAAAACGGGGCCTGCAGTACTTAGCTAATTGGGAACCTGATCTAATTAAAAACACCAACCAACCAACCTATATTATCCCTCCAATTTCTCTCCAAAAGGAATAATCAAGGTTGAAATGGTGGACGACACAGACGAAAAGGACCCGATGGATGACTATGCTCTCTCACTGTGCCCCCCAATGGAAGTGTGGCCTCCAAACCTGTATCCAGAGAGCTGTGGAAGGGAACCTGGTGCAGCGGGAGCAGCCCGGAAGACGCTAGGCCCCCGATCTATCCAAAAGTCATGGTTCTCTCAATTCCCATGGCTGGAGGCTGACAAAGGGCAGACCACCCTCTACTGCGTGGTGTGCAAGGAGAAGCCACCCGCTCACGGCCCAGTGTCCAAACTAGTAACGGGATACACCCGGCCGTTCAAAGTGGAGACTCTGAAGCACCACGACAAGAGCAATGCTCACAAGCTCTGCGTCCGAGCGCTGACAGCGAAGGAGGACCCAGATGGCGCCCCGGCAGCTGAGCGCTTGACTAAGATGTCCAGCTACGTGCTGAGGAACATGGAGCACCTTTTCAGTGCCGCTTACGACATCGCTTACCACTCGAAGCCGCTGAACGATTACGAGAAAGCGCTGGACCTCCTGCAGGTTATGGGAGCCCCCATCATCCCCAGGTACAGGAACAGGGTGGCATGCACCCTCTTCATAAGGTGCATCGCGGACACGCTGCGGAAGGAGATACTTGACAGCATCTGTCGCTCGCCCTGCGCCTGCCTCCTCTTGGACGGCTTCACGGATTCGTCCGACCAGCCCTGCCTGGCAATTTACATCCGCTACCTCAAGAGAGCGGAAGTGAAGGAATCGTACCTTTGCTTGGCGTCTTTGCCCGGCCACACCGCCGACGCCTGCTTCGCTGCCGCCGTTTCAGCCATGGATGAGCTGCAGATCCCGTTCAGGAAACCCGGGTGGGTCGTGGGCCTTGCGACAGGCGGCGCAGCCAGCATAGCCGCCTGCAAAAGTGCGCTCGTCGCCAAATTCCAAGAGGTGATTCCTCACCTGTCCCCGGCCCATTGTGTCACCCACAAGCTGCAGTATGCGGCCATCGGCACCTGCTACAGGGACGTTGACTTTGTGAAGGACTGTGAAAAGCACATCAGGGCAACGTTCAAGTTTTTCCAAGCCTCTCCCGAAAGACTGAGGGAGCTGCAGGGTGCGGCTCCCCGCCTGGGCCAGAAGGTGGCCAAACTAATGGAGTCAAACAGTGTCAGGTGGGTGGTGAGCAAGAGGCAAACTCTAAGCGTCCTTCTTGAAAGCTTGCCTGCTTTGGTTGCTCACCTGGAGCGCCTGTCGAAATCCGGCAGCCATGAGGGGCAGAAGGCGAAAGGCATGTTGACGTTCTTGAGGAGCTTCCATTTTGTCAAGTTTTCCCACTTCTTGATCGACTTCCTTCAGGTTTACCAACCCCTCTCGGAAGTGTTCCAGAGAGAAAGCGTCTTGCTCGGGCAAGTGAACGCTGCTGTGGAAGCTGCCTACCTCGCCTTGCAAAACCTCCTCCAACAGCCGGGACCGAAGGAGGAAGAGTTTAACGCCGCCGTGAAGGACGGTTCTTTCAGAGGGGTCTCCTTGGATGTGGTTGAGATGGGAGAGTTCCGGTTCCAAGTGGACCGGGCAAAAATCATCCTGACCGGGGCGGAATACCTGCACCAGAGATTTGACGGCGAGGCGTCGCCCCAGCTCTTAAAAAGCACAGAAGTGTTTGATACAGTGTGCCGGCCTGCTGCTGGGAGCTGCCTTGCCAGTTCTGGAGACGCTGAGGTACTTTCCATGGCAAAATATTTTGAGTACGTTCTCCCTCCGAGCTACAGCGTGGAAAGGCTGCTGGATGAATGGGCCGAACTTAAAAAGGTGGCCAGGAACCTTTTGTTTTCAGAGCTGTGCAAGAAGGCCATTGCGGAGCGCCAAGCGTTTCCTTTGCTGAGCAAACTCGCCTCAGTTTCTGCATGCTTACGAATCTCTACAGGAAGCTGTAAGCGGGGCTGCGTTGTTATGAACCTGATAAGGACTTACGAGAGGTTGAAGCTTTCCAACGAAGTGGCAAACTCTCTTGTGATGGTGGCAGTCAATGGGGTGGCAGTGCCGGACTTTGACCCATTGCCTGCAATCGAGCACTGGTACTTAACATCATCAGGCCGTCGTTGTTGACAACTCGGCCCCCGTCCTCACGTGCGTCGTTGATGGGATCCGGCTCGGAGCACAGTGCAGGGTGTGAATATGACCTGTAGTTGCATTGGTGCAAGACATCAGCACCTGATTTCTCCCCTTCCTTTCCTCTCCCCTCCCCTTGTGTCAGTCTAACCCAGCTCAAAAGGGAGAACAGCCATGTTTGAGCCAAAGGCAGCAGGCCAGAAACGAAAGCTCTAGGGTTACCTAGCAACTCAAGTATTAACCCATCGTGGTCTGCAGAGCTTGAAGGGGTTCCTGTATGGACCTGGATCACAGGCCAGGGTGGGAGGAGAGTTGATCACACATGAAAAATGTCCTGGGCCCAACAGATGCTTTGAGCAGGCCTGGTGACGATCTCAGGATGCTCTGGCAGCTTCCTTGTTTAGTTAAAAAAAAAAGGTTTTCAAAGCCATCCTTTAAAAAAGCCAAAAAACAAGAAAAAAACAACCTACTAGGCCTTTGGCTCGACACAGACACTTCCACCTGTTACGTTTCCTTACTCATTTTTTGAGGCTACGTTGTTAATATTGGTGTCGTTTAAAATTTTGTTGCAATGCTTTGGGTACCAAAGGGGAACTAAAAAGAACAAAACACTTGTAGGATTTGTTTGTTTTTATTGTTGCACACAGCTGTGGAAGGGTTTGTAAGCTAAGGCAGTAAAGAAATGACGTCAGCAAATACAAAATAGCTACAAAATGAATTGACGTTGGGAATTTTTATACAGGACTCTCACCTCAAAGGTCTTTTTGGTGGGAACTAGGACCAAATATTCCAGCCAGGTACTAGTAGAGTAAAGCTAGACAGATTTATATGACAGCATTAGAGCATAATTCACCAGATTGTGTGTCACAGTGATTGTACCTGGCAGTGCAGTTTCTTGTGTAGGACTCCTGCCCTTATAGCGATTTGCTGGCGAGTTTGACACAGTTCATTTAAGTTTCACGATAAGGAGATTTACTTCCCACAACAGGGAAAAGTGAGGGTCACTGCTATAATAGTATCTTCTCTTACGTACATTTGAGTTTGACACAGAAATGTCAGAGGGCGTCTCTCTTATATATGTCAGTGCATGCAAGTTACATAAACCAGGGGCCACGATTGCTTTATTTTATTTTTTGCAGGGAGGGGGGCATGGACCCATTTGCAAACATAAGCGACTGACATGGATAAAACACACACACACCCCATAAGTTATTCTAGCAGGTTACTCAGAGAGCCCCATTGGCTGCTGAGTCACTGCTAGGCCAGGTTCAAAGATCTGGTGATATATAATAAATAATATATAATAAAGCCCGAAGCCACTTGAGCCTGAGTACATTCAGGCCTTCCCAGTTCCTTAAGATGAACATCAGCCACAAGTCCTTCTAATAGGGCAATTTCAATGGTCCCCCAGGCTTCTGAGGCTTGGTCAACTCATTGCCCTCCCTTGCATTCTTGTTTATGCTGGTTTTAGTGTTTATAATGTTTTTGTATCAGTCCCCTTGGGGTCACTTTTGTGAGGAAAGCAACTGATAAATACAGTATAATAATAATATTGATACCCCGCCCATCTGGCTGGGTTTCCCCAGCAACTCTGGGTGGCTCTCAACAGAACAAAACTTCAAACATTAAAATCTTCCCTAAACAGGGCTGCTTTCAGATGTCTTCTAAAAGTCAGATAGCTGTTTATTTCCTTGGCAACTGATGGGAGGGCATTCCACAGGGAGGGTGCCACCACCGAGAAGGCCCTCTGCCTGGTTCCCTGTAACCTAACTTCTCGCAGTGAGGGAACCACCAGAAGGCCCTTGGAGCTGGACCTCAGTGTCCGGGCTGAATGTTGGGGGTGGAGATGCTCCTTCAGATATACTGGGCTGAGGCCATTTAGGGCTTTAAAGGTCAGCACCAACACTTTGAATTGTGCCCGGAAACGTACTGGGAGCCAGTGTAGGTCTTTCAAGACCGGTGTTATATGGTCTTGGTGGCCACTCCCAGTCACCAGTCTAGCTGCCGCATTCTGAATTAATTGTAGTTCCCAGGTCACCTTCAAAGGTAACCCCATGTAGAGTGCATTGCAGAAGTCCAAGCAGGAGATAACTAGAGCATAAATAATGGCATTCCATTCCCCTTGGGCACCAGCCACCACTGAGATTAAGCCCTTTGCATTACAAGTACAGTGGTACCTTGGTTTACAAACAGTCTTGTTTACAAACTATTCAGTTTACGAACTGCAAAACCGGAAGTAGTGTTCCAGTTTGCGAACTTTGCCTTGATCTACGAACGGAAGCTGAACGGTGGAAGGGCACTGCCGGCAGAAGGCCTCATTAGAGAAAGCACTACTCGGTTTAAAAATGGATTTGGTTTAAGAATGGACTTCAGGAACAGATTAAGTTCGTAAACTGAGGTACCACTGTATTCTGAATCCTGAATTTTTATCACTGGCCTCGTCAGAAACATGGCGTTGCCCCAGGTGGCATGGCGTTTAGAGAGGAAAGCAAAGCTTGTGGAAGACTGCGTAAACAGCAAGAGGAATCTGTTGGAAGTTGAGCAATAGTCATCCAACAGAATTGTTGTGTCCAAGAATCAAGGCAGTGAGAGGTAGAGAAGAGCAGCTTTATTCCAAAATAAAAGCAACAGTGGTAACAAAAGTCAGCAAGTATACGGCCCATTGCTACTTCCCAAGTCTTTCACATGGCTAAATCTGCTTTAGTTTTCTTAAAAGAAACTTCCATTGCATACTAACCACCACAAGAACTAATGGGAAGAATCGAAGATCACGTCGTCATTTTAAAAAGTTACCATTTCCAGAGGCAAGAAAGAGATGGCTGAATGTGATGGATTTAACATCGACATCACCAGTTACAGCGAGGTGCTCCACCACTTGCATTCCCGGTGGGGTTGGGAGTCTAATAATTGGCCGGTTGAACACTTCCAACACCATATCTTGGGCGTTAAAGGAGAACGCTACCTGGAAAGAGAAATGAAGAGTTAGATCAAACATTCCCAACCTGCGGCCCTCCAGATGTTTTGGCCTACAACTCGCATGATCCCTAGCTAACAGGACCAGTGGTAAGGGATGATGGGAATTGTAGTCCAAAACATCTGGAGGGCCAAAAGTTGAGGATGCCTGAGTTAGATCAACTACGCATCTTTTGTCATATTGATTTGCATGAATAGGAAGCATTTCTATGATGTTAGCAGACAGACAAGAGGGAAAGCTAGAGACTTGCCAAGAGAATATAAGCCTAACTACATAGTGTTGGGACGCGGGTGGCGCTGTGGGTTAAACCACAGAGCCTAGGACTTGCCGATCAGAAGGTTGGCGGTTCGAATCCCCGTGACAGGGTGAGCTCCCGTTGCTCCTGCCAACCTAGCAGTTTGAAAGCACGTCAAAGTGCAAGTAGATAAATAGGTACCGCTCCGGCGGGAAGGTAAACAGCGTTTCCATGCGCTGCTCTGGTTCGCCAGAAGCGGCTTAGTCATGCTGGCCACATGACCCTGAAGCTGTACGCCGGTTCCCTTGGCCAGTAAAGCGAAATGAGCGCCACAACCCCAGAGTCGGCCACGACTGGACCTAATGGTCAGGGGTCCCCTTACCTTTACATAGTGTTAGGCATGAGTTTAATGCAAGGGCTGCATTCAGATGTGGAGTTTATTGTGTTAGTTTTACTGGTTAAAATGCTAGAGCTTCTGTCCTGATTTCTAGCATTGTTTTGAAAAAGCAACGCCTTCTTGTGTCACTGATCTGTGACTTTTGGGCCGCACTAAATTCTAAATGGCAGGAAAGAGCAGTATGCTGGTATACCACCACAAATTTTGTAAACACACATCTCAATTTTTCTGAGTTAATGGGTTTGCAAATGGATTTTTGGTGGAAATGGTTAAAGAAATGAGATCTATTCTTCTGCTAGATTCCACCAGATTTCAGGAAGCGTCTTTTACAGTGTGTGAAATATCACATCAACTTGAGGGGGTGGAGAGAGCAGGTAAGGAAATGTCAATGAGATATGAGTGGTGCCAGAGTGGTGCATGCTCTAGGTATCTCTCACTTGGACTACTGCAACGCGCTCTACGTGGGGCTACCTTTGAAGGTGACCCGGAAACTGCAATTAATCCAGAATGTGGCAGCTAGAATGGTGACTGGGATTGGCCGCCGGGACCACATAACACTGGTCCTGAGAGATCTGCATTGGCTCCCAGTACGTTTCCAAACATAATTCAAAGTCAAAATAAAAAAATTCCTTCCAGTAGCACCTTAAAGACCAACTAAGTTAGTTCTTGGTATGAGCTTTCGTGTGCATGCACACTTCTTCTGAAGAAGTGTGTATGCACACGAAAGCTCATACCAAGAACTAACTTAGTTGGTCTTTAAGGTGCTACTGGAAGGAATTTTTTTATTTTGACTATGGCAGACCAACACGGCTACCTATCTATAATTCAAAGTGTTGGTGCTGACCTTTAAAGCCCTAAACGGCCTCAGCCCAGTATACCTGAAGGAGTGTCTCCACCCCCATCGTTCAGCCTGGACACTGAGATCCAGCGCTGAGGGCCTTCTGGCAGTTCCCTCATTGCGAGAAGTGAGGTTACAGGGAACCAGACAGAAGGCCTTCTCGGTAGTGGCACCCGCCCTGCGGAACACCCTCCCTTCAGATGTGAAGGAAATAAACAGCTAATCCTATCTTTAAAAGACATCTGAAGGCAGCCCTGTTTAGAGAAGTTTTTAATATTTAATGCTGTATTGTTTTTAACATTCGATTGGGAGCCGCCCAGGGTGGCTGGGGGAACTCAGCCAGATGGGTGGGGTATAAATAATAAATTATTATTATTATTATTATTATTATTTTATAAAGTGCCGTCTGAATGCAGCCCTGGTTGCTTAAACTTGGCCGCATTTACTGTGGAGAAAAAGCAGCGGCGGGCATAAAAAAAATCACGAAACTGTTCGTAATCCAGATATAAGGGGTATTATTCTATCCCACCTAAAAATAACAAGCAGCTTTAATTTGAGACTGGATATAGTCTAGCCTCCATGTAACTTTGCAAATCAGGATGAGTGCTCAGTAAACAGGCCATTTGGAAGAGTCCAAAGTTTTTGCCGGATGAGATCATTTTATTTCATTGGTTGGGAAGCTATGGTTCTCCAGCTGTTTCTTGAACTCCCCTCAGTCCCAGCTAGAAGGGCTAATTATTAGGAATTATGGGAACTTCTTGTCCAACAGCTCAAGGGCCACAGATTCCTTATTCCTGTTTTATAACAAGGTCCCCTCACCCTTCCACCTCATTATATTGACCTACTGAGCTTTGGTTTGTCCTTCAGGTCTCATATATACATCCCCAGCTGTTCTCCCCCCAAGTTATTCCTGCAATAGGGCTCTCCTCTTACTTACTGTGACGAATAGTCCCAGGTCCAAGAGAAGATCCCGCTCTCTCCCCGTATCAGAGGGGAAAACGACGACCCTATCTCCGTTGAAAATCTCAAATCGAGCGTTAAATTGAAGGAGCGGATTCGACGCATTCTGGCCTATATGAAAGGTAAAGCTGACAGGAACATGGGAAAACATGCTTTATACAGAGTCATAGAATAACCCCCTGCAATCTCAGCTAAAGCAATGGTCCATCTAACTCAGTACAGTGGTACCTCAGGTTAAGTACTTCATTCGTTCCAGAGGTTCGTTCTTAACCTGAAACTGTTCTTAACCTGAAGCACCGCCTTAGCTAACGGGGCCTCCCACTGCCACTGCGCCGCCGGAGCACGATTTCTGTTCTCATCCTGAAGCGAAGTTCTTAACCCGAGGTACTATTTCTGGGTTAGCGGAGTCTGTAACCTGAAGCGTCTGTAACCCGAGGTACCACTGTACTGACTTTACTAGAAGGCTACAGCCCCAAGAGTACCCTATGGAATATCATGCCTGTTCATATTAGCACACAGAGACAGTTTGTAGTATAGATACAAGGTCTACCAGGCCCTCCCCACAGGGATGGGGTAGAAATTTGATTCAGTTTGCATTCAAGGCTAAATCAAACTGACTCATGAGAACTGACATGTAGCCATCATTCAAAATTTGCACTTGCCTGAATTTTGTGATGCCATTCTCCAAGCAAAGAATGTTTCCAAAATGCAAAAACTAAAGGTATTGAGGGAGGGGAGATATATAATCCTTGTGGCCCACGTGTGTGGGGTGAATAAGTAAAATGATTGGCTGGGTGCCTAGATTCAAAATGTGGGGCTTAACACACTCTCCAGTGGGAGAGAGCCTCCAGCAGCAGAGTTTAAACTCGCGAAGTTCAGCAGTAGAATGTGGGAATCCGGGCTGTTAAATCTTTTCCGTATCCCATTTTGTTGCATACGTTGCTTTCTGTGTTCTATCCCTCTTAGCATGGAACAGACCACACCAGTATAGTAAGTTTAAAATGCTTTACTTACAAAAAGGCCAGGTTTATGCATTTATCCAAGCAGCAGCAAAGAGAACACAGATAGAATACTCTTGCCTACAACATGCAGATTGCAGTTCTGAACAAGCATTCTGTGCTTGAAATGCTCAAGACCAGACCTGGTTGATTTACATGGCGGAGGGAAAGGGATAGGAACAGGGAGAGATGGTGTCACTTCCTCCTTCATCAGAGAAGAAGGGGCATGACCTGTGTCTAGGAATCACAGCTCTATTGTTTTAACCCCTTCTTGCACAAGCTAGCTCTATGTTTGCTAGTTGCATTTGATTGCAATCTCCCACAAGGGGAAAATGTAAATATCCTATTTTCACTTTTAATACAGACCCTTTGGCCTCTCGGAGGACCTTGGCTTTCATTTCAATGCGTTCCCCGGCCTTCAAATTCAAGCGGGCAACCATTTGCTAAAAGAACAAAAAAAAAAAGAATGCGAAAGATTCAAGGGCTCCCATTTCTCATAGCATAATCTTTTTCAGCCTCAGGTTCTTGGATAAAGATAAAGATAAACAAAGATAAACAAATAAAGATAAACAAATTAAAGTCAACTGCCTCTTTATGATCTTTAAACAGACTGATGACTTTCAGACATCCAGGGTCATTACACCCAATTTTAAACATTTTTAAAAACAAATGTGATACTAATGCTAATCTTTGGTGTTGAAATTAGGGGTTGGGCAGATTTTACTAAAATCAAAATAATTCAGACTTGATTTTGTGTGTGATTTTAGGGTTTTCATCATCTACCCCCAGTGTATCTAATTAGAGCATGAAAATGATTTCGGGTTAAATAATATGGTAAATTTAAAATGGTAGATCACTGGTACATAATAAACCAGCTGCCAAGAAGACAGTCTTCTGATATCCAGAGGAACAAAGGGCATATATGTGCAAGGAAACTTGGTTACAAAATATTTCAAAACAATTTCCAAACTTTGGATTCTTTGTATAGGGACGGAATCCATGGGGAAATGTCACTAGAAATGTATTTAAACACAGGTTTTGGAGGTAGGAGCAATACTGCCCTGGAGAATGATGTAGTTGGGGAAAATTTTTATGGTATACCATAATCCAGTATAAATTACTTGTTTGTGGGGAAGTAGTACTGGTGAATCTGGCTCATCTTATTCTTAAGGGTCAATTATATATTGATATGATAACAGCCTAGCTAGGAATTGAACCTGGGAACTTGTGCATGCAAGTCTACACAGTCCCCCCCCCTTTGTTCTTACTGGGAGAACAGAATACTTCAGATGGGGAGAGGAATCAGTTGTGGACAATCATTTTAACTGTAGACCTCCTACATGATTGCCGCTAATATAAGATCTTTCCAGATTAGTTAAACTCAATACCAAGTCTTTTCAGGAAGCTATTTATACTGAAACAGAAACCAGTCCATGATTTTTATCCCATTCTGGTTGACCCTAATCAAGGTATTGATTGCCCTTTGATGGCCATTGGATTTTCCCATCTCACCCACTTTATGGAAGAATTCCATGAGGACTAACTATGAACCTACTCGGACCCTGAGATCATCTTCTGAGGCCCTCCTTCAAGTGCCTCCTCGAGAGGTCCGGAGGGTGGCAACGCGAGAACAGGGCCTTCTCTGCAGTGGCTCCCTGTCTGTAGAATGCTCTCCCCAGGGAAGTTTTCCTAGTGCCTTCATTATACACCTTTAGGTGCAAGGCAAAAACGTTCCTCTTTAATCAGGCCTTTGGTTGACCTGATTTTAAAGTGTGACTTTAAAGTCGTAATTCACCTGAAATATCAAGCATTCCCCACGCCTGGCACGGATAATTATCATACCCTTAAACTTCACACTCACAATAAGCAAATAGCATTTCTAAAAAAAAAAAATTTTGCCAACTCACCAATGCCATTGCTTCACAATACAACTATTTAAAAACTATTTAAAAACACTGCCACCTGCTTCCTTCTTGGGCTTCAATGGTGTATGTTTCTCACACCCCAACCTTTAAATGGTCCTCAGGTGTGAGTGTTTCCTTCTTCTGGCCAATCAGGGATGAAATTCTGGTTACCAATTAATTAAAAGATAACAGGGCTGATTCCTCTGGCTCTCTGCAGGTGGGGTCAGTTTATCAACATTGCGGGGGGGGGGGGAGGCGGCGGCTGTTAAGGGGCATGTTTATTTGCAAGTGAAGAACATGCATCCTTTTGCAAGAAATGGGACACAACAACTTAAAGAATGTAATAAGAGTCCTGCTGGATCAAAGGCCAGTCTAGTCCATCATTCAATTATTGCAGTGGCCAATTCTATACAGTGGTACCTCGGGTTAAGAACTTAATTCGTTCTGGAGGTCCGTTCTTAACCTGAAACTGTTCTTAACCTGAGGTACCACTTTAGCTAATGGGGTCTCCTGCTGCTGCCACCGTGCCGCCACCGCACGATTTCTGTTCTCATCCTGAAGCAAAGTTCTTAACCCGAGGTACTGTTTCTGGGTTAGTGGAGTCTGCAACCTGAAGCGTCTGTAACCCGAGGTACCACTGTAATGCCTTGGACAGCACAGAATCATAAAACCGTCGAGTTGCAAGGGACCCTAAGGGTCACCAGCAGAGGTAGAACATAACCATCCCAAAAATGTAATAACACTTCCCATTATGCCACACATTAGGGTATGTGCAGTTTGCAGACGTGACAATGCGTGCATGTACCAACCATCTATGGACAACTTTGAGAAACGCTGTAAACAATATTTTTGGGCACTCACTCCATCAAAGTCTGGGGGGCGGGACCCTGTGGCCCTCCAGACATTGCTGGACTTGCAAGCAATACAGAGTTTCCTACAAAGCAGGGTTTCTGGACTACAACTCCCACTGTCCCTAAGTAGCAGGACCATTGGTTAGGGATGATGGGAGTTGTAGTCCAAAAACAAGCTTCTCCACAGCAAACCCTACTCCACAGCAAATCCCCATTATTTCAGCGTGGCTCACTTAGGAGAACAGCTCTTTTTTTTCCTGAGTGGGGTGGATGCTCCCTGTGACAAATTAGAGTCATACCTCAGGATACAGCTGCTTCAGGTTGAGTTTCGGGTTCCGCCAAAACCTGGAAGTACCGGAATAGGTTACTTCCAGGTTTCGGCGGTCGAGCATGTGCAGAAGCGCTAAATCACGCTTTGCACATGTGCAGAAGCACTGAATCGCAACCCGTGCGTGCGCAGATGCGCCGCTGTGGGTTGCAAATGCTGCGGGTTATGAACGTGCATCCCGCAAGGATCACGTTCGCAACCCGAGCACCCACTGTACAGTGGTACCTCTGGTTAAGTACTTAATTTGTTCCAGAGGTCCGTTCTTAACCTGAAACTGTTCTTAACCTGAAGCACCACTTTAGCTAATGGGGCCTCCTGCTGCCGCCGCGCCGCTGGAGCACGATTTCTGTTCTCATCCTGATGCAAAGTTCTTAACCCAAGGTAATATTTCTGGGTTAGCGGAGTCTGTAACCTGAAGCGTCTGTAACCTGAAGCGTCTGTAACCTGAAGAGTCTGTTACCCGAGGTACCACTGTACATAACATTTAAGAAACATCTGGAGTATAGGGAAGCCTTTTTTAAGGTATAACACAGGTGGCGCTGTGGGTTAACTACAGAGCCTAGGACTTCCTGATCAGAAGGTCAGCGGTTCGAATCCCCACAACGGGGTGAGCTCCCGTTGCTCGGTCCCTCCTCCTGCCAACCTAGCAGTTCGAAAGCACGTCAAAGTGCAAGTAGATAAATAGGTACCGCTCTGGTGGGAAGGTAAACAGCGTTTCCGTGCGCTGCTCTGGTTCGCCAGAAGCGGCTTAGTCATGCTGGCCACATGACCCGGAAGCTGTATGCCGGCTCCCTCAGCCAATGAAGCGAGATGAACGCCACAACCCCAGAGTTGGTCAGGGATTCCTTTACCTTTGCTGATTACTTATGCTGATTATATGTGCTGGAAGGCGTCCAGCACCCAACTCAGATGGGTGGGGTACTAATTATTATTATTATTATTATTATTATTATTATTATTATTATTATTATTATTATTATTATTAAACCTGCCTTTGCGAGGGCGGGTGACATGAGACCAGGAGCCTAGCACAGCTACCCCTCTGGAAATGGCTCATTGAAGAGATCCAGATGGGGGGGGGGGGAGCAGTTTGCTGCAGGCTCTTAACATGACACGACGCCCGAAGAGAGACCCCCCTCCAGCGCAGCAAAGCGCCGTCCCTAAGGCGCTGGCGGAGCAACCAGCGGAAAGGAAAGGCGCGGCGCCATTGGCCACAGGTGTTGCCAGCCTCGCCCAATCCAAATTGCCGGAGCCGCCCGCGCCGGGAGGCGGAGCTACTAAAACCAAAGCGAAAGTGAGGGTGTGGCCAGAGGGGGGGGGGCTTTAATCCCGGGAGAAACCCTGGGATTTAAATATATAGAGAGAGTGTTTCTCTCTTTCCTTACCCAGACTGGTGTTGTATGTTGCGCACAACTTCTGCAGCAGTTAAAATAAAAGATGTTCCCTCTGAAACCTCAAAATATATATAGATTTTAAAAATCTATATATATATAGATAGATTTAAAATATATTTTAAATCCCAGGGTTTCTCCCGGGATTAAAGTCCCCCTCTGACCACACCCTCACTTTCGCTTTGCTTTAGTAGCTCCGCCTCCCAACGCAATATATATATATATTGATTATTGGCTTCCTGGTCCTTCCAGAAGTGTTTTGCTTTTCCTGTCCTCTCCTGAAAGGGGCAATCGAATTTGTGAGAGCTTCAAATCGATTGCCTGGCTAGGCTGTGTGTCTTTTGTTGTTGGGGTAAGATTGAATGGGAAGCGTGCTAATTCCCCCGCGCGCCTCATTCGCAGTCCCTCTATTTTCCTTCAATCTCTGAAGCGGCTGTTGTTTCCTCCCCCCTTGATGAGAGTAGCTCAGCGCGTAAAGACATTTAATCTTAGGGTCGTTTGGCAAGAGATGCCTCAATTGCAGGGGGTTGGACTTAAATGACCATCCCTCGTGGTCCCTTCCACCGCGACTGTTCTGTGATACACAATAATATATTTTTCTTTCTTTCTGTGTGTTCCTGGGGCTTCACCCTAAAGTGTTTCCTGCTCAGTCCCAGAAATACTAACAGCTACGAATGAGGCTTGAGCATGTGCAGAGTGCTTGTCTCTCACAGCTGAGCACCCGTAGTCTTGGAGGTCCAGTCAGGAAGCTGTGTATGTAGCGACAAGAACAACGACGATAGATAAATGTATTTTTTTTCATTGCTAGGCTTCAGTGGCGTAGCGTGGGTTGTCAGCACCCGGGGCAAGGCAAGTAATTTGTGCCCCCTAACCCATGGATTTGCGCCCCCTAACCCTCAGATGTTGCGCCCGGTGCGGCTGGCCCCCCCTGCACCCCCACGCTACGCCACTACTAGTCTTTGAAGTGCCCACCAAACTTTGCTACGTTTTGGATGCACAATTTAGTTAGAAGATGGTAATCCTGATCCATTTTCTCTTTCCTTCCCCCAGACTGGTGTTGTCGGTTGCACACAACTTCTGCAGCAGTTAAAATAAAAGGAATTCCCTCTAAAATCTCAAGCCAAGGGCTTTTGCATCTTTCGGAGAGAAGGAAAGTTAAATTCAACTTAAAAATAAAAACTGTTGTATTGAGCAATGGCTGCTGAGGATACCCTGAAGATGTTCGAGGTGGAAGTGACTTGCTCCATTTGCTTGCAGTATTTCACTGACCCAGTGATTCTAGACTGCGGGCACAATTTCTGCCACCACTGTGTTTTCAAGTACTGGAAAGACTTTGTGCGTGATCGGAGCTGCCCTGAGTGCAGATGGGTAGTGGAGCCTGACAGGCTCATTACGAACAAGCCGCTGGAAAACTTGGCTAGATTCCTCAGAGATCAAGCAAAACAAGCAAAAGGAGGAGGGGAGGGAACCTGCTACAGGCACCCGGAGCCTCCCACATCTTTCTGTAAGACTGACCAAGCCCTAGTCTGCTCAGCGTGTGTCGAATCCGCAGAGCACAAGGCTCACGATGTAGTTCCCATGGAGCAAGCGGCCCACGAGACCAAGGTGAGAGAGGCCTTTGTTTCTAGGACTGGGCTGGGAATAATGAATGCATATGCATGGTTAGGGAAAAAACAATGCTGTCCAGGGTTGTAAAGACTGCAGAGAGAATAATTGGGTGCACTCTTCCCACCTTGGATCAAATCTATGCTTCCAGGTGCCATAAGAAAGCTGCAGAGATAGCGCAGGATAAGTGCGCACCCCGGAAATGATCTCTTTCAGCTTCTGCATTCTGGAAGAAGGTACAGGGTTATAAAGACTAGGACTAGCCACCTGAGAAACAGTTTCTATCCAAATGTGATTTTGGTTTAAAATGCAGTATAAGGTAGTCTCTATGGGAGTATGTTGTATTTAATTATGGGGTATCAAGAGTTTTTAGGGGGTTAACCAAGCTGGGATAGCAGGCTTGTTGGTTTTTGAATGTCTGATGTAGATTTTTTCAATTTCGTTGTTCTGTATGGGACAATGACAATGAAGCCTATCATATCGTATATTGTTGATTTGCAGGAGGAATTTAAAAACATGCCTGCTTACTCAGGCGTTTGGTGGCCGAAGGTCCCTGTTCACGGCAGCCCTGGGATCACAGGCTGAGAGAATGCTTTGAGCTTAGAATGCTTTTTAACTTTATTACATACTCTCCAAAAGCATGCTTGTGTTTTCTTTTCAGGATCGCATAGGCAACTGCATTAATGCTCTAGAGAACCGGGAAGAGACAATTCTGGAGTGTAGATCAGCTGCAGAAAAACAAACTCAAACCCTGATTGTAAGTGTCACTGTTACTAGCAAGTCCACTAATAATAATAATAATAATAATAATAATAATAATAATAATTTTTTTTTTATTTATACCCCACCCTCCCCAGCCAGAGCTGGACGCAGGGTGGCTAACACTGGTAAAATTACAGTAAAAACATAAGGGGGGGGAAGCAATTTAAAATACAGTTTAAAATGCAGTCTCATTTTAAAAGTAACCCATAGATCAGAAAGTAGTAGCACTTTAAAAAAAAAAGTGTAATTGCCGACTAAGGAGTGCATAAAATACCATCCGAGTTGGAGGTCCGTTTTTGGAAACTCTTTCCCTATTGCATGCAAAACCAGGTTTTCCTATGCTTCTTGTGGGATGAGCGTTTCTCATGCGAATTCCAGAGTGTGTGCAAACTTTTCACAGCTACTACACTACATTGTTGTTGTAAAAACGCCACTCTTATTCCCCACCCCCAATTTAATCCGGGGTCATCCTCTCTGAAGGAAATCTGATAAATGAAAAAACCCAACACCTTGTTTGTGATATCTGAACAGCCCATTTACAGCACTAAGCCCCCTTTTGTGAACGTTCTGAGTGTAAGGTCGCCTTCCACAACCTAGCAGTTCATTTTATGGACCAATGGTCTCGTTAGACAGTACAATTCATGTTAAATTGCTGTTTTAGGGGTTGTTTTTAAAAGTCTGGAATGGATTAATCCATTTTGCATTACTTTCTATGGGAAAGCGTGCCTTGGTTTTGGAACGCTTTGGTCTTGGAACAGACTTCCAGAACGGATTAAGTTTGAGAACCAAGGTACCACTGTATTGTTGACCTATGCCTGACTCCAGCTCCTGACCATTAAACGTCCTTTTCTATATAATTAGTATCCTAATGTTGCCAGGACCGACCTTATTCCTGCCGCCTCTAACCTCTCTCTCTCTCTTTCCTTGCTCTCTTTCCATTGGCTTATTGAAGAAACTGACAGAAAAGCTGATGCAAGAAACATTGTCCAAGTTCGACGAGCTGCGCCAGTTCCTGTTGTCTGAAGAGCACACTATGGTCGGCAAGCTCCGAGACATACTGAAGGAGATCGTAACGAGGAGAGACAATCACATGAGCAAGCTTTTTCGGGAAGTCTCCTCTTGCGAAATCCTCATCCGGGAGCTGGAGAAGAAGTGCTGCCAGCCAGTGAGTGAACTCCTGCAGGTAAGGCGGAAGTGGCAAGAAATGGACAAGGCTTTTACCCAAGGACAGTCTGGTACCCAAACCTTCATTCATCCTTTCCTTAGGCGGCTCCCACACCATACATTTAGAGCCCTCTGATACCACCATAAACAGCCATAAAGGTAAAGGGACCCTGTCCATTAGGTCCAGTCATGACTGACTCTGGGGTTCTGCACTCATCTCACTCTATAGGCCAAGGGAGCCGGCATTTGTCTGCAGACAGCTTCCAGGTCATGTGGCCAGCATGACTAAGTCGCTTCTGGCGAACCAGAGCAGCGCACGGAAACGCCGTTTACCTTCCCACCAGAGCGGTACCTATTTATCTACTTGCACTTTGACGTGCTTTTGAACTGCTAGGTGGGCAGGAGCTGGGACCAAGCAACGGGAGCTAACCCGTCGTGGGGATTCGAACCGGCGACCTTCTGATCGGCAAGTCCTAGGCTCTGTGGTTTAACCCACAGGGCCACCTGTGTCCCTACAGCCATGGCTTCCCACAAAGATTTGTGGGAGCTGTAGTTTAAGGGCGCTGAGAACTATGAGGATACCTAGCTTCAGTTCATAGAGTTCCCTTGGGAGAGAGATGGATTGACCACTCTGTGAACTGCAGCTCTGTGAGGGGCTAAGAAATTTAATAAAATAAAATCTGCCTACCTCTGGGGGTTGTGGTGAGGATGCATTGGGTAGGAGTGTTCCCAATTAAATGCTGCTCTGAAGTTCTGGTGAGAAAGGAATGTGACCAATTTTGAAAGGCTTGGGTAGCATGAAGCACTAGCTCAGGGGTCAGCAAGGCTTACTGGGCATGGGCCAGATCACTCGCACGGAGATCATCCGTGGGCCGGACGGGCGCAGCGCGACTCCAGAAATCGCATCTGCGCATGTTCACGGCACCAGAAATTGCTTCTGCGCATGTATGGAAGTGAGAGCTGGACCATAAAAAAGGCTGGTGGCCGAATAATTGATGCTTTTGAATTATGGTGCTGGAGGAGACTCTTGAGAGTCCCGTAGACTGCAAGAAGATCAAACCTCTCCATTCTGAAGGAAATCAGCCCTGAGTGCTCACTGGAAGGACAGATCCTGAAGCTGAGACTCCACTACTTTGGCCTGAAGAGAAGACTCCCTGGGAAAGACCCTGATGTTGGGAAAGATGGAGGGCACAAGGAGAAGGGGACGACAGAGGACGAGATGGTTGGGCAGTGTTCTCGAAGCTACCAGCGTGAGTTTGACCAAACTGTGGGAGGCAGTGGAAGACAGGAGTGCCTGGCGTGCTCTGGTCCATGGGGTCACGAAGAGTCGGACACGACTAAACGACTAAACAACAAATGCCCAGATGCCGAAAATTGCACCTGCAGAGAAGCAATTTCGGGCGTCGCACTGTGCCCGTCCAGCCCACGGACGATCTCCGTGGGAGTGACTGTCCGCGAGCCGGATCCAGAACCCATTCGGGCTGGAACAAGCCCCTGGGCCTTAGGTTGCCGACCTCTGCACTAGCTGTTATGTCCAATGTACTCAATTTACACACAATTGCCTGTGTTGGATTAAAACACACCTTTCCACCAGTGTTTTTAGATGGCTTCTGCTAAGCAGAGGGCCCGCAGATGGGCACAAGAGGCGTTTTCTTCCGAACGACGTGCATCAGGCTCTGATTTCTTCTTTTTCTCTCTCCCTTCTAGGATGCTGGGAACACCATGGAGAAGTAAGTGGAGGTCTACAAAATCCTGCATAGAGGCAGGGTCCTGGGAATCACAGAGTGCAAAGAGTGGCTGTTTTGCTCAGGTCTCTGAGCACTGTGGGAACAGGGGGACACAGTAGATTGGTCTTTGGCCTGATCCCGCAAGCATGGCATGTCCTCCACTGTTTCTGAGAGGCGAAGACCTCCCTGCTTGCTGCCTAGTTTTCCAATGAATCTCTGTTGTCTCTGGGAGATAGCGATGGTGGGTTCAGCGGCGGTTTGTTTTCTCTCCATTGTGGAGCCAGTGTGGTGTAGTGGTTAAGAGCGGTGGACTTGTAATCTGGTGAACTGGGTTCGCTTCCCCACTCCTCCACATGCAGCTGCTGGGTGACCTTGGGCCAGTCACACTTCTTCGAAGTCTCTCAGCCCCACTCACCTCACAGAGTGTTTGTTGTGGGGGAGGAAGGGAAAGGAGATTGTTGGCCGCTTTGAGACTCCTTCGGGTAGTGATAAAGCGGGATATCAAATCCAAATTATTATTCTTCTTCTCCAGGTTCCACCAGGCAACACCATTTCAGTGTGTGAGCCCTTTTTCGCCGAAGCAGCTGTGGGAAATATGGGAGGTGACGGACGCAAACATCTCCCTGGAGAGTGCTGTGAAGCAATTCAAAGGTAAAGGAAAGAACTTGCTGCAAACTTCTTGTTTGTCCGTTTTTGACGCTGGCCATGGTGATATGCCCCATGTGGGAGGGCCAAAGGCGTGCCAGTCCTGGGATGAAGTTCACCCAAATCCCAGGAACAGAAGCTTCTTTTGGAAACCTATGCTTGGGTTGTTCCTTACGGTGGGATCCTAGTGAGAGCCTCCACAGTGCCGCTGAGTGCTCTTTGATAGATTTGAGGGTTTTTCTTTTTTATATAAAAAAGACTATTTGTACTTGTGTGTACCTTGGGGTTACCTTGAGTCTGTGACAGGGTGGATTTGAGTTAAATCGAATCGATTTAAATCACAACTAAAATCTCTAATCAGTAAGACTTGATTTAAATCCCCCCCTTTTTTTTTACAGAAAGACTCATTCTTGCTGGTATAATCTTAATATTTACAACCAGATGAAGGTTTCGTTTTTTCGAATAATAAATTTTCAGAGTAGTTTTTACAGTTATATCAAAAATTACCGATTTGGTTGTACTGTTAGAAATACAGTGGTACCTCCACTTACAAATGCCTCAAGTTATAAATGCTTCAGGTTACAAACTCCGCTAACCTGGAAGTGTTACCTCCACTTGAGAACTTTGCTCCAGGATGAGAACAGAAATCGTGTGCTGGTGGTGCAGCGGCAGCAGGAGGCCCCATTAGCAAAAGCACGCCTCTAGTTAAGAACAGTTTCAGGTTAAGAACGGACCTCTGGAACGAATTAAGTTCGTAACTAGAGGTACCACTACATAGACGGATAATTATGAAATTGTTGTGAGGTTTAATAAATTAACTGTTTATATTTGGACAACTTTTCTGCTGTCCTTTATTGGAAGGAGAAAAACAATCATTTCCTTAATAACAATTTAAACAATTTATTTAACTAAAACAATAACATTATAACATACATATCCATGTTTGTTAACAGATGTGGTTAAACAATAAAAAAAGGCTTAGACTGAGTTTTGTTGTTTAGTCATTTAGTTGTGTCCGTCTCTTCATGACCCCCTGGACCAGAGCACGCCAGGCACTCCTGTCTTCCACTGCCTCCCGCAGTTTGGTAGATTGAGTTTTAGCTTTAACTTAAAACAAATCCTTATTTCCTGATGAATAGCCTTCGGACTATAATGTAACTTAAATAGAAAACATTCTTTGGAAATATATTTCCTCCAAAAGCATTTTATTTTGAAAATCTTTTTTTTTTTTTTTTTTTTTTTTTGCATTTTAAAATTTTATTGGTTTCCAACCAATTATACATTTTATCCATGTTACAACATTTTTATCCATTTTTGACTTCCTTCAGCGTTACTAACAATCATTCGTAGTTATCCTTTCTTACGCATTCCATTCTTACATATTGCCATTTTTCCTCCCTTCTTTCCATATTTCTAATAGACAATACTTATTGAATCTTTACAGTGCCTCTTTAAAACCCACTAGCGTTGTATTTACATCACAATTATTTTCCAGATAACCCACAAATTTTCCCCAGTCTTGTATAAACTTTTGGTCTTTAGTATGTCTAATTTTCCCTGTTAATCTGTCAAGTTCTACATATTCTGTCAATTTTTCTCTCCACTCTTCAACAGTCGGGACTTCCTCCTGCTTCCATCTCTGAGCTAACACAATTCTAGCAGCCGTTACCGCATACTGGAAGAGCTTACGATCTTTCCTTTCAATATCTTTTCTTACCATACCCAATAGGAAGCTTTCTGGCTTTTTTGCAAAGGTGTATCTCAGCATCTTTTTCATTTCGTTGTAGATCTCCTCCCAAAAACTTTTAATTTTTTTACATTCCCACCATTGGTGATAGAATGTCCCTTCTTTCTGTCTACACTTCCAACATTTGTTGTCTGCCTTATACATCTTTGCCAGCTTCACTGGTGTCATATACCACCTGTAAAGCATCTTCATCATGTTTTCTTTCAATAGGGTACACGCCGTAAATTTTATATTCACCTTCCATAACCTATCCCAGTCTTCCGATTGGATACTATATCCAAAGTCCCTCTCCCACTGAACCATCACTGATTTTACTTCTTCGTCCTTCGTATTCCACTCCAGCAGCATTTTATACATTTTTGACAGATTTTTATGTTCATTATTTATTATCTCTTTTTGGTATCTAGATTCTTTTTCCTCATAACCCCTTTCCTTCACCTCTTTTTTAAACATTTCATTAATCTGAAAATAGTGCAGCCAATCGTATGTAAGGACTTTGACTTGGTCGTATGACTTTATTTTCCACTTTCCTCCTTCATTGGTCACCATTTCTTCGTATCTTCCCCACTTTCCTCTCATATTAATTTTCTTTACGTCCATTATTTCTAAGGGGGATAACCAGTGGGGAGTTTTTGGTTCTAGTATATTTTTATATCTATCCCAGACCTCTATTAACGCACCTCTGAAGATATGATCACCAAACCCCTTATGAACCCTTTTTTTGTCGCACCATAGGTACGCGTGCCACCCGAATCTGTTATTATATCCTTCCAAATCTAAAAGTTCCTTATTTTCCAATTTCACCCACTCTTTTAACCAGCACAAACATGCCGCTTCATAATACAGTCTCATGTCTGGTAGGGAGAAGCCACCTCTTTCTTTAATTTCTGTCAGTAATTTAAATTTAATTCTAGGCTTCTTCCCTTCCCAGACATATCTTGATATCACCTTTTGCCAGTCTCTAAAATCTTTTTTTCCTTTTAATATCGGTATAGTTTGGAACAGGAATAACAGCTTAGGGAGCACCATCATCTTAACCATTGATATTCGTCCCCAGAATGATAATTTCATTCTGGCCCATGTCTCCAATTCTTTTTTTATTCTATTCCAAACTGGGGTGTAGTTGTTTTGATATAGATCAATATTCTTTCCAGAAAGCCATATTCCCAAGTACTTAACCTTTCTAACTACCTCAATCCCTGTTCTTTGTTGCAATTGGTCAATCTTATCCTGATCCAGATTTTTAACGATCATTTTTGTTTTCCCTTTGTTCAGTTTAAATCCTGCTATATTGCCAAATTTCCCCATCTCGTCCAAAATCTCCTTTGTACTTTCTATCGGCTCTTCCACCATCAGGGCCACATCATCTGCGTAAGCTTTGACTTTATATTCATTAGCACCTAATGTCACCCCTTTAATTTTTTTGTTTTGTCTTATTGCATTTAGTAAGGTTTCCAGAACCACTATAAACAACAATGGTGAAAGCGGGCACCCCTGTCTTGTTCCCTTAGCAATTTTAATATCTTCCGAAATAACACTGTTGACTATCAATCTTGCTTTTTGTTCTGTGTAGATTGCCCTTATGCCGTTCAGAAATTCCTGGCCCACCTCCATAACCTCTAAGTTTTTCATCATAAAATCCCAGACCACATTATCGAACGCTTTCTCCGCGTCTACAAAAATTAAACATGCTGGTTTATCGCATCTACTAGATAAGAATTCGATGATATTAACTATATTTCTTGTATTATCACTTATTTGTCTTCCCGGTAAAAAACCAGCTTGGTCTTTGTGTATGATTTTTGAAAGTATCTTTTTTATTCTTTTGGCTAAGACACCCGCAAAGATCTTATAGTCCGTATTTAACAAAGAAATGGGTCTGTAGTTCTTAATTTGAGTTGGGTCCGAGTCTTGTTTAGGAATTATTGAAATAAATGCCTCTTTCCATGTGTCTGGAATATCTCTTTCTTTTAATATGTTGTTCATTACTTCAATCAGCGGGGTTATCAACACATCTTTCATTTCTTTATAATAACTTGATGTAAACCCATCAGGGCCTGGTGCCTTCCCTCTTTTTAGTTCTTTTATCACTTCTTCTACCTCTTCTCTACATATTGGTGCATTTAATTGTTCTTTTTGATCTGTCGGGATCTTCTTCAACATCTTTCCTTCCAGATATCTTTCTATTTTTTCTTTGTTGTTCCTTTCACTTTTCCTGTATAGTTGTTTATAGTAATCCACAAAACCTTTTCTAATTTCTTTCGGGTCGGTAATTTCTTCTCCATTTAATTCAATTTTATTAATCAGTTTTTGTTCTTTTCTTCTTTTTACCTGCCAGGCAAGCCATTTTCCAGATTTATTTGCGAACTCGAAATTTTTTTGCCTTAACATTTTAATATTCCATTCGACCTCTTTATTTATTAACATAGCAAATTGGGTTTGTAGAGCCTTTATTTCCTGCTTTATCTTCTCATCATTAGGTTTTTTAATCAGCTTTTGTTCGTTGTCCATAATTTGTCTCAAAATCTCTCTTGTCTTTTTTTCTTTGTTCTTTCTTTTCCATGCATCTTGTTGAATACATAGGCCCCTCACCACTGCCTTACTTGCATCCCAGACAGTACTCAGTTTTGTCCCTTTATCTAAGTTATCCTGAAAATATTCTATCAGTTTTTTCTGTATTTTTTCAGCAAATTTTTGGTCGGCCCATAAGTTATCATTCAATCTCCATCTGAAAGTTCGCTCTTCCAGTCCTTTTAACTCCATCTTGATCGGGTTATGGTCCGAGATAACTTTAGCCTGTATTTCAATTTTTTGGATTCTCGGTATTATTTTGAAAATCTGATTTAAATTTTTAAAAATCCAATTTAAATTAAAAAAACCGTTGATTTCTATCCACTCTGGACTGTGGGAGCTGGTGCTGTTGCCTATCTAAGTGTAGATGCTTGGATGGGTCTAATCAGTGCTATTTTTTTTACAAAAAGGGGTCCTGGAACTCACCATGAATGCCTCCCTTGATCTCTTAGAATGGCAATGGTGCCTACTTAAGAGGTGCCAGAACTGAGTTCCATCTGGAAAAAAAAAGTCATAAGTCTAATCCAATAATAATAATAATAATAATAATAATAATACTACTACTACTACAGTGGTACCTTGGGTTAAGTACTTAATTCATTCCGGAGGTCCGTACTTAACCTGAAACTGTTCTTAACCTGAAGCACCACTTTAGCTAATGGGGCCTCCCACTGCCGCCGCACCGTCGGAGCACGATTTCTGTTCTTATCCTAAAGCAAAGTTCTTAACCTGAAGCACTATTTCTGGGTTAGCAGAGTCTGTAACCTGAAGCGTATGTAACCCGAGGTACCACTATAATAATATTTTTTTATTTATATCCCACCCTCCCCAGCCAAAGCCGGACTCAGAGTGGCTAACAACAATAAAAATAGCACAGTTTACATAAAATCACAATCAATTAATTAAAATACATTCTAGAATCAATTCAGAATCAAATTAATGGCAACCGTTGGGCTAGAGTTCTGTGAGGATTACAGAAGGAGGGGGTCAGACTGTGCCTTGGCCAAAGGCCTGGTGGAACAGCTCTGTCTTGCAGGCCCTGTGGAAAGATCTCAAGTCCCGCAGGGCCCTAGTCTCTTGTGACGGAGCGTTCCACCAGATCAGGGCCACGACCAAAAAAGCCCTGGCTCTGGTCGAGGCCAGCCTAACCTCCCTGTGGACCAGGATCTCCAAGATGTTTTTATTTGAAGACCGTAAGTTCCTCCGTGGGACCAGGAGAAGCGGTCCCGTAGGTATGAGGGTCCTAGGCCGTATATGGGGAACCTGTAGCCCTGCAGATGTGGATGGACTACAAGTTTCACCATCCTTGATCACTGACTGCCCTAGCAGGACCTGATGGGCAATAGAGTCCAGCCACATCTGCAGAGCCACAGATTTGGTATTGATCTATGGCATTCCCCAGATGTTGCTGGACCACAACTCCTATCATCCCTAGCCAGCAGGACCAGTGTTTGAGGATGATGGGAGTTGTAGTCGAACAACGTCTGGGGACTCAAGGCTGGTCTGTGAAGATGATTCTCCCCCCTCCCCCCCTGCACAAATCTCCTCAGCTTCCTCTTTAATTCTTCACCTGAAATAAGGGGCAGGGGGGACAAGGAACAGACCGAGGGAAACTGATCTGTTCGATGAAGACAGTCATGTGGTGATCAAGGTATTTTCCCTTTCCTTCTTCAGATGCTCTGGAGTCTAGATTCTCGCTTCAGGAAGGTAAACCTCTGGGACCTGCGACGGGTCAAAGGAATCTCACAAGGAGGGCTTTTGGATTGCACTGCTTTGGGTTATCTGCCTGCTGTTTTATGAGTTGATTTTAATTTGTCTTACTTGCATTTGCATTCCACCTTTTCCTTCAAGGAGCGTAAGGTGGCGCACATGGTTTTCCCCCCTCCCTCATTTAATCCCCACAACCCTGTGAAGTAGCGACTGGCCCAAGGTCAAGGGGTGAGCTTCATGGCCAAGTTGGGTTTTGAATCCCAGTCTCCCAGGTCTTCGTCTGACGCTCTGGACACTATGCAGGACTGCTTTTAAATGCGAGATATTCTTAAGTTTTGTTTTTATTTTGTATCGCTTTTATGTTGTAAGTCTGCAGCCCTCAAGATACTGTAGGCTCCAGGTTCTGTCAGTTCCAGTCAGTGGAGACTGGTCCATTTGTGCCCTTCTAAATTCAGTCTACCCTCAGCCACCGCCTACTTGCCTGTCTTCTTACTTCCATCCACTTGTGAGGGTGGGATCTCCTCCTGGGATCAATGTTTCCCTTGTAGATCTCAGCAAGGAAGGAGGAAAGAGGCAGAATGAGAATTAAAGGTAAAGGGACCCCTGACCATTAGGTCCAGTCGTGACCGACTCTGGGGTTGCGGCGCTCATCTCGCTTTATTGGCCGAGGGAGCCGGTGTACAGTTTCCGGGTCATGTGGCCAGCATGACTAAGCCGCTTCTGCCGAACCAGAGCAGTGCACGGAAACGCTGTTTACCTTCCTGCCAGAGTAGTACCTATTTATCTACTTGCACTTTGAGGTGCTTTCGAACTGCTAGGTTGGCAGAAGCAGGGAGTGAGCAACGGGAGCACACCCCATCGCAGGGATTTGAACCGCCGACCTTCTGATTGGCAAGTCCTAGGCTCTGTGGTTTAACCCACAGTGCCACCTGCGTCCCTAGAATGAGAATTTGTTGTTGTTTAGTCGTTTAGTCGTGTCCGACTCTTCATGACCCCATGGACCAGAGCACGCCAGGCACTTCTGGGAATGAGAATTAGTTGGGGCCTAAAAGGACAATATGAGTGGACTCTCCATGCCCTAACCACAGCAAAAAGACTGATACTGATTAATTGGGGAAAAATGCGGCTCCCTTTTATGATTGGATTAAAGACTTATACAAACTTGCAACATACAGTATGAACAACTTGCATATAAACGCAGACTTGCCATGGATAAATTCAATGATATTTGGAATATATTCTTACAAATACTGTAACAGGTTAAGATCTGGTACAACAGCAGATCTTGTAAAGAAAAAAAAAGAATTAGCCGGGGCCTAAAAATGTGCACCTCGACTGTCCCTGCCCTGTCTGACTGGGTCTGTTTCCATGCCCTACCAGTAAGCCCTGGACAATTAAACTTAGATAGATAGATAGATAAACTTTATTCACATTAGCCAATGGCCATAGCAACATAAAACAAGCAATATGTACAATTAAAAAGACAACAATAAAAGTTACACTATTGTGTATGTATAAAATTATATTTGTCATGCAATTGCAGCCTCGTACCCAACATTACTTGGTAACTCTAACGAACCAAAAACTCAATGCAGTTTTGAAATTGGTGTTTGAAATCAGTATGGTTTTGAAGGGTTCAGCCCACCACCTTAATTCCAAATGGTACCCAGCTATAAGCAAAAATCTGTTCCTTGACTTTGGGAGCTATTTTGCAAAATTTGGCTGTGATATCTTAAGAGGTGTCTAGATGCATAGCAAACCATTTCCCAAAAACGCATCGTAGATAGTGACGCTACTCCTCCCAGCCCTTCCAAGCTCACCACTGTCAATCATTTCTCTCCATCTTCTTTCAGCGATCGTGGCCTTCGATCCAGAGACAGCACATCCACGGCTCGCCCTGTCAAAGGACTGCAAAAGCGTCAGACTGGCGGACAAAACTCAAGAGCTGCCCAAGAGCCGAAAACGGTTTGAAGCCAACCTATTCCTCCTGGGATGCGAGGAGTTTGCCGTGGGCAGGAACTACTGGGACGTCACCGTGGGAAGCGAGGGCGAGTGGGCCGTGGGGGTGGCCAGGAAGTCCGTAAAGAGGAAGGACGTGGCTGCCATAAGCTATAAGGTTGGGATCTGGGCAATAGGGAAGCGGGGAAGTCAGTACGCGGTTTTCAACCCCCCTGACTTCCCTCCTCTGAGCTCTGTGCGGGAGCTCAAGAAAGTTCGAGTGTCTTTAAACTGCGATGGGAGGCACGTGGCTTTCTTTGATGCGGACGATGCAGCCCTGCTTTTCCAGACCCCGATAACCACCATCGCCAGAGAGTCCTTCCTCCCCTTCTTTCATGTTTCCAATAAAGCTGTTCTAACACTGCCCCGCTAAGGCAGTCAGAAACTTCCTCCCACTTTAGGGCTTTGGCCACTTAGGACATTGATTCTGCTGCACATCTCAGTGGTTGATGGAGTGCAGAACACAAGCAACTCACTTTCATGTCTTTCCAGGGCGGCTGGTCTAGGCTAGCCCCCCAAACTTGGCTCTCCCATCTGTTTTTGGACTTCATCATCCCTGACACCACTGGTCCTGCTAGTTAGGGATGATGGGATTTGTAGTCCAACAACAGCTGGGCAACGAAGTTTGGGAGACCCTGCTTCTAGGCCAGCCTTCCAGATGTTTTGACTGCAACTCCCACCAGACTGAGACTGATGAGAGTTGTAGCTGGAAGTATCTGGAACAGATGTAGGGAACCTTTGGACCTCTGGGTATTGCCAAACTACACCTCCCGTCATCCCTGGCTATTGATGATGCTTGCTGGGGCTGCTGGGAGTTGTAGTTCAGCAACTCCTGGGGGAGACAAGGGTTCCCTATATTATAATCTGGAGGGTTACAAGGTTGGGAAAAGGCTACATTCAGTGTGTTGATTTGGCTTCTCCCTCCTCCGATGAAGGGGATTCTGGGGTTGAAATGAAACCTTAACCAATCCTGACACTGTTTATATTTCAAGGGGGTGAAAACACATATTTTCACAGTTATTTTGCATGTTAAACAGTAAAGCTGATCTGCACGTTAGCTTTTTAAAGAGAACTTTTTTTCGTAGGTTTTATGTGGAAGAGTGGACGTGTTTCTGGGATGATTTTTGCTAAGCCAAGATGTATTAAAGGCTTCTGTTTTTCTTATGGCTGCCTTGTTTTCTTTTCCAAGCTCAAAAACGATTGCAGGGTGCATATTTCCCTTGAATCCTGCTTGCTCTAAGGAAGGTGAGGAACCTTTGGCTTCCCTCATGTTGCTGAACTGCAGCTGCCATCATCCCAGGCTCTTGACCATGCTTCCTGGGGCTGATGGGCATAAATGTTCCCCATAAGCGCTCTTAGGCTGGGGTTGGGAGCCTGCATTCCAAAGGCCATATTCAGCCCTTGGCCTAATTCCATGTGATGGGCAAGTGGAAACATAATAATAATAGTAGTAATAGTAATTTATTATTTATACCCCGCCCATCTGGGCGGCTTCCAACAGAACACTAAAATACAATAACCTATTAAACATTAAAAGCTTCCCTAAACAGGGCTGCCTTCAGATGTCTTCTAAAAGTTTGGTAGTTATTTTTCTCTTTGACATCTGGTGGGAGGGCGTTCCACAGGGCGGGTGCCGCTACCGAGAAGACCCTCTGCCTGGTTCCCTGTAACTTTGCTTCTCGCAGCAAAGGAACTGCCAGAAGGCCCTCGGCACTGGACCTCAGTGTCCAGGCAGAATGATGGAGGTGGAGACGCTCCTTCAGGTATACTGGACCGAGGCCATTTAGGGCTTTAAAGGTCAGCACCAACACTTTGAATTGTGCTCGGAAACGTACTGGGAGCCAATGCAGGTCTTTCAAGACCAGTGTTATATGGTCTCGGCAGCCTCTCCCAGTCACCAGTCTAGCTGCCGCCTTCTGGATTAGTTGTAGTTTCTGGGTCACCTTCAAAGGTAGCCCCACATAGAGTGCATTGCAGTAGTCCAAACAGGAGATAACTAGAGCATGCACCACTCTGGCGAGACAGACTGTGGGCAGGTAGGGTCTCAGCCTGCGTACCAGATGGAGCTGATAAACAGCTGCCCTGGACACAGAATTGACCTGCGCCTCCATGGACAGCTGTGAGTCCAAAATGACTCCCAGGCTGCGCACCTGGTCCTTCAGGGGCACAGTTACCCCATTCAGGACCAGGGAGTCCTCCACACCCGCCCGCCTCCTGTCCCCCCAAAACAGTACTTCTGTCTTGTCAGGATTCAACCTCAATCTGTTAGCAGCCATCCATCCTCCAGCCGCCTCCAGACACTCACACAGGACCTTCACCGCCTTCACTGGTTTCGATTTGAAAGAGACGTAGAGCTGGGTATCATCCGCATACTGAGAAGGAAGGGAAGAAGGGAGAAAAACAGATGTGTGTGGGGGGGGGGGAGAGACGGGGCTGAAAGGGATGGATCTGGGTCCTGCTCCTCTTGGTGGAAGCTTTGAGCAGCTTTCAACTCAACTCTGCTTTATAGAAAAAGTGACAGATTGCAGCTCCCCAAAAGTCTGACTCTGGGTATTTAAAATATTTTTTTTTTAAAAAAATGACATGTTGAAGTTTTTCCTGAAATCACGTGCTGATAAATTTTGTGAAATAAATAAAATGTGTGAGTTGCATTTGAGCGAGTCTGGTAGAGACACTACCCTACAATTAATAATAATAATAATAATAATAATAATAATAATAATAATAATAATAAATTTTATTTATACCCCACCCTCCCCGGCTCAGGGTGGCTAACACCAGATATAAAACGATTGAAATACAACTTAAAAAACAAGATTAAAATACAACATTAAAATGAAGCCTCATTTCAGCAGAAACTCGAAAACTTTTTTGGGGATGAAAACGTCAAGTCTTCACCAAGGCTAACCATCCAGACTGGTCCTAAGTGGGCCAAAAAAGAAAGCCAGGAAAGTCCCCAAGTAGGAGTGGTGAAGGTGGGGCAGAGTTTGGTACCTGCAGAGGCGGGAGCAGTTTATTCCATAATTTAAGAGAAGTAGCAAAGAGTTTGGGGGTATCACCTTAAATCTCAACAGGCTTGTTATAGCATGAAGTTTTGTGGGTTAGAATCTGCTTCATCAGCTATGTGATATGCAAACCACAGTTATTGCAGGAGCATTTGCGCTCGGATTTGGGATGGGGATAGTAAACAGTGTCGAGAACAGAAAATTAAATGAGGGGAAAATACAGCGATTTTGAACTTGGGTGGCCAGCAGATGCAGAAGAGGAGAGGGCTTCTGCCGCTTGAACAGCTTTGTAAATTAGGAGAGGGAAGATTGAAGCGGACGTCATTTGCAATTTGCGTGCCCTGTTACACCTGTTGATTTGTCTCCTAACCTGAGCAAACTTGAAAAGTGAAGGAGCCCCGTTCCCACTTTGCATCTGCCCGTGTCTACGACTTTTAAAAAAAGAGGACTTGTGGATGAATGCAAACTAAGGCCGGTGGCCCCTTAGTAGAAAAAGCAGTAGCGCTAGCTTATAATATCATAATGAAGCTGAGCTACGCGGAGCCATATAACCGCGAGAAGGCATAGCGGCGCTTGCTACGCCTCTCACGTGCAACGCCTCTCCCGGCGCTTCATCAGAGCCTTGCAAAGCGAAAGAAAAAGCGGAGATTCCATTGGGCACAGCTGTTACCAATCCCGGCCAATCAGAAACGCCGGAGCCGCCCTTTGCGCGGAGAGAGAGACGAGAGGCGGCGTTCTCTTTACAATCAGAGAAGCGTCGGAGGAAAAGACTACAGCTCCCATGATGCCGTTCTGCGCGGCTGCCAGCAAAGCGGGCAAGTACACGTGCCGCAGATGCTTTTGGGAACTGTAGTTCGGTGTTCTTACTAGGCGCACCCGGCGGGTAATTACAGCGCTGTGTTTAAAGGGGCGAGAGTTTGCAGCGCTTGTTTGCTTGCAACTTCATTCCGCTCCTGCGTTTGTTCGTCAAAAGTCTTCGAAGTTTTCCACTGCGGAGGCTGCAGTTTCTGCTGCTTTTAAACGGGAGAGCCCCCTTTCCAGGGCTCCAGTTTGGGTTGACTGTGAGTTGTTTGTCTGGGTAAACTGAGCTGTGGCTTTTAAAAGTATTTTATGTGTTTGTCCTATCAGGTAAATCTGCGTGGATTAGGACGATCGGACTTAATAATACAAATTAAGGTGACTCCCAGTTCGCATAATAGTGCAAATCCTTTGTTTACATCCTCTACGGGGGGTGATGCCCCCCGCAGTCTGAATGTCTTTTAACCACGCTGGTGCTCTTTTAGATTTTGGATTTTGGACTACAGTTCCTGAGTTGGGAGTTGTAGCCCCAAACATCTGGCAGGCAGGTGTTTTGCTCCTTGATTTGGGCCACCCTAGAGATCTGAGAGCTGCTGGTACATTTTGGCTTTAATGCTGTTTATGTGCTACAGCTACATGATAGATAGTGATGTACAATAATGGACGAAGCTAATTGGCACGTACAGAGTACAGGTGTCTCGTTTTAAGTAAATTCTACAATATATTTCTTTGTTACTCCTCCTCCTGGAGAATTGCCATGACCTGAATCTAATTATATAGGACTTGCACCAGGGCATGTGGGCTAGAAAGAGACACTGTATGTTGTTTGTTCCTTAATTCTCAGTATTATACATTTATATCCCCGCAGAAGGCTGCAGTTGTGGGTCTCATTTCCTCCATGTTATTCTCTAGCAACCCACTGGCTGAGAGGTGGTGACTGGTCCAAGCTCACACAGTGAGTTTCATGGCTGATTTTGGCTCACTGGTCACTTAAAACTCCTCCACCTTATTCTGCATTCTTGGGGTGGGGGTGTAGATGTGAGTGAACTGGGGGAGTGGAATGTTTTGATGACTAAATAACAGAGGCAAGGTCTGCTGGATTGGTTCCAGTGTGGTGAGCCAGTGTGGTGTAGTGGTTAAGAGCGGTAGTCACGTAATCTGGGAAACCGGGTTCGTGTCTCCGCTCCTCCACATGCAGCTGCTGGGTGACCTTGGGCCAGTCACACTTCTGTGAAGTCTCTCAGCCCCACTCACCTCACAGAGTGTTTGTTGTGGGGGAGGAAGGGAAAGGAGAATGTTAGCCGCTTTGAGACTCCTGAAGGGGAGTGAAAGGCGGGATATCAAATCCAAACTCCTCCTCCTCCTCCTCCTCCTCCTCCTCCTCCTCCTCCTCCTCCTCCTCCTCTGTGGGGCTAGACTCATGTACCACCTGCTCCTGTTTCTGTTGCTCTTTTCATTGCACCCTCCCTTCTCCGGGAGCTTGACACGGTGGAGCTGGAGTTGTCCTTTGGGAATTGCAAGATGATAACTCCAACCCCTTCTCTCTCTCTCTCTCTCTCTCTCTCTCTCTCCCCCCCCCCCCACTTGCAGACTGGAGCAGTTCAAGACAGAAGAGTCTTTTGCAACTTGTTCAGTCAAAGGTGTCTCCAAATTCTGCTGGATAAGAAAAGCCAAATCCCGTATTTTAATCTGCACCACATTTTTTTTTTTTTTTAAATTGAGCCATGGACAGAGAGAACATCACGTCCTTGCTTTTATTAGAGACAGTTTGTTCTGTCTGCCAGACTTGTTTCCGTGATCCTGTGATCCTAGACTGCGGGCACAATTTCTGCCGTCCCTGCGTGGTGAAGTGCGAGGAATTTTGCGGCAGTGTCCTCTGCCCTCTGTGCAAAAACCCTCAGCCGAGTCGGAAACAGAACATGAAATTGGGCACAGTCACTGAACTGTTCCAGCAGCTGACCGTGTGTGCAAGACAAGCGTCAAGAGAGGATGAAATCTGCCTGCAGCATGAGAAGCCCTTGATTTTTTTTTGTAAGCGTGACAAGGCCCTCCGCTGCTCGAAATGTGTTGAATCCGTGGAGTCTCCAGCTGTTCTGGGTGTGGCAGAAGCTGTCCAAGAATACAAGGTGAGGTTCCTCTATAGGTGAGATTTGAGGGGTGGGAAGAAATAATCTTTGCATGTTTTAAACAAGGTGGCTGAGCTAGAGGAGAAGGACTGTGGATAGGGAGAGAGCTTGTTCCCTGAGGCTGTGTACACATTATACCTTTAAAGCATTCTCTCCAACCCCCTCAGAGAATTGTGGGAGCTGTAGTTAACCAGTCACTGAGTTACAATTCCCGGCAACCCTTTAACAAACTACAATGCCCAAAATTCTTTGTGGGGTGGAAGGAAGTTATTTCAATGTGCTTTAAAGGCATATCGTATATGGAGCCTGTCATTGGAAAGGCTCTTTTATGTTCTGTGCCTAATGAAGTTGTCAGCTTGGCTAGGACGGAAGTCTTGTCCTGGCCTCGGGGACAAGGGGAGCACTGTGTGGTTTGCCGAGGACTGGGAAGAGGGCATAGGAGACTGGGAAGCTAATGAATTGGAGTCCAGGAACAAACTGAGTTGGGGAAGAGGCAAATGCCTTGAAAGAGGAAATCAAAATGAGGAGGACTGACTAAAAATGCAAGCAACTGAGAATGAGGACCATTTTACAGGGGTTAGTTCTTGGAAGGTCGTTGCTTTGGTTTTGGGCCTCGCCCTCTAGTACTTGCAGCAGAACTTCTAAAAGGCCCATTCTTTCTTTTCAGGATCGTTACGTTCAGCATGCTGACACTATCAAGAAGGAGAAAGAAGAGATAATGGCACACAAGTTAAGCACAGACCTGGAAAGCCAATCGATGCTTGTAGGTAGCCACTTTCACTGGGAAGCGATCAAGTAAACTCGGCTTCTTCAAATGGTCTTGTAGATTATTAGAGGTGGCGCTGTGGGTTAAAGCACAGAGCCTAGGACTTGCCAATCAGAAGGTCGGCAGTTCAAATCCCCGCGACGGGGTGAGCTCCCGTTGCTCGGTCCCTGCTCCTGCCAACCTAGCAGTTCGAAAGCACGCCAAAGTGCAAGCAGATAAATAGGCGGGAAGGTAAACGGTGTTTCCATGTGCTGCTCTGGTTCGCCAGAAGCGGCTTAGTCATGCTGGCCACATGACCCGGAAGCTGTACGCTGGCTCCTTCGGCCAATAAAGGCGAGATGAGTGCCGCAACCCCAGAGTCAGCCACAACTGGACCTAATGGTCCAGTCCATTAGGACCCTTTACCTTTTATTGGTAAAAAACCCTTTACCTTTTATTGGTCCTATTATAAATAAAATAGTTATATTTCTGGGCTTCTTTGTGTTTTGTTTCTGGAAGCTGGGAGTGAAAGCTTTCCAGGGCAGGGATAGCCAATGCCGCACTCTCCGGACGCTGTTGGTCTGCACCTCACCTCCCCCCTTCGTTGACAATTGGCCATGCTGGCTGGGGCTGATGGGAGTTGTAGTCCAGCAACATCTGCAGGGCACCATATTACCTATCCTGAACAGTTCAGCCTGAACTATGTTCTTTCCTGGAAACGTACTGTTGGTGACAGATAAGACAACTGGCCCCAATGTATCACATGCTGGGCACCTGGATAATAAGCATGGCCTGTTAAGAATCATTCCTGTTAATGTACAACTTGATGCATTTTATGGGGTTGGGGAGCATGTTGAGATATATTTATTACAGTGGTACCTCGGTGTTACAAACACTTCGGGTTACAAATTCCAGTAACCCAGAAGTAGTACCTTGGATTAAGAACTTTGCCCTAGGATGAGAATGGAAATCACACACCAGCAGTGCGGCGGCAGCAGGAGGCCCCATTAGCGAAAACGCGCCCCAGGTTAAGAATGGTTTCGGGTTAAGAAAGGACCTCCGGAACGAATTAAATTTGTAACCCAAGGTATAGTCATACCTCATGTTACGTCCGCTTCATGTTATGTTCTTTCAGATTACGTCCCGCGGTGACCCGGAAGTACCGGAAAGGGTTACTTCCGGGTTTTGCCGCACGCGCATGCGCAGAAGCACAAAATGACATCACGCGCATGCGCAGAAGCGGTGAATCGCAAACCATGTGTGCATAGATGCGCTGCTGCGGGTTGCGCTCTTTTCATGTTGCGAACATTATTATATACAGTGGTACCTCAGGTTACATACGCTTCAGGTTACATACTCCGCTAACCCAGAAATAGTGCTTCAGGTTAAGAACTTTGCTTCAGGTTGAGAACAGAAATCAGGCTCTGGCGGCGCGGCGGCGGCAGCAGGAGGCCCCATTAGCTAAAGTGGTCCTTCAGGTTAAGAACAGTTTCAGGTTAAGTGCGGACCTCCGGAATGAATTAAGTTCTTAACCTGAGGTACCACTGTATGTGAATCATTTTAAAAGACATACGGTGCCCTCCTTCCTCAGGGGCTTTTGTAGGGATCTGTGTGTGTGTGTGTGTGTGTGTGTGTGTGTGTGTGTGTTTGTGTGCGCGCACGCTTTGGTTACGTTTAAAGATTTCCTTTTGTATACCACTTGCGTCCTAATCCTGTGCTGACCGACTTCCTGTCTTCCAATGTGCTCCTTCCCCCACATCCCCACTTCCAACACATCTCCATCTGCTTCTTGAAGGAAAGGGCAGAAATCATCAAGCAAAGGATGACGTCCGCTTTCAAGGAAATAAACGAGTTTCTGGCACAACAAGAGAAGATTCTTCTTTCCCTACATGCTGAGTTGATTCTGGACATTGCGAGGGGAAGGGACAAGCACGTGGTCAGACTGTTTCGGCGTGTCGCCTTTCTGGATACCATCCTCGAGGAGATGGAGAAGTGTCACCGGACGCCGAATGAGCTCCTGAAGGTTAGGCTGTGGCAGAACTGGCAGGGGCTTTTCTCTTTGGGGTGGGCTGGTACCAAACTCTCAATTCACTTTACCACAGGCAGCCTTATAGCCACTTTGCGATTCCACTCCTTGTTAAAAACTGTTTCACTCTGCAATTCTCAGGCTCTTCTTGGTGCTAGCTAGTGATGAGCCTCTGAATGTCTTCTTGTGTACTTTATTTCTGTTTCTATCTCTATTAAATTTTTTACCTATCCTTCACCATAAGAACCTGGGGAAGGTTACAACCATTAAAAAATAATACATTTAAAAATACCTCGTTTTGAGTCCGGGATCCGTTCTGGAGCCCCGGATGCTAGACGAAAAGGATGCATGACAAAGCGCCGCTCTGTGCACTTGTGCAGAGTAGTTTGCGCTTCTGCACATGCTCAAAGCGCGATTTAATGCCTCTGTGCATTCACGAGCAGCAAACCTGGAAGTAACTCATTCCGGTACTTGCGGGTTTGCTGCGGACATTCGACGAAATGGAGGCTTGGCAAGGCAGACTCAAAACGAGGTACCACTGTATTAAAATTTCTGGGGGTTGGGCAGGGCCTCATATATCTCCTATGTTGATGTGACTCACAAGGTTGATGTTTAGATAATAAGAGAAACACCCACATATGCTGTTTCAAGTTCCTGGGAAGAAATGATTAATATATATATATAGGCTTGGATTGTTTTTGGGTTGGCTAAATTTTTGTGAAACATCTCTCACTGCTGTGCCACCAAATGTTGGAAGCGAAGGTTCCCTTCTTTGCTATATAAAGTAGACTGCCATCAGCTGCTATTTTGTAAACGTTGTTAATATTGCTTTATGGATGTAGTGATTAATCATATAATGCGACTTTTGCTTTAATTATGATGTTTAGCTTTCTTTTTTTAGCTGCTGCCTTGTTTTATAGATGATCATTGTTTTGCTGATTGGTTAATTATTCTATATGACTTAGGCTGTATTTGTGGTGTTCTATTGTTTCTTTATTGCTTATTGTTATTTATTGTTTGTAAGCCACTTTGGGATTTATTTGAATGAAAAGCGACATAGAAATCTAATCAATCAAATCAGGGAGCATTGCTCTCTGAAATCTTCCAGAATTGCCTGAAGCAGGAACTGAACTACACCCCTCTCTCTCTCCCCTCTCCCCCTCCCTCTCTCTTTCTCTCTCTCTTTATAGGGTGTTAGACGCACCTTGGAGAAGTAAGTGGGTCCCGTAGCAACACACATCCTGCAGAGTAAAACATGTTGGCAGTTCTGGCTTAATATTGTGGGTTTGTAACGGACGCTTGTCCCAGGACAATTGTCCCAGTTCTGGTCCATTTTTCCATCTGGTTCTAGACTTGGATGGTCTTTGGGTTCCTAAAAGCCCCACGTTACCTCCATACCCTGCCTGTAAATCTGAGGTTTTCTGATGAACGTGTCATCCTTGGTTAACAGTTTGCAAACACAGTTGGCTGCTGCTGCTGTTCTACACCCAACATGGGAGGGACAAGTGGGTAAATGCGAATAAATAAACTTAACTCAAAGTAGAAACTGTAAAAAGATTTAGACAGATTTTTCTGAGCACTTGAGGTCAAAAAAACGGTAATGGAAAACAACTGTTTTCAAGACGTTTCATTCCAAATCTCCTAGACAGAGAGGTTGGTGACAGGTGGTTGTCCTGCCCTCACCCCCAAAATAAATCCCTGGCTACACCCATGACTCCCAAAAACCTTGGAACAAACCCTGCACATTATTCCCCGTCCCCACAGCCTCTCTTTGGAGCGGAGGAAGAGGAGGCTGTAATTTAGGCCAGGTAATGAGAGAGGGTAAGGGACTCAGGTGGCGCTGTGGGTTAAATCACAGAGCCTAGGACTTGCCGATCAGAAGGTCGGCGGTTCGAATCCCTGCGACGGGGTGAGCTCCCGTTGCTTGGTCCCTGCTCCTGCCAACCTAGCAGTTCGAAAGCACGTCAAAGTGCAAGGAGATAAATAGGTACTGCTCTGGCGGGAAGGTAAACGGCGTTTCCGTGCGCTGCTCTGGTTCGCCAGAAGCGGCTTAGTCATGCTGGCCACATGACCCGGAAGCTGTACGCCTGCTCCCTCGGCCAATAAAGCGAGATGAGCGCCACAACCCCAGAGTCGGTCACGACTGGACCTAATGGTCAGGGGTCCCTTTACCTTTACCTAATGAGAGAGGATAACCAGAATGCTTCACTGCTATGCATTCAGCAATTGGTAGGGGTCCCATTGAATTGGGGTCTCTTGCTATAGTCCAGATTGAGCTCATTTGCTCTTTTCTGTTTACTGTTTCTGTATTGTGAGGTTGGTTGCTTAAAAAATATCTTTTTCCAGATTTGAGGAGGAGTTTGCGAGTCCAGTGGCTTTTCCACCAGTAAAGCGATGGCGACTCTATGATTGGCATGATTTGACGTTCCTTCTGCACTCTGCTGTAGAAAAATTCACAGGTGAGAGAAGGGCTGGGGCAAAAAAAGTTAAAATGGCCCCGTAGTATAGTACTCCAAAAGTCTGTGTCTGCTGCTTTAGTCAATGAGCCTGGCAGGATGAACGGGCAATTCTGAGTATTGCTTCAGAAGTTGGCAATAGTTAACTGTGTGGAGGGCAGTGGTCAAAATGGCTTCTTTTTGGAAGAGTTTGGATTTGATATCCCGCTTTATCACTACCTGAAGGAGACTCAATGCAGATAACATTCTCCTTTCCCTTCCTCCCACCCAACAAACACTCTGTGAGGTGAGTGGGGCGGAGAGACTTCAGAGAAGTGTGACTGGCCCAAGGTCACCCAGCAGCTGCATGTGGAGGAGCGGAGATGCGAACCCGGTTCACCAGATTACGAGTCTACCACTCGTAACCACTACACCACACTGGCTCTCTCTTTTAGATCTTGTTTTGGAATTTTGTTACCTAGGACAGGGTCAGGGAAGCTTTTGCAGTCCAGGTTTCCTTCTGGGTGATCTTCTGAGGGCCACATTCCAGTGATGGAGGGGGCCAGAAGCAGAGGTGGTGGAGCAGCATCTGAAGATGTTTCTACACTCATTCACATGTGCCTCTCTGTCCTCCATGCAGGCAAGAGGTTTTGTGAAGAGTTCAAGGACGCATTGCAGATGGGCAAAAAGTCTGAGTATGAAGTAGTGGGTGGGGAAAGAACTGTTTGAATGAGTTATGTGCTTTTGCTTAATGTGTGTTCTTTTCCCCACAGGCACTCTGGTATCTGGATATCCAATGCAGGAAGGTAAACATGAGAGACCAATGGGGGCCAAATTCACAGGATGGCTAGTTGGAATAATACATTTCAGCCATCAGGTGCTGGGCTGAAGAGGAACACTTTAAAAAGAGTTCCTCCTGAAAGTTGTTAACGAGGGCAAAGGATGTACCTCATTCCAGAAATTGGGAACAACCCCCCCCTCCCAGAAGGCCTGGTCACAAGTCAACACCATCATTATGGTGCCATCGCTGTTTTCTTTTGCCAGGCAAACATACACTAGTATTTACCCAGGCCTTTGGATCTTAATTTTCTACTTGTCTTTTAGTTGAGTTTGATCTGCTCTTTTACATAGATTATTGGTACATTTTAGGTTGTGCTCGCTCTTGCTCACAAGTCACTTTGAGTTGACCTTTCTGAAGAAAAAGTGATGAATGAATATGATAAATAATAGCCAGGCAGCCCCGAACAGCAGCACAATGAACTTATGAACTTGTTCATAAGGCACAATATCAGGTTGTTGTTTTTTCAGCCAGAACTCTCCGGAACTCAGTTCTGGCACCTCTCAGGTGGGCACCAATGCCATTCTAAGAGAACAAGGGAAGCGTTCACAGTGTGTTCTGGCACCTTTTTTCCCAGAAAAATAGCACTGTACTATGGATGAGGAGTGAAGGGTACTCTTTAGACAGACTTTGGAGCCAGCCACAGCTGGACCGCTTTTCTCCCTAGTTCAGGTTATGAATTGTTCTCAGCCTGACTGCTGGTTTCACCATAATTTACATTCTCCTTCTCTCTGCCTTCTAGTAAGTGTGACTTTGGATCCAGACATGGGTAGCCCGCAGTACTCCCTATCTGATGATCTGAAAAGTCTGTGGAAAGATGGCACTCTAGATCTGTCTGTGACTGGTAATGTCCCTGGCCACCTTCCTTTTGTGTTGGGACGTAATGTATTCACCACAGGCCGCCACTGCTGGGAAGTCACGGTGCACGGTGAGGACGACTGGGCTGTGGGCGTGACCAGGATTTCTTTGAAGAGGAAGAAGAGAAGCACAGCTGCCTTTAGCCCCTCAGAAGGGATCTGGGCAATAGGCAAGTGGAAAGGCGGCTATGCAATGTTCACTTCTCCCAAAACTCCTGTGCCCATGAGCGGAGAGGTGCTGAAGAGGATCCGAGTGTCCTTGAACTGTGACGGGAAGCAGGTGTCTTTTGCCAACGCTGACAGTGGCGCTGTGCTTGCCAAGTTCCAGACAGCTTCATTCTTGGGGGAGCCCCTTCTCCCCATCTTCTGGTTGGACGAAAAAACCTGCCTCTCTGTCTCCTGAGGCAGCCATGTTTCACCCCACAGGCCCTCCTGCCCACTGACCTCCAGCCTCTCGTTCCTCACTTCACATTTCCCTCTACCACTGTTCCTCACCCCTGACTCCACCATCCATGGAAATGACTCTTCTCGTGGTGTGGCATCGTAGGCCGAATCTCTGTATTCGCCTTGGCCATTTGCTTAGTACTTTAAGGGAGTTTCTCAGCCGATGAGGAGCCTTCTGTGAGATTTTTGTTTTTCCCAGCAAGAGAAGAGGATCCTGATGTGAGGAGGGTTGGGGGTTGAACCCGGTAAATTCAGGGTTTAGTATTCCATAAGAGAACAATTCACCACAATTTGTTTTATAGTTGTGAATGAAGCAAATGTTCATTTTTTTAAAGAACAAAGAGCACGTGTGTTCACTTTTTTGTTTTGTTTAGGGCATGGGAATGATGAATTTGGGGTGGCTTTTAATGAACTTATCCAATAAAAGGATTGTACTTTTGTGGTTGGTTCTTTTTTTTCTTCCAATTTTTTAAATTAATTTTCACAAAATTATAAACAAACAAGACAAACAACCACAAATCATAATCTTATTAAAAATTATACTTATTAACATTAAGTGACGTCCTCGCTTCTCCTTGGTTGAATTTCCATGCATATCTATTTAACGGTTTTCCAAAACACAGTTCTTATAATATTTACCTTTAGCTTTAACATCTTTCAGTCTTTTCATTTTGAAATTATACAAATTGATTCATCACTTAACCTATATAAAATCCTAGACCAGTTAGTTAGCTGCAAGTTATTTCCAACTAATTTAAGTTAACATATTTAAATCATTAAAAATTTTCCATTCTTCCTGGTACTCCTCCTCCTTCTGGTCGCGGACTCTTCCAGTTAGGTTAGCTAGCTCCGAAAAGTCCATCATCTTCATCTGCTGTTCTTCTATCGTTGGTAATTCTTGGGTTTTCCACTTTTTAGCTAATAAAATACGAGCAGCAGTTGTGGCATACAAAAACAATTTAACATCTTTCTTGGGCAATTCCAGACCTGTTATTCCAAGAAGAAAGGCCTCTGGTTTCTTTATGAATGTATATTTCAACATTTTTTTCAATTCATTATATATCTTTTCCCAGAAGTCTTTCACCTTGGGGCAGGTCCACCACATGTGATAGAAAGTTCCTTCTTTTTCTTTGCATTTCCAACATAAATTATCACAGTTATGATATATCTTAGCTAATTTAACAGGAGTTAAATACAATCTGTACATCATTTTCATTATATTTTCCTTTAACACAGTATATGCAGTGAACTTAACCCCTTTCTTCCACAGTCTTTCCCAATCCTCGAACATGATATTGTGTCCTACATCTCTTGCCCAATCAATCATCACAGATTAAACTTGTTCATCTTTTGTATGCCACTCCAGCAATAGCTTACACATTTTAGACAATTTTTTACCTTTATTATCCAACCACTCCGTCTCTAACTTAGATTTTTCAGAAGCAAAACCATTTTTCTTATCCAGTTTGAACAATTCATTAATCTGGTAATAATGTAACCAATTTAACTTATCTTTAACTTGATCAAATGGTCTTAGTTGGTTCTTTTACTTCTTTTGCCCTCGACCTTCATGCTCAAATGTTTGCTGACCATTTATTTCTACATAGCTCCCCGCCCCCCAAAATCTACTCCTGTAATCGATCTGTGTGGTGGTTCTCTCAGCATATATTCACAACAACCTTGTGGGGTAACCTAGGTTAAGAGATGAGCAGAAGGAAAGGAGGACCTGCTTCTACTGGCAAAACCTATTTGGTGTTTCGCAACCTTAGCCAGACCTAGCGGAGTACACGCAGAATCCACGGAAGCAATTGGCAACTTGGCTGCAGACAGGATAGACGAAGCAGGAACCAGGAACTTGTCGTTAGGTGTTTATTATATACAGTGGACTATTTACAGGAACAGAACACGGATCTGAGAGCAGTACATGTGAAAAGGATCTAGGAGTCTTGGTTGACCACAAACTTGACATGAGCCAACAGTGTGACGTGGCAGCTAAAAAAGCCAATGCAATTCTGGGCTGCATCAATAGGAGTATAGCATCTAGATCAAGGGAAGTAATAGTGCCACTGTATTCTGCTCTGGTCAGACCTCACCTGGAGTACTGTGTCCAGTTCTGGGCACCACAGCTCAAGAAGGACACTGACAAACTGGAACGTGTCCAGAGGAGGGCAACCAAAATGGTCAAAGGGGCCTGGAAACGATGCCTTATGAGGAACGGCTAAGGGAGCTGGGCATGTTTAGCCTGGAGAAGAGGAGGTGATATGATAGCCATGTTCAAATATATAAAAGATGTCATATAGAGGAGGGAGAAAGGTTGTTTTCTGCTGCTCCAGAGAAGCGGACACGGAGCAATGGATCCAAACTACAAGAAAGAAGATTCCACCTAAACATTAGGAAGAACTTCCTGACAGTAAGAGCTGTTCGACAGTGGAATTTGCTGCCAAGGAGTGCGGTGGAGTCTCCTTCTTTGGAGGTCTTTAAGCAGAGGAATAACAACCATATGTCAGGAGTGCTCTGATGGTGTTTCCTGCTTGGCAGGGGGTTGGACTCAATGGCCCTTGTGGTCTATTCCAACTCTATGATTCTATGAAAGGCACACCGCAGAGTCTCATCAACATATTGGGCAGATCATTCTGCAATGTAACGAAGGCTCTGTTGCCATGTTTTCTTCTGCCCTTGGCTACATGGGCTTTCTGGCGGCCGTCTGCTTCACGGTGGCTTTCCTAGCCAGGAAGCTGCCTGGGGCCTTCAACGAAGCCCAGCTGATCACCTTCAGCATGCTGGTGTTTTGCAGTGTTTGGGTGTCCTTTGTGCCAGCCTACCTGAGCACCAAGGGGAAATACATGGTAGCCGTGCAGGTCTTCTCTATCTTGGCCTCCAGTTCGGGGTTACTGGGTTGCATCTTTATCCCCAAGTGCTACATTATTGTCCTGAGGCCAGATCTGAATAAAAAGGAGCATCTGATGGTTTAACATTAAAAAAATCTAGTCTTTTTTGGCATAGCACAGTCTTATTGGTCCCATTATAAATTAAATAGTTCTATTTCTGGGGTTCTTTGTGTTTTGTTTCTGGAAGTTGGGAATGAAAGCTTTCCAGGGCAGGGATAGCCAATGCCACACTCTCAGGATGCTGTTGGTCTGCACCTCCCCTCCCCCCCCCTTCGTTGACAATTGGCCATGCTGGCTGGGGCTGATGGGAGTTGTAGTCCAACAACATCTGCAGGGCACCATATTACCTATCCTGAACTGACGCGCAACGTAAATTAATAATGCAGAGTTTTAAAGAATAAAAGCTTTGCTGAGTTAAAATAAACAACATGGTTCCAAAAAGTTTGATTGAGATTACATACTGACTCTGCTCACAGCTGAGGCAGGCTGACTCTGACTGAAAACTTACAGAGAGCACCGAGAGAAACTGGATGCTAAGTCACATGTCAGAGTGACTCAACAGTTAGCAGTTAGGCCTGGATAACTTTAGTAGGCCCAAATGATTGTGCAGTCCCAGCCTATTATCCTATTCTTTTGTACAAATGTATCTCACATAACAGGGTTGGGGAAGGCTATCTGGGATTCTAGGAAGTTCTAGGCAACTTTGGGCTGTTTTGACTTCCTAAAAGGCAGCTTAATGCATTCATAAAGTTGAGAAAGAACGAGTGCATGTTTTGTAAGTCTGAATCCTTCCTAATGCGGTGGACTATTGAGCATCCCTTCCAACCTCAGGGATTTGAGCTGGGAAAGTAGACCGTGCGCAAAGCCACACCGCAGAATCTCATCAACATATTTTCCCCAGCTATACACCTGCCGCAGAGAGAAGCAAGACATTGCTGTGTACTCTGCACCTGATCATTATCAAAACTATTGTAATTTTTATTTTATTTTTTCCTTCTGAAAAGCTCTGGGGAGTTTTCTAAATATTATTTCTGAAACTCATAACAAAGAAGTCAGAAGCAAGAAGAAAACATAAAAACTTTGTTTACGCAATGTGGAAAGGCTGGTGCATTTATATCTCTGGGGCCACTGAGAGCCTGGGCTGAAATTTAGGGTGGGCAGGGACTAGGTGGAGGTGAGTTTTAAATATTAGCTCCTTTATTTCTGAAACCACAGCTGGACTCCCATCTGGATCAAGAAGGCACTGCAGCAGATCGGCAGCTGAGAGCGGTCAGGCAGAGGGGAGTGCAGCAGCAGCAGCAGACAACAGTGAAATGATCATCATCTCCCTAATGCTTTTGCTAATGATGCCCCATTCGTCCTGTAGAACGCTGAAGGGGAAATGCCAATTTGGTTTGATAAATGATCGAAAAGGCACACTTAATTATTATAGGCCAGGATACCACCTCATCACTGGTGTCTTAGCTACAAGCACTGTTGTGACCTCCCTGTATGATTTCTCCAAGTCTCCATCTGCTACTGATTTTAAGTATGTCACCATGTGGAGAAAGATTTACTACTGCTACTTTCAACTGTGATTCCATGCTCTCCCTTTTTCTGGTTTCTTTTCCTGCTAAATTTTACCTCAAATAAGTCCTCAATTGGCTTCAGGGGTATCATCGTTCCTGGGTGCACAGGGACATTTGTGCACAGCCAGAAATTTCTCAGACAGCTGCGTAGCTATGAAACCCCAGGCGCTGCTTCCCCCTCTGCCTGTAGTGTAAAGGCAAAGGACCCCTGGGCGGTTAAGTCCAGTCAAAGGCAACTATGGGGCTTCGGCTCTCATCTCGCTTTCAGGCAGGCAGCTTTCTGGGTCATGTGGCCAGCATGACTAAACCGCAGGTGTCTCTCCAACAGAGCTCACATTATAAACAGCATGTCATGGGTAGAGGCGCTCTTTCAGATAAGCAGCTCTAAAGCCATCTAAGGCTTTGCGTATCAAACCCCAAACTGAAAACACATAAACTCCGAGCTGGCCTTCCAAGAGTTGTCGCAGTAAAATCCAAATATTTCTCCTAGTTATCCATGCTCTAATGTGAAAAGATGCACAAACTTTAATACTCTTTCACTGAATGCACAATGAAAAATCTGATGACATCTATTTTGCTGCAGGATATATGATCAAAGTTACTGGCACATCCTGCCCTTCTTGTTTGCCATTCAAGAGATCAGCCGGAATCCCAGGCTCCTACCCAACATGACTCTGGGCTACAATCTCTATGAGAGCTATTTCAAAGGAGGAATGGCTTATGAAGCTGTGCTAGACCTGCTGTCGGGTGGGCAGAAGAATGTTCCAAACTACATCTGTGAAAGACAGAATAAACAGCTGGCCGTTCTAGAAGGAGGTGACTCTGCTCTTTCCAGCTTGATTTCAACCATTCTGAACATTTATAAAATCCCACAGGTATGAACTGGGGAAAGGTGGGTGGATTGGGGGCTGAGCCTATTTCTGTACTGCAGTTTCTCTCCACCGGTTGCGTCAATCTCTTTTATTTTTTCATCTTTTCCAAGTTTGCTCATTAAAATTTCCAATACCATAATAAATAATAATGAGGAAAGAGGGCATCCCTGACTTGTACCCTTTGAAATCTCAATGTTTCCTGACACCCTGCCATTGATGATATGTCTGGCCTTTTGCCTCCTATAAATTGCCTCAATTCCTCTCACGAATATTTTCCGCAGGCCCGTTTATAACTTCTATTAACTCTAATTTTTTCCACTCTTTCTTCCTTTTTCGTATTGCATTTTGTTCTATGAAACACACCCTGTTAACTGCTTTGCTTGTGTCTGAGACTGTTTTGATATCTGTGCCTTTGTTATTGTTAATTTCAAAGTTTTCTTTCACTAACTTTTTGACCCCTAGTATACAAAATCACTACATCTGCTTCTCAAAAAAAGCAAATACCGTTCAAATTAAAAACAGCCTACCTTGCAAAATCCAAAATTAAACCACCCCATCATAAATCTTTTAACTAACTAAAAATAAATCTGGGCTCTCAACTTCCCAGACACCTAATCAATCATCATGTTCCCCATTATTAATCAGTTTAGCTTAATACATATTTGCACTTGCTCCTGAAAACGAAAAAAACACAAATTCTTTCTTTTTCTCCTAGATCAGCTATGGTTTTGTTAGTCGTGAATTTACTGATAAATTCCCTTTCCTCTACCGGATGGTCCCAAAACAAGAACCTCCTTACCTGGCTATGGTCAAATTGCTCCTGCACTTCAAATGGACGTGGATCGGTCTCATTGCTTCAGGCAATGACGATGGAGAAAGGTTCGTGAGGACCTTCACAGCTGCAGTCACAAAGAATGATATTTGTGTGGCCTTCTCAGAAAGTATCACAGATATTGTTATTTCTAATCCAAAGAACCTACTATTATTTCTCATGCAGAGACAAATCAATGTTGTTGTCTACCATGCAGATGTTCCATCCACTATAATTCTAGTTGCGTATATGACATACTTTGAAAATACCTTTAAAATAACAGTGGGAAAAGTTTGGGTCACAACAGCTTTGCAGGATCTCAGTATGAGTTTGGCAGCTGACAGGGATCCCCACTCTGTCCCTGCTTCTTTGTCCTTCTTAATCCAGACAAAGAGGAGGACAAAATATAAAACATTGGACCTAAATGCTGTTTTAACCCACAAGCCTACAGATATAACATTTACGTGTTCTGTTTCAAAGAATTCTGCAAGAGTCCAGGAAAGATGTAGAGAGAGAGGAGAACTGGGAACATTGTCACAAGAATTTACTGAGAGAATGTTGTCTCAAGACAGCTACAGTATTTACAACACTATTCAGGCCATGGCAAGTGTCCTGAGTGCTGTATACTCATCCAAACCAAGCCAGATGGCCATGGTGGGAAGCAGAAAGATGGACCTTGAAAGAATACAACCATGGCAGGTATGATCCTTTCTCTGGCACATTCTCAACTCTGAACGGTGAATCAGAAATTAAATTCTGATTTCAGGATATATTCATGGTGGGGTTGGTGGGGATGTTCTGAACCCATAAATGAGACAAACCCATTTTGTCAAGCTCCCAATGCCTCACACTTGTACGTGAACATTTAACTGGACACTGCCCAGGCTCCTGGCACCATCTCCATTTCTCCTAACAGGAGATACTTCATTACTTACAGTGACACCTTGTATTTGGGCAAGAGTCTAGGAGGCCAGAGAGCAGGAGGGGAAGATGAGGAGGTGTAAGGGCAACCAAATACCACGGGGTGGCTTACTACACTATGAAATGAAATGATTCTTATATTCCCTTGGCACACCTGTGTGTGACACCTAAGACCATGAAATACTGAGCCCAAAATTGTTTGAGGATATCACTGCCTTGGGCATCTGATTAGTGATTATTTTTAAGCTGCAAGGAGGGGCAAGCAAGGGAGGGGGTGGAAAACCAAGGCTGGGGCAGCACCCAGGGCATCCCATCCCAATCCCACTTTGCTGTGACGTGTCTGCTTTGGGCTAAGGGGAAAGAGACAGGAGGAGCCACTCCAGGACAGGCTAAATTGTAGTATATCCTCCTCCAGCTTCCTGAGAGGCACAGTGAGGGAAGCACACGTTCCTTTCCAACTCTTTTTCAGACATGAAGCTGTCTACAACCATGTACTTAATCCAGCGAGACCCTTTTTAATTCCCTTCTCATGCATTTTGGTGCCTGTCTTCTCACCGTCCCCTTTTCCAGTGAAGCCCGATCTGCTCTTGTTTTGATGATGATGATGATGATGCTACTCCCATCTGATAACAGTATTGGAGAGCAATGCTGGAACATGTGTGTGAAAAGAGAAATCCTTTTTTGTAGGCACTCGGCACTTCTTAGCCCTCCAGCTGCCCCTCTTCTTCCCCCAAGTGTTTCCACCCAAATCACTTTCCCCAAATGTGCACAACCTCCTCTTTCAAACTGCTGTTGGGAGAGGCATTCACAAACTAGATGCAGGGCTACTCTGCCCATGAAGGTGGAATTGAGGCAGCCCTGGCAAGCAAGGCGTCAGGTGGGGGTGGATGACACCTTCCTGTTTTGCCTCAGGTGGTGAAACGGGACAGGTCACTGACTAGATGTTGCCTGTTCCCAAGTCTGAAGGGCTACAGTTACAGACAAGTTCATTTCTCAGCATTGAGTAAATGTGTTGTAAAGGCTGCCACCTGGTGCCCCGATTTGCATGGCTCTTCCATTCTAGAATGGGACCACACACCCTGATCCTACTACAATGTTATAACCACACTGGCTTTCGGGACTTCCGGGTCAGCGCCATCGTCTAATGGCGGATTCCCTCCGAGCTCCGGAGGGAATCGGCTCTGTAGAAGACGGGTCTTGCCGCGGCGGCGACGCGGGGACCCTCAGAAACCACAGGCACTGCAGCCTGTGGACTTGGTGACTCGGCGGGCACCATTTGCGCCCCCTGACCCGCGAAGGAGCCTTTTTAAAGGCTGCGGAGCGGGGGACAGGGAGAGGCGTGGTGCTGAGAGTAGACCGCTTCTTCTACGGAGTGAAGCTGCATGCCATGGCCGGAGAGTGCTGACTTCTTTCTTTGAACATTTGGACTTTAAAAGTAACAACCCGTGAGTAGTATGGAAATTGGAACTAATTTTTTTTTCTGAATTAGGCACGATCGGGGGAGGTGCTAAAAGGAAGTCCGTCTCCCTGTCTTGTAGATAAATTAAAGCAAGAAGTAGATAACTAAGGTCGAGAGAACATTCTTCTCTTTATTGGATAAAAGCTACTAATTTCACGACTTGGCAGTATAAGTAATTTTGCTGGAGGATAAGAGTCGATTTTAAGAGCTGAAGTGCAACCCACCGGGACCAGGGAGCGATCCGCGAGAGAGCCTGTTGAGGAGACATAAAGAGTTTGACAGCTGTCAAATTAGCTGTCAAAGTTGGGGGGGGGAGAAAACTGGGCTTCTGTTATCTTTGCTGGTTATTTTTGTTACAATTTGATTTTAAACTGTTGAAAACAAAGAAGAATAGAAACAAATTAACTTGACTGTTGGATTGGAGTTGGAAGGAATATTAAGTAACCAGAATCCCTCTAGGGGGGGTTCTGAGTCATTACAATGGCTGCAGGTGGAAAAATACAGGCTGAGCTGGACAGAATGTTTTTTCTCTTGGGAAAGTTACAAGGTCAGAGTGAAGCTTTGGCTACAAATGCTACAACTTTGAATTTAAAAGTAAACAAACTTGCTGAATTTGTCAAGGACTTGACTCAAGAAACCTATGCAGCTGAACAAGAAGAGATATGTGCTGTTTCAGAGGAGTGGGAAGGAGGAGCTGAAATGCCGCAGACGACAAAGGAGAGCCAGAGGCCTGCTAAGATGGTCATTAAGAAAAACAAGACCTGGATGATGAGAATTTGGTTTGAATCGGAGAATGAAGAATGGAGGGATCTCCCTATGGGGAGATCTGAAGACCTATGGATTACAAATCTGATCAAGGCAAAAGTTGGAACTTTTTGGACATTTGGACTTAAAAGGAACAAGAAACAAGATTTGGGCTCCACTTTTGAATATGGAGGTCTGGTTGGAAGAAACATAGACCCTATTGGGAATCATGGCTTTCATTCATGATTCTAATTTTAACATGTAATACAGTGGTGCCCCGCAAGACGAAATTAATTCGTTCCGCAATTTTTGTTGTCTAGCGAATTTTTCGTCTTGCGAAGCACGAAATCCCATAGGAATGCATTGAAAATCAATTAATGCGTTCCTATGGTCAAAAAAAGTCCAAACAAAGCCAAATTTGGTACAACAACAGTTTATTAACTGCTCTTTAAAGTCACACATACTGTAAAGAGCAGTTCAAAAATTTAAGGGAAAATAAATTAACTTTATAAACAAAACATGTCTTTGTTTTTAGTCAAAGAAAAAAAGTCGCGAGACGTTTTCGTCTTGCGAAGCAAGCCCATAGGGGAAATTCGTCTTGCGAGGCAAATCGCGAACGGAAAAACCTTTCGTCTAGCGAGTTTTTTGTCTTGCGAGGCATTCGTCTTGCGGGGCACCACTGTATATTAATGTCTCTAGCTCTGCTATTTCCCAACTAAGAGTCCCATCTGAGTCTCTGGGACCACACCTTAGGAGACTAGAGTTCTTAGTGGGCAAGGCTCATGTACGCTACTTTGTTCCTCATTTGCTAATTCTGGGTGTGTTTTCCTTTACCATTTTAGCTGCACTCTTTTCTAAGAAACCTCCACCTTTACAACTTTTCCATGGATGGAGCTTACTGGGATGAGAATGGGGAGCTGGCAGCTGACTTTGACATTGTCAACTGGGTGGCGTTTCCCAATAAGTCCCTTGTTGGGTTGAAAGTTGGGAGTGTAGAGAGATCAGCATCTGAAGAGAAAATCAAGTTTACCATTGACCGAAATGTCATTGTGTGGCCCAGGTGGTTCAAACAGGTGGGTGAAAGAATTAATCACATCTTATTCTCTTTAATACATCAGACCAAGCAATACTATGCTATTGGCCAGGCAGCAGCAAATGTACACGTGCATAGCTTATTCTGCAGTTCTAACCGCATTGTATGATTCAATTCTAGCTGCACTCTATGGCTCCTCCTATCCACAAAGTCCTAACATCTTCTGCTTGATGCTTTTTCTCATTTTGGCTAGAATGTGCCTCTTTCAAGGTGTACCGAAAACTGTCGTCCAGGATATGCCAAGGCCATTAAGAAGGGAGAACCAATCTGCTGCTATGCTTGTGTTGAATGCATGGAAGGAACAATCTCCATTCAGGAAGGTAAATGTCCCTGAAAGGATATTTAGAAGAGTTGACGTTTCATAGTACAAAATCACTTTCAAATTCCAGGCATTGGTACCTATGGAGGGGGGGTTTGCCCCATTAAAGGAGCTCAATGGGATATGCTGGCCCTTAATACTTTTATTCTGACCCCAAACTATAGCCCAAAATTGCTTCAAGGCAAACCCACAACCCAAAATACAGTAATCACATAAGAATCACAGAATAATATAGTTGGTATGTAGTAGACTATGGAATGTCATGCCTATAATATTTATATTGGCAACACTGAGGTCACTCTTGTGTTTTTCAGATGCAAAGCATTGCAAGAAATGTCCAGATGATCAGAATTCCAATGTACACAGAGATCAGTGTATCCCCAAGATAATACATTTTTTGTCCTATGGAGAACCTCTGGGGATCATCCTAGCTTCTTTTGCCCTGATTTTGTCCCTGACTGCTGGTTTTCTTTTGGGAATCTTCATTAAATACTTTGACACCCCAATAGTCAAGGCCAACAACCGGGACCTCACCTACTTGCTCCTCGTCTCCCTCCTGCTCTCCTTCTTATCCTCCTTCTTATTCATCGGTCGGCCCCAAAAGTGGACCTGCCTTCTCCGACAAACTGCCTTCAGCATCATCTTCTCCGTGGCCGTGTCTTCCCTGTTGGCAAAGACTATCACGGTGGTGGTGGCGTTTATGGCCACAAAGCCAGGGAGCCAGATGAGGAAATGGCTGGGCAAGAGCTTGGCCAACTGCCTGGTCTTGTCTTTTTCCAGTGTCCAAGGGGGCATCTGCATGGTCTGGCTGGGAATGTCTCCCCCCTTCCCAGACTCCGACATGCACTCCCAGCCTGGGCAGATCATTCTGCAATGTAACGAAGGCTCTGTTGCCATGTTTTCTTCTGCCCTTGGCTACATGGGCTTTCTGGCGGCCGTCTGCTTCACGGTGGCTTTCCTAGCCAGGAAGCTGCCTGGGGCCTTCAACGAAGCGCAGCTGATCACCTTCAGCATGCTGGTGTTTTGCAGTGTTTGGGTGTCCTTTGTGCCAGCCTACCTGAGCACCAAGGGGAAATATATGGTAGCCGTGCAGGTCTTCTCTATCTTGGCCTCCAGTTCGGGGTTACTGGGTTGCATCTTTATCCCCAAGTGCTACATTATTGTCCTGAGGCCAGATCTGAATAAAAAGGAACATCTAATGGTGTAAAGTCTTTTTTTGGCATACCTCTGCAATGATACAACCAATGAATGTGAATTGAGTGTTCATTTCCCGATATGCCTATCTAACATCTTTCCTCCACATGAATCAGAAAGGAAACTGGTCTTTGGACATAATGAAGGTGGGATGGCCACAGGACCTTTTATTTGAAAGATTTGCAGTCCCCCTTTTTTGCAATCTGAATCTAAGTAGAATCATGTTAACAAAAATGGAAAACGAGTGAGGTCCCCACCAAAGATGGAAGCTATCAAGTTGAACTCAGCTTCTTCAAACGGTCTTGTGGATTGTTGGAAGGAAAGATTTGCACAGTCTTATTGGTCCCATTATAAATTAAATAGTTATCTTACTGGGCTTCTTTGTGTTTTGTTTCTGGAAGCTGGGAGTGAAAGCTTTCCAGGGCAGGGATAGCCAATGCCACACTCTCAGGATGCTGTTGGTCTGCGCCTCCCCTCCCCCCCCCTTCGTTGACAATTGGCCATGCTGGCTGGGGCTGATGGGAGTTGTAGTCCAACAACATCTGCAGGGCACCATATTACCTATCCTGAACTGATGCACAGCGTAAATTAATAATGCAGAGTTTTAAAGAATAAAAGCTTTGCTGAGTTAAAATAAACAACATGGTTCCAAAAAGTTTGATTGAGATTACATACTGACTCTGCTCACAGCTGAGGCAGACTGACTCTGACTGAAAACTTACAGAGAGCACCGAGAGAAACTGGATGCTAAGTCACATGTCAGAGTGACTCAACAGTTAGCAGTTAGGCCTGGATAACTTTAGTAGGCCCAAATGATTGTGCAGTCCCAGCCTATTATCCTATTCTTTTGTACAAAAGTATCTCACATAACAGGGTTGGGAAAGGCTATCTGGGATTCTAGGAAGTTCTAGGCAACTTTGGGCTGTTTTGACTTCCTAAAAGGCAGCTTAATGCATTCATAAAGTTGAGAAAGAACAAGTACATGTTTTGTAAGTCTGAATCCTTCCTAATGCGGTGGACTATTGAGCATCCCTTCCAACCTCAGGGATTTGAGCTGCGAAAGTAGACCGTGCGCAAAGCCACACCGCAGAGTCTCATCAACATATTTTCCCCAGCTATACACTTGCCGCAGATAGAATCACGACATTGCTGTGTACTCTGCACCTGATAATTATCAAAACTATTGTAATTTTTATTTTATTTTTTCCTTCTGAAAAGCTCTGGGGAGTTTTCTAAATATCATTTCTGAAACTCATAACAAAGAAGTCAGAAGCAAGAACAAAACGTAAAAACTTTGTTTACGCAATGTGGAAAGGCTGGTGCATTAATATCTCTGGGGCCACTGAGAGCCTGGGCTCAAATTTAAGGCAGGCAGGGACTATGTGGAGATGAGGTTTAAATATTAGCTCTTTTATTTCTGAACCACAGCTGGACTCCCATCTGGATTAAGAAGGCACTGCAGCCGATCAGCAGCTGAGAGCAGTCAGGCAGAAGGGAGTGCAGCAGCAGCAGCAGCAGACAACAGTGAAATGATCATAATCTCCCTAATGCTTTTGCTAATGATGCCCCATTCGTCCTGTAGAACGCTGAAGGGGAAATGCCATTTTGGTGTGATAAATGATCGAAATGACACACTTAATCATTATAGGCCAGGAGACCACCTCATCGCTGGTGTCTTAGCTGCAGGCTCGGCTTTGACCTCCCTGCGTGATTTCTCCAAGTCTCCATCTGCTACTGGTTTTAAGTATGTCACCATGTGGATAAAGATTTACTACCGCTACTTTCAACTGTGATTCCATGCTCTCCCTTTTTTCTAGTTTCTTTTCCTGCTAAATTTTACCTCAATTATGTCCTCAATTGGCTTCAGGGGTACCATCATTCCTGGGTGCACAGGGAAATCTGTGCACAGCCAGAAATTTCTCATACAGCTGCGTAGCTATGAAACCCCAGGCGCTGCTTCCCCCTCTGCCTGTCGTGTAAAGGTAAAGGACCCCTGGACGGTTAAGTCCAGTCAAAGGCAACTATGGGGCTTCGGCTCTAAGGTGCTGTTGTTTTTTGCAGCTGGCTCCAATGGGATATCGGACATTGTTCCTCAGCTTTTTTTAAAAAAAGTGAATTGCGTTGAATTTACTATTCCATAATTAATTATATTGTAGATATAGCAAAAAAGAAACCAGCAGTTTTGAATAGTTGAGTGGTGTGTTTATGTATGTGCTTGTGCAGCGACTTACATCGTACACTTGTTTGACTTGCATCAGTTCATAGGCCCCTGGATTTCCTTTAAGGATAAAACATCTAGCAGGTGTCTCTCCCACAGAGCTCGCATTATAAGCAGCATGTCATGGGTAGAGGTGCTCTTTCAGATAAGCAGTTCTAAAGCCATCTAAGGCTTTGCATATCAAACCCCAAACACGGAATTGGACTTGACAATTAATTGTCAGCCAGCGCAGGCCTTTGAGGGCCAATGTTCCCTTTTCTTGGGGAGAAAAATCCTGTTGCCAACAACCATTTCCCAATGAACTGAAAACACATAAACTCAGAACTAGCCTTCCAAGAGTTGTCGCAGTAAAATCCAAATATTTCTCCTAGTTATCCATGCTCTAATGTGAAAAGATGCACAAACTTTAATACTCTTTCACTGACTGCACAATGAAAAATCTGATGACGGCTATTTTGCTGCAGCATGGACAATCTAAGGTACTGGCACATCCTGCCCTTCTTGTTTGCCATTCAAGAGATCAGTCGGAATCCAAGGCTCTTGCCCAACATGACTCTGGGCTACAACCTCTATGAGAGTTATTTTCATGCAATAATGACTTATGAAGCTGTGCTAGACCTGCTGTCGGGTGGGCAGAAGAATGTTCCAAACTACATCTGTGAAAGACAGAATAAACAGCTGGCCGTTCTAGAAGGAGGCGACTCTGCTCTTTCCAGCCTGATTTCAACCATTCTGAGCATTTATAAAATCCCACAGGTATGAATTGGGGGAAGGTGGGGGGGGGGGTTGCGGGCTGAACCTATTTCTGTACCTCAGTTTCTCTCCACAGGTTGCATCAGACTATATGCAACTATGTATCTTTTTGTCCAGCCTTTCCTATATCCATGCTCCTTTTCTAGGGGGAAAGGTGCCAGAACTCACTATGAAGGTTCTTAATGAAAGTATCACACTTTTAACATATCCTCTGATTTCCCCTCGTCTTCTCTAGATGCGAGCTGGAAGGAGGCGATCTTACAAATGAAATTTGAGTGCAACATAACACTGGAATATTGGTCAGAAAGCCGTAGTCCTGTAGTGCAGCAAGTGAAAGGAACATTAGAAAACAGGACAGAGCGCTAACATTATAATCAGGAAAACCAATTCCCATGTCTGAACGCACCCTTTGGCTACCAGGTCTAGGCTACTGATTTTTCCTTAACAGTGTTGGCAGAGCAGAAGGGAGGTGGGACTAAGCTGCCATTCTGGAGACTTGGAACTGAGCAGTCTGTTTCCCAACTCCTGAGGAGACCACCCATGTAAGACACCCCTGGCCTTTGGTGACACATTAGAGAGTAATGGCAGCAGAAAGGACTAGTGCGTGTTCCCAGGGCTATAGGTTTACCCGACAGGATTGATGCTGTAACCTCCCTAAAATTACACAAGCAACCAGGATAAATGCTCAATAAATAGAGCATCTGAAAGTCTTTTTGTAGGTAGGTGGAACAGAAAACTTTCTGGAAGCTCCATGGTTTCAGGCTGGTTTATTTTTTTAAAAAAAATAATCTTTATTATACATCAATTTACATAAAACTTAACAAATATATTACAAATGCAACACAATACATTGCATACATAATACTTCATCTTTCTTCTTCTTCTCTGGTGATCACTCGTAGCTGAGTAAGAACGTCTTCCATAAACACGGTTTATGGAAGACAGTCTTTAAACCTCTTTTGTTGACCACCAGCATTACGCTTTCCATTCTTAAGTTCAGAATAGAGTAGTTGCTTTGGAAGATCAGGCATCCGCACAACGTGGCCAGTCCAACGAAGTTGATGTTGAAGAATCATTGTTTCAACACTGGTGATCTTTGCTTCTTCCAGTACACTGATTTTAGTTCGCCTGTCTTCCCAAGTGATGTGTAGAATTTTTCGGAGACACCATTGATAGAATCTTTCGAGGAGTTGGAGATGGCATTTATAAGTGGTCCATGTTTCACAAGCATATAGTCAGGCTGGTAGTGCAATAGCCTTGTAAACAAGCATTTTGGTTTCCCTGCAAATGTCCTGGTCCTCAAACACTCTGCACCTCATTCGTGAGAAAGCCTCACTCACAGAGCTCAGGCGATGCTGGATTTTGGCATCAATGTTGGCCCTTGTGGAAAGATAACTGCCTAGGTAGGAGAAGTTTTTGACATTTTCCAACGTTACACCATTGAGTTGGATTTGTGGTGCTGCAGAAGGGTTAATTTGTACTTGTTGGTACAGCACTTTGGTTTTTTGTATGTTGAGTGATAGGCCAAGCTTTTTGTAAGCTTCTGCAAAGATATTTAGGATGGTTTGGAGGTCATCCTCTGAGCGTTCAAACACTACGTTGTCATCAGCATACTGAAGTTCTAGACCGGAAGTTGCCGTAACCTTACTCTTTCTTTCAGCCTACTCAGATTGAAGAGCTTTCCATCTGTTCAATATATGATTTCTACTCCAGTGGGGAGTTTCTCTTTAACAAAATGTAGGATCATGGCAATGAAAATAATGAATAGAGTTGGGGCAATAACATAACCCTGTTTAACACCTGATCCCACTGGGAATGGATTACTTTGAGAGCCATTGTTATCTGAGATTGTTGCTGTTATATTATCATGGAGGAGCCGAATGATGTTTACAAATTTATCTGGGCAGCCAATTTTCAGAAGGAAAGTCCACAGGGCATTACGATTTACAGTGTCCAAACCCTTAGGTCAATAAACACCATATACAGGGGCTGGTTTTGCTCTCTGCATTTTTCTTGAAGCTGTTGAGCGGTGAAAATCATGTCCACTGTCCCCCTAGAAAGTGGAAAACCATTTTGGGATTCAGGAAGGGTCACCTCAAATATTGTTAAGAGACGGTTTGCTAAGATCCTTCCAAGAATTTTGCCGGCCGCAGCTAATAGAGAGATGCCTTGATAGTTTCCACAATTAATTCTGTCACCTTTTTTAAAGAGATTGATAATTTTGGCATCCCTAAAGTCTGCTGGGATCTCTTCTTCCCAGATTTTTTCAATGAGCTTGTGAAGTTGTTTTGTAAGTTCAATTCCACCACCCACTTCGAAGATTTTGGCACGTATCCCATCAGCTCCACTGGCTTTGTTGTTTTTCATTTGGTTAATAGCTGTACACAACTCTCCCAGATTTGGAGATACTGCAAGCTCATCTCTAACTTGTTTTTGAGGAATTTGTGACAGGACCTCAGCAGCTACGGGGGAGTTGCGGTTAAGGAGATGTTAGTAATGTTCTTTCCAGCACAGTGCAATAGCTTCTTTATCTTTTAGAATTGGGATACCATCTGCTGAGCATAGGGGACATATGCCATGATTTATTGGCCCATAGATGATCTTTGTGTCTGTAAAGAAACTCTGTGCATCATGATTGTCGGCTAAGTGCTGGATCTCTTGAGCTTTTTTTATCCACCAGGTGTTTTTTAGTTCTCTGGTTCTTCTTTGAACTTCAGCCTTAGCGTTGGCATAGGATTTTTTTCTTAGTGGCACAGTTTCTATCTCTTTGCCAGATCTGAAAGGCCTTTCTTTTCTTGTCAATCATGCATTCAATCTCACTGTCATTCTCATCAAACTAGTCCTGATGTTTCTTGGTTTGGTATCCAATAGTTTGTTCACAGGCTGGAATAATGGATGTTTTTAGCTTGGTCCAGTGTTCCTTGATGTTATCAGGGAATTCTAAAAGCAGATGGTCCTTCAGAATCGTTTGGAAGCAATCCCGCTTAATGGGATCTTGAAGGGCTTGAGTGTTCATTTTGCGCCTTGGTTTCCTTCCTTGAAGCCTGTGTTGAGGTATAATCTTGATAGCCATCGTGGAGCGTATTAGTCGGTGATCTGTCCAGCAGTCGTCGGTACTCGTCATAGCTCTGGTAAGGAGCACATCACGGTGATCTTTAGCACGGACAATAACATAATCTAAGAGGTGCCAGTGGTATGACTGAGGATGCCTTCATGAAGTTTTAAATTTATCTTTCTGTCGAAAGAGTGTGTTGGTAAATAAGGGTCTACAAGTTTTCTTGATTTCTGTTGACATGATAGTGAGCAAGAATTCTTCTGGATTTTTTGCAAAAGAGAATTTAAACAACCCCATCATAAATCTTTTAACTAACTAAAAATAAATCTGGGCTCTCAACTTCCCAGACACCTAATCAATCATCATGGTGAATATGTTCCCCATTATTAATCAGTTTAGTTTAATACATATTTGCACTTGCTCCTGAAAAAGGAAAAAAACACAAATTCTTTCTTTTTCTCCTAGATCAGCTACGGTTTTGTTAGTCGAGAATTTACTGATAAAACTCTGTTCCCTTTCCTCTACCGGATGGTCCCAAAACAAGAACCTCCTCACCTGGCTATGGTCAAATTGCTCCTGCATTTCAAATGGACGTGGATCGGTCTCATTGCACCAGACAATAACAGTGGAGAAAAGTTCATGAGGACCTTCACTACTGAGGTCACAAAGAATGATATTTGTGTGGCCTTCTCAGAAAGTCTCACTACAGAAATTGTGATTTCTAATCCAAGGGACCTGGTATCATTTCTCATGCAGAGACAAGTCAATGTTGTTGTCCTCCATGCAGATGTTCGATCCATTCTCATTCTAGCGGGGTTTATGATAAACATCGAAAAGACCCTTAAAGTAACAGTGGGAAAAGTTTGGGTCACAACAGCTTTGCCGGATGTCAGTATGGGTTTGGTAGCTTACAAGGATCCCCACTCTGTCCCTGCTTCTTTGTCCTTCTTAATCCAGACAAAGAGGAGGACAAAATATAAAACATTGGATGTAAATGCTGTTTTAACCCACAAGCCTCCAGATTTAACATTTACGTGTTCTGTTTCAAAGAATTCTGCAAGAGTCCAGGAAAGATGTAGAGAGAGAGGAGAACTGGGGACCATGTCACGAGAATATACAGAGAGAATGTTGTCTCAAGACAGCTACAGTATTTACAACACTCTCCAGGCCATGGCAAGTGTCCTGAGTGCTGTATACTCCTCCAAACCAAGCCAGGCGGCCGTGGTGGGAAGCAGAAAGGTGGACCTTCAAAGAATACAACCATGGCAGGTATGATACGTTCTCTGGCACATTCTCAACTCTGAACGGTGATTCAGAAATTAAATTCTGATTTCAGGATATATTCATGGTGGGGTTGGTGAGGATGTTCTGAACCCATAAATGAGACAAACCCATTTTGTCAAGTTCCCAATGCCTCACACTTGTACGTGAACATTTAACTGGACACTGCCCAGGCTCCTGGCACCATCTCCTTTCAACCTAACAGGAGATACTTTATTACTTACTGTGACACCTTGTATTTGGGGCAAGAGTCCAGGGGGCCAGAGAACAGGAAGAGTAGGAGGTGGAGGGGCACCCAAATACCACGGGGTGGCTTACTACATTTGGAAGTGATATAATTCTCATATTTCCTTGGCAAACCTGTGTGTGATGCCTAAGACCATGAAATACTGAGCCCAAAATTGTTTGAGGATATTGCTGCCTTGGATATCCGATTAGTGATTACTTTTTAGCTGCGGGGAGGGCCAAGCAAGGGAGGAGGTGGAAAACCAAGGCTGGGGCAGCACCCAGGGCATCCCATCCCAAGCCCACTTTGCTGTGACGTGTCTGCTTTGGGCTATGGGGAAAGAGACAGGAGGAGCCACTCCAGGACAGGCTAAATTGCAGTATATTCTCCTTTAGCTTCCTGAGCGGCACAGTGAGGGAAGCACACGTTCCTTTCCAACTCTTTTTCAGACATGAAGCTGTCTACAACCATGTACTTAATCCAGCAGGACCCTTTTTTCTTTTTCTTTTTTTATTAATTTCAATGCAAAATTACCACAAAAATTACAAACATTGAATCCAAAATAATACTATACAAACAAGAAAGAAAAACAGAACACAAAAAAAGAAAACAAGAAACAAGGAAAAGCACACATCTACAAATAAAACCATATCTTCATTCTAACCTAGTCATTACATACATATTGACTTCCTTCCTTTATTCTAGGACCTCAAAAATTTTACTCTTTCTAAATTGTTGTGTCTAATGTAGATTACTTCTATCTTTATACTTTTTACACCATTTTTCTTTTTCTTTAACCCTGTAAAGCATAATTCATTACATACTGATATGCTTACTCTAGAACAATGTTTTTTCATATATTCTTTAGCACATCCCCATTCTATTAATATTTTCTGGTCCGATTGTCCCCCTATGAATGCTGTGAGTCTTGCCAGATTTATATATTCACAAAATTTAATTTGCCATTCTTTCATTGATGGACTTTTTCTCCCTTTCCAATTTTTTGCTATAAGCATCCTGGCAGCTGTCGTTGCATAAAGGAATACTTTCCTTTGACTGTCAGGAATATCATTTGTGATTATACCTAAAAGGAATGCCTCCGGTATTTTATTGAAATATATTTTAAACATCTTTCTGATTTCTTATATGAAGAAATCATTCCAAAATTGTTTAATAGGTCGGCATTCCCACCACATGTGAAACATTGTTCCTATTTCTTTCTTGCATCTCCAACAGGTATTTGATTTTAATTTGTAAATTTTAGCCAATTTTACCGGAGTTAAATACCATTGGTTCACCATTTTCACCAAATTTTCTCTGATTGTGTAACATACCATAAATTTAATATCACATTTCCATAATTTCTCCCATTGGTCCAGCTGAATTGCGTAACCTATATTGCATGCCCATTTAGTCATAACTTATTTTGCTTATTCATCCTTTAACTCCCATTCTAATAATATATTATACATTTTGGATATAGTCTTTTTTGAGTTTTGTAAGAATACTTTTTGTAATTTTGATTCTTCTTTTTCAAATCCTCTTGCTTTATCCTGATTAAATATTGTAAAGGTGAGACATAGAAGGTTGTTAGAAACGAAAAACCCCTTGGTGGGTTTAATCGTTAGAAATAATATCAGTTAAAAAGAAAAATACGATAGGAAGATTGGCGACATACCAGCAGCTCCTAAAGGAGGAACAGGGCCAATTAAAATTAAGACCATATGAAGAGGTGACCCAATACTGCACCACATGGTTACAATATCATCAAATTGCAGCAAGACCCTTTTTAATTCCCTTCTCATGTATTTTGGTGCCTGGCCTCTCACCGTCCCTTTTTCCAGTGAAAGCCGATCTGCTCTTGTTTTGATGATGATGATGATGATGCTACTCCTCCCATCTGATAACAGTATTGGAGAGCAATGCTGGAACATGTGTGTGAAAAGAGAAATCCTTTCCTGTAGGCACTCGGCACTTCTTAGCTCTCCAGCTTCCAATCTTCTTCCCCCAAGTGTCTCCACCGAAATCACTTTCCCCAAATGTGCACAACCTCCTCTTTCAAACTGCTGTTGGGAGAGGCATTCACAAACTAGATGCAGGGCTACTCTGCCCATGAAGGTGGACTGAGGCAGCCCTGGGAAGCAAGGCTTCAGGTGGGGTGGATGACACCTTCCTGTTTTGCCTCTGGTGGTAAAACGGGACAAATCACTGACTACAGGTTCCCTGGCTGAAGGGGTACAGTTACAGGCGAGTTCGTTTCTCAGCCTGCACCCCATATGCTTAAAGGACATTGAGTAAATGTGTTGTAAAGGCTGCCACTTGGTGCCCCTATTTGGATGGCTCTTCCATTCTAGAATGGGACCACACACCCTGATCCTACTACAACGTTATAACCACACTAGCTGTCATTTCTAATTTTAACATGCAATATATTAACGACTCTAGCTCTGCTGTTTCCCAAATAAGAGTCCCATCTGAGTCTATGGGACTACACCTTGGGAGACTAGAGTTCTTATTGGCCAAGGCTCATGTACGCTACTTTGTTCCTCGTTTGCTAATTGTGTGTGTGTTTTCCTGTACCATTTTAGCTGCACTCTTTCCTAAGAAACCTCCACCTTTACAACTTTTCCATGGACGGAGCTTACTGGGATGAGAATGGGGAGCTGGCAGCTGACTTTGACATTGTCAACTGGGTGGCGTTTCCCAATAAGTCCCTTGTTGGGTTGAAAGTTGGGAGTATAGAGAGATCAGCATCTCCAGAGAAAATCAAGTTTGCCATTGACAGAAATGTCATTGTGTGGCCCAGATGGTTAAAACAGGTGGGTGAAAGAATTAATCACATCTTATTCTCTTTAAGACATCAGACCAAGCCATACTATGCTATTGGCCAGGCAGCAGCAAACTGACACCTGCATAGCTTATTCTGCAGTTCTAACCTCATTGTATGATTCAGTCCCAGCTGCACTCTATGGCTCCTCCTATCCACAAAGTCCTAACATCTTCTGCTAGAATATGCCTCTTTCAAGGTGTACCGAAAACTGTCGTCCAGGATATGCCAAGGCCATTAAGGAGGGAGAACCAATCTGCTGCTATGCTTGTGTTGAATGCATGGAAGGAACAATCTCCATTCAGGAAGGTAAATGTCCCTGAAAGATATTTAGAAGAGTTGACGTTTCATAGTAGAAAATCACTTTCAAATTCCAGGCATTGGTACCTATGGAGGGGGTGTGTCTTGCCCCATTAAAGGAGCTCAATGGGATATGCTGCCCCTTAATACTTTTATTCTGACTCCAAACTATAGCCCAAAATTGCTTCAAGGCAAACCTACAACCCAAAATACAGTAATCAGATAAGAATCACAGAATAATATAGTTGCTATGTAGTAGACTATGGAATATCATGCCTATAATATTTATATTGGCAGCACTGAGGTCACTCTTGTGTTTTTCAGATGCAAAGCATTGCAACAAATGTCCAGATGATCAGAATTCCAATGTACACAGAGATCAGTGTATCCCCAAGATTATACATTTTTTGTCCTATGGAGAACCTCTGGGGATCCTCCTAGCTTCTTTTGCCCTGCTTTTGTCCCTGACTGCTGGTTTTCTTTTGGGAATCTTCATTAAATACTTTGACACCCCAATAGTCAAGGCCAACAACCGGGACCTCACCTACTTGCTCCTCGTCTCCCTCCTGCTCTCCTTCTTGTCCTCCTTCTTATTCATCGGTCGGCCCCAGAAGTGGACCTGCCTTCTCCGACAAACTGCCTTCAGCATCATCTTCTCCGTGGCCGTGTCTTCCCTGTTGGCAAAGACCATCACGGTGGTGGTGGCGTTTATGGCCACAAAGCCAGGGAGCCAGATGAGGAAATGGCTGGGCAAGAGCTTGGCCAACTGCCAGGTCTTGTCTTTCTCCAGTGTCCAAGGGGGCATCTGCATGGTCTGGCTGGGAATGTCTCCCCCCTTCCCAGACTCCGACATGCACTCCCAGCCTGGGCAGATCATTCTGCAATGTAACGAAGGCTCTGTTGCCATGTTTTCTTCTGCCCTTGGCTACATGGGCTTTCTGGCAGCCGTCTGCTTCACGGTGGCTTTCCTAGCCAGGAAGCTGCCTGGGGCCTTCAACGAAGCCCAGCTGATCACCTTCAGCATGCTGGTGTTTTGCAGTGTTTGGGTGTCCTTTGTGCCAGCCTACCTGAGCACCAAGGGGAAATATATGGTAGCCGTGCAGGTCTTCTCTATCTTGGCCTCCAGTTCGGGGTTACTGGGTTGCATCTTCATCCCCAAGTTCTACATTATCGTCCTGAGGCCAGATCTGAATAAAAAGGAACATCTAATGGCGTAACTTTAAAAAAAAATCTAGTCTTTTTTTGGCATACCACTGCAATGATAAAACCAATGAATGTGAATTGAGTGTTCCTTTCCCAATATGCCAGTCTAACATCTTTCCTCCATGTGAATCAGAAAAGAAACTGGTCTTTGGACATAATGAAAGTGGGATGGCCATAGGACCTTTTCTTTAAAGATTTGCAATCCCAATTTTTGCAATCTGAATCTAAGTAGAATCATGTTAACATTACTGGGTTTTCCGTGTTATTCCTTGAAGGAGAACTACCTGAAAATGATTTATCGATGGTATTTAACTCTGAGTAGACTTGCTAAAATGTCTAAGTCCTAATCAGAGAGGTGCTGGAGATGTAATGAGGTTAGAGTATGTTTTATCATATGTTGTAGACTTCTCAAAGGACAAAAGAGTGCTGGGAAATGTTTTATAATGAATTGGGGAAAAATGTTTAGAAGTACCTTTCCAAAAAAACCAGAATCCTTTTTGTTGGATATAATTCAGAGGAAAATTCCCAGGTGTCAACTATTGCGGTCCATGTTTTGCTACCCAAAAATGGAAAAAGAGTGAGGTCCCCACCAAAGAAGGAAGCTATCAGGTAGAACTCAGCTTCTTCAAACAGTCTTGTGGATTATTGGAAGGAAAGATATGCACATTCTCATTGGTCCCATTATAAATTAAATAGTTCTATTTCTGGGCTTCTTTGTGTTTTATTTCTGGAAGCTGGGAATGAAATCCTTTTTGTTGGGTGTAATTCAGAGGAAATTGTTTAGCTCATGTAAAGTATGCAGTGATTTATGATATGCAAAATGAACCATAGAAAAAGAAGGGAAGTCATTGATTTAAGGATGTCTAAATGAATATATTGAAATGCATATTACAAAAATTTAATAAAAATTCCATTAAAAAAACAGTATTGGGTTTTATTCAACTAATGCCCATACGGTTTTGAAGGATCTGATCTTAGGGTGGAAATGAAAACAGCACTAAGGAGATCACTCCATCAGCTCAAGTGTTTCTGCTTTCCTGATGAATGACCTATCCCAGTGGTGGCGAACCAGAAAGGGCATTCAGAGCCCTCTCTTTAGGCAAGCACGCCATCACCCCAGCAGGGCTGTAGCTTGTGCCGGGGGTGGGGGCTGAGGAGGGGAGGAGGGCTCGCACCGTCCAAAGTCTGCGGCCACAGGGCCTGGTGAGTACTGAGGGGCTGAGCAGGCATTGACTTTTGATGCACCAGGGCCTCCCACCGGTCTGTTTTTCCTACTCGGGAGTAAGCCGCCTTTAGTTCAGTAGGGATTAACTCCCATGTCAGTAAGTATATAAAGACGGCAACCTAAGAAGGGGCTGCTGGGTTTACATGTTCACTGGGCTTTCCCACGTAAGCCAACAGAAAAATTCATTCCGTGGAGACTGCGATCAAACGGCAGTAGAAGAGATGGCAAATAATAATAATCATAATAATCACAATAATAATAATATATTTATACTCCATTTATATTTATTTGTATGTGTGCATGCACATATTATTATCTCAAATTAAAAATTGGGAGAGGGTGGCTCGTAGTACAGCCCTCCAGTGTTCAGTAGTGGCAAAAATTGTGGAACCTTCTGGAAAAAAATGTTTTTCCGAGGTTTGATGGCTCATAACACCACTTTGTTTTGGAGTAATACCAGTGCTTTCTTTCTGTGGGGACACAGAGGGGGCGCATACCCCGTAACATTTTGTTAATTTAATGGGAGAAGAAATTCACTGTATTTCTTTCCCCCGATTTAACTGTATTTATTTCCCCCCAGTGGTGATCTTCCTCAGTTGAAATGAGAGTACCCCTAAACATTTTTTAAGAAAAAAAAGCACTGAGTTATAATACCATAAAATTATATATCAATGGAAAGATAATTTAATGAAGAATGTAATGCAGTAACTTTTATGAAGGATTATTTAATACAACAGCAGTCATAAAAATATACAGGTGAAAATGCCATGTTGGCACTTTGTGATAAATAAGTGGGTTTCGGGTTGCATTTTTGGCACTTAGTCTCTAAAAGGTTCCCCATCACTGGTCTATACTCTAAACAGGACCACCAAATCGATGGTAATATTCTCCAAATATGTTTTAAGATGTTGAAGGATATGAGACTGTGCTAATCAGGAGCTGGGGGGTTCGGTCTATGCCATCCTTCCATTGCCTTCTTAACTAAGAAACTAAGAAGGAAAAGTTGGCCTGCAAGCAAAGGAGCACAAACTCACACAGAAGCCCCAATACTAGGTCCAAGCGTGTTGATTACCGGTTGATAACATTGACCACTGCCTAACTGTCCAACCAGAATCTTAACCGATGATTCCTAAAAACCTCGACTCATAGGTGAATGGCAACCACAATAGGAAAAAAATTCAAGGAAAGTAATTCGAGGGTGATAGCAGCAACCTGCCAATGCTCTGCGTACCACCTTCCTCTAAAATAGACCTCAAAAGCAAGGGAACCTGCCGAGTTGGAGTGCACCTGGAGGTCATGCTGAGTGGCAAGAATATCCTATGAAAGAGAAATGCCGTTGTATTCCAAAAGGAATTTGAGCTACACCGCCAAATCTGCTTTGACTGCCTTACCCAGGCAGACCCTGTGATGAGGTGACTGCAAGTTCAATGTTAGCCGTGCAAGATGTGCACAGAAGGCTCTTCCCGGAGCTATCACCCTGCAAGAAAAGTTCAGGTGACCAAGAAGTGACTGGACTTGGCATAACGTCACCTTTTAAAGATGTAGGTGCTGCCTAATAACCTCTCGCAGGGTTGCTACTTTATCCCGCAGAAGACGGAAAGCCTGTGTCACCAAATCTAATCCAATGCCAAGATAGGTCAGTTTAATAACCGGGCCTTCAGTTATTTCCAAGGCCAGAGGGACCCCAATTCCTGTGTCATGGCGGCAAAACCATCCATGAGCTGTTGACAAGGGTGGGGAAGAAGGTGGGGCCATAAAGAGGAAATCATCGAGATAATGATACACACATAACTGGAGCCCATTCTATGGCAAATGGCCCATTCAAGGAATGCGCTGAAAGTCTCAAAGGAGCACATGTGGGACACGGGTGGCGCTGTGGGTTAAACCACAGAGCCTAGGGCTTGCCGATCAGAAGGTTGGCAGTTCGAATCCCCACGACGGTGTAAGCTCCCGTTGCTCAGTCCCAGCTCCTGCCCACCTAGCAGTTTGAAAGCACGTCAAAGTGCAAGTAGATAAATAGGTACCATTCCAGTGGGAAGGTAAACGGTGTTTCTGTGTGCTGCTCTGGTTTGCCAGAAGCAGCTTGGTCATGCTGGCCACATGACCTGGAAGCTGTATGCAGGCTCCCTTGGCCAATAATGCGAGATGAGCACTACAACCCCAGAGTCGGTCACAACTGGGCCTCATGGTCAGGGGTCCCTTTACCTTTATGTACATACATACATACATACATACATACCACACCCATCTGGCTGGGTTCCCCTAGCCACTCAGGGCGGCTCCCAACAGAATATTAAAAACACAATAAAGCATCAAACATTAAAAACTTCCCTAAACAGGACTGCCTTCAGATGTCTTCTAAAAGTCAGATAGTTGTTTATTTCCTTGACATCTAATGGGAGGGCAATCCATAGGGCAGGCGCCACTACCAAGAAGGCCCTCTGTCTGGTTCCCTGTAACCTCATTTCTCGCAGGAAGGAAACTGCCAGAAGGCCATCGGAGCTGGGCCTCAGGAACTTTTTGCATACAAAGAATGTGCCCTGAGAACTGAGCAATTGTGATTCCATTGCAATACCTACTATCCTATTATTATTATTATTATTATTATTATTATTATTATTATTATTATTATTAATAATATTATCCTATTATTTTGTACAAAAGTATCTCACATAACAGGGTTGGAAAAGACTATCTGGGATTCTAGGAAGTTCTAGGAAACTTTGGGCTGTTTTGATGTCCTACAAGACAGCTTGTTAAGTTCATAAAGTTTAGAAAGAATGAGTGCATGTTTTGTAAATCTGAATCCTTCCTAATGCAATGGAGGATCAAACATCCCTTCCAACCTCAGGGATTTGAGCTGTGAAAGTAGACAGTGCTCAAAGCCACACTGCAGAGTCTCATCAACATCTTTTCCCCAGCTATACACCTGCCGCAGAGAGAAGCAAGACTTTGCTGTGTAGTCTGCCCATGATCATTATCAAAACTATTGTAATTAAGTTTAATTTTTTCCTTCTGAGAAGCTCTGGGATGTTATCTCTGAAACTAATAACAAAGAAGTCAGAAGGAAGAACAACATGTAAAAACTTTGTATGTGGAAAGGTTGGTGCATTAATATCTCTGGGGCCACTGAGAGCCTGGGCTCAAATTCAGGGCAGGCAGGGACTAGGCGGAGGTGAGGTTTAAATATGAGCTCCTTGATTAGAATCTACAGCTGGACTCCCATCTGGATTAAAAAGGCACAGCAGCAGATCTGCAGCTGAGAGCAGTCAGGGCAGAAGGGACTGCAGCAGCAGTAGACGGCAATGAAATGATCATACTCTCCCTAATTCTTTTGCTACTGACGCCCCATTCGTCCTGTGGGACGCTGAAGGGGAATTGCCAGTTTGGTGTGCTAAATGATCGAAACGACACACTTAATAATTATAGGCCAGGAGACCACCTCATCGCTGGTGTCTTAGCTGCAGGCATTACTCATGACTACCTTCGTGATTTCTCGAAGTCTCCATCTGTTTCTGGTGTAATGTATGTCACCACGTGGAGAATGATTTACTACGGCTACTTTTAACTGTGATTCCATGCTCTCCCATTTCCCTGGTGTCTTTTCCTCATCAATTGTACCTCAAAGATGTCCTCACTTGGCTTCAGGGAACCATAATTCCTGGTGCACAGGGAAATTTAGTGCACAGCCAGACATCTCTTGTGCAGCTGCCTAGCTATGAAACACCAGGCGCTGCTCCCCCCTCTGTCTGCAGTGTAGCTGCTCACTGGACTGTGAGATATGGCTAAGGTGCTGCTGTTGTTTGCAGTTGGCTCCAACGTGAAACTGAACATTGTTCCCCAGCTTTTTAAAAGAAAGAGAATTGTGGGGGATTTACTATTCCAGAATTAATTATAGTGTAGATATAGCAAAAAGAGAGAGAAAGCACTTTGGAATAGTGGAATGATGTGTTTCTGTATGTGCTTGTGCAGTGACTTAAATTGTACAATTGTTTTACTTGCACTGGTTTACAGGCCTCTGAACCTCTGTCAAGGATGAATCATCTAGCAGTGTCTCCCCAATAGAACTTGCATTATAGGCAGCATGACATGGGGAGAGATGGCCTTTCGGCTAAGGAGGTCGAAAGCCATCTAAGGCTTTGTATATCAAACCCCAAACACAAAACAGGGATTGACAGCCAGCGCAGGTCTTTGAGGAAAAATATTCCCTTTTCTTGGGGAGAAAAATCCTGTTGCCAACACCCATTTCCAAATGAACTGAAAGCACATAAACTCCGAGCTAGCAAAATTCATATATTTCTACTTGTTATCATTGCTCTTATATGAAAAGATGCACAAACTGTAACATTTTTTGACTGACTGCAGAATGAAAAATCTGATGAGCTCTATTTTACTGCAGTCTGGAGCCTATGAGGTATTGGCACATCCTGCCCTTCTTGTTTGCCATTCAAGAGATCAGTCGGAATCCCCGGCTCCTACCCAACATCACTCTGGGCTACAATCTCTATGAGAGCTATTTCAAAGGAAGAATGGCTTATGAAGCTGTGCTAGACCTGCTGTCTGGTGGGCAGAAGAATGTTCCAAACTACATCTGTGAAAGACAGAATGCACAGCTGGCCGTTCTAGAAGGAGGTGACCCTGCTCTTTCTAATCTCATATCAACCATGCTGAGCATTTATAAAATCCCACAGGTATGAGTTGGGGAAAGGTGGGTGGATTGGGGGCTGAGCCTATATCCACATTACAATGACTGTATGTAAAGATGTATATTTTTGTCTAAGGTTTCTTAGATCCTACGTTTGTTTTCTGTTATTACTGAATTATGGGCCTGTTTTATTTCATTTTGCTTTTGCTTTTTTGCAGCTCTCTTTCATAACTCTGTTTTATTGTTTTTATGTTGTATTTCCATACACCACTTAGGGGTTAAGCTGTATCTCTGAGTCCTTTCTAATTTCTGGATCCAGCAAGGATTCGGTTGTTGGAATTGCTAGGCTAGCTTCTTGGTCTTATTCTTTGGCAATCACTCATAACCAAGTAAAATTGTGACTGTGGAGGCCAATTCTGGATCCCCACATCCTTCCACAGTGAGGACCTAGGTTTCCAGGTAGGAGCTGATCATAGTGAGGATTTTCTAATTCTAGTGTATTTTAAAATGGGGTTTTAGAGTTTTTAGGGGTTTTTGAATGTTTTATGTAGTTTTGTAGTAGTTTTATGTAGTTCTTATGTAGTTTTATGTAGTTTTGTGGTAGTTTTATGTAGTTTTTATGTAGTTTTATGTAGTTTTCAATTTCATTGTTCCGCAAGGGACAATGACAATAAAGATATTGTATCGTATCGTAAATGTGTCTTCCTCTTAGCTCGTTCCTCCCTGTGGTCCTGGGTTCACGATTCTTCAAAGTCCATGACACCTTTGGTAGAGGCAATTCTCCAACGGGAACGTTCGCAGACCAGTGTTCCCCAATTTTCTGTGCTCATACTGCATTTTTAAAGATTTGCCTTTAGAGTGTCTTTAAACCTCTTTTGTTGTCCACTGGTATTTCACTTTCCATTCTTAAGCTGAAAATAGAGTAGTTGCTTTGGAAGACGATAATAAGGCATCGAAACAACACGACCAGTCCATCAAAGTTGATGTTGAAGAATCCTTGCTTTGACACTGGTGAACTTTGCTTCTTCTTGTACACTAACATTGGTTTGCCTGTATTCCCAAGTGATGTATAAAAATTTTCAGAGACAATGTTGATGGAATCTTTTGAGGAGCTGGAGATAGCATTTATAAGTGGTCCATATTTCACAAATGGTAGTACAATAGTTTTGTAAACAAGCATTTTGGTTTCCCTGCAAATGTCCCGGTCCTCAAACACTCTGCACTTCAATCGGGAGAAAGCCGCACTTACAGAGCTCAGGTGATGCTAGATTTCGGCATCAGTGTCAGGCCTAATCAATCATAATGGTGAATATGTTCCCAGTTATAATGGTGAATATGTTCCCGTTTAGGTTAATACATATTTGCACTTGGTCCTGAATGCAATTGAAAAAACCAAACTCTTCCTTTTTCTCCTAGATCAGTTATGGTTTTGCTAGTCGTGCATCAACTGATAAATCTCAGTTCCCTTTCTCCTATCGGATGGTCCCAAAACAAGAACCTCCTCACCAAGCTGTGGTCAAATTGCTCCTGCATTTCAAATGGACGTGGATCGGTCTCACTGCACCAGACAATGACGATGGAGAAAGGTTCATGAGGACCTTCACAGCTGCGGTCACAAAGAATGATATTTGTGTGGCCTTCTCAGAAAGTATCAAAGAAACTGAGGCTTATAATTCAAAGCACCTGAATTCATTTCTCATGCAGAGACAAGTCAATGTCGTTGTCTACCATGCAGATTTTCGATCCACCATAGGTCTACTTCTGCTTATGACAACCATGGAAAAGACCCTTAAAATAACAGTGGGCAAAGTTTGGGTCACAACAGCTTTGCAGGATCTCAGTATGAGTTTGGCATCTAACATGGATCCCCAGGGTGTCCCTGCTTCTTTGTCCTTCTTAGTCCAGACAAAGAGGAGGACAAGATATGAAACATTTGATCCATATGCTCTTGAAATCCGCCAGTTTATAAAGACAGCATTTAAGTGTTCTTTTTCAAAGAATTCTGCCAGAGTCCAGAAAAGATGTAAAGAGAATGCAAAACTGGGGACCTTGTCACAAGAATTTACTGAGAGAATGCTGTCTCAAGACAGCTACAGTATTTACAACACTATCCAGGCCATGGCAAGTGTCCTGAGTGCTGTATACTCATCCAAACCAAGCCAGAGGGCCATGGTGGGAAGCAGAAAGGTGGACCTTGAAAGAATACAACCATGGCAGGTATGGTCGTTTCTCTGGCACATTCTCACCATTGAACCGTCAGTCAAAAATTAAATTCTAATTCGAGGACATATTCGGGGGGGGGCGGGTTGGTGGGGATGTTTTGAACCCACAATTGAGGCAAACCCATTTTGGTAAGTTCCCAGTGTCTCACCCTTCTAAGTGATCATCTAATTGGACGTAACCAATTTAAAATTGGGAGATGAACACTGCCCAGGCTCCTGGCACCATCTCCTTTTAACCTAAGAGGAGATACTTTATTAACTTACCGTGACACCTTGTATTTGGGGGAAGAGTCCAGGGGGTCAGAGAGCAGCAGGAGGAGGAGGTGGAGGGGCACCCAAATACCACAGGGTGGCTCGCTACATTTTGAAGTGAAATGATTCTCATATTCCCTTGGCACACCTGTGTGTGTCTCCTAAGACCTCAAAATCCTGAGTGCCCTGATTTGGATCGTTCTTCCATTCTGGAATGGGACGACACACCCTGATCCTAGTAGAACATCGTAGCCACACGGGCTGCCATTCCTGATTCAGTCTCAGCCTCAGTCTCAGTCAGTTTTATGGCACATAGCCAAAGGCTGCCGCAATGTACACAGAATTTGTAATGGGTATGAGTTACTCGTGCGTAAACTGGTGCCTTTCTCGGCTAATTTGCCTTGTTAAACCTTTCTGACTGCACAGCCCTTTCTCATGGTGGCTGCCTCAGTCGCTGGCAGAATCCGTCAGTGGGCATTTCTTGAACCTCTTCCAACATAAAAGTTGTTTGACACCCAGTCTCCTCCTCCTCTCACTGCGCAGGAGTCTTCTGCGCAGGGAAGGCGTGGGTAGCGGAGGACCTGGGCTCTCCTCACTGAGGTCCAGTGAAGAGTCCTGGAGCCCTCTCTCCAATTCCCCCATCTGCCTCCCTTTATCCCTGGTGTTGCGCTGATTAGCTTCCCCCTCTACTGAGCTGTTTCTCCCCCTGCTGCTGGGTCCTTCGCCAGCATCATCTGGGAGCCTCCCCTTCGCCTCTCGCTCCGATGTCAGTTCCCTGACAGAATTATTTGACAATTAAAAGAAAATATACTGAATTGGTAAAAAAAAAGACTTAAAGCATTTATATTATTAAAACATTACGTACTCTAAACAAAGCTATAAAAGTACCCCAATGTACAAATAAAAACATTAAACAATAAAATTCATAAGCTAAACTCATCACATGGTCACTAATGTTAAAAACAATATCAATTAATACAGTGTGCAATTTATACTCAGAGTTTGGTGGCAAAGATAGAGCATAGCCTGAGGTAGATAGATAGGATCAAATAAATTCATCTCCTTTACAGTTAATGGCTACCTTGGCTATATAATTTGCTCTAATTTTCCTAGCAGCAGTTGCAAAAAGTGCTACCCGCCAGGTCACATACTTATCTGTGTCTGCAAGGATATATAACATCATATCAAGGGGGTTCTGGCCAGGGGACCCTGTCATTATAGGTACCAAAAATCTTTTTCTTGCATCATTATATAACGGACAGTGCAAGATATAATGCATAAGGTCCTCTACTTCAGAACATCCCCTAATGCAAAACGTTCATTTTTTGGTATGCCTCTATGTCTCCCATCTCTATAAGCAGAGCTTATTGTATTTAGTCGTAGCTCTGTAAAAGCTTTTCGAAGCTGTGCAAAAGTCAATTCATTAAAATAAGATATGTGTTCATTGACCTCTCTAAGTTTAAAATACAATGGGGCACATGTAGATGTGCACATAGAGTTTAGATCGTTTTTAGTTGCCACTGCGCTTATGGTTCGTTTAAAAATATTTTTCTGTGAATATAAGGGGAGTTCTTTAATCTCAGTCACTGAGAGGTCATATTTGCCCATCAGTTGCGATTAGCCTCTTAATCTGATTCTAATTTTAACATGCAATATATTAACATCTCTAGCTCTGCTATTTCCAAATCAAAGTCCCATCTGAGTCTCTGGGACTGCACCTTGGGAGATGAGAGTTCTTAGTGGGCAAGACTCATGTACGCTACTTTGTTCCTCGTTTGCTAATTGTGGGTGTGTTTTTCTTGACCCTTTTTAGCTGCACTCTTTCCTAAGAAACCTCCACATTTACAACTTTTCCATGGATGGAGCTTATTGGGATGAGAATGGGGAGCTGGCAGCTGACTTTGACATTGTCAACTGGGTGGCGTTTCCCAATAATTCCCTTGTTGGGTTGAAAGTTGGGAGTGTAGAGAGATCAGCATCTGAAGAGAAAATCAAGTTTGCCATTGACAGAAATGTCATTGTGTGGCCCAGATGGTTCAAACAGGTGGGTCAAATAATTAATCACATCTTATTCTTACACCTGCATATCTTATGCTGCAGTCCAAACCCCATTGTATGATTCTATGATGCAATCCTAGCTGCACTCTATGGCTCCTCCTATCCACAATGTCCTAACATCTTCTGCTTGATGCTTTTTCTCATTTTGGCTAGAATGTGCCTCTTTCAAGGTGTACTGAAAACTGTCATCCAGGATATGCCAAGGCCATTAAGGAGGGAGAACCAATTTGCTGCTATGCTTGTGTTGAATGCATGGAAGGAACAATCTCCATTCAGGAAGGTAAATGTTCCTGAAAGGATATTTAAGAAGTTGCCTTTTCATAGTAGAAAATCACCTTCAATTCCAGGTATTGATACCTATCTAGGGAGGTCTTGCCCCATTAAAGGAGCTCAATGGGATATGCTGGCCCATAATACTTTTATTCTGACCCCCAACTATAGCCCATGATTGCTTCAAGGCAAACCCACAACGCAAAATAAAGTAATCAGATAAGAATCACAAAATAATATACAGTCATACCTCGGGATAAATACACTTCAGGTTGAGCGCTTTCGGGTTGTGCTCAGCGGCAACCCGGAAGTAATGGAGCGCGTTACTACTGGGTTTCGCTGCTCGTGCAGGCGCAGACAGTCAAAATGACGTCACGCGCATGTGTGGAAGCAGCAAAACACGAACTGCTGTGTTGTCTTATGTTCTGTTCGGGATGCGAAAGGGGCTCCGGAACAAATCCCGTTCGCATCCCGAGGTACCACTGTAGTTGGTAAATAGTAGACTATGGAATGTCATGGCTATAATATTTATATTGACAACACTGAAGTCACTCTTGTGTTTTTCAGATGCAAAGCATTGCAACAAATGTCCAGATGATCAGAATTCCAATCTACACAGAGATCAGTGTATCCCCAAGATTATACATTTCTTGTCCTATGAAGAACCTCTGGGGATCCTCCTAGCTTCTTTTGCCCTGCTTTTGTCCCTCACTGCTGGTTTTCTTTTGGGAATCTTCATTAAATACTTTGACACCCCAATAGTCAAGGCCAACAACCGGGACCTCACCTACTTGCTCCTCGTCTCCCTCCTGCTCTCCTTCTTGTCCTCCTTCTTATTCATCGGTCGGCCCCAGAGGTGGACCTGCCTTCTCCGACAAACTGCCTTCAGCATCATCTTCTCCGTGGCCGTGTCTTCCTTGTTGGCAAAGACTATCACAGTGGTGGTGGCGTTTATGGCCACAAAGCCAGGGAGCCAGATGAGGAAATGGCTGGGCAAGAGCTTGGCCAACTGCCTGGTCTTGTCTTTCTCCAGTGTCCAAGGGGGCATCTGCATGGTCTGGCTGGGAATGTCTCCCCCCTTCCCAGACTCCGACATGCACTCCCAGCCTGGGCAGATCATTCTGCAATGTAACGAAGGCTCTGTTGCCATGTTTTCTTCTGCCCTTGGCTACATGGGCTTTCTGGCAGCCGTCTGCTTCACGGTGGCTTTCCTAGCCAGGAAGCTGCCTGGGGCCTTCAACGAAGCCCAGCTGATCACCTTCAGCATGCTGGTGTTTTGCAGTGTTTGGGTGTCCTTTGTGCCAGCCTACCTGAGCACCAAGGGGAAATATATGGTAGCCGTGCAGGTCTTCTCTATCTTGGCCTCCAGTTCGGGGTTACTGGGTTGCATCTTTATCCCCAAGTCCTACATTATTGTCCTGAGGCCAGATCTGAATAAAAAGGAGCATCTGATGGTTTAACATTAAAAAATCTAGTCTTTTTTGGCATAGCACTGCAATAATAAAACCAATGAATGTGAATTGATTGTTCATTTCCCGATATGCCAATCTAATATTCTGTGTCCAGGGTGACTGTCTACCAACTCCATCTGGTACACTGGCTGACACCCAACCTGCCTGCGCACTGTCTCACCAAAGTGGTACATGCGTTGGTTATCTCCTGTAGGGCCTTGAAAATGACTCGGAAACTACAACTAATCCAGAATGCGGCAGCTAGACTGATGACTATGAGTGGCTGCCAAGAGCATATTACTGACACACAGTGTAAATTAAAAAAATTTCACTGAGTTAAAATAAACTTGTTTTCAAATAACAGCATAATGAACAGAAGATTCAATTATCTTCAGAGCAGACACAGAGTTAATGAGTCACACAGAGTCTCCCTTGAGCACAGGCTTCACAGAACACACACACTGACTGACTCACAGACACTGAGTCTGCCTGCAAGCAGATACAATGCTTATACAGTACAGAGAGTAAGTCATCCTCAAGATGAGTCACCGTGGTTCAGCATTCTAAATGATTCTGCAGCTTTTCAGCATTTCACAACATTTCTTGACTCCTTTACTGTTTCTGCTCTCAAATACCTTTGTCACATGACCATTACACCAGTTCCAAAAGACCTACATTGGCTTCCAATACATTTCCGTGTACAATTCAAAGCATTGGTGCTGACCTTTAACGCCTTAAATGGCCTTGGCCCACACTGCAAGAAGTGTGGAACGCTCTCCTGTCAGATGCTAACGAGATGAGTATTTATATAACATTGAGGGAACATCTGAAGGCAGCCCTGTATAGGGAAGCTTTTTATGGCCCTTCCATTGCAATGCCAAGTATTATTTCCTTTTCTACAAAATCATTTAATGTGTAGCAAAATTAACATTTGAGGCTGAAGGAAATCTCCATGTGGCGGTGAGATAACTAAAGGTGTTTATTGCTAGCAATAAAGGCTCAGTAGGATCACTCTCTGGGATGCGGGTGGGACTGTGGGTTAAACCACTGAGCCTAGGACTTGCCGATCAGAAGGTCGGCGGTTCGAATCCCCGCGACGGGGTGAGCTCCCGTTGCTCGGTCCCTGCTCCTCCCAACCTAGTAGTTCGAAAGCACATCAAAGTGCAAGTAGATAAATAGGTACTGCTCTGGTGGGAAGGTAAACGGCGTTTCCGTGCGCTGCTCTGGTTCGCCAGAAGTGGCTTAGTCATGCTGGCCACATGACCCGGAAGCTGTACGCCGGCTCCCTAGGCCAATAAAGCGAGATGAGCACCACAACCCCAGAGTCGGTCACGACTGGACCTTCCGTATTGGCTGCCCGTTCTGCTGGAAGGGTGAGCTCTTTCGCTGGAAAGAGCACCGGTGCTTTGAAGGTTGGGGAAACTGCTAGAGCAACGCAGTACCCCTTAAAAACCTCGGATTGAGCATTCCGAGGACTTGGTATTCCTGCGGTGCCTGGAACGACTCCCTCACCCCCCGGTAAGCTCTTGATAAGGGCTCCGAGAGCAGGTGGGGTTGGAGACGGAGGCACTTGGGAACAGACTGGCTTCCTTCATTGCATGAAGTTCCGAGTCCGGCGATCGTGAGCGGCCAATTTCTCCAAGCAACTATGATTGGAAAAGAGTGAGTAATAAATTAAAAATTTGGAAATTCATTTGGAACAGACAGGGGCTCAAAAAAACAATGGAGGTCAGTCCCTTCCTCTGATTAAGAGACAAAACAGCTACATTAGCCGAAGCCGTGATCTAAAATTTATGACTTTCTAAAGACTTTCAAGTTAACCTTTGTATTCCTCCTGCTAGCAGGGGGGAGATACTTTTGAGAGTGTTTTAATCCTTGCAGACAGTTTGGATTTACGAGGTATTTTCTTTGTGGAAGTGGACTTCTCAGTCAGGAAGACTAGACTCCATTGTGACGTCGTAAAGAAAAGGACACTTTCAACTTTTGTTTTCCTACTTGGGGGGGAAAAAGTAACTGCAGCTGCCCGAACTCAAAGGTTTTTCTTCTCCCTTTCTCTTTTAAACAGTACCTCTACCCCCAAATATAAATTGTAAATTGTGACTGTGTTATTAACTTTTGGGGAATTAAGAAAGGATTACAAGTTACAGAGACTGTTGACTGGTATATTAAGACTGGTGGTGAGGCTTGAGAAGAGAAACTGTCTGTCTCCTTATCTTCCCTTTGTGTTTGAGACTGACCTTGAACAAAAGAACTGCAAGTTATGGATGGGGGAGAGAAAGGAGAGAAAGGAGAGAGAACAGAGAAAACAAGAACCAAAGCAAGGAGGGATTCTAAGTCACCGTCTTTTGAGGACTCTGTGTTGCAATTGCTTCAGGAAATTAAAACAGAAGTAAGAGGAAATCAAAAGTCTATACAGGAATTAAAAGTGACTTTGCTCAATTAAGACAAGATTTGACGCAAGTTAATTCAGATGTATCAGCACATGAGTCAAGACTGGCGCATTTGGAAACTGTGAGAATTCCTTACTTAGAGGAAAATCAGCGACAATCTCAAATTTCAATTGCGTCTCTGCAGCTAAAACAGAAGGAATGTAATCTGAGATTGAGGGGCGTACCCCAGAAAGAGCGGGATAATTTGAAGGATTGGTTAATTGAGGAATTTGCAGCGTACTGGGGCCTCTCAAAAGAAGAATTAAATTCCTGGATAGACAAGGCCTACAGATTTGGACCTTAAAAAGATACTAAGATCACACATGGTATGGTGATTTTTAAAACTAAAGAGCAGAGAGACATTATTTTAGGCCACCATTATAAAAAAAGTTTAAAGATAGATGAGAAGGGAATAATTCTGTTTAAAGATATCCTGACATACTTTTTGGCCCTGAGAAATAATTATACGGATTTGGCCAGTGCCCTAAGAAGAAAGAACATTTTCTTCAGGTGGGAGTTCCCGGAAGGACTATCTTTTAAATTTCAAGGAAGAAAACAAAGAATAACAACTGTCAGAGAGAAAGAAAGATTTTTGGAGAAAAACGCAAAAGAGCTCGGACTGGAAAGCTCTCCTTCATCAGGGGCAGGGGCAGTGGGCCCCTAATAAATCAGGATGTCACTGAAAATCTACTCCTGGAATGTGAATGGTCTAAATTCACGTTTTAAGAGGAACCAAGTTTATCACGTACTGGCAAGACAGAATTTGGATATAATTTGTTTACAAGAAACACATGTTATAAGACTTCATAGAAAAATTCTTCAAAATAAGAAACTTGGGCAGGAATTTATTTCATCCGACAAAGTGAAAAAAAGAGGCATGGTTTTTTATGTTAAAGAAAAATGGAACCCCAAATTGTTGTTTAAAGATGAGGAAGGGAGGTACATCGCAATTGAAATTACGGCACAAGGCGATAAATTTCTCTTGCTGGGAATTTATGCACCAAATGATGGCAAAGTGGAATTCTTTAAGAATCTGGACTTAAAACTCATGGATTATATGGATTACAAATTGATTTTAATGGGAGACCTGAATGGAGTAGCATCAACATTAATGGATAAAACACAGGGACAGAAAAATCCAAGTTCTGGCAGACTACCAAAGATTTTCTTTGACATGACTGATAAATACGATTTATCAGACATATGGAGACTACGAAACCCAATGGAGAGAGATTTCACTTTTTTCTCAAATTCAAATCAATCTTTCTCGCGAATCAACTACATATGGGTATCCAGAGATTTGGTTCCTAAGGTTACTAAAACAGAAATTTGCCCTAAGACTTGCTCAGATCATAATGCAGTGGTTTTGGAGATGAAATTATACCTGCAGGGTTCCTTTAGATGGAGGATGAATGATGAGTTGTTGAGGAATGAACAGATGATTAGTAAGGCCCAAAAGACTCTAAAAGACTATTTTGAACTAAATATGAACACAGAGGTTGAAACAAGAGTCATTTGGGATGCAAGTAAGGCAGTAATGAGAGGTTTCCTCATACAACAGAACTCAATAAGGAAAAAGATACAGAATGAGAAAAAAGAGAAAATTCAGACTCAAATAAAAGACAGAGAGAAAAGTTTAAGATTAATGCCAAAGAGTCAACAGATTCCAAAAGAAATTAAAGCATTGCAGATTCAATTTTCTCAAATTATTAACCAGGAAATAGAATGGAAAATTAAAATAATGAAACAGAGAAATTTTGAATCTGCAAATAAATGTGGGAAATTGTTGGCTTGGCAATTAAAAAAGAGACAGAAGCAAAGTACTATTACAAACATTGTATCTGATGGAAAATCTATGGAAAACCCTGCAGATATAAGAAAATGTTTTCAGAAATACTTTAAACAGCTGTATAAAAAAGGTAAAGAAGATAAGGATAAAATTGAGCAATTTCTTGGGGCGAATGAAATGCAGAAAATTCCCGAGGATAAAAGCTTCCTACTAAATGGCATGATTACGAGATAGGAGGTTGAGATGGCAATAAATAAGATGCAGTTAGGCAAAGCCCCGGGACCAGATGGTCTTTCTGCAAAATATTATAAAGTATTGAAAGATTGGCTAATTCAACCGTTGGCAGATGTGTGTAATAAGATTCTAAGAGGGGACAAAGCTCCCGAAACCTGGAAAGATGCATTTATCACTCTGATTCCAAAAACAGATCAAGATAGATCCGATGTTAAAAATTATAAACCAATCTCATTACTTAATGTGGACTATAAAATCTTCGCAAACATTTTGGCCAATAGATTAAAAAAGGTTCTATCAAATTATATACATAAGGACCGGGCCGGATTTCTGCCTGGGAGACATATGAAAGATAACATAAGAAATATAATTGATATAATAGAAAGGTTGGAAGTGAAAAGAAATTGTAAAGCAATGTTAATGTTTATTGATGCTGAAAAGGCCTTTGATAATGTTTCTTGGTTATTTATGATGAAAAATCTAGAAAGAATTGAGGTTGGCCAGGAATTTTTAAATGGTATTAATGCCATCTATTTTGAACAAAAAGCAAAAATCATAGTTAATAATGTGGTCTCAGAGGAAATCAGAATTGAGAAAGGAACCAGGCAAGGGTGCCCGCTTTCCCCTCTGCTATTTATTTCTGTTCTGGAGGTTTTGTTAAACATGTTGAGGAAAGAGGAGGAGGTTAAAGGCATTGTAGTAGGATCCAAGCAATATAAATTAAAAGCTTTTGCTGATGATTTGGTTTTAACTTTACAAGATCCAGAAACCAGTGCAGTGAAAGCACTGGAGCTGATTCAAGAGTTTGGGCAGGCAGCAGGATTTAAATTAAACAAGAGCAAAACCAAAGTTTTAGAAAAAAGCTTAGATAATGAGGAAAGAAAAAACCTTTTTGAAAAGACAGGCCTTGTTTCGGTGAAAAAAGTTAAGTATTTGGGTGTGAATTTATCGGTAAAGAACTTGAATCTTTACAAAGATAACTATGAAAAATTATGGAATGAAATCAAGAGAGATCTTGAGGTATGGTCAAATCTAAAACTCTCATTGATGGGCCGAATATCGGTGGTTAAGATTGCCGAAGTATTGCCGAAGGCGTTGTTCTTATTTCAAGTTTTACCAATCATTGATAATGTCAAATGTTTTAAAGAATGGCAGAAGGTATTGTCTAAATTTATCTGGCAGGGGGAAAAACCTAGAATTAAATATAAATTACTTACAGATATAAAAAAAGAGGGGGCTTTTCCCTGCCAGATTTGAAGATATACTTTGAAGCTGCTGCATTCTGCTGGATCAAGGATTGGATTCAATTAGAGAATGATGATGTGCTAGACTTGGAGGGACTGGATAATCTATTTGGATGGCATGCATATCTATGGTATAACAAGGTAAAGGCCCACAGGGGTTTTAAGAACCATGTAATTAGAAAGGCATTATACAATGTAAAGACTTACTTGAAAACAAAACCCCAAGGTGGTTATCACCAGTGGAGGTGAAGGCTCAGAAAAAACTTAATATGGAGGTCAAATGGCCAAAATATTGGGAAATTTTGGAACAAGAAGGAAATTGCAGAGTTTTGAGAAATTAAAAGATAAAGTGCGAGACTGGCTTCATTACTATCAGATAATGGAGGCATATAACCTGGATAAGAAAATTGGCTTCCAGGTGGAAAAATCAAAATTAGAAACAGAACTATTAGAACCTAAAACTAAGACTTTGTCAAAGATGTATAACTTGCTGTTGAAATGGAATACTCAGGATGAAACGGTGAAATCTGCTATGATTAAATGGGCACAAGATGTTGGATATAACATTATGTTTGCTGACTGGGAACAGTTGTGGACCACAGGTATGAAATTTACGGCATGTAATGCCCTAACAGAGAATATTATGAAAATGATATACAGGTGGTACATGACACCAGTCAAGCTTGCAAAAATCTATCATTTGTCCGATAATAAATGTTGGAAATGTAAAGAAACTGATGGTACATTCTTTCACCTTTGGTGGACGTGCCCAAGGATTAAGGCTTTCTGGGAGATGATTTATAATGAAATGAAAAAGGTATTTAAATATACCTTCCTGAAGAAACCAGAGGCCTTTCTCCTGTGCATGGTCAGCCAATTGGTGCCAAAGAAGGATAGAACTTTCTTTATGTATGCCACAACAGCAGCAAGAATACTCATCGCAAAGTACTGGAAGACACAAGATCTACCCACCCTGGAAGAATTGCAGATGAAGGTGATGGACTATATGGAACTGGCAGAAATGACTGGCAGAATCCGAGACCAGGGAGAAGAGTCGGTGGAAGAAGATTGGGAAAAGTTTAAAGATTATTTACAGAAACACTGTAAAATTAATGAATGTTAGAATGATGTTGGATAGAAACTAAGTGGTCTTTTGCTGTAATGCTATAAGGGAATATGAGAAAATGGTTATTAATAGGTAAAAAATAATAATGTTATAATATTTAAAAATTGAAGATTAAGATGAATGAAGAGGGGAGGGATTTGCTGAATTAACAATTGGAACTGGAATACAGAAAAGGAAGGCGTGAGGAGGTCCGGGAAATAAGCAAATGAAAAATATGTGATGGAAAGATTGAACTGTTTTTTAACTATTTTTATTTTGTATTTTTCTTTTTTCTTTTTTCTTTTTCTTTTGTAATTTTTTGAAAATCTTAATAAATATCTTATAAAACAAACAAACAAACAAACATCCCTTCCAACCTCAGGGAAGTGAGCTGTGAAAGTAGACAGTGCTCAAAGCCACACTGCGGAGTCTCATAAACATCTTTTCCCCAGCTATACACCTGCCGCAGAGAGAAGCAAGACTTTGCTGTGTAGTCGGCCCATGATCATTATCAAAACTATTGTAATTAAGTTTAATTTTTTCCTTCTGAGAAGCTCTGGGATGTTATCTCTGAAACTAATAACAAAGAAGTCAGAAGGAAGAACAACATGTAAAAACTTTGTATGTGAAAAGGTGGGTGCATTAATATCTCTGGGGCCACTGAGAGCCTGGGCTCAAATTCAGGGCAGGCAGGGACTAGGCGGAGGTGAGGTTTAAATATGAGCTCCTTGATTAGAATCCACAGCTGGACTCCCATCTGGAACCAAAAGGCACTGCAGCAGATCTGCAGCTGAGAGCAGTCAGAGCAGAAAGGACTGCAGCAGCAGCAGACGGCAATGAAATGATCATACTCTCCCTAATTCTTTTGCTAATGACGCCCAATTCGTCCTGTGGGACGCTGAAGGGGAAATGCCAGTTTGGTGTGCTAAATGATCGAAACGACACACTTAATAATTATAGGCCAGGAGACCACCTCATCGCTGGTGTCTTAGCTGCAGGCATTACTCATGACTACCTGCGTGATTTCTCCAAGTCTCCATCTGTTTCTGGTGTAATGTATGTCACCATGTGGAGAATGATTTACTACTGCTACTTTTAACTGTGATTCCATGCTCTCCCATTTCCCTGGTGTCTTTTCCTCATCAATTGTACCTCAAAGATGTCCTCACTTGGCTTCAGGGAACCACAATTCCTGGTGCACAGGGAAATTTAGTGCACAGCCAGACATCTCTTGTGCAGCTGCCTAGCTATGAAACACCAGGCGCTGCTCCCCCCTCTGTCTGCAGTGTAGCTGCCCACTGGGCTATGAGATATGGCTAAGGTGCTGCTGTTGTTTGCAGTTGGCTCCAACGTGAAACTGAACATTGTTCCCCAGCTTTTTAAAAGAAAGGGAATTGTGGGGGATTTACTATTCCAGAATTAATTATAGTGTAGATATAGCAAAAAGAGAGAGAAAGCACTTTGGAATAGTGGAATGGTGTGTTTCTGTATGTGCTTGTGCAGTGACTTACATTGTACACTTGTTTTACTTGCACTGGTTTACAGGCCTCTGAACTTCTGTTAAGGATGAAACATCTAGCAGTGTCTCCCCAGTAGAACTCGCATTATAGGCAGCATGACATGGGGAGAGATGGTCTTTCGGCTAAGGAGGTCGAAAGCCATCTAAGGCTTTGTATATCAAACCCCAAATCGGGCTTGACAGCCAGTGCAGGTCTTGGAGGGCAGATGTTCCCTTTTCTTGGGGAGAAAAATCCTGCTGCCAACACCCATTTCCAAATGAACTGAAAGCACATAAACTCTGAGTTAGCAAAATTCATATATTTCTACTCGTTATCATTGCTCTTATATGAAAAGATGTACAAACTTTCACATTCTTTCACTGACTGCAGAATGAAAAATCTGATGACCTCTATTTTACTGCAGTCTGGAACCTTTGAGGTATTGGCACATCCTGCCCTTCTTGTTTGCCATTCAAGAGATCAGTCGGAATCCCAGGCTCCTACCCAACATCACTCTGGGCTACAATCTCTATGAGAGCTATTTCAAAGGAAGAATGGCTTATGAAGCTGTGCTAGACCTGCTGTCTGGTGGGCAGAAGAATGTTCCAAACTACATCTGTGAAAGACAGAATGCACAGCTGGCCGTTCTAGAAGGAGGTGACCCTGCTCTTTCCAATCTCATATCAACCATTCTGAGCATTTATAAAATCCCACAGGTATGAGTTGGGGAAAGGTGGGTGGGTTGGGGGCTGAGCCTATATCCACATTACAATGACGGTATGTAAAGACGTATCTTTTTGTCTAAGGTTTCTTAGATCCTACGTTTGTTTTCTGTTATTACTGAATTATGGGCCTGTTTTATTTCGTTTTGCTTTTGCTTTTTTGCAGCTCTCTTTCATAACTCTGTTTTATTGTTATTATGTTGTATTTCCATACACCACTTAGGGGTTAAGCTGTATCTCTGAGTCCTTTCTAATTTTTGGATCCAGCAAGGATTTGGTTGTGGGAATTGCTAGGCTAGCTTCTTGGTCTTATTCTTTGGCAATCACTCATAACCAAGTAAGATTGTGACTGTGGAGGCCAATTCTGGATCCCCACATCCTTCCACAGTGGGGACCTAGGTTTCCAGGTAGGAGCTGATCATAGTGAGGATTTTCTAATTCTAGTGTATTTTAAAATGGGGTTTTAGAGTTTTTAGGGGTTTTTGAATGTTTTATGTAGTTTTGTAGTAGTTTTATGTAGTTCTTATGTAGTTTTATGTAGTTTTTATGTAGTTTTATGTAGTTTTCAATTTCATTGTTCCGCAAGGGACAATGACAATAAAGATATTGTATCGTATCGTAAATGTGTCTTCCTCTTAGCTCGTTCCTCCCTGTGGTCCTGGGTTCACAATTCTTCAAAGTCCATGACACCTTTGGTAGAGGCAATTCTCCAATGGGAACGTTCGCAGGCCAGTGTTCCCCAATTTTTTGTGCTCATACTGCATTTTTAAAGATTTGCCTTTAGAGTGTGTTTAAACCTCTTTTGTTGTCCGCTGGTATTTCGCTTTCCATTCTGAAATTGAAAATAGAGTAGTTGCTTTGGAAGACGATGATAAGGCTTATATTGAAGAATCCTTGCTTTGACACTGGTGAACTTTGCTTCTTCTTGTACACTAACATTGGTTTGCCTATCTTCCCAAGTGATGTATAAACATTTTCAGAGACATCGTTGATGGAATCTATCGAGGAGCTGGAGATAGCGTTTATAAGTGGTCCATATTTCACAAATGTACAGTAAAGTTGGTAGTACAATAGCTTTGTAAACAAGCATTTTGGTTTCCCTGCAAATGTCCTGGTCCTCAAACACTCTGCACTTCAATCGGGAGAAAGCCGCACTTACAGAGCTCAGGTGATGCTAGATTTCGGCATCAGTGTCAGGCCTAATCAATCATAATGGTGAATATGTTCCCAGTTATTCGTTTAGGTTAATACATATTTGCACTTGGTCCTGAATACAATTGAAAAAATCAAACTCTTTCTTTCTTTTCCTAGGTCAGCTACGGTTTTGATAGTTGTGAATTTACTGATAAAACTCGGTTCCCTTTCCTCTACCGGATGGTCCCAAAACAGGAACCTCCTCACCTGGCTATGGTCAAATTGCTCCTGCATTTCAAATGGACGTGGATCGGTCTCATTGCACCAGACAATGACGATGGAGAAAGGTTCATGAGGACCTTCACAGCTGTGGTCACAAAGAATGATATTTGTGTGGCCTTCTCAGAAAGTATCAAAGAAACTGTGGCTTATAATTCAAAGCACCTGAATTCATTTCTCATGCAGAGACAAGTCAATGTCATTGTCTACCATGCAGAAGTTCGATCCACTATAGGTCTATTTGGGCTTATGACAACCATGGAAAAGACCCTTAAAATAACAGTGGGCAAAGTCTGGGTCACAACAGCTTTGCAGGATCTCAGTATGAGTTTGGCATCTAACAAAGATCCCCAGGGTGTCCCTGCTTCTTTGTCCTTCTTAGTCCAGACAAAGAGGAGGACAAGATATGAAACATTTGATCCATATGCTCCTGAAATCATCCAGTTTATAAAGACAGCATTTAAGTGTTCTTTTTCAAAGAATTCTGCCAGAGTCCAGAAAAGATGTAGAGAGAATGCAAAACTGGGGACCTTGTCACAAGAATTTACTGAGAGAATGCTGTCTCAAGACAGCTACAGTATTTACAACACTCTCCAGGCCATGGCAAGTGTCCTGAGTGCTGTATACTCATCCAAACCAAGCCAGAGGGCCATGGTGGGAAGCGGCAAGATGGACCTTCAAAGACTACAGCCGTGGCAGGTATGGTCGTTTCTCTGGCACATTCTCACCATTGAACCGTCAGTCAAAAATTAAATTCTAATTTGAGGACGTATTCAGGGGGGGGGGTTGGTGGGGATGTTTTGAACCCACAATTGAGGCAAACCCATTTTGGTAAGTTCCCAGTGTCTCACCCTTGTAAGTGGTCATCTAATTGGACGTAACCAATTTAAAATTGGGAGATGGACTTCCGGGGTCGCGCCATCGGTAATGGCGGATTCCCTCTGACTCGGAGGGAACCAGCTCTACGGAAATCGGGTCTGTACCGCTACGGCGCAGCGGGGACCCTTCAAAAATCACAGGTGGGAGAAGCCTGTGACCGTGGGACTCGGCGGGCACCGTTTGCGCCCCCCCCATTGGCAAAGGAGCCCGGCAACGGGCTCCGGAGCGGAGCGGGGAAGTGGCGCGGTGCTGTGAGTCGTCTGCTTCTTCCATGGAGCGAAGCCGCATAGCCGTTGCCGGAGAGCGCTGCCTTTTTCTTGGGACAATTTGGCATCCAAAATAATCACCCGTGAGTACTTAAACATTGAACAATTGAACTTCAAATAAGAACTGGCGATTAGTAAGGAATTGGATTCGAAAATTTATCTTAATTTGGTACTGAAACAGGAAGGTCTAACCAGGAAGTCAGCCTTCCGTTTTCTTGTAATCAGAAGAAAGCAAAGATAACGTACACTAGAGCTTAAATATCACTTTTAAAGGACCGGTTTTCACCATTTAAGATCGTTGAATCCCCCTTTGGTAGCAGGAACAAGAAGGGGGATCTTTTTTGGACTATTTAAACCTGCAGAAGTGAGTTTAAAGTAAAGTAATTTTCCACCGTCCTGACCCTGGAGCAGGGTGTCAGAACTGACGTTTTGAAGCTCATTGACCAGAGACAAATGTTTTTGACAGATAGCTAAAAGAAGAGTAACATTGTGATTCCATTGTTGCCTTTCACATTTTAAAGGAACAAATTCTGACAAAATATCCTAAAAAAAGAAACTGTGTTGCTATTGTTCTTAAAAGAAAGAATAATCAGAAGTTTTCCCCCTAGTGGGACCCGGTGAAACTGTAACCAACTCTAGAAAGCTTGCAGCTGTCAAGATTACAATTGTGGGAAAGGATTTGTGACCTTGGACAACGTTTTCAGAAGCACTGTTGGGTGCTTTCTCTAAAATAAATGCCCTATTGGACCAGTTAAGTCAGAAGATGGATTTGATGACAAATGCGGCCAGAACATTTGAACAGATAGTGGGAAACTATATGGAGCCCACTCAGGAACTTAAACAGGAGTGTGTCCTGACAGAACAGATGAGAGAAGAGGATGTTGCAGAATCTTGGGCACCAGAGATGGAGGGACTTTTGGCCCAGCAGGAAAATGAGCCTTTGGATTTGACAAATGAACTTGGGAAAAACCAGATTTGGAAAGATAAAGTTTGGATTGATTTGGAAATGGGGGGTTGGACGGACCCCCCTAGGCAGGGATGTTTGGACTTTCTAAGTCTGGCAATGGGCCGTCAGAGGTTTGGAGATGTTGGGGCTCCTAATTTTGGAGGGAATTTGAAAAAATACTACATGGAGCCTAGTCTGGACTATGGGAAAGGGGCTGATTTGTTGAAAAGGGTCAAAAACATCATCAAGCTGGAGTTCCCACGAGTGAAAGGAAAATATGAAGAAGAGCTGCGGAAGGGACATGGAAGTGATTTGAAGGCCTCGGATATAAGATCACCAGGTTAATGTGCCAGACTAATGGGATCAAAAGGACTGACAATCCCGGGACCGGGGGGAGGGGACGCTGGAAGAAGATTGGATTGTTTTTATTTTCTCTTTTTAACATTAGGAATATTTATGAACGTTGAAAAAATGTTGAAATGAAATTATTTGGCTCTTGTAAAAATGGTAAAAGAATTAGGTAAAAAGGTAATGGTTATGAGAGGCTGGTAAAAGTAAGATTTAAGTTTTAGGTTTTAAGGTTTTTATAAGATAAGCTGAAAATAGAGTAAGGTAATGTAATGACAGAATATTATGAAATTATGGAAAGGATTAGCTGTGAAAATTATTAATTAAGATACAAGAGATGGGAGGAGGAGGAGGTCATGGAAAGAAGGTAATGAAAGTGGAGAATTTGAAAATGACGATTTTATTTTTTCTTTTTTTATTATTATTATTTTTTCTTTACTTTTTCTTTTTCTGTTTTTGTCTTCTTACCTTGTAATTTTTTTTAAAAAAAATCTTTTTTCAATAAATATCATTTAAAAAAAAATAAAAAAATTGGGAGATGAACACTGCCCAGGCTCCTGGCACCATCTCCTTTTAACCTGACAGGAGATACTTTATTACTTACCGTGACACCTTGCATTTGGGGAAAGAGTCCAGGGGGTCAGAGAGCAGCAGCAGGAGGAGGTGAAGGGGCACCCAAATACCGCAGGGTGGCTGGCTACATTTTGAAGTGAGATGATTCTCATATTCCCTTGGCACACCTGTGTGTGTCTCCTAAGACCTCGAAATCCTGAGTGCCCTAATTTGGATTGTTCTTCCATTCTGGAATGGGACGACACACCCTGATCCTAGTAGAACGTCATAGCCACACTGGCTTTCATTCCTGATTCTAATTTTAACATGCAATATATTAATGTCGCTAGCCCTGCAATTTCCCAAATAAGAGTCCCATGTGAGTCTCTGGGACTGCCCCTTGGGAGACTAGAGTTCTTAGTGGGCAAGACTCATGTACACTACTTTGTTCCTCATTTGCTAATTCTGGGTGTGTTTTCCTGTACCATTTTAGCTGCACTCTTTCCTAAGAAACCTCCACCTTTACAATTTTTCCATGGACGGAGCTTATTGGGATGAGAATGGGGAGCTGGCAGCTGACTTCGACATTGTCAACTGGGTGGCGTTTCCCAATAATTCCCTTGTTGGGTTGAAAGTTGGGAGTGTAGAGAGATCAGCATCTGAAGAGAAAATCAAGTTTGCCATTGACAGAAATGTCATTGTGTGGCCCAGATGGTTCAAACAGGTGGGTCAAATAATCAATCACATCTTATTCTCTTTGATATCTCTGGCCAAGCAATACTATGGTCTTGGCCAGTCAGCAGCAAACTGACACCTGCATAGCTTATTCTGCAGTTCTAACCTCATTGTATGATTCAATCCTAGCTGCCTTCTATGGCTCCTATTCACAAAATCCTAACATCTTCTGCTTGATGCTTTTTCTCATTTTGGCTAGAACGTGCCTCTTTCAAGGTGTACCGAAAACTGTCGTCCAGGATATGCCAAGGCCATTAAGGAGGGGGAACCAATCTGCTGCTATGCTTGTGTTGAATGCATGGAAGGAACAATCTCCATTCAGGAAGGTAAATGTCCCTGAAAGGATATTTTAAAAGTTGCCTTTTCATAGTAGAAAATCACCTTCAATTCCAGGTATTGGTACCTATCTAGGGGGGTCCTGCCCCATTAAAGGAGCTCAATGGGATATGCTGGCCCGTAATACTTTTATTCTGACCCCCAACTATAGCCCATGATTGCTTCAAGGCAAACCCACAACGCAAAATAAAGTAATCAGATAAGAATCACAAAATAATATACAGTCATACCTCGGGATAAATACACTTCAGGTTGAGCGCTTTCGGGTTGTGCTCAGCGGTGACCCGGAAGTAATGGAACGCGTTAATACTGGGTTTCACTGCTCATGCATGCGCAGACGGTCAAAATGAGGTCACACGCTTGGGTGGAAGCGGCGAAACTCAAACTGCTGTGGCGTCTTACGTTCAGTTCGGGATACGAAAGGGGCTCCGAAAAGGATCCTGTTCGCATCCCGAGGTACCACTGTAGTTGGTAAGTAGTAGACTATGGAAAGTCATGGCTATAATATTTATATTGACAACACTGAGGTGACTCTTGTGTTTTTCAGATGCAAAGCTTTGCAACAAATGTCCAGATGATCAGAATTCCAATCTACACAGAGATCAGTGTATCCCCAAGATTATACATTTCTTGTCCTATGAAGAACCTCTGGGGATCCTCCTGGCTTCTTTTGCCCTGTTTTTGTCCCTGACAGCTTTTTTTCTTTTGGGAATCTTCATTAAATACTTTGACACACCAATAGTCAAGGCCAACAACCGGGACCTCACCTACTTGCTCCTCGTCTCCCTCTTGCTCTCCTTCTTGTCCTCCTTCTTATTCATCGGTCGGCCCCAGAAGTGGACCTGCCTTCTCCGACAAACTGCCTTCAGCATCATCTTCTCCGTGGCCGTGTCTTCCCTGTTGGCAAAGACCATCACTGTGGTGGTGGCGTTTATGGCCACAAAGCCAGGGAGCCAGATGAGGAAATGGCTGGGCAAGAGCTTGGCCAACTGCCTGGTCTTGTCTTTTTCCAGTGTCCAAGGGGGCATCTGCATGGTCTGGCTGGGAATGTCTCCCCCCTTCCCAGACTCCGACATGCACTCCCAGCCTGGGCAGATCATTCTGCAATGTAACGAAGGCTCTGTTGCCATGTTTTCTTCTGCCCTTGGCTACATGGGCTTTCTGGCGGCCGTCTGCTTCACGGTGGCTTTCCTAGCCAGGAAGCTGCCTGGGGCCTTCAACGAAGCCCAGCTGATCACCTTCAGCATGCTGGTGTTTTGCAGTGTTTGGGTGTCCTTTGTGCCAGCCTACCTGAGCACCAAGGGGAAATATATGGTAGCCGTGCAGGTCTTCTCTATCTTGGCCTCCAGTTCGGGGTTACTGGGTTGCATCTTCATCCCCAAGTCCTACATTATTGTCCTGAGGCCAGATCTGAATAAAAAGGAGCATCTGATGGTTTAACATTAAGAAATCTAGTCTTTTTTGGCATAGCACTGCAATAATAAAACCAATGAATGTGAATTGATTGTTCATTTCCCGATATGCCAGTCTAATATTCTGTGTCCAGGGTGACTGTCTACCAGCTCCATCTGGTACACTGGCTGACACCCAACCTGCCTGCGCACCGTCTCACCAGAGTGGTACATGCGTTGGTTATCTCCTGTAGGGCCTTGAAAATGACTCGGAAACTACAACTAATCCAGAATGCGGCAGCTAGACTGATGACTATGAGTGGCTGCCAAGAGCATATTACTGACACACAGTGTAAATTTAAAAAAATTTACTGAGTTAAAATAAACTTGTTTTCAAATAACAGCATAATGGAACAGAAGATTCAACTATCTTCAGAGCAGACACAGAGTTACTGAGTCACACAGAGTCTCCCTTGAGCACAGGCTTCACAGAACACACACACTGACTGACTCACAGACACTGAGTCTGCCTGCAAGCAGATACAATGCTTATACAGTACAGAGAGTAAGTCATCCTCAAGATGAGTCACCGTGGTTCAGCATGCTAAATGATTCTGCAGCTTTTCAGCATTTCACAACATTTCTCGACTCCTTTAATGTTTCTGCTCTCAAATACCTTTGTCACATGACCATTACACCAGTTCCAAAAGACCTACATTGGCTTCCAATACGTTTCCGTGTACAATTCAAAGCATTGGTGCTGACCTTTAACGCCTTAAATGGCCTTGGCCTACACTGCAAGAAGTGTGGAACGCTCTCCTGTCAGATGCTAACGAGATGAGTATTTATATAACATTTAGGGAACATCTGAAGGCAGCCCTGTATAGGGAAGCTTTTTATGGCCCTTCCATTGCAATGCCAAGTATTATTTCCTTTTCTACAAAATCATTTAAAGTGTAGCAAAATTAACCGTTGAGGCTGAAGGAAATCTCCATGTGGCGGTGAGAAAACAAAAGGTGTTTATTGCTAGCAATAAAGGCTCAGTAGGATCACTCTCTGGGATGCGGGTGGCACTGTGGGTTAAACCACTGAGCCTAGGACTTGCCGATCAGAAGGTCGGCGGTTCGAATCCCCGTTACGGGGTGAGCTCCCATTGCTCTGTCCCTGCTCCTGCCAACCTAGCAGTTCGAAAGCACGTTAAAGTGCAAGTAGATAAATAGGTACCGCTCCGGTGGGAAGGTAAACGGCGTTTCTGTGTGCTGCTCTGGTTCACCAGAAGTGGCTTAGTCATGCTGGCCACATGACCCGGAAGCTGTACGCCGGCTCCCTCGGCCAATAAAGCAAGATGAGCGCCGCAACCCCAGAGTTGGTCACGACTGGACCTAATGGTCAGGGGTCCCTTTACCTTTACCTTTAGGATCACTCTCTAAAAGCTGAGGAAGCCCAAAAGGGTGGGGTCTGCTACTATACATAGCTGTTATCTGTTAAAGCAATACATATGCATAAACTTCCTCCAATCTAAAGTTACAACACAATACTAATTGAACCATGTATGGTCTTTCCTTCATTACCTATTCATTAGGCAAGGAAACAAAGGACTCTCTCTCTAAGAAGCCCCCGCTACACGTGGTCTCTTTGCATTCCTTTCCCTAAATAGGTTTATCTTGAGGGTGTTTGCACATTTGAAGGTACATCTCAGAACAGCAAGGCACGTCTCCTTTCAAATGTAGACCCTTAGGAATGTTGTTGTCAGGTGTGTGTGCAGGAGCCAGGCCCTGTGACCAACAGGACTCTGCAGGACTGGGGCCTTCCTAAGTTTGTTCTGAAGAGGCAAGGCGCGGCCGCACAGGTGAGGCCAATTGGTAACTCACAGCTTCTGGTGGCAAGAGCCGGAAAGGGATATAAGGTCAGCATTTTCCCTTCGGCTCTTTGCCACAGCAACATGTTCCTGCCTTGCTGCATTTGGTTCCTTGACCCTAGACTTCATGACTCCTTGCTTCTTGATCCTTGGACCCTTGACTTTGTAACTCCTTGCTTCCTGACCCTTGGACCCTTGGCTTCCTGGCTTCTGGTCTCCTGTTCCTGCTCCCACCCCGCCATCTCGCCCCTGGTCCTGACGTCCCTAGCTGGGACTTTGATTGCCCCATGACAGTTGTTTACAACCTTAGGACTAAAGCTGCTCCTAGCACAAGATAAGGTACAAGGCCTCTAGCCTGGCTAGTTAGCTGAGCTTATAGGTCTCTATGTGCATCAAAAGTAAGAGGACTAGGAAAGTTGATCTGGGATTCTAGAAAGATATAGACAACTTTGGGCTAAAGAAACCAATGCTTTGGATCCATACCAGGCAGACTGATATGTTCATAAACTTATGCGACTGTTTTTCTGCTGGAGCTTTGAAGGAATTTTCTCCCTTCCAACCTCAGAGGTTTGAGCCATGAAACGGGACAGTGCATGAACCCCCATTGGGAAGGCTTTTCCCGCATAGCAGGGAGTTGAACCAGATTCCCTTGGGGTCCCTTCAAACTCTAGGATTCTATGGTAATTTCTCCTGATACACACCTGCACATGGAGCCGCAGGGAAGAATCGAGGATGCTGATGTGTACTCTGTCCCTAATCATTATCAAAACCATTCTAATTATTATTAATTATTATTTTGAAAAGCTCTGGGGAGTGTTCCAAAGACTGGTTTTGAAACTAGTAACAAAAATGCCAGAAGCGAGAACAACATGTAATAAGTTGCATATCCACTGTGAAAAGGTTGGTGCATAAATATCTCCTGGGCCATCGAGAGCCTGGTCTCAGATTCAGGGCAGGCAGGGACCACGCGGAGGTGAGGTTTAATATTAGCCCCTTAAGAGCTGTTCAGCAGTGGAACAGATTCCCATGAGAGGTGGTGGCCTCTCCTTCATTGGAGGTTTTTGAACAGAGGTTGGATGGCCCTCTGTCGTGGATGCTTTAGGTGCGATTCCTTCCTTGCAGGGGGTGGACTAGATGACTCTAGGGTCCCTTCCAATTCTCCAAGAGTCTGATTCTGTGATTCTGAAGTCGCAGCTGGACTCCCATCTGGATTAAGATCTGCAGCTGAGAGCAGCCAGGGCAGAAAAGAATGCAGCAGCCACAGACAGTGAAATGATGGCATTCCTCTCCCTAATTCTTTTGCTGTTGTTGTTGCTGCCCCATTCGTCCTGTGCAACGCTGAAGGGGAAATGCCAATTCGGTGCGATAAGTGATCGAAAAGATGCAATTAATTATTATAAGCCGGGAGACCACCGCATAACTGGTATCTTATCTACAGGCACTTTTATACCCCAGTTGCATGATTTCTTCGCGCCTCCTTCTAACGCTTTGGAAATGTACGTTATTCTGTAGATACAAATTTACTACTGCTTCTCTCAACTGAGATTTCATCCTCTCCCATTTTTCTGGTGTCTTTCCAAATACACCGTAGCTCAAACTTGTCCTTGCTTGGTACCAGGGAAATCATATTTCCTGGGTGCACAGAGGAATGGAGTGCACAGCCAGGCATCTCTCATGTCGCAGCCTAGCCAGGAAACACCAGCCACTGCTTCCCCAGGGTTTGTAGTGTAGCTGCCCAATGGGCTACTCAGTGTGGCTGGATATGCTCTAAGGTGCTGCTGCTGCTGTTTAGAAAATGCCACTGGCTCCAATGTGATATTAAACATTGTCCTCTGCTTTTTAAAAGAGGGAATGTATGGTGAATTCACAACTCAAGAATTAACTGTATTGTATCGTAAAGGTAAAAGTACCCCTGACAATTACCGTATTTTTTGCTCTATAAGACTCACTTTTTCCCTCCTAAAAAGTAAGGGGAAATGTGTGTGTGTCTTATGGAGCGAATGCAGGCTGCGCAGCTATCCCAGAAGCCAGAACAGCAAGAGGGATTGCTGCTTTCACTGCGCAGCGATCCCTCTTGCTGTTCTGGCTTCTGAGATTCAGAATATTTTTTTTCTTGTTTTCCTCCCTCCTCCAAAAACTAGATGCGTCTTGTGGTCTGGTGCGTCTTATAGAGCGAAAAATATGGTAAGTCCAGTCGCGAACGACTCTGGGGTTGCGGCACTCATCTCGCTTTAAAGGCTGAGGGAGTCGGAGTTTGTCCACTTCCGCAGACAGTATTTCTGGGTCATGTGGCCAGCATGACTAAGCTGCTTCTGGCGAAACCAGAGCAGCACACGGAAACACTGTTTACCTTCCCGCCAGAGTGGTATCTATTTATCTACTTGCACTTTGATGTGCTTTTGAACTGCTAGGTTGGCAGGAGCTGGGACCGACCAACGGGAGCTCACCCCGTTGCAGGGATTCGAACCACCAACCTTTTGATTGGCAAGCCCAAGCGGCACAGTGGTTTAACCCACAGTGCCACCTGCGTCCCTAATTGTATTGTAGAAACAGCAAAACAAAAACCTTTGAGTGATTTGGAATAGTGGAGTTAGCAGTGTTAGCAACAGTGTTAGAAAATGAGATATGAAAGCTAGGGGAAATGGCACCTTAAACCTAGGTTATGGGTGCAACAACAGAATGTCTAGGCGCACATTTTTATAACAAGAATACAGAGCTGAAAATGAATGAATTGCAGCTAAAATATTCCATTCATTTTTCACAGGGTCTAGTCCTTCCCCTGCCCGCGCCACTAATGTTTTTAAGAGGGTCTCTTCTCCAGTCTTCAGAGAGAAACTGGAAGTGGGGAGGCAGAAAAAGTTCCTCCTTTCCTTCCACTCTGCAGTTTTAATCTGAAACCTTAGGCGCTGCACTGTGCTCAGAGCTCAGAAACTGCTCACACTAATGAAATTCCCTGCCGCAAAATGCCTAGAACAATGGGAGTTTTGAACACTGCCGTGCAGTGAACCTTATTAAATATACAGGAGATTTTGCAAGTGTTTTCAACTGTAATTTCAGCCACCTCAATCTATAGATGAAGTAATCTCCAGCAAGATTTTAAAAGCAACTTCCCAGATCTGAAGCTAGCTCAATAGTGAAATTATCATTATAACACCTCATTTGATACTTAAAGACAGACAGTTCCTTTTGCTATTGGCTGGAGTGTGTGCTTGAGAGCAGCATTTTCCAACATTTCTTATTTATTAAAGATATCTTCAGAGGAATTTAGGGTAGCAGTTGTTCCCCCTTTCCTTTTTTTAATCCTCACTGAAATGCTTTGAGCTAGGTCAGAATGAGATATAGTCTGGCCATGGCTTTCATGGCTGAGTGGGATCTTTACCTGAGTCTAACTAGTTCAGCCCTAACCACTATACCAACATGGACTCTGTATAATGATGCTTTCCCCACTCCAGTACAATGTTTCTAAGGCAGTACTGTGCATGATTCTAGACATACAGTTCCTACTGTACTTCTCCCTTGTTATCCTGCTGTGCTGTGAATCCTAAAATCCCAAGGGTGCTTCCAAAAAGAATTACATGAAACCATGAGCAATAAATGGGGGCACTAATAAAATCAAAACTGACAATTCCTGGGATTCAGAGGTAGCATCAGTAGAGTCCTCACAACAAAATCCAAATATTTCTACTGGTTATCAATGCATATCTGCAGGTGTGTGTGTGTGTGTGTGTGTGTGTGTGTATTAAATGCAGACAATTTAACACACATTTATTGACTAGATGATGGAAATTTCATGTCATCTATTTTGCTGCAGAGTATACGATCAAAGGTACTGGCACATCCTGCCCTTCTTGTTTGCCATTCACGAGATCAGTAGGAATCCCAGGCTCCTACCCAACATCACTTTGGGCTACAACCTCTACGAGAACTATTTTCATGAAATAACGACTTATGAAGCTGTGCTAGACCTGCTGTCTGGTGGGCAGAAGAATGTTCCAAACTACATCTGTGAAAAACAGAATACGCAACTGGCCGTTCTAGAAGGAGGCGACTCTGCTATTTCCAACCTGATTTCAACCATTCTGAGCATTTATAAAATCCCACAGGTATGAATTGGGGGTATGTGGGTGGGTTGGGGGCAGAGCCAATTTCCGTATTACAGTTTCACTCCACCGGTTGCATCAGACTGTATGTAAAAATGCATCTTTTTGTCCGGGCTTTCCCAGACCCATAAGTTGGTACTCTGTACTCCCCACTTTTAAATCACCCTCTTCCTGCCCAGTTGAGAAAACAAGGTCCGGAGTGTTTTGCCTAGAATATACACACACACACCCAAATGTTGTTGGCAGCATCCCTAATACACTTCTTCTGCATTAGCAGTCAGAATGCAGAAAAGCAACGAGAGAAATATGTGTGTAGAATTATGTCTGAAGTGTGACTTCAAATGAAACTACGGCCGGAACATCAGGGCTTAGATTGAAACGTTTTAAAAATTAACCAATCTGGAAATAGACATACGTGGTACTGAGCAAATGCCAATTTTTCCACCAGAGCAGAAAGAGAAAGGAAGGAAGCAGGGTTATTCTCTCGCTGTTGCTCAGAGCTGCCTTTGGCGTTTTTCCGCAACTGTCACTTCGCAGCAGTCATTCCATCAAGCTCCTTGACACTGTTTCCACCCCATGATCACTTTAAGAACTACCGTATTTTTCGCTCCATAGGACGCACCTTTTTCCTCCTAAAAAGTAAGGGGAAATTTGAGTGCTTCTTATGGAGCGAATGGCGCTGCGCAGAGAGGGAGAACTGCGCAGCGCCCCTTGAGCGAAGCGCCTGTCCTGGCTTCTGCCTTAGCCATAAGCAGCCTCTTCGGGCAGGGGGAACCATCATCCCGCTGCCCTGAAGAGGCTTGGTGCAGTTATCCCAGAAGCCAGAACAGCCACACGGTATCCCAGAAGCCAGATCCCTCTTGCTGTTCTGGCTTCTTGGATTCAGAGTAATTTTTTCTTGTTTTCCTCCTCCCAAAACTAGGTGCGCCTTATGGTCTGGTACATCTTTTGGAGCGAAAAATACGGTACCTAAGCATTAGATGGTGAAAAGCCAGTTTGCCTCTTATAAACTTTCTGTAAACTCTTTGATTTTGACTTTGTGTTCAGCGGCCCAATTCCTTGGACTACATCTCCTCTCAAGAGATTAAATAACATTATTTGGCAAAAAGATAAATCAGATGTCACATCACATATATAGCCTTATTACAAATATTGCAAAGGAAGTAGTTTTTCAAACATTGAAGACGGCTCCAACTACTTACATCCTTCTATATACTTCCGAGCCATGCATGCTTTCAGTTGCTGTACTTTTCAAACCAAACTTCTCCATATCGCTTTGTTGATCACTTTAAACAACATAATACCGTATCAAGGCCTGCGCGATGTATCAATACATTGCCTGAAACCGGTTGAAAGTTAAAACCGTCAACTTCTGTACTTCTTCTTTCTGTCGCGTACACATTCACACAGAAACGTTAGCACTCCAGTTACCTAACCCTGTCTCTTCTTAGGCGTTTGTGGAGATGCAGCCATTAAGGTCAACTCACTCGCGCACAAAAGAAAACGTCATAAGATGCCTCCCATGTGACCAGAGTTAACCAATCACACTTGCTGCGGAACATTCCAGAATGAAGCACACAGCAGTGCATTTAGGCAATCCCCATTTCAGTAACTTAAATCACTGTACTTATATACTCCCTAACTTCCCTGATTTCACTTACACTTCCCTTTTGCAGCAACAGAGGCAGAGCTAGGAAGCAAGGGAAGCAGAGACTCCCCTTGCCCCAGCCCTCCCTTCCTCTCGAGGAAATGGCAGCTTTGTTGCTGCCAACCGTGGAGCCAAGTGGCAGGAACCTCTTGGCTGCTCCAAGCAGACGGCAAGGAGAGACACTTGGGGCATTTGTGGGGCATGCATCAACTTGGGGGGCCCCTCAAATATTTTATTGGAGGCCCCCAAAGGGCCCCGGGCCCCTAGGAGTTGGAACCAATGGAGCCTACACAGGTGAATACAATTAGGCTAGTGGACACTCATAATAGGGCCTTTCTGAGGATTCATAGATATCACAGAATTGTAGAGTTGGAAGGGACCCCAAGGGTCATCTAGTCCAACCCCCTACATTGCAGGAATCCTGCCCACAGCCATCCCTGGGTAGACTTGAACCACCAAACCTCTGTGTTAACAGCCAGATGCATTGAACCATTGTGCCACAGGAATATATTTACTGCATTCAGCACTTCCTAAGGTGAAGGAGGACCCTCGCCTCACGTAGTCTTTAAGCAGGCTGTGAAGAAATTTGTTGTTGTTGTTTAGTCGTTTAGTCATGTCTAATTCTTCGTGACCCCATGGACCAGAGCACGCCAGGCACTCCTGTCTTCCACTGCCTCCCACAGTTTGGTCAAACTCATGTTAGTAGCTTCGAGAACACTGTCCCACCATCTCGTCCTCCGTCGTCCCCTTCTCCTTGGGCCCTCCATCTTTCCCAACATCAGGGTCTTTTCCAGGGAGTCTTCTCTTCTCATGAGGTGGCCAAAGTCTTGGAGCCTCAGCTTCAGGATCTGTCCTTCCAGTGAGCACTCAGGGCTGATTTCCTTCAGAATGGATACGTTTGATCTTCTTGCAGTCCATGGGACTCTCAAGAGTCTCCTCCAGCACCAGAATTCAAAAGCATCAATTCTTCGGTGATCAGCCTTCTTTATGGTTCAGCTCTCACTTCTATACATCACTACTGGGAAAACCATAGCTTTTACTATACGGACCTTTGTTGGCTAGGTGATGTCTCTACTTTTTAAGATGCTGTCTAGGTTTGTCATTGCTTTTCTCCCAAGAAGCAGGCGTCTTTTAATTTCGTGACTGCAGCCTTTCAGTTGTAGTATAGATTGGGATCATAACCTGGGCAAATTTTCATAATTGATGCTTTATTTTATTTTCTGTGTTGGCGTTCAGGGTCACTGTTGTTGTTCTAAGTGCATCTTTGAAATGGTTCCATGCTGTACAGTGGTACCTCAGGTTAAGTACTTAATTCGTTCCGGAGGTCCGTACTTAACCTGAAACTGTTCTTAACCTGAAGCACCACTTTAGCTAATGGGGGCTCCTGCTGCCGCCGCACCGCCGGAGCACGATTTCTGTTCTCATCCTGAAGCAAATTCTTAACCTGAAGCACTATTTCTGGGTTAGCGGAGTTTGTATCCTGAAGCGTATGTAACCTGAGGTACCACTGTATTTCGCTTTGTGCATTTAGCTGACATAGTGAACTGTTGTGTGGGACATCTGCTCAAAAAGCAGGTAATAAATCTTTTAACTAAAAATAAATGAATAAATTTGGCCTCTCAACCAATCGTAATGACGAATATTTTCCTAGTTATTAATCTGTTTAGGTTAATACATATTTGTGCTGAAAACAAACGAAGAAACCAAACTCTTCTTTTCTCTTCTAGGTCAGCTTTGGTTTTGCTAGTCGTGAATTTACTGATAAAACTCGGTTCCCTTTCCTCTACCACATGGTCCCAAAACAGGAACCTCCTCACCTGGCTATGGTCAAATTGCTCCTGCATTTCAAATGGACGTGGATCGGTCTCATTGCTCCAGACAATGACGATGGAGAAAGGTTCATGAGGACCTTCACAGCTGCGGTCACAAAGAATGATATTTGTGTGGCCTTCTCAGAAAGCATCGCAGAAACTGTGACTTACTATAATGTAAAGCACCTGGTTTCATTTTCCATGCAGCAACAAATCAATGTAGTTGTCTACCACGCAGAGTTTCAGTCTACTTTAATTCTAATGACATTTGTTATAAAAATTGAAAAGAAACTTAAAACGATGGGGAAAGTTTGGGTCACGACAGCTTTGCAGGATCTCAGTATGAGTGAAGCATCTCAATATGATCCCCGGCGTGTCCCTGCAACCTTGTCCTTCTTAGTCCAGACGAAAAAGAGGGCAAAATATGAAACATTTGACCCACACAACCTTGAAATCCATCAGTTTGCGAGGATGGAATTTAGATGTTCCATGTCAAAGAATTCTGAGCGAGTCCGGAGAAGATGTAGAAAGAGAGGTGAACTGGGGACCCTGCCACAAGACCTAATCGAGAGAATCCTGTCTCAAGACAGCTACAGTATTTACAACACTATCCAGGCCATGGCAAGTGTCCTGAGTGCTGTATACTCATCCAAACCAAGCCAGAAGACAACGGTGGGAAGGGGCAAGATGGACCTTCAAAGACCACAACCGTGGCAGGTATGATCCTTTCTCTCACAGCTACTCATTCTTGAACGTTAAGTCAGTACAGTGGTACCTCGGGTTAAGAACTACATACGCTTCAGGTTACAGACTCCGCTAACCCAGAAATAATACCTCAGGTTAAGAACTTTGCTTCAGGATGAGAACAGAAATCGGACGGCAGCAGTGGGAGGCCCCATTAGCTAAAGTGGTGCTTCAAGTTAAGAACAGTTTCAGGTTAAGAACGGACCTCCAGAACAAATTAAGTACGTAACCAGAGATACCACTGTATACAACTTGTAAAGGTAAAAAGCTAAAGGACCCCTGGATGGTTACGTCCAGTCAAAGGCAACCATGGGGTTGCGGTGCTCATCTCACTTTCAGGCCGACGGAGCCGGTGTTTGTCCACAGACAGCTTTCCGGGTCATGTGGCCAGCAAAACTAAACTGCTTCTGGCGCAAGGGAACACCATGATGGATTTATTACGAGGTTGCTTAATTCTGAATTTTGCAAAGTGGGCTGTTTTTAATTTGAAATGAGGTTTGCTTTTTTTGAGACGCAGATGTGGTGATTTTGTTTATTTTGTAATCCCCCTGTTGGATTAGTACTTGCATGCAAGGGAGCGGGGTCTGTGGTCGAGGGCAGCTCCCCCCCCCCCTTTACATATATACAACTTGTAAAGGTAAAAAGGCATCGCTGGCCCCAACTGTGGAGGCAAATCTAGCTAGCGGCCATGAAAGAGCTGCCAGCAGTTGTACTATTGGAGCAAATAACACCTGAGGGGGCATGGCGTTTGATGGGAAACTAAAGTGGCCCTGATCCGGATCGAGAGCATGTTGCAGATCGAGACCCCACAGCTGCTTTTTACTCCAAAATAAAATTGCCTGGCTGAAGCACACATTTTAAAACAGAGCGGAGCAATGCGTACATTGCTCCCAACTGCCTAATCAGGATGCAAAATGAAGCTTGTATTTGATTTATGGCTACATTTGTGTCACACTTTTCCTCTGAGGAGACCAAAAAGGAGCACATGGCTCTCCACCCCCCCCCCCATTGTATCCTGACTGCAAGGTGGTGACTGACCTGAGGTCACCCAGTGAGTTTCATGGCAGAGCTGGAATTTGAACCCTGGTCTTCCTAATCCTACACCAACACCATAATTATTACACCAAACTTGCTTTCATTAATGAGTCTAAAGAAGAACCAGAAATAGACACACTTCACCTCCAAATAATAGCCGCTGCCACAACTGAGTCTTTGAGGGACTGCACCATTGGAAACTGGAGTTCCAAGTGAGCAAGGCTCACGTACGCAACTTTGTTCCTCGTTTCCTAATCATGTGTGTGTTTTCCTGTACCATTTTAGCTACACTCTTTCCTAAGAAACCTCCATATTTACAACTTTTCCATGGACGGAGCTTATTGGGATGAGAATGGGGAGCTGGCAGCTGACTTTGACATTGTCAACTGGGTGGCGTTTCCCAATAAGTCCCTTGTTGGGTTGAAAGTTGGGAGTGTAGAGAGATCAGCATCTCCAGAGATTATCAAGTTCGCCATTGACCAGAATGCCATTGTGTGGCCCAGATGGTTCAAACAGGTAGGGGGAAATAATCAGTTTCACCTTACTCTCTTTTTTAGCTCAGACCAGGCAGTCCTATGGTCCTGGCAAGTCAGAAGCAAATTCACACTTCCATAGCATATGCTGCAATCCTAATTCCCCTATATGACTCATATCCACAAACCTTAATGTATTTTGCTTGATGCTTTAGAATCGTATAATCATAGAATTGTAAGGTTGGAAGGGACCTCAAGGGTTATTTAGCCCAACCCACTGTGGGAATCGCAGCTAAACCATCCATGACAGATGGCCTTTCAATCTCTGCTTGAAAACCTTCAAGGAAGGAGAGTCCACAACCTCTAATGGGAGTCTGTCCAACAGCTCTTATCATCAGAAAGTCCTTAATGAAGTTTGGTCGCAATCTGCTTTCTTGTGACATGACTCCATTGGTTCAAGTCCTACCCTCTGGAGCAGGAGAAAATAATCAAAGAGAAGAACAACTACCAGACTTTTAGAAGACATCTGAAGGCAGCCCTGTTTAGGGAAGCTTTTAACGTTTAGCAGACCACTGTATTTTAATATTTTGTTGGAAGTCGCCCAGAGTGTCTGGGGAAACCCAGCCAGATGGGCGGGGTATAAATAAATTATTATTATTATTATTATTACCCATGTGACAGCCCTTGAGATAGCTGAAGATGGCTCTCATATCTCCTCTCTTTCTCCTCTTTTCCTGGCTAAGCATACCCAACTCCTTCAATCATTACTCACAAGGCTTGGTTTCCAGGCCCTTGATCATCTTGGTTGCATACATTCCAATTGGTGAATATCCTTATTAAACTGTGGTACCCAGAACTGGACACAGTACTCCAGCTGTGGTCCGAGCAAGGCAGAATAGAGTGGTCCTTTTCAGCGCTTGTTTTCTCAGGGGGTACTCAAGGGTACGCAGTACCGGCATGCATATATATATATATATATATATATATATATATATATGCAGGTTTTGGTGTCCTCGGGTGTCTTCCCGTGTAAAAGTTGGGGTGTCTAGGCGACGTTTCGACGAGGTCTCACTCGTCATCTTCAGGCTGGTGCTTTCGGCTTCTTGTTACTGGAACAGAGCGGGATCTCAGTGTTTGAGTTCCTATAAATACTGTAGAGGGGTGTGGTGTATTGCCTCAAAAGTTCTGGGCAGAGGGGAAGTTCCCAGGCTAGTGTTCTTTTCTTCTTTTGTTCCTTAATTACTTGAGGGATATCTTGAGTGATTTCTTGAGTGATATTCTGAGTACCACTTAGGTGGGTCATTAGGTGTGGATTAGTTGCTAAAGCCTTCGTGTCTTGACCTCTTGAATTTGTGAAGAGTTTTTCTGGGAAGATGGCTGTACTGCACTTAGTTGTGCTTTGGCTTGGCTTCGTGTATAGGGGCGAGCTGTGGTTTTGTGCCCTGTGCCAGCCAGATCTGTGTAGGGATTGCAGGGGGGTGCAGCATCCGGAGGTGCCACTATGGTTTGGTTACTGGATGGTGTCTGTAATTTATCTGTGGAGAGGGTCTGGGTTTGGGTCTGGTGTGGTTGATTGGTGGTGGCGTTCTGTGTGCCTCTGGATCTGGTGTCGGTTTTTGTGGGGAGGGCTAATTTCCAGATGTCTGGCAGGCGGGACGTGTCGTCACGCTTGTTCATGTTGTGAGGGTGTTTCTCTATCTCGATGGCTTCCATGATTATTCTCTTGTGGTGATGTTCCATGTTGAAGAGCAATTTGGAATCTGCAAAATTAATTTCGTGTCCTGTTTCTTTCATGTGTTGGAAAAGAGAGGAAGATTTTTCTTCTTTTTTGACGGCATTCTTGTGTTCTGCGATACGTGCATTTATTCGTCTGTTTGTTTGTCCAATGTACGTGGCTGGGCAGACTTTGCAGGGTATTTCATAGACCCCTTGGTTTTCCAACTGGATTTTATCTTTGGGGTTTCTGAGGATATTGGCTATTTTTTGGTTGGTGCAAAAGGCTGTTTTGATATTGTGTTTATGGAGGATTTTGCTAATTTTATCTGTAGTGCCCTTGATATAAGGAAGGAGGGCCATGCCATTGTTTTCTTCCGTGTCTTGGTTTTTGGGGGGTGTTTCTTTTTGGATTAGCTTCTTAACCCTGTTTTGCTGGTATCCATTGGCGATTAACACATTTGAGAGATTCTGTAACTCAGTTGTCAAGTGGTCTTTGTCAGCCAGGCGTTTGGTTCTGGAGATGAGGGTCTTGGCTACGGAGTTTATTTGTGCAGGGTGGTGGTGTGATTGAGCATGTAAGTAGCGGTTGGTGTGTGTTTTTTTCCGGTAGATAGTGTGTCCTAGGGAGCCATCAGGTACATGGAACACTTTGAAACCAATGCTTTAGACAAGTCAGAACACAAACCCAAACTTTGGCTCAGATATGTTGACGACACCTTTGTAATTTGGCCACACGGGAAAGAAAAACTAGATAGCTTCCTCACACATCTCAACAGCCTACACCCCAAAATACAATTCACTATGGAAATAGAAGCCAACAACCAGCTTCCCTTCCTTGACGTCCTAATCTACAAAAAACCTGATGGCTCCCTAGGACACACTATCTACCGGAAAAAAACACACACCAACCGCTACTTACATGCTCAATCACACCACCACCCTGCACAAATAAACTCCGTAGCCAAGACCCTCATCTCCAGAACCAAACGCCTGGCTGACAAAGACCACTTGACAACTGAGTTACAGAATCTCTCAAATGTGTTAATCGCCAATGGATACCAGCAAAACAGGGTTAAGAAGCTAATCCAAAAAGAAACACCCCCCAAAAACCAAGACACGGAAGAAAACAATGGCATGGCCCTCCTTCCTTATATCAAGGGCACTACAGATAAAATTAGCAAAATCCTCCATAAACACAATATCAAAACAGCCTTTTGCACCAACCAAAAAATAGCCAATATCCTCAGAAACCCCAAAGATAAAATCCAGTTGGAAAACCAAGGGGTCTATGAAATACCCTGCAAAGTCTGCCCAGCCACGTACATTGGACAAACAAACAGACGAATAAATGCACGTATCGCAGAACACAAGAATGCCGTCAAAAAAGAAGAAAAATCTTCCTCTCTTTTCCAACACATGAAAGAAACAGGACACGAAATTAATTTTGCAGATTCCAAATTGCTCTTCAACATGGAACATCACCACAAGAGAATAATCATGGAAGCCATCGAGATAGAGAAACACCCTCACAACATGAACAAGCGTGACGACACGTCCCGCCTGCCAGACATCTGGAAATTAGCCCTCCCCACAAAAACCGACACCAGATCCAGAGGCACACAGAACGCCACCACCAATCAACCACACCAGACCCAAACCCAGACCCTCTCCACAGATAAATTACAGACACCATCCAGTAACCAAACCATAGTGGCACCTCCGGATGCTGCACCCCCCTGCAATCCCTACACAGATCTGGCTGGCACAGGGCACAAAACCACAGCTCGCCCCTATACACGAAGCCAAGCCAAAGCACAACTAAGTGCAGTACAGCCATCTTCCCAGAAAAACTCTTCACAAATTCAAGAGGTCAAGACACGAAGGCTTTAGCAACTAATCCACACCTAATGACCCACCTAAGTGGTACTCAGAATATCACTCAAGAAATCACTCAAGATATCCCTCAAGTAATTAAGGAACAAAAGAAGAAAAGAACACTAGCCTGGGAACTTCCCCTCTGCCCAGAACTTTTGAGGCAATACACCACACCCCTCTACAGTATTTATAGGAACTCAAACACTGAGATCCCGCTCTGTTCCAGTAACAAGAAGCCGAAAGCACCAGCCTGAAGATGACGAGTGAGACCTCGTCGAAACGTCGCCTAGACACCCCAACTTTTACACGGGAAGACACCCGAGGACACCAAAACCTGCATTCCTGTACCCGTGAAAATCTACGAAAACATATATATATATATATATATATATCCCCCCGGTTAAAAAGTGTGGTACTTACTTTAACAACTTAATGGTGAGTACAGGCACATATTTTTCTAGAAAAAAAGCACAGGTTCTATTCCTTCCCTAGCTGTAAACACTATACTTCTCTTGATGAAGCCTAGAATCACATTAGCTTTTTTTTTGTTGCAGCATCACAGTGTAGACTCATATTAAGCATGTAGTCTACTAAGACCCCTAGATCCTTTTCACACATAATACTGGTAAGCCAGGTGTCCTCCATCTTATATTTGTGCAGCTGCTTATTACTGCCCAAGTGTAGAACGCTACACTTCTTGAACAACAATGAGCCCAGAACAGAACCCTACAGCATCCCACTTGTCGCGTTTGTCCAGGAAGACAAGGAACCATTAATGAGCACTCGTTGGGTTCAGTCAGTCAACCAGCTACAAATCCACCTAACAGTTACTTTATCCAGCCCACATTTTACCAGCATGTCTTCAAAAATATAATGGAGGATATGTCAAAGCTTTATTGAAATCAAGATAGACTATGTCCACAGCATTCCCCTAATCCACCAAGCTTGTAACTCTATCAAAAAAGGAAATGAGATTCATCTGGCATGACTTGTTTTTTAGAAACCCATTCTGGGTCTTCGTAATCACAGCATCCTTTTCTAAGTGCTCAGAGACAGACGGTTTCATTACCTGCTCCAGGACCTTTCCGTGTATCTATGTCAAGCTCACTGGTTGGTAGTTACCTGGTCTTCTCCCCCTTCCCCCTTTTGTCTCATTTTGGTTAGAACATGCCTCTGTCAAGGTGTACCAAAAGCTGTCAACCAGGATATGCCAAGGCGATTAAGGAAGGACAGCCAGTCTGCTGCTATGATTGTGTTCAATGTATGGAAAGGACAATCTCAATTCAGGAAGGTAAATTACCCCAAAAGGAAAGGATATTGAAAAGAGTGAGTCACTTTTTCAGAGTTCAAAATCTCATTCAAATTCCAGGCATTGGTACCTATGGAGGGAGGTCTTCCCCTATTAAAGGAGTTCAATGGATTATGCTGGCCCTTAATACTTTTATTCTGACCCCAGACTTTAGCCCAAAATTGCTTCATGACAAACCTACAACCCAAAATACAGTAATCAGATAAGAATCACAGAATAATACGGGTGGCACTGTGGGTCCCTCGGCCAGTAAAGCGAGATGAGCATGCAACCCCAGAGTCTGCCACTACTGGGTCCCTTTACCCTTTACCTTTATGTAGTAGACTATGGGATATCATGGCAATAATATTTATATTTGCAACACTGAGGTCACTCTTGTGTTTTTCAGATGCAAAGCATTGCAACAAATGTCCAGATGATCAGAATTCCAATCTACACAGAGATCAGTGTGTCCCCAAGATTATACATTTCTTGTCCAATGAAGAACCTCTGGGGATCATCCTAGCTTCTTTTGCCCTGTTTTTGTCCCTGACTGCTGCTTTTCTTTTGGGAATCTTCATTAAATACTTTGACACACCAATAGTCAAGGCCAACAACCGGGACCTCACCTACTTGCTCCTCGTCTCCCTCCTGCTCTCCTTCTTGTCCTCCTTCTTATTCATCGGTCGGCCCCAGAAGTGGACCTGCCTTCTCCGACAAACTGCCTTCAGCATCATCTTCTCCGTGGCCGTGTCTTCCCTGTTGGCAAAGACTATCACGGTGGTGGTGGCGTTTATGGCCACAAAGCCAGGGAGCCAGATGAGGAAATGGCTGGGCAAGAGCTTGGCCAACTGCCTGGTCTTGTCTTTCTCCAGTGTCCAAGGGGGCATCTGCATGGTCTGGCTGGGAATGTCTCCCCCCTTCCCAGACTCCGACATGCACTCCCAGCCTGGGCAGATCATTCTGCAATGTAACGAAGGCTCCGTTGCCATGTTTTCTTCTGCCCTTGGCTACATGGGCTTTCTGGCGGCCGTCTGCTTCACGGTGGCTTTCCTAGCCAGGAAGCTGCCTGGGGCCTTCAACGAAGCCCAGCTGATCACCTTCAGCATGCTGGTGTTTTGCAGTGTTTGGGTGTCCTTTGTGCCAGCCTACCTGAGCACCAAGGGGAAATATATGGTAGCCGTGCAGGTCTTCTCTATCTTGGCCTCCAGTTCGGGGTTACTGGGTTGCATCTTCATCCCCAAGTCCTACATTATCGTCCTGAGGCCAGATCTGAATAAAAAGGAGCATCTGATGGTGTGATGTAAAGATGGTTTCTAATATTAGTACATTTTTCATAGCACGGCATTAATAAAATCAATATACATGCCTGCAGCATTCATTCCCTGACTACTTCTTTCCTTCACGTGAATCAGAAAGGAAACTGGTCTCTCATGACAATGGGACGGTCGGAGTCCTTTTCTTTTAAATATAGACATTCCCACTTTATTCCTATCTGAATCCAAGTAGAATCATGTTAACATGATTGGGTTTTATTTAACTAATGGACCTATGTTTTCACCAGACCCATTTTGCAAGGGTGGAAATAAACATGCCGCTAAGGAGATTGCTACAGCAATCCTAGTATTTCTCCTTGGATGTCACAGCCTGGTTGGCTGTGAGGTAATAGTTGCAGGTCCCAGCTTGGGAAGGAGGCTCAGAGCCTGGGGATTAGGGGTGAGACGATGATGAGTGGTCAGAGGGAGAAGACTGTGGGGAGGTGTCAGAAGCTAAAGAGGGAAACAGGGCTTAGTGAGCAGGGAGGAGTCTGTAGCAGAGAGCAATCCAGAAAGAGGCAGAAGCTGAAGCAGGAGAGGAGGGAGGCAGAGCTGAGTTCAGCTGGTGAAGAAGCATGGGTGTCTCCCCTTCCTGCTCCCCACTGGTTTTCCAGAACCAGGAGACGCATGAAGAGAGCAGAGGGGAAGTTAGCTTCGTGCAGGCACAGTCTCAGATTGCTTGAGTTGGCTTGGGCAATTGTAGGGAGGTCTCCACAACTGCCTTACTGGGGCAAGACCTGCTGGAGAAGAGTTGCTGCACTTTCTTCTTCTTCCTTGGCGATCACTTGTAGCCAAGTAAGATTGTCTTCCATAAACACGGGTTTAACAATGAGTCCGTAAGTGACTGTAGAGGCCAATTCTGGATCCACATGTCCTTCCTTAGTGGGGACATTGGTTTCCGGGTGGGAGTTGATCACGGTGTGGATTTGCCAAGCGTGCCTTCCGCCTAGCACGTTTCTCCCTTGTGTCCTGAGTTTGAATGTCTTCAAAGCCCATGGTACCTTTGGTAAAGGCTGTTCTCCAACTGGAGCGCTCACAGGCCAGTGTTTCCCAGTTGTCAGTGTTTATACTACATTTTTTTAGATTTCCCTTGAGACAGTCCTTAAACCTCTTTTGTTGACCACCAGTATCACGCTTTCCATTTTTAAGTTCGGAATAGAGTAGTTGCTTTGGAAGATGATCATCAGGCATCCGCACAACATGACCAGTCCAACGAAGTTGATGTTGAAGGATCATTGTTTCGACACAGGTGATCTTTGCTTCTTCCAATACACTGATATTAGTTCACCTGTCTTCCCAAGTGATGTGTAAAATTTTTCGGAGACACCGTTGATGGAATCTTTCGAAGAGTTGGAGATGTCGTTTATAAGTGGTCCATGATGATCCAGCAAGTGGGAGTTGCTGTGCACATTACACCTGTCACTCCTGTGCAGATAAAGGGCTAACTGCGGCTGATAAAGAGTTAACTCCAGCTTGCTCAGTGTTCTTTCCTGCTGGCTCACTCCTCTCATTGCCTGATGGAAATAGCTGACCTCTCCTCACCCTGAGTGCTGCTCTGGGGTTTCTCCTGATCCTCCAGTGCTGCTCTGGGAAAGGCCAGTTTTGGTAGCAGGACTCCTTGCAGTGACTCCCCCTAGCACAACTATTTACTTGAATGCAGCCCTCAGAAATTAGAGTATATTTGTTTTATTTATTGTTATTTATTTTAACAGTTTCTACTCTGCTTATTTTTCCAAGGAGACTTATTTACAAACCATAATAAATGCAGAATAAAACAGACACGATCCTTTAAAGGTGTTGAGGAATTTGCGGCTTCCTGTTTCCGGCGGTGGGAAATGGCTGACTCCCACAAGACCGGACCCCAGCCGTGCCGATAATTCAGGGCTGATGTGGGAGTAATTAGCCCTGGCAGCCTCCCCACGGGGAGGACTGTCTCAAAGACCTGCGGATTGTCCAAGATTGCCGGTGTGCATTAAGGTGCAGCCGGCAGGACACTGGGTCAAAGAGCACGGTCAAGGCGGGCACTCTCCGATGTCACTCCCATAGCCGGGAGCATCTGTTTGGGAAAAGAAATAGATTTGAAAAACAAACTGGCATGGTTTGAACCGAAGCAGCTGGGGGGGGGGGAACCCTGCAGAATGTACAGTCTCTGGTGTATGAGCTCGGACTTCAAAGAGATTCTTATCATGGTGTGTGGATTGCGGAGGTCTTTGGTATGTTTTTTCTTCTTCTTCTTCTTCCTTAATATCAACAATTGGTTCCTCATGCCAAACCTCATTAAGAACTTAAATTGCTTTTAAAAAAAAATGAATGCAGATGGACTTTTATTTACAATTGGGACTCATGCGCAACTTTTTTTTTTAAGACTTGGAATGCTTGTTAAAGACAGGAGAACAAAAGATAAAATGGCGCTCCCATACTACGCAGTTCCAGAAAATTCGAAATCCTTCCCTGATTAAGAGAAACAGGAATTTATTGCTGGTTGACTGCAATGGTTTGAGACAATATTTTGGACAATATACAGTGCAGCTGTTTGCAAAAGATCTTTTCCATTATGAGCGAGAGAAAAGGCTAAATGGATGTCTAGCAGCCCCCCCTCTAGGGCCCGGAGGGGAGACTGGGTGGTTTCCAGGAAGGCTGATCGATCGCCAAATGACTGATATATTGCAATATAGCAAACAGTTTGCCTAATAACTACAAAGAGCAATTCAATAAGGTGGAAGATACTGTATTTCTAAATCTTAAAAGGAAGGTTTCGACAACAGCTGGACGGGAAGGTTTAATGATTTGGGAGTTGCAAAGATATTAAACTTCAGAGATCTGGATAATAGCCCGGATTGGAATGGAGCCAGATGATGCTGCGCTAATAAAAAAATAGTTGAAAAGGTACATTACACAAACAAATCTGTACTCGACGGATGAAAAGTTATCTGTTTTCTGACATGATTGAGGATCGCAAAGCCAGAGACAAAGAAGTTTGGAAAAATAAAATCGAGATGTGGAAATATGGAAATACCAACAAGAGGCAGGACTGAGATTTGGACATGCTTCAAGGTTCAGACTATGGGAAGCCATAAAATCAAAAATTACAATTTGGAAGATAATTTGACCTTTTTAATTTTTTTATTTTTATTGGATTATGATTTGATATGTTAACTGGATGTCTTTTATTGGAAAATTAATAAACGCTCTAACCAAAAAAAAAAAGTGTTGAGGAATTTGCAGCGGGGCCCCAGATGGTGACAGGAATATGTGGGGAGGGCCAGATGGACGCAGGTGCTGCCTAAAGTGCCCAGGTTCCATGCTGTGAATGCCACTAAAGGCACAGAACCTTAAACGGGTACCTGGAATAAAGGTCGCTGGAGACTCTGGTTGTATTTTATGCTATATGTAGCTTTATTTGCACAAAGGTACAACCTAGGCATAAGATGGAAGGGCTTACAGCTGTAGAGACTTTTCGCCAGGGAGAGACATGTTATTTTGCTGTGAGTGAGCATTTTCCTTCCTCCTGTTGGGCTCTTCCTGTGTTCTTATCAGCAAGGGACCATGGTTTCCAGACAGTCACCCATCAGGCACTGATCAGACCCAGAACTGAAGGAGCATCTCCACCCCCATCATCCAGACCAGACACTGAGGTCCAGCTCTTCAGGTCCTTCTGGCAGTTCTCTCACTGTGAGAAGCGAGGTTACAGGGAATCAGGCAGAGGGCCTTCTCGGTAGTGGCACCTGCCTTGTGGAACGGCCTCCCACCAGATGTCAAGGAAATAAACAACTATCTGACTTTCAGAAGACATCTGAAGGCAGCCCTGTTTAGGGAAGTTTTTAATGTTTGATGTTTTTAATACTCTGTTGGGAGCTACCCAGAGTGGCTGGGGAAACCTAGTCAGATTGGCGGGGTATAAATATTATTATTATTATTATTATTATTATTATTATTAAACTGCTTAGCAGGGGGTAACCAGGCTGGGATAGCTGGGATAGCAGGCTTGTTGGTTTTTGAATGTCTGGTGTAGATTTATTCAATTTTGTTGTTCTGTATGGGACAATGACAATAAAGATTATCGTATCGTATCGGAGAGCAGCTTCTGCTCCCACTCTGGAGCCTTGTGTCTGCTTCTACCCCTTTAAAGGCTAGCAAAGGCTAGAGAAGATGCCCATTTTATTCACACGGATCCTGGGCTGCTCTGACCCACAACTGGGCAGAGGTGCAATGATAGAAGATTCACATGCCACTTTTCAGCCAAGGTCCTCAAAGTAGCTTACAACAGGGATTCTCAAACTCTCCCCTCCCCCTCGCACTCCATAGCCACTTGGAAATTGCTGAGGGCTTTAGCAGACCACTTAATAATTTCCTCCACCCACCAGCTTGTTGTAGCCTTTGCAGTGTTCTGTTCTGTGCATGAACTTTAATTGTATTTTTATTGCTTCTTTTATAGCTTACATATTGCATTTTATCACATTCCACAGAATTAAAGCTGCAATACAAAGAATTGAAAGGAATAAGAGAAGGAAATAAAATACAATTAAAAATCAAAATGTTTAATGGAAGGGTGTAGCCTCTCCCATCTTCACACACTCTGAGAGCTGGATGAATGGGAGATATGATAGCCATCTTCCAGTATCTAAAGGACTCTTCGCATGGAGGAACAAGTTTGTTTTCTCCTGCTCCGGACAGTAGGACACGAACCAATGTCGTTTAGTCGTGTCCGACTCTTCGTGACCCCATGGACCAGAGCACACCAGGCACTCCTGTATTCCACTGCCTTCCGCAGTTTGGTCAGACTCATGCTGGTAGCTTCGAGAACACTGTCCAACCATCTCGTCCTCTGTTGTCCCCTTCTCCTTGTGCCCTCCACCTTTCCCAGCATCAGGGTCTTTTCCAGGGAGCCTTCTCTTCTCATGAGGTGGCCACAGCATTGGAGCTTCAGCTTCAGGATCTGTCCTTCCAGTGAGCACTCAGGGCTGATTTGCTTAAGAATGGAGAGGTTTGATCTCCTTGCAGTCCATGGGACTCTCAAGAGTCTCCTCCAGCACCATAATTCAAAAGCATCAATTCTTCGGCGATCAGCCTTCTTTATGATCCAGCTCTCACTTCCATACATCACTCCTGGGGAAACCATAGCTTTAACTATACGGACCTTTGTTGACATGCTTCTATAATGGGGTTTCCTTTTTCTCGCAGTCTTTTTCAACGCAAGCCGTTCTTCCCGTTTCTGGCCAAAGGAGTGAACAACTCAGGACGCCAGACAAAACGGTCCCCTAAAATAAAACATCTTTGCGTGCGCGCGCAATGCGCGTTGAGAGGGAGGCGTGATCCTGCTGCGCTCGGCTTTCCAAGGGTTAAAAATGAAGTGCTCTGGATTCCTAGAGAGGACAGGAAATCGGGGAGAGGGGTGCTTCAAGGTCCTCCAGAGCAAAAGCCCCTCCCTCCAAAGTCCCTTCCTGCAAGGCGGGGGGGGGGGAGCACGGCTTTTGTTGTCTCTACTGTCTAAGTGCTGCGGCGGCGGCGGCTTAAGGGATCTGGTGAGTCTTCCCTCTCTTCTCCAATAGTGTGCATTTGGGAGAAGTGGGGGGTCTCTGGGCTGCAGGGGGAGGGTGCATGGGCCTCCCGTCAGCTAATGCATGGGGGAAGCCCCCTCCAAGACACAACCCCCAAATCCGGGAGCAGAGGTTCCTCTCCGCTTCCCCTCTGCAAAGCCAGGCGGGGGGCGAGTTTTACATTTAGGTCTGCAACTGTATTCTTCTGTATTTGTATCAATTCGCAGCTTGGGGAGGGATATTGGGGTCAGGAAAAAAGGAAATGCAATGCAAATAAACCGATGAATGAACAAATGAAGAAGTCACATTTATTAACAAGGATCACAGGAATAATAAATGATACAAAGAGAGAGAGAGAGAGAGACCAAGCCTTCTCATGTCGTTTGCATATCACACAAAAAACAGCACAATACATTTGCGGAAAATCTACAACATGTGGTTCGTTTTCAGTGGTCCGTGTATAAGTTCTTGGTTCGTGAATTGGTTTAAACAAAGCCGAAAACAAAGGAGGGAACAAGATAGAGCAGAGTTAACAGGTAACACTCAGCATCACAGATGCTATGTCTGGAGACTCAGGTTAATTATGTGTAATAGTGATTTTTCGTCTTGATGTTACCAATGAAACAATATGAAGTGTTGGTCTTTTGATGAATATGGGATGGGGGGTTTCAAAGTGAATATAATTTAAATTTAGATCGACAAAATGGAGCAAAACGCTGATTGTGTGTGTGTGTACGTGTGAGAGAGGCTTTATTTTATTCTCAGGATGCTGTAATGTCTGTGTTTAGTTATGCAAAAACCTTGAGGGAGAAAAAAACCTGCAAATTCCAACAAGTCCCACCTCCCCCCCCCCTTTGCTGAGGCTTTATTTTGCCCCCCCCCCAACCTTGAGGATTTATTCATTGTTGTTCTGTTTGTTATGGTTATTACTATTATTGCTACTGCTACATTTATTATCCATGGCAGGTTGCAGCCATTAAGAAATATTCAATATTGAAAAGGGTCAGGAAATTATAGCCACAGGAACAGGGCAGGTCCTGAAAACACATGTCTCGTGTGTCAGGAGAAGGAGGGGATTCTGGGCCAGTTTCTGAGTTGCCTTCAAGGGCAGTTGCACAGAGAGCGCATTACAGTAATCCAATTCTGACCCACAGCATGGGGTACCATCTTCTGACTGTGGCTGGCAAACTAGCCGGAACTGGAATGGACACTACTAGTCACCGAGGCCGCCTGAGCCTACATGCTTGTGTGTGGGTAGAGGGACTTGGGTGGCGCTGTGGTCTAAACCACTGAGCCTTGAAGCTTGCCGATCAGAAGGTTGGCGGTTCGAATCCCCGCGATGGGGTGAGCTCCCGTTGCTCCTGCCAGCCTAGCAATTCGAAAGCATGCCAGTGCAAGTAGATAAATAGGTACCACTGTGGCAGGAAGGTAAACGGCATTTCTGTGCGCTCCGGCTTCCATCATGGTGTTCCGTTGCGCCAGAAGCGGTTTAGTCACACTGGCCACATGACCTGGGAAGCTGTCTGTGGACAAATGCCGGCTCCCTCGGCCTGAAAGCGAGATGAGCGTCACAACCCCATAGTCACCTTTGATGGACTTAACCATCAAGGGGTCCTTTACCTTTATGGTTGGGTTAAGCTATATAACATTGTTATTATTAACCCCCTAACTCTAACGCTAACCCGTTCTTCACCCGAAATTCCCAGGGCAGATTACAACATTAGAACACAGTATTAAAAACATTTTTTTAAAAAAACTGTTTTATAAGCACAGTCCTACAATCATAATTACAGTACTTCTTTACTTGCCCGAGTGCTAGAAAATGAGACGGAAGCAGGGGGGAAATGTGCAGCTGAAGTGGGGGTGGAAGAGAGAGAGAGAAACTTGTTAGGACCCTGAGTTAGGATCCACATTATAGCCTGGTGTCCAGACTGAACTAGGTACAGTCATACCTCGGATTACCAACGCTTTACTTTGCATGTTTTCAGGTTGCACACTGTGCCGAACCCGGAAGTACCAGAACAGGGTACGTCCGGGTTTCGGCGTTCACGCATGCACAGAAGCGCTAAATCGCACTTTGCACATGCGCAGAAGCGCTGAATCGTGACCTGTGCATGCGCAGACGCTGCGCTGCAGGTTGCAAACATGCCTCCCGCATGGATCACATTCGCAAGCCAAGCGTCCACTGTACAATTCACTCACTTGTCAGTCACAGTTCCGACTTCATTCCTTGACTGAAAACACTGAAAGGCAGGAGCAACCCTGGAGAAAACTGGACACACCCACCCACCACTGATTTGCAACACCAGACTTCTGGGTGGAGTGGGGAAGTTAAAGGGGGGAAATAGTTGGTCAGATGTGAATGATTTTTATACTACGGGGAGGCTGAAGTTCTGTTTATTTTTGTCTTATTGTTAATTAGGGGGTCTGAGTATTGCTTTTTTATTATTTGAGTATGTTTTTTGCATTGATGTTATGTTATATGAAATATTAATATATTGTATGGCTCCCCCACTCCCCCGCCATGGTAATATGTATTGTATGTTTATGTTTGTTTTTTGTGTATGCTGTAAGTCACTTGGAGACCTTTGGGTGACAAGCAGCTACCGTATTTTTTTCCCCATAGGGCGAACCGGCCCATAGGGCACACCTAGTTTTTTGGGGGGGAACTAAAGAAAAAAAATTAATTCCCCCCCCAGGCGCGGGGGCGGGGGAAGCCCGAGCTTCCCCAACCCCCAGAACAGGCTGCTTTACGCAAGCCATGGGAGCCCTCCCACGGCTTGCGCAGAGCTACCTGTAGCCCGGGCGCAACTGCTCAGCATGCCCAGGCTTCGGGGTGCAGGCAGCTCTCCGCAAGCCGTGGGAGCCCAGTGAGAACTCCTGCGGGCTCCCCAGGCTTACGGATAGCTTCCTGAAGGCTATCTCCAGGTTTCAGCGAAAGCCTGCATTCGCCCCATAGGACGCACACACATTTCCCCTTCATTTTTGGAGGGGAAAAAGTGTGTCCTATAGGGCAAAAAATACGGTAATAAGTCTAACAAATGAAATAAAATGAAGTGATTCATCTCATAGAAATCGCTTGAGTTGCCTGCACATTTTGCATTGTAGCGTTCTTTCTTTCTTTCTTTCTTTCTTTCTTTCTTTCTTTCTTTCTTTCTTTCTTTCTTTCTTTTTAAAGAAAGCTCAGAGTCTGGGCTATGGAGCAACCCAGGTCTGGTTCCTAGCAGGACTTATCCACACTTGCTCAGGGAACATTTTCCTTCTCCTGACAGTGTATTAATTTTATGATAATGCAATTGCTTTGTAGAACTTGCTGGCACCGTTAATTGGGAAAAGCAGGACGTGGCAGAAGACAAAAGGATTCTTTCAGATCTCCTGGAGACTTCCTGAGAGCACAGATGGATGAGCAAGACTCGCCTGGCCCTCAAGCAGGAAGAGGCAATACCATCCAAACCGGGAGCATCGGAGGATTCTGGGAAAACTCAGTGCAGAAGATCCTGGGAGAGCAGGACACCCTCAGCTCAGATGTGCAGAGCCAGCAGTTCAGGCAGTTCTGCTACCAGGAGGCCAAAGGACCCCGAGAGGTTTGCAGCCGACTCTACCACCTTTGTCGTCAGTGGCTGAAGCCAGAAAGGCATACGAAAGCTCAGATGCTGGACCTGGTGATCTTGGAGCAGTTCTTGGCTGTCCTTCCACCGGAGATGGAGAGCTGGGTGAGGGAATGTGGAGTGGGGACCAGTTCCCAGGCAGTGGCCCTGGCCGAAGGTTTCCTCCTGAGTCAGGCAGTGGAGAGAAAGCAGGCCGCACAGGAGGTGAGAGAGACTTTCATCTTATATATATAATTTTTATTAATTTTCAAACATACTATCATGCATTCCGCAAAGTTTCATCACTTATACAATCTTTTTGGACTTCCATCAGCACCTCTGATGATCTTCCATTTTTATAATTTGTTCTGCATTTCTTAAATTCATATTGCCTTAATTATCATAACTAACATCATCCTTTTCATTCAATAAAGCAATAATTCCAATTATTAACCTTACAAAACTTCCTGTAAACCTACAAATGTAATTTGATCATCACAACTGCTTTTCAAATAGTCCGTAAATTTACGCCAATCTTCTGTGAATCTCTGGTCCCGCTGGTTTCAAATTCTTCCCGTTAGTTTATCTGAGAGAGACTTTCATCTACTGATCACCTGTCCTTTTTTGGAAAGCATCCAAGGAATGGTAATCGGATATACCTTGCCTCTGCTATACCTTTTCTAATCATTCTCCCCTTTCTTTGTTTGTAACCCCTGTTGCTGATTCAGGGAGCAAATCTGTTTGTAGAATTGTGCATGGATCACTCTGAGGCAGAGACATTGGACACCAGACAGAGGCCACTGGGTAAGGGTGAATGATTTTCTCTCAGTTTTGGTCATATTCTGTTGATTTTGAAACTAATCCATGGGTTCCTTTAATCTTTTTGGGGAAGACACTTGGAGTCACAGGCCCCATGGAGAGGGGATGTATTTTTAGACAACTAAAATATGAAATGGGTACAAATGTCAAAACGCCCTCAGCAGCTGAGACTTTTTCTAAGGCCCATTTGTACAGTGGTACCTCGGGTTAAGAACTGAATTCGTTCTGGAGGTCTGTTCTTAACCTGAAACTTCTTTACCTGAGGTACCACTTTAGATCATGGGGCCTCCCACTGCCACTGTCCCGCCGCTGCGCGATTTCTGTTCTCGTCCTGAAGCAAAGTTTTTAACCTGAGGTACTATTTCTGGGTTAGCGGAGTCTGTAACCTGAAGTGTCTGTAACCCGAGGTACCATTGTAGTTAAGAGATGCACCGCTTAACCTTTGAGAAGCATGCACTAAAGGCTGACCACCTGCCCCTGTTTTTCACAGGTGACAGAATGATGCTGGCAAGACCTTCTCATCCATCTTTTCATCGTGGCAGAGGGGAAGCAGCGGCTGTGGAACCAGATCAGGTAGGGGGAAGGAGCATTGTAGGGGAAGAGGCAGAGGCCGGGGCAGCCAGCACGCCACTGGGCCCAAACAAATCTCTCTCATCTGGGCTTGTGTCAGAGCTTCCCTTAACAATGGCTGAAAATGCCATTCATGGCGGTTTATGTGCTGAGAATAAAAAACAGCCGCCTCACCGTAACTAGCTTTCTAATTGTCGCTAGTATTATTTATCAATAGTTGAAGTTTTTATTTATATGTTTATCATTTAATGCTAAAGTATGCTTCTAAGCAGTTTTACAAACCATGAAAAACAGTGGCCAGGATTCACCTAACCAGCTCCATCAGTTGCAAAACAGGGCTTCCACCCTCCCCCCATGCACTCCTTGAATTTTATTCATTCATTCATTCATACATACATACATACATATATACATACATACCCCGCCCATCTGGCTGGGTTCCACTAGCCACCCTGGGTGGCTCCCAACAGAGTATTAAAAACACAATAAAACATCAAACATTAACAACTTCCCTAAACAGAACTGCCTTCAGATGTCTTCTAAAAGTCAGATAGTTGTTTATTTCCTTGACGTCTGATGGGAGGGCATTCATAGAATCATAGAATCATAGAGTTGGAATAGACCACAAGGGCCATCGAGTCCAACCCCCTGCCAAGCAGGAAATACCATCAGAGCACTCCTGACATATGGTTGTCAAGCCTCTGCTTAAAGACCTCCAAAGAAGGAGACTCCACCACACTCCTTGGCAGCAAATTCCACTGTCAAACAGCTCTTACTGTCAGGAAGTTCTTCCTAATGTTTAGGTGGAATCTTCTTTCTTGTAGTTTGGATCCATTGCTCCGTGTCCGCTTTTCTGGAGCAGCAGAAAACAACCTTTCTCCCTCCTCCATGTGACATCCTTTTATATATTTGAACATGGCTATCATATCACCCCTTAACCTCCTCTTCTCCAGGCTAAACATGCCCAGCTCCCTTAACCGTTCCTCATAAGGCATCGTTTCCAGGCCTTTGACCATTTTGGTTGCCCTCAAAATTTAAAATTCCACAGGGCAGGTGCCACTACTGAGAAGGCCCTCTGCCTAGTTCCCTGTAACCTCACTTTTCGCGGTGAGAAAACCACTATAAGGCCCTCGGAGCTGGACCTCAGTGTCTGGGCTGAACAATGGTGGTGGAGACGCTCCTTCAGGTATACTGGGCTGAGGTCGTTTAGGGCTTTAAAGGTCAGCACCAACACTTTGAATTGTGTTCAGAAACTGGGAGCTCGGAATTACTGGGAGCAAATGTAGGTTTTTCAGGACCGGTGTTATATGGTTTCGGCTTTAGGACATTGGGAGGGTACCCCCCACAGAACAGCACAAGGGGAGAGTAGAGAGGAGATCCTTACACCTGGAAAGCTTGCACAGACAGTATGATTGAGGAACACAATGTGGAGTTCCACCCATTTACACAAAGATTTATAAACATCATTAAAATACATAATAAAAGAATTCTATTAAAACGTTAAAATAAACATCCCAAATTTAAAATGTGTAGCAAAACAGTATCATTAAAGCAGCATAGCAATAATCATGCAGAAAATGACAGAGAAATATGTAGCAGATAATCTTTATGCTGTCAAAGAGGAGGACATTTTCCTTTTTCTTTTAGGGTCCAGTGCGCTTTGAAGATGTGGCTGTTTATTTCACAGACGAAGAGTGGGCATTGCTGGATCCTGACCAGAGAGCTCTGCATAACAAAGTCATGGAGGAGAACTGTGGGATCATGGACTCTCTTCGTAAGGCTCCCTGTTGGATCGTAGTATCTGTTTTGAAATTCAATATGTATTTCTGTGTCATGAAGTGCCAAGATTTTGACGTAGCTCAACAGTGCCACCCAAATCATTTGGGACACTAACACCCCCACAGCTAACCTTGAATGGAAGGCTATTTATTGTTTCGTCTGTGAATATTCTTCCTCTGGTTATGCCTTTTTAAACAGTCTGCTCTGAACCACCCCACCCAGGCCTTCAGAGGTGAAGAAATGTCTATCAAGTTTTTTGTTTTTGCTTCTGTCAGTTTTCAGTTGACCAAAGAAACTACTGACATTGAAGATGGAACAGATTCCACGATGGGGCCAAACAAAATCCATCCCAGAAAAGTGTCAGGATCGCCCTTGAGCCAGTGTCATCAACTGGACTCATCCCCTTCAGCCCCGACTGGGCTAGGCGAGCTGGGTAGCACTTCCAGAGACCACCTTCTGCACAGGAACAGGTCAAAGTGCTGTGGACTCACAGCTTAGAGTTGTGAGCACCGGATTCACTTCCACAAGAAGACAGTCGTCGCACAGCAGAGTATAGCAGAGTATAAATACTCGGAGAGCAGCTCTATAGAATATCTTCTTTATTCTATCTACAACTATAATACACAACTATATACAGAGCTAAATGAGGTCTAAACAAAAAATGCTGAACTGCACTGAGTGTCTGCAGCTGCTCTTAGCAGCAACCTTATCTATACACACGATCTCTCTCTAACACTCAGTCTCTCTCTCTCTTTGATGTGAGGCTGGAGCGGAATAAGTAGAGAGCAGAAACCGCCCCCTCCTCTCTGGAGAATCCGCAGAGAACATCAGCAGATTCTTGGATATGGGAGGGGTGAAATCTCCTCAAAAAGAACCAGGTTTTTCAAATCTCAGGTTCCCATAAATATGTCAGCTAATGGCCGTCAACAAAGGCAGAGAACCCTGTAGGAAGATCTCACATCTAACTCCCTTCAGTTCTTCCTCTTTCACAAGCATTAATTAGCAGTGTTCAATAATTTGGGGCTACATTATTTTCTTGAGGCTCTAATCCATTTCTCCATTTGTTGCAGGTGGGGATGAATTGGAAATGAAGAACAAGGTAGTTCACAACAAAATCCACACAGTGGAGAAGCCATCTAAATATGTGGGATGTGGAGAGAGCTTCAGTCAGAGCTCCCATTTCGCTTTCTATCAAAGAAATCCCATTGGGAAGAAACCCTATCCGTGCTCGGAATGTGGAAAGAGCTTTAATACAAGCAGAAACTTCCGTCGACATCAAAGTATTCACCGTGGGGAGAAACCGTACCATTGCCAAGAGTGTGGGAAGAGCTTCAGTCAGAAAGAAAGTCTCACTTCCCATCAGAGAATTCATACAGGGGTGAAACCGTATCAGTGCTTGGAATGTGGAAAGAGCTTCAGTCGAAGTCACCGCCTCACTTCCCACCAAAGAACTCACAGTGGCGAGAAACCATATCTGTGCTTGGAATGTGGAAAGAGCTTCAGTCGGAGCGACCGTCTCACTTCCCATCAGAGAATTCATACAGGGGAGAAACCATATCAGTGCTTGGAATGTGGAAAGAGCTTCAGTCAGAAGGAAAGTCTCACTTTCCATCAAAGGATTCATACAGGGGAGAAACCGTATCAGTGCTTGGAATGTGGGAAGAGCTTTAATACAAGCACAAACTTCCGTCGACATCAGAGAATTCACAGCGGGGAGAAACCCTTTCAGTGCCAAGAGTGTGGAAAGAGCTTTAATACAAGCACAAAATTCCATAGCCATCAAAGTATTCACCGTGGGGAGAAACCATTTCAGTGCCAAGAGTGTGGAAAGAGCTTTACCTGGAAGGAAAGTCTCACTTCCCATCAGAGAATTCATACAGGGGAGAAACCGTATCAGTGCTTGGAATGTGGGAAGAGCTTTAATGCGAGCACAAACTTCCGCCGACATCAAAGTAGTCATCGTGGGGAGAAGCCGTTTCAGTGCCAAGAGTGTGAAAAGAGCTTCAGTCAGAAGGAAAGTCTTCTTTCCCATCAAAGGATTCACACAGGGGAGAAGCCATATCGTTGCTTGGAATGTGGGAAGAGCTTCAGTCAGAGCGCACCTCTCACTTCTCATCAGAGAATTCATACAGGGGAGAAACCCTATCAGTGCTTGGAATGTGGGAAGAGCTTCAGTCATAGGTCCAATCTCACGGCCCATCAGAGAATTCACAGCGGGGAGAAGCCATACCACTGCTTGGAATGCGGGAAAAGCTTCAGCCAGAGCTCCTACCTCACTTACCATCAAAGAACTCACAGTGGGGAGAAACCTTATCAGTGTTTGGAGTGTGGGAAGCGATTCACCTGGAAGAAAAGTCTCACTTCCCATCAGAGAATTCATACAGGGGAGAAACCCTATCAGTGCTTGGAATGTGGAAAGTGTTTCAGCCAGAGCTCCAATCTAACCACCCATCAAAAAACTCACAGTGGCGAGAAACCATATCAGTGGCTGTGTACGGATTTAATTTTAGGAGACTTTCATTAGTATGCAGGTGAGGATTGCAACAGTGTTCTTGTCATTTGGCCACCCGGCACAGAAGTTGACCTTGTCTCTCAAAACCATGGAGTACACAGTCAGTATTTTTTCAAACCATGTACCTAGATCTGTGAGGTGCAAGCCGTCGGCCAAGATGTGATTTGGCAACACTCAGCTCTCAATGCTGAGCTTTCCTTTGAAGAAGCTGATGTAGTTCCACTTCTAGAGCCTCCAGATTGCAAAATTGTGGTGCTCCTGACCTCTGCTGTCGTCCTCAACATGTCTAGGGTGGTGGTGGTATCAACTGGAGCTCTTCCTGGTATCTGCTAAACGCACACAGGACATCTGTCAGAAACTCCACAAGTTTTCCTCTGTGAGAAGGTTAAGTAAAGGATTCCCCTGTCCTCCTTTGAGCATTCAAAGTACATAATGAGTGCATGTCGGGAGAAAAGAACTGTATGAAGAAGAAAGAGTTCTCTTAACCACAACACCACACTGAGAGCCAGCGTGGTGTAGTGGTTAAGAGCGGTGGACTCGTAATCTGGTGAACCGGGTTCGCGTCTCCGCTCATCCACATGCAGCTGCTGGGTGACCTTGACACACTTCTTTGAAGTCTCTCAGCACCACTTACACCACACAGAGTGTTTGTTGTGGGGGAGGAGGGGAAAGGAGAATATTAGCCACTTTGAGACTCCTTCAAGTAGTGATAAAGCGGGATATCAAATCCAAACTCTTCTTCTCTGTTCATTAAACCTCAAAGGTGGTTGGGAGCAACAGGAAGCAAATTTGTTTGCTTCAGCCAACTTCACTACTTCTCTGCACATGTCAAGACACATGGAAGGAGGCTTAAATTGAACTGAGACTCTGAACAACACAGCTCACCGCAGTGGCAGCATCCGACTCATTTTTCCATGCCGTGTGGATAGGGCACCAGATCTTGACTCGTGGGACATTGTTGTCAGTGTCTTACATATATTCCTTGAGAAGTAGACACTGATCTACTTCCTGCCCAGTGTTAAACTGAGACTCATAACGGACGAGGAGTTTTTGAAACCATGCTGAGTGGCAGTGTCAAGGTTTTGTGACCCTCTTCACGAGGCCTTGCACCCCACAGATTGTCAGCTCTAACGCCCCAAGAAGTCTTGTTCTTTTTCTCAAGATTTCGAAGCCACTTTGTCCAACGTATATCTTTTGTCTGTGTGTGTATCCTGGCTGCCAATCTATATCACCTGTGGTCCCATCCCTTCAGCTATTATTGAATGTGGATGTATCTATTGTAACATGAACATACACTACAAAATAGCTGAAGGTTCGTTCTGTTTACATACACTGTTAATGGTATACTAGGTTGTGAAGCCCTCCCCAGTGCTCCGAAGGATCTTCAGAAGAACGCAAAGGCTCCAGGAACTCCTGGTGAACCCTGCTCTCAGGCCGAGTTGGAGTTCTTGTCATGATAGGATCACTCCTTAACTAAAATTCTTCTCAGACTATTGATGTCAGACTTTTGCTGCACTCTTTTGGTACCTGCTTAACATACTTGTTAATCAGGTATGCCTTTCCAGAGGCATAGATGTAGATGTGTTTTAACCTTACACTGGCAATTATAATATTTTTAACTGTTTTAATTTTGCCTTTATATTTCAAATGTTTTACTTGTTTTCAACTTTTTAATTGATAATTTCAACATTTCTAGTGAACCACGTAGATGTTTTGTTACCATCAAGTGGCATATAGGTTTTATTAAATAATAATAAATAAAGGTCCGTCCCTCCCCCAATTGTAAGGGTTTTAGAAACCTACTTTTGTTTTTTGTTTTTGTGGAACGTTTGCAACACAGCTGTACCTTGGATCCCAAACGCCTTGGTACTCGGACGTTTTGGCTCCCGAACATCACAAACCTGGAAGTGAGTATGCGAACATTCTTTGGAACCCAAACATGTGACGCAGCGTACACAGCTTCCGATTGGCTGCAGAAGCTTCCTGCAGCCAATCAAAAGCCGCACATTGGTTTCTGAACGTTTTGGAAGTTGAACGGACTTCCGGAACAGATTCCGTTCGACTTCCAAGGTAGAACTGTACTTTATATAAAAGTTTGTGAGTTGTTGTTTTTCCTGGTATCATTTCATGGAATAAGCGCCATCTATAGAAAATGGCTTCCATCTTCCATCTTCCATTTTTTGCTGATGGCTCTGTGCTCTGACCTGTTGTTATTGTTGATAATATTTTTTCTTTTTTTTGTATCCAATTCATTAGTAACTGAAAATAGAAAGCTACCCCTCATTTATTTTTATTTTTTGAAGGAATGACCACAGTTTGTTTTTGGAAAGTTCTCAAAAGTATAAATTTGGATCATTCACACACTAACGTGGCAGCTGGGGCTTCCAGGGGGAAAGTAACTCAAAAGATGCAAATATTGAAAGAAAAACCATAGGGACACCTTTTTCAAAAAAATGCATTGGACTGTGCCTGCAACATATGTTCAGATTTGGTCAGCACGCGAAGGACTATGAACCTCTAGCGTTCTTAGTCAGTCTCATATGTTTGGAAAGATAAATCTCTTGCTGCACCGCATCCCTGGAAGGCAAAAGGATACAGAATCTATATATCTAAACAGTCTTACTCCTCATATAAATTGCCGCCGTGGACTCCGTTGGGAGGAAGAGCGGGATATAAATTTAATAAATATGGTATTGTACTGAGTGGCAGCAAATTGTTACACAACTGAAAAACAAAACACAGTCATAGTTCCACTTCACTTTGCAGTAAACAAAGATGTGAATCGCCCTGAGACCTCCAGGTATAGAGCGGTATATAAATTCAATAATATTACGGTAAATAGTAAAAACCGGCATACAGGCAGGTCTTTGCTTTCCTTCGTTTCAGCCCAGCCGTACACTAACGTGGCTTCTCTCTGCTTTGCTCAGCCTCTCCAGGGAGCAACAACAGCGATCCTGAAGGAAAAACAAGCCTGCATCTGATTGCAAATTGGGAGAATTTGTACACTTTCTGAGGCTTTACTTCAGAAAGTGTCTAATCTTCAGCCCTGAACCACAGCTTACACCATCCCTGACCATTGGCCATGCTGGTTTGGGCAGATGGAAATTTTGATCCCACAACATCTGGAGGGCCAAAGCTTCCCCATCTTATAATCTACTTGACTGGAAGCATGAATTGGTCACTGAAACTGGCATGCCCAAACAGATGAGCTATGCTTGATTCTTTTGCTTTGCAAGTAGAGTGGTACCTCGAGTTACATATGCTTCATTCCTAACTAATAGGACCAGTGGTCAGGGATGATGGGAATTGTAGTCCCAAAACATCTGGAGGGCCGAGTTTTGGGGTGCCTGCTCTAGACCACTTAAGAGTTTGCTTGTTTTTAAGCATCATGATCTAGGGATGCGGGTGGCGCTGTGGGTTAAACCACAGAGCCTAGGACTTACTGATCAAAAGGTCGGCGGTTTGAATCCCCGCGACGGGGTGAGCTCCCGTTGCTCGGTCCCTGCTCCTGCCAGCCTAGCAGTTTGAAAGCACATCACAGTGCAAGTAGATAAATAGGTACCACTCCAGCGGGAAGGTAAACGGTGTTTCCATGCGCTGCTCTGGTTCGCCAGAAGTGGCTTTGTCATGCTGGCCACATGACCCAGAAGCTGTACGCCGGCTCCCTCGGCCAATAAAGTGAGATGAGCGCGTAACCTCAGAGTCGGTCATGACTGGACCTAATGGTAAGGGGTCCCTTTACCTTTTAAGCATCGTGATGCGCTTTAGCAACACTTTTAAATAAACAGCACAAAATAAAAGGGGTGAGAGGGACCTGAGAGAATGAAAGCGAAGAGAGTAAAAAGTGAAGCTGCCTCAACTCTCCCACTAAGCCATAAGAGAAGAGGTGATGAAACCTACGTCTACAAAATAGACGGCTTGCTTTTTCACTCCTGTTTTCAGCACGCGGGGAAACCACGGAACGAATAAAATTGGTCTGAGCCACACCTTTCCCGGGAGCAGCCAATCCACGGAGGGCGGATCCGCCCTCGAATGGGATCCTGAGCTTCTCGCGCAAACACACGTCTTCCCTCCCTCCCTCCCTCCCACCAAGCAGTTTTAAGGAAAGCGATGCCTCGTGTGGGAAAAGGCCCTTTGCAAGAAAATAAATGGCACCCAGGCGAGAGCAGCCTCAGGACTTGCCTGCAAAGCCAGATTTTCACCTTTCACTCCCCCCCCTCACACCCGCGCGCGCAACTTTCGCTGCTCCACCTGCGTTGATTCGTGGGCACTCGGCGCGCCTTCTCATTCATGCGCGCTCGGTTCATTCATTGATGGTTGCCCCAAACACGCCACGCCCCCGTCCCCCCCCCGCAGGGAGAGGCGTGGCTTCGGCCGCCACTATTTATCGGTCGCCTGGAGCAGCTTTCGAACTTTCCCTTTCGCGCGGGTGCTTCCTCCGCATCCACAGTTTCGCCATCTCTGGGCGCTGGCCGTTCTTTGCTCTCTCTTCCCCACCCAAATAAGTACCGGAATTGGCAGCACGCAGCGTTTTGGCAGGTAACTCCACCTCTCCTATCTTGCTGGCTAAAAAAGTTGGCAGCTGTTTTGAGCTGGCTTCTTAGGGAAATTGCTGTGCTTTAAAACTAGCTCCACTTATTATTATTATTAATATTATTATGCTTGCACAACCTAGTCTTCCTCCTAACTAAATAAGGGGAGCAGGGGAAGCTTGCGAGGAAAGAGCCTTTTTACAAAAGCGGAGCTGCCTTGCAGCCGCGTTGCCCCCTCTCTCAACGTCAGAGGATCCAGTTTCCATCTAGTACTGGAATCCTGAATCTTCTATGAAGCTGCCCAGCTTTACAGAGCCTTTGTGAATAAGCCTGAACAGTCAATAGGCTATGTTTAGTTCAGTTGCAGAGCCACAGTGGGTTTATTTTGTATTCTTTTTTTTACCTTCTGCTTGCTTTCTCCCCCCTCCACAACTTTTTATTCCTAAGGAAAGTTCCTTCCTGTGACTACTGATGTGTGTGTGTCTGCCAGCCTCAGGGTTACAGAATCGCATTTTAGGATCACAGTTTGTAGTGACCACACACTCTTCTGAGGTCTGGGAGAGTCTCTGAGATATTGATGGACACTGGCTCAATACCTTTTTTAAAAGTACCTGATTTAGTGTGTTCCAGTTTTAAATATACAGTGGTACCTCGGGTTAAGTACTTAATTTGTTCTGGAGGTCCGTTCTTAACCTGAAACCGTGCTTAAACTGAAGTACCACTTTTTGCTAATGGGGCCTCCTGCTGCTGCCGCACCGCTGCTGCACGATTTCTGTTTTCATCCTGAAGCAAAGTTCTTAATCCGAAAAACTTTGGGTTCTTCTGGGTTTATTTCTGGGTTAGCGGAGTCTGTAACCTGAAGCATATGTAACCTGAAGCGTATGTAACCAGAAGTGTATGTAACCCAAGGTACCGCTGTATGTGTGTGTGTGTGTGTGTGTGTGTGTGTGTGTATACACACACACACACACACACACACACACACACACATATATATACACACACACACAGTGGTACCTCGGGTTACATACGCTTCAGGTTAAGAACGGACAAATTAAGTACTTAACCTGAGGTACCACTGTATTTATATATGTGTGTGTGTTAAGACCCCATCGCTCAAGAAAGTTGCAAAAATTAAGTTTCACCCCTTAAAATGACACTCCCTACAAAGCCCTCCTTTGATCTATTTATCTGTCTAATTTGAGGATGGAGTTACAACTCCCACGATCCCTGTCAATTGGCCATGCTACCTGGGATTGATGGGGCAGGTGGGCACTGTGTTGGCTATGCTTGATGTAAATGGATATTCGGGAAAACATTTCATTTTCTTGAAATACCCTTTCCTTCCTCATCCAACAATCCTTCATTTTCTCACCCGCTCACCCTCAGGGTGAGTGAGTGGCTGTTGAGAACATGTGAAGAGTGTTAGAGGCCAGAAGAGGAGTTCATCTCCATGTGGATGGTGATTTGCTGAAGCTGTCAAACAACTGATGGACTAGGTGCAAGTTTCTTTAGTGTGGAGGTACATGAAAGGTGAAGGGACGCAGGTGGCGCTGTGGGTTAAACCACAGAGCCTAGGACTTGCCGATCAGAAGGTCAGCGGTTCGAATCCCCGTGACGGGGTGAGCTCCTGTTGCTCGGTCCCTACTCCTGCCAACCTTGCAATTCGAAAGCACATCAAAGTGCAAGAAGATAAATAGGTACCACTCCGGCGGGAAGGTAAACGGCCTTTCCGTGCGCAGCTCTGGTTTGCCAGAAGCGGCTTAGTCATGCTGGCCACATGACCCGGAAGCTGTACGCCGGCTCCCTCGGCCAATAAAGCGAGATGAGCACCGCAACCCCAGAGTCATGGTCAGGGGTCCCTTTACCTTTTTACATTAAAGGTGAGATTATATTGTGTGAAATTTAAGTGCTCTGGTAAAGAGGTGCTCTGTTGAGTATTCTGTTAGAGAGCTCTGCTATAAAGTGAGGTTTTCAGGTCTTGGTTTATATATTTGAGCGGGGTTTATATACTATTAGTGAGATATAAGAAAGGGCACAGCTACTTTTTGTTAGAATTCCTGCTCCATGATTGCAGTCATGGGATTGTTGTCTGTCACATGACGGTGTATGTTTTGACTCCACAGAGTGGGAAGTGATGGAGACAGGATGTTTGTGTTACTGTGTTCCGTGAAGTGGGACTATTGTCCTTTGTCCTTTTTCTCTTTGCTGTCTGATGCTAGAGAGAGAGGGAGCCATGTCGCAGTGCTCTGTGTGTGTTTATATGTAAATAAAGTAGATTAGCCAAAATGCTGAGTTGCTGAGGTCTGTTACGCAACTGTGCAAACTCTGCGGATCCCTAAGTGTGCCGGTGTCTGTTGCCATCGGTGACCGTGATGATCGGGCAAAAGAAAGCTTTTGAAGCTCTCGAACGATCGACCAGGAGGGAGAGAACATGCCAGTCGGGCATGTGTCTCTACCAGGGTCCTACTTGAGTGTAGGCTGAACTCCTGACACTATTTCCCTCTCTTTTCCAGGAAGAGAACCACCATGGCCGCTGAGAACCTGAGGAAGAGGCTTCAGGAGGAGGTGACTTGCTGCATTTGCCTCGACTTCTTCACTGATCCTGTTACCTTAGAGTGCGAGCACAGCTTCTGCTCCACCTGCATTGCCCAGTGCCGGGGGGAATCTTCTTCCAGCGCCCTCTGCCCTCTGTGTAAAAGGGCCATCCGGGCAACGAAGTCCAAGCCGAACAAGCAGCTGGGCAACTTTGCTGAGATAGCCAAGCAGCTGAGAGATCAGGAGAAGGAGGAGGCTGAAGGGAGGCGGTTCTGCGGGAGACACGGGGAGCCCCTGAAACTCTTCTGCAAGGATGACCAAGTCCCCATCTGTGTGGTGTGTGACTGGTCCAAGGAGCACAAAGGACATGAAGTGGTTCCCAAGGAGGAGGCTGCCCAAGAGTACAGGGTAGGTTAAGGTTACCAGATTTTTTTCAATGAATCCGGGGACACTTTTCTTTTCTTCTTCTTTTTTTTTTAAAAAATATTTTTATTAAACAATTTCAGCATAACAAATTATCAGTCCAAATAATCAATTACATTATTTTACCCCCTTCTCTCCCCCCCCACCTCAGCTCCCCTCTCTGGTTTCTTTGCACATATTGTTCTCTGCATGTTATAAAATTGTACATATCCTTGCCTTATCTATCATGTGTTCAACTAATAAATTTGTGGATGTTTATTCAAAACCTGCCAAGGAGTCCAGATCATTTTGTTGTCTTTTTAGGCAATTTGTAAAGAGTTCCCATTCTTTCTTGAAGTCACAATTTTCCTTATCACGCAGTTTGTATGTCAATTTGGCCAATCCCGCATAGCTCATCCATTTTTCTTGCCACTGCTCTTTCGTTGGGATTTCCTCATTTTTCCATCCTTGTGCTAACAAGACTCTTGCTGCTGTTGTAGCATACATAAATAAGTTCTTCATTTTTCTTGGCAGGTCTTGTCCTACAATCTCTAACAAAAATACTTCTGCTTTTTTAAAAAAAATGTCATGTTAAACATTTTTTTCTATTCATTATATATCATTTCCCAATTTTTTTTGACTTCTCTACATTCCCACCACATATGATAAAAAGTGCCTTCTTTTTCTTTACATTTCCAACATATGTTTGACCCAGTTTTGTACATTTTTGCTATTTGTACTGGTGTGATGTACCATCTGTACCTCATTTTCATATAATTTTCTTTCAAAAGAGAACGTTCTGTAAATTTCAGATCTACCTTCCACAATTTTCCCCAGTCCTCAAATTGTATATTGTGTCCTATATCTTGTGCAATCCGGGGACACTTTTCAACTTCCTACTAAACAGATGGATTTTGTCAGGGGACTGATTTGTAAATCCGGGAACTGTCCCCAGGAAACGGGGACTTCTGGTAACCTTAGGGTAGGTGGGACACTGCTTCAGGGAGCTGTAAACAGGGCACGCTTTGTGTTTGTGGACAGGCAGTAAAATTGGAACGCTCTTTGGAGAGTAGCAGTGGAGAGGTTTGCCATTGCCCCGGTTCCAAACAGTCCTGAGTATGTTCAGGGACATCAATTGGTGACTGACTGTCACAGACTGGCTCTATACAGAGGAAGGTTGTAAGAGGAACCAGCTGGGGAATCCCTAAGCAGGCACGTTCAACAGGTAGATCACTGGCTCCCCCCAGAGAAGCTCAACAACTTTGTCTCCCCTAAAAAAAGCTCAACACATTAGCCCTGCACCCCTAAAAAATGGGCCTTCCTCTTCCCTAAAGAAAGCCCAACAACTTTGACCTGAACCCCAAAATAGGGGGTAGATTGCTTCCAGCTTTTAACTCTGTGAGTAGAGTGCAGTCTCTTGTGAGCTGGCCACCCCTGCCCTAAGGGGAGAAGGATCAGAGCTTGGGAATGGCGATGTGACAACCGTGAGTGGTCACAGGAAGCAGACTGGAATGAGGAGGTGTCAGAAGCTGGAGGGGAAACAGGGCTTAGTGGGCAGGGAGAGTCTGTGGCAGATAATGTCCAGAATCAGAGGCAGGAGCGGAGGGGGACAGAAGGCAGAGAATGAGGCAGGCTGCTGAAAAGTCACAAGTGTCTCCCCCTCCTGCTGCGACAAGCTCCCCTTCTCTCCCAGAACCAGAAGAGGGCTGAAATGAGCATAGCAGTGGAAGGCTGCAGGCAGGCACAGTCTCTGATTGCTTGGGGAAAGCCCTGTAGAGGAGGGGACTTAGACAGCTGTGGGAGGTGGGCACTTTCAGTCTCGGCAATTGATCCATGGGGCAAGACCTACTGGGGATGAGCTGCTGGGCTCATTAGACCTGACACTCAGCCAAGTTGGTGCATCGAGTGAAATAGATTCAGGGGTGAGGAAATTGGGGCTCCCTCCAGGTGTTACTGAACTACAACTCCCATCAGCCCCTGCCATTACGGCCAGTGGTCAGGGAGGATACAAGCTGTAGCTGAACAATGTTTGTAGGACTGAAAATTAGCCGCTCCTGAAGTAAAGCCCCAGAAGGAAATTGGGAAGCAAGGAGCAAAGTGAATGGAGCTTCCATTGAAACAGTAGTGACTTTTTTCTTTCTTTTCCCCCCTATAATTTTTATTAAATTTCTGTTTTACATTTTAGAATATTTATTTAAACAACCTCAAAATATCAATGACTTCCCTTCTCTTTCCATGGTTCATTTTACAAAACATAAATCCATGCATATTTTATATACAGTGGTACCTCAGGTTAAGTACTTAATTCATTCCAGAGGTCCGTACTTAACCTGAAACTGTTCTTAACCTGAAGCACCACTTTAGCTAATGGGGCCTCCTGCTGCTGCTGCACCGCTGGAGCACAATTTCTGTTCTCATCCTGAAGCAAGTACTTAGCCCGAAGTAATATTTCTGGATTAGCGGAGTCTGTAACCTGAAGCATATGTAACCTGAGGTACCACTGTAAACCAAACCATTCAGTAGTCCATTATTACATCCATCAGAACTTATTTACACTGTTGAATTTATCTTAAAGCTGCCAACGTTTTCAAATAAACACAATTTTCCTCCATATATTCAGTAAACATTTCCCAATCTTCTTTAAACGTATGTTCTTCTTGTTCTCTTATTCTATATGTTAGGTCTGCAAGTTGTGCATAATCCATCAGCTTAAGTTGTCATTCTTCTTTAGTTGGGACCTCGCTCGATTTCCATTTTTTGGCTAATGAAACACGGGCCGCAGTAGTGGCATACGTAAATAACCTTTTTTTGACACCTGGGAATTTCAATCTGAATTGCCCCCAACCCAAAGGACTCTGTTTGTTTTTGGAAAAGCACTTTTAAACATTTTTTTTCAATTCTTTATGGAACAATAGTGACTTTTTTCAAACCTGCTCTAACACGATTTCTTGCCCTCCTCTCCAGGATCACGTCTGCAGCTTACTGGAAGTGATGAGGAAGCAGAGAGAAGAGATACTGGTGCATATATTGAATACAGAAAAGGAAAGCCAAGACCTGCTTGTACGTGTCTCTTTCCACCAGGAACTTGTGGAACTATTATTTTAAGCACCGCGTGCCACCAGGAGTTGCCTAGTGTATCCTGAGCTCTCAGAAAGCCCTCTGGGGATGCTCTGACTTCCTAGAATGCCCTAGAAAGCTATTGTGCCTTGGGAGCATAGCTGAATGTTGTGGTTCCCTAAAGGTGGCTCACGTACCACAGTGCGATCCGTAAATGGATTTTTTGGGGTGGTGAGAGGGCAGGAGGGAAGACCAACAAGGCATGCCACCCCGATCTCTTGGAAGACAAGACAGGATGGAAAATGTTGTAAATACAGTGGTACCTCTGGTTGCGAACAGGATCCGTTCCGGAGGCCCGTTCGCAACATGAAAAGCCCGCAACCTGAAGCGCTGTATCTGCACAGGTGCGCAGCGTGATTTGGTGCTTGTGTGCATGTGCAAAGTGTGATTTAGCGCTTCTGTGCGAGTGGCGAAACCCGGAAGTAACCCTGTCCGGTACTTCTGGGTCGCTGCGGGACGCAACCTGAAAAAACGTATCATGAAACAAACGTAACATGACGTATGACTGTAGATGTCTGATTTTGCTTTATATTTTTATTATTACCTTCATACCCCAGGTTTCCTCCAAGAAAACTCAGGGTGGCATATTTGCCATAGCTGTCAACCGTCCCTTATTTGGTGGGAAACTCCCTTATTCCAGCGCCGTGTCCCGCTGCTGTCCCTTATTGATGATGTCCCTTAAATTTCCCGGGTTTCATGCTCGCCCGGCTCGGGAGGGAAGCAGCGGCTCGGGGTCCTCCACCGCGAGAGAGAGAGCGTGCTGGCGCCATCGTCCTGGCGCAAGAAGTTCCATCGGCCCTTCCCCGCTGTGAGAGAGGGGGTGAGGGAGATAGACTCTCGCCCATGCCGCCCACGAGCCCGGAGGCGGCAGCGGTGGTGGCAGCTGAGGAGGCGGCCTGAGGGAGGAGGAAGAGGAGGGGATGGGGAGGGACGCAGAAGGCCAATACGTTTCTGAGCACAATTCAAAGTGTTGGTGTTGACCTTTAAAGCCCTAAACGGCCTCGGCCCAGTATACCTGAAGGAGTGTCTCCACCCCCATTGTTCTGCCCGGACACTGAGGTCCAGCGCTGAGGGCCTCCTGGCAGTTCCCTCATTGCGAGAAGCAAAGCTACAGGGAACCAGGCAGAGGGCCTTCTCGGTAGTGGTGCCCGCCCTGTGGAACGCCCTTCCAGCAGATGTCAAAGCGATAAACAACTACCTGACATTCAGAAGACATCTTAAGGCAGCCCTGTTCAGGGAAGTTTTTAATGTATGACATATTAGTGTACTTTTGGTTTTTGTGGAAGCCGCCCAGAGTGGCTGGGGAAACCCAGCCAGATGGGCGGGGTACAAATAATAAATTATTATTATTATATTCAGCGGCCGCCGCAGCGTCACAACTACCTCATGCCGGATTGACAGCATCTGTCAATCCTACCAATGTATGTAACTCTTTACAACAGCAAAATCCCTTATTTTGGCTGCTGATCCCTTATTTTCGAGGCTGCTAGTCCCTTATTTTCAAAGCTGTAAGTTGACAGCTATGCATATTTGCATTTCTCCCCCCCTCCCCATTTTCTCCCAACAGCCTTGTGAGGTAGGTTAGGCTGAGAGACAGTGGCTGGCCCAAGGGCAGCCAGTGAGCATTATGGCTGAGTGGGGTGGGTGGGATTTGAACCCTCGTCCCTCAGGTCCCCTAGTCAAGCTCTCTAACCACCACACCACACCGGCTCTCCCCTCTCTCCACCTGCTGCAGAAACGGATAGAATCTGAGCGGGAGAAAATGACGGCGGGGGTCAAGCAGCTGTACCACATTATCAAAAAGCAACTGGGCTTCATTGTGGCACAGATGGAGTGGGCCAAGAAGGAGATTGTGACGAAGAGGGACGAGCAAATGGCCAAACTCTCCCAGGACCTCTCCTCTCTGGGCAGCAGCATCCAAGAGATGGAGCAGACATCTCGGCTGCCTGTGAGTGACTTCCTACAGGTAAGATGGCTGACTGCATTTTCCCTGTACAGTCGTACCGCAGAAGTCGAATAGAATCCATTCCAGAAGTCCGTTCGACTTCCAAAGCGCGGCTTCTGAATGGCTGCAGGAAGCTTCTGTAGCCAATCGGAAGCCCTGTTTGACGTTCAGTGGAACACCCACTTCCGGTTTTCGGTCGTTTGGGAGCCGGAACGTTCAGCTCCCAAGGCGTTCGGGAGCCGAGGCACGATTATAGTGTTGTACTGTGGTACCTCAGGTTACATACGCTTCAGGTTACAGACTCCGCTAACCCAGAAATAGTGCTTCAGGTTAAGAACTTTGCTTCAGGATGAGAACAGAAATTGGGCTCCGGCAGCGTGGCGACAGCAGGAGGCCCCATTAGCTAAAGTGGTACCTCAGGTTAAGAACAGTTTCAGGTTAAGGACGGACCTCCGGAACGAATTAAGTACTTAACCTGAGGTACCACTGTATACAGAATAAAGCTGGGGGAAGAAGTAGTCGTGGGGAGGGGAGATTGCCCCCCCCCCTTTAACCTTTTCCAACTCAACAATATCCTTTTATGAGTTGAGGCAACCAGAACTTTATACGGGACTCCAAATGCAGTCATACCACAGATTTATGTGAGGCATGGGTAGGCAAACTAAGGCCCGGGGGCCAGATCCGGCCCAATCGCCTTCTAAATTGGGCCCGTGGATGGTCCGGGAATCTACATGAATAGAATGTGTGCTTTTATTTAAAATGCATCTCTGGGTTATTTGTGGGGCCTACCTGGTGTTTTTACATGAGTAGAATGCATGCTTTTATTTAAAAATTCATCTCTGGGTTATCAGTGAGGCATAGGAATTTGTTCATTTTCCCCCCTTCAAAATATAGTCCAGCCCTCCACAAGGTCTGAGGGACAGTGGGCCCGGCCCCTTGCTGAAAAAGTCTGCTGACCCCTGGTATAAGGGCATGCATTAGGATATTAGCCATATTTTGTTTTTCCCCCAACGATCCTTAGCTAGAATTTTAAAAAGCCCAGTGCATCCTTACCCCAGGGGGCGTTCATGTTCTGTGGGGGTCTCCTTAGCAGCCTGCAGCAGGGCACTCAGTTCCCTCTTCTCCCTCTCCCCACTCTAGGACGTTGCAGGCACCTTGCAAAGGTAAGTGGGACCCCTTATTTCAGTTTCACATTTGGTTAATCTTGGGAGGCCTCACACAATAGGGGAAGTTGCTGCTGCAGCGCCATTTAACCTGTTCCTTCCCCAGTTGTTTTTGTACCTGGCTCAGCTCTTCCAAAGGACCACCCAGCTTTGCACAGGGAAGAAGGTGGTGGTGAAGGAATCTCCTCTTCCTTTTAATGTCACTTGTCGAAGGTCAGTCAGCTTGTCCTTAAAGAGGCAGCACTTCCTATGAGAGGTGGATGATCTGTTGGACTATTCTTGGGATGAACTTATTGGCAAAACCTATTTGGTGTTTCACAACTTTCTGACTAGTTGCAGGACCTTAGCCAGACCTAGCAGAGTAAATGCAGAATCCACGGAAGCAATTGGTGACTTGGCTGCAGACAGGATAGACGAAGCAGGAACCAGGAACTTGTAGTTAGGTGTTTATTATATACAGTGGACTATTTACAGGAACACAGATATTTAGCTAGCTCTCTCTGACACAACTCACAACTACTACACTGACACAGAACTCTGAACACTGAACCAACACATTCCAGTTAGTAGGCCATTAATTATCACTCCCTTGAGAGAGCTTGACCAATCAGGGAGCTGTCTCCATGTCTCTGTTATCACCAGGAAGACTTACTCCTTCAGATTGCCTTCTGGCTGTCTGCCAAACCTTAATTGACTCTGTGTGAGTAGCTGCACGTACAGTTTCCCAACAGAACTTTATATAGTCTTGAAGCCCAGCTGCTTATTATGGTGTCTTCTTCTCCACTAAGCAGCCCGCAAGGCAGGAAGGGTGGAGTGTGACCTACAGTACAAAAATGACCCAAATTGTGCCAGTTTTCTGTCCCTGTGGGACAGGCTTATTGGTGTTCACCTTCCTTCCTTCCTTCCTTCCTTCCTTCCTTCCTTCCTTCCTTCCTTCCTTCCTTCCTTTTTCTGTCCTTTTCTCTTTTTTCCTGCCACTGTGATTATTAATCTGTCCAGATAAAGGGATAAATCATTATTATAGGCTCTTTTTCTCTTTCTCCAGGAGCAAGGAGGTCAAGTTTAAAAACGTAGCCACTTTCCCTCCAAAACTAAAATGGAAAACTTGGGAGTTTTGGGACGTCACTGCCATTTTGCAGAAGTTCACAGAGAAATTCAAAGGTATCGGAAGGGTATGGGGTGGGGAATCGACTGCCAGGCAAAGGGGGAAGGGTGGAATTGGCATGGGGACGAGGCTTTGTAGGAGATTCTCTCAGATGCAGGGGAGCTCAGGCAACAGTGAGGAGGCCATCTTTTATTTCTCTCAGGAACCCAGCTTCCTGCATCTGGAAGTAACTGCTTCATAGGGTATTGTTGCCTTGCAGCAGAGGAGCACAGAGAATGCCTAAGGAAGTTTGGATTCTTCTCTCCTGTCAGCCCCTCGATGAAAGAAAGAAAGCCCTGCATTGTCAGCTAGGAACCTGGAAATGGCAGAGTTATAAAGCCATAGAGAAGAGGAGAAGCCTGGAGAAGAGGAGGTTAAGGGGTGATATGATAGCCATGTTCAAATATATAAAAGGATGTCACATAGAGGAGGGAGAAAGGTTGTTTTCTGCTGCTCCAGAGAAGCGGACACGGAGCAATGGATCCAAACTACAAGAAAGAAGATTCCACCTAAACATTAGGAAGAACTTCCTGACAGTAAGAGGTGTTCGACAGTGGAATTGGCTGCCAAGGAGTGTGGTGGAGTCTCCTACTTTGGAGGTCTTTAAGCAGAGGCTTGACAACCATATGTCAGGAGTGCTCTGATGGTGTTTCCTGCTTGGCAGGGGGTTGGACTTGATGGCCCTTGTGGTCTCTTCCAACTCTAGGATTCTATGATTCTATGATTCTAACACACACATACACCTTAACCAGACTCGAATTGAAGGTGACTGGATTTCATGGGCAAGCCAGGATCCATCCTATAGACTTTTGGTGTTGGAAGGCACCCAAAAGCACTGTTCAGTTGAATATTTATTTATTCACTTAATTTCCTTTAGGAATAGCTTCTCATGAAGCTTCCCAAAGCAATTTCACAAGAAAAACATATACAGACTGGTTTATCCACACCTCCTCTTCTTCTGCCGCTTCCGTCACCCTCCTGGGGGGAAAACGACTCTTTTAGTGCTCAATCGGAGCTAACAGGAATTTGGGTTTTCCCCAGATTGCCAAAATCTACTGGTACCACATTCCCGATAGGTGGTCCTGCAACTTTTGATTAAAAGCCCTCTTAACAAAAGGGGGGGGGGGAGTCTATCGGTTACTGGTTTTTACACATGGGGTGGTTTTCTGTTCATTTGAAGCACTCCTTTGATCTCACCCCCCCATTTTCTTCTACAGGCAATCTGATATCTGGATATTCACTGCGTAAAGGTAAATTTCAGGCAGGAAAAGGTGGTGTTGAGGTACTTCTCAATAGATGACCACCTATTTCTTTGTTCACTCACTTTAAATCCAGGGTGGGAAGCTGGATCGAGAAGTAGCCACAGAGTGTTTGTTGTGGGGGAGGAAGGGAAAGGAGAATGTTAGCCGCTTTGAGACTCCTTCCGGTAGTGATAAAGCGGGATATCAAATCCAAACTCTTCCTCTTCTTCTCTTCTTCCGCAGCGAAAGTGTCTCTGAACCCAGCCACAGCTCATCCTCGGCTCGTCGTATCCGAGGACCTGAGAAGTTTGGCGCTGGCAGAAAGGCCGCAGGCCCTTCCTCCCGGCGCTGGCCGATTTGAGCGCTGGCCGTGCGCTCAGTGCCGGGAGTCCTTCAGCTCCGGCAGAAGCTACTGGGAAGTCGAAGTGAGGAACGAGGGCGCCTGGGCTCTGGGCATCTCAAAACCGCTTGTGACGGTCAGGAAAGATGCACAGCCTTCCCCAGAAGCCGGCGTCTGGGCTATTGGGAGGTGGGAGGGTCAGTACAGGGCTGTTGTCCCACCGCATTACCCTTTCCTGTATCCGAGCAGGGAGCCCCAAAGAATACGAGTGGCCCTGAATCTGGATGCTCAGCAGGTGGCTTTTTTTGATGCTGAGGCGGCAAGCCTTCTCCACACTTTCTCCTTAGCCGAATCCTCGTCCGACACCTTCTGCCCCTTCTTTTGGATCTGGAAAAAATCCCATCTCCAACTCTGCCCGTGAGAAAGGCGTGCAGCCTCTCTTCTTGATCTATTTTATGCTCTTTCCCTCCGGCTGCTCCCAATGCAAACTTAACAACAAACCTCCAAACCAAAAGGCTGGATATTCTTCCACACTCTAAGGTTCTGTTTTTTCACAAAACAGAAGCTGCCTCTCTTTGAAATCGGTGTAAATGCTTTTTAATGTTTGATTTTACCTTACAGAATGAGCAGCCTTGGAGGTTTCTTTAGAACCATGGAAGTTTTATATATATATTCTTAACACACAAATAAAAAGAATAAAGGGTCGTTACTCCCAAGGTGGCCTGAGCTTTATTTGTTGTGGAAAGTCCAGGATCTGAACCATCTGTTGCTGCTTTTCTGTAGCTAAACGTTTTTGACTGTAAGAGCTGCTTGACAGTGGAGCGGTCTCCCTTGGGAGGTTGTGTGTTCTCCTCCTTTAGCAGTTTTTAAGCAGAGGTTAGATGGCCGTCCGCCCTGGATGCTTTAGCTGAGATTCCTGTATTGCAGGGGCTTGGACTAGAGGACCCTAGGAGATCTCTTCGAACTCAACAATTCTGTGATTTTACAGTGGTGCCTCGCAAGACGAAAAAAATCCGTTCCGCGAGTCTCTTCGTCTTGCGGTTTTTTCGTCTTGCAAAGCAAGCCCATTAGCACCTTAGCGGATTAGCGCTATTAGCGGATTAGCGGGCTTAGCGGATCCGCTGATAAGCGGATTAGCGGATCAGCTGTTAAGCGGCTTAGCAGATCAGCTGTTAAGCGGCTTAGCAGATCAGCTGTTAAGCGGCTTAGCGGCTTAGGATCAGCTGATAAGCGGCTTAGCGGCTTGGGAAAAGGGGGGAGGGGGGAAAACCGCAGGAACTCGCAAGACATTTTCGTCTTGCGAAGCAAGCCCATAGAAAATTCGTTTTGCGAAGCACCTCCGAAACAGAAAACCCTTTCGTCTAGCGGGTTTTCCGTCTTGCAAGGCATTCGTCTTGCGGGGCACCACTGTATTATTCCTGGTGGGTAGATCCCTGGTGGGTAGATCCTTGGCGTATTTTCATGAAATTGCAAAAAAATAAATAAATAGGAGTGTTGGAACTCTGAGCCACATCTGCAACTTGTTTTTTGCATGCAAGCAATGATGGCTGTCAACGGCAACAAAGGATTCTTTGCAACGAAGCTCCCCTATATTTTGCTGTTTCTTTGGAAACGAAAGGTGAACGCATTTCTCCAGTGTGGTAGCGCAGCACTTTCAGAGCTGTGGAGGTAAGGGGATAAGCCACTGTGGCTAGTAGCCTCTGATAGCAATCACCACATATATTTTTTCCATTTGTCTTTTTAAGCCATCCAGGTTAGTGACCAACGCTGGGGAATGCCGTACTTTAACCATGCACAGTACGAAGAAGTACCGTATTTTTCCGTGTATAAGACGTGGGATTTTTTATTAAGAAACATTGTTACAAATTTGGGGTCGTCTTATAGATGGGTAGTGCATAGGGGGGATGGGCGATTGTCATAGCCGTTTCCCTTTTTTTTTAAGGGAAATTCCCTTATACCGAATAGGATTCCTTGCAAGAAAAGGGAAAAGCTGACAGCTATGGTGATTGTTGACAGCCGCGAGTAGGAAATACACAACGGTGATTGGGCGGGTGATTGGTGTATGCGCCAAGGGAATGTTGTTGCAGCAATTGGGCAGGCGATTTGTGGCTGCAGGCGGCGATCGGGCAGATGATTGTTGACTTCTGTGAGGCGGGTGATTGGCAGCTGCGTTGAGGCAGGTGAATGATTGCCAGCAATCCCCCCCACCCCCCCAAAAAGGTGAACAACTCTGGGCAACCTTTCCTTTTTTTTAATAAAAAATTTATTCATTTTTCTTTTTCATTCATTACATACATCTCAAATTCTTAACATTTACTATGTATTCCTTCCCCCCTCCCTTCCTAGGCTTCCCCCAACACCCGCTTCTGGTTTGTTTCTCCTTTCACCCACTTTGCTTTTTGGGAGAAAAGCAATGACAAACCTAGACAGCAGCATCTTAAAAAGCAGAGACATCACCTTGCCAACAAAGGTCCGTATAGTTAAAGCTATGGTTTTCCCAGTCGTGATGTATGGAAGTGAGAGCTGGACCATCAAGAAGGCTGATCGCCAAAGAATTGATGCTTTTGAATTATTGTGCTGGAGGAGTCTCTTGAGAGTCCCATGGACTGCAAGAAGATCAAACCTCTCCATTCTGAAGGAAATCAGCCCTGAGTGCTCACTGGAAGGACAGATCCTGAAGCTGAGGCTCCAATACTTTGGCCACCTCATAATAAAATTTATTATTAACAATATATAAATGGTGACTCGGAATGGGGAAAGGTAAATATATCATGTAGGTGCAGACATCAAACATGGCACCCAAAAATGGGGTAAGGGGACAAGGAGAGCCCACCGGATCAGGCCAAAGGACCAGCCTGTCCACCTTTCCATTTTCTTATTTGCCAATCAGATGCCAATGGAACGTGTGCAGCCAGGACCTGAGTACAATAGCCAGTTTTCGCACTTGCAGCTGGCGACCACCTCTGGCAACTGAATGCAGCGCACAGCCATCAAGGCTGGTAGCTTTATAGACAGCTTTATCCAATAACCCCTATTCAAACCTTCCAAGCTGATAGCCATCACAGGCAATCCTTGTTTTGCACAGGGGTCACGTTCCGGACCCCACCACGCATGGCAGTGGAAGACATGTAAGCCTGTTATGTCCCTCTCCGTGGCATCTTTACAACACTTTGGGGCTGCTTCCAGGTTTGGCGCCATGTGTGATTGTGCATCATTCGGTAATTGGTTGTTACCTGTGCTACATCTTTTGGTAGTGGATGCTCATAGTTTAACTGTGCTGTATGAAGAAATACTCTTTTGCCTGACCTGGCCCTGTGAGTTAAACCACAGAGCCTAGGACTTGCCGATCAGAAGGTCAGCAGTTCGAATCCCTGCTCCAGTTGCTTGGTCCCAGCCAATGCAATTCTGGGGTGCATCAATAGGAGTATAGCATCTAGATCAAGGGAAGTAATAGTGCCACTGTATTCTGCTCTGGTCAGACCTCACCTGGAGTACTGTGTCCAGTTCTGGGCACCACAGTTCAAGAAGGACACGGACAAACTGGAACGTGTCCAGAGGAGGTCAACCAAAATGGTCAAAGGCCTGGAAAAGATGCCTTATGAGGAACGGCTAAGGGAGCTGGGCATGTTTAGCCTGGAGAAGAGGAGGTTAAGGGGTGATATGATAGCCATGTTCAAATATATAAAAGGATGTCACATAGAGGAGGGAGAAAGGTTGTTTTCTGCTGCTCCACAGAAGCAGACACGGAGCAATGGATTCAAACTAGAAGAAAGAAGATTCCACCTAAACATTAGGAAGAACTTCCTGACAGTAAGAGCTGTTTGACAGTGGAATTTGCTGCCCAGGAGTGTGGTGGAGTCTCCTACTTTGGAGGTCTTTAAGCAGAGGCTTGACAACCATATGTCAGGAGTGCTCTGATGGTGTTTCCTGCTTGGCAGGGGGTTGGACTCGATGGCCCTTGTGGTCTCTTCCAACTCTATGATTCTATGATTCTAGCAGTTCGAAAGCACAAAGTGCAAGTAGATAACTAGGTACCGCTCTGGCAGGAAGGTAAACGGCGTTTCCGTGCGCTGCTCTGGTTCGCCAGAAGTGTCTTAGTCATGCTGGCCACATGTCCCGGAAGCTGTACGCCGGCTCCCTCGGCCAATAAAGCGAGATGAGCGCCGCAACCCAAGAGTCAGTCACGACTGGACCTAATGGTCAGGGATCCCTTTACCTTTAATCCTCTAATGTTCTGCTTCATTTGATCCCCATGAGTTCCAGTATTATTGTTTCCATTTATTAAATTTGTACCTCGCCCTTCTTCCGAAGACCTCAAGGCGGCTCGCAGCGTGTTCAACACGCCTGATTTTGCACACACATTTCATTTCCCCATCACTCACGCCTTTCTTTCCAACCTAAAAAGGCCCAGATGTTGCCATGCCCCTCCTAGGGGGAGTTGTCCCAGCTCCATTATCATTTTGATTGCCCCAAACTATCCCTGTACCTTGAGCACAGAGCGCCCTACGTCAGGTGCTGTCACGTGTACGCATATATACTGACGAACACACAAACACGTGCACACAGCTCCTTGGGGATCGCAGCAGATCGGGTGGGCGGGGAGGGGATATAATGTACACCCCCATCTGTCGTCGTCCCCCCAATAAATAAATTAATTGCTAGGATCTGGTGGGTGGCAGGAAATATTCCAGGGAGCCACTCCTAGTTTAAATGAACCTAAGAAAAGATAATGGCTGTTTCTGGAGGAAAGAGATCTACCCCTCCCTCGTAGCCCAGGCCACCCATCTGACAGCAGCAAAAACATCCGGCTAAGGCACACCCCTCGGCCCATTGCCGCTCCTCGCTCAGCCAGTCCCGGAGGAGATTCCGGGAAACGGACTGCAAAGTCATTGCATTTGCGATCAGAAGCGAGAGCTGTCCTTCTTCCCGGGCGAGGCAGCCATGGACCACCCCGGGGGTCCCATCCAGGCGCTGTGCCTGGAAGCGACCTGCTCCATCTGCCTGGAGTTCTTCAAGGACCCGGTGATCCTCGACTGCGGGCACAATTTCTGCCAGGGCTGCCTGGCCCAGTGCTGCGAGGAGGGGGGCAAAAGCGTCTCCTGCCCCCAGTGTAGGGAAGCCGTCCCGAGAGAAAGCCCCCGGCCCAACTGGCAGCTGGCCAGCATGACAGAAATACTCCGGAAGTTGGAGGAAGAAGGGAGCGGGGCAGAAGCCAAGGAGGGGGGTTTGTGCCACAAGCACCGGGAGCCCCTGAAGCTCTTTTGCAAGGAGGATCGGGTCCCCATCTGCGTGGTGTGCGACAAATCCGAGGAGCACCGAGACCACCGGGTGATTCCCATAGAAGAGGTGACCCAGCAGGTAAGAAATCCCTGCTGTGGGGCATTATGGGGCAGTGACTTTGTTTTTCTTGGGGTGGATCTGTGCGGGAAACCACCCGGATCGTAAAGTGGTAGGGGACCTCAAAGGTCATCCATCCCAGCCCGCGGCTGCTGCTGCAGGAAATCCACGCCTACAACTTCCCTGATAGGTGGGCATGCAGTTCCTGTCCTCTGGAGCAGCTTTCCCTGAACTGGTGCACGCCAGGGGTTTGGGACTACACCTCCCAGCAGTTCCAGCCAGTCAGGGATGATGGGAGGTGCAGTGCATCTGGAGGGTGTCAGGGTGGCTGCTGTGGCAGGACAGGAAGCAAGTTTGCTCCATCATCTACGTGGCAGGGCTTCGGATATCAGAAGGAGGCTGCCCTATTGCCTCGTCACCAGCTCTTCTCTAGGCTGAACATATCCCTCTCTGTGCTTATATTTATTTTATCACCTTGGCACTCCAATAAGTTGAAGAAACTGCAGTGGTTCAGAGTTCAGAGTGGTTTAGCAGTCCATACCTCTTCATAGGGGGCGCTGGGAATTGTAGCTCTGGGAGCGGAATAGGGGGTCTCTTGACAACTCACAGTACCCTGTAACAAACTACATCTCCCAGAGTTCTCTGGGGGGAAGCCATGCCTGTTTAAAGAGGTATCACATTGCTTTGACATGTATGCTGTCGATAGCTGTGCTCCAGCAGGGCTCTTACGGCGTTTGTCAACATTGCTATATTCATCATCAGCTTTTTAATAGTAATAATAATAATAATAATAATTTATTATTATTTATACTCCGCCCATCTGGGTGGACTTCCCCAGCCACTCTGGGCGGCTTACAACAAAATATTAAAATACAGTAATGCATCAAACATTAAAAGCTTCCCTAAACAGGGCTACCTTCAGATGTCTTCTAAAAGTCTGGTAGTTGTTCTTCTCTTTGACATCTGGTGGGAGGGTGTTCCACAGGGTGGGTGTCACTACCGAGAAGGCCCTCTGCCTGGTTCCCTGTAACTTGGCTTCTTGCAGCGAGGGAACCGCCAGAAGACGGTTCAAATTTGCAGATGACACCAAACTGGGAGGGGTGGCTAACACCCCAGAGGACAGGATCACACTTCAAAACGACCTTGACAGATTAGAGAACTGGGCCAAAACAAACAAGATGAATTTTAACAGGGAGAAATGTAAAGTATTGCACTTGGGCAAAAAAATGAGAGGCACAAATACAAGATGGGTGACACCTGGCTTGAGAGCAGTACACGTGAAAAGGATCTAGGAGTCTTGGTTGACCACAAACTTGACATGAGCCAACAGTGTGACGCGGCAGCTAAAAAAGCCAATGCAATTCTTGGCTGCATCAATAGGAGTATAGCATCTAGATCAAGGGAAGTAATAGTGCCACTGTATTCTGCTCTGGTCAGACCTCACCTGGAGTACTGTGTCCAGTTCTGGGCACCACAATTCAAGAAGGACACTGACAAACTGGAACGTGTCCAGAGGAGGGCAACCAAAATGGTCAAAGGCCTGGAAACGATGCCTTATGAGGAACGGCTAAGGGAGCTGGGCATGTTTAGCCTGGAGAAGAGGAGGTTAAGGGGTGATATGATAGCCATGTTCAAATATATAAAAGGATGTCACATAGAGGAGGGAGAAAGGTTGTTTTCTGCTGCTCCAGAGAAGCGGACACGGAGCAATGGATTCAAACTACAAGAAAGAAGATTCCACCTAAACATTAGGAAGAACTTCCTGACAGTAAGAGCTGTTCGACAGTGGAATTTGCTGCCAAGGAGTGTGGTGGAGTCTCCTACTTTGGAGGTCTTTAAGCAGAGGCTTGACAACCATATGTCAGGAGTGCTCTGATGGTGTTTCCTGCTTGGCAGGGGGTTGGACTCGATGGCCCTTGTGGTCTCTTCCAACTCTATGATTCTATGATTCTATGATTCTAAGACCCTCGGTGCTGGACCTCAGTGTCTGGGCAGAACGATGGGGGTGGAGACTCTCCTTCAGATATACTGGACTGAGGCCGTTTAGGGCTTTAAAGGTCAGCACCAACACTTTGAATTGTGCTCAGAAACGTACATTCAGTACACCACACTTCTGTTTGCAGCACAGTCCTACACAGATCTACTCAGAGGTAAGTCCCACTGGTTTCAATGGGGATCACTCCCAGATAAATGAATACAAGACTACAGCTTTATTCTCCTTTTTCCTGGAAGAATTTGTATTGCTTCATTGGGCTCAGTTTGTGGTTATAATCTAAGAGCTCGTGCCGTTTTCCTTCCACTCACAAACTTTGGTTGAAGGTGTTCTCTTATATAGTTCTTCAAAAGAAAAAAGAGAGAAATCTTCAGGTGTCCACCCCTGAAAAGAAACACCCCTCTCTTTTTTGCTTATTTCCCCCCATATTTTCTCCTCTCTCGTTTACTCAGTTGTTGTTGTTGTTGTTGTTTTTAATGCATTTTTATTAAAGATTTTCTTGGTTTACAAAAGTATGTGCAATCTCTCTCTCTCTCTCTCTCTCTCTCTCTCTCTCTCTGTAACATTTTTTACAGATCAGTTTCATTTGTTGAGACATTAGGAAGAAGAGGGGGAGGGGGGAAAGGTGAGTGGGGGTGGGGTCGGGTTGCGAAGTTTCTGTTATAACTTAATATATATGGGGTTTCATGTCGCATGTGCCGGTTCTCTGCTGTTCACTTGTGTTCCTTTGGTGGTGAGAGAGAGGTTAGGGTTGGCCTAGGTTGTGGTTGTTTGTTTGTGATTGGCTGTGGTGATCTTTGTTTTCATGTGTGAGTGAGGTGGGTGGCTGTTTTGGATCAGGTTAGCCGTACGTATTGATTTGTAGGCTGTTGGTGGATTTTTGTCATTGTCTTGTTGGGCTGTGTGTGTGATAAAGGGGAGCCATACCGGGGGTGAAGGCATCTTCTTCTACTTGTCCCCGTGTCAGTTTCAGTTTATTGGTTAGTTTTTCTAGCAAGACTGTTTCCCATACTATTTGGTACCATTGGTCCATTCTTACTCCTGACAGGTCTCTCCAGTGTCTGGTTATGATGTTTCTGGCTGCTGAAAGTAGGTGGGTTATGAGTTCTTTGTGGTGTAAATGGGCATTGTTGTCTTGGAAGATGTTTAGTGGGGCCAATTCTGGGATGATTTCTAATACTCATTTGTGAACATTGAAATGAGCAAAGGTTCAGCGTTACGCTAGTTGTTGTAATAAATACATAGCTGCACATTGTGCCTGGGTCTCCAGTTAAGTGTGGCACAAAACATGCAACTTGAAAATAAAATGCTGACCATACCTTCTTAAATACCCATTTGAGCAGAGAAGACATGAAAGGCCCACATCGCGAAAGAGGTCCCTGATTTATCCAAGGCGAAATATGGAGGACAGGTCGCTAGTCCTGCAGCCGTATCAAACATGGCTTTCAAAGGAAATGAATCAGTGGCATCAATAATTCTCCATATAAACTTTCTTTCTTTTCTTTTCTTTCTCCTTCTCGAGGAAAAGGCTGAGCTGAAGTGTTTGGAAAAAGAGAGAGAAATTCTTGCGGATCAGAAACTAGCTGAAGAACAGAGAAGCAAAGAATGCCTGGTAAGTGCTTATTCTTAAGGTTCAACCTTCCCCAAGCTAGAGCAGATGTTTTGGACTACAACTCCCATCAACCCCAGTCTGCGTGGCCAGGGGTCAGGGATTATGGCAGATGTTGTGTGTGTGTGTGTGTGTGTGTGTGTGTGTGTGTGTGTGTGTGTAATCTCCATATGGAGGACAAGGACAGATTGTAGTCTTTGGGGATGGGTGTTGCGTACAAGACTCCTCATGCCCCCCAAAGACATCTCAGCCTGGTGTTCCCAGGCTGGCCTCTAGCTGAAGAGTCAAGTGTTGACTGCGAGCCATTGGCACATTTGCAGGCATCTTTGTAACGCAGAGTTGGTCTGCCGATGGGCCTGGTGCCAGAAGCCTGTTCCCCATAGAGCACATCCTTGAAGATGTTGCCATCTTCCATTCTGTAGACATGACCAAGTCAGCGTAGACATCACTAAGACAGGAGTACAAAAATGCTGGGGATGTAGGCTTGGGAGAGCACATCTTTGTCTGGAATTCCATCCTGCCCTGCCATGCTCAAAATCAGGGGTAGGCAACCTAAGGCCCGGGGGCCAGATGCGGCCCAATCGCCTTCTCAATCTGGCCCATGGATGGTCCAAGAATCGGCGTGTTTTTACATGAGTAGAATGTGTGCTTTTATTTAAAATGCGTCTCTGGGTTATTTGTGGGGTACAATGGTACCTCAGGTAACATACGCTTCAGGTTACATATGCTTCAGGTTACAGACTCTGCTAACCCAGAAATAGTGCTTCAGATTAAGAACTTTGCTTCAGGATGAGAACAGAAATCATGCTCTGGCGGCGCGGCAGCAGCAGGAGGCCCCATTAGCTAAAGTGGTGCTTCAGGTTAAGAACAGTTTCAGGTTAAGAACGGACCTCCGGAACGAATTAAGTACTTAACCCAAAGTACCACTGTATAGGAATTCGTTCATTTCCCCCAAAAAATATGGTCCGGCCCACCACATGGTCTGAGGGACGGTGGACCAGCCCATGCCCAAAAAGGTTGCTGACCCCTGCTCAAAATCTTCCTGACAGAGCACATGTGGAAGACCTTGAGATGTTTCTCCTACGTCACTTGGGAATCACAGGCAGGGAGAGGGTTGGCACCTTCTTCTCTTCAGGAGTTATACACCTGCATTTGGGAACCAGCCCTCCATGGTTACGGCCCATCGCTGACAATTTCCGTGTTTCCCTCCCCGCCAGACGGAATTAGAAATGGAGAAGCAGAGAGTCGTGTCTGCCTTTGAGCGAATGTACAACTTCCTGGAAGAAATGGAGCTCCTCAGGCTGGCCAAGCTCGAAGGCCTGAAGAAAGAGATAGAAGTGATCCAGAAGGGAAACCTCACCAGACTCACAGAAGAGATTTCCCATCTCAGCAACCTGATCACTGAAGTGGAGAGGAACTGCCAGCAGCCAGAAAATGAATTTCCACAGGTGAGGCTGGGTTTGCCTCCAGAGGTACACAATAGAAACATCTTTTCATTTTGCCCCCATTGGATAAGACCAGATCATTTCCACCTTCGTTCTTCAAATGACACATATACTCACTTCTGTTACCCACATATGATTTCCTTGATTATTTTTTCTCCCCCCCTTCTTCTGTTAAATTGTGCCTTTATAGTGCTTGTTTATAGCACCATTTATTGTTGTTGTTTAGTCGTTTAGTCGTGTCCGATTCTTTGTGACCCCACGGACCAGAGCACGCCAGGCACTCCTGTCTTCCACTGCCTCCTGCAGTTTGGTCAGACTCATGCTGGTAGCTTCGAGAACACTGTCCAACCATCTCGTCCTCTGTCGTCCCCTTCTCCTTGTGCCCTCCATCTTTCCCAACATCAGGGTCTTTTCCAGGGAGTCTTCTCTTCTCATGAGGTGGCCAAAGTATTGGAGCCTCAGCTTCACGATCTGTCCTTCCAGTGGGCACTCGGGGCTGATATCCTTCAGAATGGAGAGGTTTGATCTTCTTGCAGTCCATGGGACTCTCAAGAGTCTCCTCCAGCACCATAATTCAAAAGCATCAATTCTTCGGCGAACGGCCTTCTTTATGGTCCAGCTCTCACTTCCATACATCACTACTGGGAAAACCATAGCTTTAACTATACGGACCTTTGTTGGCAAGGTGATGTCTCTACTTTTTAAGATGCTGTCTAGCTTAGTCATTGTTTTTCTCCCAAGAAACAGGCGTCTTTTAATTTCGTGACTGCTGTCACCATCTGCACTGATCATGGAGCCCAAGAAAGTAAAATCTCTCACTGCCTCCATTTCTTCTCCTTCTATTTGCCAGGAGGTGATGGGACCAGTGGCCATGATCTTATTTTTTTTTTATGTTGAGCTTCAGACCATATTTTGCGCTCTCCTCTTTCACCCTCCTTAAGAGGTTATTTAATTCCTCCTCACTTTCTGCCATCAAGGTTGTGTCATCTGCATATCAGAGGTTGTTAATATTTCTTCCGGCAATCTTAATTCCGGCTAGGGATTCATCCAGCCCAGCCTTTCGCATAATGAATTCTGAATATAAGTTAAATAAGCAGGGAGACAATATACAGCCTTGTCGTACTCCTTTCCCAATTTTGAACCAATCAGTTGTTCCATATCCAGTTCTAACTGTAGCTTCTTGTCCCACAGTCAAAGGCTTTTGCATGATCAATGAAGCAGAAGTAGATGTCTTTCTGGAACTCTCTAGCTTTCTCCATAATCCAGCGCATGTTTGCAATTTGGTCTTTGGTTCCTCTGCCCCTTTGAAAATCCAGCTTGCACTTCTGGGAGTTCTCAAGGGTTCTGCTTTTAAACAATCGTAGGGAACTTTCAAAAAAAAATTTAAGGTGGGGGGGGAAACTGAAGTGGGGAGATTTGGAGCACAGCGCTTCATGATATCACAAACACTCAGCTGTTCAGTGCTCTGCACACAACCACTTCTGCTTCCAGCTGGCAGAATTAGCACACACAGCCCAAGCATGATACTCAAGAGAAGACTGTTCACATGACAAGTGATCCCAGGGAAGATTCATTCCTGCTTTTTACAAACCAAGATAAAAAGGCCATTCCCAACTCCCTTTACAAGAAAGGGGAACTCTTCTTGAATCATAAGATTAGAAATAAAGTTGACACAAACGTGGGGAGTGGCAGTTCCATTTTCAAGGTGGAAGGAAAAAACATTAATTCCCAGCAGAATAACAAGCAATCCAGCCTGTGTTGTGTTTGTGCAGCTGAACAGAACTCTTTCTCCCCTTCTTCCCATGCTGTCAGGACATCAAAAAGGTTTTGAGCAGGTAAGTGGCACTTTCTCACTCCTTGAGTCATAGAATCATAGAGTTGGAAGGGACCCCGAGGGTCATCTAGTCCAACCCCCTGAAATGCAGGAATCTTTTGCCTGAAATTAATAAGAGTCTCGTGCTTTACCAACCTGAAAAAGGGCTCCCTGACTCTGTTCTGCACCCTGGGATTTCTAGCAACAGGGATATCTCCACGGGGCTCTTAGGAATCTGTGAACCATTTTGTGGGACGTGTCTGGTGGAGAAGATGTCTCCTTAGGTTTCAGAGGAGCTCCATATGGGATGAACCAGGGAATGGATCCGTCTCCTCAGGATAGCTCTCCTCAGAGGAGTTTGCCTGGGCAGAGGCCATGGCAGACTTCTCCGTTTTGCCTGCTTCCGCTGCAGATATGAGAAAGGGCAAGTGAGACAGCTGGTGGACCTTTCTCCAGGACTGGAAGAGAAGTTCAGGATTTACTCTCAGACGAATTCCGCTCTGGAAGAAGCTATGGAGAAATATAAAGGTATTGGTGGTAGTCACGGGATCTGAGGGGAGGGGGCTGGGTATAGACCTTTGAGAGGCTACCAGCTCTGGGATATGAGGAAAGAGAGGCCCTTGATGAAGTGCTTCTCCTGTGATTCCTCCAGATGTCTGAACTGGTGTCCCAATAAATATTGTCCCCTTCCGTTCCATCCCACTTTGGTGGATCTTTTGATGAGCTTGCATTAAAGGCAAGCTGGTTGCTTTCCTCACAAAATAATCTGTGGGCATCAGGGTGGAAGAATCTCGTCTCCCACCATCCATATCTGTTTCTGAGGAGAATGTAGCTTGATGCCATTGCTCTCTTGAGAGGCACCTGGCGGGGCAAGAAAGAGCCTGTGGCAACTTAAAGATCAAAAGATATATTTATTATGGCGTACAATTTTGTGGTTCTTCAGTCCATGAAAGCTTCGGCCAGAATAAATAAATGGGTTGGTCTGCAAGGTGCCACAGGACTCCTTCAACGTTTTACTTAATTTTGTGTAAGTGAGTTTTCAGTTCTTTTTTTCTTTCTCTCTCGCATGACTTTACACATTGCTATCTACAGTATATGGTGGTCTGAGTAAATTTGTCATCCTTTTCTCCACATGGCAGAATCTCTGGAGGAAGCAGTAAACAAAGGTAGTTTTCTGGGAATGTACGGGAAGGGAAATTTTGATGGGAGACGGTGCTTGAGATAGAGGTTGCTTCCACACTAGAACGTGGGCTGTGGTTCTCCTTTTCCAAAAGTGAAATTATAATTTGTTCTTCATGACCTGTTCTATAAAGCTTATACAAAAATAACTCCTGTTCAGCAAAGGTTCCTTGCAACATGAATTAGAAGTTTTCTCTTTGCAAGTTCTGCTTATTTTTTTGTTGCCTACTGATTAGTGTGGCTGGGAGATCAGAGATTAATTGTTTATTAGTTGGCTTCTGTTACTCATAAAGTAGTTGTTTTAGAGATCCAGATTCCATGCACTATTTTTTCTGTTTCTGTTTTGATAGAGAAATAGCACTGTTTCATTGAGAACGGGTGAGAGGGAGAGAGAAGGAAAAGTCTTAAGACCCCTACAGAGAAGAAAAATTCGGGGGCATTTAATCACTAATCCTACAAACACCCTGAACCAGAAACAATAAAACAAGGAGAAGAGGAATCTTTTAATTAAAGTTACACTAGTCTTTGAAAGCCTCAAAAGTGCTCTGTCTGTCCAGACTCTTTTATCATAAAAATGATCATAAAAAACCAATGAAAAATTGGGTGTACAGCAAAGAAAACACGGGAATCCAACAATTTAGCAACAATGACAGATTCTCCTTAAAGACAAAGTGAACAAAGGATAGTAATTTAAGAAACAGGAAAAAAGATCTAGTGTAGAAACAACCAGGGTTAAATGGTTGCCCTCTCTGATCATGGAAACCACATCTGAGAATTCAAAAACAACAACAATTAACTAAATGCAGTTGTAATTGAAATTTGAATGTGATCAGTTTAGTGTGAAATTATAATTTGTTCTTCATAACCTGTTCTATAAAGCTTATACAAAAATAACTCCTGTTCAGCAAAGGTTCCTTGCAACATGAATTAGAAGTTTTCTCTTTGCAAGTTCTGCTTATTTTTTTGTTGCCTACTGATTAGTGTGGCTGGGAGATCAGAGATTAATTGTTTATTAGCTGGCTTCTGTTACTCATCAAGTAGTTGTTTTAGAGATCCAGATTCCATGCACTATTTTTTCTGTTTCTTGAAACATTAAATGACAGACCACTCTATGTATGATGGTGTCTGATTTAATTTGTCTCTCTTTCCCCTGCACAACAGAGTCTCTGAATCAAGACTTGTACAAAGGTAACTATATGCATAGAACTAAAAATAAAATAAAATAAAAGTGGGAAACTTTTGATGGGGGATGGAGACTCAGCAGCAGCCCCACATTGAAGTATTTAATTGAGTTGTGTCAGGTCAGGGCTGGGGCCCTCCAGGCGCTGTCAGACTCCAACTCCCACCAGCCCCAGCCAGCATCATCAATGCTAGGGTGTGATCGGAGTTGTAGTCCAAAACATGGAAGGCATCAGGTTGGAGAATGATATCCTCCAGAGCTTTCAGATGCCCCAGCCAGCATGACTGTAAAGACTGGCGGAAGTCCTACAAATCTCCTTGGAGGGCACCAGGTTGTCAAAGTCTGGTCTGGAGAAAGGAGACAATATGAGAAGTAGGGGTGGGGAGGACCACAGGCCCCGGTGGCCAAAGCAGGCCTCAAGGCCTCTCTTATCTGGCCCCCTCCAGACTCTCCCTAGGCAAACACCTATCACTGGCCTTCCCTGAGTGTGTTTGTCTGGCTAGAAGGTGTCCGTCAACTGCGGCAATGCCTCTTGCATGCCTAGATGAAGATGTGTGTGTGGAGGCCTTTGGTTTTTGCATGGCTGGAATGTCACCTAGTGTGGAGGTCAGAGTTGCATCTGCTGACCCGCCCACTTTCCCATTTGACCCCGCCCACCACTGGCCTCTGGAAGGTTGCCCAGGATGAAATGTGGCCCTCGGAAGCTGAAAAAGCTTCCCCCAGATCCGATCTAGCCTCTGAGACTAGTCTTTCCAAGGATTTAATACATCCTGCTCTTCTATCTATCATCTATCATCCATCTATCTATCTATCTATCTATCTATCTATCTATCTATCTTATATCTATCATCTATCTATCTATCATCATCTATCTATCTATCTATCTATCTATCTATCTATCTATCTATCTATCTATCATCTATCTATCTCTATCTCTATTATCTATCTATCTATCTATCTATCTATCTATCTATATCTATCTATCTATCTATCTATCTATCTATCTATCATCTATCAACATCTATCTATCATCTATCTATCTATCTATCTATCTATCTATCTATCTATCTATCTATCTATCTATCATCATCTACCTTCCCCTCTGCAGTGAATTTCACTCTGGATCCGGACACCGCAAACCCCTTCCTCATCCTTTCTGAGGACCTGAAGAGCGTGAGAAGAGGGAGTCGATACCAATCCGTGCCCGACAACCCCGAGAGATTCGACATCATGATGAGCGTGCTGGGCCGCGAGAGATTTGCTTCGGGGAGACACTGGTGGGAGGTGGAGGTGGAGGAAAATTTGGGCCGGTGGGCCGTGGGGATTGCGAGAGAGTCTGTGAGGAGGAAGGGGCAGGTCCGCATAAGCCCGGACGAGGGGTTCTGGGCTGTGGGGAAGTCGTTCCACAACAGCCACGACTTAACCTCCCCGTGCCAAATTCTGGCTTTCACATCCCCAAAGCCAACTCCCTTGATCTTGAGGCGTAACAAGCTCAGGAAGATCCGAGTGTCCCTCAGCTACGAAGAGGGTCATGTGGAGTTCTTCGACGTTGATTCGGACGACCTGATCTTCGCTTTCCAGCTGGTCTCGTTCTCTGGGGAGAAGATCCTCCCCTTTTTCCGGGTGTGGAGAGGGGTCAGGTTGAAGTGCTGAATTCTAAGGGCGAATCCTCCCCCATCTCAGCTACAATAACTTCCACCATCCTGAAAGGAGGTGACGTTCTAGCGCTTTCTCTACACCCAGGCAAGGAGCTTACGGTCTTAGCGGCTTCCCAGCAGTAATGGTGTCTCCCAGTCCTAGATCTTAACTTCCATCGGCGATGAGAGAAAACAGAATCAGTGTAAAAACATAAACGAAACAGGTGGGATTAGAGACTCCCTACACTGGGCATGGGGAACCAGTGGCCTTCCAGAGAGTGCTGGGCTCCAGCTTCCTTCAGCCCCAATTAGCATGGCGGATGGTGAGGGATTATGGGAGTTGTAGTCCCAACAACTGGAGGGTCAGAACCTCCCCAATCCTGCCCTACAGCTTCAGTCCTGGTTGTTATTTAAAACCTTTTCTTCCCCGAGTTATATATTTTTGGCAGGGCCTTTAGAAGACACACCAAAGGGGAAAAAGTTCAGCTATGGTGGACTTCTGTTTATTAATGATTCCACTTTTCTACCATAAGGTAGCTTGTATGGGATTTGTAGTAGTCGCCCACAGATCAGGTGCAGAGCTGCTTGATTTCAACTCGTGCCCTTCAGTTACTGCAGCTCCATCGACTGAATCTTGCCATTCAGGAGTCAAAGCAGGGAAACTTGGTCCTGCCTCTGGAGAGGGGAGGTACATCTGCCTCAACCTAAGATGGGGAATCTTGATTCCCATCAGCCCTTGTATTGCAAATCAGGCTTTGTAGGAGTCCAATGACATTGAGTTCCCCTATTCCCTGCTAGGAATTGAACTGCAACTGGAAACCAGAAGTGATGAGTGTGGGTGAAGCTTTTTGATAATATCTCTTTGGGGCCAGGTAATGTGCTAAGCTTTCTGGAGGCCATTTTTGTTCTGATGGCAAGTTAGACAGGAGCCCTTTGTGAGCATTGACAAGAGGACAAGGCATAGAGATCAAGCCAATTAGGTGATGGTAGCTTTTTCCTCCCCCCCCCCAATAAATTTTTATTATTCTCTTTACACAATCATTCTTACAATACAATACATTAATCAACATATAAACATTTTTGCTCTGCCGAGCTTGCAATTTCCCTCCTTCCCTTCAGCCGGTATCCCTTATCAAATCCAATCGCGTATTTTAACCTTTTACTTCTTATCTGCATTGTAGGAGTTATATCAGTCCTGCTAGTGTCTTTAAAGTTTTACAGTTATCCTTTAAGTACCGTATTTTTTGCTCTATAAGACTCACTTTTTCCCTCCTAAAAAGTAAGGGGAAATATGTGTGTATCTTATGGAGCGAATGCAGGCTGCGCAGCTATCACAGAAGCCAGAACAGCAAGAGGGATCGCTGCTTTCACTGCGCAGCGATCCCTCTTGCTGTTCTGGCTTCTGAGATTCAGAATATTTTTTTTCTTGTTTTCCTCCTCCAAAAACTAGGTGCGTCTTATGGTCTGGTGCATCTTATAGAGCGAAAAATATGGTATACAATAAATTTACTCCCATAGCTTTTTCCATAGCGCAGGGAATGTGGAGACATTTCCATCTTTAAAATCAGAGGTACCTCTGTCTTTGAGATGGACCTTAATTTGCAGACATCTTCTATTTGTGCTGTTTTCTCCTGCGTATCACTGGCATGTTGTTTACAGTGCCATGTCCTGTAGCATAACATAAATAAAAATCAGCTTGGCAAACACTTCTGACAATCATAGGCTTTTTTCGCACTCTGGTTATGCTTATTGGGGGGGGGGAGAGACTGGAAGCTACGTACTTCCTGCAATAGTTTTGCTTCTAATTTTCAGTTGTTTGGAGGCTGGGAATGTAAGTACAATCTGTTGGCAGGAAGGCTGACAGAATATAAGGCATGTGTACAGGGTGTTGGAGGAGACACTTGAGAGTCCCATGGACTGCAAGAAGATCAAACCTCTCCATTCTGAAGGAAATCAGCCCTGAGTGCTCACTGGAAGGACAGATCCTGAAGGTGAGGCTCCAATACTTTGGCCACCTCATGAGAAGAGAAGACTCCCTGGAAAAGACCCTGATGTTGGGAAAGATGGAGGGCACAAGGAGAAGGGGACAACAGAGGGCGAGATGGTTGGACAGTGTTCTCAAAGCTACCAGCATGAGTTTGACCAAACTGCGGGAGGTAGTGGAGGACAGAAGTGCCTGGCGTGCTCTGGTCCAGGGGGTAACCAAGAGTCGGACACGACTAAACGACTAAACAATAACAACAACAACAGGGCCAGCCACCGTGAATTAGCCACCACGAAATAGGATGCTAAGTGCTGGATCTCTTGAGCTTTTTTTATCCACCAGGTGTGGATCCAGAATTGGCCTCCACAGCCACTTACGGACTCGTTTTTAAAACCGTGTTTATGGAAGACAATCTTACTCGGCTACAAGTGATCGCCAAAGAAGAAGAAGGTGAAGAAGAAGAAATGAGGATGCTAATTAATGTATAAAGCACCACATTTCTCAAAGTGCAAAGAACTGCAAATAAGAATCTCAGAGAACTGCTGTTTTCTTTTGTACAGTGGTACCTCGGGTTAAGAACTTAATTCGTTCTGGAGGTCCGTTCTTAACCTGAAACTGTTCTCAACCTGAGGTACCACTTTAGCTAATGGGGCCTCCCACTGCCACCGCCATGCGATTTCTGTTCTCATCCTGAGGTAAAGTTCTTAACCTGAGGTACTATTTCTGGGTTAGCGGAGTCTGTAACCTGAAGCGTCTGTAACACGAGGTACCACTGTACTGTAGTTCCATAATGAAATGCCCAAAATGAAGGCAAGCTCACAAGGGGGAGGAGTCGCCCCTGCAAAGTGCATTTCCTTAAGAACGTAAACAGTTCCCTCAAAACCCCTGCTCCAAGTCTCTTCTCCCTCACCAGCCAGTAGAAACTGTGCCCTGTTTTCTCATCACTGCCATTCCTCCACATGGCCCACCTGGCTACCTGTCTTGGGGGCACGTGCAGAGTGCAGAGGAGGCTTAGCTCTCAGCAGCAGCAAAACTGAAGAGGGAGCGAAAGGCCCAAGATCGGCTCTTATCCAGGAGGCTGCATGCTTGTGCATTTGGGCAAGCCATTGTTTGGTTTAGTGCTGGTTCTGCTCCTGAACATTGTGTGTCGTCCTGTCACGGCTAAAATGTGTCTTTCATCCTCAGATATGGTTTTCATTAGTCTCATGAGGGAAATTCCTCCGAACCGTGGCTTTAAAAAGGAATAGGGAAGAGGAGCCAGTAAATAACTTGTTAGGTTTAGACTGGCAGACACTACAGGACGCTGGTGCAAACGTCAAATTTGACCATGTTGTGCAGAAAAGAAATCTGAAACAAACTATATCTCTGCATATAACAAAGTAGTAACTCAGCTCCTAAGAACCAATTGCATCTGAGTGGGTTCACGTTTCTTTGTGAAGGAAATCAGCTTTTCTTTCAAGAAGTGCCTGAAGTGGAAAAGGAAAGGCCTTTGGCTCAGTCCTTCCTGCATTCAGAAAAATTGGCTTGTTCTCTTTCTATGAGGAGCAGGAGGTAAGTTACAGGAACCCTTCATCTCGCTGTTTATGATGATGATGATTTCAATTTACAGTGGTACCTCGGGTTACAGACGCTTCAGGTTACAGACGCTTCAGGTTACAGACTCCACTAACCCAGAAATAGTACCTCAGGTTAAGAACTTTACCTCAGGATGAGAACAGAAATCGTGCGGCGGCAGCGGGAGGCCCCATTAGCTAAAGTGGTACCTCAGGTTAAGAACAGTTTCAGGTTAAGAACGGACCTCCGGAACGAATTAAGTTCTTAACCCGAGGTACCACTGTATATGCCTCCTTTTATCAAAAGTTCCCAGGGAAGTGTGCAACATTAAAAACACATTACAGAACATCAGTGATAAAACCATACTGAAAATTATGCTGACAGACAGCTTAATACAACCTTTTGTATTAACCAAGTTGTTTTGACGCCTGAAGCAAACAAAAAAAACCCCACCACAAATGCTTTCCCAGGGAGTACAAAATACAATGAAAACAAAATTAAATAACAGATTTGCTACCCAAAATCACTGCATCTGACTGTAAGCAGGATTTTCCCTGCTTACCTAAAAGAGAAATTCCCCAAGTGTCTGCGCACACAAACACACACACACACACTCTGCTAGTTACGGTATATAATTCTTGGTCAGGAAACCTGAAAGCGAAACAAAAACACTTGTGTTTTTTTCAGTTGCTTCCTGCTGCTCTCAGATTCCTCCGCCATCCGGTGTCGGTTGCGCAAAGGGAAATGCCAGGCCTTTATTGCATCAAAAGGAGCTTGAGTTAAGAATTGCTGCTGCTACTGCTGCTGCTGCTGTTGTCACTTGGAGACAAGCTTGGGGAGAGGCTTGGAAGAGGAGGAGATGGAGGAGATGGAAATGTGCGAGAAGCACCGTGAGCCCCTGAAGCTCTTCTGCAAAGACGACGAATGCCTCATCTGCTTGGTCTGCGACAGAGCCAGGGAGCACAGAGGACACAACGTGGTCCCTGCAGAGGAAGCTGCCCCAGACTACAAGGTAACGGTATTCAGGTCAGGGAAGAAAAACATGTAGTTCTCCAGCTTTTTGGGGGATGCCCCCAAAGAAAGGACATTACAGGGGGGGAGCAGCTTCAGTGGGATTTGAACAGGACCTCTGTTAATTGAGTACTTTCAATGCTTTTCAATAATTTTGGTAGATCTAAGCCCATGGATGTAGCCAAGTGAGTCCGTAAGTGACCGTGGAGGCCAATTCTGGATCCGTACGTCCACAGTGGGGACATAGGTTTCTGGGCAGGAGTTGATCCTGGCGAGGGTTTGCCAAGCGTTCCTTCCTCTTAGCCCGTTTCTCCTTTTTGTCCTGAGTTTGGGCGTCTTCAAAGTCCACAACGCCTTTGGTAAAGAACCATGTGCTTCACCGTAAGTAACGTGGAGAAAAAGGTGGTTTAAATGCAACAAATCAGTCAAAATGAATAAAGCAGTACAGTGGTACCTTGGGTTAAGAACTTAATTCGTTCTGGAGGTCCGTTCTTAACCAGAAACTGTTCTTAACCTGAGGTACCACTTTAGCTAATGGGGCCTCCCGCTGCTGCCATGCCACCAGAGCACGATTTCTGTTCTGATCCTGAACCAAAGTTCTTAACCCGAGGTACTATCTGTGGGTTAGCAGAGTCTGTAACCTGAATCGTCTGTAACCCGAGGCCTCTGGTTAAGAACAGTTTCTGGTTATGAGCTCCACTAACCCAAAAGTAGCTGTTCCTGGCTGCGAACTTCGCCCCAGGATGTGAACGGAAATCGCGCACCTGAGGGGCATGCACAGCAGGAGACCCCATTAGTGAAAGCACACCTCAGGATAAGAACGGTTTCAGCTTAAGAACAGACCTCCGGAACGAATTCAGTTTGTAATCAGAGGTACCACTGTATCAGAAGACTTTGAACAGTCATGGTTTACCCCCAAAGAATCGTGGAACTGCGGTTAAGGGTGCTGATAGCGATGTCTGACCTCTATACTACTACTACTACTACTAATAATAATAACAGCAACAAAATATTTTATTATTTATACCCCGCCCATCTGGCTGGATTTCCCCAGCCACTCTGGGCGGCTTCCAACCTAATATTAAAAACAATACAGCGTCAGACATTAAAAACTTCCCTAAACAGGGCTGCCTTCAGTTCTAATACAATACTCTCCTCACAGAGCTACAATTTCCAGAGTAACCATCCCTCTTCCCAGGGAACTCTTAGCTTTATCTCTTTTCCACACCAGCAATTTTTCCCGATGTCTTTTTGTGCTGTATATCTCTTCTCTGCAATACACACAGGAGAAACTTTGCTTTTAGATTCCATTCCTCCTGCCTATAAAAATTTCTCACAAGTTTAGGATTCGCTGTCTGCGCTGAGCTTTCTGCATATGTTTTGTGCAGCTTCCATTAATTTTTGTAAGTAGTTTTTGGAAGATTTTACTTCTCATCGTGACACAGAAATGTTTATTGTCATCGTCGTCCCCCCACCACCGCCACCACCACCCTGAGCTTCAGGCTACGGACAGCTTTGAACAGATGATATAGAATTTTGTTCCTGGTTCACAATTTTATCTTGAAACACTCCCCCCCCCTTTTTTTCTAATTCTACCTGGACCAACTTTCTCTTTGATTTTTTTTCCTGGATGCCAGAATGATCTCTTGTAACATATATGTAACAACACAGAAAAAACAATGCTGCCCAGAAAAAACACTGCTGTCCAGGGTTGTAAAGACTGCGGAGAGAATAATTGGGTGCACTCTTCCCACCTTGGATCAAATCTATGCTGTCAGGTGCCATAAGAAAGCTGCAGAGATAGCACATGATAGTACGCACCCCGGAAATGATCTCTTTCAGCTTCTGCCTTCTGGAAGAAGGTACAGGGTTATAAAGAACAGGACTAGCCGCCTGAGATGCAAATGCAATTCTGGTTCTAAACGCAGCATAAGGCGTCTTTATAGTATATTATATTTTTAAATTGGGTTTCAGAGTTTTTAGGGGTTTTTGAATGTTTTATGTAATTTCCAATTTCATTGTTCTGTATGGGATGATGACAATATAGATATTGTGTATCATATAGAAGCAAGTTTCTAGGAATTTCACTATGTTCTTAAACTAAAAGGCCAGGTAAAGTTAAAGGTAAAGGGACCCCTGACCATTAGGTCCAGTTGTGACCGACTCTGGGGTTGCAGCACTCATCTCACTTTATTGGCCGAGGGAGCCGGCGTTTGTCCGCAGACAGCTTCCAGGTCATGTGGCCAGCATGACTAAGCCGCTTCTGGCAAACCAGAGCAGCGCACGGAAACGCCATTTACCTTCCCGACGGAGCGGTACCTATTTATCTACTTGCACTTTGACGTGCTTTCGAAGTGCTAGGTTGGCAGGAGCAGGGACCGAGCAACAGGAGCTCACCCCGTCACAGGGATTCAAACCGCCGACCTTCTGATTGGCAAGTCCTAGGCTCTGTGGTTTAACCCACAGCGCCACCCGCGTCCCAAAGGCCAGGTAGTTAATGGGATAATGTAGTAAACTTTTAACTAGAGTATTGGTGGTGTTTAGCCTGTCCAGTGTAGGATTCAGCAATGGATAAGATGCAGCCAATTTTAATCTTGCCTATTGCAATCACCACTTTATACTCTCCTTTCTCCAAGTTCCATCTGTGTACAACGTGCTGTCGATTTCTCTTTGACATTATAATGCTGATGTCTTTCACCGGCTGAAATGCACTCGCTGCTCTTCTGCTGGTGTATTTAAAATTAATCTTTCCAAACAGATTGTAGCCTCTTGGGTCTTGTTTGATCACCAACCTCACTTTCAATCTCTGCTGCATTTGGGGGCCTCCTTGTTAATTCTGCTGGGTGGGGTCTCTGGACTTTTGCCCCGGTGGCACCATTCACAGTGTTGAGAACTTAATCGGTTCACGTTCACAGAATGTTATATATAACACATCCTGCCAAACATTTGCTTGTGAGCGTTTATTTCTTCCTGACTGCTGTTTAAGGCTGCAGACCGGAAAACCCAATTGTGTGCTTGCACAAGATATGCAGATACACAAAAATCCAGACACACAGAGGCTGACAAGATTAAATATTTGTAACCACTGTTGATTTTAATCAACTTTTGAATAGTTTAATACCCATTTTTATCCATTGATTGGCAATTTTAAAAGTTTTCTATTGTTGTAAAGTACCTAGAGGTGGATTTTTGTTTTGTTTTTTACAGTCAAGGGGGGGTATATAAATTTAATAAGTCTGTAAGCAAGTAAATGAAATCAGCTATAACGTTTAACAAGTAAAATGAACAAATGAATAGACAAATAAATAATAATAGACCAGATGACTGGCTGGCCAATAAACCTTTATTACAAGGATAGGGAGACTGGATTTCAGGTATTCCAGCAGTAATAATAATAATAATAATAATAATAATAATAATAATAATAATATATTACCTATACCGCACCCATCTGGCTGGGTTTCCCCAGCCACTCTGGGCGGCTCCCAACAGAATTAAAAGCACAATAAAAGATCAAACATTAAAAACTTTGCTAAACAGGGCTGCCTTCAGATGTCTTCTATAAGTCAGATACTTGTTTATTTCCTTGACATCTGATGGGAAGGCGTTCCACAGGGCGGGTGCCACTACCGAGAAGGCCCTCTGCCTGGTTCCCTGTAACCTCGCAGTGAGGGAACCGCCAGCAGGCCCTCGGAGCTGGACCTCAGTGTCCGGGCTGAATGATGAGGGTGGAGACGCTCCTTCGGGTATACTGGGCCGAAACCATCAATCCCAGGCCAGCATGGCCAGTGGTCAGGGATGATGGAAACTGTAGCTGAACATCTGAAAAGCCACAATTTCTCCATCCGTCCTTTAACATTTCCCCCCTCTGTGGTCTGTCTCTCTTCTTTAGAAATCAGCTCTGCCACTTAAACCCTTCGGTTTCCAAATAGCTCTGCCTTTACATCTGTTTATTTCCCTTTCCCTACACTCCTGAAATTGCAGTTTGGCAGAGAAGGGCTCAGGAGTTCAGTGGGCGTAGAAACGTAATGTAAAAGTGCTGTCTAAAATGTAAAAAATATTGTTGGAATGGGTGACAAAGGATGAGCAAGTGAAATCCTCAATGATACATTGGGCAATAGATATTGTTCATAATATAGACATGGAAGAACGGTGTTAAGTTGTGGGCGAACATAGCAGACGACACAGCGATTTCTCCAGAGCAGCTCTTTATTGTAAGCTGGACAGAACTGAACAGCAAACAGCTCAGCCGGCCTGCTTTTATAGGTAGCCGGCTGTCAACACTGTAGCAACAACAACCCAGGGTTTCCCGCCTAAAATAACTGACGTGGACCTGAGTGAAAACTATCTACAGTATCACCCTGCTGGCCCAGGGTGAGAACTTCAGTACATAACAAACGGGAACAATTGTGGAATGGGGATATAAAATTTACAGCATGCTATGGTTCAAGAGAAAATTATATGAAAATGATATATTGACGCTATCTAACACAGAGTAAACTGGCAAAAATGTATAAAACTAAATCAAATTTTAAGTGTTGTAAATGTAAAGAGAAAGAAGACTCTTTTATCATATGTGGTGCTCTTGCAGTAAGGTTAAGGCTTACTGGGAAATGATATACAATGAAATGAAAAGGATGTTTAAAATAACATTTGGTGGTTTGTTTGTTTTAAAAAGAGCAGAAGCCTTTCTCTTGGGAATTATAGGGATAGAACTACCTAAATTGTATAGAAATTTATTCATGTATGTGACTACAGCGGCAAGAATGCAACTTACCCCAAAATGGAATGAAGCAGAAGTCTCAGCAAAGGAAGAATGGATACAAAAACTTTTGGAATATTCAGAAATGGCAAAACTTACCGGAAGAATAAGAAATCAAGATAAACTTTTTTTATAAAAGAATGGAAATGGTTTATTGAATATTTACAGATAAAAACACTGGCAGGGTTACTGTAATAACCTGCAGCTACATAAGAGTATATTTATAAAGAAGATAAATAAGTGAGCAAATTATGTTAATTTGGATATGCAGAAGATATTAAAAACAAATTTAAGGAACCACAGAAAAAGGTGGAAGGAAGTCAAGTTTTAAGATGTCAAAATGATTGTAAGATCAGTGAAATGTATATATCTGAAAAGTATAATTTTTTTTAAAAAAGTGTTTAGTGGGCATCTCTTGTCCCTCCCTGGAAACAATGACATTTGGGGTTTGCTTGGCTACATGATGTTGTGCCTTTTCTGTTTGTTTAGGAAGAAATCGAGGGCCACCGGAAGTCTGTGGAGCTCATGAGAAAGAATCTTGAGGACCGTGTGTTGGCCGAAGAGCTGGGAAGCCAAGAATGTCTGGTACGGGTTGGTTGTTATTATGGTATACACCTGGGGGTCAGCAATGCAGAGCTTTAGGGAGGCAGCATGCCCACCCTAAACTTCTGTGGCAGCTGTGAAAGGTCTCAGAAATCCCCTCAAAAATCCACAATGTCCCATGGAGAAAACGAGGGGGGGGGGAGCAAGGCTGGTCCAATGTTGCAGATCCAAAGTCAGCACTTCTGAAGGCAGCCCTGTTTAGGGAAGTTTTAAAGTTCTGATGTTTTGTCATGTTTTTAATATGCGGCAGCTAGACTGGTGACTGGGAGTGGCCACCAGGACCACATAACACCGGTCTTGAAAGAACTACACTGGTTCCCAGTATGTTTCCGAGCACAATTCAAAGTATTGGTGCTGACCTTTAAAGCCCTAAACGGCCTCGGCCCAGTATACCTGAAGGAGCGTCTCCACCCCTATCGTCCAGCCCGGACACTGAGGTCCAGCGCCGAGGGCCTTCTGGCGGTTCCCTCATTGCGAGAAGTGAGGTTACAGGGAACCAGACAGAGGGCCTTCTCGGTGGTGGTGCCTGCCCTGTGGAACACCCTCCCATCAGATGTCAAAGAAATAGGCAGCTATCTTATTTTTAAAAGACATTGGAAGGCAGCCCCGTTTAGGGAAGTTTTTAATATTTAATCCTGTATTGTTTTTAACACTTGATAGGGAGCCACCCAGAGTGGCTGGGGAAACTCAGCCAGATGGGCAGGGTATAAATTATTATTATTATTATTATTATTATTATTATTATTATTATTATTATTATTATTTACTCATGCATTCTCCATGAATGATCCTCATCTTCCATCTGCTTTTCCTCTCCGCATTTCACTCTTTGTATGTTTGCATCCTAGGCAAAGTTAGAAGCCGAGACAAAGAAAGTCAAGTCTTCCTTTCATCGGATGTGCAGATTGCTCGAAAGAATGGTGCACCTCAAACTGACCCAGATGGAAGATCTGAAGAAAGAGATCAATAAGAGGCAGCAAGAAAACGTCAGCAGGCTCTCCAAGGAGATCTCCCACCTCAACGATATGATCGCTGAGATGGAGGAGAAGTGCCAGCAGCCGGTCTGTGGATTCCTGCAGGTGAGACATGAGACCAAGACATCTCCCAGCAGTTCCTACATGAGAAATGTAGGCCTGCTGCCTACCAGCCCTATTTAGGAAAATATAAACTGCCATTTGGACATTAAGGATTAGAGCTGGGCTTTCTCTCCATCAACATCTTGTCATGAAACAAATGTGATTGCTCGTTATTACTTCTTAGTATTTACAGTGGTACCTCGGGTTAAGTACAGTGGTACCTCGGGTTAAGTACTTAATTCGTTCCGGAGGTCTGTTCTTAACCTGAAACTGTTAATAACCTGAAGCACCACTTTAGCTCATGGGGCCTCCTGCTGCCGCCGCACAATTTCTGTTCTCATCCTGAAGCAAAGTTCTTAACCCAAGGTAATATTTCTGGGTTAGCAGAGTCTGTAACCTGAAGCGTATGTAAACCTGAAGCGTATGTAAACCTGAGGTACCACTGTATGTGATTTTTAAGCCACCCTTCACCAGAATGTGGAATGGGGACAGACTTCCATTTTGTCCTTCACCTCAGGCCCTAGTTCTTCCATAGAAGGAAGGGGGAAAGGACTCTCCACAACAACAAAGATCAGGCCCCTGTGTGTGCTTGCTGTGTAACTGAGACCTATTTCTCTGTTTCAGGACATCAGAATCGACTTGAACAGGTATGTGGCTTTCTCCTACCATCTTTTGCATTTCATCTCTGGTGGGATTCCATTTTAAAAGCACATTTCTGTGGAGCACTGCCAAGCGCTAGATTTCTACCTCAGCGTTGCTGAGGAACACAAATGGGGCAAATGACAACCCTCTGAAGATGCCTATTGCTTGATACTGAAAGGCAGAACACCTTCCACACAACCCAAAAGCTTATACTGCAGTCAACTGTATTCCTAAACTCATTCACCCCTGAATTTGAATCCATTGGTTTGGGTCCTTCTCTCTGGAGCAGCAGAAAACAAGTTTGCTCCATCTTCCATTTTGACAGCCCTTCCGATATCAGTCTTCTCTTCTTCAGGCTAAACGTACCCAATTCCCTCAACTGTTCCTCGTAAGGTTTGGTTTCCAGACCCTGCGAGGAAAATTAACTATGAACCCCCAAAATTGGGATTGTCTCCAAACCTGTGCCAAAGTTTTGCAGGGTGGTGGTTGTTTTAGCAAAAACCCTGCAAAATTTGGGATCCCTTCCTAACCGGTGCCAAGCTGTTGCAGTTGTTTTGCAGTGAAACCATGTTTTGCAGCGCCCCACAAACTGAGCAATTGATACATCAGACACGGGGTTCGTACCTAACTACAAACCCGACCAGGAGGAAGGTTATCTCGTTTCTCCATTTAACCATGAAATCAGCTAGAGCAGCATTTTCTTGTAAAGGAATTCCATATTCAAATGGCAGCCTGAGGCATCAACTTATGCGTAAGATCTACTCTCAACTACACGTCAGGCTTCATCACTGCAGGTGGACCGGGGAGCAGTAGTCCCTAGCCATCCCTCAAATGTTAACCATCTTCCCTTCCAGATATGAAAAGGAACAAGTAAGGGATGCAATTGAGCTTTCTCCTGGATTGGAAGAGGCGGTTGGAGTTTACTCAGAGAACAGCTCTGCTTTAGGAATTGCTGTGGAGACATTTAAAGGTACTGGGAACAAGGTCAGCAGTTTGAATCCCCGTGACAAAGTGAGCTCCCGTTGCCCTGTCCCAGCTCCTACCAACCTAGTACAGTAGTTCGAAAGCAGACCAGTGGAAGTAGATAAATAGGTACCACTGTGACGGGAAGGTAAATGGCATTTCCATGTGGCATTCCATTGCACCAGAAGCAGTTTAGTCATGCTGGCCTCATGACATAGAAAGCTGTCTGTGGGCAAATGGCAGCTCCTTCGGCCTGAAAGTGAGATGAGTGCCACAACCCCAGAGTCGCCTTTGACTGGAGTTAACCATCCAGGGGTCCTTTACCTGTTTTTACCTCATTGGGATGGGAACAACTCTGGAAGGTCAAGGGAGACAGATGTCTGTGGGTGCTCCACTCAGTTGTACAGCTGATGTTAGTGAGAGAAAGGGAGGGAGGCATCAACAGTGTCCATTGGAGTCTTTTATCAGGTGCTTGGTTGACATGTAATGTGACAGTGCCAAATGTATCTGAATAAATGGATAATTCTTTCTTCCACATAACAGAGTCATTGGAATTCCTGGAGCCGGCGCTGTACAAAGGTAATTTTCCTGGTCAGATGAGATGGGAGGTGGTGCCTGAGATGAGTTCAAGGGGGCTAGCTCTGGAAGAGGGCCAAATTAGATGTTACCATTTGCTTTAATGGGAATCATGTAAATTGCACGTGTGGCGCAGAGGGGGTGGGGCAGGGACAATATCTGGGGAATAAGAATTAAAGTCTCCCATCCCGGTGCTAGGGTATGAGCCGTGAACTCTAACCAAGTTATGTTATTGGGTTTAGGGTTGATGGTTTGTCTGAAGCAGATGAGCCTAGGTTTGTACAACACGCCAAACCATGGTTTAGCACATAGCAGCATAACAGGAAGACTAAGGAGAGCAGTGGCCTCAGTCTGCGGCAGCTAGACTGGTGACTGGGAATGGCCGCGGAGACCATATTAAACCAGTCCTGAAAGACCTAGATTGGCTCCTAGTACCTTTCCGAGCACAATTCAAAGTGTTGGTGCTGACCTTTAAAGCCCTAAATGGCCTTGGCCCAGTATACCTGAAGGAGCGTCTCCACCCCCAACATTCAGCCTGGACACTGAGGTCCAGCTCTCAGGGTCTTCTGGTGGTTCCCTCCTTGTGAGAAGCCAAGTTACAGGGAACCAGGCAGAGGGCCTTCTCGGCAGTGGCGTCCGCCCTGCAGAACACCCTCCCATCAGATGTCAAGGAAATAAATAACTATCTGACTTTTAGACGACGTTTGAAGGCACCTCTGTTTAGGGAAGTTTTTAATGTTTGATGTTTTATTGTGTTTTTAGCATTCTGTTGGGCGCCACCCAGAGTGGCTGGGGAAACCCAGCCGGAAAGGCAGTGTATAAATAAATTAGTAGTAGTCTCCTCTCTAGGGAACCTTCTTGTAAAGCCGTTTGCACTAAGCTATGGTTTGACTTATGGCTCATCCACACTTCTGCTTGTCTTGTGGTCTTCCCTCTGGGGGGGGGGGCACTCTTTATCACCGAATCAGAGCAAACGTCAATTGGGTTTTCCGTGGAGTGATGCTTGCTCCGACTCAGCGGTAAAGAGCGGGTTTTTCCCAGGGAAAGTGGCAGGGTGAATGGAAAACCGCTTGCACCCATGCCTAGAAACCACGGGCCAAGCAGAATACCCCTTGGATCCATGTTTTCTAGACACGGGAGAAGCGGGGTGTGGACGAGCCACGAGAGTTGCGTGCGAAAACTGCTCACAGTACCCACGTGGCTTCACCGTTCAGTTCTAGGGAGGTTTAAATACAGCTCCATCCAATTAGACCGTGTAGTACATAAACATTAAATAGAAAAGACATTCTGATTTCGCCTTCCATCCCCAAAGGCCTGGTGTCGAAATTTATACAAGGACACGGCTCTTTCCCTGCAGATCTCCACACCTGGGCAGGTCTATTTTGGAGGTGTCACAAAGCCGGTGATTTCATCAGCCAGAGATTTCTCTGCTCTTTGCTAAGGTCTTCTGAAACAGATTAAGGCAAAAGTCTGGAAGAAGGGTTGTTTAGTTTTTAGGTTTTTTTAATGTCTCCAGAAACTGAAGTGGAGTCTTTCTGTGACATCACTCATTCAACCTCTTCCTTTCTTCTCTTCTCTTCTTCCTTCCTTCCTTATCTGTGTTGGTGTAGTGGTTAAGAGCGGTGGACTCGTAATCTGGGGAACTGGGTTTGCTTCCCCGCTGCTCCACATGCAGCTGCTGGGTGACCTTGGGTCAGTCACGCTTCCCTGAAGTCTCTCAGCCCCACTCACCTCACAGAGTGTTTATTGTGGGGGAGGAAGGGAAAGGAGAATGTGAGCCGCTTTGAGACTCCTTCAGGTAGTGATAAAGCGGGATATCAAATCCAAACTCTTCTTTTTCTTCTTCTTTCTCCTGCAGTGACGGTGACTCTGGATCCAGACACGGCACATTGCCGCCTCGTTCTCTCCGAAGACCTAAGAACTGTGAGGAAGGCAGAGGAAGAGCAGGCCTTGCCTGATAAACCGGGGAGATTTGATGTTGGGCCCTGTGTGTTGGGCCGCGAGCGATTCACTTCCGGAAGACATTTGTGGGAAGTGGAGGTGGACAACGAAGGCAGCGGGGCGATGTGGGCGGTGGGGGTAGCACGAGAGTCCGTTAGGAGGAAAGGAAAGGGCAGCTTTAGGCTGATTCCCAGCGAGGGAATCTGGGCTGTGGGGGCGATAATGGGTGAACTCGTAGCGTTTACTTCCCCCAAGCAGACCCCTTTGGCCTTGGGGCAAGACCCCAGGAATATCCGCGTGACCCTCGACTATGAGGAGGGACTTGTGGAATTCTTTGACACGGACAGAGCTGAGCTGATCTTTGCTTTTACAGGAGCCTCCTTCTCTGGGCAGAAGATTCGGCCCTACTTCTGGGTAGGGTACAGATCCCAGCTGAGGTGCTGAATCGCCGGGAGGCGATCCTTCCCCTTGTTTCTTATCACTTCCCAGAAAGAAGGAAGCATTCCAGCAATTTTCCTTCATAGCTCCATGAAAGGTTCCCGAGCCATTTTTCAGCCTCTGTGGTTTTTGAGTAGTACTTCCTGATCTCAGAGCAGGAAGAGTGGCTATAAATGGAATCAAATTGTAGAATCGTAGAATTGGAAGGGACCCCAAGTGTCATCTAGTCCAGCCCCCCTGCAATGCAGAAATCTCAATGAAAGCATCCATGTACAAATAATACAACAATACCACAGGAAGTTGGGTGGCTCCCTTTTGTGGCAGGTTTTTGAAATATTTATGTCTGCATGCAAAAATGGTAAAAAAAGCTACAAACAACAGGTGTTGGTGTGGTTTTTTGGGGGGGGGGGTTCGCTTCAGCTCATTTACAGTGGTACCTGTTACATACGCTTCAGGTTACAGACTCCGCTAACCCAGAAATATTACCTCAGGTTAAGAACTTTGCTTCAGGATGAGAACAGAAATTGTGCTCCAGGAGCGCAGCGGCAGCGGGAGGCCCCATTAGCTAAAGTGGTGCTTCAGGTTAAGAACAGTTTCAGGTTAAGAACAGACCTCCGGAATGAATTAAATTCTTAACCCAAGGTACCACTGTACCTTTAAAGGTGGTATGGCAGGCAGAATTTCAACCAGTACAGACTATCCCGTCCCTGCATGTCCAGATCCACCTTAAAGCAGCTATAGATCAAGCTGCCAAGAGTGGGGACAGGAATCAAATCAGCTGAAAGTCTCTTCTTGCTGTTCCTCCACCCGAACCTCAGCAGAAGGAATTCCCTGTACCACTTCTCAGTATTTTTTTATATCTCTCTGAGAATCTGAGATTTAAGAAAATCCATCTGTAGGTTCCTCCTCACAGAGCTACAATTCCCGGTACCCTTAACCAACTACAGTTCCTAGGATTATTTGAGTAAAGTTATGTGCTTTGAGTATGCACCGGCTGTGCTTAAAAGTATTGCATAAAACAAATGAAATACCGTGAAAATCCCTGAAACGAGAAGTAATCGACTAGAAATATTATCTTATGGAAATAAACTAAATAATAAGAATCAAAAAGTTTAAGGAAAAAAATAGAAAAACCTGTAGAAACTGTACCTTTGAGTCCTCAATCCTTTATTACTGGACTTTGCTTCCCCTTGGTCAAGCTAGAATTATAATCCTTCAGAATTTTTGGGAGTTCTACCCCCTTTTTTGGATTTTTTGTCATTTAAGGTTTATGAATTTTCTATTTCCTTCTGAGGAAACTGAATAGTTCAGTGAAACGAGGTGTGTAGCTGGCATCCCGTTAAGGCTTTGTTCAATTTTAGGTTTTTCTAATTTTTTCCTGCTTACCTATAAATTAGAGACCACTTCTTCCTTTTTTAAAAAATAGTTTTTATTAAGAATTTCAACATAACAAATTATCAAAAACATATCATCTTCATTCCCCCCTTTTTTCCCTCCCCAAGAAAAACCCACTCACCCCCAGACTTCCCTCAGCTCCTCTCTCTAGTTTTTCAACACATATTATTCTCTGCATATTACAAAATTGTAAAGATCCTTAAATTATCTATCTATTATGTTAATAATAAATTTGTGTATGTTTATTCAAAACCTGCCAAGGAGTCCAATTCATTCTGTTGTTTTTTGAAGTAATTTATAAAAAGTTCGCATTCTTCTTTAAAGCCACAGTTGTCCTTGTCTCGCAATTTCTATGTCAATTTCGCCAGTTCCGCAACAACAACAAGCTCTACCTGTTGGACGTACCTGCCCTAGATGAATGTAGAGTTGATGTCAAAGAATCGTATAGAATCTTGGAAAAAATACACTTTAAATAAAGAGCACACCAGGAGCCTAGTTGTAGTAAACCAAGGAATATATTTATTAAAGGCAGGGAAAGCGGGTGGATTGGATAAATGTAATAATACAAAGCAAATGGTATACAGTTACACACTGAAGCAAAAGTCAAAAGTGTTTTCTAGGATGCAGAAGCTACCTAGCAGCGTGACTGACCCCTGAGGCCCAGGTCTCTCATTCAGCATAAAGATGTGGTGGGAAACACAAGGCCCTTCATTGGACTCTCACCCATCAGCCCCCACCAGCATAGTCATTGATGGGGGGTGATGGGCTTTGTACTGTACCAACATCCCAAGGCCAATAGGTTGCCCAACCCTGACATAAAGGCAACCATGGAAGACTTTCCCAGCTGAGTGACCATCAGCCCACCAAAGGTCCTGACCGCAAAGTGCCTTATCAGGCTGCCTCCCCAAACCCCAGTTCAGTCCAGCTCCCCTTCTGCCAGAGAGAAGGAAACATTGGGGAATTTCTTCAGTCACACTCCCCCCCCCCCCCATGGAGCCCAAAACAATATACGCTCCATAGTAGAACATCTGTGTTGCATGTTAAAGGTAAAGGGACCCCTGACCATTAGGTCCAGTCTTGGCCGACTCTGGGGTTGTGGCGTTCATCTCTCTTTATTGGCCGAGGGAGCCGGCGTACAGCTTCCGGGTCACATGGCCAGCATGACTAAGCCGCTTCTGGCAAACCAGAGCAGTGCACGGAAATGCCGTTTACCTTCCCGCCAGAGTGGTACTTATTTATCTACTTGCACTTTGACGTGCTTTTGAACTGCTAGCTTGGCAGGAGCAGGGACCGAACAACGGGAGCTCACCCCGTCATGAGGATTTGAACCGCCGACCTTCTGATCGGCAAGTCCTAGGCTCTGTGGTTTAACCCACAGCGCCACCCGCGTCCCACGTTGCATGTTAAAGACCCTCAATTCAATCCCCCCCAGGTAGAACAGGGGAATATTCCGTGTCAGAAACCCTGGGGTTGGCTGCCAATCCGTGTAGGCATTACTGAGATAGATGGACCAATTTTCTGACTTTGATATAAGGCAACTTCCTATGTCCCTAAATGATCCCTGCGGGCGTACATTTCCGCATGAGAAAGCAGGCAGCAAAATAGGCCCTGGCAGGCTGAAAATGGGCCACTGCCGACGGATTAATCTTCCGATTATATTGCTTCTAGCGGAACCCTGCAAATAACATATGTTTCCACTTGTTTTCCATCAACACAACCACAGCCCTTGCGTGGGTTCTTTATTAACAATGAGTCAATCGACTCGCACAGGGCTTGTTTTTGTTGCATGGCTTTTTCAGATGAGTACCCCCCCCCCTCTATTTCTGCCTTTGGTATATCTAGACCCACATTGCAGGATGAAGCTGCCAGGTTCAATCCGCACTCAGCACCACCAGTCAAAAGCAGCACCAGGTGACAACTGACAGCAACTGGGCAGACAACAATGGGTTAGGTAGACCAACAAGCTGGCTCGGTATGAGGCAGCTTCACCTGTCCATATTTCGTAGAATCGTAGTTGGAAGGGACACCAAAGGTCATCCAGCCTAACGCCCAGCTATGCAGGAATCTTTTGTCCACTGTGGGGCTCAAGCTCACGACCCCAAGATTAACAATCTCACGCTTTACCCATCTGAGCTTGTCCAGTTTTACATAGGTACCGTATTTTTCACTCCATAAGACGCACTTTTTTCCTCCTAAAAAGGGTAAATGTGCATCTTATGGAGCGAATGTGTGGTCAATCGCTGCCTCCCTTTCTGGCCCCGCCCCTTTGCCCAGGCCTCCATTGTTGAACGTTCGGCAGACGGAGGCTGTTTGTTACCCCAGCGACATGTGACTGGCTGATTAGATTATCTGTCTGGAAACTGTAGAAACGGCTCCCTTTCCTTTCCTAAAGAAGCTGCGGAACTGTGAGTTGAACCCCATAAAAACGGGATTTTTTCCCTTTGCAAAAGAAGCTGCACAACTGTGAACTGATCTCCCCAAAAACGGGGCTTTCCCCCTTTCCTCCTCTAAAAACTTATGGTGAGGTGCGTCTTATGGAGCGAAAAATACGGTAACTTTCCACAAATTTCAAATTGCCATCGAAGAGGCGGGGTTCTTTGGAGCTCCGAACGATCACAATACGTTCTGCTGATCCTCCGTTATCCAAGCACCTCCCCACGTTAAGAAGCTTCCTCCTGGACCACATCAATGGTCATTCTAGCATCCAGCATCCCCCAGTGGCCAGCCAGGTGTCTTCTGCCTCTAGATAGCCCACAAGCAGGTCAATAAGGCAATAGGCTGAAAAGGCTAGATACCCATGCAGGGCCTTCACATATTTGTCTTGTCCATCATTTAGCTATGCTTTTGTGTGCATAAATACTTAAGAACACAAGTAGGGGGCTGACCCTTATGTTTCCCTCCCCTTACGGTTTTGAGCTATGGGCTACTGTTAAAATGAGGCTGCATTTTAAATTGTAATTTTAACCTGTATTTTAAATTGGTCCCCCCCCCCTTATGTTTTTATTGTAATTTTACTGGTGTTAGCCACCAGTGAGCCCGGCTCTGGCTGGGGAGGGCGGGGTATAAATGAAAATTTATTATTATTATCTCACTTGTGGTTCCTAGCCAACTGGTATTAAGAGGCCTCTGTCCTCAAAGTGACTAGCAGCCACTGATAGCTTTTTCCTCCACGAATCTGGTCTTGTTTGTCCTGAATATTCCACCATTCTGCTTCATTGGGCGACATCTGTTCTAGAATTATGGGGTGGAAGACTTCCCCCACTTTTTCTGTACCATGCATAATTTTATAACTCTCGATCCATGACTCCCCTGAATCAATTTTTTTGCAAACTAAAAAAAAGAAGTGCAGCAGTTATGGGCTTCCCTTGTAGGGCAGATGCTATCACCTTCCGATTATAGTGGTACCTCGGGTTACAGACACTTCAGGTTACATATGCTTCAGGTTACAGGCTCCGCTAACCCAGAAATAGTGCTTCAGGTTAAGAACTTTGCTTCAAGATGAGAACAGAAATCATGCTCCGGCGGTGCAGCGGCAGCAGGAGGCCCCATTAGCTAAAGTGGTGCTTCAGGTTAAGAACAGTTTCAGGGTAAGTACGGACCTCCGGAACGAATTAAGTACTTAACCCAAGGTACCACTGTATTTCTTCTCTTCAGTCTCTCCACCCTTTTTGAGATGTGACCAGAATTGCACATTGCACTGTATACCGTACCCAAACCTTTGGGGGAGATTGCAAGTGTACCATTCAGAGCTGAGACACATTTGCCTCACAAATTAAGCTCTCTCTGACATTTGATGCCAAGTAATAAATATGCAATGTCAATATTTGATGCCCGGTAGTATCTGAAAGTTGTTACTTGAAAGCATTTCAAAGATGACATGCAGAAGTATTAGTATTTGAAAGCCGGCATGCAATAGCATTCGTATTTGACTATATTTGCTAGCTAACATGCAAAGTTTTTTTTTATGATTTCACTAAATTTGACAGATGGCATGCAATGGCATTTAGTGTTTAAGCACATTTAAGTAATTGGCATTCAAAACATTTGTATTTAATCACCGACATGCAATAGTGTTTACCATAATCTGATAAGATGGAATGGAATGTAGTGTTTGATAATAGTCATGCAATAGTATTTACCTACCTACCAGTATTTTATAGCTGACATGCAATGGTATTTAGTTTAGGACTATTTTAAAGTTGCTAGCTTATGGCATTTTATATTTGACACCTTATAAAAAAATGAAACAATCAGAGAGACTGTCTAATGAAAGTCTAAAGCACCCATATTTTGTGGTCGATTTTCAAAATGTGTTGGAAAAAGCTTGTTTCAGCTTTAGTGTCATTTTCTCTGACCACTTTTGGACTGTGATGTCACCTCAGTCTGTCATCAAAGAGAACTGACTGCCATAGGTCAGTGCTTTCTTCCGACATACGCTTTGCCATCCTGGGTCAAGGCATCTTCTTCTGTGTGAACACCTTCACTCTGACCCAGAGACCCTTGCACGCTGAGCCACTTCCCAGATGCGAGCCATTCATACAGTTTGTTTTCCTGCACCGATTCCCCAGCATCACACCCCAAGGCTTGGTTCGTCAACAAAATGTTCTCCACGCACTGGGCCAGAGGATAGCCTGGAATGAGAATAAGTGCAGGCCGAGATCACACGAGGAACAATGCGGAATTATAAAACTACAGTCACCCACAAGAGCAATGAACTAAACTGAATGACGGAAGGACCACAGAACCCTGACCTTACCTTGATACTCTCATAATTTACCCCCAACTTCTCTCTCTAACAGTGAACTCGGGTGGTTGAGTGCCCGTCAGTTTGCATGGAAAACAGGTCCGCACAAAAATAAGGTTGTGGTTACTATATTTTCTTGGGGGAAACTTCAGTTCTCCTCCTGGAAACAGTGCTTGTCTATGGAAGAAGAGGTGATCTCAGCAGCTAGGATTGCTTTTTACAAGACGCTGTAACTCTGGTTACATCCAAAACGAGGCTAATGTTGGCACTCTCTACATAGAGTTGCACAGAGCGCAGAAACTTCACCAGGTACCAAAAAGAACAAAACTTCAGTAAAGAATGGGGGGAAATTTATAATTTATTTAAGAAACCACTGTAAGCCGATGAAAACATTAGCAGGATTGCAATAGCATTCGTAAGGTAGCAAAGACTACGGACAAAATGGAGAGACATAAAATATGGACTGTGAAATAATATGCAGTTGAAAAGGATAGCAATAGGGCCCATGGAGGGGATGCTGGGAAGTCCAGAGATACAGAAGAAATCTCTAAATATGGCTATGTAATTGGTAAGTAAAACCTCCGCGAACGTCCACCCCGCCGAGCGTCGATTTTGGCGAATGTCCGCGGCAAACCGGAATGGGTTACTTCCAGGTTCGCCGCTCACGCATGTGCAAAAGCATTAAATTGCACTTCATGCATGCGCAGAAGCGCAAACTGCTCAGCGCATGTGTGCAGAGCGCGCTTTGTCGAACATCCCTTTCGTTGCTCCAGAACGGATCCTGGACTCAAAACAAGGTACCCCTATGTGGCGTTTGCCCTCTTAGGTGTGTGACACCTTACTGGGTTCATAAGGAAAGGGTTAACTAATTGTAAAATGACTGACTAACGGGAACCCAAGGGGCAGAGTTAACTGTGTATAATGTTTAAGCACAGAGTTTTTTGAGTTAGAGTTATGGTGGTTGAGAAGACAGACTGGAGTTAGAAGAGACAGAGAAGATAAGTCTGTCGGCTGGGCTAGTCTAGTGTGAGAGACTGAGAGAATGTGTTAAGAGAAGTCAGTCAAACAGTTGAGATAATCAGTCAGAAGGGGGGAAGAAGAAGAAGAAGAAGAAGAAGAAGAAGAAGAAGAAGAAGAAGAAGAAGAAGAAGAAGAAGAATTTATTATTTATACCCCGCCCATCTGGCTGAGTTTCCCCAGCCACTCTGGGCTGCTTCCAATCAAGTGTTAAAAACAATACAGAATTAAATATTAAAAACTTCCCTAAACAGGGCTGCCTTCAGATGTCTTTTAAAGAGAAGATAGCTGCTTATTTCCTTCACATCTGAAGGGTGGGCGCCACTACCGAGAAGGCCCTCTGTCTGGTTCCCTGTAGGAAGCTATAGGCCGGTAAAGAAACTAAAGTTAAGATACTGACAGGAATATTATCTGAGAAACCGAAGACCCAAGATCTGCCCACGCTGGAAGAATGGCAAACGCAACTGATGGACTACATGGAACTGGCAGAAATGACTGGCAGAATTCGAGACCTGGGAGAAGAGACAGTGGAAGAGGACTGGAAAAAGTTTAAGGACTATTTACAAAAACATTATAAACTGTATGAATGCTAAGAAGATGCAGGATAGAAAATAATGCGGCATCAGCAATTTAGTTGAAAGATATATGAGAATAAGTGATGTTTAAGAAAAGGATGAAATTTGGTGTAATATTATGTTTAAAATAAGTAGTTAAGTATTTGATAAAAATTATTTAAAATCGGAGACATAATATTTGAAATTTACAAAATAAGAAATGGCAATAAGGTAATAAATTGCTGCTTATAATTTTATAATTGGGAACGCAGGAAAGGGAGATGTGAGGAAGTCCAAAAGGTTATGGAAATATGATTTATGGATAGCTGTTTTCGCTGCATTTTTTCTATTCTATGTTTATCCCTTTGTTTTTTTTCTGTTTTTCTTTGTTTGTTATATTTTGGTGATGGTATCTTATATGTTTGGTGATTTTTTGTTTAAAACGCTCAATAAATATCTTTTTTTTTAAAAAAAAGGAATATTATCTGAGAAACCATAAACTGGTTAATGTTTGTAAAATAAACTTGTTTATTTGGTTCACTTTCAACAACTGTCTGGACTCAGTGTTTTACCCGAGAGTAACGGGTTGGTGGCAGCGGGGAAGCGAGCACAGGGATGGCACAGGGATCAACAGACCGGTAAACGTTCGGAGACCCTGTGTGATCGCCACAGCCTGTAATTCTATAGCTATCAAATAAAAATTATTTAAAACAAACCAACAAATACCCAAACCTGCCCTTTGTGATAAAAAGGAGCAGCTCACCTATATGTTGCCTCTGATGGTGAATGAGACTCCGATTGGCGCTAAACCGTTTCCCGCACTCCAAGCAAGCGTAGGGCTTCTCGCCCGTGTGGACGCGCTGGTGGGTCACGAGGTGGGTGCGGTTGGCAAAGCACCGCCCGCACTCAGCGCACTTGTAGGGCTTCTCGCCCGTGTGGACGCGCTGGTGTTTGACAAAGGCCGAGCGGTCAGCGAAGGCTTTCCCGCAGTCCGGGCACCCGTGTGGCTTCTCGCCCGTGTGGCGCCGGTGGTGGCGGGTCAGGTGGGACGGGGAGCCGAAACATTTCCCGCAGTCTAGGCACCGGTAGGGTTTCTCCCCCGTGTGGGTCCTCTGGTGCCTGACGAACGTCGAGCGCTCCGAAAAGCACTTCCCGCACTCGGCGCACTTGCAGGGCTTTTCCCCCGTGTGGACGCGCTGGTGGCTCACCACGTGCGACTGGCGGGCGAACGACTTGCCGCACACCAAGCACTTGTAGGGTTTCTCGCCCGTGTGTACCCTCCGGTGGCTCCCGAGGTGTTCCTGGCGGGCGAAGGTTTTCCCGCACTCAGCGCACTTGTAGGGGCGCTCCCCCGTGTGGACCCTCTGGTGTTTCGCGAAGACGGAGCGGTCGGCAAAGCATTTCCCGCATTCGGGGCACTTGTAGGGTTTCTCTCCTGTGTGGACTCTACGGTGCTTCAGGAGGTGGGACTGCTGGACGAAGCTCTTTCCGCACTCCAGGCACTTGTGGGATCGCTCCACGGCGTGGATCCGCTTGTGGCTCACCAGGGCCGACGGGTCGGCGAAGCACTTGGCGCACTCCAGGCATTTGTAGGGTTTCTCTCCCGTGTGGTACCGCCGGTGGATGACGAGCTGGGACTGGCAGGCGAAATGCTTCCCGCACTCCAGGCACTTGTAAGGGGTCTCCCCCGCGTAGATGCCCTGGTGCCTGGCCAGGTGCGCCTTGCGGCCGAAGTATTTGTCGCAGACTAAGCACTTGTAGGGCTTTTCCCCGGTGTGGACAATCTGGTGGCTCATCAGGTGCGAGTGGCAGCCGAAACATTTGCCGCATTCCAAACACTTGTAGGGCTTCTCCCCCGTGTGGATTCTCAGGTGCCGCGTGAGGTTCGGTTTCTGAGTGAAGCGTTTGCCGCACACGGTGCACAAGTGCTTTTTCCGAGGGTTATCTGCAGAGAGAGAAAGAGAGAGAGAGAGAGAGAGAGAGAGAAATCACCTGAGAAGGAGCCTCAGAAAGCACATGGACAGAGGTGAGATTGTTGTACAGTGGTACCTCAGTTTAAGTACTTAATTTGTTCCGGAAGTCCGTACTTAACCTGAAACTGTTCTTAACCTGAAGCACCACTTTAGCGAATGGGGCCTCCCGTTGCTGCTGCGCCGCCGGAGCCCGATTTCTGTTCTCATCCTGAAGCAAAGTTCTTAACCTGAAGCACTATTTCTTGGTTAGCAGAGTCTGTAACCTGAAGCGTATGTAACCTGAAGCGTATGTAACCTTAAACGTATATAACCTGAGGTACCACTGTATACACAAAGATGGAAAGATACAGCGCTACCTGCTATGCATTAATTGTTGATAAAATTATTGGACTTAGCTGAGGTAGCCAAGGTAATGGGCGTAACTGGAGAAAAATCTTTTTTAAAAAATATTTTTTATTAGGAATTTAAACATAACAATTCATAAAAATCAGATCATCCTCATTTTTTCTCCCCATTTTTCCCTCCCCAAGAAAGAAAAACCCACCCCCCACCCAGACTTCCCTCAGCTCCTCTCTCTGGTTTTTCAGCACATGTTATTCGCTGCATGTTATAAAATTGTAAAGATCCTTAATTTCTCCATCTATATGTTACCAATAAAAAGTTTGTGAGTGTTTATTCAAAACCTGCCAAGGAGTCCAATTCATTAATTAGAGAAAAATCGCTACACTGGTACCTTGGTTTACAACCGTAATCCGTTCCGGAGGTCCGGTTGTAAACCAAAACAGGTTGTAACCCAAGACGCACTTTCGCCAATGGGGCCTCCTCCCAAAAAATGGGTTGTAATCCATAAAAAATGGGTTGTAATCCAAAAAAAGGGACGCATACTTCTGGTTTTGACGTGGTTGTAATCCAAAACGGTTGCAATCCAAAGCGGTTGCAAACCAAGGTACCACTGTATTGACATTTACAGTTGTGCCTCGCAAGACGAAAAGAATCCATTCTGTGATTCTCTTCATCTAGCGGTTTTTTCGTCTTGCGAAGCAAGCCCATTGACGGATTAGCAGATTAGCGCTATTAGCGGCTTATCTGCTGATCGGATCAGCTGATAAGCGGCTTAGCAGCTTAGAAAAAGGGAGTGGGGAGGGGAAAAAACCCGCAGGAACTCCCAAGACATTGTCGTCTTGCGAAGCAAGCCCATAGGAGATTTGTTTTGTGAAGCACCTCCAAAACGGAAAACTCTTTCGTCTAGCGAGTTTTCCGTCTTGCGAGGCATTCGTCTTGCGGGGCACCACTGTATTAAGGACTGGAAACTTCTTTTGGATTTTTTGTGTGAAAGAGAAAATGAACTTGTAACTTCTGGATTTGTTGAAGACAGGAAAAATATTGGCTCATAGGAAATAGAAAAGTTGGATGTTTCAAGAAGGCAAGAACTTTAAAAATGAATGGGGAAAGTTTATAATTTATCTACAAGACCACTGTAAGCAGGTTAAAACGTTAGCAGGATTTTAACCACACTTGCAAAGTAATGGAAAGTATGGATAATTCAGAAGGATACAAATTTGGATAAGTATTGATATGCAGTTGTAAATCTTATTAGGACCCGTGGAAGGGATGGGGAGAAGTCAGGAGATTCAGAGTAATCTTGATACAGTACAGTGGACGCTCGGGTTGCGAACATGATCCGTACAGGAAGCACATTTGCAACCCGCAGCGCCGCATCTGCGCACGCGCTGGTTGCGATTCGGCGCTTCTGCGCATGCGCAGAAACCCGGAAGTAACCCATTCCGGTACATCCGGGTTCGGCTCAGTGCGCAACCTGAAATCGCGCAACCCGAAGTGTCCATAACCTGAGGAATGACTGTATTTGGATTTTGAATGGTTTTTTTGTTGTAAGTTTATATTTTTTTAAAATCAAATTTTTAAAAAAAGAAAAAAGAAAAGTTGGGTGTTAATGAGTGATTACTGTATAGTGGTACCTCTGGTTACGTACTTAATTCGTTCCGGAGGTCCGTTCTTAACCTGAAACTGTTCTTAACCTGAAACACTACTTTAGCGAATGGGGCCTCCTGCTGCCGCCGCGCCGCCGGAGCACAATTTCTGTTCTCATCCTGAAGCAAAGTTCTTAACCCGAGGTACTATTTCTGGGTTAGCGGAGTCTGTAACCTGAAGCGTATGTAACCTGAAGCATCTGTAACCCAAGGTACCACTGTATTTAGCTGTAGGACAGAAGTCTTTTTTACTTTGTTCATTTTCTTTTCTCTCTCTCTCTCTCTCTCATTTCCCCCTTTCTTTTCCTTTTCCTTCTTCTTCTTAATGTAACAACGAGGAAAAAGGCAGCTGTACCATTTCTCAGAGCGAGATTAGAGACATCACCAAATTCTAAGAGTATGCACAGCCAACGCCAGGGCTGCCAACACCCTTGGCCGGGCTCAAACCAGTGCCTCACCTGAGCAGGTGTCAAAGAGCTTCCTTCCATCCGGAGAATCGGGCACACAGGGCTCTTCCCCTTGTTCCAGGCGGCAGATGAGGCCAGGCTTAGGAGCCGGGTATCCTTCTCAGGAAGAGAAGAGGAATGATGAGGACGGTTTTCCTGTGTTTTGGATGCTGGGAGCTGTTAGGAGTCCCCTATTCGCCTCAGAAAGCTGCCGTTCGGAGAGTGGTTTAACACTTCACCCCTCTTTCCCAGGGAACTCTGGGAATTGTAGCTCTGCGAGGGGAACAGGGGTCTCCTCACGACTCTCTGCACCCTTAACGCACCCACATTTCCCAGGATTCTTAGGGGGAGGCCATGACAGGTGGCCATCCAGCCTCTGATTAAAAACCATTAAGGAAGGAGATTCCAGTGGTGGGTGGAGCCAGGGCAAAAGTGGGCGGAGCAATGCATCTACATTTTATATTAAAAAAAATGTTATCAATACATTTTATATTTGTATTGGGAACTAATTGTACCCTTACACGGTAGTCTCTCTCTCTCTCTCTCTACATACACACACACAAACACATCCCTCCATCCAGTTAAGCAAAAATAAAAGCATAATGATAATAATAATAATAATAATAATAATAATAATAATAATAATAATAATAATTTATTATTTATACCCCACTCACTCTGGGCGGCTTCCAACAGAATATTAAAATACAATAACCTATTAAACATTAAAAGCTTCCCTAAACAGGGCTGCCTTCAGATTAACTTGCAGTTTTATAAGAGTATATATTTACAGCAGATAAATAAATGAGCAAGTTAAATGAGCTTGCGATATGCAGAAGGTATTAAAAAAACAAATTTATGGAACCGCAGGAGGAGGGGGAAGGGAGTCAAATTTCAAAACGTTAAATTGATTGTAAAACTAATGAAATGTTTAAATTTGGAAAAAAAATTAAAAATAAAAAATGTTTTTTAAAAGGAAGCAAGGGTCTCTCTCAGAGTTCAAGGATTATTATTATTACAAATTAATTAATGTATTCCAGCCAGGAAAAGACACTCATGAGTGTAACACACTCTTTGAGATTTTATGTTGTAAACCGCCCTGAGAGCTACGGGTATAGGGTGGTATACACCACTAAATTTAATAAAATAAAAGTAAAAGCAGGGATATCATGCGGTGTGGCCTTAGAAGAGTTCTGAGGGCCACACAGAGACAACTGGAGGGCCACATTTGGCCCCTGAGCCTGACGTTCCCCACCACTGACATAACTAAACCTGACGGAAGGAAGCAACTTCCCTAACGCAGAAAGGACTGGGGAGACGGGGGAAGGAACTGACATAAATCTAATATTTTGAAGCCACCTTTGCCAACCTGCTGCCTCTCCCGTGTTTGGGATCCCAACTCCCAGTAGTGACAGCCTTCGCGCACCTACCCCAAGGAAGAAGGGAGTTCCTTACCCAAGGAGGCCACATTCCCGTAATTCTCTATCATGACTTCCTTGTACAAAGCTCGTTGGTTGGGGTCCAGCAGATTCCACTGCTCCTTCGTGAAATACACGGCCACATCCTCAAACGTCACCAGGCTCTGCAAGAAGAAGAAGAAGAAGAAGAAGAAGAAGAAGAAGAAGAAGAAGAAGAAGAAGAGTAGTAGTTTGGATTTGATATCCCGCTATATCACTACCCGAAGGAGTCTCAAAGCGGCTCACATTCTCCTTTCCCTTCCTCCTCCAGAGCAAACACTCTGTGAGGTGAGTGGGGCGGAGAGACTTCAGAGAAGTGTGACTGGCCCAACGTCACCCAGCAGCTGCATGTGGAGGAGCGGGGAAGCGAACCCGGTTCACCAGATTACGAGTCCACTGCTCTTAACCACTACACCACACACAAAGGATCGTTGCTCAGTCTCCTGCGCCTGGCAGAAATACTTTCTCGCTGGATCTGAAACAGAGGTGGGGATCCCTCCCCCCCAAAAAAATGCTTTTTGGGACTCCCATCACCGCCAGCCAACATTTCCAATGGTCAGGGCTGACGCAGCACCAACAACTAGAGGGCCACGGATTCCCCAGCCCTGCTGTATAATAATGTCTAGGCAACACGATGACCATATATATACGTAATAGACTATCTTTATAGAATTCCTTCAAATCATAAAAAGTTCAGAATGAAATCTTTAGTCTCACAGTCTCTGAAAATCTTTAAATGAAGCGAGGTACTAAACTTTGTACAGCAGAAGACAAGCTGTGAAGCTTTGTGTACTCAACAATGATGTCCAACACTGAACAGTAATTCCGGATATTGACTACTGTTTCGTAGAATTCGTCATCAGCGTGGTGGGTGGATAAAGAATGCTTCATAAAATGAAAATAAAATAAATTATACATCCGATGACCTGCCTGCCATATCACTTTACAAAAATTATAAACTAGAATACGAACAGTAATGAAAAAGGGTACATACCCCTTTTTATTTCAAATGAATGTATATAAATGAAAATATATCCTCCCACCATGCTGATTGTTGAATACTAATGGACGGCTTTGGGGCAGAAGCTGTGCAAGGTTCCAGGAGACTGCTGGCAGAGTAAGGTTTTCTTCCGGCTTGTGACTCATTCAACTCTTAACAAAAGTTCCTCCTTTCCTTATTGGAAATTATATATTGTGTACAGATGTTTGCTTACTTCCCAGAAAGTGTCGTTTACTGTCAGTCCCTGGGATTCTGAGCTTAGGGCCTATTAATTTGCTTGATTTCAGCAAAGTGTACTAAAGCTGTCACTGGCACCTGCCTATTTTCTGAATATAAAAGGAAGTGTTACAAAGAAGTCAAAGGACAAATAATTGGACTTTTACAACACAACCCTACACATGTTTACTCACAAGTAGCTCCCACTGATTTCAACAAGGCTTTATCGCATGTAAAACGCAAATGTGTGTTTGCAGTTTCTGTATTTCTTGGTATAGGACACAGAAGCTGAAGGTCTTGGTCTATCACAGGCTAAGTCAGGGGTCAGCAAACTTTTTCAGCAGGGGGCTAGTCCACTGTCCCTCAGACCTTGTAGGGGGGCGGACTATATATATATATATTTTTGGGGGGGGGGAAATGAACGAATTCCTATGCCCCACAAATAACCCAGAGATGCATTTTAAATAAAAGCACACATTCTACTCATGTAAAAACACACTGATTTCCGGACCGTCTGCGGGCCGGATGTAGAAGGCGTTTGGGCCGGATCTGGCCCCCGGGCCTTAGTTTGCCTACCCATGGGCTAAGTCAACATTTAAAGACTTTCCCCAAACTTTCATAACATCAATGGCATATATATATATACATTCTTGAAGAAGGAATCTCCATTCTGCTAGATGAAAGCAACCATACACAGCACACTGAAGCCAGATTTTTTTTTTAATGGTTTAATATTACGTTCTTTTATTTTACAAGCAACAGCAACAAAACTAACAAGACTTCCACTTCCATTCATAACGAGACAGACAGCGGTTAAAGTCAGCCAACTGGGAGAGTCAACAGAACTGGCCCTCCAGCTCTTAATCAAAATTCAGCACATCACACATGTTAAAGCATTAGCTGATGACCGAGGCAGGAAGGGCTTGTGATATTTGGCAAGCCCCTTTCTTACAGCAATCACATCGTAATTAGGCTCCCACTTTGCAGATAATATCTTCCTGCTAAGCTGTCAAAACCTAGAGGACTCCGGCAAATCATTTTTATTGAAAGTAGAATTTGAAATCAATAAGTAATTAGGGTAACACAAGAATTGGCTCGCCGGATCAAACTCAGATTTACGTTCCATGATTGGCAGGAGGGTTTCAGGGAGGCAGTCTTTCCCAGATTTGGGGGATTAAGCCTGCAACCTTCTACACATGCAAAACCGATGTTCTAACACTGAGTCCCATAGTAAAAGGTAAAGGGACCCCTGACCATTAGGTCCAGCCGTGACCGACTCTGGGGTTGCGGTGCTCATTTCGCTTTACTGGCAAAGGTAGCTGGCGTACAGCTTCTGGGTCATGTGGCCAGCATGACTAAGCCGCTTCCGGCGAACCAGAGCAGCACACAGAAATGCCATTTACCTTCCCGCCAGAGTGGTACCTATTTATCTACTTGCACTTTGACGTGCTTTTGAACTGCTAGGTTGGCAGGAGCAACGGGAGCTCCCATGGACCATTCCCTAAATACGCAATTTCAGGGATTTTGTCTCCCCGCTTCCTGCAGGAAAGAATGCTCTGCTCTTAAGTGCTAGCTCTCTCTCTCTCTCTCTCTCTTTTAACTCATTAAATATATATCCTTCCCTTCTTCCCAAAGTTGCTTGGGAATGCAGAGGAGGCACGCTCGGGTCTTGGCCATCAGCCAGGGAATCAAATGTCGCTGGCAGGCTTCACTTCCTGCCACCTGGCAAGAGCGTCATACCAAAAGGGAGACTGATGGGCCAGTGGGTAGAACAGTTGCGCCAAGGCTTTGCTTTCCTCTTCCGTCCACATCCTTCATCCTTTTGTGTCATGCCTACTTTATTGTGAGCCTGCAATATAGGTGGACCATAAAGAAGGCTGATCGCCGAAGAAAAGATGCTTTTGAATTATGGTGCTGGAGGAGACTCTTGAGAGTCCCATGGACTGCAAGAAGATCAAACCTATCCTTTCTTAAGGAAAACAGCCCTGAGTGCTCACTGGAAGGACAGATCCTGAAGCTGAGGCTCCAAGACTTTGGCCACCTCATGAGAAGAGAAGACTCCCTGGAAAGGACCCTGATGTTGGGAAAGAGGGAGGGCACAAGGAGAAGGGGACGACAGAGGACGAGATGGTTGGACAGTGTTTTCGAAGCTACCAGCGTGAGTTTGACCAAGCTACGGGAGGCAGTGGAAGACAGGGGTGCCTGGTGTGCTCTGGTCCAGGGGGTGACGAAGAGTTGGACACGACTAAACAACTAAACAACAACAACAACACAGTACAGTCGTACCTTGGTTTTCGAACAGCTTAGTTCTCAAACATGTTGGCTCCGGAACGCCGCAAACCTGGAAGTGAGTGTTCTGGTTTGCAAACTATTTTTGGAAGCCGAACATCCGGAGGGGCTTCCGGTTGGCTGCAGGAGCTTCCTCCAGCTAATCGGAAGCTGCACTTTGGTTTTCTAATGTCTTGGAAGTCCGTTCAAGGTATGACTGTACATACATACGCTATAGAAGTGTTAAATAAAACCCCCATTGTGTGCATTCCTGGGTACCAGGCAATTGAAAGTATACTACTGCTAAACATGGACGTTCTCCTCTTAGCAATCATGGCTAGTTATTGAATCTTCCATGAATTTTTCAATTTTTTAAAAGAGATATAAACTAGCAGATATCAACTATCAAGTCTCAGCACCAACACCCAGAATTATTGGGCAGCTGATAGTGCCCTGGGCCTCTTCTTTCCTTCCCCACCGCTGCCCCGTGCTCCACAACAAGGCACACCCAACTAGGTCTAGGGAAGCCATCATTTCGAATCCTGCCATTACTCCAGCACAGCACCACTTCTCAGCATGGTGGGAATTTTAAACGCTGCTCCCTGCAAAGAGAAAACCAGCAGAACACAGGCAGAAGGCTATGTCAGAACCTGTCTCAGTGCTACTGTAGTTTTCTGTTTGCAGGATGTTTTCCCTTGCGGGAAGCATTCAGAACCTGCAAAGTACAATCAAAGCTTCAGTCTAATCTCTATCATGCCACCTCATTTTGCTGCACAAAACGTACAACAGAGTCTCAACAACTGGTCCCATGAGCGTGGTGTCACAAAGGTTGACCTGACTTCTTTAAGGTTGCAAACTGACTCGGGCTCCAGTCCCAACAACTAAAGAGGGCCTTAAATCCAAGTAAACCTTTTCCAGATTGCTCTGCAGGTATAACATGCTTTCAAAGGGGCTTGGCACATCACAGCAGGACTAGAGAACCTGGAATCATAGAATCCTAGAGTTGGAATAGACCACAAGGGCCATCGAGTCCAACCCCCTGCCAAGCAGGAAACACCATCAGAGCACTCCTGACATATGGTTGTCAAGCCTCTGCTTAAAGACCTCCAAAGTAGGAGACTCCACCACACTCCTTGGCAGCAAATTCCACTGTCAAACAGCTCTTACTGTCAGGAAGTTCTTCCTAATGTTTAGGTGGAATCTTCTTTCTTGTAGTTTGGATCCATTGCTCCGTGTCCGCTTCTCTGGAGCAGCAGAAAACAACCTTTCTCCCTCCTCTATGTGACATCCTTTTATATATTTGAACATGGCTATCATATCACCCCTTAACCTCCTCTTCTCCAGGCTAAACATGCCCAGCTCCCTTAGCCGTTCCTCATAAGGCATCGTTTCCAGGCCTTTGACCATTTTGGTTGCCCTCCTCTGGACACGTTCCAGTTTGTCAGTGTCCTTCTTGAACTGTGGTGCCCAGAACTGGACACAGTACTCCAGGTGAGGTCTGACCAGAGCAGAATACAGTGGCACTATTACTTCCCTTGATCTAGATGCTATACTCCTATTGATGAGGCCCAGAATTGCATTGGCTTTTTTAGCTGCCGCGTCACACTGTTGGACTACCTGTATTGTTGGACTACAACTCCCATCATCCCCAACAATTGGCTATGCTGGCTCGAGAAGACTGGGAGTTGCTGTCCAACACGTGCATTGCTACAATAGAGAGGTCCCTGCCCCCAGAACCATACAATCTAAACCTGGACTGAGAAACAAGGAATGGGAGGCACACAGATAAGAAGAGATGCAGGTGAGCAACGAGAGTGACACACGATCCATTCTTTTTATAATTCTGTCAGCAAGGAGAAGTGTTAGAAACAAGACGTTAGATTCGTGTCTCCTGCTTAGAAAAAAAAGATCCATGCCTGTTTTGTTTTCACACCAGTGCGGCAGAGATATTTTACGATGTTGCAGAGATTTTTCCTTTTTTTTACGATGTTGTCATCAGCAGGCAATGATACGAGACGCTGGACAAAGTGTGCTCTAACCCACAAAAGCTCATGGTTACGCCTTAAGTCTTTAAGGCACCTACGAGAGTCTGCCTGAGTTACGATTGGAGGGCAGCGTTGGGGAACTTGCACGCACACATGGTGAGGGGACATGCCTCCAAGCACGGCTTTTATAGCACTGCAGCGCCAGCAGGGACCACATCAGTCACACTCACACACAAAATTATGATGCCGCAAACAGCCAAGGACGCAAGAGCTCTCGCTCTCTCTGTTTGTGCATGTATTTCAGAGGTGGATCTGAGACTTCAGCATGCAAAATCGCGAGTCTCAGGTACCTCATCAATGCGCTGGATTCGTGGCTTAAAAGATAAACAAATGAAACCATGCAATGACAGCAGAAAGACATATATAAAGAGACACCCACTTATATATCAGCTGCTTCTGTTTTTCTAGTTTTCCTGCTGCTTTTTCCAAACTAAGACAGAAGCACTTTCAGGATCTACAAGGAGATCCTGAGGTTTATCTTTTCCCCGCCATTTTAAGAGGTTATATTTGCTCTCTTCCCACCCACCCCTCTTGCTTTTCTGCCCCTCCTTCTCCCCACACCCAGGCACGCCCCCCCCTCCAAGTGCACAAGGGGATGCAAAGCTCAGCCCCTTCCTTTTCCCCCTCTGGGTCTATGAAAAAGGGTGGGGAGGGAACTCAAGCAGACAAAGGAGACACCCCCCTCCCATTCCCCCCAAGTTGCAAGAAACATAACCCACCCCAAAAAAAGCCCCTCCCCCCCGCTCTCAGTTAATGCACTCCCCCCCCCCCTTTTACCTGCATTTGCAAAAGGTGTGTTTCAGGCGCTCCTCCGGACAGTTTCCGGCTCTTGCAACTCAACTCACTGACGTCCCCCCCCCCCGCCTTCTGTCCTGGGGATGCTGCGCTCACGCGCTTCTCCACGCCCCTTTTCCAGCTCAGCCAATCCCTCGGCTTCTTCGCACCCGTCGCGGCCAATCCACTGTCGGGATATTCAAGACTCTGTACCGTGGAGGGGAATGGAGGCGGGGCTAAGAGCCCAGTGGCTGGTGGGAATCGTAGTCCTTGTCTCCCCCCTCCAGCTGGTCCCCAGCGCCTCCCTTTACGCTGCGCTTGTGAGACTTGGGTTGTTGCTTTCTAGTTTTTAACCCGTTTTTCGGCCGGCAAAGCACTCTGTAGGATTGGAAACGAATAAAATATAAAATATAAAATATAAAATATAAAATATAAAATATAAAATATAAAATATAAAATATAAAATATAAAATATAAAATATAAAATATAAAATATAAAATATAAAATAATAAATAAAATATAAAATAAAATAAAAAATAGAATAGAATAGAATAGAATAGAAAATGATGATGCTGCAAAGGTAAAGAAGATGACCTTAACATTTTAAAACTGCAGCAGACGAAAACAAAATCCAAAACAGGAACAGCCTTTGTGTTCTCGTGCAAAATCACTGGCTTTTTTGGGGGGGGGGATTCGGCCCTTAGGTTTTATTTAGATAGAATGAAGTGTTCACATGCAAAAATATGCTGATGCCCTTTTTTCTCAGGCTGCTTCCAGATGCTTTTATTTTTTAAAGACGTTTTTAATAAGGATTTCTATTTTTAAAACAAGCTACAGCAACAAAACAGAAAAGATTTAACAATGGAAACAAATCCATGAAATGCCCATTTTGCTGCTGATGCTCAATACAGTGGTACCTCAGGTTATGTACTTAATTCGTTCTGGAGGTCCGTTCTTAACCTGAAACTGTTCTTAACCTGAAGCACCACTTTAGCTAATGGGGCCTCCCGCTGCTGCCGTAGCAAAAAAGATGGAGTTCTAAATTATTATAGCAAATTGTCTGCTGTTAGGACTTGCCGATCAGAAGGTCGGTGGTTCGAATCCCCATGACGGGGTGAGCTCCCGTTGCTCGGTCCCTGCTCCTGCCAACCTAGCAGTTCGAAAGCACGTCAAAGTGCCAAGCAGATAAATAGGTACCACTCTGGGGGGAAGGTAAACGGCATTTCCGTGCGCTGCTCTGGTTCACCAGAAGCGGCTTAGTCATGCTGGCCACATGACCCAGAAGCTGTACGCCGGCCCCCTCGGCCAATAAAGCGAGATGAGCGCCGCAACCCCAGAGTTGGCCACGACTGGACCTAATGGTCAGGGGTCCCTTTACCTCGAGTTAAGAACTTAATTCGTTCTGGAGGTCCATTCTTAACCTGAAACTGTTCTTAACCCGAGGTACCACTTTGGCTAATGGGGCCTCCCGCTGCGCCGTTGCTGCACAATTTCTGCTCTCCTCCTGAAGCAAAGTTCTTAACCTGAAGCGCTATTTCTGGATTAGCGGAGTCTGTAACCTGAAGCGTATGTAACCTGAAGCGTATGTAACCCGAGGTACCACTGTACAAAATAAAACGCATACAAGAAAAAGCAGGCAACCCCCCCCCCGAAAGCAAACAAGCTCAGCCCAACAACTTTTTATTTACCTTCTGCTTATAAGTACATTTTTAAAATAGACAAGGGTTACGAGCTTGAGCAGCAACCAAGAGAGGTACTCTAACCACTACACCCAACAACTGTGACATTCAGTACAACTTGGTCTTCTTCCAAGCTGAAAATGTCCCAAGTCCTTATGGGGGGTGGGAACCCAAAGGGTACTCATCAATGGTTCCTCTTCATCCTGGAGAAGAGTGACTAGTGGGGTGCCACAGGGTTCTGTCTTATTCAACATCTTTATCAACGACTTGGATGATGGACTCAAGGGCATCCTGATCAAATTTGCAGATGACACCAAACTGGAAGGGGTGGCTAACACCCCAGAGGACAGGATCACACTTCAAAACGACCTTGACAGATTAGAGAACTGGGCAAAAACAAACAAGATGAACTTTAACAGGGAGAAATGTAAAGTATTGCACTTGGGCAAAAAAAAATGAGAGGCACAAATACAAGATGGGTGACACCTGGCTTGAGAGCAGTACATGTGAAAAGGATCTAGGAGTCTTGGTTGACCACAAACTTGACATGAGCCAACAGTGTGACGCGGCAGCTAAAAAAGCCAATGCAATTCTGGGCTGCATCAATAGGAGTATAGCATCTAGATCAAGGGAAGTAATAGTGCCACTGTATTCTGCTCTGGTCAGACCTCACCTGGAGTACTGTGTCCAGTTCTGGGCACCACAATTCAAGAAGGACACTGACAAACTGGAACGTGTCCAGAGAGGGCAACCAAAATGGTCAAAGGCCTGGAAACGATGCCTTATGAGGAACGGCTAAGGGAGCTGGGCATGTTTAGCCTGGAGAAGAGGAGGTTAAGGGGTGATATGATAGCCATGTTCAAATATATCAAAGGATGTCACATAGAGGAGGGAGAAAGGTTGTTTTCTGCTGCTCCAGAGAAGCGGACATGGAGCAATGGATCCAAACTACATGAAAGAAGATTCCACCTAAACATTAGGAAGAACTTCCTGACAGTAAGAGCTGTTCGACAGTGGAATTTGCTGCCAAGGAATGTGGTGGAGTGTCCTTTTTTGGAGGTCTTTAAGCAGAGGCTTGACAACCATATGTCAGGAGTGCTCTGATGGTGTTTCCTGCTTGGCAGGGGGTTGGACTCGATGGCCCTTGTGGTCTCTTCCAACTCTTATGATTCTATGATTCTAACCTCTTCTCCATGGGCATGCTGTTCACCATCCACAGCAGAGAGCTAGAGCGGCCCCACTGCCTCCAAATTATTAGATAAGCTTCTGTTGAGCTGTACGGAAATAACTCCCACCTTTTCCCTCCCAGTCCAACTACAGGGATGCCACCACGTGGAGGAGGGAAATTGGCTGATGGACAGAGGTGGTCATCTGTCAGTCGAGTGCTGTGGAGCAGATGAAAAATACAAGTTCACTGGTGTTTGCTGAGTGGGTGGCAAGTCTGCAGTCTGAAGGTGGCTGATATTCAAGACCAGAGGCCATCTGATCTCTAGGAATGAACCTAGCGGATGTTGTGTGGGCCCCGGGGGGGGGGGGGAGTCGGTGGAACTACACAACTTTTCAGAAGACATCTGAAGGCAGCCCTGGATTGGGAAGTTTATGATGTCTGATGTTTTGTTGTGCTTTTATATATGCTGTAAGCTGGCCAGAGTGGCTGGGGAAACCCAGTCAGATGCGTTTATTTATTTGTTATATATTATTATATTTAGTGTTTGCATTCCTGCATTATGAAGTCATACGACTGCCGATTATTGTATATTCTACTGGACAAAAGCCACAGGCCTGTTCTTTTGTTTCCAAATCTTGTCACCACTGAACTACAAGCTTTCCCATCACCCCCTTTTCAGTGATAATATAGGGTGTAAAGGTAAAGGACCCCTGACAGTTAAGTCCAGTTGTGAACAACTCTGGGGTTGTGGCGCTCATCTCGCTTTACTGGACGAGTTTTTCCAGGTCATGTGGCCAGCATGACTAAGCCGCTTCTGGCGAACCAGAGCAGCGCACAGAAACGCCGTTTACCTTCCTGCCGGAGTGGTACCTATTTATCTACTTGCACTCTGATGTGCTTTCGAACTGCTAGGCTGGCAGGAGCTGGGACCCAGCAACGGGAGCTCACCCCATTGCGGGGATTCGAACCACCGACCTTCTGATTGGCAAGCCCTCGGCTCTGTGGTTTGGACCACAACGCCACCCGTGTCCCCACTATAGGGTTTAGAGCACACCAATGAATAAATATGCAATTCTGAGTGTTGTTTGCATCTCTCAGCTGCACGTCCTTTGATGTCCATTCTCTATGGCAGAGGTTCTCAAACTGTGTGGCAAGAAAGGATGGCAGGTGTGGCAGGAAGATTCAAGGACAACCAAAGTAACATTTAAACATTTCAGTGTAGGTATGGGTATACAACCAGAAACGGTAACCATGACTCTCTTCAAAAACATTGGCTGTTCTTCCACGACATATTGTTGTGAACACGAGTTCTCAACTCTGACAAATATGAAAAATCAGAAAAAAGGAAGGAGATGAGGGTTTGTCTCAAATGAGACCTACTACAAATGAGATTAGCCAGAAAAAGCAAGCTCACACCTCTCACTGAGTTTGCATACGTACTTAAGGTGCATATGTAAGAGGCTCATTCATAATTAAATTTTGGGAATGATTCATGTTCTTATGTAGCTCCTGGTATGCCCTACAGAGGACCTTAAGGTCCACAAACGACAACATTTTGGAGGTCCGAGGTCACAAGGTGGTTAGATTGGTCTCAACTAGGGCCAGGGCCTTTTCAGTACTGGCCCCGACTTGGTGGAACGCTCTGTCACAAGAGACCAGGGCCCTGCAGGACTTGACATCTTTCCGCAGGGCCTACAAGACAGAGCTGTTCTGCCTGGCCTTTGGTTTGGACTCAGTCTGACCCTTATGTTTCCCTCCCCTTGATTTATCGGCTATTTTAAAATGAGGCTGCACTTTAAAATGCATTTTAACCTGTATTTTAAATTGGTCCCCCCCTTCTTTTCCCCCTATTATGTTTTTACTGTGATTTTATTGGTGTTGGTCGCCCTGAGCCCGGTTCTGGCCGGGGAAGGCGGGGTATAAATATTATTGTTGTTGTTGTTGTTGTTCTTGTTGTTGTTGTTGTTGTTGTTATTATATTTGCCGGTGTTCCACAACCACATTATAAAACAGCTGTGTCCGATGTTGTAAATCAAGTTGTTTCTTTTCCTTTTTTCCAATAATAAAATAGGTGCGGCCCACAGTAATTTTTTATTCTGAAAGTGTGGCCCAGAGAAAAAAAGTTTGAGAGCCGCAGCTCTATTGTATGGGAAAAGGCTTGGAAGAGTCATAATAATTCTCATCCACATGGGCTCTCTCGTGGCAGATGAGGGCTGACGTCGACGGGAAACATTCGCCGCACATCAAACACGTATAAGGTTTGTCGGCCGCACAGGTCCTCTGGTGCCTCATAAGGTCTGAACTTTGAACAAAGCATTTATGGCATTTCAAACATTTGTGGGTCCTCTCGCCCGGGTGAACTGTCTGGTGTTTTGCCAGGGTGGAGGGATCAGCAAAACACTTCTCACACTCCAGACACTTGAAGGGCTTTTCTCCCGTGTGGACGCGCTGGTGTCTCTCGAACTGCGGTTTGGAAGCGAAGCCTTTCCCGCACTCCAAGCACTGATAGGCGAAGCGTTTGTAGGTTGCCTCTCCCGTGTGAACTCGCCGGTGTTTCGCAAACGTCGAGGAGTCGGCAAAGCGCTTCCCGCACTCCAGACAAACGTAGGGCTTCTCCTTTGTGTGGATTCTTCTGTGCGTCGCGAACGTGGAGTTGTGAGCGAAAGACTTCCCACAATCCGCACACTTGTAGGGTTTCTCTCCCGTGTGGACTCTGCGGTGAGTAGCAAACGTGGAAGAATCGGCAAAACTTTTCCCGCAGTCTGAACACGTAAAGGGCTTCTCCCTCGTGTGGGATCTCTGATGCCTCGCAAAGATCGATCTGCGGGCAAAACGTTTACCGCACTCTGCGCACTCGAAGGGTTTTTCTCCCGTGTGGACTCTGCGGTGCGTGGCGAGCGCAGAGGAATAAGCGAAGCATTTCTCGCACTCGGCGCACCGGAAGGGTTTCTCCTTCGTGTGCACCCTCTGGTGGTTCGCCAGTTCCGACTTGCGAGCGAAAAGCTTCCCGCAATCTAAACACTGAAAGGGTTTCTCCCCAGTGTGGACTCGCTGGTGGTTCCCGAGCTGCGACTTCCACGTAAAACATTTCCCGCACTCCGCGCATTTGTGAGGCTTCTCCCCTGGGTGGATTCTCCTGTGCGTCACAAAGGCTGTGGAATAAGCAAAGCATTTCCCGCACTCCAGGCACTTGTAGGGGTACTCTCTCATGTGGACCTTTTGGTGGGTGACGAGCACCGACTTGTGAGAAAAGCGCTTCCCACATTCGGCGCACATGAAGGGCTTCTCTCCGGTGTGACTCCTCCGGTGCTCCCCGACCTGAGATTTCCAAGCGAAACACTTCCCGCAATCTGAGCATTGATAGGGTTTCTCTCCTGTGTGGACCCGCTGGTGGTTGGCGAGTTTTGATTTCTGGACAAAGCACCTCCCACACACGGCGCACTGATACGGGTATCTGCCTGTGTGGGCTGCCTGGTGGATCACGAAATAGGATTTGTGAGAAAAACGCTTCCCACACTCCGCGCAGCCGTAAGGCTTCTCTCCCGTGTGGATTTTCCGGTGGCTCGTGAGGTTTGATTTGGTGGCGCAGCGCTTCCCGCACTCGGAGCACTTGTAGGGCTTCTCTCCCGTGTGGACTCTCTGGTGGATCGTGAACTTTGATTTCTCAGCAAAGCACTTCCCGCACTCCAAACATTCATGGGCTTTCTTGCCTGTATGGAGATCCTGGCATCTGGCAACACTGGACTGCTGGACAAGATATCCCTCCCAAGCGGCACGTGGCTGATTTCCCCTGCGCGCATCTGCTGGGGCAAAAGGCAAATAGAAATAGGATTTATTCTGGAGGAAGGAAAAGCTGGAAACCTGGGAAGAAGGTTGAAAGGAGAAACTGAACCATTAAGAATGTGGCAGTACTGAAATATCAAGTAATGAAGCGGCATGAAAACACCTCCCTCTTTCATCCCGTCATCCCCATCACACATTTACACAGCATGGCATCCACCAGAGAATCCCGGGAGCTCTAGTATAAGGGTGCTGGGAGCTGTAGCTCTGCCACGGCAAGCCGGGAAAATAGAAAAACAAATAAAAATTTTATTGTCACATGAATTTGGGAGCTAAGGTCTCCAGCAGCTATTGGTTTAATACAGTGTTTCCCAAACTTGGGTCTCCAGCTGTTTTTGGACTACAACTCCCATCATCACCTAGCGAGCAAGACCAGTGGTCAGGGATGATGGGATTTGTAGTCCAAAAACAGCAGGAGAACCAAGTTTGGGAAACACCGGTTTAATGCATCTTAACTGCCCATTTGTCCATGGAGTTTTCTTGGCAGGGATACTGGAGTGGCTTGCTGGTTCCTGCTCCAGGTGGATCACATTTGGTCAAAACTCTCCACTATGACCTGTCGATCTTGGGTGGCCCAGCACGGCATAGCTCATAGCTTCTCTGAGTTATTCAAGACCCTTCGCCATGGCAAGGCAGTCTTGAGAGACTCTAGAGAGTCCCACGGACTGCAAGAAGATCAAACCTCTCCATTCTTCAGGAAATCAGCTCTGAGTGCTCACTGGAAGGACAGATCCTGAAGCTGAGGCTCCAATACTTTGGCCACCTCGTGAGAAGAGAAGACTCCCTGGAAAAGACCCTGATGCTGGGAAAGATGGAGGGCACAAGGAGAAGGAGACAAAAGAGGACGAGATGGTTGGACAGTGTTCTCGAAGCTACCAGCATGAGTTTGACCAAACTGCAGGAGGCAGTGGAAGACAGGAGGGCCTGGCGTGCTCTGGTCCATGGGGTCACGAGGAGTCGGACATGACTAAACAACTAAACAACAACTGTCCATTTGCCTATTTTAGAACCATGACTTGAGGTATCCCAGGAAATTTTTACTTAGAAGAGTCCCAAGAAATCACGAAAGAGTTTGGGGGGTGGTTGGCTTCCCCTGAGACCCCTCACCTGAGCTGGCGTTGGAGTTCTCAATTTCATCCAAATCCTGACAATTTGGCACCCACGGTTCTTCCCCTCGTTCCAGGTGGGAGATGAGCTCAGGTTTGGTGAATGGAAATCCTACCCAGGGAAGAAGACAGCAGAGAAAGTCACAGGAGATGTGGTGAAACACTTCCAAACCCCACAAAGAGGGAACCACACAACCACCACACAAATCCTGATATCTTTACAATTGGGGGAGAACCTCCTTGTCCACTAGGTCTGGCAAGAGTCTTAAATTGGACCCTGTGGCCATTGCCCCCAGACCACACCCGTGATATACAATGTCAGTTAAAACCTCAGCTGCAAAAGAACAATTGGGAGCTTAAAGCTGGCTTCCGATTTCCCCCCCTTAATGTTGGAGTTATATAATACAGTGGAACCTCGGAAACCCAACGCCTGTGAAGGTGAACGTTTCAGCTCCTGAACAATCAAACCCCAGAAGTGATTGTTCCGGTTTTCGAACGGTTTTCGGAAGCCAAACGTCCGACGCAGCTTCCGATTGGCTGCAGGATGCTCCGGCAGCCAATCATAAGCTGCGCTTTGAAAGTCAAATGCTTTGGAAGTTGAACGGACTTCAGAAATGGATTCCGTTGGACTTCCAAGGTACGACTGTGTGTGTGTGTGTACACACACACACAAAGTGGACGCTCAGGTTGCGAACGTGACCCGTGTGGGATGCACGTTCGCAACCCACAGCGTTCGCAACCTGCAGCTGCGGGTCTGCAGCTTGCGATTCAGCGTTTCTGCGCATGCGCAAAGTGCAATTTAGTGCTTCTGTGCATGCGCGACCGCCAAAACCCAGAAGTAACCCATTCTGGTACATCTGGGTTTTGGTGGTCCGTAACCCGAAAAAACGCAACCTGAAGTGTCTGTAACCCGAGGTATGACTGTATATATATTTGCAATCAATGAATGAATGAGGCAGTTGCATGAATGATGGTTCTAGTATGCCTAGGTCTTCTCTCAGCCTGTTGTGAACAGGGAAGTCTATCAAGCAACTCACCCTGAATTTTTTTTAGAGAAAAGGCCCAGTGAAGAAACCAAGTGTGCCATAGATACGCATCATTTCAAACATGCAGAGATGGGCAGGAGAATTTCGAGGCTTCTTGCAGAATGATGAACCAGAATCCTTACCCAACGAGGCCACATTCCCATAATTCTCCATCATGACATCCCTGTAGAGGGCCCTTTGGTTGGGATCCAGCAAAAACCCCTGGCTCTTTGTGAAATACACAGCCACATCTTCAAAGGTCACCACCGGCCCCTGCAAAGACAGAGAGACCCCCATCTCATTTCCCACAAATGTTTTCAAGAGTAGAGACATCACCTTGCCAACAAAGGTCCATATAGTAAAAGCTATGGTGTTCCCAGTAGTAATGTATGGAAGTGAGAGCTGGACCATAAAGAAGGCTGATCGGCGAAGAATTGATGCTTTTGAATTATGGTGCTGGAGGAGACTCTTGAGAGTCCCATGGACTGCAAGAAGATCAAACCTCTCCATTCTTAAGGAAATCAGCCCTGAGTGCTCACTGGAAGGACACATCCTGAAGCTGAGGCTCCAATACTTTGGCCACCTCATGAGAAGAGAAGACTCCCTGGAAAAGACCCTGGTGTTGGGAAAGATGGAGGGCACAAGGAGAAGGGGACGACAGAGGACGAGATGGTTGGACAGTGTTCTCGAAGCTACCAGCATGAGTTTGACCAAACTGCAGGAGGCAGTGAAAGACAGAAGTGCCTGGCGTGCTCTGGTCCAGGGGGTCACGAAGAGTTGGACACGACTAAACGACTAAACAACAACAACAGGGCCCAGACCTGGAACAGGAAGCAGCTGTCCCAGAAGGCACCTTGCCCCACTGACTCAGCCCAGACTCTCCCCATCTTCCCACATCCACGACTCCCCTCCTGTCCCGGCCCTTGATTAAAAAAAAGTTGCTTCTGGAATGTGCCACCTCAGGCTGCAGGTGGAGCAGTCTTTCCACACAGCACAATGCCAGTGGTAGAATAGACTACAACACTAGGGTCACTTCTGCAAGGCCCGCAGGTGGCTTTTGACAGGTGAGCTGGACATGTCATGTGATTGACAGGTGGGTTGCCCCGCCCATCTGTCAAAGGTTGCCCCTGAGGAAGATCTTTATCTCACCCCCTAGAGAAAAAATGTCCCCCTTGCCCAGCTTTAAAGCATTGAAATTATGAGCAAACACAGCCACCAGCTGTGTTAAGAGAGTAGATTTAGAGCATCAGCACTTGAATATACGAGGTTCTGTCCAGGTTCAGAACATCAGGGGGGCTTTCCGGCCAGGTGTGTGTTGTGAGATCGATGCTCTACCTCTTCCACATGCAAATTCCCCACAGTATCTATGTAGCACTGCTCATATTAAAAGCACTATCTGATATTTCTCTCCCACCCACCTCCCATTTAATCCAGATTTGCCATTTCCTAATAAAATCCAATAACTCGTTGTTGTTGCTTTTTTTAAGAAAAGCCCCGTTTGTGATATCTAAACAATAATAAATAATAATAATAATTTTTTATTTATATCCTGCCCTCCCCAGCCGAAGCCGGGCTCAGGGCAGCTAGCAACAATAAAATAATACAACAATAATACAAACAAATTGCAAAATTAACCCCCCATTACTTGGAACTGTCCCCTTCCTTTAACAACAAACAGAAGTGCGCTGAGATCACATGCATGCAAGGCACCTTTAAGGGCTGGTTTTTTTCCAAGAAGAAGAAGAAGAAAGCTCCTCCAGGAATTACAGCGGTCTGAACGTTTATCTCTTTTTTTCTTTTCTCTATCCACACCTCCCCCCCCCTCCTCCGCCATTTTTTGAGGTCACATTTGGTCTTTTCTCATCATTTCCCTCTCTTCCCAAGTACATAAAGGGATGCAAAGTGCAGCCGCTTCCTATTCCCTTCTGCATCGAAAAGCAAAATAAAAACAATAAAATCAATACTGGGGACCCACCAAACAAAGGAAGGAGTCAGCCCCAATTCCCCACGCTATGCAAATATAAAGCAGCTCCTTGCACACTCCTTCCAAGTGATGCATTTTCCACGCTTACCTCCATTTAGGACCCGGGAGATAAAGATGTTTTTCTTTCCCGCAGTTTCTTGCTCTTGGGAACTCAGAGAATGCCCACCTGGCTCTGCTGCCCTGGGTGGAATGTTGCGCTCTGACGTCTCCCGCCCCCTGTCCCCATCTCAGCCAATCACTCGGCACCTTCGCCACCCTCTCAAGCCAATGGGCAGGCCGCATTCCCGATGGCTGCTGGGAAATGTAGTCTTTTTCTTCTTCTTCCTCCAGGGCAACATTTTCGCAGGGACTTGAAGGTGTTCGCAGACGGGGATCTGCGCTGCACTATTGTTTTGCTGGCCTTGCTGCAAAGAAGCTGTGGCTTAGGGCTCCACTCTGTTGGGGGCCCCCCAAAAAAAATTCAAAGGAAAAAAACAACTGGATGTACATTTCCAGAATATAAGATAAAACACAAATAAAATAAAACCTACATACAGAAACAGTGGTTTTGTGTTGTGTAGGCTCCTATGGTGTAAGTAATGGACCCTGCTGCTAGCCTACTCCCTAAAATATCACTGGTTTGCTCATTTCTATATATAGGGTGCCTACATTCTGCTATTTATAATTATTAGTAGATTGCATCATATATTTACACCTATTAAATATACCTATCCTTTGGTAATTCTTCACAGAACTCTAGCCCAATGGTTGCCATCAATTTGATTTGAATTGATTTTATAATGAATTGATTTTAGCCGCTCTGAGCCCAGTTTTGGCTGGGGAAGGCGGGTTATAAATATTTTTTAAAAAATCTTTATTATTATCATCATCATCATCATCATTTCATGTTATAGGAAATTTCTAGATACCAGATTATGAAATTGTGTTTCTAAAGGAACTTTTGTTATTGCCCAGTGCCAATGTGTTTGCATTATTATGTTTGTTAGGAACAGAAAATCATTTTAAGTTTTTTGGTTTTTTTAAAAAAAGAAAGGTAAAGGACCCCTGACAGTTAACTCCACTTGCGAACAACTCTGGGGTTGCAGCACTCATCTCGCTTTACTGGCCAAGGGAGCCAATGTTTGCCCACAGACAGTTTTTCCGGGTCACGTGGCCAGCATGACTAAGCCGCTTCTGGCGAAACAGAGCAGCGCACGGAAATGCCGTTTACCTTCCCGCCAGAGTGGTACCTATTTATCTACTTGCACTTTGACGTGCTTTCGAACTGCTAGGTTGGCAGGAGCAGGGACCAAGCACCGGGAGCTCACCCCGTCACAGGGATTTGAATCGCCAATCTTCCAATCGGCAAGCCCTAGGCTCTGTGGTTTAACCCACAGCGCCACCCGCGTCCTCATTTTAAGTTAGAGCTTCATAATTATTTCACTATTAATATACTTCTTCGTAATTGCATTTCACTATTAAAATTCTTCTTAATTGCATTTCAGTTCGACAATTACTTTGATAAAATACATATTTTGTCCATAAATTACCATATTACCATATTTTGTCCATAAATTACCATGTCCAACCAGTAGATCACGATCTACAGTGGTACCTTGGTTCTCAGACGCCTTGGTTCCCAAACGCAGAAAACCCAGAAGTAAGTGTTCCAGTTTTCAAACATTTTTCAGAAGCCGAACATCCGATGTGGCTGTCGGCTATTGTTTCTGGGACGCCTGCACCAATCAGAAGCTGTGCTTTGTTTTTTGAACATTTCGGAAGTCAACCCGACTTCCGGAATGGATTAAATTTGGCACTTTTGGTTTTGCTATTTATTTTGCTTTTTTGAGGCTTTTTCAGTTAATTTGTTTTTGTGACTGTGACTCTCCACTATGACCTGTCCATCTTGGGTGGCCCTGCATGGCAGAGTTCATAGCTTCTCTGAGTTATTCAAGCCCCTTCACCACAACAAAGCATGCAGATGACACAACCTTGATGGCAGAAAGGGAGGAGGAATTAAAGAACCTCTTAATGAGGGTGAAAGAGGAGAGTGCAAAATATGGTCTGAAGCTCAACATCAAAAAAACGAAGATCATGGCCACTGGTCCCATCACCTCCTGGCAAATAGAAAGGGAAGAAATAGAGGCAGTGAGAGACTTTACTTTCTTGGGCTCCATGATCACTGCAGATGATGACAGCAGTCACGGAATTAAAAGACGCCTGCTTCTTGGGAGAAAAGCAATGACAAACCTAGACAGCATCTTAAAAATCAAGAGACATCACCTTGCCAACAAAGGTCCGTATAGTTAAAGCTATGGTTTTCCCAGTAGTGAGGTATGGAAGTGAGAGCTGGAACATAAAGAAGGCTGATCGCCGAAGAAAAGATGGTTTTGAATTATGGTGCTGGAGGAGACTCTTGAGAGTCCCATGGACTGAAAGATCAAACCTCTCCATTCTGAAGGAAATCAGCCCTGAGTGCTCACTGGAAGGACAGATCCTGAAGCTGAGGGTCCAATACTTTGGCCACCTCATGAGAAGAGAGGACTCCCTGGAAAAGACCCTGATGTTGGGAAAGATGGAGGGCACAAGGAGAAGGGGACGACAGAGGACGAGATGGTTGGACAGTGTTCTTGAAGCTACTAACATGAATTTGACCAAACTGCGGGAGGCAGTGGAAGACAGGAGTGCCTGGCGTGCTCTGGTCCATGGGGTCATGAAGAGTCGGACACAACTAAACGACTAAACAACAACAAACAGTCATTTAGTGTCACTTTCCATTATTTCTCTCTGGAAATTGGAAATTTCACAAGTCACTCCCACCATAGTTGCAGACTTCCAGCAGGTTATGGTCCGGGTCTCGGAAATAAACAGATTTTATTGGGCCAAGCGCCCCAGTTCTGGCGACTGGGCCTTCTTCAATGCTGACCCCACATACCTAAAAAAAGCGACAGGGGAGGAAATGAAGGAAATGAAAATGAATGAAATTAAATGAATGAAAAAATCTAAAATTCCATCAAAAGCATCAAGGGCCATTTGCAACGTCACACTGCTCCTGCAATGCCAATTCCCAGCCTCTTTTTAAATTGAGTGTTACAACTATTCCATTCATTGTTAAAAATAAAATAACAACTAAAAAAACAGTAAAAAACACACACACGAGAAACACCAGAACCTGATAGTAAGATTCAACAAATAATAATAATAATAATAATAATAATAATAATAATAATAATAATATATTTCTACCCCACCCATCTGGCCACTCATTGTTAAAAATAAAATAACAAATTAAAAAATGTTATTATTTTTCTGCTGTACTTTATTGGAAGGAGAAAAACAATCATTTCTGTAACAACGAAACAATGTATGTAACTAAAACAATAACATGATAGCAATGTTTGTTAACTGATGTGGTTAAATCATTTCCCCCCCCCAAAAAACACAAAACTTGGAGTTTTAGCACACATGAAAAACTTTAAACAAATCCTTATTTCCTGATGAATAGCCTTTGGACTATAATGTAACTGAAATAGAAAACTATCTTTGGAAAGATTTTTTCCTCCAAAAGCATTTTATTTTTTAAAAAAACACAATTTAAAATTTAAAAAGTCCGATTTAAATTTAAAAAACCCGATTTAAATAAAAAAATATGATTTAAATTTTAAAAATCCGACTTAAATTTAAAAAACCAATTTAAATAAAAAAGCCGATTTAAAATGTAAAAATAGGTTATTTATTTTTTAAAAAACACATTGATTTTTATCCACCCTGGTTGCAGCCCCTGCCTGACTGACCTTCAGGTGTTCCACCAGCTGTTCCAGAGGCATCTCTGTGACGAGGCAGAGGTCCAAAGAGCCAGGGGTCAGCCGGTGGGCTTTGGGTTCGAATTCCTTCCCCACCTCGTGAAGGTTGAACTTCTGCTGGCCAAAATGCAGAGCTTGACGGTTTCCCTGTGGAGGCAAAACGTAGACAGAAATGACGAGGAGGGAGACAAGAGGGACTGGGCTTGGCAAATACAGCATTTGATCATGGTAGAGATACAGTGGTGCCTCGCAAGACGAAAAGAATCCGTTCTGTGATTCTCTTCGTCTAGCGGTTTTTTCGTCTTGCGAAGCAAGCCCATTGACGGATTAGCGGATTAGCGCTATTAGCGCTTTTAGCGGCTTATCTGCTGATCGGATCAGCTGATAAACGGCTTAGCGGCTTAGAAAAAGGGGGGAAGGGGGGGGAACCCGCAGGAACTCGCGAGACATTTTCGTCTTGCGAAGCAAGCCCATAGGAAATTCGTTTTGCGAAGCACCTCCAAAACGGAAAACCCTTTCGTCTAGCGAGTTTTCCGTCTTGCGAGGCATTCGTCTTGCGGGGCACCACTGTATACCCGTTCCGGAATTCTGTTCCAAACCTGAGGCACGCTTTCCCATTGGAAAAAAAAAAGCAAAATGTCCGTGACCAGAAAGAGGAGGAGTATCAGGAAGAGTGGAATAAATTTAAAGATTATCTAGTTAAATTTGTTAAGTTAAATTAATTGAAAATAGCTTGCAGATACTTAACTGGCTTAGGATTTTATTTATGTTAAGTGATGAATTAATATGTTTAATTCCACAAGGTGAAGATTTAAGGATGCTAATGTTTAAGTTGAATTTCGTAAGAATTGGGATTTGGGAAACTGTTAAAAGGACATGCAATGAAATTCAACCAAGGGGAAGCGAGGAAGTCACTTAACAAAGTTAATAAGTGTAATTTTCAATAAGGCTATGGTTTATGTTTGTTTGTCTTGTGTGTTTGTTTGTTTATAACATTGTGAAAACCAATAAAATTTTTGAATTAAAAAAAAATTTAAAAAAAGCAAAACGGATTAATCCATTCCAGACTTTTAAAAACAGCAATTTGAGCATGAGTTTTACTCTCTAACGAGACCGTTGATCCCTAAAACAAAAGCGATCCTCAATGGACCATACTGCAAAATAAATAACACTGTCTTGGAGGTGATAAAGGGGTCACCGTTCCCAGCACCTTGAAGGAGACGACTTCCATGCCGAGGACCCGGGAGTAGAAGGAGGCTGTGTCCTCAATGTTCCTCACTGTCATCACCAGGTGGTCCAGCCGGTGGATCAGGCCCGGCGGGGCCGCCTTGCTGCTTCGCTCCCGGGACATCTCCCGAGGAACCTGCAAAGCACAAGGAGAATTGCAACGACCCAGTGCAGGAGATTTATCAGTAAGACTTGATTTAAATCATTTTTTTACAGAAAGACTCAGTCTTGCTGGCATCCTCCTAATATTGACAAGCGGAGGAAGGTTTCATATTCGGAATAATAAAATCCCTTTTTTACAGAAAGGTTCAGCCTTTCCAGCATCATCTTAATACAGTGGTACCTCGGGTTAAATAATAATAATAATAATAATAATAATAATAATAATAATAATAATAATAATAATAATTTATTATTTATACACCTCCCATCTGGCTGGGCTTCCCCGCCACCCTGGGCAGCTTCCAAAAAAATATTAAAATACTATAATACATCAAAAATTAAAAGCTTCCCTAAATAGGGCTGCCTTCAGATGTCTTCTAAAAGTCTGGTAGTTGTTTTTCTCTTTGACATCTGGTGGGAGGGCGTTCCACAGGGAGGGCACCACTACCAAGAAGGCCCTCTGCCTGGTTCCCTGTAACTTGGCTTCTCGCAACGAGGGAACCACCAGAAGGCCCTCGGCGCTGGACCTCAGCGTCTGGGCAGAATGATGGGGGTGGAGACCCTCCTTCAGATATACTGGACCGAGGCCATTTAGGGCTTTAAAGGTCAGCACCAACTCTTTGAATTGTGCTTGGAAACATACTGGGAGCCAATGTAGATCTTTCAAGACCGGTGTTATGTGGTCTCGGCGGCTGCTCCCAGTCACCAGTCTAGTTGCTGCGTTCTGGATTAGTTGTAGTTTCCGGGTCACCTTCAAAGGTAGCCCCACGTATAGCGTATTGCAGTAGTCCAAGTGGGAGATAACCAGAGCATGCACCACTCTGGGAAGACATTCTACGTGCAGACAGGGTCTCAGCCTGCGTACCAGATGGAGCTGGTAGACAGCTGCCCTGGACACAGATTTGACCTGTGCCTCCATGGACAGCTGTGAGTCCAAAATGACTCCCAGGCATGCACCTGGTCCTTCAGGGGCACAGTTACCCCATTCAGGACCAGGGAATCTTCCACACCAGCCCACCTCCTGTCCCCCAGAAACAGTACTTCTGTCTTGTCATGATTCAACCTCAGTCTGTTAGCCGCCATCCATCCTCCAACCGCCTCCAGGCACTCACACAGGACCTTCACAGCCTTTACTGGTTCTGATTTGAAAGAGAGGTAGAGCTGGGTATCATCCGCATACTGATGAACACCCAGCCCAAACCCCCTGACAGTGGCGTAGCGTGGGGGGTGCAGGGGGGGCCGGGCGCACTGGGCGCACCATCTGGGAGTTAAGGTCAGGGGGCACAAATCCACGGGTTAGGGGACGCAAATTACTTGCCTTGCCCCGGGTTCTGACAACCCACGCTACGCCACTGCCCCCTGATGATCTCTCCCAGCGGCTGCATGTAGTTATTGAAAAGCATGGGGGAGAGGACAGAACCCTGAGGCACCCCACAGCAGTTTCAGCTTAAGAACGGACCTCCAGAACAAATTAAGTTCTTAACCCGAGGTACCACTGTATTCTAAGAGTCCATGTTCACACTTCCCATCATAGGAATAACGGTCAGGAGTCAGAAAGTACCTGGACAGGTAAGGAGGAAATTCTGCACAGCAGTTGGGGGCGAAGGAACCGGAGACTCGTCCAGCTCAGCATTTCCTGGTCTTAAGGTGGAGTTTGAACCAGTTTGGCAAATTCAGCAAGCTAAGGACGCCCTCCCTGGGTCACATGTTGGAAAAATCATTCTCAGCTCTCCCGCCAAGTAAATGATTTGCCAACCCACCAGGGTTTGGGAGACAACTTTCAGCTGGGCCTCTGTCAAGGAAACTGGGTGCTTCTTGTATTTAGAGATCGGAAAGGGAGTGCTTTTGGCAAGGCATGTGGGAGAGCCGTTTTAGGAATGTGTCAAGATATGCGGTCGCTTGAAAGAGCTCCTTGGTTTTTTTAAATGCTTCTGGGCACAGCTAGAGATGTAAAATTTCCTGGAATTTTGAAGCCCGGTGGGTGGATATCCCCCCCCCCCCCCGTTTTTTTCCGGAAAAAATGGAAATTTTGGAAATGTTGAAAACAAGTTCAGTGTGGAGTAGTTTTACAAATTGCATGAAACGCAGTGTATGCTTGCAATAAAACAGGTAACCACCCCCCTTTCCCTTGAAATAAAAAAAATACTGTAGCATTTGTGTTTGATTTTAAGAAATGTGTAATATGTTTAGGGTGTCTAAATTAGTATGGGGTAGGGAACCAATGTGTTTTGGACTTCTATTAGCCCCGGCTAATGTCTCTATGAAGAGACATAGCTTCCCAATTCTGGATCCAAGATACAAAATAGAGGATAATGGATAGAGCATTGCTAATTTACAAGTTCCCAGCCTTTGGAGGAATTTCCAAGAGCTGTTAACTTGCCCATGGTTGTATCGCCTCCACAGATAAATGGATGGATAATAGATAGATAGATAGATAGACAGACAGACAGACAGATAGATGAATGAAAGCTTAACTGGCAATATATTTAAAATCAGTGGCAGGCCTGTCCACCCAAACTTTATTTTTAATTGACTGAATAGTAATGAAAACAGCGACACTTTTTACATAATTAAAAACAATCAAATCAGATGATAATTTTAGGTTATATGTTAGTGCTTAAGTTTTAATTTATATATTTTTAAACTGTTGCTATATCTGTATTGTCCCTGTTATACCTAATTGCAAACTCAAATGTATCCCTGTTGTGTTTTATGACTGTTATGTATTGAAGTTCTGACCCTGGCCACCAGGGGTATCATGTATATAGTTTTCCCTCAGGTCCACGTCAGTTAATTTAGGCGGGAAACCCTGGGATGTTGTTGTTACAATGTTGACCGCCGGCTGCCTATAAAAGTTCAGTTCCAGCTTATTTATAAAGAACTACTTGGAGAAATCTCTGTGTCGTCTGCTTTGCCAATCCACTACCTAATAATGACTTCCTTGATATTGTATGTGGGCTGGAACTGGTCTGTGACCGAAATAATAAAAGTCATTCATTCGTTATTATTATATTTTTATTTATTTATTTATACCCCGCCCATCTGGCTGGGTTTCCCCAGCCACTCTGGGTGGCTTCCAACAAAAGATTAAAAATACATTAAAACATTAGTCATTAAAAACTTCCCTATCTTTCCTAAATATAGGGTATCCCCCCCTTTTTTTCATTCAATGACATAGAAGCATAGAATTGTAGAATTGGAAGGGACCCCGGGGGTCATAAATTCCAAACCCTTGCGACGCAGAACTCTCCACGAAAGCTTCCCTGTCAGGATGGCCATCCAACCTCTGCTTAAAAACCTCCAGTGAACGCAAGTCCACCCCCTTCCAAAGGAGCCCATTCTTACTGCCTGAAAGTTCTTCCTGATGTTTGGTCATAATCTCTTTCTTGTAACTTGAAGCCACTGGTTCGTGTCTCTCTGGAGCAGGAGAAAACAAGCTTGCTCCGTCTTCCATGGACAGCCCTTGAGATATTTGAAGATGGTTATCCTATCTCCTCTCAGTCTCCTCTTATCCAGACTACAAACCCAACTCTGACTTAAGGTCAACTACAGTGGTACCTCGGGTTACAGATGCTTCAGGTTACAGACTCCGCTAACCCAGAAATAGTACCTCGGGTTAAGAACTTTGCTTCAGGAGGAGAGCAGAAATTGCGCAGCAATGGCGCAGCGGGAGGCCCCATTAGCCAAAGTGGTACCTCAGGTTAAGAACAATTTCAGGTTAAGAACGGACCTCCAGAACGAATTAAGTTCTTAACCCAAGGTAAAGGGACCCCTGACCATTAGGTCCAGTCGTGGCCGACTCTGGGGTTGCGGCGCTCATCTCGCTTTATTGGCCGAGGGAGCCGGTGTACAGCTTCCGGGTCATGTGGTCAGCATGACTAAGCTGCTTCTGGTGAACCAGAGCAGCACACGGAAACGCCTTCTCCCTTCCCACCAGAGCGGTACCTATTTATCTGCTTGGCACTTTGACGTGCTTTCGAACTGCTAGGTTGGCAGGAGCAGGGACCGAGCAACGGGAGCTCACCCCATTGTGGGGATTCGAACCACCGACCTTCTGATCAGCAAGTCCTAACAGCAGACAATTTGCTATAATAATTTAGAACTCCTTCTTTTTTGTCACTTTAATAAAGATATGCTTTTAGTGATTAACGGCATCCTACCCAAATCTTGTCTGAAGTGCCGGTAGATAGCAATAAAAGCATCAGTCTATAAACACACACATACACACTCCCAGGTTAAATGTACTTTCAGACATGCGTCAAACACTCATAACGCCTCCCCTTTGCAGAAATTTGTTGATTCTCAACCATCTTTTTGGCACAGCCTGTTTCCTCAGACAATATTCTTTCTCGAGTGGCTTCTCTATCTTCTCCCAAAACTCAGTGCTCCCATGGACTTCGCAGAAGAGCATTTCTCTCGGATAAGATGCTGGGATGAAGAAATAGAAATAGAATTAGATTACTGCAACACATTATAGAAAAGGCTGCCTCTGAAAAGACAGGCGTAATATTTTACAACAAACAACATGGACAGAATAATTGCCACACACAGGAAGAGCAAGGATATAGCTTGAACGCTTCCCCTGTAGCTTTATAAATCATTTAATACGAATGGAAGTCGTTAACATTGTGGTTGTTGTATAAGGGATTGTTATTTTGACTGGGGTGTAATTGAAATTAGTAAGATTTTGGAACGCAGAAATAAAGTAAATCATCAAACCATCAATTCTAGCACGCCAGGGGGGCGGCACCTAAATTATATAATTTGGTATCTGAATGATTGGTATTAGTAATTGTATTATAATTTGGCATTGTTATAATGAGGCTACTATTAGATTATTGTAATTGAAAACTAACAAAAAACATAATCTAATTTATGTATATATATATAACGCCAATCCTGGCCCAACTACATTGGCTGCCAATTAGTTTCCAGGCCCGATTCAAAGTGCTGGCTTTGACTCATAAAGGCTGGAATGACTCAGAGCCACAGTACCTCAAGGTCTGACTCTCCCCAGACCTTGTGATCATCATCTGAGGTCCTTCTTTGTGTGCCTCCTCTGTGAGAGGTCGTAAGGGAGGCAACACGAGAACGGGGCCTTTTTTTCAGTGGCTCCCCACTTGTGGAATGCTCTCCCCAGAGAGGTTTGCCTGGCACCTGCGTTACATATCTTTTAGAAGAAGAGTTTGGATTTGATATCCCGCCTTTCACTCCCCTTCAGGAGTCTCAAAGCGGCTAACAATCTCCTTTCCCTTCCTCCCCCACAACAAACACTCTGTGAGGTGAGTGGGGCTGAGAGACTTCAGAGAAGTGTGACTGGCCCAAGGTCACCCAGCAGCTGCATGTGGAGGAGCGGGGAAGCGAACCCGGTTCACCAGATTACGAGTCTACCGCTCTTAACCACTACACCACACTGGCTCATATCTTTTAGGTTGAGGCAAAAACATTATTTTCCTCCCAGGCCTTTGGCTAATTAAATAATCTATGGCCTTTTAAACTGGGGGGGGGGGGGACTGTTCTTGATTTTTATTACGCTATATATGGCCATGTATTTATATTGCAAATCACCCTATCAACTTTGGATGAAGTATGGTGTAGAAATGAAATGAAATGAATAAATAAATAAATAAATAAATAAATAAATAAATAATAGGTAAACATTTCGAGCTAAATCTGATCTTCCCATTCCACAGAATGAAGATTGGAATCCTAGACTCTACTGCTTCAGACTGAGGACATGGGAGGAGTCAGCCAAAAATATTTCCCCATGTAAAAAAAGAAGAAAGAAAGAAAAAACTCTTTCTTCATGAAGTAAACTAGCTCATCAGGTTAATTTTGGCCTTTGGCTAATTAAACAATCTGTGACTTTTTCAAAACAGAGACACCACCTTGCCAACAAAGGTCTGTATAGTTAAAGCTATGGTTTTCCCAGTAGTAATGTATGCAAGTGAGAGCTGGACCATAAAGAAGGCTGATCGCCGAAGAACTGATGCTTTTGAATTCTGGTGCTGGAGGAGACTCTTGAGAGTCCCATGGACTGCAAGAAGATCAAACCTCTCCATTTTTAAGGAGATCAGCCCTGAGTGCTCAGTGGGAGGACAGATCCTGAAGCTGAGGCTCCAATACTTTGGCCACCTCATGAGAAGAGAAGACTCCCTGGAAAAGACCCTGATGTTGGGAAAGATGGAGGGCACAAGGAGAAGGGGACAACAGAGGACGAGATGGTTGGACAGTGTTCTCAAAGCTACCAGCATGAGTTTGACCAAGCTGCGGGAGGCAGTGGAAGACAGGAGTGCCTGGCGTGCTCTGGTCCAGGGGGTCACGAAGAGTCGGACACGACTAAACAACTAAACAACAACAACAATGGCCTTTTAAACTACTTTTGACTTCGTATTGTCTGACTTCGTTACTATGTTATGTACTTTTGTGTTTTCATATTGCAAACCATCCTGTGATATTTGTATGAAGAATAGTATAGAAATGAAACTAACTAATCAATCAATTAATCAATTAATTAAAGAAGAATGATCATTTAAGGCAGGTCGTATTGATCTGCTCAGCAGTGGAGAATCTCTGCCCCATAGGCATAATTAGGCCAGTCAAAATTATAACATGTGGAAATAAATATAACAATGTCTCACCTGGTGTTCTCAGGTGTGAAGAATCTCTACTGGGATGAATATTCATGAGGTCCGTCATCTGCATGAGCTGCCTGGTGTCTGAGAAGGGCTGATTTCAAAGAAAAACATTCCCTACACTTTAAGCACTTATACGGCTTCTTGCCAGTGTGGAGTCTCTGGTGGTTTTTGAGGTATGACGTCCGAGCAAAACATTTCCCGCACTCCGCGCATTTAAAGGGTTTCTCTCCCGTGTGGATCCTCTGGTGCATTACGTATTGTGATTTGCAAGCAAAACATTTCCCACACTCCACACATTTATAAGGTTTCTCTCCTGTGTGGGCCTTGTGGTGCTTCACGAGACTAGATTTCACAGTGAAACACTTCCCACACTCCAGGCATTTGAACGGCTTTTCCCCTGTATGGACTCTCAGGTGTGTCTGGAGATTTGATTTGTTAGCAAAAGCCTTGCCGCACTCTTTGCATGTGTAGGGTTTCTCTCCCGTGTGGATTCTTTGATGTTCCACAAGACGGGACTTGAGATTAAAACATTTCCCGCACTCCAAACATTTAAAGGGCTTCTCTCCCGTGTGAACGCTTTTGTGGATTGTGAGGTGCGATTTCTGACCAAAGCACTTCCCACACTCCAAACACTTATGTGGTTTCTTTCCCCCGTGGACTCTCTGGTGGTTCGCGAGATGCAACTTCCAGGAGAAGCATTTCCCACACTCCAAACATTTGTACAGTTTCTCCCCTCTGTGGACCCTCTCGTGGCTGCGGAGGTGCGATTTCCGAGCAAAACATTTCCCGCACTCGGAGCATTTGCACGCTTCCTCAGTCGCGTGGCTTCTCTGGTGCAGAGTGAGGTTTGATTTCCAAGCAAAACACTTCCCACACTGCACGCATTTGTAGGTTTTCTCGCCGGTGTGGACCCTCTGGTGTCCCGTAAAGGCAGAGGAATCAGCAAAGCATTTCCCACACGCCAGGCATTTGAAAGGTTTCTCTCCCGTGTGGGTTCGGCGGTGGATCGTGAGGTGTGATTTCTGGGCAAAGGACTTCTCGCAGTCCACGCATTCGAAAGGTTTCTCTCCCGTGTGGGTTCGGCAGTGCATCACGAGGTACGATTTGTGAGCGAAACATCTGCCGCATTCCAAGCACTCGTGCGATTTCTCTCCGGTGTGAACCCTCCGGTGGCTCACAAGCTTCGATTTGTGGGCGAAGCCTTTGCCGCAATCCAAGCACTGAAATGGCTTCTCTCCCGTGTGGATTCGCTGGTGCATCATGAGGTACGATTTCTGAGCAAACGTTTTGCCACATTCGGAGCACTCATACGGCTTCTCTCCAGTGTGGACACTCTGGTGCCTGTTGAGTTTTGGCTTTTCAGCAAAGCGCATTCCACACTCCAAGCATTGGTGAGGTTTCTCTCCCGTGTGGACTCTCTGGTGTATCACAAGCGGCCATTTCCAAGCGAAACGTTTCCCACACTCGGAGCATTCGTACGGTTTTTCTCCTGTGTGGACTCTCTGGTGCTCCACGAGCTTTGATTTCCGAGCAAAGCATTTCCCACAGTCCAAGCATTTGTTCAGTTTCTCTCCTTCCATCATTTGCTGGCAATTGGCAAGGGTTGGTATCTGCGTTAACTGCAACCCCCACGTGAAATATAAATTCTTTTGATTGCACAGACCTGCTGAGATATGGGGGAAATAGTAAGAAAAATATTTATTTTGGAGGATAAAGAAGATTGAAACATGTTAAGAGTTAGAAGGTGGAAATTCAGCTACTAACATAAAGTCATGAAGAGGCCCATCAACACCCACCTCTTCCTTCTCCCACAATGGCAGTACAGTCATACAGTGGTACCTCTGGATACGAAAAGGATCCGTTCAGGAGCCCCGTTCATATCTAGAAGCAAACATAACTAGCGACGGCACGTCTGCGCATGCACGCGTCGCTTTTCCCTGCTTCCGCAAATGACGTCATATTGAGCGTCTGGGCACGCGAAAGTGGTGAAACCCGGAAGTAACACGCTCCTTTACTTCCGGGTTGCCGCATAGCGCAACTCCAACGTGCTCAACCCGAAGCGCATTCAACCCGAGGTATGACTGTACCTTGGTTTTCCAATTTAGTCCATTCTGGGAGTCCGTTGAACTCCCAGAACAGTTCAAAAACCAAGGCGCGGCTTCGAGTTCAAAGGCGTTCAACTTCCGAGGTTCAACTGTATATCAAACACTAAAAAAGGTAAAGTGACCCCTGTTAGGTCCAGTCACGGACGACTCTGGGGTTGCGGCACTCATCTCGCTTTACTGGCCGAGGGAGCCGGCGTACAGCTTCCAAGTCATGTGGCCAGCATGACTAAGCCGCCTCTGGCGAACCAGAGCAGCGCACGGAAACGCCATTTACCTTCCCACTGGAGTGGTAGCTATTTATCTACTTGCACTTTGACGTGCTTTTGAACTGCTAGGTGGGCAGGAGCAGGGATTGAGCAACGGGAGCTCACCCTGTCGCGGGGATTCGAACCGCCGACCTTCTCCACCCTAGGCTCTGTGGTTTAACCCACAGCGCCACCCGCATCCCTATATCAAACACTAACTCCTCTCAAAGTATAAATATAATGAAGCTTAAGGTCTAGATGCTGTGCAATAATTAAATTAGGAGGAAATCCTAACATTTTAAAAGGATAATGGCCAGATTTCCCAGAAATCTGGAAAGAGTCTTGGTCTCCTGGTTTCCCAAAACCCCTCACCTGAGTTGGAGCTGGAACTCTCTGTTTCATCCAAGTCCTGAGAATCTGGCACCCAGAGCTCTCCCCCTTTTTCCAGCTGGCAAATAAGTTCAGGTTTGGCAAATGGAGATCCTTCCCAGGAAAGAAAAGCAGAGAATGTCTAAGGATGTGGTCAACCCCCACAAACTCATCCTATGACCCCCGCAAAGCGGCTCCGGAAAACAAGCCCCAAAACTACCTTTCACAACACAACTCACCATCAAATACATAGCTGAATTTCCTGAATCTATAAAAATAACAGCAAATTATTATTTTTTTAAATATCCCTGAATGCCTCTTCTTTCCTTTCCGGGTTGAACTGTGTATTGTTACAGTAACTTAAAGGTCAGAAGACTTTTTCCTAGGCAGCATGTTGGCTATTGTATTTGTTTACCCACTATATCATGGGTAGGCAAACTAAGGCCCGGGGGCCGGATCCGGCCCAATTGCCTTCCAAATCCGGTCTGCGGACGGTCTGGGAATCAGCATGTTTTTACATGAGTAGAATGTGTGCTTTTATTTAAAATGCATCTCTGGGCTATTTGTGGGGCATAGGAATTCATTCATTCCCCCCCCAAAAAAAAATATAGTCCAGCCCCCCACAAGGTCTGAGGGATAGTGGACCGGCCCCCTGCTGAAAAAGTTTGCCGATCCCTGCACTACGTGGTTTGCCTTAAAACCGAACTCCTCCAAAATCCCTTGCCCATCTCTGCCATTTTGCACTGGTGTTACTTGGGATTTGTAACCCATTTCAATGTACAGTGGTCAGTAAGCCCTGTAAATCCCTGACCCCATGTGTACGGCCTTAAATGATTTTAAAAATGCTAAAGAGTGGGGCAGATGCATGAACAATGTAATGTCTTGGTCTTCCCTCAGAATAGCCTGCCGTGACATTGCAAGAAGGTAAGTATATCATGCAATCTGACCTTAAAAAACCTTAAGAAATTAGGACATTAATAAATACATAAAGTCGTTATTTGCCCTGAAGACATCCAGCTGTTTCGTAAAGAAGACAGAAGCTCCTTACCCAACGAGGCCACGTTCCCATAATTCTCCAACATGACATGCCTGTACAAGGCCCTTTGGTCAGGATCCAGCAGAGCCCCCTGGCTCGCCGTGAAATACACAGCCACATCTTCAAAGGTCACCACCGGCCCCTGAGAGGACAAAGAGACCCTCATCTCATTTCTCACATATGGTTTCAAAAGGATAAGGTAAATGTAAAGGACCCCTGACAGTTAAATCCAGTCGCAAATGACTCTGGGGTTGCAGTGCTCATCTCGCTTACTGGCCGAGGGAGCCGATATTTGTTTGCAGACAGTTTTTCTGGGTCATGTGGCCAGCATGACTAAGCCGCTTCTGGCAAAACCAGAGCAGCGCACGGAAATGCCGTTTACCTTCCTGCCGGAGCAGTACCTATTTATCTACTTGCACTTTGACGTGCTTTTGAACTGCTAGGTTGGCAGGAGCAGGGACCGAGCAACGGGAGCTCACCCCGTCGCGGGGATTCGAACAGCCGACCTTCCGATCGGCAAGCCCTAGGCTCAGTGGTTTAGACCACAGTGCCACCTGCGTTTCAAAAGGATAGAACTCTGCAACTCTAGAATCCCTTTCAAAAGTCTGAGCCACAGACACAGAACAGAAAGTAGCCACCCCAGAGGGCATCTTACTCAGCTCAACTTACAGAAACCACTTGAAGCCACATCTACTTTTGCATTGCTCTCCAAAGCCCTAGCAACACAGGCCAATATTTTTTTCTGCCCAAAACCCCAAATGCAAAACACCAGGTTTCTGGAATGTGCCAATCCAGATCGCAGTGGGTGATCAGAATGCTCCTCCATACAAAAAACAAAACAAAACAAAATCAGTAACACATCACTTGGGAAGACTGGCAAACTAATATCAGGGTACTGGAAGAAGCAAAGATCACCAGTGTTGAAGCAAGGATTCTTCAACATCAACTTGGTTGGACTGGTCATGTTGTGCGGATGCCTGATGATTGTCTTCCAAAGCAACTACTCTATTCCGAACTTAAAAATGGAAACAGCGTAATGCTGGTGGTCAACAAAAGAGGTTTAAAGACTGTCTCAAGGCAAATCTAAAAAAATGTAGTATAAACACCGACAATTGGGAAACACTTGCCTGCGAATGCTCCAGTTGGAGAACAGCCTTTACCAAAGGTGTCATGGGCTTTGAAGACACTCAAACTCAGGACGCAAGGGAGAAAAGTGCTAAGAGGAAGGCACGCTTGATAAACCCTCACCATGAACAACTCCCACCGGGAAACCAATGTCCCCACTGTGGAAGGACGTGTGGATCCAGAAGTGGCCTCCACAATCACTTACAGACTCATTGTTAAAACCGTGTTTATGGAAGACCATCTTACTCGGCTACGAGTGATTGCCAAAGAACATGCAGAGAAAACTAGCCTAGTCATCTGACGTGTTCTAGTCTGTGAGATTTCCATGCACTATGATGTGCAGGACATTTTCTACCAGGGGGAGGGCATTCAAAATGCGGCTGTCCCGGTGCAAGCTCAGTTTTCCACACACACCCCACGTGATCTGCTTCCTGCGTAGACTTGCCCCAGATGCCTCACTCCATAAAGGGAGATCCACACACAGAAGAAAAATTTGTATTAATGGAGATTGTAAAGTGTGGGTTGTAAACATTCCCATACTTCTTGCTCTGTGAATGAGAAACGCGAATCTCCATCCATTGTCCCGGGTAAAATAGTCTGTGGATCTAGTAGGAATGTTCTTCCAGAAGTTATTTCTGCCGTAAATTGTCCCACTTACTAGACTAGATGGATCTTTTCATCCAATCCAGAAGAGGCCTTTTTACATTCACAAGGAGAGAGGGATGGAGGAAAGGAAGGAAACAAGTCGTGCATTGGGTTGTTCCCTGCCTGGTTCACTCTCATTGCATTATGTCTTCCTTTTCCCCTCCCATCTCCTCCCACCCACCCATCAACTAATGGAGGATATCCTACCTGGTTTGGCTGTTGTGCAACATCTTGCCTTGTCCTGGAAGGTGGGGGCAATCTCATTTGAGACTTGGATATCATTTTTTCACTCTGCAGGGCTAAGGAGGGTGAAGCAAAGAGAGAGGGGACATTTTCATAAGCATAAACGTTCAATGCGACATCGCATCCCCAAAACGGACAAGCAATTTGCTAACTTCACATTGTGGGAAGAAAGGAAGGGGCAAAATTCTCAATGGCTTCAGCACTGATTGCTCGGACAGTGGAAGTTGCTCCAAGTCCCAGTCACCACATGGAAGCAGTTTAAAGTCCAAATAGCTGCAGAAGATAAGGCTCAGTGTAACAGTTCCAGGACATACAGCTTGTAAGCTTTTGCAGATATGGATACAGATACATAGAATCATAGAGTTGGAATAGACCACAAGGGCCATCGAGTCCAACCCCCTGCCAAGCAAGAAACACCATCAGAGCACTCCTGACATATGGTTGTCAAGCCTCTGCTTAAAGACCTCCAAAGGAGGAGACTCCACCACACTCCTTGGCAGCAAATTCCACTGTCGAACAGCTCTTACTGTCAGGAAGTTCTTCCTAATGTTTAGGTGGAATCTTCTTTCTTGTAGTTTGGATCCATTGCTCCGTGTCCGCTTCTCTGGAGCAGCAGAAAACAACCTTTCTCCCTCCTCTATGTGACATCCTTTTATATATTTGAACATGGCTATCATATCACCCCTTAACCTCCTCTTCTCCGGGCTAAACTTGCCTAGCTCCCTTAGCCGTTCCTCATAAGGCATCGTTTCCAGGCCTTTGACCATTTTGGTTGCCCTCCTCTGGACACATTCCAGTTTGTCAGTGTCCTTCTTGAACTGTGGTGCCCAGAACTGGACACAGTACTCCAGGTGAGGTCTGACCAGAGCAGAATACAGTGGCACTATTACTTCCCTTGATCTAGATGCTATACTCCTAGATACAAGTACAGCTAAACATACAAGTACAAAGTATCTCTGTGGCTCCAAATAAACTCCAGCAATTCAAGACAGCACTGGACAAGCAACAGACTCCGACTTGCTCTGACAAACACTAATTGAGCTGAAATACATTAATCACAGATATACCTGGTGCACTGGGCTGTTATCATAGCAACTGGCTTGGCTGACCTTGCACATTTGATTAGCTCATCCATGGGGTGATTTATGCTCAGGAAGGAAATGAACCCCTTCTCAGGTCCAGTTGCTCCAACACTGATGCACTAGGAAACTTCCTTACTCTGAGTCGCACCCTTGGCTCCTCCTGTTCGTTCAGTCAAGCTGGCAATGGCTATGAGGTCCTTGCCTTCCTGCTGGAGCAAACCTAAGATTACACCTGGTACCTTCTGCCAAAAAACTATCTGTTCTACCCTTGAGTTCCCAGGTAAGACAGGTTTACCAGTTGGGACAGGATAACTCATGGAGTGGCCATCTCTCTGTGGCTGAAAGATGGAAGATTACCAGGTCTATTCCTTACATCCCACACCAAAAGCGATGTCACACTTTACAGTCACTGCAAACAGCAATTTGCCACCCAAATTACTGAGCAGGCCCATGCCCAGGTGGTAGAAAGCCCCTTGGGGATAGAAACCCACTTCTGGACAGCTGATTCTGCCATTCTGCAAGATGCACAAAAGCCAAAGAACTGGTCCATTGAAAAGGAATTGAAAACGCTCAGCCAGGAACTACTTTATTTTTATTAGGACAAGGTGCAACATCACAAAAATAGTGAGCAAGCTTTCAGCTTCTCAAGAACTCTTTTCTTCCCTTTTCTAGGAAAGACTGCATTCTCTCTACTAGGTAATACTAACAACTGGCTAACATGGAGCCTCTCTCTCTCTCTCTCAATTACAGTGGTACCCCGCAAGACGAACGCCTCGCGAGACGAAAAACTTGCAAACGAAAGGTTTTTTCGTTTTCGAGTTGCCTCGCAAGACGAATTTCCCTATGGGCTTGCTTCGCAAAACGAAGCTTGCCCCGGGGACAGCGGGTCTTCTCTTTTGAAGCAAGGGGCTGCGGGGAGATAGCGATCTCCCTGCAGCCCCTCGCTGCAAAAGACGTCCGGGGGAAGCGAAGCGCTTCGCTTCCCGCTTCCCCCGGACCTCTTCTGAAGCAAGGGGCTGGGGGGAGATAGCGATCTCCCTGCAGCCCCTTGCTGCAAAAGACGTCGGGGGAAACGGGGAAGCGAAGCGCTTCGCTTCCCGCTTCCCCCGGACCTCTTCTGAAGCAAGGGGCTGGGGGGAGATAGCGATCTCCCTGCAGCCCCTTGCTGCAAAAGACGTCGGGGGAAACGGGGAAGCGAAGCGCTTCGCTTCCCGCTTCCCCCGGACCTCTTCTGAAGCAAGGGGCTGGGGGGAGATCGCTTCTCCCGGTGCTCCGAAGCCGGGCGGGGGGCAGGGGACACCTCCCGCCGCAGCGGGGACACCTTTTGAAGGCAGGCGGGGGGGAGCAAAGACTTTGGCCCCCCGCCCGCCTTCAGAAGAGGTCCAGGACCTCTTCTGAAGGCTGGCGGGGGGCAAAAGTCTCTGTCCCCCCTGCCTGCCTTCCCAGGGGCTTTTAAATCGCCCGGACAGCGGAGAAGTCCTCCGCTGTCCGGGGCGATTTTGAAATGCCGCCCGCCAGCATTTTAAGATCGCCCGGACAGCGGAGAAGTCCTCCGCTGTCCCGGGGTTTTTTTAAATGCTGGGGGTGGAAAGAAAAGCCCTTGTCCCCCCCCCCCCCAGCCTTCAGAAGAGGTCCGGGGACAGACTGTCCCCGGACCTGGTCTGAAGGCGGTTTCCCTAGGAACGCATTAATTGATTTTCAATGCATTCCTATGGGAAACCGTGCATCGCAAGACGAAAAAACCGCAAGACGAAGAGACTTGCGGAACGAATTAATTTCGTCTTGCGAGGCACCACTGTATATTTTTATTAAGTTTCAATATTTTCAACATATACAATCCAATTTTCCCCCTTTCTCTCTCTTTTTAAACCTAAAATGTATTTCCATCTTTGCTAATCTAAACTCTGCCGTGTGTCTATTTCTCGGACTAAGGTTTCTGAGAATGCAAACTCCGTCCCTCTCTCTTTCTCGGACCTGCGCGCAATCGCAGGCAGGAAGAACCGCGGTGCGTTTCTTTGTCCAAGCGGTGGCGCTTTCCCCGGGCACAGCCTGATCCATCAAAGACCAAAATCCCCTCCCACATCGCATCTTTAAAGGAAATCCTGCAGACGCCATTTTGCCCCCCCCTCCCCATTAGACCGACTCGCCACTCCCCGCTTTGTTTAACAGCTGGAAGAAGAGCTCTGAGTAACTCGCAAGCTTGCTCGCTATTTGGGGGCGTGCGCGAGATTTTTATGTTTATGGGGTTTTTTTATAATTTGACGGATACACTCAGATTAGGAAGAAATAAAAATAAAGGTTTTTGTTTTGTTAATGCAACATGTATAATTCTAAAGGTAAACCCTACTCACCCCAAGTGAAGACGCGTCTTCTTCGCTGCTGCAGCCTCCAAGCCGGTGGAGACGATCCCAAGCAAAGGTAGCCTTGCGCGCTCTCCTCTGCGCACTCGCGCAAGCTGGAGGAGAGTCCGGCCCTTGGAGGAGCGCGAAGGGATCGGATCGGAGGCTGGGACCCGCCTCTCTTGCCTCTCTCCGAGGTGCTCCAGGCGTCGCCGGACGGAGGAAAGAGAGTCGCGCAAATAGACCCTGATCTCGGAGAGCGCGCGGGCGAGACTTATGGCATCATCGCACGCACTGCTCTGACCTTGGGGGTGATCGGTGGGATCTGATAGGAGACATGCATTTCCACGCAGGGGAAAGTTGCTCCCCGTCCCACTCAGCAAAGGTCCAAATGGTTTTCTGTTGTTGCAGAAGAGAAGGCTCAGCAAAACAGTGCGTAGATAAAGCTACAGCTTGTCGGGTTGGCAACGGATCCCGGTTGTTCCAAATGAACTCCAGCAATTCAAGACCAGCGCACTCTACATAAGGATGACGGCGCACAAACTAAGCTGAGCTATATTCATCACAGATATAGGCAATGTTAGGATATTTCCGTTCCACCTTAAAAGGGAGCAGGCTTTTGTAAGCAACAGAGTCTGCGCATGTCCTATTCACAGGATGTTTATGCTTGCTGTTTTTTCCTTTCGTTTTCTCAGTTGGCCGAAGATGCTGACACAGAACGGTCACGTTTTCTTTTGTTCTGTTAAACGCTAATAAAGTCTGAAAATTATGCTCTTCTGCGGTGCAAGCTTTTGGCTGTGTTTCTGCTGATAAACAGTGTACACCCAGCCCTGGAATGTGGCTAGGAATTTCCAGAGGCTTCGTGTCGCTAACTGCTGGATCTGCCTGTCTACGGGAGGCCGATGGATCGTCCAGAACTCAAGCTTGGGGGCTCATGATGGACACTATCTCCCTGGCAGTTTCCCAACAACAAGGTTTCGGGCCCAGATTCACGGCACCTACAGGAGAGTAAAGCTGCAACAGACTGCGTAAGAGGTATGAAGGGGGGAAAAGCGAAAGGGACGGACGCTTTTTCTGTTATACCTCGGCAAAGAGCCTTTGAACTCCGGCAAGGCTTAATTGGCCTGGGAGCCGAGCCAAAGAGTTCGTGATTAATGGGCTGCCAAGATAAGGAGTCTTTTGAAGGCATAGAAGACTCACGGCTACTGCCAAAAGCTGAAATGGAGTTTTTCCAAGCTTCTGGAGATGCTCAGTCCCTTAAGTTGGATGGGCAGAATTATGAACCCTGGGCAAAATGGTGTGAGAGTTTACTGCGTCAGTTTGGGGTGTGGCATGTTGTTTCTGAAACCCCCCCAGTTCCTCTGACAGAGAAATGGAGATCAGCTGATTCGAGAGCGATTGACATAATAGTCCTATCCGTATCTCTTGAGGAAATTAAGACGCTGGCTGGCAACACCACTGCACGTGCAATGTGGTCTGCTTTAAAAAAAGCTCACAAACCAATAATCCCAGCCCAGAGTTTGACTGCATCGGAGGTCCTAGCTGTTTCCCAGAATGCGAATGAATGCAGGGATGCTGAGGGCACCAGTTGCAAGCTGCAGGGGGAGCTGACCGTCACGTCGTCCCAGGCAGCATTCCAGCCTCCAGGGGGAGCCAAGGAGTCGGCAGCTGAGAGCTCTGTTTCTCATGGGAACCAAGGCCATCGCCTTTGCAGAGGCCGGAAAGGCAAAGGTAAACAGATGCCTACAGATGGCCAGGAGCAGAGGGAGGGTGAAGAGCCCGCGCAAGGGGAAAACAAAGCATTGTTTGCTGGCACGGCTTCACCAAAGGCTAAAGGCACGTCTGCAGATGGCCAGAAGCAGGGGGGCAAGCTGCAAAAGCCCAAACCGCTGGAAAACAAGGGTTTGCTTGCTGTAAAGACTGCTCCAACAGCCAAAGGCGACTTTGTTGTGGATTCAGGCTGCACGCGCCACATCTCCAAGGACAGGCATCTCTTTATCTCCTTCAAGCCTCAGGAAGGTGAGATCCACCTGGCTGATGGAAGGACGTTGCAAATTGCAGGAGAAGGGACTGTGAAACTTGCAAGTTTGCGCACAACCATCAGCGGTGTACTATATGTTCCAGGCGCTGCAAGCAACTTGTTGAGCGTCCCACAGCTTACTGGGCGTGGTTTTCAGATTTCCTTCAAGAGGAGCGTCTGTGTCATCAGTAAAGGCAAAGAGGACTATTTGCATGCAAAGTTTATGGATGGTTTGTTCCATATAACTTATGATGACACTGCTGTTGTGTCAAATGCTGATTCTTGTTGTGTTGCACAAACTAACAAAGTTCTTCATGCAGGTTGCATTCATGATGCGCATCGAAGATTTTGTCACCTCTCTTGGAAGGCACTGGCCAAGATGCCAGAAGTGGTTGAGGGTTTGAACATCAAACCTTGTAAATTTCACATGAAATGTGTATCTTGTGCAGAGAACAAGGTGAAGGTTGCTCCAAAAGGCAAGGAGTCTAGCAGGCAGGCTTCCAAACCCTACCAGCTAGTGCATGCAGACCTGGTTGGGCCACTAGCGCCCTCTTTAGGAGGAGCAAGGTATTTCATGATTCTGATTGATTCTTTTTCCAGGTACATTCATGTGTATTTGCTCGAACAGAAATCGCAAGCGTTTCCAAGGTTTAAGGAATTCTGTGCTTGGTTGGAAAATGTGCACGGTAAACGTATTTCTTGTTTGTTTACTGATCGGGGCGGGGAGTTTACTTCTCAGCAGTTTGAAGCTTTCCTGACTGAGAAGGGAATCCAGCATGACATGTCAACGCCCAGATCGCCATGGATGAATGGGCTTGCGGAGAGAGCAAATCAAACATTGCTGCAAGGAATCAAAACCTTGTTGCATGATGCCAATCTCCCTGATAAGTTTTGGGGGGAGGCTTTGGGGAATTTTGTTTATTCCTTTAATCGCAGATTGTCATCACCCATTGGTTGTACCCCCTATGAGAAGATGTTTGGCAAGAAACCCAACACCAAACACATGAGAATTTTTGGTTCAGACATGTGGGTACGCACACAACAAACCAACAAGCTTGGGAAGCGTGGGGCACATGGTTTGTTCATGGGGTACGAAAAAGGTGCATACAGGGTATGGATGACTGACTCTAAGTCCATTAAGTTCACAAGGAGTGTTGAGTACAATCCTAAGTGGGGGGAAAATGTGGGAATTTTCCAGAGTTACCCAGAGGAGGATGAAGGTGATGTCAAGCAAGCAGCTAAAGCTGAGGAAGCTGCTGAAGATGATGATGATGATGATGATGATGATGATCAGAGTTCGGATTCCAGTTCAGTGGGCGGCGCGGCTGCTGATGTCAGTGAAAGTGATGACACAGCAGACTACCAGAGCGCAAAAGCCTCAGTCAGACCATCTGATGCGTCTGACAATGAACTGGAAGAACCACTGTTCACCATTGGTCACTTTTCTCCTAAGAAAGAGATGAGTCCAGAAGACTTGCGTCTAGTACGCAGATCTGAAAGGGCGACCAAAGGCAGACCTCCAAAGAGGTATGCTGATGAGTTTGCTAAGACAGCAACTGCTGTTCTTAGTAGCTCAGAGAAGGTATGGGAACCTTCAAGCTTCAAAGAGGTTCAGGAGTTGACCTCTAAAGATGCTGAGCCTTGGCTTAATGCCATGAAGGCTGAAGTTGATTCCTTGAACAGGAACCAAACTTGGGAACTGGTACCGGTAGTCCCAGGAATGAGACTGGTTGGCAGCAAATGGGTCTTCAAGGCCAAGACAGACCAGAATGGCAAGGTAGTCAGACACAAAGCCAGATTGGTTGCCAGAGGTTTTTCACAGGTACCAGGACAGGATTACCACGAGACCTACTCACCCACAGTCAAATATGAGAGCATTCGGCTGATGCTCAAGGTCGCTGCGGAGGAGAAACTGCATGTTTCCCACCACGACATTAATACAGCTTTTTTGTACGGGATTTTGAATGAACAGCTGTTCATGCTTCCACCTGATGGGATGGAGATACAGAAGGGTATGGTCTGTAAACTGCGGAAATCCTTATATGGTCTCAAGCAGAGTGCCAGGTGTTGGAACACAAAACTCACTGAGACATTGCTTTCTCTAGGTTTTCACCAGGGCAAAGCTGATCCATGTGTGTTTGTCAAGGAGGAGGGGCAAAACAAACTGTATTGTTTATGTTTTGTTGATGATCTTCTGATGTTTTGGAAGAATCAGGCTTTTTATCAAAGCACCCTAGCTCAGCTGAAGGAGCACTTTGACATGAAGGATCTTGGTGAGGTATCCAACTATCTTTCTCTGCAGGTGGAGAGGGACCAAGCAGGTAATTTTCTGGTACACCAAACACAGAAAATTGCTGATGTGCTAACCAGGTTGAATTTGGTTGATGCAAACCCAGCTGACACACCGATGGTAACAGGTTACCAGGTAGACAGTACTGCTGAAGCGTTTTCTGACACAACGCTGTACAGATGCATTCTAGGCAAGCTGAATTTCATTGCCAGATGTTCAAGACCTGACATTGCTGTAAGCTGTAATCTGCTTAGCAGACATGCCAACAATCCTACGGTTCAGGATTGGAAAGCTCTGAAGCGCATAGCCCGCTATTTGAAAGGGACTATGCACTACAGGCTGAGGTTCACCAGTCAGAAGACTGGAGGTCTTGAAATCTTTGCAGATGCAAGTTTTGGAAGTGACACCACGGATGGTACAAGCACTTCTGGAGTATGCTACATGTACAACCACTGCCTGTTTGACTGGTTGTGCAAGAAGCAAACAACAGTGAGCCTAAGTTCCTGTGAAGCAGAACTCAATGCTCTGTCATTTTCACTCATGGATTGTGAATGGTTGATGCAACTGTTTAAGGACATCAGAGTTTCTGTGGAATGTCCTGTACAAGTGTATCAAGACAATAGATCTTGTTTGGCTTTGCTGAACTCCGAGAGTTGCAAGCAGAGAACCAAGTACTTGCAGATTAAGTTACATCGTGCAAGAGAGTGTATCCAGAAAGGACTGATTCAGGTGTCCTACATGCCAGGAAATGAAATTCCTGCTGATCTGTTGTCTAAGGTTGTTAACAGAGAACAACATAAGGTTTATGTACAAAGGTTGCAATTGAGTGAACCACAGGTACAACAGGTTACACGGAAAGGGGGAGGATGTTAGGATATTTCCGTTCCACCTTAAAAGGGAGCAGGCTTTTGTAAGCAACAGAGTCTGCGCATGTCCTATTCACAGGATGTTTATGCTTGCTGTTTTTTCCTTTCGTTTTCTCAGTTGGCCGAAGATGCTGACACAGAACGGTCACGTTTTCTTTTGTTCTGTTAAACGCTAATAAAGTCTGAAAATTATGCTCTTCTGCGGTGCAAGCTTTTGGCTGTGTTTCTGCTGATAAACAGTGTACACCCAGCCCTGGAATGTGGCTAGGAATTTCCAGAGGCTTCGTGTCGCTAACTGCTGGATCTGCCTGTCTACGGGAGGCCGATGGATCGTCCAGAACTCAAGCTTGGGGGCTCATGATGGACACTATCTCCCTGGCAGTTTCCCAACAGGCAAGGCGCTGGGCCATTGCCATAGCAACTGGTTGACCTTGCACGTGCGATGAGCTCATAGGTGGAGCGATTTGCACTTGCACATTAACCCCTTCTCATGTCTAGTTACTCCAATAATGATGTGTGTGTGTGTAAATATTTAATTATTGCATTTAGGTAAAAAAAGAAGGCAAAGGACCCCTGGACAGTTAAGTCCAGTCAAAGGTGACTATGGGATTGTGGCACTCATCTCGCTTTCAGGCGGAGGGAGCCGGCGTTTGTCCACAGCTTTCCAGGTCATAGAATCATAGAATCATAGAATCATAGAGTTGGAAGAGACCACAAGGGCCATCGAGTCCAACCCCCTGCCAAGCAGGAAACACCATCAGAGCACTCCTGACATATGGTTGTCAAGCCTCTGCTTAAAAGGCACAGTACATGTGCCTCTCTTCAGACCTGAACACAACATGGACATTTAAACCACTGTGTTACTTGGAAATATACAGAGAAGCAGCTACCAGGAAGGGAATGGGTCCTACTCTTTCATATATTTTACAGAGACGAGTAACTAAACAGACACATATCGACCATTCAGATTTGGTATGCTATGTAATCCAGCATCTACACTCAACTGCAACTAAGTACAGAATGAGAAGCAGCCCTGATACAAAGGCCAACTTGAGGGGGGGGGGGAGGACTTAAGTAAGGAAGGGAGCATGAAGTGAGAGTTGCAGTGGATGGTTCGGCCTACATGCAACCTGTCTGTACCTGCCTCAACAGAGCTCGAGGCCTTCCAGTAAGTAAGAGGATATTTAGTTTGTGCCTTGCAGGTGTATCCAGGCTGTGCAGGGGGGCTCTATCCTTTGGGAATAGATTTGTATCTGCAGAGCAGATCACTTGTGGGAGGTGTTTACTCCCAAGCTCTTGAAGGGCAGCAGGAACTTGTGGATTAAAGCAGGTGGGGAAAGCTCACCAGTAGGTGCTGCTGGCTCTAAAGGGTTCAATGAGCAACCATCCACCTTGCCTTGCCACAAACTGCTTTTGTGAAACCAATGGGTCTTTGCCCATGGTAGACATATTACTAATTAACAATCTGTTCATTCCTATTACAGAGAACTTGGAACAGCTGCTGCCCACTGTAGCCTTTCAAGATCTTTCCTACCTCCACAAATTACCCATATACAAGGATGAGGTCTGTGATGTGATCGTGGTGGAATGTGGGAGAAGCAAATAAATGTTGCACTTTCTTTCTGACCTAGTTCCTTTGCACTTTCTTCCCATTCTTCAGGGCTAGCCATGCCATCAGGGCAGCTCTTTGTGTGGGAAACAAGCATTCAAGCTTTGTAATAATTACTAGTACAGGTTGGGCCAAATGCAGAAGGCACAGAACTTAACATGCATCGCTCCCTATGAACAAGGCACCATCAGGTATCAAATCACTTCACCGATAGGTAAGCCAAGAAAAGGCTAGTAATTGTTCCCCTCTGAAAGAGGGTGTAGAAATATGGATCACATCTTGCTAGGAGGGGCTGGAAAATTTCTTCAGAATGTTTCTGCAGTTAATAGCATTATCTGCAGCCGGTCATGTGGCCAACAGGACTAAACTGCTTCTGGCGCAACAGAGCACTGATGGAAACCAGAGCACACAGAAATGCTGTTTACCTTCCCTCCGGAGCGGTACCTATTTATCTACTTGCACTTTGACATGCTTTTGAACTGCTAAGTTGGCAGGAGATGAGTCAGAGCAACGGGAGCTCACCCCATCGCAGGGATTCGAACCGCCAACCTTCTGATCGGCAAGCCCAAGAGTCTGAGTGGTTTAGACCAGGGGTCAGCAACCCGCGGCTCCAGAGCTGCATGTGGCTCTTTTACACCTTTGCCGCGGCTCCGGGGCGGATACTAGCGAGGGGAGGAGGCGCATTGTGCGCCCCGACACTCCCCACTGTGGCGGGCACTGTACTGGCTGTGACGCCGCATGGGGGCGGTGCGTGCGTCAGTCATGCACCGTCCCAACGTCACCTTCCCGCCCGCTATATTGTAAGGGGCATGTACGCTGGTCACTGCATTGAAAGAGGGCATGTACGCTGGTCACTGTTTTGAAGGGGAGTGAAGAACACACACACACACACACACACACACACACAGGTAACTTGTAAATTTAACGTTTATTTCTATGAGGAGGAGTTATTCTGAGGGGTCAAACAAAGAAATAATAAAAAAGTGACAAAAAAGTTATTTTTATAATGACGAGTTTTGCGGCTCCCAGTGTTTTTTTCTTCGGAAACGGGTCCAAGTGGCTCTTTTTGTCTTAAAGGTTGCAGACCCCTGGTTTAGACCACAGCGCCACCTGCATCCCGAGTTATTGCATTCACAAGCCACTTCTCTACCAAGGAGCTCATTGCAGCATGTATGGTTCTTCCCTTTCCCATTTGATCTTCACAACAGCCCTGCGAAGTAAGGTTAGGCTTCTGAGAGACTGGCCAGGGCTGGTTGGGGATTTGAACCCAGGTCTCCCAGGCCCTTGTGCAGGGCTCTTAACCTCTATAACACACCGGCTTCTTCCATAGACGCCGACTCCATGGGGCCTGAGGGGGCCCGAGCCACCGCCGCCCCTCCCCCAGCCCAAAATGCACAGGGTCGGGCTGCATGCCTCCTGCCCTCCCTCCCGAGCAAAAGCTCCACCCAGTTTCCTTCGGAGCTGATTAATAGGCGCAGCACGCTCTCCCCTATTCGCTCACGAGGAGGTGGCGCCACTTTATCTGCATATTCATGAGCTTATTTATTATTCATGAGCTTTCCCGGGCCCCCCAATATTTTTTATAAGTCCACGCCCCTGGCTTCTTCTGTATATTATGATACGATATGATACAATACAATACAATACTCTTTATTGTCATTGTCCCATACAGAGCAACAAAATTGAAAAAATTCTACATAAGACATTAAAAAACCAACAAGCCTGCTATCCCAGCCTGTTTGGCCCCCTAAAAACTCTGATACCCCATTTTTAAATACAAAATACTCCCATAGAGACTCCTTACACAGCGTTTAAAATCAAAATTGCATTTGGATAGAAACTGTTTCTCAGGCGACTAGTCCTAGTCTTTATAATGCTGTAAGGCAGAAGCTGAAAGAGATCATTTCCGGGGTGCGTTCTATCCTGCGCTATCTCTGCAGCTTTCTTATGATACCTGAAAGCATAGATTTGATCCAAGGTGGGAAGAGTGCACCCAGTTATTCTCTCCGCAGTCTTTACAACCCTGGACAGCATTGTTTTTCCCCTGACTGGGCAGCTCCCAAACCACACACAGAGACCATAAGTTAACACACTCTCCACAGTACGATGGTAAAATGCCATCAACAGCTCCTTTGAGAGATGGTTTTTCCGGAGGATTCTCAGAAAATATAAATTCTGCTGTGGTCTCTTCACCAGGTCTTTGCTGTTTTCTCCCCAGGTTAGGTCATCTCTCAACTCCATTCCCAGAAATCAAAACACCGAGACCTATTCCATGCACTTCTCCTCAATAATAAGTGGCTGAATATTCAATTTACATTTCCTAAAGTCCGCAATAATCTCTTTTGTTTTCTTTAAGTTAAGGAGTAAGTTGTTTTTCCTGCACCACTCCCCCAACTATGATCAATAATAATACATGTAAGTTCCGTTTAGTTATTACAGTGGTACCCCGCAAGACGAATGCCTCGGAAGACGAAAAACTCGCTAGACGAAGGAGTTTTTTGTTTTCTTAGCCGCTTCACAAGACGCATTTCCCTATGGGCTTGCTTCACAAAACGAAGCTTGCCCCGCAAGCTCCGGGGATAGCGGGGAAGCGCAGCACGTCTTCCCCACTGTCCCCGGACATCTTTTGAAGCAAGGGGCGGCGGGGAGAAGATCGCTTCTCCCCGTTGCCAGCCCCGCAATCTCCGGGGACAGAGGGGAAGGCGCGCGCGCCTTCTCCTCTCTCCCCGGACCCCTTTTGAACCAAGGGGCGGCAACGGGGAGAAGCGATCTTCTCCCCTCCGCCCCTTGCTTCAAAAGAGGGGACAGAGGGGAAAGCACGCGCGCGCCTTCCCCTCTGTCCCCGGAGATTGCGGGGCAGGCAATGGGGAGAAGCAATCTTCTCCCCGCCGCCCCTTGCTTTAAACAGGTTCGGGGACAGAGGGGAAGGCGCGGTCTCCATAGGAACGCATTGATTGATTTTCAATGCATTCCTATGGGAAACCGTGCTTCACAAGACGAAAAACTCGCAAGAAGAAAAAACTTGCGGAACGAATTAATTTCGTCTTGCGAGGCACCACTGTACTGGTAAGAGATGTTTCAACATCTATTATCGTGTTTGTTGGCAACTTTGTTTGTGGCAACAAGCCCTCCTTTCCTCATTTATTTATTATATTTGTATCTGGGCCTTTCCTCCAAAGAGCTTGAGGCTGCGTATATCGTGTGTCTGCGCCCATCCGTGGGAAAACAAAAACCCTGCGAGGTGAGGCAGTTAAAGAGTGCGGCTGGGCCAAGTTCACTCACTGAAATTGCATGGCTGAGATAGGGGGGTTGGATTCGAACCTTGGTCGCTCCAGACCATGGGTAGGCAAACTAAGGCCCGGGGGCCAGATCCGGCCCAATTGCCTTCTAAATCCGGCCCGCAGACGGTCTAGGAATCATCTTGTTTTTACATGAGTAGAATGTGTCCTTTTATTTAAAATGCATCTCTGGGTTATTTGTGGGGCATAGGAATTTGTTCATATATACAGTGGTGCCCCGCAAGACGAATGCCTCGCAAGACGGAAAACTCGCTAGACAAAAGAGTTTTCCGTTTTGGAGGTGCTTCGCAAAACGAATCTCCTATGGGCTTGCTTCGCAAGACGACAATGTCTTGCGAGTTCCTGCTGGTTTTTCCCCCCTTTCCCCCCTTTTTCTAAGCCGCTAAGCCGCTTATCAGCTGATCCGATCAGCAGATAAGCCGCTAAAAGCCACTAATAGCGCTAATCCGTCAATGGGCTTGCTTCGCAAGATGAAAAAACCGCTAGACGAAGAGAATCACAGAACGGATTCTTTCGTCTTGCGAGGCACCACTGTATTTTTTCAAAATTTGGTCCGGCCCCCCACAAGGTCTGAGGGACAGTGGACCGGCCCCCTGCTGAAAATGTTTGCTGACCCCTGCCCCAGTCCTTAGCCCTAGAAACACTCTAACGCAGATCACTGGTCTCGTTAGCTAGGAATGATGGGAGTTGAAGTCCAACAACATCTGGGGACACAAGGTTGAGAAAGGCTGCTCTAACCACTACACCACCGCGGCCCAAATGGCAACATCCATGAACGTGGAGGAGGCATCGACATGCTCAGGGGAACCTTGAAATGTACAGAAGGAAAAGCTTTAAAAAAAATTAAAGCAGTCCAGAGAGATCTGAGCATGCTCCGTGTGCATGAAATTCTGACTTGTCTGTTACAGAGTGGGAAGATAGAATTGGCCACCTCTCCATTGCGGCCCTCTGCCTCAGTTGCCACCAGAACATGGGCGTAGCTGGGGGGGGAAAGAGGGGGTAGCTGCCCCCCATCAAGTAAATAAAAAACACCCAACTTAAAATAGAAATAATTAGAATGTGCGAAACTGAAATGCTCGCTGTGGTCACATGGAAGATGTTGTGGCGCATTCTAGCAATGCAACTGGTAACCCAATTGATCAGTAGGAGTGCCTTCCACAAACTGACGAATCGCGTCACAGTTCTGGAAGCTTCTAATAGTTTCCAGCATTTTCTCCTGAGAGCGCACACCTGCAGGGCCTGTCTAGAATCGACGGGAAGTTTGCCAAAGGCTACTTATACGGCAGAAAGCCCCCACAGTCCTCAGCCAATGATCTAGTTCAGTTTATTCAATTTCACAATTTGGATCGGTGCAGAGTTTGTAGCTAACGCTTGTTGTGAACAAGTGTTTTATTTAAATATAGTGTCGTTTCCTGACAATCGCTGGTGTTCTGTCTCCAACCTAGTCAGGTTATCTAGGCTAGGCTTACTGAGTGTGCACAGAAAAAGTGCATTGGTAGAATTTGAGAAGGAAGTGCTGGAAAGGTTTCTGGCAAATCCAAGAAAACTTGTTTTAGTTTAGGCGTTGTTGTTTTTTTTAATTAGATGAAAAAAGGCATGTTCTTTGTAATTTTGCAAAATATTCTCGTTAACCGCATGAAAGGTGGTCCCTGATGTTTTGGCTGTTGTTGTTTTTTAATTAAAAAAAAATAACTTCCTAGTTTTCAAATGACTGAGGATTTTGACAGATTTTCCTGAGCACTTGGGGTCAAAAGAAAGTAAGGGCAAAATGGGGGTGTCTGGTGTGTCCTGCCTTGCTTGTGGGCCAGAGAGTCTCCATCTCAGTTCAGTCCCACAGACATAAAAAAAGATGTCACACCACTCTGAGGAAATACCTCAGAAACACTTTTTGTAGAGAGGAGTTACGTTACCAATTAATATTTAGAAAATACCGTATTTTTCGCTCTATTTATCCATTTTTTATTTCTGGCCTTGTGTCTTAACTTTGTGAAATCAGTATATACATATCAATAAATTCTTGTTGGAGCATCTTTTGGACATATATTCTTCTACACATTTCCATTCCTGTTTGATATTTTGATTAAATTGCATTCTAATTGTTGCCGTCATTTTTGCTAATTCAATCATTTGAAAAAAAATTACATTGCCAATCTTTCAAAATTGGTATTTCCAATTTTTTGCAATCAGTAACCTTGTGGCAGCTGTTGCGTATAAAAAGATTCTCTTCATGTCTTTGGGGATGTCATTTGTTATAATTCCTAAAAGAATGTTTCCAGCTTCTTACCAATTGTTGTTTTAAACTTTTTTTTTCAGTTCCTCATGTATATTTCCCCAAAAAGATTTAATTTTATCATATCCCCACCATACATGATATAAGGATCCATCTGATACCTTACATCTCCAAAACAGATTCGATGTTAGTTTGTAAATTTTAGCCAGTTTTACAGGGGTTAAGTACCACCTGTAAAACATCTTCATAATGTTTTTTTTCATAGTAATGCATGTGGTGAAATTAATATCTGATTTCCAAAGTTTTCCCCAATGATCTAATGAAATCGCGTATCTGAAATCCTGTCCCCACTTGATCAGTGTCGTTTACAATTTCTTTTCTCACCCATTGTAAGAGACTTCTCAGAACATCTCTTTTTGTCCTGCTCTTCCCTTCCTCTTCTTTTTCCTCCCACCCCTTCTCCTGTCGGGGACAACCCTTTCTGGTACCCGAACAGCAGCATCCAGTCCTGCCCTCCACCCCAAACCAAGCTGCCTGGTACCCAAGGCGGATCATAAGCTCTTTTGGCGCCTGAGCAGCTAAGGCCACCTCTCCATTGCGGCCCCCCTGCCTAAGGGAGCTGGGCATGTTTAGCCTGGAGAAGAGGAGGTTAAGGGGTGATATGATAGCCATGTTCAAATATATAAAAGGATGTCACATAGAGGAGGGAGAAAGGTTGTTTTCTGCTGCTCCAGAGAAGCGGACACGGAGCAATGGATCCAAACTACAAGAAAGAAGATTCCACCTAAACATTCGGAAGAACTTCCTGACAGTAAGAGCTGTTCGACAGTGGAATTTGCTGCCAAGGAGTGTGGTGGAGTCTCCTTCTTGGGAGGTCTTTAAGCAGAGGCTTGACAACCATATGTCAGTGTGGCATCTGAATATAGACTGCATTTTTAATCAAGGCATATATTGGCTTATCTTGATCAGGTTCTTAAATTAAACGGGCTTAGATTTTCAAATGTTTCATGCCAGCTGTTCAGAGAACACTGGCAATGTTTTCCTAGACAAGGGGCCCCTTTGATAGATAGCAGAAAACAATTCTCAAAGTCATAAAAGCTGGAATTACAGGCTGAAGACCAAGGTTACACAGACCCTACATAATTAAGAGTTTGGTAAACAGTAAAATAAAACCGTGTGCCTTAAACTTGAGCCTAAGGTCAAAAGGCCAAGAGCACATGGAAAACAAACCGGCTGGAGAAGGGGGGGAAGTGTGAAGAGGGGAAGAGGCTTTTTTCCTATTTTATTTTGAGGCTGTAAACTGTTCCTTCCTTGTTACTTTTAGGAAGTTTATCCTTCTAAAAAGCTATCTATGATAATGTATGAAATATCCTGGCTTAAATGTAATTATGCAAAGGATTTAACAAATGCTAGAAGAGTTGTATTTATCCTGGAATTAAGTCAGCCACCAGTCCAGCCCCCCTGTCAGACAAGAAGACGCCATCCGAGCAATTCTGATATATAAGTTGTCAGATATTTGTTTAGAAACCTTCAAATGAAGGAGATCTTTCAATATTGATGTGAAACTCAAGATCCTTGACATATGTTTAAGATAAAAATTTAAGATTAACCATTTGTTTTAGAAGGCAAATAGGGCAAGGAGGGCAAGAGGTGAGCTGGTAATTAAGATTCCTTGTTGAGACACATGTAAGATATATTACTACTTATTTGTCATTTATAGATGTAACAATATATAGCTCTTTGTGTTCCATATAAGGACAGTAGGATATGAGTGTATTTTTGTGATTGGTTATACCAATCAGCCAATAGGAATTTCAACCAGGCTGATTGAACAGAGGCAGCCACAGGAGGAACAAAGGGGGGTGGATTAAGGGAATATAAGTGCTGGCCATAATGGCAGGAGGCAGGCCAGAGCTTGGTAACCATATACCACTGTGCCTCTTATTTATTTGTCTGACAAATAAATTATTTTTTTAATTTCTCTGTTGCTGCGTTGAATATTTCATTCCAGCTAAGCGTTAACCACAAGCAGGGTGCTACATTTTATGGTGCCTGCGACTCGGATCAGTGGTCTGCTGGAACGCAGCTCCTTCGCCTACTGAGCAGGGTACAAGAGAGAGGACCACTTACTGCCTACCTCGCGCGCACTGGAAAAATTTTTCCAGGGGAACGCAGCAGTCTCGTCTGTCTGATACCCTGCCCACAGACGGCGACGGACCGGGGGGGACCAGAGAAATAAACAGGGAACCAGCTAAGGGTAAGTGCACTAAGGGGTTTTGGCCCTCCAATTAATTGGGAGGAAGAGAAGTCCTGATCAAACTTCTGCGTCTCAGTAAAGGGGAACTGAGTACGCTAGGTGGCTGGGTATATCAGATGGTGGTCTGGTGGGGGAAAAGGGAAGAATGGGAGGTAGTGTGTGGTGAAGTATCTGGCGCATTGCATGTGTGAGAAAGTACAATGTGTAGCTGACCTAAGTGTGGAGTGAGTACTACTTCGTTTCCCAGTAAGGTGTGTGTGTGAGTGACTGAGTGGATACTTCACAGGGCCATACAATGGGAGTTGGGGGTTCAAAGGGGGGAAATACACCTTTTGAATGTATGTTAAATAATTTTAAGAAAGCCTTCTCAGGAGGCATTGGAGTCCTATAATGAAGCTCAAGCAGAAGTGGTTATTCCACCTGTGAGTCCCAGTAGAACTCCATCTACAGTCTCCTTTAGTGGAACAACTGATTGCCTACCCCAAACCCCTGTACATCCAAGTCCTAGAGAATTATTACAGAAGTTACAGGGAGACCTTAATCGGTCAGCAAGCAATACAGCCAGGCGTATAAAGCTGCTAAAAGAACGCCTTGGGACAGATACCATCCCCTATGATTTGAGGTCCCTAGAGCAAAGCGAAGAAAAAGGTCACGTAGTAGCCCCTCTTAGAAGAGTATTTGATGCACTTGAGGATCCTCCAGTATATTCCATTCACAACTACGGATCTGATGAATTGGAAAACACCCCATCTTTCGCAGAAAAACCTCAGGCTATGATGGACTTGGTGACTTCAATAGTAAATACTAATAGTCCTACTTGGACAGGTTGTCGCCAGCTCCTGAATACTCTCTTCACCACTGAGGAAAGGAGAGACATAATTGAAAAGGCACAGATATATTTGCGTGAGCAGGCCAGAGTGGGAAATATTTATAATATTGACTGTCATCTCCAGGACAACTTTCCCTTGGAAGATCCTAATTGGGATCCAAACAATGCAATTCACCTGGCCAGGCTTACCACCTATCGCCAGACGCTTGTGCAAGGTATCGGCAGGGCATGCCAGAAGCCCACTAATATGTCTAAAGTCTCAGGAGGGTAGACGTGTTACCCATAACACTGTTTCGTGTTCGGTGCACACCCACAAAAAGACTTAAGTTGTCACCTTTTGAGCTCCTGTATGGGAGGCCGCCCTCCTTTGTTCAGGATATTCCAACTGACCTCAAACAAATAGGAGAACATGTGACACAGGGACAAGTGCAATCTCTCTCCCGTGTTTTTGTCTCTCTCCCGTGTTTGTTTGTTTTGTTTTGTTTTTTATCTTAACAGGTGGGCCCTCGAGCGCACGCCGTGCAGCATTGCCAAGCCGATTCATTAGCTCCAGGCTGGCATAGCATATGGGTGAAAGAGTGGAAACGTGATCCACTTGCACCTAAGTGGCGTGGACCTTACACCGTCTTGCTCTCTACTCCAACAGCGGTGAAGGTAGCTGAGGTGACCCCCTGGATTCATCACTCCCGTTTGAAGAAGTCCGAAGGCAGTTGGACGTGCAAAGGTGACCCCTCTAATCCTTTAAAATTGACTCTCTCCAAAAAACCCCTGTATCTAGCCCTACGGGGAACGGGCTAGGTCACGGGCAACATTAGACGACCGGCCTGCTGCAGCCACAAACCTGGAAGCTGGCTGACCTGCGCACGCCTGAAGCTTGAGGAGCGTCTGAACCAGCGGCTGTGAAAGGGAAGATTCTCTTATACAATTGATTGACTGCCCCCTTGTGGAACAATTATCAGAGATATTACACATTGGGGATCCTTGGGATATATGTTTTGGTCTTGGTGGTTCCCCATTCCTGTCACTGGGGGAATTATATTGGGACTAATATTTATGCTATCACAATAAGGTAATCTTTTGTGGAAGGAATGCATATGCTAGACATCAATATGATTTTATTAATCCTGATCCCTTGGGAAGGGGAAGGGTCCTTGAATCTGACCAAATTGACTAAATATGGATTCCGCCATGACCACAATATGTGGGTATGGTAGCCAATGTGCAAATAGGACCAATTACCTTGTTTGCTCTCTTGGGCCAGATGATTCAGAGGGAGGTATGCCCTTATTACCAATACCATTAAATGCCATTGGTATGGTAAGCGAAATGCTACACCAAACAGAAGTACAGAATTTCCCCGGATGGAACTCAACTAAACCATTACGAGTTATACCTGTACAAGGGGAATTCTGTGTACATAAATCATCAGATGCAGCTGATTCTACCATGGTAGGCTCTTCTCATTGTCACTATACTTGGGATAATATTAAGAATACCTGGGCACACGGTACTACCTATCGAACTCGGAATACCTTGCCCTGTGCACTTCCTTTTATTCATGCATGGAAAGTGGTATGGAACATAACTGTGACAGAAGAAAGGCAATCTAACATACTGCACTGTGAACTCTATACCTCTTGTGATATTTCGCCTTATGCACTCCACATACCAAAAACCTCAGACCCGATGGTTGTGGTGGATATGTGAAGAATGGGCATACAAGAAACTCCCTTCCAAATGGAGTGGGACTTGTTTCCTGGGATGGGTATTACCACCAATGTGGATTTTGCCCACTAGGATATTTCTCATATAGCAGGAGGAAGTACCCAAAGTTGGAGCGGTACTGATGATTGGCCACCAGAGCGCATTATAGCTTATTATGATCCTGCCTCCTGGAATCCTGGTGAGCTCATATAAGGGGCACGGGATCCTATTTATAATCTAAACAGAATAATTCGATTGCAAGCAGTAGTGGAACTTGTAACCAATGCAACGGCCCAGAGTTTGAGACTTATTGCACAACAGTTGGATGAAAGTAGAGCCACCATTTTGCAGCTGAAAAATGGGAATGGATTATGTACTTGCCAAACAGGGAAGCCTATGTGGAGTCTTGAACTTGACAGGGAATGCCTGTTGCTTTAACATTTCTGATAATGGTGAGGCAATCCGTGTGTTGGCCACAAAGATGGAGAGTATAGCACATGTCAAAGGGATATTATTGTCTTGCTTGTTTTTCTTGACGGTAGTAGTAATGGTTTTATGTATGATGCCATGTATCATCTCATGTTTTTGAAGTACAATTAGCAAGATGGTTTCAAATGAAACTCTACCTCATATCATGGCCCTATACAGAGCTTTAACTCAGGAAGATCAAGCTATCAAGGACGCTTGGTAGACAGGTCCTTGAGCTTGAAAGGGGGGAATGTGGCATCTGAATATAGACTGCATTTTTAATCAAGGCATATATTGGCTTATCTTGATCAGGTTCTTAAATTAAACGGGCTTAGATTTTCAAATGTTTCATGCCAGCTGTTCAGAGAACACTGGCAATGTTTTCCTAGACAAGGGGCCCCTTTGATAGATAGCAGAAAACAATTCTCAAAGTCATAAAAGCTGGAATTACAGGCTGAAGACCAAGGTTACACAGACCCTACATAATTAAGAGTTTGGTAAACAGTAAAATAAAACCGTGTGCCTTAAACTTGAGCCTAAGGTCAAAAGGCCAAGAGCACATGGAAAACAAACCGGCTGGAGAAGGGGGGGAAGTGTGAAGAGGGGAAGAGGCTTTTTTCCTATTTTATTTTGAGGCTGTAAACTGTTCCTTCCTTGTTACTTTTAGGAAGTTTATCCTTCTAAAAAGCTATCTATGATAATGTATGAAATATCCTGGCTTAAATGTAATTATGCAAAGGATTTAACAAATGCTAGAAGAGTTGTATTTATCCTGGAATTAAGTCAGCCACCAGTCCAGCCCCCCTGTCAGACAAGAAGACGCCATCCGAGCAATTCTGATATATAAGTTGTCAGATATTTGTTTAGAAACCTTCAAATGAAGGAGATCTTTCAATATTGATGTGAAACTCAAGATCCTTGACATATGTTTAAGATAAAAATTTAAGATTAACCATTTGTTTTAGAAGGCAAATAGGGCAAGGAGGGCAAGAGGTGAGCTGGTAATTAAGATTCCTTGTTGAGACACATGTAAGATATATTACTACTTATTTGTCATTTATAGATGTAACAATATATAGCTCTTTGTGTTCCATATAAGGACAGTAGGATATGAGTGTATTTTTGTGATTGGTTATACCAATCAGCCAATAGGAATTTCAACCAGGCTGATTGAACAGAGGCAGCCACAGGAGGAACAAAGGGGGGTGGATTAAGGGAATATAAGTGCTGGCCATAATGGCAGGAGGCAGGCCAGAGCTTGGTAACCATATACCACTGTGCCTCTTATTTATTTGTCTGACAAATAAATTATTTTTTTAATTTCTCTGTTGCTGCGTTGAATATTTCATTCCAGCTAAGCGTTAACCACAAGCAGGGTGCTACATCAGGAGTGCTCTGATGGTGTTTCCTGCTTGGCAGGGGGTTGGACTCGATGGCCCTTGTGGTCTCTTCCAACTCTATGATTCTGCGGCAGAAAAGCCCACAAGTTCCTCTCTCTGCTTCCTCCTTTGCCGTTATTACGCTACCATCATAAGATTAAATGCGGAACAGTTTGGTGCCCTTTCATGACAGTTTGGTGCCCTTTCACCCCCAAGCGCCCACACCCCCCTCAGTCTGCCTCAGGGGAAGAGACAATCCCCAGGGACAATCCATAAAGTGTGGAAGCAATGCAGTGATTCTCACGCATCCCTTCAAAGCAGCCAATCACTGAGTAATAACAATTATCATTTATCATTTATACCCCGCCCATCTGGCTGGGTTTCCCTAGCCACTCTGGGTGGCTCCCAACACAATATTAGAAGCATGATAGAGCATCAAACATTAAAAACTTCCCTAAACAGGGCTGTCTTCAGATGCCTTCTAAAAGCCGGCCAATCAATCTGCCTGATATCCAGGAATTGTTGTAAACAAAATCTGCCCTTGTTCCCTTATGGGGGGACACAAGAGCCTTTTATAGAGTCCTTTGCAGGTTCTCCATCAGTAGGAGAAAATAACAGAGGCCAACCAGAGAATTTTGAGAAGCAAAGCAGCTAGTAAGCCTGATCTTTATTGAACTGTTGCAACAGGGTGCTCCCCTCACACGCAGGAGAAGGAGGAGGACCCAGAACCAAGGTGTGCCTGCCCTTACATAGACATTTTAAATTCTCTGCCCTGGAGCTCAAGACCACCCCTCCATACATCATACATACATCACAGAAGGGGTATAACCCAAGACCATCGCCCACAAACATCATACCCACATCACAGAAAAGGCGGTCTACAACAGAAATTTGAGCGTTGTTGTTTTTCCTGTCTGCCAGGTTATCTGATAATGCCTTATCTGATTGCCTTTCCTGGTAGTCTGCCCAGTCCTTTGAGATGGTGATTTCCCAATTCCTGAGACAATGGGAAGGTTCCCTCACCCCCTCCCTCCTTGCAGAGAAAACATTTGGTCAGTTTGGGAGTCAACATGGTTTCAGGGCAGTCTTCCTAGGCTGCTCCAGACATGTGGTCCACATATCTATGTACGTGCTTGGTTGGTACATAAGGTAGACCGGCAATCCCTTTGTTTCCAGCAGTGGCGTAGCATGGGGGGTGCAGGGGGGGCCGGCCGCACCGGGTGCAACATCTGGGGGTTAGGGTTAGGGGGCGCAAATCCACGGGTTAGGGGGCGCAAATTACTTGCCTTGCCCCGGGTGCTGACAACCCACACTACGCCACTGGTTTCCAGACAGTGTTCCTTGGGTTACTTTTGACTCCATGGTGACCTCTTGTTGGACAGGAGAGCAGAGATTCAGGCCAGGCCAATTCCACCCAGTCCAAGTCAAGCAGCAGCAGCAGCAGCAGGAACTGACACGGACGGTTTTCTCTTTCTACATGTCTAGCAACTAAGGTCTCACCCCATGCATCTGACGAAGTAGACTTGATGAAGTGGCACAATAAATTTGTTAAATCTTTTGATAGCAAGAGCTGTTGGACAGTGGAACGGTCTCCTTCGGGAGGCGATGGACTCTCCTTCCTGGGAGGCTTTTAAGCAGAGATTGGAGGACCGTCTGTCTTGAATGTTTCAGCTCAGATTCCGGCATTGCAGGGGGTTACGCTAGAGAACGCTCGAGGTCCCTCCCAACTCTATAGTTCTGTGATTCTATGAAAACAAATGCTTTCACCGCAAGAAAGACGCTTCCCTTCCTGGCAATTTTTTTGATGATATATATATAGTTTCATGCTTCCCCATTTGCAAATCACTACAGTGGTACCTCGGGTTGCATACGCTTCAGGTTACAGACTCCGCTTACCCAGAAATATTACCTCGGGTTAAGAATTTTGCTTCAGGATGAGAACAGAAATCGCGCTCCAGCGGTGCAGGCGCAGCAGGAGGCCCCATTAGCTAAAGTGGTGCTTCAGGTTAAGAACAGTTTCAGGTTATGAATGGACCTCTGGAACGAATTAAGTACTTAACCTGAGGTACCACTGTATTTCAAAAATGTCTTATAAATATCACCCAAGAGAAAAGACAACCGAGGGAATCTTGGGAACTGTACAGTGGTGTCCCGCAAGACGAACGCCTCGGAAGACGAAAAACTTGCTAGACAAAGGAGTTTTTCGTTTTCTTAGCCGCTGCGCAAGACGCATTTCCCTATGGGCTTGCTTCGCAAAATGAAGCTTGCCCCGCAAGCTCCGGGGATAGTGGGGAAGCGCAGCGCGTCTTCTCCGCTGTCCCCGGACCTCTTTTGAAGCAAGGGGCGGCAGGGAGAAGATCACTTCTCCCCTCCGCCCCTTGCTTCAAAAGAGGGGACAGAGGGGAAGGCACGCGCCTTCCCCTCTCTCCCCGGACCCCTTTTGAACCAAGGGGCGGCAACGGGGAGAAGCGATTCTCCCCGCTGCCCCTTCCCTTGCTTTAAAACAGGTCCGGGGACAGAGGGGAAGGCGCGCGCCTTCCCCTCTGTCCCCGGAGATTGCGGGGCAGGCAACGGGGAGAAGCAATCTTCTCCCCACCGCCCCTTGCTTTAAACAGGCCCGGGGACAGAGGGAAAGGCGCGCGGCGCATCCCCTCTGTCCCCGGACGGTCTCCATAGGAACGCATTGATTGATTTTCCTATGGGAAACCGTGCTTCGCAAGACGAAAAACTCGCAAGAAGAAAAAACTTGCGGAACGAATTAATTTCGTCTTGTGAGGCACCATTGTAGTTTGTTAAGGGTTCAGCTGTAAGAGGTCGGCACTTTTCACAAGCTACAGTTCCCCAGATTCTTTTGGGGGAGGCAGTATTATTATTATTATTATTATTATTATTATTATTATTATTATTATTATTAGTGCTCTTTTCTAAAAATATATATGTTTAAAGACACTCTCATTTGCCTACTCATATTGAAATTTTGCACTTTAATGAGGCCAAACTTAGATTCACAAAATGTTTAGGGGTATGTGTACACCTGTGTCCCGCCCAGAAAAAGCTCCTCCTCCTCTTCCTCCTCCTCCTCCTCTTCTTCTTCTTCTTCTTCTTCTTCTTCTTCTTCTTCATCATCATCATCCAATTTTTATATCCTGTCCTTTTTCCCTGATGAGGACTCTAGGTGGCTTACAACTAAAACAGAAACAGCTAAAAATATAGGCAGGAAACAGGGGAAAAAGTAACCAATTAAAACCAATTAAGTAATAAGTGGTATAAGAGTACTTTAAATGTACAATGTGCACATCCAAGCCACATACCTGTTCCTCCAGGGAATGTGCAACCCCATCAAGAACAGGTAAGCTGCCAACTTCCTGAAGCTGGAAATCCACTAACCCACAGGATTTCCCTTCATTGCAGGATCCAGCTTCAGTTCATGGGATGCCAACTGCCGTACGTCCTTATTGCATAAGCGAGTCAGTCGCAAACCTCAGGGAGGTTGTCAAACATGTTTGGTGTGTTCATCTCCAGATGATATCGCTGGGAACTGAGGAAGTCTCGTTTGCACAAGACGGAGGAGGAGGGTTGTTCCTGCGCCAATTTTTACATATGGGTGGTTGTTGTTTTTTGTTGTTTTTTTTACAACTTGAATTGTCTATGAAAGTTAAGAACTCTCCCTTCTAAGGACAGAAAGGCTAGCTTCCAGGAACCATCTCGCTTGCAGAAGCTGCTTCTAGAGAAAGCCTAGAGGATGGAGGATGAAGAAGGATACATGACAATAGACAGAGGAAGCAGAGACACCTATGCGCCACCTGTTCCCCCAAAGCCACAAGGTATGGACCAAAACTGAGTTACAGTAAGCTTTAACTAGCTGGCAAGCAAATATTCCTGTCAAGGGTGTTTGATTTCTTACTAAAGTTGCTGGCTTGTTATTGTTAATAGGAGAGTGTGTGTGGTTTAGTGGCCAGAGTGTTGGAATAAGGTTTGGGAGCCTCGGGAGCAAAGCCTCCCTGCTCAGCCACAAAGATCACCTTGGGTCATTTATTCTTTCTCAGTCTAATTCTTAATTTTTGGCCTGTTTTCAATTTTGCGTAAGCCGCCTCAAGTCCCAGAGTGGAGAAAACTCCACTGCAAAAAATCACCCAACCCAGGTCAGAGCTCTTTGTGGAGAACGATAAATTGACTCAGGTCTCTTCTCAAGAGAGCCTTCTTCTTCCTCCAACAATTAAGCTTGTCTTATAGAATATATACCCCAAACAGCACAGGCCCTGTACAAGACAAGGAGATGGAAGACATCTGAAGGCAGCCCTGTTTAGGGAAGCTTTTAATGTTTGATGTATTACAGTATTTTAATATTTTTTGGGAAGCTGCCCATAGTGGCTGGGGAAGCCCAGCCAGATGGGCAGGGTATAAATAAATTATTATTATTATTATTATTATTATTATTATTATTATTATTATTATTATTGAAGGAGACCATGTTAAGGGTTCAGTCGTTTTCAACAAGAGACTAGGCTACGTATAATTAAAACACATTTAGAGCACCCACAGGGACGCGGGTGGCGCTGTGGGTTAAACCACAGAGCCTAGGACTTGCCAATCACAAGGTTGGCGGTTCGAATCCCCGCGACGGGGTGAGCTCCCGTTGCTCGGTCCCTGCTCCTGCCAACCTAGCAGTTCGAAAGCACGTCAAAGTGCAAGTAGATAAAAAGGTACTGCTCCGGCAGGAAGGTAAACGGTGTTTCCATGCGCTGCTCTGGTTTGCCAGAAGGGGCTTAGTCATGCTGGCCACATGACCCGGAAGCTGTACGCTGGTTCCCTCGGCCAATAAAGAGAGATGAGCGCCGCAACCCCAGAGTTGGTCATGACTGAACCTAATGGTCAGGGGTCCCTTTAGCTTTACCTAGAGCACCCACACTTCCCAGTCCTAAGAACTGCAGTTTACTTCTCACAGAGCAACCACCCCCAGCACCCTTAACAAACTACAGTTCCCAGGATTATGGGGGGGTGGGTGTGTATTTTAACTGTATGGTGTGTATGCCGCCTATAGGACCAGGCATTTGGTATGATTAATCTTATCAGCTCTCCACATAATAGCTGTAAAAGAGTCGTGCTTGGGAAAGTAGCCTATTCAGGCGGATTGCGCTTCTTTCTTTGCCTCTGTGGTGAGGAACTATTCAGCAAGAATGGAAACTTTTAGGGCGGTACGTCATGCCTAATATTAGGCAAGGTTCCTTCCAGGATCTGATCACTTCACTGTGACTCATAAGAACTTAAAGAAAAGGAGCCAACATCTCTCAGGGGCCAAGCAGATGCTTGCATAGCTGATGTTTTTGCAACTGTATTCCTAAGTATATCCAAGAGTAGCACTTTACACCTGCCTGAGATTTCTGCAACCCCATTAAAAAGCCCCCTTCTTAGGGTTGCCATATTTCAGGAAGTGAAATTCAGGGCACAAAAGTTGTTGACCTCAAAATTCTGGATTTTTTTGTGCCGATTTTACGAAATCTCCCCCCAACCCCAGACGCTATTTCCCCCAGTTAAATCCTGGACATGTCCAGGAAATTCTAGACGTGTGGCAAATCTGCCCCTTCTGGAATATCAAGGCCAGGCTCTTTGTACCATAGCAGTCATCAGGCACATGAGCAAGAAGCTGTTAGTTCAGCTCTCGGTTCAGCTCAAACTAGCCTTTAAACTAGCCTCAGTCCCCTCTGAACATTGGCCATTTGTGGCAAGGAGGGCAAAACAATCTTTGGTGCTATTCAGCTATGCTTTACTCAGAGCAGACACAGCAAAATCAATGAACCCGTGTTAATCCTGTTCATTCATTTCTGTGGGTCTGCTCTGAGTAAAATCTAGCTAACTACCACCCCTTATCTAGTAATAGTGAATTCATTCTCTAAGTGGGGATCCTTAGGTAGCAAAAACAGCACCATCTACGGAATCAGCAAGCCAGAGTGTGGATTCCAGGTTTTGCAAAGTACAGTACAATAAATATTGGAGGGTTTGGGCAGCATGAATGAATCTTTGCGTCAGCCATCGGGCATAGCAATAAAACAACAATACGATATACAAAGAATAAAACTAAAAAGTCAATTATATAAAATACATTTTAGGGGGCGACAAAATAATAGTAGCAAAACATAACGATAATAATAGTAAGATCCTAGGAGAGGAATCTGGGTGACGACGCTAATGTCACTCAGATAGCAGCTCTCAGTCTCATTGCTCTCTCGACAAATTTGGCAACCTTCTCTGTTGTCGAGCCGCTCTGGTTGGCCAGGAGTGAGAACAGCTTGGCTTCGCAAGAGTGGCCCGGGATGGCAGATAGGAGCGGCGTGATGGTCTCGTCCCTGAGATCTTTATATAGGGAGCAAGACAAGAGAACGTGTGACGCAGTCTCCACGCAGCCAGCTCCACAGGGGCAGAGCCGGTTCTCGAATGAAGTTCCTTGATATCTACCCTCAAGAACAGCCGAGGGTAACATATTTAGTCTGGCCAGTGTGAAGGCCCGTCTGAGTTTTGGAATGGTTAAGGTAGACAAATAAGGTGCCCGAAAATCAAAGTGGGAGGGGGGCAGATAAGCGTACCAAGCACTAAATTTCTTAATATAGGCCAGATTATTTTGCTGCTCAATATCCTTCATGCGCTGATCAATAATAGTTTGGGGTGGGCAGCAGTGGGACCCTAATGGAAGGGAACCCCAAAACAAACCAATGAAAATAATCTTGCTCACTCCAGGGGCACAGAATGAAGACCAATTGGAGGGGTGGTGGTGGAATGGAGTATTCCCAGATGGGTTCACTTGGAACCCTCAATCCGAGCACTCCATGTGCTTCTGCTTTTCATAAAATGGCTGTGGTTGCGTTTTCCTGATGAAACTTTATCAACTCCACAGAAACTCCTTCGAAATGCTGCAAAGTCACGCTGAGGGTCTTACTGGCAGTCAGCATCGCTCTGAACGTGGCCCTGATCATTGTTCTTATAGGTAGGTTTCTGAGCTATTCTAACTCCTGGTGGGGCTGCCCCATATTTTCCTGGCCCTGCTCCTGTGTCAGAGACATGGGGAACCTCAAGCTGTCATCATGGGCTGGCTGGATGCCAAGGAGTGGTGGGAGAAGAAGACTCAGAGCCAGGGGACTGGTGGTGGGACAACGAGGAGTGGCTGGAGAGAGAAGAGGGAGCCGACTTGGAGGAGGGGGTGTAGGGAGCAGAAAGAGGCAGCAGGGTTTAGTGAGCAGGAAGAGGCTATGGCAGAGAGCAGTCCAGAATCAGAGGCAGAAGCAGAGATCAAGCAGGCTACTGAAGGTTTGTTAGAAGAAAAAGAAGAGTTTGGATTTGATATCCCGCTTTATCACTACCCTAAGGAGTCTCAAAGCGGCTCACAATCTCCTTTCTCTTCCTCCCCCACAACAAACACTCTGTGAGGTGAATGGGGCTGAGAGACTTCAGAGAAGTGTGACTAGCCCAAGGTCACCCAGCAGCCGCATGTGGAGGAGCGGGGACGCGAACCCGGTTCCCCAGATTATGAGTCCACTGCTCTTAACCACTACACCACTGGTGTGGTGTAGTTAGGGGTGGTGAGATTTCTTAGGAGATCCCCGTTCCCTGGGAAGAGGGACTGATGGTTAACCCGCTCAGATAATTGTGTATCTGTGCAGGGAATAAGGGTCTACTAACAACACTCAAGATGATCAGCAGTGATGAGAGTCTAAGCGTAAAGAATGTTGCTATATCCTCATTATTAAGATCGGGACAATACTTTGCAAAACCAAAAACCTATCAATGGACCCCTCTTCTTCTTCTCTGCACAGTAGTTGAGCATGCTCAGTAGCTTGTCCTCTAAGAACATTCCAGAAGCAGGCAGATGGGCTGATCCACAGGAGTTTGGAGGAGGCCTGGATATTTCTTTTAAGTCTTAGTAAAAAAATTCCTTCCAGTAGCACCTAAAAGACCAACTAAGTTAGTTCTTGGTATGAGCTTTCGTGTGCAAGCACACTTCTTCAGATACACTGAAACAGAAGACTTAAACAGTCTTTTAAGTCTTGTTTGCGGTAATTGCATATTCCTCCAGGTTCTTTATCTACCATCAGATATTGTTGTGGAATGCAGTGGAGTATGCCTGCAAGAAAGTGTGACCTTTATCCCGGGCAGAACTTGCCCTTGGAGTTTGAAATCTCTTGAAATGTTAGATCTCCTCCTCCTCTCTTTTTTGTCCAGCGCAGCCCCAGGAGTTCTGGAGATGTTTTTACAAGCCTGCTCGATGTATATCCAGTGAATCATAGTTTTATATTTATACAGTATATCAGGGCCGGCTCTACCATGTGGCAGAGGGAGGTGGCAAAACCTGAGGTGCAGAGAGGGGCTAGAAAGGCTTCAGCCCCGAAACAAGCTTGTTGCCCTAGCACGACTGGTGCGTCAGTGAGGCAGTGTGAGGTGATCCGCCTCAAGTGGCATGTTCCACAGAGAGCAGGAGATCCCGAACCAGACTGAGTAAGCCAAAAACACATTTGAAAGCCAAAGTTGGGGAGACACCAGCAACACCTTGTGGAATGCCCCTTTTCTGTCAAGACTGGCAGTGAAAAGGGGAGGCTCCCACACAGCAGCCATGTTGCTGCTGGTCTCTTCCCACCTGACCATCTGGATGGAGGACGTTGGTGGCAGACCTTGCCTCAGGCGCTGAAGGGTGTTGGACGGCCCGGCAGTATATACACCGTATTTTTTTGCTCTATAAGACTCACCTTTTCCCTCCTAAAAAGCAAGGGGAAATGTGTGTGTGTGTTATGGAGCGAATGCAGGCTGCGCAGCTATCCCAGAAGCCAGAACAGCAAGAGGGATTGCTGCTTTCACTGTGCAGCGATCCCTCTTGCTGTTCTGGCTTCTGAGATTCAGAATATTTTTTTTTCTTGTTTTCATCCTCCAAAAACTAGGTGTGACTTGTGGTCTGGTGCGTCTTATAGAGCAAAAAATACGGTACATAATTTACATACATAATAAAGAAATGTGTGTTTAGTTTATTATACTGTTTGTTGTCAGGGGGCGGCCTGTGCATGAGGCCTACTGTTGGTCAATGCTGGTTACATAAGGACACAGGCTCTCTATCCCTGCCCTAACCTGAGCTATTCTGAAAGTTTTCCAGGTAAGAAACGTGGAAGGCGGTTCCTGCTCGCCGAGTTCCCCCAATTCATGCACTGCGCTTCCAGGAAATCCAACAGGTAATTTAAACACCTTTGTCTCTCTTTGAATGCAAAGCCTACCATAACCCTCCTTAATAATTTTACCATACATTTGTAAGGTGGTAGTACTACTGTTAAGGGACGCGGGTGGCGCTGTGGGTAAAACCACAGAGCCTAGGACTTGTCGTTCAGAAGGTCGGCGGTTCGAATCCCCGCGACGGGGTGAGCTCCAGTTCCTCAGTCCTTGCTCCTGCCAACCTAGCAGTTTGAAAGCACATCAAAGTGCAAGTAGATAAATAGGTACCGCTCTGGCAGGAAGGTAAATGGCATTTCCGTGCACTGCTCTGGTTCACCAGAAGTGGCTTAGTCATGCTGGCCACATGACCCGGAAGCTGTACGCTGGCTCCCTCGGCCAATAAAGAGAGATGAGCGCCGCAACCCCAGAGTCGGCCACGACTGGACCTAATGGTCAGGGGTCCCTTTACCTTTTTACTACTGTTGTGAGACGCCTTAAGACAAACTGCAACTTGGTGGTGAGTTTTGACCCACCAGTTAAAGACCAGTGTCCAGCTCTCGTCCCTACACACGCTACCAAGAGGTCTGGGACCTTTTGTGAGATTTATAATGTGTGCTCGTTGTGAATATGTGTTTACAAGCCTTCACCTTTTGCCCACAAGACATTCACACACAAGAGGAATAAAAACTGGTTTACTACCGAGTGATAGAATAAATGGACGCTGCTTCAGATAGCAAAGATACAAATACAGGTAACTCTCAGCTTAGGTGGAAGTTACGTTCTAGGGGTGGCAATCGTGTATACTCGAACCACGCCCCTTGGAACTGCCCCTACTCCAGCAATCTTACCTTCCAGAGTTGGCACACTGAATGGGTCTTACCACTCAAGCAAGGAGATCCTCCCGGGGCCCTGTAAACAGGGCAGAGAGCTTAAAATCTGTTTCCACACTGGGGATACCCTGCACAAAGGGCTTCTAAGCCCATCTGCCACTGTGCATTTAATCTGTGTGATGTCAGCCGGTCAGCCTTAAACTATGCGTAGTTGGAACCGCACGTGTTCAAAGCATGTAGCTTGTAAGTTCCCTGTATAAGCGGGAAACAACTCACACTGTAAAGGTAAAGGGACCCCTGACCATCAGGTCGAGTCGTGCGGCGCTCATCTTGCTTTATTGGCCGAGGGAGCTGGCGTACAGCTTCCGGGTCATGTGGCCAGCATGACTAAGCCGCTTCTGGCGAACCAGAGCAGCGCATAGAAATGCCGTTTACCTTCTCGCCGGAGCGGTACCTATTTATCTATTTGCACTTTGACGTGCATTCGAACTGCTAGGTTTCTCCAAGTTTTGGAAGGTGGAATATAGCAGCCAGGGAGGAATCTACCATCCTATGGTGTTATGTACTGAAGTTCTCACCCTGGGCCAGCAGGGGGATACTGTAGATAGTTATGCAAATAGGGGATCAAAAGTGACGTTCAGTGATTGGATAGTTTTAGAAAATTGTTACAGTTACCTTGTACTGGAGCTCTATATAAGCAGGCTGACGGAACCCTTCAGTTCAGTTCTGTTCCGGCCTGAGAATAAGCAAGAGCTGAAGAATCGCTGTGTCGTCTGATATGTTCACCCACAACTTAACATACGGTCTGATCCTTCATTTCCTTTCCTTTCAGCCCGTGTGACTCTGGATCCAGACACGGCCCACCGGCGGCTGGTGGTATCCAAGGATGAGAAAAGTGTGCGATGGGGAGAGGTGGAGCAGACTCTTCCCAACAACACCAAGAGATTTACCCAGCGCGTTTGTGTGCTGGGCAGGGAGGGATTCGCTTCAGGCAAACACTGCTGGGAGGTTGGCGTGAAGGGCAAGGGGGAATGGGCAGTGGGGGTGGCCAAGGAGTCTGTGAAGAGAGAGGGGCCGACAGACTTCAGCCCGGCTGCAGGCATCTGGGGGATAGGAGAATACGAGGGACTCGGAAACTACATAGCTTTCACCACTCCCCACACAAGGCTCTCCTTTCGCAAGAGGCCACAGTGGATCCGCGTGTTTTTGGACTACACTGCAGGGCAAGTGGATTTCTTCGATCCGGAAACCCAGACCACAATCTACACGTTCAGTTCAGCCGCTTTTGGAAGGGAAAAGGTTCTCCCTTGGTTCCGTGTGTGGGATGGAACCGAACTTATTGTGCGTCCCTGAGACACTGGACTCCGCCTCTGGAGCAGTCTAGGATCTGTGACCCTGGAAAACCCGACTGATGTCTCTCCATAGCACCTTCCCGTATTTTTACATAGTTTTTAATTGTCTTTAAATGGTTTGATTTCAGTTGCATTGTTTTAACGTTTCGATGCTTGCGATCCTGGGGTCCTTTGGAAGGAAAGGTGTACAGTGGTACCTCAGGTTAGGAACTTAATTCGTTCTGGAGATCCGTTCTTAACCTGAAACTGTTCTTAACCTGAAGCACCACTTTAGCTAATGGCGCCTCCCGCCGCCACCACGCAATTTCTCTTCTCATCCTGAGGTAAAGTTCTTAACCTGAGGTACTATTTCTGGGTTTGTGGAGTCTGTAACCTGAAGCGTCTGTAACCTGAAGTATCTGTAACCCGAGGTACCATTGTATTACAAATGTAATGAACAATAAGTAAGATAATCCTCTCAAATTATAGAGCCCTAGACTGAGGGGGAGGTTCCTATATAGTTATATCTCTATAATTGCAAGCAAAATGGTTTTCTTTTTAAGGAAACCACGGAAGTGAGTAAGGGCAGATCTACACTGATCGGTTAAACGTTATTGAATATAATGTTATATACAGTCGTACCTTGGTTCTCGGACGTAATCTGTTCCAGAAGTCCATTTAATGTCCGAAAACATTCGAAAACCAAGGCGTGGTTTCCGATTGGCTGCAGGAGCTTCCTGCACTCAATCAGAAGCTCTGTTTCCAAAGAATGTTTGAAAACCGGAACACTTCTGGGTTTTTGGTGTTTGGGAGCCAAAACAGATGAGCAGTGCTTTTTTTCCTGGGGGTACTCAGGGGTACGCATACCCCTAAACATTTTGTGAATCTAAGTTTGCCCTCATTGAGGGGCAGTATTTCAATATGAGTAGGAAAATGAGAGTACCCCAAACATTTTTTTGGAAAAAAAGCACTGCGTACAAGTACTAAGGCGTTCGGGAACCAAGGTACGACTGTGTTGTTCAATGCAGTTTTCCATTGCCAGTGGCTTCCTGCTCTGCAGCACCCTCTGGTGTCACATTTTAATGACGCATTTTTAACGTTATAAACTTCGAGTGTAGGTCCGCCATAGGTGCTTCGAGTAACTTGGGAGCATGTGAGTCATTGGAGCAGGGCAACATCCTACTTTGTGCTAATCTAGCATCTTGTATACATCTTGTATCTGTAAGCATGGTTTAAAGATTTTGCTTACCAGAGAACTGCAAAGCAGGTTTGGCCTAGCAGGTGAGCAATATCAGCAGTCTGGACTCCATAAAACTTTGAGAAAAAGTTCCCATGCGTATTGAGAGAACAAAATTGAGACAGTTCAAACCTGGATCCTGGCAGAGAAGAATGCTATTTTCATAAGCCAATTGGCTTTCTGGATTCAATGGAGGGGGGCAGACTTCTGTTTGCCAGGACATGTCACTATAAAAATGGTTTTCTTCTCAATACCAGCTCAGAGAATGCAACTGTAGAGAAGACCACATGGAATGAGACGATCAGTTCGGAGAAGGACAATTGGAAGAAGCCAATTAAGGAAAGGATCACAGTTTGAAGAAAGGATGACGATTCAGAGAAGACTTAAAGAGCAGAATTCAAAGAACTGCACCCGTCTGCATATCTCCCCTTTTTGCACTTGTACAGGATCTCTGGCTGAGGTCTTTTGTAGATGCGTATATGAATAGGGGAATATCTTCGCAGGGTCAATCCCCACAAGGGCGAAAACACTTTGTTGTATTTCGTCAGGTAATAAAGCTGTGAGCTTTCGTTTTGGGTCTGGTTATTTGTCTGTATATTCCTTTGCAAAGGAAAACCCCAGACTGTGGTCTGGTTGTTTATCCTGATACCTTTTGCATTGCTTTTTGCAAAGAAAGCACCTTACACTGCGTGTCTCGGCATAGACCAGGGGTCAGCAAACTTTTTCAGCAGGGGGCCAGTCCAGACCTTGTCGGGGCTGGACTATATTCGGGGGGGGGGGAGGAATGAATTCCTATGCCCCACAAATAACCCAGAGATGCATTTTAAATAAACGGACACATTCTACTCATGTAAAAACACGCTGATTCCTGGACCATCCGCGGGCCAGATTTAGAAGGCGATTGGGCCGGATTCGGCTCCCGGGCCTTAGTTTGCCTACCCATGGCATAGACGCATACAGCAAGGTTGTTATTTGAAGTTTGCTATCCAGTTTGATCCCCGAACTGGGTTGTAGGCCTAACAATCCAATGCAACTCTGAGCTCTTCATAGAATATCAGTATGGGAGTTGTAGTTCAGCAATAGCTGGAGAGCCAAAGTGTTATGTACTGAAGTTCTCACCCTCGGCCAGCAGGGGGATACTGTAGATAGTTATGCAAATAAGGGATCGAAAGTGACGTTCAGTGACTGGATAGTTTTATCTTGGTATGAGCTTTCGTGTGCATGCACACTTCTTCAGATACACTGAAACAGAAGTTGCCAGATCCTTCTATATAGTGAGAAGGTGGGGAGGGGTGTTACTCAGAAGGGTGGTGGGAATGGGAGATAGGCAGATAGCTGGGAGAGCCTGTTGACGACTCTTAACGACTGCAATAGGTCTTACAGGAAAAGGCAAGGGGTGAGAAGGTGAAAAGTGGCTTAGTCATGTATAGTGAGATAAGAATCCAATGTCTTTGTTCAGCCCAGGTTTTTCCATTGTTTTAAGTTTGGTAATGAGTTGTAATTCAGCAGCTTCTCTTTCCAGTCTGTTTCTGAAATTCCTTTGTAGTAAAACAGCTACTTTGAGATCTTGTATAGAATGTCCTGGGAGATTGAAGTGTTCTCCTACTGGTTTCTCTGTTTTGTGATTCTTGATGTCAGATTTATGTCCGTTTATTCTTTGGCGTAAGGTTTGGCCTGTTTGTCCAATATAGAGAGCTGAAGGACACTGTTGGCATTTGATGGCATACACAATGTTAGACGATGAGCAATTAAATAGTCCCGAGATGGTATGTGTGATGTTGTTGGGGCCAGTAATGGTGTTGTCCGGGTGTATGTGGCAGCAAAGTTGGCATCTGGGTTTATTGCAGGCTCTGGTGCCAGTGTCTGTGTTAAGTCTGGTTGTAGTATTATTGTGGGTTAGGAGTTGTTTAAGATTGGGTGGCTGTCTGTAGGCAATGAAAGGTCTTCCTCCCAGAGCTTGAGAAAGAGAACTGTCATTGTCCAGGAGAGGTTGTAGATCTCTGATGATGCGTTGTACTGTTTTAACTTGGGAGCTGTATGTGATGACTAGAGGTGTTCTGTTATTTTCTTTTTTGGGTCTGTCTTGCAGCAAGTTCTCTCTGGGTATCAGTCTGGCTCTGTTGATCTGTTGTTTAACTTCATCTGCTGGGTATTTTAGTTCTGAGAAGGTTTGCTGTAGATCTCTTAGGTGAGAGTCTCTGTCTGTAGAGTTGGAACAGATGCGGCTCTCTCTACAGACAGAGACTCTCACCTAAGAGATCTACAGCAAACCTTCTCAGAACTAAAATACCCAGCAGATGAAGTTAAACAACAGATCAACAGAGCCAGACTGATACCCAGAGAGAACTTGCTGCAAGACAGACCCAAAAAAGAAAATAACAGAACACCTCTAGTCATCACATACAGCTCCCAAGTTAAAACAGTACAACGCATCATCAGAGATCTACAACCTCTCCTGGACAATGACAGTTCTCTTTCTCAAGCTCTGGGAGGAAGACCTTTCATTGCCTACAGACAGCCACCCAATCTTAAACAACTCCTAACCCACAATAATACTACAACCAGACTTAACACAGACACTGGCACCAGAGCCTGCAATAAACCCAGATGCCAACTTTGCTGCCACATACACCCGGACAACACCATTACTGGCCCCAACAACATCACACATACCATCTCGGGACTATTTAATTGCTCATCGTCTAACATTGTGTATGCCATCAAATGCCAACAGTGTCCTTCAGCTCTCTATATTGGACAAACAGGCCAAACCTTACGCCAAAGAATAAACGGACATAAATCTGACATCAAGAATCACAAAACAGAGAAACCAGTAGGAGAACACTTCAATCTCCCAGGACATTCTATACAAGATCTCAAAGTAGCTGTTTTACTACAAAGGAATTTCAGAAACAGACTGGAAAGAGAAGCTGCTGAATTACAACTCATTACCAAACTTAAAACAATGGAAAAACCTGGGCTGAACAAAGACATTGGATTCTTATCTCACTATACATGACTATACCATTTCTCACCTTCTCACCCCTTGCCTTTTCCTGTAAGACCTATTACAGTCGTTAAGAGTCGTCAACAGGCTCTCCCAGCTATCTGCCTATCTCCCATTCCCACCACCCTTCTGAGTAACACCCCTCCCCACCTTCTCACTATATAGAAGGATCTGGCAACTTCTGTTTCAGTGTATCTGAAGAAGTGTGCATGCACACGAAAGCTCATACCAAGAACTAACTTAGTTGGTCTTTAAGGTGCTACTGGAAGGAATTTTTTTATTTTGACTATGGCAGACCAACACGGCTACCTATCTACTACTGGATAGTTTTAGAAAATTGTTACAGTTACGTTGTAGTGGAGCTCTATATAAGCAGGCTGACTGAACCCTTCAGTTCAGTTCTGTCCTGACCTGTGAATAAGCAAGAGCTGTTTGAAGAATCACTGTGTCGTCTGATATGTTCACCCACAACTTAACACAAAGGTTCCCTATACCTGCTGTGAGTTGGAAGGGAACCCTAAGGGCAATCTAGTCTAGTGCCCTGCAATGCAGGTGGTTCTGTATTATACACACACACAGTTAAAACACACTTGCTTTTAAACTGCTGGTGCAAGTTTGTGGTATTTCGTGTCAACATGATACAACATCCTTTTCGAAGTCCATCTTGCAAACTACGAAAAAATAAGGAAGCTGTTTAAATTCAGCTGCAAGCCAATCCCAAGTGTCCAAGAAGCCTTGTGGGGTTTTGATAGATGCCCCTGAAATTGCAAAGGAGCTAGAAATACTATCAACCTTTGAGATGGGACAAGCTAGAAAAAGAAGAAACGTCAGCTTGGGTATGAGGTCGAAAAAGAGGCGCCACAAGATCCAAAGCAGAAATTCAAAGCAGGTTATTTGAAGCAGAGGTTGGAGGGCCATGTAGGATCTAGTTGAGATTCCTGCGTTGCAGGGGATCCCTTCCAACTCTACAATTCTAATACAGTGATACCTCGGGTTAAGAACATAATTTGTTCTGGAGGTCTGTTCTTAACCTGAAGCACCACTTTAGCTAATGGGTTCTCCTGCTGCCGCTGCACGATTTCTGTTCTCATCCTGAAGCAAAGTTCTTAACCCGAGGTAATATTTCTGGGTTAGCGGAGTCTGTAACCTGAACCGTATGTAACCCGAGGTACCACTGTACCTTGAACGTGGCTTAGTTATACACTGGCAACCAATGCAAAGCTTTCCTCGCTGGTGTAATATGCTGGTGCAGAGCTGTTCTGGCTAAAAACTGGAGCCCAGCATTCTGCACTAGCTACAGTTTCCTCACCAACCTCAAGGGCAGCCCTGCGAGGAGCACATTGAAGCCATGCAAACTAGAAATTACCAATGTCTGCACCTCTGAGACCAGGCTGTGTTCCTGTCCAGGAATGGCCACAGCTGGTGCATCAACCAAAGCTGGGACAAAGCACTCAGTCACTGAGGGCAACTAGCTCTGCCTCCAGGGACAGCGAAGGACCTAAAGCCACATTCACACTTATTAATAACACTTTAATACTCATGGAAAACCCCAGGAACTGTCGCTTGTTAAGGGTGCCTGGAATTGTGGCTCTGTGGGTGAGCACTTTTTGCAAACTACAGTTATTTGGGGTTAGCCAGGGATCAGAAAACTTTTTCAGGAAGGGGCCTGTCCACTGTCCCTCAGACCTTGTGGGGGGCCGGACTATATTTTTTGGGGGGGGGGGAATGAATGAATTCCTATGCCCCATAATAATCCAGAGATTCATTTTAAATAAAAGCACACATTCTACTCATGTAAAAGCACCAGGCAGGCCCCACAAATAACCCAGAAGTGCATTTTAAATAAAAGGACACATTCTACTCATGTAAAAACACGCTGATTCCCAGACCGTCTGTGGGCCAGATTTAGAAGGATTTTGGGCCTGATCTGGCCTTAGTTTGCCTAACATTGGGGTTAGCCATGACTGGTAAAGTGATATAAGACGACACAGGTGGCACTGTGGTCTAAACCACTGAGCCTCTTGGGCTTGCCGATCAGAAGGTCGGCGTTCGAATCCCTGCGACGGGGTGAACTCCCATTGCTCTGTCCCCGCTCCTGCCAACCTAGCAGTTCAAAAGCACGCCACTGCAAGTAGATAAATAGGTACTGCTGCGGCAGGAAGGTAAACGGCGTTTCCGTGCACTCTGGTTTCCATCACGGTGTCCTGTTGCGCCAGAAGCCACATGACCCAGAAAGCTGTCTGTGGACAAACGCCGGCTCCCTTGACCTGAAAGCGAGATGAGCATCACATCCCATCGTCGCCTTTGACCAGACTTAACCACCCAGGGGTCCATTTCCTTTTTATATACAGTGTGCATCCAAGCCACGTACCTGTCCCTTCGGGGAAAGTGCAACCCCATCGATAACAGGTGAGCTTCCAGTTTCCCAAACCTGCAAACCGCTAACCCACGGGATTTCCTTCTTCGCAGGATTCAGCTTCGGTTTATGGTGTGCTGCCGCCGTACGCAATCATTGCACAAGCGAGTGTGTCACAAACCGACAGAGTGGAAAGGTGCATTGCTTCACATGTTTGGTGTGGTCAACTCCCGTGGCAATTGGGGAAGTCTCATATTCATGAGACTGAGGAGTAGAGGGCTATTTTTACGTGCTATTTTTGCAGCTTGAGTGGTCTAAAAACTGCTAAATTCTCTTTCCAAAGACAGAAAGTCTAGCTTTCAGGAATTACCTTCCTTGCTGAACCCCCTCCCCTGGGGCTTAAGAGAGATATTAGAAGATGGAAGATGAAGAAGGTTACATGGCAGTAGATGAAAGAAGCAGAAACACCTGCTCACCACCTGTTCCCCCAAAGGCACAAGGTATGGACTGAAACTTGGACATTGCAGGTTTCAGCTGGCTGGCATGCAGTAATTCCGGTCAAGGGTGTTTAATTTCTTAGTGAAGTTGTGGGCTGTTACTGTTTATGAGGAGGGGGAGTGAGGTGTAGTGGTCAGTGTCAGACTAAGGCTCAGGAGGCAGGGGTTCAATAATAATAATAATAATAATAATAATAATAATAATAATAATAATAATAATAATATATTATTTGTACCCCGCCCATCTGGCTGGGTTACCCCAGCCACTCTGGGCGGCTTCCAACAAAGATTACGAATACATTAAAATGTCACACATTAAAAACTTTCCTGAACAGGGCTGTCTTCAGATGTCTTCTATATGTCAGGTAGTTGTTTATCTCTTTGACATCTGATGGGAGGGTGTTGTACAGGGCGGGTGCCACTACTGAGAAGGCCCTCTGCCTGGTTCCCTGTAGCTTTGCTTCTCACAGGGAGGGAACCACCAGAAGGCCCTCGGCACTGGACCTCAGTGTCTAGGAAGAACAATGGGGGTTGAGACGCTCCTTCAGGTATACTGGACCAAGGCCATTTAGGGCTTTAAAGGTCAGCACCAACACTTTGAATTGTGCTCGGAAATGTACTGGGAGCCAATGTTGGTCTTTCAAGACCGGTGTTATGTGGTCTCGGCGGCCTCTCCCAGTCACCAGTCTATCTGCCGCATTCTGGTCACCTTCAAAGGTAGTCCCACGTAGAATGCATTGCAGTAGTCCAAGTGAGAGATAACCAGAGCATGCACCACTCTGGTGAGATAGTCAGCGGGCAGGTAGGGTCTCAGCCTGCGTACCAGATGGAGCTGGTAAACAGCTGCCCTGGACACAAAATTGACCTGCGCCTCCATGGACAGCTGTGAGTCCAAAATGTCTCCCAGGCTGCGCACCTGGTCCTTCAGGGGCACAGTTACCCCATCCAGGACCAGGGAGTCCTCCACACTAGCCCTCCCCCTGTCCCCCCAAAACAGTACTTCTGTCTTGTCAGGATTCAATCTCAATCTATTTGCCGCCATCCATCCTCCAACCGCCTCCAGGCACTCACACAGGACCTTCGCCGCCTTCACTGGTTCTGATTCGAAAGGGAGGTAGAGCTGGGTATCATCTGCATATTGATGGACACCCAGCCCAAACCCCCTGATGATCTCTCCCAGCGTCTTCATGTAGATGTTAAAAAGCATGGGGGAGAGGACGGATCAAAGTGATCAAATCCCTGCTCAGCAACAAAAATCACTTTGGGGTATTTAATCTGTCTCAGCCTGATCTACCCAGTGCCACAATTGGGGGCAGGACTTGGGTGCGGAGGTCCAGATCCACACTCAGCAGAATGAGAAGCAGGGACCCCCAAAACAGCAGGGCAGGTTCACCACACTCTGAAGTCAATGAAGGAAGTGGAGTTTGAGGCCACCGAGCCAGGATTACTGAGGGGTGTTGTGAATCTAAAAACGATGTATGCCGCCCTGAGAGCTTCAAAAGAATGGCGGATAAGACTAAAAAATAATAATAATAAGTTGCGTTTTCCTGATGGAACTTATCAACTCCACAGAATCTCCTTCAAAATGCTGCAACATCACGCAGAGGGTCTTCCTGGCAGTGAGCATCGCGCTGAACGTGGCCCTGATCACTCTTCTGATAGGTAGGCTTCTGGCGTAGTCTTAACTCATGGTTGGGCTGCCACGTCTTTTCTTGGCCCTCCTCCTGTGCCAGGCTTGGGAAACCCCAGGCCTGGGGCCAAATGTGGCCCTTCAGGTTTCTCTGCCTGGCCCCTGGGACTCTCCCCAGGCCAGATTCCTCCTCACTGGCCCTACTTGGCACCTTGTTTGAGTGTTTTCATTTGGCTGGAATATATCCTCCAACTCAAATAATACCTCTACTTGCCTGGATGGAGGGTATGTGTAGAAACTAGCCTACCATGCAAAGGCAACAATTTACATCAATTAACTGCCGACTTTTGCCTCTGGCTCTGCCACATCTGGGAAGGTCGCCCCAAACTAATGAGGCCCTCAGGCTGAAAAAGCTTCCGCTTCCGCTTCTCATCCTATTTCTTAACAGGGGTCTGGCACTTGGAAATATACAGTGGTACCTCGGGTTAAGAACTTAATTCGTTCTGGAGGTCCGTTCTTAACCCGAGGCACCACTTTAGCTAATGGGGCCTCCTCTGCCACCGCGCGATTTTTTTTCTCATCCTGAAGCAAAGTTCTTGACCTGAGGTACTATTTCTGGGTTAGCGGAGTCTGTAACTTGAAGCGTCTGTAACTCAAGGTACCACTGTAGTCCTAGCTATTAAAAATACCTCAGAAAATATCGTTTTAAGAGTTTATGTAAGTGAGCTAATCAGTGTGAGTGGGGGGGAATCATGTTGCCCTTAAAAATTCTGGAAAACAGCCTCTTCTTTCTTGTTGCCAATGCTTCTTGGCCGCTTCTTGGTTCATTGTTTTTTTTTTTTTAAAGGCCCCATCTGCACTATACTTTTAAAGCAGTATGGCACCATGTTTTCTTCTGTGGATGGACTACTAGGGCAATCATGGATTGTCCAGATTAGACCACACCTCCCTGCTATTGCTGAACAGGGGTTCCCTAAGGTCCTCTGGTGGGCCACAGATTCTCCATCCCCACCCTAACCTAAGCTATGTTGAAAGTTTTCCAGATAAAAAACATAGAAGGCGGTTCCTGCCCACGGACTTTGCCCAATTCGTGTGACTCGCTCCCAGGAAGTCCAGCAGGTAATTTCATCTCCTCCTCTTTGCCTCTCTTGGAATACAAAGCCTGTCCTGAACTTCCAGTTCTTAATATTTCTCTGTATTGTTAGCAAGGTGGTCATTCTGCTCGGGTCAAACAGTGACCCAGTTGTGGGTTTCAACCCACCAGTTAACGACCAGTGGCCTACAGGGAGCCCACCAGCAGGAGCTGAGCAACAGCACTCATGAAGCGTTGCCTCTCTTGAAATGGCCTGTGGTCCATGAAGGCTCCCTCCATAATAGATGTGGGAGGATTGCCTCACAATGAAATGTGAGGAAATGAAAAACGATGGGAACCTCAGGCCTCAGGCTCAACTGCAGCCCTCTGTACCTCCGTATCTGGCCCTCAGGTGTCTCCTCCTCAGGCTACATACCTCACTAAATCTATCTTGTCACATTCCTGCGTTTTGTTTGCACCTTACTGGAATGGCTTCTTCAACTGCGGTAAGGCCTCTGGCTTGCCTGCATGCAGAAGGGAGAGAGGTATTCGTAGAAAACTCTGAATTATTTCGTGCGGTTGGGACGTAAGCCTACAAGACAGTTGCGCTGCCCGCTTCTGCCTTTTGATCTGCCTGTTAGGATCGTCCTGCTCTTGTGTAGGACCCTGGCAGAGACACATGCCCGACTGGCATGGTTTCTCCCTCCTCGTCAGTTGTTCGGGAGCTTCAAAAACTTTCTTCAGCCCGAACATCACAGCGACTGGTACCAAGAAGCATCAGCACACTTAGGGATCCACAGAGTACTGGCGGTTCACGTAACAGACACAATAGCTCAGCATTTTGGCTAATCTACTTTATTTACATATAATACACTCGGAGCATTCTGACTTAGCTCCTTCCTCTTTCTTATCAGACAGCAAAAAGAGAAAGAACAATGGACAATAGTCCCACTTCACGGAACACAGTAACACAAAACATCCTGTCTCCGTCACTTCCCACACTGTGGAATGTAAACATACACTGTCATGTGATAGACAACAATCTCATGACTGCAAACACGGAGCAGGAATCCTAACACTGCCAACCTGAGGCATGAAGATTCCGGAAGGTTCCTCACATGGGAGTGGGACCCCTGAGGCTAAAAAAAGAAGTCCCCCACCCCTGAAGGAGGTGAGGTGATGCTTCGCCTTTCAATATTACACCTTGATAGGTGCAAATATAATCTCCCTTGATTGATCAAATATATTTCCCCAAGGTTCAGAAAGTGGGATCTAACAGCTGGTACAGAGTGTCAGCGAGAGCCACCGAGTCTTCTCCTAGGGCAGGAATCTATGATCCTACGATCTGATACTTTCCTTTCCTTTCAGCCCGTGTGACTCTGGATCCAGACACGGCCCACCGGCGGCTGGTGGTATCCAAGGATGTGAAAAGTGTGCGATGGGGAGAGGTGGAGCAGACCTTTCCCAACAGCGCCAAGAGATTTAACCAGCGCGCTTTTGTGCTGGGCAAGGAGGGATTCGCTTCAGGCAAACACTGCTGGGAGGTTGGCGTGAAGGGCAAGGGGGAATGGGCAGTGGGGGTGGCCAAGGAGTCTGTGAAGAGAGAGGGGCCGACAGGCTTCAGCCCGGCTGCAGGCATCTGGGGGATAGGAGAATACGAGGGGCTCGGTAACTACATAGCTTTTACCTCCCCACAACACACAAGGCTCTCCTTTCGCAAGAGGCCACAGTGGATCCGCGTGTTTTTGGACTACACTGAAGGGCAGGTGGATTTTTTCGATCCAGAAACCCAGACCACAATCTACATGTTCCATTCAGCTGTTTTTGGTGGGGAAAAGGTTCTCCCTTGGTTCCGTGTGTGGGATGGAACCGAACTTATTGTGCGTCCCTGAGACACTGGACTCCGCACAAAAGGGTTCTGGGGAACCCAAGCTCTGTGATGCCGGAACCCCCGCCCGATGCCTCTCGATAGCACCTTTCCCTCGTTTTCCCTCAGCTTTTACTTGTTTTTAAATAAGATCTATATTATTTTTCGTTGCATGGCTTTGACAGCTTGGGTATTTGCAACCCTGGGCTCCTTAGCAAGGAAGGGAGGGTTACAAATGTAAAAAAAATGTAAAAAAGGGTTACAAATGTAAAAAAAAAGGAAACATCTCCAAACATGAGAGGGCTAGACTGTGGGAGAGGTTCCAATATAGTTAACTCTCTACAATTACAAGCAAGCTTTTGCTTTTTTGACAAAAGCCACAGAAGCTAATAGGTGCTTTGTGTAACTTGAGAGAGAGACATTTGAACAGGGCAACATCGGTTTTTGTGCTAATCTCACAATTAAAATACATCTGGGGTTTTTCAAGAGAGCTTTTCAACCCTAATGAACAGAAACACTAGGGCCCGCTTAGCAACCTGGTAATTTAATGTTTATTAGAGACATTTACCCTTTATGATATAGGACGCAGGTAGTGCTGTCGGTTAAACCACAGAGCCTAGGACTTGCCGATCAGAAGGTCGGCGGTTCGAATCCCCACGACGGGGTGAGCTCCCGTTGTTCAGTCCCTGCTCCTGCTAACCTAGCAGTTCGAAAGCACGTCAAAGTGCAAGTAGATAAATAGGTACCACTCCAGCGGGAAGGCAATCGGCGTTTCCGTGCACTGCTCTGGTTCGCCAGAAGCGGCTTAGTCATGCGGGCCACATGACCCGGAAGCTGTACGCCGGCTCCCTCGGCCAATAAAGCGAGATGAGCGTCGCAACCCCAGAGTCGGTCACGACTGGACCTAATGGTCAGGGGTCCCTTTACCTTTACCTTTATGATACAGTCACATCTGCCGTTAAAACCATGTATCAAACCTCTTTATTCTATCCTTTTAAAAGCTAAAAAAAGTTGTAATTTTAACCTAGTTAGACCGGACATTCCCAACCTTCGGCCCTCCAGATGTTTTGGACTACAATTCCCACTATCCCTGACCACTGGTCCTGCTAGCTAGGGATCATGCGAGTTGTAGGCCAAAACATCTGGAGGGCCGCAGGTTGAGGATTCCTGAATTAGACCTTCACCTTTGCAAAGTAATTCCAGCCTTGAACCAAAACAAAATGGCCAGAACATTTACATTTCTGTAATTTCTGGACGGATTTTGCTTGCAGATGGGTAAGACAGAGGTTTGGCCTAGCAGATGAGAAATCTAAACTCTTTGCTACTTTAAGAAAAGTTCCCATGCATGCGGAGAGAACAATATTGAGACATTTCGAACCTGGGCCCTGGCAGAGAAGACTGCCATTTTTTACAAGCCAATTTACTTCCAGGATTCTACGGGGAAGAAATTTTGCTGGCCAGGACTTGTGACTACAGAATAAAAACAGTTCCCTCTCAATTCCAATTCAGAGAAGGCAATCTGTGCAGAGAAGCTACCGTATTTTTCGCCCTATAGGATGCACTTTTCACCCTCCAAAAATGAAGGGGAAATGTGTGTGCATCCTATGGGGCGAATGCAGGCTTCGCGGACCTCTCCGCAAGCAGCGGGAGCGCTCCCGCTGCTTGCGGAGAGTTGCCTGCATGCTGAAGCCCGCGCGCGCTGAACTCAGTGCGTCCAGGCTTCGCGGACCTCTCCGCAAGCAGCGGGAGCCAGCGCTGGGCTCCCACGGCTTGCAGAGAGCTGCCTGTTTGGGGGCTGGGGTCGGGGGAAGCTCGGGCTTCCCCCGCCCCAGCCCCGCGCCTCGGGGGGGAAAATAATTTCCCCCCCATTTATTTCCTCCAAAAAAAACTAGGTGCGCCTTATGGGACGGTGCGTCCTATAGGGCGAAAAATATGGTAACTGTGAAGAAAACCAACTGGAACTGAGAAGACAATTCCGAGAAGGCCAACGGAAAGAAAGCAATTGAGGAAAAGGATTGAAGCCTGAAGGAGAGATTACAATCCAGAGAAGTATTAAAACAGCAGAAACCTCGAGAAGTACACATGCTTGCACAGGCCTCACTTTCTTTCAATTTTTGCTTGTATGGGATTTCTAGGCCAGTTCTTTGGGATATGTGAGTGCTAACTGGGGAATATCTTCCCTGGGGTCAACTTCCACAACGGAGAGGATGAAGGGGTACAGTTAGGGTTACCCCAGAAAGCCCTAAAAACTGTTTGTGAATCTCCCCCCCCCCAGCCAGGCCTCGGAGTACGCATTTTAAAAACTGCATTTTCCTCTAAGACAAAAAGCATGAGCTAAGCAGTCCTCTCTGTAACAAAAACGCTGTAACAACTCAGAGCTGAGAACAGTAAAGCTTTCGCTTCCCAGATCCAAGCTAACCTTGTCCTTGTACATTGATTTGCAACATACTTCCGGGAACAGAGCCAGAGAACGAAAAGCAACATTTCTATGTAAGAATCTGTGAAGGGGGAGAGGAAAAAAGGGGTTTGAAAAAAGGATAAAACCTGCTTGTAAAATGTTTTCGGTGCAGCCTGTCTTTTGTGAACTGAATCACACAGGTGCCTTCTGTCCCCCCGGATGGCAGAATAAAACGCTCTTTCTCTGGATTAACCCCTTGGTGTCGTTTGGCTCCTTTTGTCTCTGCTCGGGTGCAACAATTATTCCGACCCATGGATTAATAAGGCTACATATTTCTGGTGCGTTGGCCGGGAAAAGCACGTTCCCCGAGATCGAGGGACAAAGAGGTCCAGGGCGTCACTGCAAGGCGAGCAGCTCGGGATCCCGGGTCAGCAGTTCCAGCGCGCATCCTGCCAACTTCGTGGGAGGAACTGGCCACCCGTTCCTGAGTGGACACGCGACAAAGTGACGGAGAGAAAGAGCAACGGCCGTGCAGAAAAAAGGTACCTCGAGAAAAAAGGTAAGCTCCACAGGGTATAGGTGGGAGCAAGCTCCACAAGGATAGGTGCGAGCAAAAAGAGAGCCTGATCAGCTCCGCCAGCAGGGTAGAAGAAGTGCCACTGGTTTTGGTGTCGCCCAGAAAAAGCAGCAAAGGGTGCTGCTAGGGCCCCGGTCGAAGTCTAAGCGCTGCCGGTTATGGTTGGTTGTTGGTTTTGTGCCCAGAAAAAGCAGTAAAGGGTACTGCTGGGCCCCGGTCGAAGTCTAAGCGCTGCCGGATGTGGTTGGTTTTTGTGCCCAGAAGAAGCAGTAAAAGGTGCTCTTGGGCCCCGGTCGAAGTCTAAGCGCTGCCGGTTGTGGTTTTTTGGGGGAAAAGGGATTGGGGGAGGTGCATGGGTTTTTCTGAATGTGCGTGTGGGGACACTCCAGTGAATGTTTTGAGTGTGTGAGACGTTGAAAGCAACGTCTGGCCTGTGACTGAGTGAAATAACGTTAGGAGGGCTGAGTGTCCCAGTGTCCCCAGGATCCCAGAGTCATGGGAAATAAAAGCAGTAAAAACAATTCTTGAGACACCACTACAGAGCTTTCTGGAAAACTGGAAAAGTGCCATGAAAGCAGAAGAGGGGGGATGTAAACTCAAAAAAAGCAGACTCCAACATTTATGTGAAGTTGACTGGACTTTGTATTTACCAGAGTGGCCTCCTGGAGGATCCTTTGATCCAAACTTGGTCAACATTTTATGGAGTAACATTTTCAAGGCCCACACAGATCAGATTCCCTATATTTCTATCTGGAAAGCCAATGTGGATCAAAATCCCTCATGGCTTCGGACAAATAGAATTGTGACTGCCCAAGTCAAACTGTGTTCAGTACAATTACAAGTTAAAAAGCCACCAGTTTTGCCAGTCCTAGAAGAGGAGATAATTACCCCACCACCACCATATGCAGCCACTGCGCCAAGGCAACCAAATCTGGGAGCAAATAGGGCTGCTTCTCCGCCCAATGCCCAGACTGGGGACCCAAATGAGAAGATTCCCCCCTCTGCCCCTCCCCAACCCCCTTGTGATGCAAGCAAGGAAGGTGAAGAGAAAGGTGATGATGATGATGACTTCAGAAAAACTCTAACTCTAGATAAAGAGATAAGATGGACTAGTAAGCAGTCTGACAGAGTGTTCCAGTATGTAGAACCATTTAAAACAGAACTGGATGTGGCTCCCTGGGTTCTAGAAGCAGCCCAGTGCCAGGATGAGAATTGGAGAAAAAAGCAAAAAGTTTTGAGAACAGCGTGGGACAGGGCAACAAAACATGTAGAGACACTTAAATCGAAGGCTTTGTCCAAGCCCACTGTGGTGGCCCCTCTCAGGCAAGTGTATGATCCTTTGGAACAGCCAAATGATCGGGGTGTTCGACCCCCAAGGACCTTTACCATTCAGCATGTCCCTTTTACAAGCTCCGATATTTGCAATTGGAAAAATCAAAATCCTTCTTTTGAGGAAAATGCTGCATTCTCACCACCCAGCTACCCTGAACCTCACACTTTCTGGATTTACAGTTTCGCCACATAAACCAGAAGGCCAAGGGTTACCCACCCCCCTGCCCCAAGAACTAACCTGGAAAAGTAACTTTCTTAAAAAAGCAAGTGAATGCTTTCTGTGAACTTTGTCAAGTTTTTCTTTTTAAGGTGCAATTTTACTCTGAAAGGAGCCGCAGCATACATAGGAATTGATACTTTGAGGAATTTGAAACTTTGCCAGAAGCAAGGAGTGCATTGTTCTTTCTACAGACACTGGCAAATGAACTGAAATTTGCAACATGGCTTAGAGTTCTGAAACTTAGAGCACACGAATAAGACTTTTAAAAAATCTCGGCTGGCAAACTTAACCCAAGGAACAGAACTGTTAACCCCTTGCAAAGTTTCCTGCCAAGCATCCCCTTTGAGTTAATATACCTTATGTGCAAATGTTATCTATCAATTTGTTCTGTGCAATCGCTGCCGTCTTTGTTATCTCTTCTCTTAACAGGTGGACTTTTGCCAGGATACCTCTGCATCCCTATGAACCAGGTGAAGAGGACCCAGACGCCCAGACATCGCTCCAGCCTTGTTGGAAGGGACCCAAGATGCCCAACGCCCACCAGACGACCCGACGCCCACCAGACTACAGACAGCCCTGCTAAACGTCACTCCTGGACGCTGGCGTTTTGCACGGCTCAAGAATCCAGCATGGATTGAAAGAGGACATTTTCACATTTTCTTTTCTTTCCTTTTGCATAACTGAACTTTATTGAAGGTACCTGGGCCTGGTTTGCTTTACGCCACCCCTGCAGAGGAGGGTGTCTAGTGGGTCTTTTCTTTCAGCGTAATTACACCCCAGCCCACTCTCTAGCACTTACCTAAGCCCCTCCCCATGAATACAATGGCTCAAATACGACTGTGGGTCCCCGTGCTGGTATTTCTGCTGCATTTGACCTTTGAAATGCCGATACCACTCACAGTGACCAGACAACTGCTGCAATCGTGGGGGGCCCACCACACATATAATAAGTGGATTCAGGTTGCTGAGATGGTTGTGTTCTCTGCAAATCGGACCAATTGTGCCGTCTGCACTCTGGCCCCTGTAGATGCTCTGGGAGGAATGTCACTCCTCCCTGTGCCTTGGAATGAATCCTTGGTTACAACTCCACTTGTTGCCTTCCAGCCTCTGGGCAACCATTCTTCTTTATGGAATCATTCCGTCCCTTTCCAGGTTCACAGGATCACTGGCTGCCTTTGTGTCAACAAATCAAATGACACAAGTGACGCTCAAACCTATGTGGGCACTTCCCACTGTGATCGTACCTTCCCAGCCCCAACTAACATGCCTGAGTCCGAGACAGAAACCTTTTCTGGTTCCAATTTGACTGCATGCCTGGCCCGCTTGCTGAGAGGCACCATATCTGCCCATGGTCAGGACGTTTACTGGGTGTGTGGCAGGAAGGCCTATCATGCCCTCCCAAGAGGATGGTATGGGGTCTGTTTTCCAGCCTACTTAATACCCCCCATGTGGATTCCTGACCAGATACCCTCTGCACCCCCTAGAAGGAGGCGTTCGACTGACCTGGCAACACTTGCAGGTGGCAGCTCCCAGAATTGGGGCAAAAAATCAGTGGCCTCCGGAAAGGATACTGGCCCATGATGCTCCAGCCTCATGGAATCGGGGAGAGAAAATCTCTGGAGCAAGGGGGCCGATCTATAACTTGAACCGCATAATCAGACTCCAGGCAGTGGTAGAGATTGTTGCTAACACGACAGCCACAGCCCTTAGGCTAATTGCCACACAATTGGATGAGACACGCAATGCGTTTCTCTCAGTCCGATTAGCGTTGGACTTTCTTCTGGCGCAACATGGCGGTTTTTGTGCAGCGTTAAATCTCACAGGTGGGGCCTGTTGCTTTAACATCTCTGATCATGGTGAGGCCATTCGCAATTTGGCAGCAGGACTTGAAACAGTGGCCCATATTCCTACCCAAACCTGGGAGGGATGGGACATGTCATGGCTTGACTGGTTGCCAAACCTAGGATGGGCAAAAGGCCTGTTTTTGCTGCTGCTTGGCCCACTTTTCATTTTGCTAATTTTTTGCTTTTCTGTACCTTGCTTCCTGCAATGCTTGCATACAATGACACACAATATGATTTCTCGCATGCTTCGCCCCCAGATTATAGCTCTGACCCGAGAATATCAGCCTGTGCCTTCCTGGGACGAGCCCTTTTAAGAAAAGGGCTGTCCAAAATTGAGAGGTATGGAATGAAGGGGTACAGTTAGGGTTACCCCAGAAAGCCCTAAAAACCGTTTGTGAATCTCCCCCCCCCCCCCAGCCAGGCCTCGGAGTACGCATTTTAAAAACTGCATTTTCCTCTAAGACAAAAAGCATGAGCTAAGCAGTCCTCTCTGTAACAAAAACGCTGTAACAACTCAGAGCTGAGAACAGTAAAGCTTTCGCTTCCCAGATCCAAGCTAACCTTGTCCTTGTACATTGATTTGCAACATACTTCCGGGAACAGAGCCAGAGAACGAAAAGCAACATTTCTATGTAAGAATCTGTGAAGGGGGAGAGGAAAAAAGGGGTTTGAAAAAAGGATAAAACCTGCTTGTAAAATGTTTTCGGTGCAGCCTGTCTTTTGTGAACTGAATCACACAGGTGCCTTCTGTCCCCCCGGATGGCAGAATAAAACGCTCTTTCTCTGGATTAACCCCTTGGTGTCGTTTGGCTCCTTTTGTCTCTGCTCGGGTGCAACAATTATTCCGACCCATGGATTAATAAGGCTACAAGGACACTTCGCTGTGTAAATCTTTTGTCAGGTAATAAAGCTTTGAGCCTTCAGCTTTGTTCTGCATTTGCATTTCCTTGCAAAGATAATAAATTATTAATAATAATAATTTATTTTTTTATACCCCGCCCATCTGGCTGGGTTTCCCCAGCCGCTCTGGGCGGCTCCCAGCAGAACATTAAAAACACTATAAAAGATCAAACATTAAAAAGTTCCCTAAACAGGGCTGTCTCCAAATGTCTTATAAAAGTCAGGTAGTTGTTTATTTCCTTGACATCTGCTGGGAGAGCGTTCCACAGGGTAGGTGCCACTACCAAGAAGGCCCTCTGCCTGGTTCCCTGCAACCTCACTTCTCGCAGGGAGGGAATTGCATGAGACACACTAGGCAGGCCCCTGCATTATTTGGGGGGAAATGAATAGGAATTCCTCATTTGGGAATCCTGTCTCTTCAGTCCCTTTGAAGAGCCACTGTTTTAGGCCAGGGGGCTCCTGAATACCTGCTGCTTGGAAGCTTAGCTGGAGGGAACACAGCTATTGCATTCATGTCGTACTTTGCAGAGGCATCTTGTTGGCCACTGTGATAAGAGGATTGCAGATCCTGAGGTCGGATCCAGCAAGGCTCTTCTTACATTATCCATTTGGGACGGATGCTGACCCTTCCCACTGCCACTTCTCTGCTCTTTCCTTTTGGGCATTTTCTAGCTGCACGCTCTGGATGAGCAACGGACATTGCGCAGCCTGCCAGCGATTTGTTAGGCGTTGCCTTTGAACTGGAAGATCCGGGATGGCTGACACACAGCTGCATTTCCCTTGCACTTGTTGCAATGAAAAGAACAGCGAGCATCGTGCAGCATGCCGTTCTGTTTTATTTCTAGAAGCATCAGCTAGCTTCGCATAATTTTGCGATGGACATTGCTTTCTCAGTGAGGAAGAAGAGAAGGTGGGAAAAGGAGATAACACGACAGATAGATAGTTAAAGCTGGGGGGAAATATGGGAGAAACGTACACTGAAAATGTTGACTACAATAATAAATTATAAATTACTTTTTTTCTCTCTCTCTATAAGACTCACTTTTTCCCTCCTAAAAAGTAAGGGGAAATGTGTGCGCGTCTTATGGAGCGAATGCAGGCTGCGCAGCTATCCCAGAAGCCAGAACAGCAAGAGGGATTGCTGCTTTCACTGCGCAGCGATCCCTCTTGCTGTTCTGGCTTCTGAGATTCAGAATATATTTTTTCTTCTTTTCCTCCTCCAAAAACTAGGTGAGTCTTGTGGTCTGGTGCGTCTTATAGAGCGAAAAATACGGTAGTTTGGAGATGGTATTTAACACCAGTCAGATTAAATCAAATAAACAATGGATACTTGGTGTTATGTTGGAGGGGGTGTCAGGAAACAGGGAATTATGTTCACATGTGGTAAATATGTACAATTTGGGGGGGGGGGCAAAGGGTGTTTAATGAGAGAACAGAAAGCACTGGGTTAAAGTTGACCAAAAGTCCAGAAGTAGCATCATTATAAATTAACGATGGAGTGGAAGGTTCGCAGGCTATGAAGGACTTGCTCACATATTTATTGACGGCTGCACGAATTATTACAGCTAGGAGGGGGCAAGCAGAATATAAAATGGAAAAATAGTATAAAGAGGTTTGGGATGTAGTTATTAATGATAAATTAACATGTGCCATTAAGGTAAGATGGGGAATATGCAGGAGAAATGATTTCGAGGAGATATGGAAGGTATTTGTAGAATTTGTATACTGTTAAAACAGAAAGGGGTCAAACCATCACAAGAGGTGTTGAAATTTTGGGAGGTGGGATAGTTACAATGGAATAGTCTCAGTGGTGGGGTGCACATGTTTATTCTTATCTATGATTATTACTTTGTCAAAATAAAATAAAAAATTAAACAAGAATGGGGGGGGGGGAGGAAGAGGAGAAAGGCCACATTTTGGACTCACCTGTCGGATTTTCCTCTTCCTGTTTTGAGACATAGCCTGGCAGTCGACTGTGAAAGGGGGAAATTGCTCAAGGGGCTGCTACAGCTCAGCACTATTTCACACATGGCACGCAACACGGAACACAGCAACGGCACACGCAGGAGGGGTGGCTCACCTGTGGCCTTGCAGAGGTTACTGGAGTCCAACGGCCACCTGCCTCAGCTGCTAGGGTCAAGGGCCGGCAAACATGGGAGCCGTTGTGCCACAGGTTACCCATGCTTGCAAACAGGAATTAAGGAGGGAGGAGAGAACGGGGCCTTCTCTGCAGTGGCTCCCCGTTTGTGGGATGCTCTCCCCAGGGCACTTCGCCTGGCGCCTTCATTATACACCTTTAGGCGCCAGGCAAAAATGTTCCTCTTCGACCAGGCCTTGGGCTGATTCACATCCAATGCCCTTTTAAAATGGAGGGGGGTGTTCTCATTGTGTGTTTTGTGTTTTTACGTTGTGTTTTTATCCTGTGAACCACCCTGAGACCTGCAGGTACAGGGCAGTATACAAATTTAATATATAATAAAAATGAGTAACATTTCTTTTCAGAGATGGGACGCTGATAATGTTTCACATGAACTCTGTAACCCTGACAAACACCCTGCAACTTAGCTCATTACAGTGGTACCTCAGGTTACATACGCTTCAGGTTACATACACTTCAGGTTACAGACTCGGTTAACCGAGAAATATTGCTTCAGGTTAAGAACTTTGCTTCAGGGTGAGAACAGAAATCGTGCTCCAGCGGCACTGCAGCAGCAGGAGGCCCCATTAGCTAAAGTGGTGCTTCAGGTTAAGAACAGTTTCAGGTTAAGTATAGACCTCCGGAACGAATTAAGTACTTAACCCGAGGTATCACTGTATTAAGATCCTTGCACTGGGCATGGGGAGGAAACTGCACTTTACCTCTGACATAGCTAAGACACGCAGCATCTTTAAGAAACTACAGTTCCCATGATTCTTTGGGGGAAGCTGAGTGAGGAATTCAATATGGCGCCGAGGAGATTGTCCCGCCACTGCAATCTTTTCAGCCAGCCAGATAAAACGAACTCTCCTCCCTTTCCCTGACACCACCAGGGCCTATTTCAGGACGTGTGGGGCAGCCTCAATGCATAGGCTTCTGCTAGTGGGACTAGTTAGCTGAATCCTGCCCCACATGCTTTGAAGGAACGGTGTGGATTTGACCTCAAGTCTCTTAAACCACTACACAGGGTTAAGCGTGGCCTCAGCAAAGCGCTGTTCAAGCAGCTCTCACTTCCTAAAATAGGGCTCCGTAAGGCTTTTGGTGTGAGGGGAGATGGGTGCCTCGCCCACCCTCAAAATTCAAAATGGGTGCCTTGTGGTCCAAAACAGTTGGTGAGCCTTCCTCTAAATCAGGGGTGTTATGTACTGAAGTTCTCACCCTGGGCCAGCAGGGGGATAATGTAGATAGTTTTCACTCAGGTCCACATATGCAAATAAGGGATTGAAAGTGACATTCAGTGATTGGATAGTTACAGAAAAAGGTTACTGTTGCGTTGTAGTGGAGCTCTAAATAAGCAGGCTGGCTGAACCCTTCAGTTCAGTTCTGTTCTGGCCTGTGAATAAACAAGAGCTGTTTGAAGAATCGCTGTGTCGTCTGATATGTTCACCCACAACTTAACAACTTAACTTTTTCAGCAGGGGGCCGGTCCATTGTCCCTTAGACCTTGTGGAGGGCCGGACTATATTTTGAGGGGGGGGGGAATGAACGAATTCCTATGCCCCACAAATAACCCAGAGATGCATTTTAAATAAAAGCACACATTCTACTCATGTAAAAACACCAGGAGGGCCCCACAAATAATCCAGAGATGCATTTTAAATAAAAGGACACATTCTACTCATGGGAAAACATGTGCATTCTTGAACCATCCACGGGCCAGACTGAGAACGCGATTGGGCCGGATCTGGCCCCCGGGCATTAGGTTGCCTACCCATGCTCTAAATAGACAGTCATTCGATACACACACGCAAAAGGCAGGGTGAAGGTCTCTCTCCTTTTCTGCCACACAGCTTCTGGCCAAAGACATCATTTCCCTGCCGCCATCTTGCCTCATCCAACGTGGGTCCTCCGATGCCGATCGAGGTTTCCTTTGAGAGTGAATTGCTTCCCGCACTCCGCACAGGAGTAGGGTTTCTCTCCTGTGTGAATCCGGTGGTGTTGATAGAGGGCTGTTTTGCTACCGAACATCTTCCCGCACTCAAAGCACTTGTGGGGCCTCTCTCCAGTGTGGCTGTTTTGGTGCGCCCCCAAGTCCCCTTTCTTCTTGAACCTCTTGCCGCAGTCGTAGCACTCGAAGGGCCTCTCGGTCGTGTGGCGTTTCTGGTGGCTCCCCAGGCTGGATTTCTTGCTAAAAACCTTCCCGCATTCCGGGCAGGCGAACTTTTCCCTCAGCTCATCTGTTGGAACAAAGAGCAGAATGGCTGAGTCTGGAATAACCTTGTGAAGTGAAAGGATAAGAAAGAGGGATTTATATCTAGATGTTAGGATAGAGGTGATAAGGAAAACAGGAAGACACAATGAGAGATAAAGGAGGTGCTGTGGGATTGGTGGAAGTCAATGCTTGTTTTTCTTTTTAGTGTTTACAGTGGTGCCCCGCAAGACGAATGCCTCGCAAGACGGAAAACTCGCTAGACGAAAGAGTTTTCCGTTTTAGAGGTGCTTCGCAAAACAAATCTCCTATGGGCTTGCAACGCAAGACGAAAATGTATTGCGAGTTCCTGCGGGGTTTTTCCCCTCCCCCCCTTTTTCTAAGCCGCTAAACCGCTTATCAGCTGATCCGATAAGCCGCTAAAAGCCGCTAAAAGCGCTAATCCGCCAATGGGCTTGCTTCGCAAGACGAAAAAACCGCTAGACGAAGAGAATCACAGAACGGATTCTTTTCGTCTTGCGAGGCACCACTGTATATTATTAACTTGTAAGATATGGATTTGGGTTTTTTTGTTTTTTGAATGTTGGTTTTTGAGTTTTGTGTATTGTTATTTTTTGATATTTTTGTGTTGTTGTGTGGAAAATACTAATACACACACACACACACACACACACACAGTGGTACCTCAGGTTAAGTACTTAATTCATTCCGGAGGTCCGTACTTAACCTGAAACTGTTCTTAACCTGAAGCACCACTTTAGCTAATGGGGCCTCCTGCTGCTGCCATGCCGCTGGAGCACAATTTCTGTTCTCATCCTGAAGCAAAGCTCTTAACCTGAAGCACTATTTCTGGGTTGGCGGAGTCTGTAACCTGAAGCGTATGTAACCTGAAGAATGTGCATATATCTATATACTGTATGTATATATTCAATCATATATAATATGTATACACACACACAGATACTTGTGTCTCTCTGTATTTTTGTAAGGCAAATCATGCTACAGTTTGCATGGCCCCTGACAGGATCTCGCTATCTGTTATAATATCCCATTTTTAATATATATATCACGTCCATTCAGTTTCTCTCGTGCCTGTGTAGTTCAGCCTCCTCTCCGTTAGGGAACAGGCACACATTCAAAGTCCAGGGCGGGCAAGAATCGTAAGAGAAAAGGGAGGCCATTTTAGGATGTGAAACTCAGTGAGAAGCCTTAAAAATAGGCTTTTGGGTGTGAGGAATTAAAACCTATTGGAAGAACGGAAGCATTTTTCAGACTATAATAATAGGATGAATTTGCAAGCAGGATTTATTATAATAAATAAGAATGAGAGATTATTGTATTATGGTTACGATATAAAATAGAGGTGCCATACGTCCAGGATTTCCAAGATGAAAGTGACGTCTGGGGGAAAAAGCTCAAAAATTTTGGGGTCTTCCTAAATAAACAACCTTCAGGATGTCCTGGTTTTTACTTTTTGAAATATGGCCACCGATATTTAAAAACAGAGTGAAGCAATGAGACAGAATAAAAAAAACCCCACAGACAATGGGACATGAAGCCATTAAAATAAAATAAACATTTATTACGTATTGGATTTTTAATGTGAAATTTGTGTGAATTCAATAAAAAAAATTTTTTTAAAAAAAGAATTAAAAACTGCTATTATTTTTGTGACTGGACAACAGAATGTCTATGAGTACTTTTTTAATAACAAGAATTCAAAGCTGAAAAATGAATGAACTGCAGCTAAAATATTACAGTGGTACCTCGGGTTAAGAACTTAATTCGTTCTGGAGGTCCGTTCTTAACCTGAAACTGTTCTTAACCTGAGGTACCACTTTGGCTAATGGGGCCTCCCGCTGCCGCCACGCGATTCCTGTTCTCATCCTGAAGCAAAGTTCTTAACTGAGGTACTATTTCTGGGTTAGCGGAGTCTGTAACCTGAAGCATATGTAACCTGAAGCATCTGTAACCCTAGGTACCACTGTATTGGATTTTTTATGTGAAATTTGTGTGAATTCAATAAAATATTATTATTATTATTTTATAAAAAGAATTAAAACCTGATATTATTTTTGGGATTGGACAACAGAATGTCTATGTGTGCTTTTTTTAATAACAAGAATGCAAAGCTGAAAAATGAAGGAACCGCAGCTAAAGTATCATGTTCATTTTTCACAGGGTCTAGTCCTTCCCCTGCCCACCCCCCTAATATTCTTAAGAGGGTTTCTTCCCCAGTCTTCAGAGAGTAGCTGGAAGTGGGGAGGCAGAAAAAGGCCCTCCTTTCCTTCCATTCTGCAGTTTTAATCCGAAATCTTAGGCACGGCACTGCGCCCAGAGCTCAGAAACCGCTCGCGCTAATGAAATTCCCTCTCGTAAAATGCGCCTGGAATTATGGGAGTTTCAAACGCTGCCCTTGTGGTCCCTTCCAGTTCTAAGATATGGCTGGCCGCTGTGAAAATAGGATACAGTGGTACCTCGGGTTACATACGCTTCAGGTTACAGACTCCGCTAACCCAGAAGTAGTACCTCGGGTTAAGAACTTTACCGCAGGATGAGAACAGAAATTGCGCGGCAGCAGCGGGAGGCCCCATTAGCTAAAGTGGTGCTTCAGGTTAAGAACAGTTTCTGGTTAAGAACGGACCTCCAGAACGAATTAAGTACTTAACCCAAGGTACCACTGTACTGGAGTGACCTGGTGGGGGCTTCTTATGGCCTTGCCACCTGGAGAAGACCCCCCCTGGTGCTGCCCCGCTCACCTGGGTGCTGATTCCGGTGTCGGACCATGTCTCCCCTCTCGCAGAAGGCCTTGCCGCACACGGGGCAATCATAGGGCTTCTCCCTCGCGTGCTTCAGGTAGCGCCCCTTCCTGCTGAACTGCTTCCCGCAGTCGGCGCACTGGAAGGGCTTGGCTTCTTTGTGGAGGATTTGGTGCCTGGCGAGGTTGGAGCGGATGTTGAAGCGCTTCCCGCACTCGAGGCAGGGGAAGGGCCTGTCCTGCCGGTGGGTCCTCTGGTGCCTCACCAGGCTCCCGTTGTCGTAGAAGCTCTTCTCGCACTCGGGACACTGGAAGGGCCTCTCTCCTGCATGGACCCTCTGGTGCCTCTCGAGGCCTCCTTTGCTGAGGAAGCTCATCTCGCACTCGAGGCACAGGTAGCGCTTCCTCAGGTCACCTGCGAAGGGACCAAACAGGCAAGGAGTGACCCCTCTGGAAATGATGGTGGCAGGACTAATGCCCGTCTCTCCCTCCCTACTTGATGCTTGGCAGGGACGAAGTTAAAATGGAAAGGTCCAGAGATTATTTTGAAGCCTGGGAATTTGAGGTCACTGGGTTCTATAACAATGAGAATCGAAAGATGTCAGGTATATCTGCAAAGGAGTTTGTGTCTAGAGTGGTGCATGCTCTGGTTATCTCCCGCTTGGACTACTGCAATGCGCTCTTCGTGAGGCTACCTTTGAAGGTGACCCGGAAACTACAACTAATCCAGAACGCGGCAGCTAGACTGGTGACTGGGAGCGGCCGCCGAGACCACATGACACCAGTCGTGAAAGACCTACATTGGCTCCCAGTACGTTTCCGAGCACAATTCAAAGTGTTGGTGCTGACCTTTAAACCCTAAACGACCTCAGCCCAGTATACCTGAAGGAGTGTCTCCACCCCCATTGTTCAGCCCGGACACTGAGGTCCAGCTCCGAGGGCCTTCTGGTGGTTCCTTCACTGCGAGAAGTGAGGTTGCAGGGAACCAGGCAGAGGGCCTTCTCGGTAGTGGCGCCTGCCCTGCGGAACGCCCTCCCATCAGTTGCCAAGGAAAAAAACAACTATCTGACTTTTAGAAGACATCTGAAGGCAGCCCTGTTGAGGGAAGTTTTTAATGTTTGGTGTTTTATCGTGGTTTTTAAAATACTGTTGGGAGCTGCCCAGAGTGGCTGGGGAAACCCAGCCAGATGGGCGGGGTATAAATAATAAATTATTATTATTATTATTATTATTATTACTACTACTACTATTACTAAAACCAGTGATAAACAGTGGGAGAGACGGGTTGTGACATAAGCATTATTGATTTATAACTAAAAGTTTAAGTGGGCCAACAAAGCGAACAGCAACTCTTCTTGATATTTGGGCATGTACTATCATTAAGCAAAAGTCTAGCAGGAATTGGTTAAGAGTAGCCGAAAGAAAATGAAGAGGAGAAAAATAGAAGGAAAAAAATGCTAAAATTAGTTTTGCCTTTGTCCTCTTTTCAGAACATGGGAACAAAGCTTATTTGCTCAGGCCGTTTAGTTTAGGTTTTCCTTTTATGGTAGATTTTTATTGCCCACGGCAGTTTGTTTCTATCTTGTTTTTTTTAAAAAAAACGGTGCTTTAGTTGTTGCAGAACAGTGCGCGAATAAATAAGTGACACCCCAAAGCATGGTGACCACAATTCCCTCACCAAGATGGGTTTTCTGATGCTGAATAAGCGCGTCTCTTTCCGTGAACCTTTTTCTGCATTCGTGGCACTCGTGGGGCTTTTTGCCAGTGTGGATCCTCCGATGTTTGACGAGGCCTCCTTTGTCGCGAAACCCTTTCCCGCACTCGAGGCATTTGTAAGGTCTCTCCCCCGTGTGGGATCTCTGGTGCCTCACGAGGCTCGCGAGCACCGTAAAACTGTTCCCACAATCTGGGCAAAAGTGCCTTTTTTTCTTGTCGCCTGCTGGGAGGGAGACAGAGAGAGCGCTCATGTAAACAAAGGAATACACCAGAGACATTTTAGGAGCTGAGAACATGAGGGAGTAATAACAGAACACAAACCTAAACAAATTAGAAAGAGCTGAGAGGAAATTAAAATGTTTGAAAAAACATGAGGCAGAGTCCTCTCCAGGAACAGGCGGGGAGCACTGAGGAATAATTTTTTTTCATTTTCTGTTGCATGAGCTTTTTCAACTGTTCTTACATGTTCTTTCTATGCTGATTTCAAATCTGAAATCGATTTTCGCGTACATGCTATAGTTATCTTTCAATTTCCGACTTTTGCCGATACGTCATATTTACACTGGGGATAAGTGGACACTGACACGTTGATCTACCCTAACCACATGGTAATTATTGTTTTGCAAACTTGATTTTTCTTTATTTTTATAGTTTTGTAACCTAAATATTTGTATTTTTCAGATCGGACCATGGCTTCTTCAAGTAGGCAAAAATGTGTAAACAAGCCTGGTGCATGAATTGCAAAAAAAACAACTAGAGCTTACAGAACAAAACCAACTTCAGATATGAAATCAGCACGTCTAAATTAAGTTAGAACAACTGCAGGTGTCAATGCAACAAAATTTTTGTTTCCCAGTGTTATGTTTAAATGCTCTTCAACTCAAAACAAGCAAAGAAATCTCACATCCTTCCTCTCTCACCAGAGCTGGAGTCCAAGGCCTTCCTTTCCTCCGGGGCCTGTGCATCTGGCACCCAAGGTTCTTCCTCTTCTTCTAAGCTGGAGATCAGGGAGGGTTTGAGGACAGGAGACCCTGTTTGGAGAGAAAAGGCTAAGAGCATCAAAGAGTGGCCCAGAGTGGCTGGGGAAACTCAGCCAGATGGGCGGGGTATAAATAATAAATTATTATTATTATTATAAAGAGGAATCAGACAATCATTTCTTGGTCTCAACTAGGGCCAGGGCCTTTTCAGTACTGGCCCCGACTTGGTGGAACGCCCTGTCACAAGAGACTAGGGCCCTGCGGGACTTGACATCTTTCCACAGGGCCTGCAGAACAGAGCTGTTCCACCAGGCCTTTGGCCAAGGCACAGCCTGACCCTTATGTTTCCATCCCCTCATGGTTTTGATCTATGGGCTACTTTTAAAATGAGGCTGCATTTTAGAGTCTCAGCCTGCATAGCAGATGGAGCTGGTAAACAGCTGCCCTGGATACAGAATTGACCTGCGCCTCCATGGACAGCTGTGAGTCCAAAATGACTCCCAGGCTACGCACCTGGTCCTTCAGGAGCACAGTTACCCCATTCAGGACCAGGGAGTCCTCCACACCCGCCCGCCTCCTGTCCCCCAAAAACAGTACTTCTGTCTTGTTAGGATTCAACCTGACAAGGTACTTACCCAGCAAAGATGTATTTTCATAGTTCTCGAGCATGACATCCCTGTACAAGCTTCTTTGAGCCAAATCCAGCAAGGCCCACTCCTGCTCTGAAAAGTACACAGCCACATCCTCAAAGGTCACTGGTCTCTGCAACAATGACGACAACAACAGGTCTGCAAACTAAAGATCTTCACTTCCCCAGATACCATCCCAAAGAGGCTTCTACCCCAAATCACACACAATAGTGGCATATCTGCTTCGAAATGTGGTTTTGCTCTGATCTGAGATTCAGTGGAGGTACTAAACTCAGTCTGTCCTCAGCTAGCTCGTGTCTGTCTGAGTTCAATCCCTGGCACCCCAGGCAAAAAAAGGGTAAAGGACCCCTGGACGGTTAAGTCCAGTCAAAGGTGACTATGGGGTTGCGGCACTCATCTCGCTTTCAGGCCGAGGGAGCCGGCGTTTGTCCTCAAACAGCTTTTTGGGTCATGTGGCCAGCATGACTAAACTGCTTCTGGTGCAACGGGACACCGTAACAGAAGCCAGAGCGCACGGTAACGCTGTTTACCTCCCCACCACAGCAGTACCTATTTATCTACTTGCGCTGGTGTGGTTTGAACTGCTGCAGCTGGGACAGAGCAACGGGAGCTCACTCTGCCCCGGGGATTTAAACCAACCTTCTGATCAGCAAGCCCAAGAGGCTCAGTAGTTTAGACCACAGTGCCACCCACTTCCCGAAACCTTGGAGAGCTTCTGCCAGTCATCACAGGCTCTGTAGACAATACAGTGGTACCTCGGGTTAGGAACTTAATTCGTTCTGGAGGTCTGTTCTTAACCTGAAACTGTTCTTAACCTGAGGTACCACTTTAGCTAATGGGGCCTCCCACTGCTGCCATACCGGAGCACGATTTCTGTTCTCATCCTGAAGCAAAGTTCTTAACCTGAGGTAATATTTCTGGGTTAGCGGAGTCTGTAACCTGAAGTGTATGTAACCCGAGGTACAAGTTTGTATGCCTCCCCTCTCCCACAGCCACTCTCTGATGCCATCCTCACAGCAACACTGTGAGGCAGGGGTGGCCAAAAGAAAACAAGTGGCCCAACAGAGATCTGAAATGCTGGTCTCCTTGGCCCAGTGGGGATTTCAATCCACTACACTGGCTTCTCAATGTGGGCGAATGACAGATTTCTGCCGCTGGGCTCTGCAATCAGAGTTTCCTACCTGCCCAGGGTCTGCCTCAGTTGTATCCCTTTCGCCAGGAGGAGCGGATGCACCAGCACAAAGAGAGTACGGACCTCTTGCACCTGAAGGCACAAAAAATGCAGAGAACAATTCCATTTCCATTTCAGAATTTGGACGCTCCGTTCAAACCAAGCCTCAGAAAGTGAGCGAACTCTGCAGAAAGGAATTCTTCTCCTTCAGCAAATACCACATGCAGAAGAAAATGCATGCAGGGGGGCAACAGGCACACAGAGGTAGCACCATTTTGATTACATCGATTATCATCACCCTTGTGAGCTAAACCGCGGTTCTCAAGGCAACAAAATATAATCTCAAGGGGGCTTACGTGAGGGCAACTTTGTGGCACCACCCCACCATGCTGGCAACTTCCTGCCCGAGTGGGATCTTCCCTCCTGAACAGAGATGATGGGAGTTGTAGTCCAACAAAAATCTGGGGTTTTTTGCATCGTGCACAATCCCAAACACCTTATTTGAAAGCTGGCTTCGTCTAATTTCGCACCTGGTCCAGAGTCCAGAGTCTTCCCTCCATCCACCTCACAGCGGATCGGAATCCAGGGCTCTTCCTCTTCTTCCAGCCGAGAGATCAGGTCGGGTTTGAGAACTGGAGACCCCACTTGGGTAAGGATGTGAACATTATTATTACTGTTCCGGTTGCTATTCAATACTCAGTATACCGCCTAACGTCAAAAACTGGCTTCCAAGAGCTTTACGAAGTACAAAGGCCAGTTGCACATATGAACATCCATAACTGAAACACGCAATAAAAGAAAGCCCATGAAAACAGCACAGCAATCAGAGGCGGTGAAGACAGGTTGATTGTTCCACTACTTTTGGAAGTGTAGCTTTGGGAAGGAGATAAAGGTAAAGGGACCCCTGACCAATAGGTCCAGTCATGACCGGCTCTGAGGTTGCGGCGCTCATCTTGCTTTATTGGCCGAGGGAGCCGGTGTACAGCTTCCAGGTCATGTGGCCACCATAACTAAGCCGCATCTGGCGAACCAGAGCAGCACACGGATACGCTGTTTACCTTCCCGCCAGAGTGGTACCTATTTATCTACTTGCACTTTGATGTGCTTTCGAAGTGCTAGGTTGGCAGGAGCTGGGACCGAGCAACGGGAGCTCACCCCGTCACAGGGATTCGAACCGCCGACCTTCTGATTGGCAAGTCCTAGGCTCTGTGGTTTAACCCACAGTGCCACCTGTGGGCCTCCAAACTCTTGACACCCTTATTTGTTTGTTTGTTTGTTTGTTTATTATGATGAATTTATATACAGTCATACCTCGGGTTACAGATGCTTCAGGTTGTGCGTTTTCAGGATACGGACATGCCGAAACCTGGAAGTACCAGAATGGATTACTTCCGGGTTTTGGCACTCGCGCATGCACAGAAGCACTAAATCGCACTTTGCGCATGCACAGACGTGGTGTTGCGGACACTGCGGGTTGCGGATGTGCCTCCCACACGGATCACATTCGCAACCCGAGCGTCCACTGTACCGCCCGATACCTGGAGGTCTCAGGGCGGTTCACAGAAAAGATCACAATATATAAAATAAAAATTAAAAATAACCCAATAATACCCACACACCGTAAAAAAGAGCCACATATTAAAAGGGTATAGGATGTCAAACAGGTCAACCAAAGGCCTGGTTAAAAAGAAACATTTTTGCCTGGTGCGTAAAGGTGCATAATGAAGGTACAAACCTTGAGAAACAGCAGCTCCCAGTATCCTTTGGGGGAAGCCAGGACTGTTTAAAATGTTATCATAGGGCTTTAGATGTATAGAATCATAAAATCGCAGAGTTGGGACCCCAAGGGTCATCTAGTCCAACCCCCTGCAATGTATGTTGTGAATGTGGCCTAAATAGGCCTTTGGCCTGATCTAGCAAGTCTTCTTCAGGTGTTCTTATACAGTGGTGCCTCGCAAGACGAAAAGAATCCGCTCTGTGAGTCTCTTCGTCTAGCGGGTTTTTTCGTCTTGCGAAGCAAGCCCATTGAAGGATGAGCGGATTAGTGCTATTAGCGGCTTTTAGCAGCTTATCGGCTGATCAGATCAGCTGATAAGTGGCTTAGCGCTATTAGCGGCTTTTAGTGGCTTATCTGCTGATCGGATCAGCTGATAAGCGGCTTAGCGGCTTAGAAAAAGGGGGGGTGGGGAAAAAACCAGCAGGAACTCGCAAGGCATTGTCGTCTTGCGAAGCAAGCCCATAGGAGATTCGTTTTGCGAAGCACCTCCAAAACGGAAAACTCTTTCGTCTAGTGAGTTTTCCGTCTTACGAGGCATTCGTCTTGCGGGGCACCACTGTACCTGGCAAATGCCCTCAACTGATTTTCCAGAACAGCCTTATTATTATTATTTATTAAATGTGCATGCTGTCATTCATCCGCAGAGCTCAGGGCGGTTCGCAACATAAAAATGCAACATAAGAGCACAAAATACCTCTTAAAAACAAGAGCAAACAAAGAAACCAATAGCCCCGCTTCCCCTCCCACACATTTAAAAGGGGTGTAAGATGGCTGATTAAGAACATACTTGTCCCAACAATATGATGAGAAATAGTACCTACTCAGGAAAGCCACATGGCTGTAATTCTCCCCCATGACTTCGCTGTACAAAGATTTTTGATGCGAATGCAGAAGATCCCACTGACTCTTTGTGAAATAGACAGCAACGTCTTCAAAGCTCACGAGCATCTGAAAGGGGGAAAGAACAACTACAAGAAGGAAATGCAAAACAGGCAGGCTGATTTCATCAATACAGTGGTACCTCGAGTTACATACGCTTCAGGTTACAGACTCCACTAACCCAGAAATAGTACCTCGGGTTAAGAACTTTGCTTCAAGATGAGAACAGAAATCGTGCTCCAGCAGCGCGGCAGCCCCCATTAGCTAAAGTGGCACCTCAGGTTAAGAGCAGTTTCAGGTCAAGAAGAGCATGACTAAGCCGTTTCTGGTGTGCTTTAGAACTGCTAGGTTGGCAGAAGCTGGGACCGAGCAACAGGCGCTCACCCCGTCGCGGGGATTCGAACTGCTGACCTTCCGATCGGCAAGCCCAAGAGGCTCAGTGGATTAACAATAGTAATAGGTCGGCAAGAGAAAGAGAAAAAAGAGCATTTCTCTGAGCTCACACCTCCCTGGCACCTTCATCCTCCTGCATACCTGAGCCAGGTGTGTTACTGACATCTCTGTTCCTTCAGGATGAAAGGGCCATCGGAGCTCAAACATGCCACAGCCTGTTAGGACAAAGTTGAAAGGAGATGGTTTCAGGGACGGGGATCACATCTTGTCTTAAGATGTGCTAGAAATTTTCTGATTCAGGGGTGGGGACCCAGATGTTGCTGAGCTCCAGATCCCACTGACTCCAGCTGCCATCATTCGGCCAATGGTCAGGTAAGATGGGAGTTGTAGTCCCGCCAACTAGCAAGACAAAAGTCTCCCAGCCAGGCTCTGAGTGGGACAACGGAACAATCACAATCCTGCCCATGCTTACTTGGAAGCAAATCCCACTGAGTTTAGCGGGGCTAACTCCCACATTAAGTGTGCATAATTTCGTTGTCCCCGAGAGGGGGCAATGACAATAAAGATATTATTATTATTTAAAAAAATAAATAATGACAATATTAAATAATAATAATATTATTATTATTATTATTATTATTATTATTATTATTATTATTATTTAATATTGTCATTATTTATTCGGCTTACATACAGAACCACATAACACCGGTCCTGAAAGACCTACACTGGCTCCCAGTATGTTTCTGAGCACAATTCAAAGTGTTGTTGCCGACCTTTAAAGCCCTAAATGGCCTCGGCCCAGTATAACTGAAGGAGCGTCTCAACCCCCATCGTTCTGCCCAGACACTGAGGTCCAGGTCCGAGGGCCTTCTGGCGGTTCCCTCCCTGTGAGAAGTGAGGTTACAGGGAACCAGAGGGCCTTCTCAGTAGTGACACCCACCATCTGGAATGCCCTCCCATCAGATGTCAAGGAAATAAACAACTATCTGACTTTTAGAAGACATGTGAAGGCAGCCCTGTTCAGTGAAGTTTTTAATGTGTGACATTTTAATGTGTTTTTAATCTTTGTTGGAAGCCACCCAGATTGGCTGGGGAAGCCCAGCCAGATGGGCGGGGTACAAATAATAAATTATTATTATTATTATTATTATTATTATTATTATTATTATTATTTATGAAAAGACCCCCAGGGCGTTGTACAACATTAAGAGCACATTCCGAGAGGTTGGTATAAGAAGATATTGATTTCAGGAGAGGTTATGCTAAGTATATGCTTGAATGCTGAACATTTATCCAGAGACAACGGATAAAACAAACACCATTAGCTGTACTGCTGGATAAGTGTTTAAGGCTTATTGTATTTCTTTAAAAACCAATAAAAAATTGATTTAAGAAAAGGCGGGGAGGACACATTTTATGGAACATCAGTAATAAAAACGTAATGAAAAGCATACTAACGGACAGCATAATATTGGGAGATTCGGGACAGACCAAAGAAGGTGGAATTTGCACGCGTGGAATTTGCTCCGTACAAGAGGTAGAATCCTAGAATTGTAGGGCTGAAAGGGTCATCTAGTCCAACCCCACCCCCCAAAAATGCAAGAACGGCTTTAAAAGAGGGCAAAGGCTGTGCCAATGGCTATTTATTCCCTTAGAAACGAGTATTTGGGGACCGCGCGTGGGGAGGTCCTGTTTGGAGGGGCTTGCCGTTGGGGCATCTGGTTGGCCGCTGGACGGGGGAGATCCCCTGGCCTGATCCTGATCTTCGGATGCTCTTAGCCCGAACAATGCCTCGCCTCCCTCCGGCCCCACGAATCCAATCTGCACCCGCTTCCTTTCTCCCACCCGGAATTGCACCTTTCACCCACGGGCTTTCCAGCTTATTTATTTTTAAACTCACCGGCTTTCTCCCCCAAGGAACAAAGCACCGCCCCAAGGCCTGGGAAATTCCATGAATTATTTCCCACGGTGGGCGGAGCAGGAAGCGACATCCGCCATCGATCTCCCCGCCATCCAGCCGAGCTAGGAAAGGACTCGCTTGGCTTTTAACCCTTAACGCAACAGGAGCTGGGTAATAAAGCAACGCATTTGTCATACAGTATATTGTGTTTGCCACTGCTCCAGGTTCTCTGTAACTGCTTGAATCCCTTTTAAAACGTCGCTTCTCTCTATCCAACAGCTCTCATTCTTGTCTAGAATTAAAATGTTGAATCTTGGTAGCATTAAGATAAATTCAACAGTGTAAATAAGTTGTGATGGATGTAATAATGGAATGCTGAATGGTTTAGTTTATGTAAAGTATGCAGGGATTTTATGTTATGCAAAATGAACCATGGAAAGAGAAGAAGGAAAGTCAGTGATATTTTAATGATGCTTAAATGAGTATTCTAAATTGTAAAACAGAATTAGAGAGAGAGAGAATATTAAAATTTTGAAATCTTTCCATTTTTCAAATTCCCTGTACTACTTGGGTTATATTTACATAGCACCCTATAACACGGGGTCTTTGCTTTTGAGACTGCTAGACCTACACATGCAGCAAGGGTCCAGGTGTTAAGATTAGTAGGTGTGCTTTTATTACGCTGCTCTAGGAGTCCTGCATTAGAGGCCAGCCTTTGTAGGCGGGGTGTGCAAACTGCTGGGAAACCCGTCTGGCATTGGAAGGCCTTTTTCAAGCCTGGTTGTTGCCACACAGCTGGGAAGGGAAGGGTTAACCCTTCTCTGTGTGCTGTGACACCCCCCCCCCACACACACATACACCCCTCAAAATCCTTCCTGCTACCTAAGCTTCCCATTAGTTTAGACTTGTTCTGTAGAGAATGCAATCATTCAAACTTCCATTTGACTTAAATAACCAGCCCATGAGTTTGCTTTCTTCCTCTTCCCTCCCTGCCCCCTTTCCTTTTGTGTTTTGACCTTAAGATTGTAAACCTGCGGGCAAGGAATGTCCTTGTTTTATTTTCTGGGCATGTAAGCCAGGTAAAGGACCCCTGACAGTTAAGTCCAGTCGCTAACGACTCTGGGGTTGTGGCGTTCATCTCGCTTTACTGGCTGAGGGAGCCGACGTTTGTCCATAGACAGTTTTTCCAGGTCATGTGGCCAGCATGACTAAGCCACTTCTGGCGAAACCAGAGCAGTGCACGGAAACGCCGTTTGCCTTCCCGCTGGAGCGGTACCTATTTATCTACTTGCACTTTGAGGTGCTTTCAAACTGCTAGGTGGACAGGAGCTGGGACTGAACAACGGGAGCTCACTCCATCGCGGGGATTCGAACCGCCGACCTTCTGATCGGCAAGCCCAAGAGGCTCAGTGGTTTAGATAACAGCGCCATCAGAGCTTTCCAAACTTTTCGTGTTGGTGATACACTTTTTGGAGAGTAATCAGTAATTCAGTTTTATTAGCAAATTGGAGGTTAAACTAACCCCTTATAAGAGCATTCGCACGACGCCCCTGCACACTACAGCCGACACACTAACATGTTGCAACACAGAGTTTTCAAAGCTCTGTTCTTTCATCCTTAATTAAATATAAGCGGGTTCCTCCCTTTATTGCTACCATCTCCCATCATCCTTGGCCACAGGCTATGTCAGCTGGAGCTGATGGGAGTTAAAGTCCAGCAACATTGGAATGGCTACAGCTATCCCTTCCCTGTTACAGAAGGTCTATAAGTGGTTGCAGGATTAAGGCTTTAACGGGCACCTCAGATCAATCCTGTCTCAAGCCCAGTTAATACACTGGGCAGAAGTGGCGAAGAACAATAAAAACTGTTTAGCTGCCATGGGCCTAAGGTCTATCTAATTCATCGTCCTGTTTGCATGGAGGCCAATCAGATGTCTAGGCGAAGTGTAAATAGGTTTTGATGGATGTAATAATAGATGGTTTAGTTTGTATAAAATATGCAGGGATTTATGTTATGCAAAATGAACCATGGAAAGAGAAGGGCAGCTTTTGATATTTTAAGGTTGTTTAAATGAATTTTTGAAATTGTGAAACAGAATACAGTGGTACCTCGGGTTACATACGCTATAGGTTACAGACTCCGCTAACCCAGAAATAGCACCTTGGGTTAAGAACTTTGCTTCAGGATGAGAACAGAAATCACGTGGTGGCGGCACGGTGGCAGGGGGAAGCCCCATTAGCTAAAGTGGTGCTTCAGGTTAAGTACAGTTTCAGGTTAAGAACGGACCTCCAGAACGAATTAAGTTCTTAACCTAAGGTACCACTGTATATATATGAAGGGCATGAGTACAATAGCACTCTCCGTGTGATTTCAGACTTCAGCTAACAGATCACATCTGTGATTATTCCCCAGTGAAACTGATAGTTTATTTTAGCAAAGACCTCTAACTGGGTTAGAAGAATGTCCTGCACATACATAATTATTTGGGAGACTGTATTTTAATTTACCTGTTTGTTTGTTTGTTTGTTTGTTTGTTTGTTTGTTTGTTTGTTTTACTTGCTCCAAAAGCTTCATGTACATGGAATTGGCAGTCACATCATAAACCAGATCAGTTTCATGCTGGGAGTGCCAATAAAGCTCTGTACTGCGTAGCCAAACTTGGCCCTCCAGCTGTTTTGGGACTACAACTCCCATCATCCCTAGCTAACAGGACCAGTAGTTGGGGACGATGGGAATTGTAGTCCCAAAACAGCTGGAAGGCCGAGTTTGGCTACTTCTGGAATGGCTACCTGTCTGGCACTCAGGATGTCAGGAATTATCACTCAGGCAGAGAGGCTGCTTAGTAGCTGAGCTCACATGTCTATATGAATTTCTGAAGTTTTCCCAGTGAGCCAGTACATAGATACATTTATCAGTGAAATGTTACGTTTGGTATTGTGCAGCAAAGGCCCTTTGAATAGATAGGAAGAAACTGTCTTGAAGTGTTTTGTGGGGACAAATCATAAAAGTCACAAAAGTGATTGTGCTGATTTTGGCAGTGGGCTGCATGTGCCGGATATCTGCTGGAGGTGCAACCCCCCCCCCCCCAACCTATACATAAATTCCTGCAACAACACTTAACAATTGGTCTGGAAGGAACTCACCTGGTGAGATGGCTCCAATCTGCTCCATTGACCAGCCTCGCCTACTCTTGACTGTAAGGTGTTTACAGGCCTGCACTTCTGATTGGATGGGAGGAGGAAGGACAGACTGCTTGATCACTGCTTTAAGGGTCAGGCTTTGAAGCCTTTCGTGGATTCCTCCTGTGTCTTTTTTGAAGCAGCTCTGAGAAAATTATGGAGTATGTAAGTTACTCCCCAGTGTGGCCGATCTGTGTAGCAATAGGAATAGTTCTAGCTGACTACGGTATTGTGTTGTGTTTGTCGGGGGCGTGTGGTTATATAATGCCTCTTAGGGGGAGCAGATTAAATTGCAATTTTGTCAAGTCGTTATAGAAAGTGTAGGAGAAAGAGCAGTCTGGTGACTCAGTCTCCCTTGTGCAACTTCACTGGGGTGGCAGAGCTGCTTGTATATTTTTCTAATAATATGCATGTTTGTGTAAATATGCCTATATTGTGGGGTTTTTTGTTTACAGTGGTACCTTGGGTTAAGTACTTAATTTGTTCCGGAGGTCCGTTCTTAACCTGAAACTGTTCTTAACCTGAAGCACCACTTTAGCTAATGGGGCCTCCTGCTGTTGCCGTGCCGCCGGAGCACAATTTCTGTTCTCATCCTGAAGCAAAGTTCTTAACCTGAAGCAATATTTCTGGGTTAGCGGAGTCTGTAACCTGAAGCGTATGTAACCTGAAGCGTATGTAACCCGGGGTACCACTGTACTTATGTTATAAGTTGCTTGGAGATCTTCTTTCGTAACAAGTGACTAACCATGGCCCTGTTTTTTTAAAGAGAAGTGGGACAGGAGGGGTTTAAATATGTTCAGTTCCTGTTTTTTTAAAAAAATCATTTATATTAGATTTTACAAACAAAAAAAGTTTATAACAATATCAAATCCATATCCATTTAAAGAGATTTCTCTGAATCTCACGACTTCCCCTCCAACCCTTCCTTGGGTCCTAGTGTGAACATTTTCAAAAACATATTATTTCGTGATCTATTTTTTTGTATTTATCCATATTATCCATAATACCTGTTCCATTACAAGTGATATTAAATTCTAATAATAAATAAATAATAATAAATTAAAATCCTGCTAATATTTTCATCTGTTTACAGTGGTCTCCTAAGTAAATTATAAATTTCCCCCATTATTATTTTTTTAAAGTTTTTGTCTTCTTGGTTCCTGAGTTTCCCAGTCAGCTTTGCCATTTTGGCACAGTCCATCAGCTTAGTCTCCCATTCCTCTTTGGTAGGGACTCTTTCTTCTTTTCATCTCTGGGCTAGTAGCACCTGTTCCTGTTTTTGAAGATGCAATTTTTTAAAAGAAGAAATTAAGCCATCTGTGTTATACCAAATGATCAGCTGTCAGGGTTTGCAAGTGCACCAGCCAGCTGACTGGCGGCATCAGTCAGCTGATTGACAGTGCAAATTTGCTTTTGGCTGAGTTCTGCTTTTACCTGCCCTACAAGAGAGAGAGAGAGAGAGAGAGAGATAACAGTAGATTGGTCTGGGGAAAGTATTGGCAGATAACCATGGCAGGAACTCTCCTCTGTTTGGGAGATACAGTGGTACCTCGGGTTACATACGCTTCAGGTTACAGACTCCGCTAACCCAGAAATATTACCTCGGGTTAAGAACTTTGCTTCAGGATGAGAACAGAAATCGTGCTCCAGCGGCGCAGCAGCAGCAGGAGGCCCCATTAGCTAAAGTGGTGCTTCAGGTTAAGAACAGTTTCAGGTTAAGAACAGACCTCTGGAACGAATTAAGTACTTAACCCGAGGTACCACTGTATGTTGAACTGGCCCTGCTCATTATCAATGCCATGATGTTTGACCACCTAGATGTTCCCGAACTACAACTCCCATCAGCCCCAGGCAGCATAGCCAGTGGGCAGGGATCATGGGAGTTGTCCATCAAAACCCATTATTACGGTAAGGTAAAGGGTAAAGGGACCCCTGACCATTAGGTCCAGTCGTGACCGACTCTGGGGTTGCGGCGCTCATCTCGCTTTATGGGCCGAGGGAGCCGGCGTACAGCTTCCGGGTCATGTGGCCAGCATGACTAAGCCGCTTCTGGCAAACCAGAGCGGCGCACAGAAATGCCGTTTACCTTCCCGCCGGAGCGGTACCTACTTATCTACTTGCACTTTGACGTCCTTTCAAATTGCTAGGTTGGCAGGAGCAGGGACCAAGCAACGGGAGCTCACCCCGTCGCGGGGATTCGAACCGCCGACCTTCTGATCGGCAAGTCCTAGGCTCTGTGGTTTAACCCACAGCACCACCCGCGACCCTTTATAATTAAAGTAGCAACTAAAAATGGGACATCGTATGTCAAAAAAGTAATAAGAGGGCCAATGTTTCCCCATGCCTGGTCTAACTCTGCCCTTTGGTCTTATTTTAGCAGCTGGCTGTCACCGACAAGACGATCAAGATTGGCGATGGCATCCTGGTGATGGGGAGAGTGCCCCCAGATGCCAAGAGGTTTGTACTGATAAAGCAGAAGAAAAATACATGGGTTGAAGAGGGATGGAGCCGCATGGGGTTCTGCTGCTTCCTATCAAATGTGAGTTTCGTATCCAGTATCTCCTCCGTCTCCATGACAGGTTTGCCATCAACCTGGGCCGGGATCGCCACAACCTCCTCCTCCACTTCAACCCTCGCTTTGAGACACGCGACATTGTGTGTAACTCCAAGGCGTGTGGAGTGTGGGGCCAGGAGCTGCGAGAGTTGCTGTTCCCTTTCCAGCAGGGAGAAGAAGCCAAGGTGAATATGGGGATACGCCATTAGCTCAGGGGTGGAGCATCGACCTCGCAAGTAAGAGGTCACAGGTTCAGTCCCTGGAATTTCCAGGTAGGGCGGGAAAAGTCTCTTGCTGGAAACCCTGGAAAGCCACTGCCAATCATTCCAGACCAGTGGTTCCCAAATAGCTAAGTACAGTGGTACCTCGGGTTAAGTACTCAATTCGTTCCAGAGGTCTGTTCTTAACCTGAAACTGTTCTTAACCTGAAGCACCACTTTAGCTAATGGGGCCTCCCGCTGCTGCTGCGCTGCCACGCACGATTTCTGTTCTCATCCTGAAGCAAAGTTCTTAACCTGAAGCACTATTTCTGGGTCAGCGGAGTCTGTAACCTGAAGCGTATGTAACCTGAAGCGTACGTAACCTGAGGTACCACTGTACTGCGAACCCTCTATTTTTCCAAAAGCCAAGCTACAGACTCTCACACTTTTGAAATTGTTGATATTTCTGTGCCACCATTAGGGCTGGGTGATATATCAATAATATTGTCTGAAACTGGTTTGAAGTCCATCTTGTGATAATCAGTTTATAGTTTTTGACCTGGCAAATATATCGCAAATCGTGATGTGTGTTAGGACTGGGTGATAGATATACTGTCCAAAACCAGTTTCAAGTCCATATCGTGATAATGGTTTCGTAGTTTTTGAGCTGGCAATACATAGTGAATCATTCAATGTGTGTGTGCGCGCTATGCAAAAATCACATTGTGGGGTAAACAGTGAAGCCAGCCAATGCCTCCAGATAGCTCCATCCTTATTTCAGACATCTTGATACATCGCAATGTTTAGCTGGTGATATATTGTGACGTTGCAAAACCAGAAATCCCCCAGCCTTGGGCACCAACATGTCCTAGCACAAAACCAGGATGCGCACCTTCCGGGCCACACTCCTGCACAAGTCACATGACCCACATGAGAGCACAGTGCTCAAAAATGGGGTGCTAATAGGTATGTGTCATGGATCTCCTGGGTGGGTTACATGGACCCCCAGTTGGGAACCAGTGCTTTAGACAATACAGTCATACCTCGGGTTGAAGTTGCTTCAGGTGGAGCATTTTCAGGTAATAATAATTTATTATTTATACCCTGCCCATCTGGCTGGGTTTCCCCAGCCACTCTGGGTGGCTTCCAACAAAACACTAAAATACAATAACCTATTAAACATTAAAAGCTTCCTTAAACAGGGCTGCCTTCAGATGTCTTCTAAAAGTTAGGTAGTTATTTATCTCTTTGACATCTCGTGGGAGGGCATTCCACAGGGCGGGTGCCACTACCGAGAAGGCCCTCTGCCTGGTTCCCTGTAACTTGGTTTCTCGCAGTGAGGGAACCGCCAGAAGACCCTCGGAGCTGGACCTCAGTGTCCGGGCAGAACGATGGTGGTGGAGACGCCCCTTCAGGTATACTGGACCGAGGCCGTTTAGGGCTTTAAATGTCAGCACCAACACTTTGAATTGTGCTCGGAAACGTACTGGGAGCCAGTGTAGGTCTTTCAAGACTGGTGTTATATGGTCTCGGCAGCCGCTCCCAGTCACCAGTCTAGCTGCCGCATTCTGGATTAGTTGTAGTTTCCGGGTCACGGAACACGTTACTTCCAGGTTTCGCCACTTGCGCATGCGCAGATGATCAAAATGACATCATGTGCATGCGCAGAAGCGGCAAATCACGACCCGCACACAAGCAGACGCGGGTTGCATTCGCTTCAGAATGCAAACGGGGCTCCGGAACAGATCCCGTTCGTATCCAGAGGTACCACTGTACTGAGCTAGATGATCGATCAATGGTCTTAACTCGCTTAACTCATAAGGTGAGTTGGATAATGTGGGGCGATAATGTTGCAAAGCAGGCATTTTGTAACCTTTTGGCTCCCCCCAGACCCTTTTAATGTATTTATATAAGTTTGTATGCCGCTTAATGATAAAAAACCTAAGCGGCAAACACACGAACGTGATTTTAAGATGATAAAAGATGAAAACAGTTTACAACACACGAATAGCGCATGGGTAAGTTGCATAACGGGGAAAGTTTGAGAGAATAAATAAGCTCTGAGCAGATGATAGTTGCTTGGCGGCAAATGACACAGTCCTGGCGCTGCCACACTGAATGCCCTATTCCTGGTAATCAGAGCCGTCTTTCCCATAGGGCTTAGTGGTTCATTGCGCCAGGGCGCTGGCCTCAGGGGCACCCAGGGAGTAGGGGAACTGTGTGGCTTTGCCAGCGGCCTCCCCTTTCCCTGCACGCCCACCAGCTGCACCCTGTCAACCATATAGTCCCTCCCCCCCGGCTGGCAGTGCGCAGCTTCGCCCCCCCAATCCATGGTAATTTGAGGGCACTGGGCGGATATTTGCACTCCGGCACCGCATCTGCTGGTAATCCCAAAGTGGGCATCATACAGCACTGTCCAAAGTGCCTCTGCTGCAATTTGGGGTCATTTGCTCCACCAGTTTCCTTCTGCCCTGAGTCAGCTCCCACCTGCTTGCCTTCTGGCTGGAGAAGAATGGACTGCATTGCACCAAAGGTCTATCTAGAACTACAACTCCCAGCAACCTCAGCAAACAGTCTGGCCGACACTAGTGAAGTGGGGTAACTGTGCCCCTGAAGGACCAGGTGCGCAGCCTGGGAGTCATTTTGGACTCATAACTGTCCATGGAGGCACAGGTCAATTCTGTGTCCAGGGCAGCTGTTTATCAGCTCCACCTGGTACGTAGGCTGAAACCCTACCTGCCTGCAGACTGTCTTGCCGGAGTGGTGCATGCTCTAGTTATCTCCTGCTTGGACTACTGCAACGTGCTATACGTGGAGCTACCTTTGAAGGTGACCCAGAAACTGCAATTAATCCAGAATGCAGCAGCTAGACTGGTGACTGGGAGCGGCCGCTGGGACCACATAACACCGGTCTTGAAAGACCTACATTGGCTCCCAGTATGTTTATTTAACGCTGTACTGTTTTTAACACTTGATTGGGAGCCGCCCAGAGTGGTTGGGGAAATTCATCCAGATGGGCAGGGTATAAATAATAAATTGTTGTTGTTGTTGTTGTTGCACTCCAACAACTTCTGGTGAGCCCCAGGTTGGCTAAGTCATTGGTTTCTCCTTGCTAGATCTCCATCTCCTTTGACGCCAGGGCAGTGACGGTGACGATGCCAGGAAACAAGGAGCTCAAGTTCCCCAACCGGCTCGGGATGGATTCTGCACAGTTCTTCTCGGTGGCTGGAGACTTCAAGATCAAATCCGTCAAGTTTCTGAACTATTATGCTCCCTTTGCAGCTCTGAACTAGCTGGGGGAAAGAATGTGCAAATAAAGTCCCGTCTCCCAGAGTTTCTGTTGTTTGAATGCGAAATCGGGAACCATGCCCTCCAAATTACCATATTTTTCTCTCTATAAGACGCACCAGACCACAAGACGCACCTAGTTTTTGGAGGAAGAAAACAAGAAAAAAAAATTCTGAATCTCAGAAGCCAGAACAACAAGAGGGATCGCTGCGCAGTGAAAGCAGCAATCCCTCTTGCTGTTCTGGCTTCTGGGATAGCTGTGCAGCCTGCATTCGCTCCATAAGACACACACACATTTCCCCTTACTTTTTAGGGGGGGGGGAGTGAGTCTTATAGAGCAAAAAATACGGTACTTAACCAAGGTGTTAACTCAGGGTGCCTCTGGGTTGTCAGTGGTTGCTGGAGGGGACTGAGCTGCATACCAGTGTGGTATAGTGGTTAAGAGCGGTAGTCACGTAATCTGGGAAACCAGGTTCGCATCTCCGCTCCTCCACATGCAGCTGCTGGGTGACCTTGGGCTAGTCACACTTCTTTGAAGTCTCTCAGCCCCACTCACCTCACAGAGTGTTTGTTGTGGGGGAGGAAGGGAAAGGAGAATGTTAGCCGCTTGGAGACTCTTTTGGGTAGTGATAAAGCGGGATATCAAATCCGAACTTCTTCTTCTTCTTTTGGTTTGCACACTTAAAAAGGTTTAAAGTGCTGTGCTGCCCTAGTGCAACAAATCCACTTAAACAGAAATAAATAAAGCCACAGACTTGCATTTTGGAATGTGATGACAAAATACCTCCAGGGGTTTGGGTGGATGAATGACAAAGGTCGTGTAAACACCCTGCAAGAACATCAGGACAAATGCTCATTGCTGAACCGTAAATGAATCAAAACAAATGGCCAGCTATAATCTAACCTCTCTGTAATCAGTGTGCAAGCAAATCGCGACATATAACTCAATAAATGGTTTATCTGTAGGGACCCTTAGCAGCCTCTGCCTTTTAGTCCATTTTAGTGTATTGTCTATTATATTTACAATACAGTGGTACCTCGGGTTAAGTACTTAATTCGTTCCGGAGGTCCGTTCTTAACCTGAAACTGTTCTTAACCTGAAGCACCACTTTAGCTAATGGGGCCTCCTGCTGCCGCCGCGCCGCTGGAGCCCAATTTCTGTTCTTATCCTGAAGCAAAGTTCTTAACCCGAGGTACTATTTCTGGGTTAGCGGAGTGTGTAACCTGAAGCGTATGTAACCCGAGGTACCTCTGTATAATGCCAGATATTCCTCCCAAGAGCTCAAGCTGTCCCTCCCCATTCTATCCTAACAGCAGCCCTGAGAGATGGTGACCGGTCCAAGGCTCTGAGTTTCACAGCTGAGTGGAGATTAAAACCCGGTCTCCTAGGTCCTAGTTCAGCACTCTTATTACACCACACTGAAAGAGTCATCAACTTGCAGAGATAATGATGATGATTATTTCTACCCTGCCCACCTGGCTGGGTTTCCCCAGCCACTCTGAGCGGCTTTCAACAGAACATTAAAAACAGAATAAAACTTCAAACATTAAAAACTTCCCTAAACAGATGTAGCCATACGAGGGAGCAATCCAAACTATGGGAAGCCAGCGCAATTTAGGTGAAGCTGGTGTAAAGCACGCCTGACCCAAATCTGTTCAGGAGCAATGTTCCTGCCAGCTGAGCCATTGTGAGTCTGGCAGAGGGAAAGGTCAAGGTAAAGGGACCCCTGACCATTAGGTCCAGTCGTGACCGACTCTGGGGTTGCAGCGCTCATCTTGCTTTATTGGCCAAGGGAGCCGGCGTACAGCTTCCGGGTCATGTGGCCAGCATGACTAAGCCGCTTCTGGCGAACCAGAGCAGCGCATGGAAATGCCGTTTACCTTCCTGCCAGAGCGGTACCTATTTATCTACTTGCACTTTGACGTGCTTTTGAACTGCTATGTTGGCAAGAGCAGGGACCGAGCAATGGGAGCTCACCCTGTCGCGGGGATTCGAACCGCCAACCTTCTGATCGGCAAGTCCTAGGCTCTGTGGTTTAACTCACAGCGCCACCAACGTGCCTCTAGAGGCCTCATTAATAACTTTTTTGTACATGTACAATTCTGGAGTTCAATGTGCAAGATGATAACAGGCCGACCAATTCTTATAATGACAGCAGCGAAGATTATCCCCCCCTGGGGACAGAGGAAGGTGTTTTGGAAGGCGACAAGAGAAACACCTGCCCACCGTCTCTGTCAAATCAGCTTCAATGCAAATAGAAGCTGTGGGAGCACAGAGGGGGCCCTTTAAGTTGGCAGGTCTCCATTTAAAACATCTTATTAGCATCAGCGCAGATGCAGTTGGGAGTAATTTGGCTGTTAACGTCTCCCAACTGTGTCTGAGCTAATGATCCCTGGGAGGCACCCACAGTGTGAATTCACCAAGGAGGAATCCACACAAGAGATTCTTAATCATCATCATCATTTTTTAGCGCCTTTAAAAAATGCTGTGCGGTAATTGATGTTTAGCTGTTGTGGCTTTCCCCAAAAGAATTAGGGACTTTACTCTGATGATGGTGTTGTTGAGAGAGTCCCTGTAACAAAGGGATGATTTCTTTCTTTCTTTTCTAAAATTTTTATTAGAATTTTCAACATAACAGTTTATCAAAAACATATCATCCTCATTTTTCCCCTTAGTTTTTCCCTCCCCAAGAAACACTCCCTCCCACCCCCAGACTCCCCTCAGGCCCCCTCTCTGGTTTTTCAACATATGTTATTTTCTGCATATTGTAAAATTGTAAAGATCCTTAATTTATCTGTCTATATGTTACCAATACAGTGGTACCTCAGGTTACATACGCTTCAGGTTACACACGCTTCGGGTTACAGACTCTGCTAACCCAGAAATAGTTCTTCAGGTTAAGAACTTTGCTTCAGGATAAGAACAGAAATCGTGCTCCGGTGGCGCGGCGGCAGCAGGAGGCCCCATTAGCTAAAGAGGTGCTTCAGGTTAAGAACAGTTTCAGGTTAAGTACGGACCTCCGGAATGAGTTAAGTAGTTAACCCGAGGTACCACTGTAATAAATTTGTGTATGTTTATTCAAAACCTGCCAAGGAGTCCAGTTCACTTTGCTGTTTCTTTAAGTACTTTGTAAAAGGTTCCCATTCTTCTTTAAAGTCACCGTTGTCCTTATCACGCAGTTTATGTGTCAATTTCGCCAATTCCACATAATCCATCAGTTTCTCTTGCCACGGTTATTTGGCCGGGATTTCTTCCTTCTTCCATCCTTGTGCTAGTAAGACTCTTGCTGCCATTGTCGCGTACATAAATATATTCTTCAATTTCCTTGGCAGGACAGAGGGATCATTTCTACACCCAAAGAAGAGGAGAAATCTCCAACGAAAGATTTTGTTTGGATACATTACACAGTAATTTTGCCCATGTTTTCACTGGTAAGGTCAATCACACTTTTATTTTCTAGGCATGCATGGGGAATTCAGAGAGAGGGGGAGATATATGGCTTAAAGTCTTACAGATTAAAACAAGGTTTATTTGTCTGAAGGTTTGATTTCGGCCTCCAAATAAAGTTGTAAGAACATAATAATTGCTCTGCTGCTAAAGTAGCTCACTTTCTTTCAGGCTTTACATTTGGTCACTACAGGTGTAAGTTATATCTGCAAGGTATTTGCCAAATTCCAACAAGGACTACAACAATGTGCTATACATTTAAAGCAGTATCATACCTCTTTAAACTTCCATGGCTTCCCCCAAAGGATTCTGAGAACTTTAGTTCGTTAAGGATAATGAGAGATGCATGGAGACCCCATTCTCCCCGGAGCAACGATTCGCAGATATCCCAAAAAAGAGGGATTGACTGTTAAATCACACTCAGAATTGAGGCTCTGAGAGATGATTCCAGTAGCAGCTGCCTGGAGCAATCCTATATACTTATTTACCTGGGTGTAATTTACCTGGATCCAATGGGACTTAACATCTGAGTAGATGTCTGAGGTTGTCTGAGTGACAGACTCAAAAACATTGCTCAGACATTTTGTGGGTGGTGATGCCCTGATCTTCCATCAGCATGGCCAACAGCCAGAGATGATGGGAATTGTAGTTCAACACTTTCTCTATGTCAAGGGTCAGCAAACTTTTTCAGCAGGGGGCTGGTCCACTGTCCCCCAGACCTTGTGGGGGGCCGGACTATATTTTTGGGAGAGAAAAAAAGAACGAATTCCTATGCCCCACAAATAACCCAGAGATGCGTTTAAAATAAAAGGACACATTCTGCTCATGTAAAAACACCAGGTAGGCCCACAAAATAACCCAGAGATGCATTTTAAATAAAAGCACACATTCTTCTCATGTAAAAATACGCTGATTCCCAGACCATCCGCAGGCCAGATTTAGAAGGCGATTGGGCCAGATCCGGCCCCCGGGCCTTAGTTTGCCTACCCATGCTCTATGTCAGTGATGGCCAAACTTGGCCCTCCAGCTGTTTTGGGACTACAATTCCCATCATCCCTGACCACTGGTCCTGTTAGCTAGGGATGATGGGAGTTGTAGTCCCAAGACAACTGGAGGGCCAAGTTTGGCCATCACTGCTCTATGTTCATAATGCTGGGACCTGACTAAAATTATGGGTTCCTCACATGGAGTCAGGAATGCAAAGGACATCAAATGGACCGAGAGAGACACAAGTCACGTCACTTAGCAATTTGGTTAATGATTGGAGAGACTCCAATTTCCATTGGCCATTCTCTTCCTCTCTGATTGATTGGTCCTTACAGGCTTGTTTCTGATTGGCAGGAAGAAGGCCACACCTCCTCTTGGCCACTATTTAAAGCTCAGGCAGAAGAAGGAAGACTTGCTTGCTTTTGTGTTCGTCAGCAGCTGAGTCATCAAACCTTCACAATGGAGACTGTAAGTTGTCCGGAGGGAGTGGGCTATGAGAGTATGAGAGGAGTTAATTTTGTTCTTTAATGTTAGATAGGGTCAGCTGGTAAGCATTTTAGCTTACTGTTTAATCTTCTTAAGTACGGTATATTTGGAAGTCAGCCCGGTAGAATAGATGGAGGCTTATTTCTAAGTGGAGCTGAGAGATTGCAGCCTTAATGAGTCGGGGAACAGAGGTTGGTGGCTCTGAGTCAATAATAGGTTTCTGCAGCTCATTGTGGCATGCCCATATCTAAGGATTCTTGAATGTTGCTCTAGCAAAACCTTCTTAAAACCGTTCTCCCCAAAAGCTCCGCTGCTGGACAGAATGCAAAAGGAACTAGCAATCCAATCCAATCCATTCTGTCTGGGTCTGCCAGGTTGCAAATCCTATTGTGCTTCTGTGTACTTCTGGGTGTAAACGTGGGGTTAGAATTGCAGCCAGTGGTGATAGTTTCCTAGTTCCTTCTCATATGGGGCAAGGTGGATGAACTGTTCATAGCTGCAGCAGTCCCTTCTGAATGAAGGCTAGTATTGCCTAGTACTTTGAGCTCAAAGAACTGCCCTGGCCCTACCGTTTAGGCCAAGTGACATTCCAGCCTCAGGCAGTTGACGCTGGGCGTTGTGAAAGGGTAGCAAATTCGCGGCATCTAACTTCCCGTATCTCCTTACTGCTAGAAAAAGGAAAGGTTCCTGTAAATTGTTAGAGGTGGCCGGCTGTGCGTAATTTGCTTTGGGCAACAAAATGTATCTTTCACGGTCATTCCTGTTTTTGCTCAGTAGAGCATGAGACTCTTAATCTCGGGGTCATCGGTGGGTGAAAAATTCTTGCATTGCAGGGGTTGGACTAGATGACATTCATTGTCCCTTCCAACTCTACAGTTATGTTTATCCATGAGTTGATTATGAACAGGAGTCAAGGCTACGGCAGTTACTCATGCCTTCAGAGTAGTTTTTTGCTGATATAACGACTGGTAATAAACGAATTTAATTATTGTGCTGTGCGTGTGACCAGGCATGCCTTTAGAAATTATTCGGCAGTGCAGATAGATCTTAAATTGCTTAAAGCTCTCTGGACTTCATTTTCTTATTGTTCTTCTGTTTAGATAATGCCTATTACTTAAATTCACTTCAAAAGGTAGCAAAGCAACTCTGCTGGGTTTGGGGCCTTCCGGCATATTCCACAGAGTGTGGCCCTGAATCTCTGCCCGAAAGTTTTCCCTGATGATGCCACTGGGCTTATTAGGGGTTGTACATGTTTGTTGTTGCTCTGCAAGCCATGATACTACGTGGAAGACTTGTGGGTAGGAGGATTCCAGCCATTGTCTGGTCTGGCCTTGAGGAGGGCAGAGGCCTTGTGAGCAAAACGGAAAGGCAAACGCTTAGCTATAGCACCTAATGATAACGGACATTCCTGAAAAAAGACGTCTTTGATTTTCTTAACCAAAAAAAAGAACATTCCTGTTGGATTGGGTCAGAGAAACTCAAACAACTTGTCTTGCTCATTTACTCATTAACTACATGGAGAGAGCCTGCAGCTGGCTTCTTGTGAAACGGAATCGAAATAGCCAAATTTTCTCACCTGTACAAACACATTTGTTAAAGCACTAATGGTTTTCTGTAATGTTGTAAACAAAAATCTGCCCCCTTTTCCCTTATGGGGTATCCAAGAGCCCATATAGAGTCCTTACGTAGGTTCCCTATTGGTAGGAGAGAATAACAGAGGCCAGCCAGAGAATATTGAGAAGCAAAGCAGCTAGTAAGCCTGATCTTTATTGATCTGTTGCAACAGGGTGCTCCCCTCACCCGCAGGAGAGAGGAGGGACCCAGAACAATGGCGCGCAAGGCCTTATAAAGACTTTTGAAATTGCCACCCTGTAGATCAAGACCACCCCCAGAAACATCATACATACATCACAGAAGGGGTGTAACCTAAGACCACGCCTCAGATACATCACACCTACATCACAAAAAAGGCGGTCTAAAACAGAATTTTGAATGTTGTTTTTCGCCTGTCGTTGTTTATCTCCCGTCTGGCAGGTTACTTGATTGGATTGCCTGGGGAGCCTGGCCAGTCTTTTGTAATGATAAATACTTAGTTCCTGGGCCAGGTCACAGGCTCACACCCTATTCATATCTTAAATGTACCCCCCAAGACAGGATCTGTGAGGAAAGAGACAATGGGGAGGTTTCCCACTTTGACCTTGCAGAGAAAACATTTGCTCAGTTTGGGAATCAAAATGGTTCCAGGTCGGTCTTCCTGTGCTGATCTATGTATGTGCTTGGTTGGTATGCTTATGACCATTACCATATATCTAAGACCTCAAAATTCCTATCACAGTGCCTCGCCCCACATCATAATTTTATTCTGAAGTAATGAACTCTTTGTGTGACTCCCTTATCTGACGTGAACTACATCTGCAACCAACATAGTACCCTCCAGCTGTTGGGGACTCCCACTCCCATCCTCTCTGGCCATTGACCATTTTGCTGGGGTCTGATGGGAGATGGAGTCCAGCAAGAGCTGGAGGCCACAGGTGAGCTGTCCCGAAAATGCCTCTTTTCCAGCTGGATTCCTAGAATTGCTGGGAAATGGGGAAGGCTTGTAATTTCTTGCCCTGTGTCCCTGCTCTGCATTCACAAGGAAACTAGCAATAACAGCTGTGTAACACTTTGTCTGTGATCATGTCCAGACCATAGATTTAAATCGCTCATATACTTGGTTTCCCCTAAAGAATATTGGGAACTGTGGTTTAAGATTTTAACAACTCTCGGCACCCTCTACAGTTCCCAGGAATCTTTGGGAACATAGCTGTTTTAAAGTGGTATGAGTGTTTTAAATGTATAATACAGATGTGACCTACTTCTCCGGTTGGATTTCTGGTTCCTTCTCCCTTCCCCTTCCATGCTTGCAAAATTACAGTTCCCAGGTTTCCTGGGAAAGGGTGGGGGTGTTCCTAACCTTTTTTGGGGGTGTGGGCACCAGTCATAACATGGCTGTTGTCGTGGGGTTGGGATAATGCAAAATGGTGCCTGTGGAATTGTGGCGCAATACAAGATGGCGGTGGCAGTGCAGCATAGCATAATGCGAAATGGCCGCCACATCTGAAAGACCAGAAGCAGAACATAGCTGTCAACGTTTCCCTTTTTTAAAGGGAAATTCCCTTATTCCGAATAGGATTCCTCGCATGAAAAGGGAAAAGTTGACAGCTATGGACCAGAACATGATATGGACATGTCCCTTCCATCAATGGAAATAATGGCCACTGCCCCCACTTGCTCACAGCAAGAAGCCTGTTACATGTCTCCTTCATTCGGAATAGGTGGATTCTGGAACCCAATGAGCTGTGGGCATGTTTAAGGGTTTGTGTGTTCAATAATAGAGAGGCCAAGCCAGTGGGGGGTGGGGACAAGGAAACAATTCTTCATTGATTAGGTGCAGCTGGGCCATTTCTGGGAACTGCAAATATTTGCAGGGAGTTTCTTCCAAGAGAAACTGGAGTGAAAATGGTTCCCCTTTCCAGATAGGAATGACAGTGATAAGATGTTACCTGTGTGCATTCTAATGCTCTTTGTTTCTGCCTTTCCTCCAGCAAATGGTTTTTTCCCACTTGTCAATCAAGCCTGGTGAATGCATCAAAGTGAAGGGGAAAGTGCCACCAGAGGCCAAGAGGTTTGTGTTGGTGAAGGTGGGCTGGTCTATTTTTGTTGGTGCAAAAAAACCCCACATATAGAAAGGAGAATTCCAGAATGCCAAGCTCTAAGTTTGGGGCAAGTACTCTGGTGAATGAACTCCAGCAGAGATTTAAAGTCAGAAAATATGCAGCAAAGCAGAGCGTGGAAATACAGGCTGTATTTAAAATATGCTCCTCCAAAATGTCCCCCTAAAAAAATCTTTCCAAAGTTTCTCTCTTCCCCCTGCATAAGAAAAGACCACATGTTTGGTATGTTATAAATGGTTTATTTACAAACTCTCCAAAGGTCAGATTCATGTGCTTCAGAAAAGTTGCACAGGCAGTAAAACCTAGCTTGGTTACAAACTGGTGAAAGTGCCTAAATTATTGGTATATGAACTCAGTCATGGTTTATGAGAGCCATGCTGCTGGAGCAACGAATACATTATTGGAATGATAAGGTCAAAGATGCAGTACAACCATATATTTTTAATTAGTAATCTAACCAGCCACTGATGCTGAGCACTACTAAAGGATGCTTAGCTTAACTTTCCTTAAGAATTATTAGATGCTATTTTTGTGTGCTTTTATGGGCTCCTCCAGATGAACTGTTCATCCTGCTTTTCACAGCTTACGTGAAGCTTATACAATGCCTGCGCTTTATTGAGCATTTGTTCTGTGGAGGCAGAGCATAGATTTTTGGGGGAGGTTACATATCTTCCCATTAATCCTTATCTGACTCCTCTTAGTACAAGCGAGTTAAACGGTCCCATGATCACCACCACCAGGCTGTTAAAGGACTTGAAAGATGCAGTCAGATACCTTCAGCAGTGGCTTAGCGTAGGTTGGCAGTGCCCGGGGCCACATGGAGGGGGTGAGAGGGAGGTAAATGGATGTAGTACGCTTGCACATTCAACTGCTTAATGGCATCCGCATCACCCGGGAGATAGCAGCTGCAGAGATAAGAAGAGTTGACTTCCTTTGTCTGCAGAGGTTACTTCCTGGTTCACATGGAGAAGTTGTTTTCAATGGAGCCCAGCGACAGAAGCACACAACTGTATTGAGGCAGCACCGGGTGTTGAAATTTGCGCCCCGGGCTACATCACTGCCAAACAGGACTTTAGCCAAGTCACAAACCCAGGCTTGGTTCTTGTCAATCAGCAACAGTATCCTACTTCCAATATCACCATAACAATAGAACCGTTAGACTTTGTCTCCGCCAGCTCCTGCTAATCCATCTTGAGAGTGTTTGTCTCATGTGGTCCTCCCCTCTTTCCAGCTTTGCCCTCAACTTGTGCCACGATGATTCAGACACGATCCTCCACTTCAATCCTCGCTTTGATAGTCACGGAGACGTCAACACCATTGTGTGCAACTCAAAGACGAATGGTCAGTGGGACTCGGAGCTGCGGGAGTCGGTGTTCCCCTTCCAGCAGGGAGAAGACACCAAGGTGAGCAGGAATAGCCTCAGCACCGCCAGAACTTCAAGGAGAGGCAGTGGTCATTCCTGGATTGGGGGGCTCCTTGGGCACTGGGAACTTCTAAGTAAGTTGGATTTTTGGTCCATCTCTCTCAGCACTGCCTTCGCTACCTGGCATTGACTCTCCTGGTATTAAGTAGTGAGTGGACATGGCAGACGACAGAGATTTCTCCAAGTAGTTCTTTATAAGTAAACTGGAACTGAACTGAACTGCAAACAGCTCAGCCGGCCTGCTTTTATAGGCAGCCGACTGTCAACATCATAACAACACAGGGTTTCCCGCCTAAATTAACTGACTTGGACCTGAGAGAAAACTATATACACAATACCCCCTGGTGGCCGGGGTGAGAACTTCAATACATAACACCTGGGTTTCAGGGAGAGGCTACCTGAAGATGCTGAAAAATTGAACCCAGGATCTTCTGCATGTGATATGGTTGCTCTTTACCCTGGGCTTATAGCATCCTCAGAAGGGCTGCAAACCAGATAGGAATGTAATGAATTAATTCTCTTCTGCTACTTCTGCCTTTCTGAGGGGGTTCTGAAGTGAAGTATGATCATTTGTGGTGATTCTCTCTCTTAATTTCGGCACATAATTTCTTATAATAATTTATTATTTATACCCTGCCCATCTGGCTGGGCTTACCCAGCCACTCTGGGTGGCTTCCAACAAAAGATTAAAAATACATTAAAACATCAGTCATTAAAAACTTCCCTAAACAGGGCTGCCTTCACATGTCTTCTAAAAGTCAGATAGTTGTTGTTCTTTGACATCTGATGGGAGGGTGTTCCACAGGGTGGGTGCCACTACCGAGAAGGCCCTCTGCCTGATTCCCTTAACTTGGCTTCTTTCAGTAAGGGAACAGCCAGAAGACCCTCGGAGCTGGACCTCAGTGTCCAGGCTGAACGATGGGGGTGGAGATGCTCCTTGAGGTATACCAGACCGAGGCTGTTTAGGGCTTTAAAGGTCAGCACCAACACTTTGAATTGTGCTTGGAAACATACTGGGAGCCAGTGTAGGTCTTTCAAGACCGGTGTTATGTGGTCTCAGCAGCTGCTCCCAGTCACCAGTCTAGCTGCCACATTCTGGATTAGTTGTAGTAGTTGTTTCTGGGTCACCTTAAAAGGTAGCCCCACATAGAGCCCATTGCAGTAGTCCAAGCAGGAGATAACCAGAGCATGCACCACTCTGGCGAGACAGTCTGTGGGCAGGTAGGGTCTCAGCCTGCGTACCAGATGGAGCTGGTAGACAGCCGCCCTGGACACAGAATTGACCTGCGCCTCCATGGGCAGCTGTGAGTCCAGAATGACTCCCAGGCTGCACACCTGGTCTTTCAGGGGCACAGTAACCCCATTCAGGACCAGGGAGTCCTCCACACCTGCCCACCTCCTGCCCCCCCCCCAAGAAGACAGTCCTTCTGTCTTGTTAGGATTCAACCTCAATCTGTTAGCCGCCATCCATCCTCCAACTGCCTCCAGACACCCCCTGCAATGCAGGCATCTCAACACATGGTTTCCCATCTAATCTGAAACCATAGCAGACCCTGCTTAGCTTTTCAAACGTTCTAGCAATTTTATTGCTGCACTGCTAGAGGGAGAGAAAGGATAGGTGTGTTTTGGTATGAAAAGCATCAATTAGCTGGGGTTTTTTCGTTAAAAAAGAGGGCTGCATCCATGTCCTGTTTACAGTAGACCCCTTGAAATGCATCAATAGGAGTATAGCATCTAGATCAAGGGAAGTAATAGTGCCACTGTATTCTGCTCTGGTCAGACCTCACCTGGAGTACTGTGTCCAGTTCTGGGCACCACAATTCAAGAAGGACACTGACAAACTGGAACGTGTCCAGAGGAGGGCAACCAAAATGGTCAAAGGCCTGGAAACGATGCCTTATGAGGAACGGCTAAGGGAGCTGGGCATGTTTAGCCTGGAGAAGAGGAGGTTAAGGGGTGATATGATAGCCATGTTCAAATATATAAAAGGATGTCACATAGAGGAGGGAGAAAGGTTGTTTTCTGCTGCTCCAGAGAAGCGGACACGGAGCAATGGATCCAAACTACAAGAAAGAAGATTCCACCTAAACATTAGGAAGAACTTCCTGACAGTAAGAGCTGTTTGACAGTGGAATTTGCTGCCAAGGAGTGTGATGGAGTCTCCTACTTTGGAGGTCTTTAAGCAGAGGCTTGACAACCATATGTCAGGAGTGCTCTGATGGTGTTTCCTGCTTGGCAGGGGGTTGGACTCGATGGCCCTTGTGGTCTCTTCCAACTCTATGATTCTGTGAAATGAATGAGCTCAATTTTTCCATGCCTATTAATTCAGGGGGCCTAAGTAGAACTGGCATTAGCTACAACTCTGAATTTCTCTCCTCAACCTTAATTTCTACAGCCAAACGATGAGTGTCATGGTTTCAGGTTGAACTGCCCTAACAGAACCCCCCCAAACAAAATTGGTCAGGAGGTGTAATTGCAAGGGTGATAGTAGTATTTCCCTCCCTCCCTCCCTCCATTAATCCACTCCTGTTTGGGCCATAAATCTCTTGGAAGCATCTAATTGCCTCTTTCCAAGGAACAACCCATGAACCTAACTCCTTGATTCCTCTTCTTCCCAGATCTGTTTGTCCTTTGATTACGAGGCAGTGACTGTGAAGATCAATGGAGACCAGGAAGTCAAGTTCCCTAATCGGCTTGGGGTGAATTCTGCAAAAATATTCTCAGTGGAGGGAGACATTGCGATCAGAAGTGTCAAGTTTGACTGAAGTTCAGCCATGTCTTATTTTGTATGTCTATAGAAGGAAAAACAAAATAAAATGTGTTGCTTGACCTTGTCTGCCTTGCCATTTTCCTGGGGATTCCTTGTTGTTGTTTAGTCATTCAGTCATGTCCGACTCTTTGTGACCCCATGGACCAGAGCACGACAGGCACTCCTGTCTTCCACTGCCTCCCGCAGTTTGGTCAGATTCATGCTGGTAGCTTTGAGAACACTGTCCAACCATCTCGTCCTCTGTCGTCCCCTTCTCCTTGTGCCCTCCATCTTTCCCAACATCAGGGTCTTTTCCAGGGAGTCTTCTCTTCTCATGAGGTGGCCCAAAGTATTGGAGCCTCAGCTTCAGGATATGTCCTTCCAGTGAGCACTCAGGGCTGATTTCCTTCAGAATGGAGAGGTTTTATCTTCTTGCAGTCCATGGGACTCTCAAGAGTCTCCTCCAGCACCATAATTCAAAAGCATCAATTCTTCGGCGATCAGCCTTCTTTATGGTCCAGCTCTCACTTCCAGACATCACTACTGGGAAAACCATAGCTTTAACTATACGGGCCTTTGTTGGCTTTTGTCTGCTTTTTAAGATGCTGTCTAGGTTTGTCATTGCTTGTCATTGGATTCCTATTGACATACAAATGCCACTCCACTCTGGGAGGCAAACAGATACCAGCCAACAACAAATGCGAACTTGGATTAAGGTTAGATTGTTCCCAATTTGAATTCCAGGTTTTCTCCTTGGCTAAGGTGTGAATGCATGCACAATTTCATTATGTTCAATGAGATTTATCTAGAACCCTTGTTTCATTGAAATCAATTTAGTGTTTTTACGCTGCTGTTCCCAGATCAACGAAAATGAGACAGTCCCAGTTCTTGAGTTTAGAATCTTAAAAAGACAACACAAAAGGAAAATGGATTGGAAGGAGGAAGTAAGCAAACTCAGAACAGTTTTTAGTTACAATTTCTTTGAATGACCAGCTGGGATGGAAGCTGTTCAAGGAGAGCAGGAGCCAAAGGTTTTTGCTTTCTCTTCCCTTACCTCCTGACAGGTTATCATTTCAGGTGACTTCAGTAAATAAGCATTTAATAGAATGTATAGAAATGCAATAATTCTGCCAGTGAAGTTGTGCAGCAAAAGCACTAAGCTCTTTCAAAGTGTGGCACAACCCTCTGGCTGTGTACACACCCCATATGCTTAAAGGACCCTTCCCCAAAATGCTGGGAACTCTAGTTTTAAGGATGCTGAGCTTTGTATCTCTGAGTGTAAACTACAGCTCCCATGATCTTGCAGTGTGTGTGAAAAGTACGAATGCCACCTTGGCCTTATGTATTTGAGCTTCTTGGTGACAGCAGTCTGGTCCCTTGGTGCCTTGAAAGAATTGAAATTGAAATACTTTATTGTCACTTGTACAACTTGTATACAGTGAGATTACACGAGCACCCAGTGTAATACAATGAATGCAGTACAGTCGTACCTTGGAAGTCGAATGGAATCCGTTCCGGAAGTCCATTCAACTTCCAAAACGTTCAGAAAGCAAAGCACGGCTTCTGATTGGCTGCAGGAAACTCCTGCAGCCAATCAGAAGCCCTGTTGGACGTTCGGCTTCCAAAAGAATGTTCAAAAACCAGAACACTCACTTCTGGGTTGGCGGTGTTTTGGAGCCGAAACGGAAACGTTTGAGAATTAAGCTGTTTGAAAACCAAGGTATGGCTGTACTTGAAAGAAATGAGTTCAGATCTTTCTGTCACCATAATATGGTAACTGTACTCCTTACTCCTAAGCTGTCTTAGTTAAAAAAATTATTTTGTTTCGACTATGGCAGACCAACCTACTTGTAATTAGTTTAACATTATGGCCAACCAAAATGTCACAAATTGGTGAGCAAGCTTTTATTTAGCTATTTATATAAATATTTATATACAGTGGTACCTTGGGTTACATACGCTTCAGGTTACAGACTCCGCTAACCCAGAAATAGTACCTCAGGTTAAGAACTTTACGAACAGGTTAAGAACTTTAAGAACAGAAATCGTGTGGCGGCAGCGGGAGGCCCCATTAGCTAAAGTGGTGCTTCAGGTTAAGAACAGTTTCAGGTTAAGTATGGACCTCCGGAACGAATTAAGTACTTAACTGGAGGCACCACTGTACTGCTGTATCATAAAAAAATATGTCTGTGGTTTACAGCAATGTAAAACCAGACAGTAAAATCATGAAAGGTTTTGAGTCCACCAGAACGTAGGTGTTAAGCAAAGCAAGGAAGAGGAGTGATGGAGGAAAGCTGTCTTGCTCTTGACATCTGCATTGGTCAAAAATCCATTTCCCTTTTATGCCTCACATGCGGCTGGTCACAAAGCACTCACAGTTCAGAATTTGCCACTCGGCCATTGGGTTTTGCTGGGGAATTTGAGACTTCAGCAGCTCAGTCTGACTCCCCAATACACCCCGAAAAAGGGACAGATCCTCTCCCCGGAGAACGAGGATGCAGGGAAACTGAATAGCAAGTCATCCGTATCGGCGTCAAAGAAATCCACGCGACCTCCTTCGTAGTCCAGGTACACCCGGATCTTCCTGGGCTCGTATCTCAAGCTCAAGATGGTCCTCCCAGAGGATGTAAACGCCGTGAGCCGATAAGGAGACAATGGCATCCTCAGTGAGTCTGGCAGGGCCTTGCCCAGAGCCCAGATTCCCCCGTTGGGATTGAAACTGACCTTTCCTTTCCTCACGACGGACTCTCTGGCAGCTCCCACTGCCCAGATCTCCATGTTTTCTTTCAACTCCCATTGCCTTTCATTTGGACGAGACTCTCCTTTCCTCCTGACGGATGGTTCTCGCGAAGTCCGCAGGGCCTGCGGCGTCGCCTCTTCTACTTCCACCTCCCACCAGTGTCTTCCCGAAGCGAGCCTCTCTTGGCCCAGCACAAAGGGCTCCCAGTCGAATCGCGAAGGGTTGTCAGGGAGGTCCTGCGTCCTGCACCCCCATCTTACTCTCTTCAGGTCTTGGGAGAGGATGAGGTTGGCATGAGCTGTGCTGGGATCCAGAGTCACGTTCACTGCGGAGAAGAGAAAAAAGAAGGAAAGAAGGATGGTTGGATTTTTAAAATTATTATTATTATTAAAGATTTTCTTGTTTTACAGAAGTATGTGTGTAATGTCTTTCGTATTTTTTCCATGTAACATTTTTACAAATCTGTTGCGTTTGCTGAGACATTAGGAGGAGAAAAAAAGGGGTGGAGGGGGGGAAGATGGGTGGGGGTGGGGTGGGGATGTTTCTATTATGCTTCATGTATGTAGAGTTTGGTGTCAGCATTGCTTGTGCTGTTCACTTGTGTTCCTTTGGTGGTGAGAGAGGTTGGGGTTGGCCTAGGGTGTGGTTGGTTGGTTGTGGTTGGCTGTGGTGGTCTTTGTTTTCATGTGTGAGTGGGGTGGGTGGGTGTTTTGTATCAGGTTAGCCATATTGATTTGTAGGCTGTTGGTGGATTTTTGTCATTGTCTTGTTGGGCTGTGTATGTGATAAAGGGAGCCATACCGAAGTAAAGGTGTCGTCTTCTGTTTGTCCCCGTGTCAGTTTCAGTTTATTGGTTAATTTTTCTAGTAGGGCTGTTTCCCATACTATTTGGTACCATTGGTCCATGCTTACTCCTGACAGGTCTCTCCAGTGTCTGGTTATGGTTTTCTGGCTGCTGAAAGTAGGTGGGTTATGAGTTCTTTGCGGTGTAAATGGGAATTGTTGTCTTGGAAGATGTTTAGTAGGGCCAATTCTGGGGTGATGTCTAATACTTGCTTAGTTATTTTACGTATTTCTCGTGTGGCTGTTGTTCAGAATAGTTGGATTTTGGGGCACTCCCACCACATGTGGTGGTATGTTGTATGGTGCCAGTAGAAGCATAAACTTAACCAGAGAAGGACTCGCAAAACTCGCTTTCCACCAGCTGCTGGTCAGGAGGCCAGCCGAATCTACTTCACAGAGGTGTTGCGGGGATTAATAATAATAATAATAATAATAATAATAATAATAATAATAATAATTTATTTGTACGTCGCCCTCCCCAACTGGAGGTGGGCTCAGGGTGGCTAACATCATAAAACTAACACAGTATACACAGTAAAACTATACACAGTATACAGTATTAAATATGAGCAACGTAAGCCACCTCCAGCTTACAAAAGTATGGGATTTCAATGCAATGAAATTTAAACGGCTGCCTGGCGCCATTTAGAGCTTTAAACACCACCGGCAAGAGCACCTTAAATTCACCAAGAACTGGACTGGCAACCGATTATTAGATATACCTAGGTGTTCTAACAAGGTGCAAGGTGCAATCTTATGTTAAGAAATGCTTGTTTTAACGTAGGATTACATTGAAAAGATGTTTTTCATGGGGAGCAGGTGCGATTTAACGCAAAGGCCCCCTACTTGACCTCCATCTCATGCATTTAAAGAGCCAAAACTCCCTTATGTTTCAGTCGCGGAGATCTACCTTTCTTCCGTGTTTGTGAAAGTATTCGCAGAGGCATGTTCTCCGTGAACTTCTCATGCAGGTACAACCTTGCCATGGGTTTGGTGTTGCCGGCACAATGGTGCAAAAGTTGGCAGCTTCGGCAGTGCAGAGGGGTGACTTTGGCAAGAATAAAAATGTTCACTCAGAGGACAGTTCTTCCCATGACTGTGGTGTGGCATGAATCCTGCAAGGCAAAACGTTTAATCTGAAGGCAACGGATAATAATAATAATAATAATAATAATAATAATAATAATAATAATTTATTATTTATACCCCACCCATCTGGCTGGGTTTCCCCAGCCACTCTGGGCGGCTTAAAACAGAATATTAAAATACAATAGTCTATTAAACATTAAAAGCTTCCCTAAACAGGGCTGCCTTCAGATGTCTTCTGGTAGTTGTTTTTCTCTTTGACATCTGGTGGGAGGGCGTTCCACAGGGCGGGTGCCACTACCGAGAAGGCCCTCTGTCTGGTTTCCTGTAACTTCGCTTCTCGCAGTGAGGGAACCGCCAGAAGGCCCTTGGAGCTGGACCTCAATGTCTGAGCAGAACGATGGGGGTGGAGACGCTCCTTCAGGTATACAGGACCGAGGCCGTTTAGGGCTTTAAAGGTCAGCACCAATACTTTGAATTGTGCTCGGAAACGTACTGGGAGCCAATGCAGGTCTTTCAGGACCGGTGTTATGTGGTCTTGGCGGCCGCTCCCAGTCACGAGTCTAGCTGCCGCATTCTGAATTAGTTGTAGTTTCCCCGTCACCTTCAAAGGTAGCCCCACCTCCTCTTTCTCTGCCTCTCCAACCCTGAGGGAGAGGAACGGTCCCTTTACAGAAATGCTGGGAGACCTTCAGCCCTTCAGATGTTCTGGGGCTCCATTTCCCATCATCCCTGAACATTGACTATGCTGCCTGGGCCTGATGGGAACTTTCTCCAACCCTGTACCTCAGGTTACAGACAGTTCAAGTTACAGACGCCACTATCCCAGAAATAGTAACTCGGGTTAAGAACTTTGCTTCAGGATGAGAACAGAAACCGCGCGGCGGCAGTGGGAGGCCCCATTAGCTAAAGTGGTACCTCAGGTTAAGAACAGTTTCAGGTTAAGATCGGACCTCCAGAACGTTCTTAACCTGAGGTATCACTGTATTATGGTTAAAACTCTTCTCACCAGTATCTCCCATTTCTGTGCATTTGTAGGGGACAGTGAGAGTTCCTTTGCATTATTCTATTGCTGTTTCAGCAGGTGGGTGATGTTTACTAATTTTACACTGCAGTGGTTGTTCTGTAACTTAATGCAATGTCGTATACCACAGCCATGTCGTATGAGCTCCCCCATTCCTTCGTGAGCCCTCAAAGCAGTATCAGACTCCTGTCAAAGGCTAGCTGTTGTTGCTCCTGAAAAGAAGCACTTCCATGAGGTGTTGTTGTGGCTGCACTGCAACATTTTGTTGCAGATGCCCATTTGTCGGCGTCAGTTGCTGCGCTGCTCTGCACACTGCGACCTGAAGCGCAGTGTGGCGGGGTGTCTATGGGTGCTGGATTCCACGGTTTAGGGTAGGGGGTCAGCAAACTTTTTCAGCAGGGGGCCGGTCCACTGTCCCTCAGACCTTGTGGGGGGCCGGACTAGATTTTGAAAATAAAAATAAAAATGAACAAATTCCTATGCCCCACAAATAACCCAGAGGTGCATTTTAAATAAAAGCACACATTCTACTCATGTAAAAACACCAGGCAGGCCCCACAAATAGCCCAGAGATGCATTTGAAATAAAATGACACATTCTACTCATGTAAAAATATGCTGATTTCCAGACCATCTGTGGGCCGGATTGAGAGGGCGATTAGGTTGCCTACCCCTGGGTTAGGGAGATAACATGGGGTAGTTTCACCAAGCAGATGTGTCGATAGGTTCCTTTAGTCTGTGGCTAACTTCAGATGTGCTCAGAAGCGATAACTGAAACAAGTTTGCAGCAGCTACACCTACAACAGCATTCCTTTTACTGAACTGAAAGTCAAAGTGAAATAGTATAGGCGCTTCCAGAAGAGAGCTTAATACAGTGGTACCTCAGGTTAAGAGCTTAATTCGTACTGGAGGTTCGTTCTTAACCTGAAACTGTTCTTAACCTGAGGTACCACTTTAGCTAATGAGGCCTCCTGCTGCTGCCGCGCCGTGACCGCACGATTTCTGTTCTCATTCCAAAGCAAAGTTCTTAACCCAAGGTACTGTTTCTGGGTTAGCGGAATCTGTAACCCGAAGCATCTGTAATGCGAGGTACCACTGTACTAAAAAACATGCTGGTAAGAGTATTGCAAGCAGAGTGCTGGCAACAGATTCTATGGGATTTTCCTTGGAAAGGGCAGATACGGATTAAAGGGGGTGGGGGAATATGGACTGGCCAATGATATCCTGTGGGTACTGTGAAAGTCCTGCAACCATGAGAGGCTCCAATCTCACAGCAGACTCCTGCCTGGAGGCACCCTAAGGAAACTCCATAATAGGATGAGCTTTAAACTAGAGTAGGTAACCATTAAGGGACGCAGGTGGTGCTGTGGGTTAAACCACAGAGCCTAGGACTTGCTAGGCTCCGGCGGGAAGGTAAACGGCGTTTCTGTGCGCTGCTCTGGTTCGCCAGAAGCAGCTTAGTCATGCTGGCCACATGACCCGGAAGCTGTACGCCGGCTCCCTCGGCCAGTAAAGCGAGATAAGCACCACAACCCCAGTCGTCCGCAACTGGACCTAATGGTCAAGGGTCCCTTTACCTTTACGTAGGTAACCATTGTCCCTCCAGATTGTGGTGCTGCAAAGTAATTTCAAGAAACCCTGAACTAGGTGGTCTTAAAAGGGGTGGGGTGGGGACTGTTCTGTGCCATATAAATTACTCTAATCAGAACTTTGTTTTGCCCCCATCTCTCCCCCCCCCCCCCCGCCAAGAACTGACATTCCATAATATACAGCTGCTCCTCTATTCCTAATAGGTTAGCACAGGGTTTCCTAAACTGTGATATGTGAACTTCATTCTGGTGGTCCATGGCATCTCTATATTACGTGTTCATCTTGATTATTAACTGCACGTTCGATTGCTTATTTTATTTCTTGCCTCGCATTTTTGTAGTTTTACAGTTTTTTTTTAATTCTACGGAATGCAAACGGTGATGAAGCAAAATGCAGTGTAAGAAATGAAAGAAACTGTTAAAATACAGTGAAAAACCTAGCACAGTGCAAATTACAATCATAGCTGTCAACTTTCAGATTTGAAAATAAGGGATCAGCAGCCTCACCTGTCCCAGGGACAGTCTATGGGATATCTAACAATCCAGGATAGCAGTGGGAAATGGCACTGGAATAAGGGAATTTCCCGCCAAAAAAAGGGAAGGTTGACAGCTATGATTACAATAGCTACAACAGGCAAAATAATTAAAATAATCCAGTGGGTGCTAAGACCACCAGCAATTTTCAAGTAGTCTATGGGAGTGAGGAAGAAGTCTGAGAATCACCGGTTTTTGGGGGGACAGACAAAAAACTATAAAAACTACTGCTTCCCAGCATAAATCCCAAAACTGCTTTTTTATTTTTTTTAAAAAAATACTAGTCTCAGCAAATATAACCCATTAATGGGAATTTATAAATGTTCTAAATTCCACTGTGCTTTTATCCTGCTTTTCTATTCTGCAAAGTTTTAATATTCTTGAGGTTTTCCATTTATATGGTGCTATTTCTTATTGCCTATCTGTGTTTTGTATGCTGCTTAGAAACTGTGGTACTTAAGGAGGTATATAAATTATTTTAAAAATTAAATGATTTTTTTTGGGGGGTAAAAAAACAAAACAGAAACTTTTTGAAGGTGCAGAGTGTAAGGAAGTAAGCACAAAACAAACAAACGAACAAATAAATAAATAGCTTTGCATCTTGCTCCTTCCTCCTTACCTTGATCCCAGACCCAGAAGTCCTCTGACTGTGAAACCTTTTGCTTTGAGGCAGAGGATAACTAAAGACAACCGGAGGCATCGCCGCAAAATGCACATTTGCAGTTATCGCGTACACATACAAGGGAACTTACAAAGGCCAAGGCAGACTCAGGATATCAAGCAAAGCCGCAAGATGAGGCTGCCGGGGGAAACGCAAACCACACTTCCATCCACAATAGGACATGAAAAAGCGGAATAAACAGACCTGCTGGTTATTCGGACCTCTCCAGTCTTCAAGTTTCCGTGTCTCTGAAGTTGACAGCAGCCTCCAGGCAGAGACTTCACATCAATGTTTTTCCCTACCTCCCTCCTCAGGTGGTTTTATAGCCTGCCCTTGATACTACTCCATCCGATGCAATCCTAACTGTTTACTCAGCGGACTTTTGGGCAAGGCCAAGCTCTGCAAAACGAAACCTTTGCTTATCAGTTTTGCATTTCTCATAAACGGTTGTATTTTACGTAAGCGGATGTAAGTGCTCAAACAAGCCTGTATTTATGAGCTAAGTTATCGGGGAAAAGCGAGGCGAGGTGGTTGCCTCAGGATAGCACCCTGGAAAGATGTGAGAGGGTCGGCCGCCTGGGGGGCAGAGAAGCCTCCTCATGGAACTGTATGCAGCGTGGAGAGAAGACATAAGGTTCACCACATGTTATAATTTGAGAGAAAACCTAATGAAAACGCTGTACCAATAGTATCTGACCCTAGCCAAACTGGCCAAGATGCACAAGAAAAGCTCTGACATTTGCTGGAGATGCAAAAAAGGGGTTGGTACCTTTATGCACAGGAGGGACGCGGGTGGCGCTGTGGGTTAAACCACAGAGCCTAGGGCTTGCCGATCAGAAGGTCGGCGGTTCTAATCCCTGCGACGGGGTGAGCTCCCGTTGCTCGGTCCCTGCTTCTGCCAACCTAGCAGTTTGAAAGCACATCAAAGTGCAAGTAGATAAATAGGTACCGCTCTGGTGGGAAGGTAAACGGCGTTTCCGTTTGCTTCTCTGGTTCGCCAGAAGTGGCTCAGTCATGCTGGCCACATGACCTGGAAGCTGTACGCCGGCTCCCTCGGCCAGTATAGCGAGATGAGCGCCGCAACCCCAGAGTCGGTCACGACTGGACCTAATGGTCAGGGGTCCCTTTACCTTTAATGATCTGTTTATGTTGTTTTCCATTTTGTTTACATTCTATGTAAATTGTTTTGTAATAAAGAATCTTAAAAAAAAGGAACTGTAGCGTTGGAAGGGGCTGCGAGTGTCCTCTAGCTGAACCACAGGAGCCCACAAAGTCAATGAGGAAAGCCGACAGGTGACATCAACTTCCTCCAAGAAGCCGTTCAGCTCCACTCTGCAGCCAGCCAGCGAGGCACCCTTTTCCAGGGGGGCTTGGGGGCAGAAAAAATCCCCCAGTCTGCCCAGTTGTAGTCTGTTCCCACTGAAATCAATGGGATACCTCGTGCCATGACTTCAGGCCCATTGACTTGCACGGGAACGAAGGCCACATCTGCACTATTGACTCAAAGCAGTCTAGAACAGTCATGGCTAGCCCCTCAAAAGAACCCCGTAAAAGATCTGTAGTTTATGATACAGGTGACTGAGAATTGCTAGGACATCTCTAGGTCTCCGCACAGAGCTCTCATTCCCACAGGAAGCTGTGTGAAGCTCTGTGAGGGGAACAGGGTTCGTTTCATCTAACAATTCTCAGAAACCTAAACGAACTCCGGTTCCCAGGATTTTATGAGGGGAAATGGTGCTATTCTAGAGGGTGTTTAGAGGGGTATGGTGCTATTTGAAATGTATAATATGGATTGGGCTCCAATCTAGAGGGATACAGCCCCTTTTTCAAGGGCACTTCTCTTGTTGCCACTTTCAGGTTTATATGATTTATCGTAAGGCCAACTAAAGGTTTTATGGCCTTCAGCCTGGCATTTCCAATCTCAGTTGTAAACTTGGGACTTTCCAGCTGCATGTTTAAAACCCGGGGACAAAGGTCCATCAAGCACAGATGGGCAAATGTCTCATTTTTCCAATCTCAAGCTCCATTCTCCACATTCGTTTCTGGTGTTTTTATTGTTAAAGGACTCGTGAAAGTTAATTTGCATTTTAATGTCCCCTTCTCCAAATAGATGTTGTTGTTGTTTAGTCGTTTAGTCGTGTCCGACTCTTCGTGACCCCATGGACCAGAGCATGCCAGGCACTCCTGTCTTCCACTGCCTCCCACAGTTTGGTCAGACTCATGCTGGTAGCTTCGAGAACACTGCCCAACCATCTCGTCCTCTGTCATCCCCTTCTCCTTGTGCCCTCCATCTTCCCCAGCATCAAGGTCTTTTCCAGGGAGTCTTCTCTTCTCATGAGGTGGCCAAAGTATTGGAGCCTCAGCCTCAGGATCTGTCCTTCCAGTGGGCACGCAGGGCTGATTTCCTTCAGAATGGAGAGGCTTGATCTTCTTGCAGTCCATGGGACTCTCCAGAGTCTCCTCCAGCATCAAGAGTCTCCTCCAGCACTCCAAATAGATACATTTTTGCAAAGCAATTTTGCCTAATGTAACGCATTATGTTTGTTTTTCCCACCCATTATACGCATTTGTATGCACACTTTACATCAGTGCATGCACAAATGGACAGCTGCATTGCAAAATCTGGAGAAGCGTGGGTTTCAAAGGATGGCTGCATTTCAGTTCCTGTGCTGTTTCAGAAAGTGAATCAGGTAGGCTCAGCCTGAGATGCAAAATGAATCAAAGCTCTCCTGCTCCTCATCCATACCCTCAAATCACCTTAGTGATCCCAGGACCAGCCCCGGGCCACACTGCAATGGTACAACCCCTTCCCTATCCACTCTCATAGAATCACAGAAAGGTGACGTAGAAATTTTGTAAATAAATATATATTTTTATGAAGCGGTCTGTCAAATATCTCTGAAGCTTCCAGGCTGCTTGCAAGTATAAAAGTTGAGGGTGGAAAAGCTGTGTCGGTGGATTAGCCAGCTAGAGCTCATAGCAGACACCTGGAAAATTGGGAGCATATGTTTTTGTGCAGGAGTGAAATTGTCTCATCAGCTCTATTTGGTTTCCATGATAACATGGTGCTTGTTTTCTGAAGGCAGCCCTGTGTAGGGAGGTTTTTAATGCTTAATTATGTTTGTTTATATGCTGGAAGCCACACCGTTTGGCTGGGGTAACCCAGAGTACAAATAATAAAATTATCATCATTAACCCCCGCAACTGTTTTTACCAAGTGGTTCAAAGGGTCAGCCCAAGAAACTTAGGAGAAAAAGAAAGCTGGTGATTACGAGAAACAGAAACCGCAGGGTGGAAACTCCATATCTCGTCTGTGGCAGTTGCTCTTTAACTGTTTATTTCCAAAGGAACAAATTATACATAACAGCAACCACAGGTGCGCAAGACTCTCTGCATTTAGAGAAGTGTCCCGCCATTTTAAAACGGGCATGGCTTCCCCCAAGAATCCTGGGAAATGTAATCTGTTAAAAAGTGTTGCCGGGAGATCCCTATTCCACGAATGACCATTCCCAGTTCCCTGGAAAGAGGGATTGTTAAACCACCCCAGAAACTGTTTGAGAAAACAAGAGGGAAGACGTACCGTATTTTTCGCTCTATAACACGCACCCGACCATAACACGCACATAGTTTTTAGAGGAAGAAAACAAGAAAAAAAATATTCTAAACTTAACAGTGGATTTATGATTTTTGTGGTTCATGCTGTGGCCACAGACACATCTGATGGTGAGTTTGGGGTAGCCCAATGCAAAAATCCTGAGGATCCATGTAGATCCATGCTTTGTAACCATGTTTTTGCACCACTGCGGCCCCAGGCAACAGTGGGTGTGTGATTGTTTGTGTGCAAGCTGTAGCCATGGACATGCTATGTGATCTGATGGTGAATTTGGGGTGACCCAGTGCAAAAATCCTGAGGATCCATGTGGATCTGTGCTTTGGAACCACGTTTTAAGTGGGGAGGGAAGGAAAAGCACTCAAGGGACAAGAAGCACGCGTGGGGTGTGTGGAGAAGGATGCTGCTAATAATGAAGAAGAGGGGTATAAGAGGAGAAGGCTCCTCTCCTCTCCCGCTTTGCTCCTTTAAAGCAAGCAGGCTCTCTGTCCCTCTCTCCTCCCCACTCACGGCTCTTCTCCCAAAGCGAGCCACAGAGGAGGGAAGGAAGGGGAACCATGGATCCTCTGCTCACGACTGCAGCAGATCCCCCCCCCCCGCCGCCTGTAGGCATTCACTCCATAACACGCACAGACATTTCCCCTGACTTTCTAGGAGGAAAAAAGTGAGTGTTATGGTGCAAAAAATACGGTAACTCTCTAGTTAAGGACCGCAATACCTGAGGGACTGCCTCTTCTCATATGAACGTACCCAGACCCTGAGATCACCCTCTGAGGCCCTCCTTCATGTGCCTCCTCCTCGAGAGGTCCAGAGGGTAGCAACACGAGAACGGGGCCTTCTCTGCAGTGGCTCCCCGTCTGTGGAATGCTCTCCCCAGGGAAGTTCGCCTGGTGCCTTCACTATACACCAATAGGCACCAGGCAAAAACGCTCCTATTTAACCAGGCCTTTGGTTCAGTTGACTGACCTTTTAAAATGGGGGTGGGGTGAGGTTATTGGGTTGTTGTTTTTATTTTGATTAGGTATTTCATGGTTTTATATTTTGTTTTGTTTTGTGAACCGCCCTGAGACCTCCGAACAGTGGCACCCTCCCTGTGGAACACCATCCCTTCAGATAAAGATATACACAACCTTTAGAAGACATCTGAAGGCAGCTCTGTATTGGGAAGATTTTAATGTTTGATGTTCTATTAGGTTTTCATATGTGTTTGAAGCTGCCACCATCTCTTACCATAACCTACATCACAGGGTTGTTGCGAGGAGGAAATGGGGAGGAGGAAAACCCTGTACAGTACCTTGAATTCCTTGGTATATAAATTCAATAATTAATAATAATTAAGCCAGGGGCTGGACGAATGGGGCAGCTAGACTGGTGACTGGGAGCAGCCGCTGAGACCACATAACACCAGTCTTGAAAGACCTACATTGGCTGCCAGTACGTTTCCGAGCACAATTCAAAGTGTTGGTGCTGACCTTTAAAGCCCTAAACGGCCTCGGTCCAGTATACCTGAAGGAGCATCTGCACCCCCATCGTTCAGCCCGGACACTGAGGTCTCCAGCTCCGAGGGCCTTCTGGCGGTTCCCTTGCTGCAAGAAGCCAAGTTACAGGGAACCAGGCAAAGGGCCTTCTCGGTGGTGGCGCCCGCCCAGTGGAACGCCCTCAAAGAGAAAATCTACCAGACTTTTAGAAGACATCCGAAGGCAGCCCTGTTTAGGGAAGCTTTTAATGTTTGATGCATTGCGGTACATTGGTACCTCGGGTTACATACGCTTCAGGTTACAGACTCTGCTAACCCAGAAATAGTGCTTCAGGCTAAGAACTTTGCTTCAGGATGAGAACAGAAATCGTGCTCTGGCGGCGCGGCGGCAGCAGGAGGCCCCATTAGCTAAAGTGGTGCTTCAGGTTAAGAACCGTTTCAGGTTAAGAACAGACCTCCGGAACGAATTAAGTACTTAACCTGAGGTACCTCTATATTTTAATATTTTGTTGGAAGCCCAGCCAGATGGATGGGGTATAAATAAATTATTATTATTGTTGTTGTTGTTATTTCAGCATGCACAGGAAGCACTAGCTAGACAACTAAGGGCTCCCAACTAAAGGATGATTTCCTCCTGCCTTTTCCAATGGACCAGGGCAGTTTGACACCCTTTGAAAAGCACCTCTGTGCTGTCAGCAGTTGGGTGAATGGGCCTGCAGAGAAACAGGTGATCCGGAGTTCCTTTTTCAGCAACGAATTTATTTCAAGCTACCCTTTCTTTCACAACAACCTGTTTTCAAAAACTTACTGGAAAACGTCTCTTGGTAAAAAACACAAGTGTTCGCAGCCACCATTTCTTTGGTCTCTCCAGGGCTAGGCCATGTGGTGCGTGTTGTTGGCGGGGAACAGCGATGAGGACAGGCTGTTGGAGTGCAACCGACGGAGGGGGCTCCGCGGGCTGCAGTTCTCGTCATTCGGCCTGGCGTGGCCCCTCTGGGCCGTGGCGCTGTTGGGCACGCCGGGGCGAGGTGTCCTGGCCTGCGGCTGGCTGGCAAAGGCATCGGTGAGGCTGCTGAGGCTGGCGGCCAGTCCCTTCAGAATCTCGTTGTGGGCGCGCATCATCTCCATAATCTGCCTCCGCTCCTCCCGGCACCCGGCCACGTCCTGCCTCAGGGTCTTCAGGAGACTGAGCGCCACCTCCCTGTCGCGGCCCATCTCCAGGAGAAGCTCCTCCTGCTCCTCTCTCGACTGCTGCAGCAACTCCTGGAACAGGGTCTCGGCCCCTTTCCTCTTCTTGGGCCGCAGTATGGCAAAGTCAGCCAGGGGAGATGGGGCTGGGAGCGGGTGGGCCACGGGGGGTTCTGAGGGCAGGAGGAAATGAAAAAATTATTTACTGATTTACTTTTATTTAACTTTTTAATAACAACAACAACAAGAAATGAAACAATGGTTTGTCAAAAGATGCTCGCCCACACAGGTACAGTGGTACCTCGGGTTACATACGCTTCAGGTTACATACACTTCAGGTTACAGACTCCGCTAACCCAGAAATAGTGCTTCAGGTTAAGAACTTTGCTTCAGGACGAGAACAGAAATCGTGCTGTCCCGGCGCGGCGGCAGCAGGAGGGCCCATTAGCTAAAGTGGTGTTTCAGGTTAAGAACATTTCTAAGAGGTAGCATGAGGTCAAGGAAAAGCCCTCGTCCCTTATAGCCTGGCAACCGTGAGTGAGCGTGTGTGAAAAAGACTTGATGGAAAGAAGTGGAGGCTGTGGAGACTTTGGTCTCAATCTCTGCTGGCTTTTCTCGTGGGTCAACACCACTCTCACCACTCCCAGAAAACCTAATGCAACCGAACCAAAGCTCTTTCCACATTACAGTGGTACTTCTGCTTAAGAACTTAATTCGTTCTGGAGGTCCATTCTTAACCTGAAACTGTTCTTAACCTGAGGTACCACTTTAGCTAATGGGGTCTCCCACTGCTGCCATGCTGCCGCCAAGCGATTTCTGTTCTCATTCTGAAGCAAAATTCTTAACCCAAGATAATATTTCTGGGTTAGCGGAGTCTGTAACCTGAAGCGTCTGTAACCTAAAGCGTCTGTAACCCGAGGTACCACTGTACTCAAGAATCCAGATCTGCTGGAACTTCTTCAACTGAGTAACTGAGCACAGATCACAATGACTTCTTCCATCTGTCTCAAATGGCTGAACTGATATGATTATCATCTTTTTATTAGTCATCTAATGTGAAAATAGTCTCCAGGCGACTAACAGACTAAAACTACAGAGTTCGAAAAAACTTAGTAATCGTTACTATTCTAACAAAAGAAAGCAACGGCTACAGTCATACCTTGGAAGTTGAACAGAATCCGTTCCGTAAGTCCGTTTGACTTCCAAAATGTTCGGAAACCAAAGCGCGGCTTCTGATTGGCTGCAGGAAGCTCCTACAGCCAATCAGAAGCTACGGAAGCCCCATCGGACATTTGGCTTTCAAAAGTAGTTCACAAACCGGAACAGTCACTTCCAGGTTTGCGGCGTTTGAGAACTAAGCTGTTCGAAAACCAAGGTATGACTGTACACCAATTGCAAGAACAGTAAAAACAGCAGCCGTGACTATTCTTGAATGTAAATTTATGTTGCAGACAAAACAAAACCAAGAGTTGTATTTAGACAACGCGTACCTGTGTTGACGGGGGCATCCTGATGCGAGGGGCTTATTTGGTTAACTTGGGGTCTCTGATAATCAAGGTCTCTTCCTGTGGCAAAACGCAGGGAGAAAAACAAAGCAGAATTATCTGAGACCAAAGATGGTTAGCAGAGCTGGGTCTGCACAACAGAAATGCACAGGTTTTTTTATTTTAAAAATTGTTGCACAAAAAGATTAAGGGTGTTGCAAATGAAACAGCAAAAAGATTCATAGCAGAGTTACCATGCAGAACATTTTCACCGCAATTTCTCCAGCACCCACGGGGCAAAGCAACACACCCACCAAACGCACAGTTCAAGGGGCCAACTCTTACCCCTGCCTTCATTGCTGTCTTCTTCCTTCATCGCTGCCATGTCGTTCTCCCCAGCCTCTGCCATGTCTTCCTCAGTGCCATTCCCAGTCGCCATTCCTGTGTCATCTGGAGAACAAAGCAAGCAGGGGGAAAATACCCACCAATAGTCAAAGTTAAAACAGCTAAAGGAAATAGACACAGAGACATGTTCCCAAGACACAGGTGGTGCTTTACTTCTTATGCAAATATTTCAGACGACTGGTTCGGTTTGTAACGCAACTTCAGAAAATAATAAAGAAATGTTTTTTTAAAAAAAATGTGGCTTAGTTTTTCCCCTTTCATGCCAACCCCTGAACGCTCGACCCTCAACAATAATTCATGGCAGGTGCTAAAATAATAGGATATCACCAGGTAAAAATGAGCAATAGCCCAGGTCCGCCTTCCCCAAACTGGTGCCCCCCCCCGATGTTTAGACTACTGGTTGCAGCCCCAAACATCTGGGGAAAACTGGATTGAGGAAGGCTGGCCTAGTGAAATGGGTAAAAACAACCACCCAAATTTCATTTCAGTCCCACCAAGGACTGAAAAAGACAACACAAGAGAATAGCGTTTATTCATGTACAGTGGTACCTTGGTACTCAAACATCTTGATACTCAAACAACTTGGAACCCAAACACTGCAAACCCGGAAGTGTTTGTTTGCGGACTTTTTTCAGAAGCTGAATGTGCTCCATTTTGAGTGTTACACTTCCGTTTTGAGTGCCACGCTGAGGTCTGTCTGTCTTTGCTAATTTTGCATTTTTTCTTTTCGTTTTGTTTCTGTGACTGTGTGGAACCCAGTTCTGCTACTGATTGATTGTGTGACTGCAGTACATTGTTAATTGCTTTCATTTTATGGACCAGTTGCCTCGTTAGATAGTAAAATTTATGTTAACTTGAGTTTAGGGGTTGTTTTGAAAAGTCTGGAACGGATTAATCCATTTTGCATGGCTTTCTATGGGAAAGCGCACCTTGGTTTTGGAACGCTTTGGTTTTGGAACCAACCAACCAAGTCTGAGAACCAAGGTACCACTGTACGCTACAGAGCAAAACTATAACTGCGGCAATTTTCTCTTGAGAAAGGAAACAGGAGGCCGCAACGCATACTGCCAATCTAACTCCCCCTAGAAATGATCCTGTTGAGCTGGCATCGCTAAATATCGGTGTGGAGAAATATTAAAATGACCGAATAGCGTAAGCAGGACTCTGGGCTGCTGTGGCTGTGGAAACCTACCAGAGTCCTCTTGCTTGAGGTATTCTCCGACGTTAACCACATGGACGTCGGGTGGGATGATTTCTTCCGCTGCCGGCTGTGGCTGTTCCTGAGCTACTTCTGGCTGTGGCACCAGGTGGAAGCTCAGGGTTCGGCCCACCCGGCTGGGTTTCATGCTCGCGTTGCCCTGGAGGATGCGGTGCAGCTGTTCGTAGAAAGGGCAAGTCACCTTGCTGCTCCCCGCCTTGGAGTTGTGATCAATCACACGCTTGTATTCCAGCCGCATCACTTTGGTCTTCGAGCGGCACTCCAGGGCGGTCCGGCGATGGCCCCGCGTGGCCATCTTCTGGGCGATGTATTCGAAAAAGTCTATGTTCTGGTGGCTGTTGCGGAGCTGGTCCTGGATTTTCTGCTCTCCCCAGATGTCCAGGAGATTCAAGGTTTCTTGGAGCCGCCACGAAACGCCACGGCCCTTGCGGCCGTTGCTGGTTCCCGCGCTGCTGTGGCCAGTCATCTATCGAAACGACGGGGAGGAAAATAAAGAGAGTTTCGAAACGCACGCAGAGAATGCATAAGCTACAACCGACAGAACCTTAAAAGCTAACCAAACTAAAGAGACCTCAAAAAAGCTAATCTAGCTCTGTCACCTATCAATACAGGAAAACCACTACAGTGGCACCTCAGGTTACATACACTTCAGGTTACATATGCTTCAGGTTACAGACTGCGCTAACCCAGAAATAGTGCTTCAGGTTAAGACCTTTGCTTCAGGTTGAGAACAGAAATTTGCTCCGGTGGCATGGTGGCAGCAGGAGGCCCCATTAGCTAAAGTGGTGCTTCAGGTTAAGAACAGTTTCAGGTTATGAATGGACCTCCAGAACGAATTACGTACTTAACCCGAGGTACCACTGTACTACAGTATCGCTGTCATGTAAAGGAATGGAAAAGGGCTGTAACATCAGATGTCAAGGAAATAAACAACTATCTGACTTTTAGAAGACACCTGAAGGCTGCCCTGCTTAGGGAAGTTTTAAATGTTTGATATTTTATAGTGTTTTTTATATTTTGTTGGGAGCCGCCCAGAGTGGCTGGGGAGGCCTGGCCAGATGGGCGGGGTATTAGTAATATATTATTATTATTATTATTATTATTATTATTATTATTATTGTTGTTGTTGTTGTTGTTGTTGTTGTTACAATAACTCTTAGGTAGGTTCCAGGTTCAGTCTCTGGCATGTCCTGGCAGGGCTGGGAGAATTCTCCTGTCTGAAACCCTCGGGACAAGCATTAGAAACCCTAACCTATAAGCTAATTGCCAAATTAAGCGTAGGTTGCGGTCACCAGAACCTAATGTCTAAGCACCTTTTTAAAAATGGAATTTATTTTTTATTATTCATCTTGTTCCTATGCCACATTATATTTTAAAGGGGGGGGGGACTTCCAAGCAGTTTGCAACATATAAAAGCATCAAATAAAATCATGCAGGATAAAACAAATTCAAGCTTCAAGGTCCTCCCCTAAGTGACACTTTGCTTTCCCCATATTTCTTTACCTACTTAAGCTTTAGAAGGTCAGCGGTTCAAATCCCCGTGATGGGGTGAGCTCCCGTTGCTCGGTCCCAGCTCCTGCCCACCTAGCAGTTCGAAAGCACGTCAAAGTGCAAGTAGATAAATAGGTACCGCTCCAGCGGGAAGGTAAATGGCATTTCCGTGCGCTGCTCTGGTTCGCCAGAAGCGGCTTAGTCATGCTGGCCACATGACCTGGAAGCTGTACTTCCGGCCAGTAAAGCGAGTGATCAGGGGTCCCTCTTTACCTTTACGACTGTTTTTTGTTATGTGCAAATAGCTTTAGATACCTATTAGGTCCATAAATTACCATATAGCATATATTCAACACATCAAAATAGGGCCAATTTGTTGCTGACAAAGGACAGCTAGACATATAAAGGGAACCATTACCTTGCAGTGGTTCTCAACCTGTGGGTCCCCAGATGTTGTTGGACTACAACTCCCATCATCCCTGAGCTCCGGCCTTGCTTACTAGGGGTGATGGGAGTTGTAGTCCAACAACATCTGGGGACCCACAGGCTGAGAAAGGCTGCTTAGGGTCTCATCAGACCTCAATCCGGCCCTGCATCTGCCCCACCCCACCCTAAAATGCCTCCCGATTCAGCACAGAGGGGGCACCCGCCGCCTTCCTCCCCGCTTGGCAGCAACAGCTTACGAGGTGGGAGTCCACGCGGAAACCATTGCACCCCCCTGCCGCCCCCCCAAAAAAACACCGACGGATTTTTCACCAAACACCTTGCAGAGAAGAAGCAACGAGGAGGAGCCGCGCCTGCAAAGCGGAGCCCAAAACAAAAGGCGGCTCGAGTCGCCGGGGGTCGCGGCGCGGAGCGGCTCCTCTGATTGGACCTGGCGCGGCTCAGGAACGTTCCAGGAAGCCCCCTCGTCCAATCCTGTAGCGAGGCGCGGGGGCGGGGGGGGGGGACACCGCGGATTCCCACGGCTTTCTCCGCGCGGAAAGTCAGCGGAAGTGGGTGGATCCGTGGAGCTTTGCTTTCGGATTGCTCCTTCCTGGGAGGTGCCCTGGGCTGTGTGCGCGTATCGTTACTGAAAGCGTGCTACTCCGGGTTTGGGCGCTGGGGGGCAGCAGAGCTCCTTCAGCCACGCGCCTCCTTTTTAGGTTGGACGCCTGCATAGCAGGGGGGTTGGACTAGATGACTCTGGGGGGTCCCGATTCTGTGGTTCCCTCCCTCTTTGGCCGCAGGCAGCCCTTCGTAGTATAGCCGACCTTGGCCAGTGCATGTCAAAAGAAGCGCCGGTTTCTTTTTTTAATTTCATGGGTTGCCCTATTCGTGGAACAATCTAACTTTGGCATGTGGCTTAAATGCCTTGTTTTACTTCTTTATTCATTACATTTATATACGTTACGGGACGCGGGTGGCACTGTGGTCTAAACCACTGAGCCTAGGGCTTGTCGAATGGAAGGTCGCGGTTTGAATCCCCACGATGGGGTGAGCTCCCATTGCTGGGTCCCTGCTCCTGCCAACCTAGCGGTTCGAAAACACATCGAAGTGCAAGTAGATAAATAGGTACCACTCCGGCGGGAAGGTAAACGGCGTTTCCGTGTGCTGCTGGTTCACCAGAAGCAGCTTAGTCATGCTGGCCACATGACCAGATTTATGCTGGCTCCCTCAGCCAATAAAACAAGATGAGTGCCGCAACCCCAGAGTCGGTCACGACTGGACCTAACGGTCAGGGGTCCCTTTACCTAGACCACTTTACATCTTCCAAGGAGCTCAAGCATAGCTGTCAACTTTTCCCCTTTCTTTCTTGCTACCCCTTTCGGGTAGCAAAATGTCTTGGGGTGACCCTGAGCGGAATAGTCCTTGTTGCCTCCGGTTGCTCAGAAATTAATTTCAGAATTGGCAGCCTTGATGAAATATGCCCAGTGATATCTATTCAGCTATCAGCTTCCGGAGAACATGTCTGATTTGTTTTGAGAAAGCTTACAGGGACGCCGGCTGTTTATGGAACATCCTGATTTGATTTCAGGGAAGTTAAATGATGTTGCGTCAAAGCAAGTGTTATCTGACACCTCCCAGTGCTTTCCCCCAAGCCCTCATCAGACTGATTTTGGAGGGGAAGCGGGTTTAATCCACAACAGCGCCAAAACAACTTCGATGGTGCAATCTGAATTTGATAGTACATGACTGAATCCCATTCTGGAGGTACCTTATCTATCTCGGATACAGGTCAACAGAACCTAACCCAGCCTCAGTGGTGTGAGGAAGCACATTTAATAATAAATAATAATTAAAAAAAATTATTTATATCCCGCCCTCCCCAGCTGAAGCCGGGCTCAGAGCGGCTAACAACAATAAAATGATACACATTCTAAAATCATTTCATTATAAAATTAATTCAAATCAGATTAATGGCAACCAACTGGGCTAGGGTTCTGTGAGGATTGCCAAAGGAGGGAGTCAGGCTGTGCCCTGGCCAAAGGCCTGGTGGAACAGCTCTGTCTTGCAGGCCCTGCGGAAAGATGTCAAGTCCCGCAGGGCCCTAGTCTCTTGTGACAGAGCATTCCACCAGATCGGAGCCACAGCTGAAAAAGCCCTGGCTCTGGTTGAGGCCAGCCTAACCTCTCTGTGGCCTGGGACCTTCAAGATGTTTTTGTTTGAAGACCGTAAGTTCCTCTGTGGGACATACCAGGAGAGGCGGTCCCGTAGGTACGAGGGTCCTAGGCCATATAGGGCTTTAAAGGTTAAAACCAGCACCTTAAACCTGATCCTGTACTCCACCGGGAGCCAGTGCAGCTGGTATAGCATTGGCTGATCTCTCAGTGAGGACCCCGTAAGGAGTCTCGCCGCGGCATTCTGCACCCGCTGGAGTTTCTGGGTCAGTCTCAAGGGCAGCCCCACGTAGAGCGAGTTACAATAATCCAGTCTGGAGGTGACCGCCGCGTGGATCACAGTGGCTAGGTCAGGGCGAGAGAGATAAGGAGCCAACTGCTTAGCTTGGCGGAGATGAAAAAATGCCGCCTTTGTTATAGCTGCAATCTGCGCCTCCATGGAAAGGGAGGTGTCAAAGATTACACCCAAACTCTTACGGACGGTGCTGGCACTAATTGGGCCCCCGCAAGAGATGGGAGTTGCCCCCCATTATGCCCTTGGCGACAGGGGTGCCAAGTTGAATAAAATATGGGGAGCCCAGGTAAGCGTCACCTCGCATAACTGATCACATGACGGGGTGCACGAACACCATTTGAATAGCAACGGCCATCAACTGGGGGGGGGCAGCCACCTCAAATATTTTATTGGGGTGTGTGTGAAAGGACCTCAGCCCCTAGGCTTGTGGATGAGCGATGGCCGCAAAGGGATCTTGTGGCAACCAGAACATGGAGGCATTAATGGTTCCTACAATACAGTGGTGCCCTGCAAGACGAATGCCTCGCAAGACGGAAAACTTGCTAGATGAAAGAGTTTTCCATTTTGGAGGTGCTTCGTAAAACGAATTTCCTATGGGACGACAATGCCTTGCGAGTTCCTACGGGTTTTTTTTCCTTCCCCCTTTTTTCTAAGCCGCTAAACCGCTTATCAGCTGATCCGTTCAGCAGATAATAGCGCTAATAGCGCTAATCCGCTAATCCGTCAATGGGCTTGCTTTGCAAGACGAAAAAACCGCTAGACGAAGAGAATCACAGAACGGATTCTTTTCGTGTTGCGAGGCACCACTGTATAACATCTCTGGTCAAAAAGCCACGCTAGTTCTATTTCCAATTTTATTGATTAGCATGAATAAAAGTTTTTAGGGTGGATCCGTGCTATACAATTATAGCATATTCAATGCACATCTTTCTCCCCCAAAAAAGAATACTGGGAACTGTAGTTTGTTGAGGATCCCACAAATGGCATCCTTTTCCAGGGGGAAACTATAGTTCCCAGGATTCTTGGTGGGGCCATGGAAACTCTCAAGCTTGGACCTAAGAAAGTTCTAGTGAAAGAGGTCAGGATGGGGTCCCAGGCCTCTCCAAAGAATGCTGCCTTCTGCCTAAGTTGGCCGGGGCTCCTTTTGCAGGAAAGGCAGGATATACTGTATTTTTCGCTCTATAGGACGCACCGGACCATAGGAGGGGGAGAACGGGGGGTGGGGGTGGAACTCTCCCCCTCTCTGCGCAGTGCCCCTTCAGCGAAGCGGCAGGAGAAACAGAGCCCCTTCCATTTCTCTTCCCGCTTCGCTGAAGGGGCGCTGCGCAGAGAGGGAAAACTGTGCAGCGTCTCTCCAATGAAGCGAAGCCTGGAGAGCAAGACTGATCGGTGTGCACTGACCCGTCTTGCTCTCCAGGCTTCAGACGGCCATCCGCAAGCCTTTGGAGTACGGCGGGAACGCCTGCTGCACTCCGAAGGCTTGCGGATAGCTGCCTGAAGCCCCCGGAGCGCAGCGGGAGTTCCCTGCGCTCCGGGGGCTTCAGGTGGCTTCAGCGAAAGCAACGCTGTGGGTTAAACCACAGAGCCTAGGACTTGCTGATCAGAAGGTTGGCGGTTTGAATCCCCGCAACGGGGTGAGCGCCTGTTGCTCAGTCCCTGCTCCTGCCAACCTAGCAGTTTGAAAGCACGTCAAAGTGCAAGTAGATAACTAGGTACCGCTCCAGCAGGAAGGTAAATAGTGTTTCCGTGCGCTGCTCTGATTCGCCAGAAGCCGCAATCCCAGAGTCGGCCACGACTGGACCTAATGGTCAGGGGTCCCTTTACCTTTATTGACCTCATAGGAATGTGTGTGTGAAGAACATGAAATAGGATTGCAAAAGTTTGTAGGTTTTTTTTCATTTTTTTATTTATCAAAAAACAAACTCTTCCATAGAAAATAACATCAACCGTTGTGCTCTGACCCTCTCCCCAGCTTGCCGCCTTTACCAGACTGCAACCTCTTCCCCCCAGGTCACCAATTCTAAAGACTCTCCTTTCAAACTCTGCTTTGTTTTCTGAACCAACTCAGAACTGCAGGAGGGGCCCCACCCAACAGCTATCTGGTCCAGAATCCCATTCTCCTTGACTTTTCTTAATGGCCCATTCCTTCCTTCTTTTCTTCCTTCCACCATGTAGTTTTTATTATTATTAACATTTTAAAGTTTTTCAGTTGCACAAAATAAAGTTGTACAAAATAAGGTGGAAAAATAATGTTGTGGGAGCTATGGCTCGTCTCCCAGGCACTTTCCTGACATGGGGGAGCTGGCCTGGTTTATATTTTAATGCTTGATAAACCTACTGTCTGGCATCCAGTTCTAACACACCACACACAGATTAAATTCTAACATTTACTGGATCCAGAAATTTAGGGTGCCTGGCACCCCACAAACTCTTAACACTGCAGAGAAAATGCTAGGCTGTCACCTCCTCTCATTGTTTTTTTTAATAGATATTTATTGAAGTTTCAGAAATTATATAAAGAAAACAAACAAAACACAGACACACAAAAAACCAAGTATAATTTCAATCCCTTATTTTCTTATACCTTACTTCGCTGACCTCCTCCTACCTCCCCTTTCTGTATTCTAATTTCAAATTATTTATTCAGCAAATCCTCTCCCTTAATTTCATTTAGTTTTAAACCTTTCTTTTCTTTTAACTTAAACATTACTGCTATAAACCACTTAGCTTCTAAACCGTCATCATTCTACCATTCATTAATTTTGCTATGTTTCTCAGCCCTTCCTTCAATTTGTTTTTGATAACCTTATTTTCATTTAGTTTAGTTCATTAAAAAAAAAGAAGAGAATCCAGTTTTACCTTGTCCAAACTTAAACATCGAACTTATACATCACTTCTTATTCTTAAAACATTTTTTCTAAGGTCGACCAAGATTCCCTTCCACGAATTTCCCAATTTACATAACAATAACAAACAAAATAAAAAACGAAATAAATTGTAATTATGGACCCTTTAGATTCCCAAACTCCACCCCCCCTTTCCCGGTTTCAGCCCCCAGCAATGTCCATCAGTCTTAATCTACTATCAGCCTGGAGATCTCACATCCGAGGCTCTTAATGGTCTCTCAGTTCCTCTCTGCCGGTCTTTTTGATAGACCTTGATATTAAACACCAAATCTTGGAGAAGGGCTGTCACCTTCTCTCAGGGTGGGGGTGGTAGAGCTGGTGTGGGTGTCATGGCTCGTCTCCCAGGCACTTTCCTGACATGGGGGAGCTGGCCTGGCTTATATTTTAATGCTTGCTAAACCTACTGTTTGGCATCCACTTCTGACACTCCACATACAGATTAAATTCTAACATTTACTGGATCCAGAAATTTAGGGTGTCTGGCACCCACAAATTCATAACACTGCTAGGCTGTCACCTCCTCTCAGGGTGGGGGTGGTAGAGCAGAGGGCGGTGAGGCTCGTCCTCAGGACTCAACACTTCAGACCAGCTCCCCACCAAACATGGAAAAAGGGCTGGACCTTCTCCTCAGAGAATGAGGCTTGTTGGAAATTGAAAATCAAGTCGTCGGTGTGGGCATTATAGAATTCCACACAGCCCTGATCATAGTCTAGGGACACCCGGATCTTCCTGGGCTCATAGCTCAAGATCAAAGGGGTCCGCTCAGGGAGGGTTGAAGCCCAGAAGGGATCAGATGAGGCTGACTCATCCTTTCCCTTGCCAATGACCCAGATCCCCTCAGAAGGACTTAAGCGGACAAAGCCTTTGCGCCTGACAGACTCTTTTGCAACCCCTATGGCCCAGTTGGCCCGTTCCCTTTCCTCCTTCTCCTCTTCCACCTCCACCTCCCACCAATATCTTCCTGAGGTGAATTTTGCATGGCCCAGCGCGTAGAGCATGTTGTCGAATCTCCCAGGGTTGTCCTCAACGTCCTGCATTTCCCTTCTTCTTCTCAAACTCTTCAGGTCCTCGGTTACAACAAGAAAGGAGTGGGCGGTTCCTGGATCCAGAGTGATGCTCACTGCGAAGAAGAAGAAGAAGAGGAGGAGGAGGATATGACAAAGGAGGTTGGGTGGTTGATGATGCCAGGTGAAGGCTCAGTCTCACTACTGGAGAGAGACTCGAAAACACTCCAGGCCTGTTTCTGGGGCCCAGCAAAGAGTGGAAAGGACCACTCCTTCAATTACAGGCAGGATGAGGACAGAGAGGCACTGTGGACCCCCACTCACATATGGATATTTTGGAAGTCCCACATTCCTAAATTATTATTATTATTATTATTATTATTATTATTATTATTAATTACCCTGCCCATCCAGCTGGGTTTCCCCAGCCACTCTGGGCAGCTCCCAACAGAATGCTAAAAGCACAACAAAACATCAAACATTAAAAACTTCCCTAAACAGGGCTGCCTTCAGATGTCTTCTAAAAGTCTGGTAGTTGTTTATTTCCTTGACATCTGAGGGGAGGGCGTTCCACAGGGCGGGTGCCACCACCGAGAAGGCTCTCTGCCTGGTCACCTGTAACCTCACTTCTCTCAGTGAGGGAACCACCAGAAGGCCCTCAGAGCTGGACCTCTGTGTCTGGGCTGGACGATGGGGGTGGAGATGCTCCTTCAGGTGTACTGGGCCAAGGCCGTTTAGGGCTTTAAAGGCCAACACTTTGAATTGTGCTCAGAAATGTACTGGGAGCCAATGTAGGTCTTTCAGGACTGGTGTTATATGGTCTCAGCAGCTGCTCCTAGTCACCAGTCTAGCTGCCCCATTCTGGATTAAGCAGGCACTGACTATACCACATGTGGAATCTCTGCCATCAAGCATCTTAGTTGTCCTCTTATTGATGTGCCCAATTTCTGTTCACATGAAAGGAAATATACTAGCTACTATGGATGTGGAATCTCTGTACACCAACATCCCACACAACGATGGTTTACAAGCCATAAGGAACACCATATCAGATAAAACCACAGCGGACCTTGCCACCAAACTCTGCCAATTTGTCCTTACCCACAACAACTTCAAATTCGGTGATGACCTGTTTCTTCAGATCAGCGGCACAGCAATGGGCACCCGCATGGCCCCACAGTATGCCAACATCTTCATGGCAGATTTAGAACAACGTTTCCTGAACTCCTACCCACTCAAACCTCTCTTGTACCTGCGATACATTGATGATATTTTTATCATCTGGACACATGGTCAACAGACCCTGGACACCTTTCACCAGAAATTTAATGATTTTCACCCCACAATCAACCTTACAATGAATCAATCTATGCAAGAAATACATTTTTTGGACACTACTATAAAAATACAGGATGGGCGCATAGACACCACCTTATACTGCAAACCAACTGACCGACAAACATATCTACATGCCTCTAGCTACCATCCCAAACATACCAAACAGTCCATTGTATATAGCCAGGCACTACGTTACAGCCGCATCTGTTCCAATTCTACAGACAGAGACTCTCACCTAAGGGATCTACAGCAAACCTTCTCAGAACTAAAATACCCAGCAGATGAAGTTAGACAACAGATCAACAGAGCCAGACTGATACCCAGAGAGAACTTGCTGCAAGACAGACCCAAAAAAGAAAATAACAGAACACCTCTAGTCATCACATACAGCTCCCAAGTTAAAACAGTACAACGCATCATCAGAGGTCTACAACCTCTCCTGGACAATGACAGTTCTCTTTCTCAAGCTCTGGGAGGAAGACCTTTCATTGCCTACAGACAGCCACCCAATCTTAAACAACTCCTAACCCACAATAATACTACAACCAGACTTAACACAGACACTGGCACCAGAGCCTGCAATAAACCCAGATGCCAACTTTGCTGCCACATACACCCGGACAACACCATTACTGGCCCCAACAACATCACACATACCATCTCGGGACTATTTAATTGCTCATCGTCTAACATTGTGTATGCCATCAAATGCCAACAGTGTCCTTCAGCTCTCTATATTGGACAAACAGGCCAAACCTTACGCCAAAGAATAAACGGACATAAATCTGACATCAAGAATCACAGAACAGAGAAACCAGTAGGAGAACACTTCAATCTCCCAGGGCATTCTATACAAGATCTCAAAGTAGCTGTTTTACTACAAAGGAATTTCAGAAATAGACTGGAAAGAGAAGCTGCTGAATTACAACTCATTACCAAACTTAAAACCATGAAAAGACCTGGGCTTAACAAAGACATTGGATTCTTATCTCACTATACATAACTAAACCATTTCTCACCTTCCCACCCCTTGCCTTTTCCTGTAAGACCTATTACAGTCGTTAAGAGTCGTCAACAGGCTCTCCCAGCTATCTGCCTATCTCCCATTCCCACCATCCTTCTGAGTAACACCCCTCCCCACCTTCTCACTATATAGAAGGATCTGGCAACTTCTATTTCAGTGTATCTGAAGAAGTGTGCATGCACACGAAAGCTCATACCAAGAACTAACTTAGTTGGTCTTTAAGGTGCTACTGGAAGGAATTTTTTATTTTGACTATGGCAGACCAACACGGCTACCTATCTACTACTGGAACCATGAAAGGAAATAAATTGACTTTTCAAGAAGAGTGTTGCAAGAAGCCACCCGCCTAAGGCCCTGAGATCTTCTGATGAAGATTGGGTATCTAAATTTAACAAACTAAATAAAAGAAAAATGAAGGCAACCAGTTGAAATACTTGAACGAGGGATTGTCACTGGTGAACATTTTCTTTTCTTCCATTCCTTACAGATAGTTTACCTTTGTTCGGTGCCTGCATCAGCAGCTCTGTTACACAGAAGAAAGAGGGACAAATTAAAAAACGTGGTCAAAAGTCCATCAAGTATATAATTTGTTAACCGTCCCTGCCCCCCAAGCCCCACCCTCATACTAAATTCTTGGTTAATGAGGCCTATCGTGGATATAATTGGGGGGACGGAAGATGGGTCAGGTGGCCAATTACTCGTGGACGGAAAACAAGGATATGTATCGCCTAAAAAGAAAAACAACAACTGTGAATAAAATTGTCACACGTTCTGCTCATAGATGAGCAGTGGATGGCGGCCATTGGGAATGGGGAGTAGGCAGGCATAAAGGCAAACTTTAGATGGCGCCAGAGTCAATGACAAGCAAAGAAAACTATTTCTAGTTTTCTCTCCATCTTCTAAGGGCTCGTCCATACTGTTGTTTAATGTGGGCTGTAAGGTTCCGTCAATTCTCTGTTACCCATATGATGGGTCCCCTCTAAATCACCACCTCCCCACACTTTCGCCTTCCTCAATCCCAGGTTTTCTCATCCCCTCTTCTTTTCAGAGTATCCCTGGCATGGGGAGGAAAAATATAATCGCAGATGGATTCTGCGTGACCTTGCCATGTATATACCAAGATCACAAACACCACTTCCCTGCTTCTTCGCTCAGCTGGGTCATGTTCAGGGAGGGAAAGGCATGGATAACCTATTCAAGGGAAGGGTTTTCAAACAACTATAGGGTAACCACATGCCCCATTAGGGATGGCAGGATCTAGAATCCACCTACCGTATTTTTCGCCCCATAAGACGCACTTTTTCCTCTCCAAAAATGAAGAGGAAATCGGGGTGCGTCTTATGGGGCGAATGCCTGCAAGCCTCGCGCGCCCGGCAGGAGGTCCCACCGGGTGCGCGAGGCTTGGGGCGGCAGCGGACTGCTTGCGCGCACCTAGAAGCTTGGGGCGCTCAGCACGCCCCAAGCTTCTAGGTGCGCGCAAGCAGTCCGCTGCCGCCCCAAGCCTCGCGCACCCGGTGGGACCTCCTGCCGGGTGCGCTAGCTTCTAGGTGCGCGCAAGCAGTCCGCTGCCGCCCCAAGCCTCGCGCACCCGGTGGGACCTCCTGCCGGGTGCGCTAGCTTCTAGGTGCGCGCAAGCAGTCCGCTGCCGCCCCAAGCCTCGCGCACCCGGTGGGACCTCCTGCCGGGTGCGCGAGGCTTGGGGCGGCAGCGGACTGCTAGCTTCTAGGTGCGCGCAAGCAGTCCGCTGCCGCCCCAAGCCTCGCGCACCCGGTGGGACCTCCTGCCGGGTGCGCGAGGCTTGGGGCGGCAGCGGACTGCTAGCTTCTAGGTGCGCGCTCCTGGTATAGCGCAGCGATCCGCTAGCCCTGGGAGAGCCCCGCGGCTCTCCCAGGGCTAGCGGACTGCTTGCCGGCACGCAGAAGCTTGGGGCGCGCTGACCTCAGCTTGCCCCAAGCTTCTGGATTAGCGCAGGGGTCCGCTAGCCCTGGGAGAGGCGCCCGGCTCTCCCACGCTAGCGGAGACCTTGCCAGCACGCAGAAGCTTGGGGCGCGCTGAGCTCCGCACGCCCCAAGCTCCTGGTGTAGCGCAGCGCACCTGGGGGGGAAATAAAATTTTTTTCCTTTATTTCCCCCCAAAAAATCTAGGTGCGTCTTATGGGCCGGTGCGTCTTATGGGGCGAAAAATACGGTAGGTTGAAAACAGCATGTTGAGGACGAGCAGGAAAAAATTCCAGACTGAGATCAACTGCATTTTTGTGCTACAAATGGCTAAGTGTGCGCACAGGCAAGGAGGATTCCTTTGCATCAAAGGAATTCTAGGAAGCGGATGGAATGCGGAAAATGTGATTCGAGACCCGCTGGATCATTCCAGCTCCTCTTTAGCAAAATTCTGACTTTCGCAGCAACCAACAGAGATGCGGAACTGCCTGACAAACAGCGTCCTTCCTCATTCCATGAACTGACCCCCCGACCCCAAAGAATACCTTTGCATTTCTCCAGGGTATCCTTCAGAAACGAATTTTTCTGAGTGTAACTTTGGAGTCTCTCTTCCATGCCTGTAGAGATTTCCAGCACTGTCCGCTTTCTTTTCCACCGCACAAACCTGTAAGGAAGGTGGGTCAGCCTAAGAGATGGTTTAAACAGCAGCAGCAGCAACAACAGCACCCAGTGTGGGCGACCGGCCACTGGAAAAGGATGGGAAGGAGACTGAGAAAGAGCCACGTACCTGATCACCCAAGTCCCAAGGCCCTGAAAGAGAGAATGAGAGAAATGGGTCTCAGCTGCACAGGCAGAACACAAACAGGGCATTTTGCTCGACAGTGGTACCTCGGGATGCGAACGGGATCCGTTCCGGAGCCCCATTCGCATCCCAAACGGAACGTAAGATGCAACGGCGCGTCTGTGCGTGTGCATGCGCGTGGCGTCATTTTGAGCGTCTGCGCATGCACGAGCAGTGAAACCCAGAAGTAACGCGCTCCGTTACCTCCGGCTTGCGGCGGAATGCAACTCGAACGCGCTCGACCCAAAGCACATTCAACTCGAGGTATGACTGTATTGGATATTACTTTTCTTGGAAGGCTCCATGCACACAATATTATAAAAAGGTAAAGGACACCTTTACCCTTTACCTTGATGCTTTTGAATTATGGTGCTGGAGGAGACTCTTGAGAGTCCCATGGACTGCAAGAAGATCAAACCTCTCCATTCTGAAGGAAATCAGCCCTGAGTGCTCACTGGAAGGACAGATCCTGAAGCTGAGGCTCCAATACCTTGGCCACCTCATGAGAAGAGAAGACTCCCTGGAAAAGACCCTGATGTTGGGAAAGATTGAGGGCACAATGAGAAGGGGACGACAGAGGACTAGATGGTTGGGCAGTGTTCTTGAAGCTATCAGCATGAGTTTGACCAAACTGCAGGAGGCAATGGAAGACAGGAGTGCCTGGTGTGCTCTGGTCCATGGGGTCACGAAGAGTCGTACAGGACTAAACAACTAAGCAACCACAAAGGACCCCAGTACGGTTAAGTCCAGTCAAAGGCGACTATGGGGTTGCGGTGCTCATCTCGCTTTGAGGCTGAAGGAGCCGGCGTTTGTCCTCAGACAGCTTTCTGGGTCATGTGGCCAGCATGACTAAACCGCTTCTGGCGCAATGGGACACCATAACGGAAGCCAGGGCGCACGGAAACATTATACATTCAATGGACACAGAGACTGTATTTTCTTCTATCAAGTAGTCCATACACAACCTGGACCTTTTTCACACATCAGTTTTGTTCTCAAAATAAAAGCTTAACGCAGATCAATTCTGCGTTACCCGCCCCCCTCCATTTGAAAATGGACGGAGGCAGCCCCAGCAATGGGGGCTGGGACCTGCCCAATGTCACTGTGGCTGGGTGTACGCCAAGATTTCAGCCCACAATTCCTTCTTTGTTCACCTGGGATATGGGGCAAGGAGGAAAAGTCAGGAGAAATCTAATCAAGAAGAGCATCTTCAAATGTGTATCAAGTAACCACACCCACTTTGGGGGATGGAAGGTTCTAGAAGCAACCAGGACTGAAACCAGCATGTTGAGGATGAGCATGCATGGTTCCACGCTAAGAAAAAGCTACTCCTTTGTGCAACAAATGGATAATAAGTGTCCTCCCCAGGTGTTATGTACTGAGTTGAATAGGATCCAAATGCAGCAGTCTGATTGGTCCTAGAACAAGAGGATCCAAAATGCAGCAGTCTGATTGGTCCTAGAACAATAGGATTCAGAATGCAGCAGTCTGATTGGTCCTAGAACAATGCTGCAGTATGATTGGTCTGCAGGAGCCACCCAATCCAGCTCCAGATGGAAGTGAATCCACAACCTGATTGGCCTACAGGAGAATCCCAGAATTAGCCAATCACGTGCAGCCCATTGTGTAAATAATGTATATAAAGCAGATACTTTGGGGAAACTTTCATTCCTCCTCACCACTATGAGCTGAATAAAGAGCATGAAATCCACCCTTGACTCTGAGTATATTTCACCAGGGACCCGTACTCCTGGGATCAGGGAGCTGCCTTTATGTTTCACTGTCTCACCTGCAGGAACGCCATAGGTGGCAGCTGGCGCTTCTTTTCCATGTCTGTGATGTGGCTACTGAGAAAGGCGATATCCTGTGAGAGCTTGAAGATATTACTTTCCTTTTTTTTCTTCATCTCTTTCTCCAGATCCTCCAGCTCATTCAGCCAAAAGCGCTGCAGCTCGTGCAGGAAGGTGTGCATTTGCTCAAAAGCGCCTGTGATCTTGTTCTTCTCCTCCGCTAGCTCCGCCTGAAGGGGAAACAGAAATTGGGGAGGGAGTAGAGGTGGAAGCTGAGTGCCGTTCAAGGGAGCATAGCTACAGGCCTGCAACAGATACTGCAAAAGAATTCTATACATAATGCTTCTTTAACGTACCACAGTGCAGTAAATTTCCACAGGATTCTTAAGAATGAACCTTTTTTTTTGTTTGTGGTACAGTGGTACCTCAGGTTAAGTACTTAATTCGTTCTGGGGGTCCATTCTTAACCTGAAACTGTTCTTAACCTGAAGCACCACTTTAGCTAATGGGGCCTCCCACTGCTGCCGGAGCACGATTTCTGTTCTCATCCTGAAGCAAAGTTCTTAACCCGAGGTACTATTTCTGGGTTAGCGGAGTCTGTAACCTGAAGCGTCTGTAACCTGAAGCGTATTTAACTCGAGGTACCACTGTACTGACTTTGGAAGGGGGACTGCCTGCAGAATTTTTTCCGTTGCCAGATTTACCATGGAGCTTATGGTACAAGCTGGAGGGAAAAGCTCTCACAATAAATGAAAAAAATTTACATACAGTCGTACCTCGGCTACCGAACGCATTGCGAGTCGAACGCTTTGGCTGCCGAACGCCGCAAAACCGGAAATGACTGTTCCGGTTTGCGAACGTTCTTTGGAACCCGAACGTCTGACGCAGCTTCCGCTGCACCCAATCGGAAGCCGTGCCTTGGTTCCCGAATGTTTTGGAAGTCGAACGGACTTCCAGAATGGATTCTGTTCAACGTCCGAGGTACCACTGTACACACAATACACTAAATAAATAGATAAATAGCAATATTAGAGATTAATGATATACGTTAATCTTGGGAATGCAACAAAGTTAGAATCAGGTAACTGGTAAAAATGGCCACTCGGTTCACATGTTTATATTTTGAATTAGATATATATGGGAGCACCAAATTTTTTAAAGTGACTCCAAAGGTCTTAATCCAGCCCTGCAAAGGCTGCCTGCCATAACATTGCTCCCTCATGTTATCCCCGTCTTTGATTAGAAGGGCTCAGGTGGTCTTGGTGGCAGGGCTGGCAAAATGTCCTAGGCCGGCCCTGCTTTAAGGTATCCTGGACGCAAGATGTTCAGGGCTCTTCGTATTAACACAGGAGCACACTGAGCCAGTTGCAAATGAGCACACAGCACAGATGTGTTGTTTTTTCCCTGACGGGGGATGCACAGCAACTTTGCTGAGCTCTAAGGCAGAAATGTGAACACAACCAGAGGCCTTTCTCCTTGGGATAATAGGTTCTGAAATGCCCAATAAAGATGTAAAGTTATTTTTGTATGCCACAACCGCTGCTCGAATTCTTATAGCTCAGAAATGGAAAACACAAGAATTACCAACTGTGGAAGAATGGCAGATGAAAATGATGGAATATATGGAGCTGGCTGACCTTACTGGAAGAATCCACGACCAGAAAGAAGAGGAACATCAAGAAGAGTGGAAGAAATTTAGAGACTATTTGAACAAATATTGTAATATTAAAAATTAGAAACTAAGAAAGAAAAATTAGAAACTAAGAAATTAGAGAGTAAGAGTTGTAAAATAACTGAGATCTGAACTTTAAGAAAAGTTAACAAATTAGAATTTAATTGGAATATTGTGTTTTAATAATGATGTTGGAAAACTGCTACATTTAAATACAGTACAAGGAAATTCAGAAGGGAGGGCTCAGACGGAGTTGAAATGATGTTAATGACGCTAGAAGTTTAAATGGTCAATTAATTTGTGCGGTTTGGGTGTGTGTGTTAATATGTGTTTTTATTTTTCTTATTATCTTTTTTGTTTATATTATTAATTTTGTCTCTTCAGTTTCTGTTGTAATAGGTGTTATATTTGCTAGAAACTTAATAGTAAAGGTAAAGGAACCCCTGACCATTAGGTCCAGTCGTGACCGACTCTAGGGTTGTGGCGCTCATCTTGCTTTATTGGCCGAGAGAGCCGGCGTACAGCTTCCAGGTCATGTGACCAGCATGACTAAGCCGCTTCTGGTGAACCAGAGCAGTGCATGGAAACGCCGTTTACCTTCCCACCGGAGTGGTACCTATTTATCTACTTGCACTTTGATGTGCTTTCGAACTGCTAGGTTGGCAGGAGCAGGGACCGGGCAACGGGAGCTCACCCCGTCGCAGGGATTCGAACCGCCGACCTTCTGATCGGCAAGTCCTAGGCTCTATGGTTTAACCCACAGCGCCACCCGCGTCCCTGGAAATTTAATAAAAATCATTAAAAACAAACAAACGTGAACACAGCCTGATACATCTGCCGGCATACATATCCAGGATGACAGAACTGTTGGCCAGCCAGGACTCATCCCCAATGTGAGAACTATACTGTAACAGCAAAGACCTACCGGAAATGCCTTGATCCTCTCTTCTTCAGCCAGTTTCCATTCCCTAACCACTTGTCTCTCTTGCACCAGAAACTGCACCCGAGTCTGGATTCCTTGCTGTGGAAAACAAAATGAGGCTTTTTGAGCTGTGAGAAATCAGCCAGTTTGATGCCCAGACACAATTCCCCCCACAAAATATTGGATTTATTTTTATTTTTGCAATAAGGAGAGTGACAAGGAAATGCACTGGAAAGCATGGGATAAAAGTCATCGAATTTCCCCAGAAATAAACCGGAATTAACGCTAATCAAATAGCCTCCGCCCTCTAACCTCCCTACAAACAAATCAGAATTAATGCTCAATAAACAAGTCATTTGGAAGTGCCTTATGTCCAGTCTTTACTGAGCATTCATTTTTATTCATTTGTGGGGTATGTGTACATGCTATTAGTCTTTTTTTTTTTTAAACCACACTTTTCAAGAACCCAGTTTTGCCCCACAAGCTTCCTCATTTCAGAAGTTTGATGGGTGTGTGGAGAGAGAGAAAGAAAGGGTCTTTTTGTGGTTGTCATTATCCCCATTTAAAGTACTGCCATACCACTTTAAACAGTCATGGCTTCCCGCCCCCCCCCCAAAAAAAAATATTGGAGCTGTAGTTTGTTTAGGGTGCTGAGAGCTGTTTAGAGAGCCCCTCATTCGCCTCTCATAGGTACAATTCCAGACGTCTAAAATGCCTGAGGGGAAAATTCCTTTAAAATATTTTTGGAGATTTTACCAAAAAAACCCACACCTCAACACTTTGTGTCCAGATTTTCACTTTCGAACAATTCCAGATTTTCACTTTCGGTACAATTCCAGACGTCTAAAATGCCTGAGGGGAAAATTCCTTTAAAATATTTTTGGAGATTTTGCCAAAAAAAACCCCACACCTCAACACCTTTGTGTCCAGATTTTCACTTTTTTGAAATATGAGAACCCTAGTTTAACAACCAATCCCTCTTCCCTGGGAATTTTGAGAACTGTAGCTGTGAGGAGAAGAGCGAGTCTCCTAAAAACGCTCAGCACTTTTTACAAGCTCCAGGCCCCAGAACAGCCATGGCTGTTGAAACGGTATTAAACGCATAGTGCTCCAAATGTGCAGGTGGCGCCATTGTGAAACAATTCAGAGTCAGAAATCCTTGCGGATATCTTATTTAATAATTCCATTTATAAGTGGAATCCTTCCTCCCGATTCCTTCCATCACCAAAGATCTATTAGTAGGCTCCGCACTACATAATCCACTGGCAATTAATTATTACATCTACAGTGGTACCTCAGGTTAAGTACTTAATTCGTTCCGGAGGTCCGTACTTAATCTGAAACTGTTCTTAACCTGAAGCACCACTTTAGCTAATGGGGCCACCTGCTGCCGCCACGCCGCTGGAGCATGATTTCTGTTCTTATCCTGAAGCAAAGTTCTTAACCTGAAGCACTATTTCTGGGTTAGCGGAGTCTGTAACCTGAAGCGTATGTTACCTGAAGCGTATGTAACCTCAGATACCACTGTGTTAAATTTAAACGATACGCTCCGCCTGAAGATTTAAAGATCACAGGGCACTTTACAATATCAAAACATAGAATTAAGCCGCAAAATCAACGATACCGCTTCCTACTGGTAACAAATCCATCTTTGGAAACCGCTAACCAGTGATGGTGAAATTCGGCCCTCCAGCTGTTTGGGGACTACAGTTCCCACCATCCCTGACCACTGGTCCTGTTAGCTAGGGATGTTGGGAGTTGTAGTCCCAAAACAGCTGGAGGGCCAAGTTTCTCCATCACTGCGATAACCTTTTGCCCCGGCCTTATTCTCAGGGGTGAAGTGTGTTGTAGCTCAACTTTTCTCATGCTAAAGGACAAATATGCACTTTGGAGGTGACTCAGCTACCACCTTTTAAGCAGAAGCTGCAAATGGAAAAGGCTGCTCCAGTTAACCTTAGGAAACAAACCGCAACACTTCCGGTCTTGTTGGGAAAGCTACCTTAAATATCTTTTCCAACTCATTATAAATCAATCTCCCAAAAGTCCTTAGCTACTTTGCACGTCCACCACATGTGGTAAAAGGAGCCTTCTACTTCTTCTTTTTTTAAAAAAAATGTATCTTTATTAATTTAAAATAAACACATTTATGAAAAAACAGACGTATATACAGGTAAACAAGCATCCAGTCAATCAAACAAATAACAGAAAGATCAAACAAACCACCACACTATAAGATATAAGAAGATTAATATAATTCTCATCGTATATACTCCTGGTATTGAACACAATTATAAAACTTATAGAGAAGAAATTCAAACTGACTTCCAATTAATCTCACTGTACTTTATCTATCCATTACTTTATACCGCCCAGTTACATATTTCTTATATAATTTCCTTTTACCTCCCTACAAACTTTTATTTATACAATACATCTACTTCTTTACATTTCCAACAAAGATCTGACGTTGATTTATATACCGTATTTTTTGCTCTATAAGACTCACTTTCCCCTCCTAAAAAGTAAGGGGAAATGTGTGTGCATCTTCTGGAGCGAATGCAGGCTGCGCAGCTATCCCAGAAGCCAGAACAGCAAGAGGGATTGCTGCTTTCACTGCACAGTGATCCCTCTTGCTGTTCTGGCTCCTGAGATTCAGAATATTTTTTTTCTTGTTTTACTCCTCCAAAAACGGTGCGTCTTGTGGTCTGGTGCATCTTATAGAGTGAAAAATATGGTATATTTTGGCTAATTTGCTTGGCATTAGGTACCATCTACACATCATAGCATGGTGAGGATTAAAGGTAGACCTCTGAAGCACATCTCCCTCCTCAAAGAATTCTGGCCACTATAGTTTACCCCACGCAGGGTTACAACTCTCAGGAACTAGCTACAATGCCCAGAATTCTTTGAAGGGGAAAATGGGCTTTCCAGGTATAGCGCTCATGCAACCTAAGACACAGTTCTGAGAATTGATGCTTGAAGGAGATTTCCTACCTTCACCCGCTGTGAAATCTGGTCCAGATTAACCAAGGCGTGTCCGCTGTGCTCTTGCGACCTCTTGCAGACGTTGCAGATGGAGGCTATACAAACCCTGCAGAAAAACTCCAGGGGCTCCCCATGTCTCTCGCAATCGGTTGTCTCCAACTGAGAGTTGAACTGCTTGGCTATTTCGACCACGTTGGCCAGCTGCCGGTTCGGCCTGAGGCTGGTTCTCTGGACCACTTGCCTGCACTGGGGGCAAGATGCTGGCCTTTGGGTTTCTTTCCAGCACATGGCGAGGCAGGATTTGCAGAAGCTGTGCCCGCAGTCCAGAATCACTGGGTCCGTGAAATAGTCCATGCAGATGGGGCAGGAGGTTTCATCCACAAACTGCTTGGTCAGGCTCGCGCTCGCCATGTCTGCTCCGCTCTGAAAGAGAAGGGAGAAAGGGAGGATGTTTTGCTTTTGGTTTCAAGGCACCGACTGTTTCCTGGAACTGCCAGGCTCTCCAGCATGAGTCATCCCAGATTAAGCGTTCTAAGCCACATCCCTTCATATTAGAAGGTGGGCGTTGACCGTTGCCAAAGATTCGTTCAAAAACGCAGTGCTTTTTCCTGGGGGTACGTATACCCCTAAACATTTTGTGAATCTACTTCTGGCCTCATTGAGGGGCAGTATTTCAATATGAGTAGGAAAATGAGATTACCTTAATTTTTTTTTTAATAGAAAAAAGCCCTGCAAAAATGTATGCCACCATAGAACAGCTTCCCATCTCCAGTCAAACCACCCACCTGACAATAACACTTACAAAATACAGTGGTACCTCGGGTTAAGAACTTACCGTATTTTTTGCTCTATAAGACACACCAGACCACAAGAGGCACCTAGTTTTTAGAGGAGGAAAACAAGCAAAAAATTTTTTGAATCAAATCAGTGTCAGGGCTGAAGGGGGAAGCCCGGGGTTTCCCCATAAAGCCCCGACATCCCCAAGCTAGAACAGCGAGACGCTGCGCAGCACTCCGTCTCTCTGTTCTGGCTTTGGGGACAGCCTTTCAAGCCTCCGCAGGGCAGTGGGGTGCCTTCACCCCGCTGCCCTGCGGAGGCTTTGCGCAGATAACCCCGAAGCCTTTGGAGTGCAGCGCGAGGTACCGCTGCACTCCAAATGCTTCAGGCGGCTATCCCTGAAGCCTGGAGAGCGAGAGGGGTCGGTGTGCACTGACCCCTCTCGCTCTCCAGGCTTCAGCGAAAGCAACGCGTGGCCTCCGGAGCGCGGAGGGAGCGCTCTCTCTGCGCTTTGCTTTCGCTGAAGCCAAGGAGCCTGCATTAGCTCCATAGGACGCACAAACATTTCCCCTTCATTTTTGGAGGGGGAAAAGTGCGTCCTATAGAGCGAAAAATACGGTAATTCGTTCCGGAGGTCCTTTCTTAACCTGAAGAACCACTTTAGCTAATGGGGCCTCCCGCTGCCGCTGCACAAAGTTCTTAACCCGAGGTACTATTTCTGGGTTAGTGGAGTCTGTAACCTGAAGCGTCTGTAACCTGAAGTGTATGTAACCTGAGGTACCACTGTACAACATTTGACATGTGTTTGCGTCCGTTATTAGCTTATTGATGATTCTGGTTACTTTTTGAATGCTTTAAATAGCTGTTTTTACTCATCATTTTATCGTTTTTACAAAACCACTTTTTTTTTTTACCATCAAGAGGTATACAGTGGTACCTTGGCTCTCAAAATGCCTTCGTACTCAAACAACCTGGAACACAAACACCTCAAACCTGGAAGTAAGTGTTCTGGTTTGCGAACTATTTTCGGAAGCCAAACGTGCTCTATTCTGAGTGTTTAGGGGTTGTTTTTAAAAGTCTGGAACAGGTTAATCCATTTTGCTTTACTTTCTATGGGAAAGCGTGCCTTGGTTTTGGAACGCTTTGGTTTTGGAACGGACTTCCGGAACGGATTAAGTTTGAGAACCAAGGTACCACTGTACACATTGTATGAAATAAAGCATTATACAGATTGCAAAGAAACAATATTGAGGTGTCCAAACCGACAGGAATGGGAAAAATGCAGAAATTAAAGCAGGCTAATTTAGCTGAGATTCCTGCATGGCCAAGAGGGTTCAGCTAGATGCCTCTTGGGGTCCCCTCCAACTCTACAATTCTCTGATTCTCATTTGTCAACGCAGGGGAGAAATGTTTTCGGCCAATGTCAAAAAAACTTTAGATGGGACATTTTAATACGAGCAGTGGATAAAAGCTGATTAACTCATTCTCGCCCCACAAAATAGCTTGGGGTGTGCCTGAATAAGTCCACTCAGACTTTTGGAGTGATTCTAGAAAGTATAGAATGAAAATCGAAATATGTGTGGGAAGGGTTCAGCATGGGAAGCTTGCGTTTTCAAAAGAGAAGGTCAAAGTAGCACGTAAGCAGGAGGAGGTTGGAGGGAACAGAAGATAAGGAGTGAAGGCCGAAGGCCGTTGCTATGCAACTTTGCTGGAGCGAGACAGAACATCTGCTGTTTATGAATGCTTGTGGCATCAATATTGTGTCTTTTACCTCGAAGCAGTGGCACTTTCCTCTTTGCCTAAAGGGTATCTGTGGGGGTGAAGTGACAACCATTGCAATGCTTTTAATAAAGGCGCCCGGTTTGACAAATTGGGGTCTGGGTTCTTTTGGCTGCCTAGGCTGAACCCACAGCTATTGGGGCGAGTGAGTTCCCCTTCCAATATTGCCCTGAGGAGACCACCTGCTTTTCTTTGGAGCTTTCTGTTTCTATTATGTTTTTTGTATATGTCGGAAGCCGCCCAGAGCGGCTGGGGAAACCTAGCCAGAGGTTTCAGGTTAGGAACGGACCTCCGGAACGAATTAAGTACCATATTTTTCGCTCTATAGGGCACACCTGACCATAGGGCGCACTGAGTTTTCAGAGGGGGAAGTAAAGGAAAAAAATATGACACCCCCCCCAGCTCTGGGAGCAGCGGACAGGCTGCACGCAGCCTGCACACTTCTCCCAGACCCTCTCCCTGCTATTACGGGAGGTGGGGGAATTCCCCCATCTCCCGCAAAAGCCCACAGGAGGGAGAAGGGACTGACTCGGCCAGTCAGTCCCTTTTTCCTCCTTGGGGAAAAGCCCCCAAGAGCAGCACGCTCTTTAAAGGCTGCGCGGCTCCTGCGGGCTTTTCTAGGAGGTGGGGGAATTCCCCCACCTTGTAGAAAAGCCCGCAGAAGCCGCGCACCCTTTAAAGAGCGTGCGGCTTTTGCGGGAGGTGGGGGAATTCCCCCATCTCCTGCAAAAGCCCACAGGAGCCGCGGACCTTTTAAAGAGCGCGTAGCTCCTGCGGGCTTTTCGACCGAGCCTGTGGGGCTGGCGGTGGGGGGAAGCACTGCTTTCCCCCACCGCCAGCCTCACAACCAGGTCGGGGAGTAGCGCGAAGGCGCTGTGCGCCTTCCCAATGCCCCCCGAGCCTGTGGGGCTGGCAGTGGGGGGAAGCGCTGCTTTCCCCCACCGCCAGCCTCAAAGACCAGACTCTCCTGGCTTCAACGGAAGCAACGCGAACCCTCCAGAGCGCAGGCTTCGGGGGCTTTGTGTTGCTATCGCTGAAGCCAGGGAGCCTGCATTCGCTCCATAGGACGCACACACATTTCCCCTTAATTTTTGAAGGGGAAAAGGTGCGAAAAAAACAGCACTTAACACGAGGTTCCACTGTAAACATATGGGGAAAAACTTTCTGGCAGTAAGAGCTGTTCAACAGTGGAACGGACTCCCTCGTGAGGCGTTAGGCTCTCCTTCCTTGGAGGTTTTTAAGCAGAGTTTGGAGGGCTATCTGTCACTGATGCTTTAGCTTGGATTCCTGCCTTGTGGCGGGGGGTTGGATCAGATGACCACTGGGTGCCTTCCAACTCTACTATGATATCTAAAAGCGTAACCAGTCTGCACGCAGGTCAACGGAGCTCAAGGCTTTGGCAGGCAACTGAGTGCTTGATTTGGCCTGGGAGGAGAACTGAGAAGGAATCAAGGCCTTTTCTGCAACCTTGGAGAGGATTAGTGATATCTCCAAATCTTGCCCGGGATGTTCTATGTCGTCTCGCCTCCACCAGCTTCGTTTCTCAGAAGAGTTTTTGTTTGCGAGTGATGCCCTGCTTGCTAGTAAACAGGTTCATGGTCAGGTGTTCACACACCTGTCTCAGCAAGGTCTATGCTACTCCACGTCGACAGAATGGAAGATGGCAGGATCTGCAAGGATCATAGAATCATACATTTGCAAGGGACCCTGAGGGTCATCAAGCCCAACCCCCTGAAATGCAGAGATCTCAGCTAAGGCATCCATGTCAGATGGTCATCCAACCGCTGCTTATAAAACTCTATTATCCTGAGGGTCAACGGATTCGCCACCTCTTCTTTAGAGAGTGCTTTAAGGCCCAAAAGTTGAGAACAGCTGTTTTGTGTTGGTTGTTTTCTCAAACATGCCTATGGGGAATATTTTGCTTCAGTTTTTAAAGTGGAACTGGTGTGTTTTCGCTGCTTGCTTTTGTGTGTTCGTGTGTGTGTTTAAAATCAGGGATGCAATATCGTAAGAGTGCAGAATGACAGGACAGAAGTGTTTAATTCAAGCTGCTAGCATTCAAATTGCAAGTATTTTAAAATGTTATGAACACCTGCAGGGGTTTTTTTTTGGGGGGGGGACACACATAGCCAGCTGAAGCAATGAAAATTTCAAAAAAAGTAACTTTATTCTCTCTGTTACATAATCCTTTTAAAAGCACACAAATGATGGCTAAAAAACCCCTAAAAACAGAAGTAACGACACTTTTACGAGGAAAGTGTGAGCTGTATGTTCCCAAATCAGTATCGTGTCAAAGGTAATAAAAGAAGAATTTTAAAAGTGGGAATTTCTCCCTATTAGCAATCAAATCACTTGAGGGGTATGTCCCAATCTCTAAGGGCCCACCTACACTAAATATTTAAAGCTGTAGCATGCCACTTTGAACAGTCCCAATGAATCCTGGGAACTGTAGTTTGTTACGGGTGCTGAGAGTTGTTAGAAAACCCCTACACGCCTCAATTTCCAGAGTGGTTTCCAATCATTCCCCATTCCCAGGGAAAGTCTAGCTCTGCGAGGGAAATAGAGGGCTCTTTACAACTCTCAGCACCCTTAATAAACTATACATTTCCCAGGACTCTTTTGGAGAAGCCATGACTATTCAAAGCATCATGATATAGCTTCAAACGTCTTGCAAAGATGGGAATTAAGCTTGTCTAATTCTGACCTCATTCCGCTACCACACTTGTCCACTCTTTATAGTGGTTCCCCTCCTGCAGGAAACTTCTGCCTCGGCTCTCAGATTCAGTCACCTGATCTAAAATGTCATGTGACTACCTAAGCCCTTTACCCACCAAAATAAACGTATTCCTCACCAGTGAGACCTCCCCTTTGCAGCTACAAGCCTCTTTATGTAGAAGGGAAGCAGAGGCATGCACCGTGAGCCCCATCCCAAAATTGCACCCCAAACCCACCCCCTGACATTTCCGAAAGAGAGAGTAAGGCATGAGCAGCTGTTTAAGTACAGACCACTCTTTGCGATCACAACCCCTGGTCATGGAGGGGACCCAACTGCGTGGAATGGCTACAAGGGGGAAACTTGCCCCTTTGCAGTTGTTGAGGGACAGATATATATATTCCTTCATATGGAGGGAAAGAATGGTGGAAATAAAGCGCAGGGAAATAAATGCAAAAGCCCTTAGTGAACACAGTTAAGACGCTTCTTCCAACTGCAATATCCTAAAATAAACCTGCTTTCTACCCCAAAATAATTTTTGAAAAGGTTTTCTGGTAGAGTTCACATTTTCTGTTTGCCCCCGACACTTGCACAGTGAGGGCAATTCTCAAATCCGTTCATTTCCCCCCCCCCTGTCAAAGGTACTGGATCAATACCCCTAAATTTTTCGATTGTCTGCAGCTTCTTTATATATATATATAAAAAAGGATAGAAGGAATCATTATTTCAAAACACAGTAATGACACGGAGGGCCCCTAAGCCTTCTTGAAAACATGCAAATAAAGCAGATGGGAAAACAATCTAAAAGCTGTGGTCAGGAAACGAAGTCCTGCCTGAAAACCAGTTAAAATGGCCACCCTAATATAGTCACAGATAAAGCTCTAGCGTGTCACCATCTTTCTGGGTGGGATTTTTCAGGGTGACAGGAGGCCCCCCCTCAAGAGTCAGCACTTCAGAGTGAATCCCCTCTCCCGCAGCTGGAAAAAGGGCCTGATCCTCTCCCCAGCGAATGACGCCGAGTGGAAAGCAAAGATGAATTCGTCGGTATCGGCATCGAAGAAGCCCACCCAGCCTAACGGGTAGTCCAGGGCCACCAGAATCTTCTTGGGCTCCTTTGTCAACATCAACGGAGTGGTTTCGGGGAAAGTTAAGGCCAAGACTTCGTGAGGCAGGTACGTGTCGCAAAAGGGCTTCCTCAGAGCCCAGATGCCCTCGTCAGGGCTGAAGTTGAAGGGTCCTTTCCTCGCGAGCGAGTCTCTCGCCACCCCCAGAGTCCAGCTTCCTTCTCCCAAGACCTCCACTGTCCACCATTGCGTCCCCGAAATGAACCTCTCGCGGCCGAGCACACAGACCTCCCAGTCAAATCTGTCCAAATGCTGGGAAACGTTCTTCTTCCGCCACTCCCTCTCCTTCCACGATGGTTCCCATTGCACGCTCTTCCGGTCCGGAGTGAGAACGAGATAGGGGTGTGCTGAGTTTGGATCCAGAACGACATTCACTGTAGGAAAGAGGGAAGATTGAGTGGCTTCAGGGAAGAAGGCCTGTGGCTTAGCGGTAGAGGTGCATGCCTTGCATAATAAACAACAACAACAACAACAACAACAATAATAATAATTTATTTATACCCCGCCCATCTGGCTGAGCTTCCCCAGCCATTCTGGGCAGCCTCCAAAAAAATATTAAAACACTGTAATACATCAAACATTAAAAGCTTCCCTAAACAGGTAATGTCGAAGGTCCTAGGTTAGATCCCGGGCAACTCCAGGTAAGGCTGGGAGAGACCCATGCCTGAGAAGCCTGAAGGTCCCTACCAGTCAGAGTAATAATAATAATAATAATAATTTTTATTTATACCCCGCCCTCCCCAGCCAAGGCCAGGCTCAGGGCGGCTAACAAGCAATAATAAAAACAAGTTGAATGAATACAACTTAAAAACAAAATTAAAATACAACATTAAAATATTGAAACATTAAAATATTAAAATGTAGCCTCATCGCAGGAGGAGAAGGAAAGGAAAAAAGAAAGAGAGGGAGGGAATCAAATTGGCTCCAAGCCAAAGGCCAGGCGGAACAGCTCTGTCTTACAGGCCCTGCGGAAAGAAATCAGATCCTGCAGGGCCCTGGTCTCATGAGGCAGAGCGTTCCACCAGGCCGGAGCCAGTGTTGAAAAGGCCCTGGCTCTGGTTGAAGCTAATCTAACCTCCTTAGGGCCCGGGACCACTAGGGTGTTGCTATTTATGGACCTTGAGGCTCTCCATGGGGCATACCGGGAGAGCCCGGGGTTTCCCAAATATGGGTCTCCAGCTACAATTCCCATCATCCCTGACCACTGGTCCTGCTAGCTAGGGATGATGGGAGTTGCAGTCCAAAAACAGCTGGAGGCCCAAGTTCGGGAAACCCTGGTTGTAGACCATACTGAACTGGATCGGCCAATACAGTGGTACCTTGGTTCTTGAACGCCTTGTGACTCGGACGTTTTGGCTCCCGAACGCCACAAACCCGGAAGTGAGTGTTCCAGTTTGCAAACGTTCCAAAAAGTCAAATGTCCAACATGGCTTCCGACGGAGTGCAAGAAGCTCCTGCAGCCAATCGGAAGCTGCGCCTTGGTTTCTGAACATTTTCGGATCTTGAACGGAACGGACTCCATTCGAGAACTGTAGTTGGAGTCAGTACAACACAGCTTCCCATGCAAAGGATAATCTTCATCTGCTGCAGAATCACCCCCAGACTCTTCCCCAAAACTTCAGCTGAATGTAGGCAAGGAGGCACAGCAAACAGCCACAGGTTTCCCAACCAATTTTGTGAGTTTGTGGCCGGAGTGCCATTTGATCTCACACTCAGGGCAGTTCACCTCATCCTATGCTATTCCATCTCCCGTACATCCTCATTGCAAAAGTAGCCCCCTGGGTTATGCAGAGGGGGCTCTCTTAGACCCCAACGCCTAAGTACCACCTTCTGTTAAAATGTCCCCTCTCTCTGTCTTGCCAGGGAAGTTACCTGTGTTGACAGCTTCCTCCAAGTTGTTTGCGTCCAGAGCTCGCTCCAGAGAATCTGTGAAGGAGAGGGAAATTGCTCAGACCCTAAAACATAAAGAAAATGGCCATGGGCAAGGAAGGAACATCTGCAGAGAGGTTGAGGGTCCTGTTCCTGCCTCTCTTCCCCAGGCCTAGAGTGGGGCCTGACAGACTACAAAAGAAATATATATTAAAAATAAAATAAATTGTCCAGTCGCACCTTAGAGACCAACTAAGTTTGTTCTTGGTATAAGCTTTCGTATCTGCTTTTGGTATTTTGCATGCACACGAAAGCTCATACCAAGAACAAACTTAGTTGGTCTCTAAGGTGCTACTGGACAATTCATTATTACAGTGGTACCTCAGGTTAAGTACTTAATTCGTTCCGGAGGTCCGTTCTTAACCTGAAACTGTTCTTAACCTGAAGCACCACTTTAGCTAATGGGGCCTACTGCTGCTGCTGTGCCGCCGGAGCCCGATTTCTGTTCTCATCCTGAAGCAAAGTTCTTAACCTGAAGCACTATTTCTGGGTTAGCGGAGTCTGTAGCCTGAAGCATATGTAACCTGAAGCGTATGTAACCTGAGGTACCACTGTATTATATTATTATTATTATTATTATTTCTACTGCATCAGACCAACACGGTTACCTACCTGAATCTAGACTACAAAAGGACTGCTTACCACCCAGCAGAGAGTACTGCTTACATTCTTTTAAACTGCTTTGTAATTACGTTTTTAAAAATTGTTTTAACACTCTGTGTGTGTGTGTGTTTGGGGGGGGTATTATCCAGCCACTTTTGTTTATATTTTATGTATTTTGTGTTTTTCTATTGTAATTTTATCTTGTGAACCTCCCTGCAGGTATAGGGCAGTATATAAATTTTATTTTGAAGGTGATTTCATGAACAACACCAACAAAAACCAGCTCTCTCATGGCGCAGAAAACCCTAGGGAGTCAGCATTTAAATTGAGATCATGCTGTTTGGAATAACACTTTATTCTTAAAGCCTGTAATCGAGTCCAACGACATACGGAGGTGAAAGTGAGGGGAGGATTCCCAAAGCAGGAAGAGGAGGCATTTTCCATTTGTGCCGGTGCACTCAGAGACTTTTTGCTAACTGGGGCAGAGATAGAGCAATGGTGGTGCTGTGTCTGCCCATTTATACCTGTGAAGCCTTTTCGGTCAACCATGCCCACCTGCCCTACTGAGCAAGCCACAAAGGATCACCCTTTATTTATTCAGTGGGCTGTGTTTGCCTGAGCTTGAGTCTGGACTACGGATTCTGAGCCCCTGTGTTCTGATTCGATACATGATATCCAATCACAGGACATTTCAGGATTTGGGCCTCTGCCACTGGCCCTGCAACGCTGAGTCATGGGCAGATGAAGGTGATTGACTACATGGAACTGGCAGAAATGACTGGCAGAATCCGAGACCAGGGAGAAGAGTCGGTGAAAGAAGACTGGAAGAAATTTAAAGACTACTTGCAGAAATACTGTAAAATTAATGAATGTTAGAAGGATGTTGGATAGAAACTAAGTGGTTTCCAGCTGTAATGCTTTAAGAGATATGAAAATAATAAGGTTTCACAAATGGGTAAAAGCTTAATGGTAAGGATTTGCTGAACTAACAAATTGAACTGGAATACAAAGAAGGGAGGTATGAGGAGGTCCGGGGAAATAAGGGTAAGAAGGTTATGTTATCGAAAATTAATGGATGTTTTTAACTGTTTTTTATTTTGTATGTTTATTTTTTCATTTTTTTGTTATACCTTAAAAACCTTCAATAAATATCTTTTTTTTAAAAAAATGAAACGCTGAGTCATGATTGGCAGCTTGGAAGTTCAGACAGCCAATCACGTTGGGGGTGGGAGTGGCCCATGCCTTCAGAAAGGTATATAAGCAGTTGCTTTGCCCCTGTTGTCCAGTTCTGTTAGTTCAATAAAGGTTCTTGCTGTTATTCACTGTGTCTTGCCTTGTGGGAACTCACCTACACTTCAGGACCTTCACAGGACTTGCAGCTATTATGATTTGTAGCCCCCAAGAGCCTTTTGTAAACTCATCTAAGACAGCAGCCTTACATGTTGTGGTGGCAAATTCCGTAGCTGGAATATATATTGTGTGAAGGAGAAATAGAAGCAGACAATGCCTTTTTTTGAAGACCTACAGAGGGACTTTGCAGGGGAATTCTCTCCCCCCCCCCCTTTTTAAATTACATTCGTTGCAGAGCAACATAGCTGTCAACGTTTCCCTTTTTTAAAGGGAAATTCCCTTATTCCGAATAGGATTCCTCGCAAGAAAAGGGAAAAGTTGACAGCCTGAAATTGGAGCTTTCTGAGAACACCTGTAGCCATTTCCCTTCCTTCAAATATCAACTGTGTTGGAATATTCTAGAAAGAACTTGAGAATTGGTCTTGAACAGGTTGCTTGGCAACAGAAAAATCTACCCAGCAACAGGTGCCTTTACTAAGGGCATGTGATCAACAAGGGTTGTTTCTGGCCAGATGGGTGGAAGAGGAAAGGATTGTGTTATTTTATTTGTATCCAACCAGTGTACATGTTTGTAAATAATAAAGATACTCAGTTAAAAGGAAACTCCGCTGCAAGTCTATTAGAAGAAGAAAACAAAAGTGTAAATGCCACACAGACAACAACAAACTGTACCTTTGTAATTCTCCATGGCCTCCTCTAAAGCAGTGGTTTTCTGAATGGAGATTCTGAAACGGGCTTCCAAGCAGGAATGACGGTCCACCACAGGCTCTACTAAATTCTCTTCACACCTAGAAGGAAATACAAAATAGTAAAATAATGCCATTCTCCTGTGAACGTGTATCATTAAAGGACAAGGCTTTTAACTCAAGAACCACTCTTGAACAAGTGCCTGGGCCTGGTGTTTTAAAACTTGAGACCTCTTGTACATTTTAACATTAATTTTTTTAGTAAAAACAAAAATTATAGACCACTTAATCATGAAAGAAAAAAACTTCCAAGAGGGTCACATAAAACAATGTAAAATAGTAATAAAAAAAGAGCTTCTCTCCCAAAGCTGGATCAGGCCCAGATTGTATCTGGCCCAGTATCCTTTTGTCGTTGACAAACCTATCCTCCATGAAACCCCCAAAGCAGGTAGACAGCTCTCACATTGCAGAGGAAATAAGAAAGCCACAATCTTCCATATTATCCCTACGAAGAAAACTGCTTGCAGCAGTTGAGTGCATCTAAGGGATGTTAGAACTATATTTTACAGAGATCCATTTATGCTTGTTTTTTTAAAATAGTAGGGCAGCACCAACTCAAAATTAAGAGAGACAGACAGACAACAGTGTGAACCACACACAGTGAAGGAACACAGCGTCATTTGTTTGCAGGAACACCCCCAGTGTGACCGAAACTCGTCCATGCAAAGAGCAAAGGACACAAAAAGAGGAGCTACATACCTACTGATGACATTGCTAATGTCCTGAAAGAAAGAGAGAAATAGATCTCAGCTACACAGACAAAAGGGACGCGGGTGGTGCTGTGGGTTAAACCACAGAGCCTAGGACTTGCCGATCAGAAGGTCAGCGGTTTGAATCCCCGCCACGGGGTGAGCTCCCGTTGCTCGGTCCCAGCTCCTGCCAGCCTAGCAGTTCGAAAACACGTCAAAGTGCAAGTAGATCAATAGGTACCGCTCCGGCGGGAAGGTAAACATCGTTTCCGTGCGCTGCCCTGGTTCGCCAGAAGCGGCTTAGTCATGCTGGCCACATGACCCGGAAGCTGTATGCCGGCTCCCTCGGCCAATAAAGCAAGATGAACGCTGGAACCCCAGAGTCGGCCACGACTGGACCTAATGGTTGGGGGTCCCTTTACCTTTACCCAGACAAAACACACACAGGGCTTCCTCTTGTCCTAGTGCCGATTTCTTTGACTGTGTAAAGCAAATGGCTGTTCCTAGGATCCTGCCTCCTTCATTCCAAGGGTCCTGAAACATGCATTTTGTGTGTGTGTGTGTATGATTCTAAGTCTCACCTGCAAGAATTCGCTCGGGGGCTGCCGGCACTTCCCTCCCATGTCTGCAATCAGCCCATTGAGCCGGGAAATCTCCTCAGAGACTCTGGCGAGGTTCTCTTCCTGCTTCCTCTCCAGCTCTTTGGTCAGGTCTTCCAGCTGGTCTAGCCAGAGGTGCTGTTTCTGAATGAGGTACTCGTGCATTTTCTCAAAGGCGGACATGATCTTCTGCTTCTCCGTTTCTAACTGTTCCTGGGAGTGGGAGAAAACACATTAAGAAGAAATAAGGGAGAAGAACAGGGCCAGATTTAGGTTTGATGAGTCCCTAAGCCACTGCAAGAAGATCGAACCTCTCCATTCTGAAGGAAATCAGCCCTGAGTGCTCACTGGAAGGACAGATCCTGAAGCTGAGGCTCCAATACTTTGGCCACCTCATGAGAAGAGAAGACTCCCTGGAAAAGACCCTGATGCTGGGAAAGATGGAGGGCACAAGGAGAAGAGGATGACAGAGGACGAGATGGTTGGACAGTGTTCTCGAAGCTACCAGCACGAGTTTGACCAAACTGCGGGAGGCAGTGGAAGACAGGAGTGCCTGGCGTGCTCTGGTCCATGGGGTCCCGAAGAGTCGTACACGACAAAATGACTAAACAACAACAAGCTACTGAAGGTAATGGGGCCCTTTATATGTCCAGCTGTCCTTTGTCAACAACAAACTGTCGCTGTGTTTTGTGTTGAATATATGCTATATGGTAATTTATGGACCTCATAGGTTTCTAAAGCCATTTGCACATAACAAAATATGTATTTTATCAAAGTAATTGTTGAACTGAAATATAATTTTGGAAATGTACACCCAGTTTTCCCCCATTTAATTTTTGGGGGGGCCCCCAAAAGGGTGGGAGAGGATCAGGTGAGGGAACCTTGGGCCCTTCAGATATTGCTGAACAACAAATCCCACCATCTTGGTCATTGGTTGTCCTTGTTGGGACTGATGGGAAGAGACGCTCCCAAGGGACAGCTGGGAGAGTTTACCTCTTTCGTAGTAGGATAAGACTGTGAGAGAGGCATGGAAGTAGCCATGATTTTTTGGGAGTGGGTAGGCTTTTGCTAGGAGGACAGAACTTCAGATTTGTATTTATTTTTACTGTCTGGGGGGGGGGCAACTGGCCCCCGCTCCCCCTTGGCTATGCCCATGGAGAGAGGATTTTGTATTCTTCTTTTTCTGTTTTATTTTTGTTTAGGTTAAGTTTTTTTAGTGTAACACATTATGAAAAGTCTTAATAATATTTTTTTTAACAATCTTGAGGGCACCAAGCCAGGCAGGTCTAAATTACAAAAACCGAAACAGCTGGTTGTTCAGAACTTGCGGGTACAGAAAAGGGGGGCACCTTGCCTTGATATCGTACCCACAATCTCTCTGACAAGAGATTGTCTGCATGAGGTGTGCTGGAGAGGCAAACCCGTCCCCATCTCAGTCCTGCAGGTTGACCTTCACAGGTGACTTTATCAGTCACTCGGCCATGATGTCATTTGATTGATAGGTGGGTGGTCCCTGCCCATCTGTCAATACTGGCCCACAGATTCCTCACCGTAATGACATAAACCTACCAGACATTTCTGCTTTTTCTGATCTTTAGCTAATTTCCGGTCCACAAGCCTTTTCCTCTCTTGCTTCAAAGACTTCACCAGGACACCAATTCTCTCCTGAAGAGAAGAGAAAAGTCATTTAGCTCTGTCAGGAGTTCAACCCACCTGACGTTAAGCAGTCATTTTCTTAGAAAATAAAGCCCGATTCAAGGCAACAGATTCTTCCCTGCCCTGCCTGCCCCCCCTTTTATTCCAGGACAATCAAGTATCACTGCTTTTATCTTCTTCTTCTTCTTGTCCCCATCACTGACTAGCCTGCTCAAAGTGGCAATATTTTGGGAAGAGATGGGAAGAACTTCAATAAGAGGTTGAAACTTTGGGGTCACATGCTTCGTTATTACTTTTATCGCCTTCTATACCAATACTTATGGGACACGGGTGGTGCTGTGGGTTAAACCACAGAGCCTAGGACTTGCCGATCAGAAGGTCAGCGGTTCGAATCCCTGCAACGGGGTGAGCTCCCATTGCTCGGTCCCTGCTCCTGCCAACCTAGTAGTTCGAAAGCACATCAAGTACAAGTAGATAAATAGGTACCGCTCTGGAGGGAAGGTAAACGGCGTTTCCATGCGCTGCTCTGGTTCGCCAGAAGCGGCTTAGTCATGCTGGCCACATGACCCGGAAGCTGTACGCCGGCTCCCTCGGCCAATAAAGTGAGATGAGCGCCACAACCCCAGAGTCGGTCACGACTGGACCTAATGGTCAGGGGTCCCTTTACCTTTATACCAATACTTTGGCCACCTCATGAGAAGAGAAGACTCCCTGGAAAAGACCCTGATGTTGGGAAAGATGGAGGGCACAAGGAGAAGGGGACGACAGAGGACGAGATGGTTGGATAGTGTTCTCGAAGCTACCAGCATGAGTCTGACCAAATTGCAGGAGGCAGTGGAAGACAGGAGTGCCTGGCGTGCCCTGGTCCATGGGGTCACGAAGAGTCGGACACGACTAAACGACTAAACAACAACATACCAACGTCTCCAGCCAATGCAAAACAGAACAGTAAACAGCAACTGAAAACAGGAAACCCAGAAGGTTTGAAACAAAAGTAGTACTTATTATTACTAAATACTATGCCTAAATGGAGATAACCATAACAGTACTGGACATTCGCATAGGGCTTTCCGGCACTCAATCAGTGTCGGCTCCTAGTTTTGCAAAAACTTTTTGCGCAAGACTTGCCGGAGAAAGCTCATCTCACTTTCAGGCCAAGGGAGTTGGTGTTTGTCGACAGACAGCTTTCCAGCAGGACTGAACCACTTCTGGTGCAACGGAACACCGTGATGGAAACCAGAGCGCACAGAAACACCATTTGCCTTCCCACCATGCGGTACCTAATTATCTACTTGCACTTTGACGTGTTTTCGAACTGCTAGGTTGGCAGAAGCAGGGACCGAGCAACAGGAGCTCACTCCGTCACGGGGATTCAAACCGCTGACCTTCTGATCGGCAAGTCCTTGGCTCTGTGGTTTTAACCCACAGCACCACCCGCGTCCCAGCAAGTGGCCGGGAGCCAGGTGCAAAATGCGCCTGGCGCCTGGCTAATTTCGAACGCTGCTCCTCACCCACCTGCTATGGCCATTTCCTACCTTATACTGGTGAGAAGCCTCTTCAGTGGGAAACACGCTGTGGCCTCTGTGCAAGTTCGACCCGTCGCACACCTCGCAGATGGGGACTTTGTCATCCATGCAGAAGAGTTTCAGGGGCTCCCCGTGCGTCTTGCATACCCCATCCTTTCCCTCGACTTGTCCTTCTTCCTGAATTTTCTTGATAAGCACAAGGCTTGCCAGTTGCCAGTTTGGGTTGAAGTTATTTGCCTCAACCCGTTCTCTGCACATCGGGCAGGAAGGGTCTGTGTCGGACTCGCCCAAATATTGGGTGATGCAGGCTTGGCAGAAGTTGTGCCCGCAGTCTACAGTCACTGGGTCTTCGAAGTAGTCCAGGCAGATGGGACAGGTTACTTCATCGTAGAATGACGCGCTGGTGGGACTCCTGGTTGCCATGGCTGCCTCCCTCTGAAGCAAAAGGACAGGCTTGGTTAGCAAGAGCTCTGTGGATCAGGCCAAAGGCCCATCAAAGGCCTGCAATATTTTCTCACAGTGGCCAACCAAAAGCCTGAGAGCAGGACGTGAGGACAACATCCCTCCCTTCCCCCTGTTATTCAGCAGAGCATTTCCTCTGATATGGTCATCCTTGATAGTTCGGTCCGCCATGAATTTGTCCAACCCAATGAGGCTGTGCTTCGTTTATTTATCACTACAGTGGTACCTCAGGTTACAGACGCTTCAGGTTACAGACTCTGCTAACCCAGAAATCGTACCTCGGGTTAAGAACTTTGCTTCAGGATGAGAACAGAAATCGTGAGGCGGAGGGGGGGCAGCAGGAGGCCCCATTACCTAAAGTGGTACCTCAGGTTAAGAAAAGTTTCAGGTTAAGAACAGACCTATAGAACAAATTAAGTTCTTTACCCGAGGTACCACTGTACAGTCACACTCATATTGCGTCCGCTTCAGGTTACATGTTTTTGTGTTGCGTCCCGCAGCAACCTGAAGTGCCAGAATGGGTTATTTCTGGGTTTCGCTGCTCACTCATGCGCAGAAGCGCTAAATTGCGTGTGTGCATGCGGAAATGTGGCGCTTCGGCTTGCGTCAGTTCCGTGTTACGGACGGGCCTCCAGAACGGATCTTGTCCGTAACACGAGGTACCACTGTACAGTGGTAACTCGGGTTAAGTACTTAATTTGTTCCGGAGGTCTGTTCTTAACCTGAAGCACCACTTTAGCGAATGGGGCCTCCCGCTGCGCCACCGGTGCACAATTTCTGCTCTCATCGTGAAGCAAAGTTCTTAACCTGAAGCACTATTTCTGGGTTAGCAGAGTCTGTAACCTGAAGTGTATTTAACCTGAAGCGTATGTAACCCTAGGTACCACTGTACATCTTTATCCGGTGCTGTTTTTCTAGGGGGAAAAAAAGGCGCCAGAACTCACCATGAATACCTCCTTGTGCTCTTAGGATGGCAATGGCGCCCACCTGAGAGGTGCCGGAAACTCAGTTCTGGCTAAAAACAAGCCCTGTCTTTATCACACCTTTCGCCCACGGAGCTGAAGGCAGCATGCGTGGTCTTTCCTCACAACAACCCTGTGAGGAAGGCCACCAGAGACTGGCTCACAGTCACCCTGTCAACAAAATGGCTGAGCAGGGATTTGAAGCCTGGTCTCCCAGGTCCTAGCCTTAACCACTACACCGCACTGCCTTCCCCTGCCTAGAACTGTGGGAGATGGGGGCAGGGAGACCCACTGAGATCCCCTGGGTCCATAGGACTGCTTTCACACACCTCTTTTTAATTTTTCCAGTTCTTTTACATTCACTCCTCTGCTGCTCTGATTATTTTATATGGGATAATCCGTCCCTTCCTTTACCATCACCCAAACCACCACCTATGGAAGTACAGACTTGCTCCTTAAGATGGACTGGAAAGAGGAATCTGTAGAGCTTGGCTGTTGTGCACTGAGAAAAAACTAAATTTTCCATTCCTACTTAATTCTACCAATCAAACTGTTTCTTTAAAAAAATGTTTCCTCTCCCACATTCGGCTTTTTGTCCTTTTGTTGTGCTAAACAAAGCTGAAGGCAAAAGAGGGCTCTTGTTTCCACCTTTTTAATGTGCTTTTCTTCTTATGAGGAGGAAGAGCAGTACTTGCAATTTTGGAAGAGGAGCTTCAGAGTCATTATTACTCTGCACTTGCTCAAGAACTATATTCTTTTGAGATTTTATCTCATTCGAAATCCATGCCTAAACCACTTTAAAATTCCCAGGGGGTGTAACAAAATAACAAATAAAGACTAAAAGACTACCTATCTCTCTCACAGATAGGTAGCCGTGTTGGTCTGCCATAGTCAAAATAAAAAAATTCCTTCCAGTATCTTGGTATGAGCTTTCGTGTGTATCTGAAGAAGTGTGCATGCACACAAAAGCTCATACCAAGAACTAACTTAGTTGGTCTTTACGGTGCTACTGGAAGGAATTTTTTTATTATCTCTCTCACACACACAAAAAAAATGCAAACAAACAGCATTATAAAAACAGAAAATCAGGAGACCAGTGTTAAAATCCCCAAACAACCAGACATGAAGGCTGGCTGGGTGACCTTGGGCCAGTCTCCAACTCTCAGCTTAACAGGGTTGTTGAAAAAACCCTGAAAAAAGGAGGGTGGGTGAAAACGCTGAACGCCACCTTGAGCTCTTCCGAGAAAATGTGATATAAACACAATACAATAATAAAATCAAGGAGCAGGCAACTCCTGAGGAAGAAGATACGCCTTCACAAGATGTCTGAATACCATTTCACATACTACTGGGCACAGTTCAAGTACAGTAGTACCTCGGGTTACAGACGCTTCAGGTTACAGACTCCGCTAACCCAGATATAGTACCTCGAGTTAAGAACTTTGCTTCAGGATGAGAACAGCAATCGGACGGCAGCAGCGGGAGGCCCCATTAGCTAAAGTGGTGCTTCAGGTTAAGAACAGTTTCAGGTTAAGAACGGACCTCCAGAACGAATTAAGTTCTTAACCCGAGGTACCACTGTAGAATAAAACTTTACATGGGGCTGTGGCACAAATGGACCATAGATGGGAAAGGGGAGCTGATAGCTGATACGTTTCATGTTCAGCATTTAATATTGAATCGGAGTGGGGCTAACACATTGAAACAGCAAGGCTGTTACCTTACCTCGTTTTGCCTCCAACGTGAAAGCTGAAGCTTTCTTGGCTGCTAACCACACCCTGTTGCAAACTCAAGCTGGGGGGGGGGGGAGGTCATTTTAAAAATTGGCACTTTGAAACGCTTAGCCCTCACTCTCACTTACACACCCCTTTGCTAAACCCACGTGTGTCACTTTTCATTCTAATAGCATTTATGAACCGCTTAATCAAAGCAGGCTCTAGTATAAACGGTAGATGAGAAGCAGCTGAAATCCAGAAGGCAATTAAGGTAAATTAAAATTAAAAGAACAGCAACCCAGATATAGATTTTTTTTTTTTTACTGGCTGTATTTGATTTGCTGCCTACCCAGGCCTCGGGACAGGTCACAGCCATTTAAAACACAGTGTTTAAAAAAAAGAATTCAGAAATAAACTAATAAATTACACATAATTTTGAACGGGAAGAGAACCACGTGCGCCACCTTGCGCTCCTTGGATGGAAAACGGGATAGAAAATGCAACCAAATACAATACATACTTTCTAATATTTCTACGAAAGAGGAGGAGGATTGAATTTCTTGCACGGTTTGCTCAGGACAACGGACCACCCAAACCCTGCAACCCCCCCCCCCCCAAGGCTCTTTCGCTTCTCACAGCCCTTCTGCACAAAACCATCACCTTAGCTTATCCGCTTGCAGAGCGAGCGCCGCTTTCCCAGGCTGCGAATGGGAGACAAACCAAAACAGGAGGCTAAAAGGCGCTAGTCCCTCTGAAAATTCGAAAGCGCCTCGCCTGGGATTGGTCAGGACGGCTCAGGCTGCGCTCCTCCGTCCAATCGGGGAAAGGGGCGGGGCGGACCAAGGGCAATTAAAACACACAAACGCACCCCGCCCCGAAATCTCGTTTCTTTCCAAGCCCTTCCTGCCATGCTGTCTGGGGTGGGAAGAATTGGAAATAAGAGCTAGCTGCCTCCCACGGGGATTTGAACCTGGGACCCTCCCTGTGCAAAGTGGCTGCATGAGTCCCCTCTCTAAAACCTCCGTGTAAGGAATTGTTAGAATTTTAGAGTTGGGAGGGAACCCCAGGGGTCATCTAGTCCAACCCACTTTGATGCAGGAATCTCAGCTAAAGCATTCGTCACAGATGGCCATCCCACCTCTGCTTAAAAACCTCCAAGGAAGGAGAGCCCACCAGGATATGAAATAAGATTTTAAAAAATTATTTTTGTATGGGATCTTTATGAGCTTTTATTGGGGGCGGGGGGGGGGGGGAGAAGGAAATCTTCCTGTATTTATAATTTTTTTATTTCATAAAATTTTATATATGGCTCAGTCATAGGGAAAAACCTCCAAAAGCGGTTTACAAAAAAAGGATAATGCAATTAAGATTATCTCTTTAAAAATGTACACCATATATGCATATACAGTGGTACCTCTGGTTGCGAATGGGATCCATTCTGGAGGCCCGTTTGCAACATGAAAAAAACACAACCCGCAGCAGCGCGTCTGCGCACGTGTGGGTTGCGATTCGCTACTTCTGCGCACACGCGTGACATCATTTGGCGCATGCGGCGAAACCCGGAAGTAACCCTTTCCAGTACTTCCGGGTCCACGCAGGATGTAACCTAAAAGAACGTAACATGAAGCGGACGTAAGATGAGGTATGACCGTAGTGTTTTATGTGTTGTTCAAAAGGAAATCAAAATATTTCACTCTCTAGGGTCTGAGAGTGAAGCAGGAGAACTGCCATGGGCATAGCCTGGGGGGGGGGGGAGACAGCTGCCCCCCATCAAGTAAGTAAAGATAAAGGGACCCCTGACCATTAGGTCCAGTCGTGGCCGACTCTGGGGTTGTGGCGCTCATCTCACTTTATTGGCCGAGGGAGCCGGTGTACAGCTTTCAGGTCATGTGGCCAGCATGACCAAGCCGCTTCTGGCGAACCAGAGCAGTGCACGGAAACGCCGTTTACCTTTTTGCCAGAGCAGTACCTATTTATCTACTTGCACTTTGACGTGCTTTTGAACTGCTAGGTTGGCAGGAGCAGGGACCGAGCAACGGGAGCTCACCCCGTCACGGGGATTTGAACCGCCAACCTTCTGATCGGCAAGTGCTAGGCTCTGTGGTTTAACCCACAGCGCCACCCGCATCCCATCAAGTCAGTAAGTAAATAAATAAAATACTTAACTGGCCAATTGTGTCACAGATAACTCAGTTCTCCCCCCACCCCCAACACAAAGCCTGCCCCTCCTAAATCCTCGTTATGCCCATGGAAGCTTCTGGTGCTAACTCTCACCTACCATATGCAAAACAGGGGGTGGGGAGTGGGAAACCTGAGGTGCCCCCCCCCCAGGTCCTGCCTGGCTGATTGAGCCAAAACTAGATTCCTTGGGAAGGTAACATGGCTGCAATCTGGTGTTTCCTTGAAAGAAACCTCACAGAACTCAATAAAAAAGGTAAATGTAAAGGACCTCTGGCAGCTAAGTTCAGTCGTGAATGACTCTGGAGTTTAATAATAATAATAATAATAATACATTTTATTTATACCCCGCCATCCCCAGCCAAGGCTGGGCTCAGGGCAGCTAACAAGCAATAATAAAAACAAGTTGAATGAATACAACGGAAAAACAAGATTAAAATACAACATTAAAACATTAAAATACAGCCTCATCACAGGAGGAGAAAGGGAAAAAGAGGGGAATATGGGTTGAGGCGCTCATCTTGCTTTATTGGCCGAGGACTCAAATAGGGTTGCGTGCAAATGCACCTTTGCTACTAGGTTTTGCTAACCGTCAAAAGATGAAGAAAGGTGGAACAGCTGTGTGTCCTTGGCGTTAAAAAGAGGGATCACTGCCAAGACCACAAAACAAGATTAGCAGCTTCTCTCCGTTGCAATGTTTTGGATAATCCAGTTCTCTGGGCACACAAGTTGAAAGAAAGCAACATAAAGGGGGGCTTTTTAGTGGGATAAACAGCCTCACGTGGCCAAGATGCTAGTCTTATTAACACATGCAGGGTTTAATAGTGTTGCTCACCACCACCCCAAACTCTGAAAGGTGACATTTCAGGGGTTCCAGGCTGCGGGGTTCATGTTTCCTTTTGGAATTGAGGCACAGCAAAGACTGTGGCGTCTCCAGGATATATGGTTTATTGACACATACAGTGGTACCTCGGGTTACAGATGCTTCAGGTTACAGACTCCGCTAACCCAGAATTAGTACCTCGGGTTAAGAACTTTGCTTCAGGATGAGAACAGAAATCGTGCCCTGGTGGCGTGGCGGCAGCAGGAGGCCCCATTAGCTAAAGTGGTACCTCAGGTTAAGAGCAGTTTCAGGTTAAGAACAGACCTCCAGAAGGAATTATCTGTGGGATTGAGTGTAGGTATGTTTGAACATTTTTAAGGATTGTACAGAAATATATGCTTGTATATTCGCCATATGTGTGTATTAATGTTGAATTATTTTAATAATAAAAACTTTTCCCCAAAAAATGAAGGAAAAAACCAGCAACTTTGCTTCAGGATGAGAACAGAAATCGTGCTGCGGCAGCGCAGCGGCCCCATTAGCTAAAGTGGTGCTTCAGGTTAAGAGCAGTTTTAGGTTAAGAGCGGACCTCCAGAACAAAATAAGTTCTTAACCCGAGGTACCACTGTATATACAACCTGAGCCTATGATGGAGGGGTTAATAGTAATAACACCCCAAAAGGGTTGGTCTTCTCCCATAACCACAGCCTTGGACTCCGAATTCAGGCTTGGCATTCTCTCCACCATTCCAGCCTGCTAGTTCACAAAGCTATCTCCCCTAAACTGGCTTTATTTCTCCTTGAGTAGAGCCCCCCCCCCATTCATCTGCCAGAGCCCCTTCCTCTGCCCTCCATACACCTAACCAGGATAGCCTGGCTTGATTTGAACACTTCCTGAAGCTGGGAATTAGGAGTCTGGCACCCAGTTTTACACCCACCAAGCACTACCATAGCATAGGCTGCCCTGCCAGACTTAGCCATGTCACTTCCCCTCATATTGGGAGGAAATAGGTAATCAAGCTTTTTGTTGTGTTCCAGCCTCCCTCTGCTGAGGCTGTGAAGAGGGTTCAGCTGGTTGATTCAGCTCAAAAACATGGCTCTCACCAGCCACTCCTGTACCAATAACTACTTTATAACTTGCTTTACTGCCTATGCAACTTTCCTGACTGGTGTTTGGAAAAGCACATGAACTGGACCTTTGAAGAGTTTGTAAGTACAGTGGTACCCCGCAAGACGAACGCCTCGCAAGACGGAAAACCCGCTAGACGAAAGGGTTTTCCGTTTTGGAGGCGCTTCGCAAAACGAATTTCCCTATGGGCTTGCTTCGCAAGACGAAAGCCCATAGGGAAATCTCTGGGGACCTCTTTTAAATGCTAGCGGTGGGGAGCAAAGCCTTTCCCCCCCCCCGGACTTCAGAAGAGGTCCAGGAAGGCTGGCGGGGGCCGAAAGGCTTTGCTCCCCAGCGCCAGCATTTTAAAAGCAGTCCGGGATAGCAGGGAAGCGCTTCCCGCTATCCCGGACGGCTTTTGAAGGCAGGAGAGGCATGCCGGCAAGTCTCCGCCAGCAGCGGCAGCGCTGCCGCTGCTGGCGGAGCGCTCCGCGAAGCCTGGGCGCGCTAATGTCAGCGCGCGCAGGCTTCGGGATGCGGGCAAGTCTCCGCCAGCAGCGGCAGTGCTGCCGCTGCTGGCGGAGCGCTCCGCGAAGCCTGGGGGCGCTAATGTCAGCTCACGCAGGCTTCGGGATGCAGGCAAGTCTCCGCCAGCAGCGGCAGCGCTGCCGGCGGAGCGCTCCGCGAAGCCTGGGCACGCTAATGTCAGCGCGCGCAGGCTTCGGCATGCCGGCAGAGGTCCGCGAAGCCTTGGCCGGACAGCTTTTGAAGGCAGGCGGGGGGAGCAAAGACTTTCGCCCCCGCCAGCCTTCAGAAGAGGTCCAGGACCTCTTCTGAAGGCTGGCGGGGGGCAAAAGTCTTTGTCCCCCCTGCCTGCCTTCCCAGGGGCTTTTAAATCACCCCGGACAGCGGAGAAGTCCTCCGCTGTCCCGGGGCGATTTTAAAATGCCGCCCGCCAGCATTTTAAGATCGCCCCGGACAGCGGAGAAGCCCTCCGCTGTCCCGGGGTTTTTTAAAATGCTGGGGGTGGGAAGAAAAGCCCTTGTCCCCCCCCCCCAGCCTTCAGAAGAGGTCGGGGGACAGACTGTCCCCGGACCTGGTCTGAAGTCGGTTTCCCTAGGAACGCATTAATTGATTTTCAATGCATTCCTATGGGAAACCGTGCATCGCAAGACGAAAAACTCGCAAGAAGAAGAAACTTGCGGAACGAATTAATTTCGTCTTGCGAGGCACCACTGTAAACTAATTTTTAACTTGCTAAGAGTGTGGCCTTTTCTTAGGCTGGAGGAAGAGGGAAATTTTGGAATGGTGTATTTTCAAGGTCTAACAACATATATTTTCACATTTCACTTTGCTGCATATTTTGTTACTTTAAATCTCTGCAGGGGTTCTCTCACCAAGAGTCCTTGCCCCAAACATGATTTTTGGCATACAGGAACTCTTTTTTAAACAGTGGTACCTCGGGTTAAGTACTTAATTCGTTCTGGAGCTCCGTTCTTAACCTGAAACTATTCTTAACCTGAAGCACCACTTTAGCTAATGGGGTCACCTGCTGCTGCCGTGCCGTCAGAGCACAATTTCTGTTCTCATCCCGAAGCAAAGTTCTTAACCTGAGGTAATATTTCTGGGTTAGCGGAGTCTGTAACATGAAGTGTATGTAACCTGAGGTACCACTGTACATACATTTTTCCCTGGCTGGGTTCATTTTTTCCCCTGGCAGAGTTTCTGTGCCTATAAATCACACAAAAGTGGGGTTGGGGTGGGGACTCAACATAGCAACTGTGTTGAGCCTGAACATACCGAATCATTCTGTGTAACACAAAGAGCCTGTTCCTCTTTTTATTTTATTTTATCTCAATAAATGATCATTTCAAAGGTACAGCCACACAAAGACGACTCCAAAACCAGCCTACATCATTTGCAGGTGGAATATTTTGCAGGTGGAATATTCCAAGATCTGCGATGAGGAACTGGAAATCCTGCCATTTAGACTGTGGTCCTCCTTGGCTTCTTATACAACTACAGAAGAGGAACAGGGAAACCTGCGGTCCTCTCTGACGTTGCAGGATCAGAATTCCCACCATCCCTCATCAATGTGGAACGCTTCCGCGGCTGGTGGACGTTGGAGTCTAACTTCATCCAAGAACCACCGGTTCCCCGTCGCTGTTCTGGCGTTATCATTTCCGTTCACGGCAGCAGGGCTCCGAGGCCAGCACTTCAAAGCCGTCCCGCAGCTCCTCACTTGGAAAAAGGGCCGGAGCTTCTCCTCAGAGAACGACCCCGTGTGGTAGGTGAAAATCGAACCGTCGGTGTCGGCGTCAGAAAACTGCACCTGACCCCTTTCGTAATCCAGGGACACGCGGATCTTCTGGGGATCTTTTGCCAAGGCCAAAGGGGTTGGTGCGGGGAAGGTGAAAGCAAAGAACTGGCAAGGCCTAGATGGGCTACGGGAAAACCTCCCCACCGCCCACACCCCTTCGTTCGTATGGGTGCAGATAACGCCTTTCCTCCTCATGGTGTCTCGGGCGACCCCCACAGCCCACATTGCCCTCCCCCAGGTTTCCACCTCCACCACCCACCAATGTTTCCCTGCCGTGAACCCCTCCTGGCCCAGCACACAGAGCTCCCCGTTAAATCTCTCTGGGTTGTCTGGGAGGTCCCCCGTTGCCCCTCTGTTGTTGCTCTTCTTCTTCTTCTTCTTCCCCCCCTTCTTCTTCTTCTCCACCTCCCACCACACACTCTTCAAATCCTCAGAGACGGTAAGGCAAGGATGTGCGGTATTTGCATCAAGGGTGACATCCACTGCAGGAGAAAAGAGGGGAGAGGATGCCGGGTGGCGGTGTCAGGAGCGAGACGGAAGTAAATCACACTATCTACACAGGCTTGGCAGGGCGTCCGGCCTAATGAACACAGCAGCTCATCCCCACTAGGGTCTCACTCCATGGATCTGTTGCCAAGACGAAAAGCCCCACCTCCCCACAGCCTTCCACATTCTCTCCTCTCCAGCGTTTCCCCCCAAGCAATCTGAGACTAAGCCTTCATAAAGCCTGCTGCTTCTCTACCCATTTCAGCCCTCTTCCGGTCCTAAGAACCATCCAGTCTCTCCCACCCCCACGTTATCCAAATCATTCCCCGAGTTACCTTTGTTCAGGTCTTGCATCAGAGGAGCTGCGGCAGGGAGGAAAGAGTGACAAGTTTGGAGACAGATTAGCACTAAAACCAAAACAAACCCTCTCAATGAATTGTAGAGTTGGAAGGGACCCTCCCTGAAGGAATGTCGACTAAAGCATCCATGACAGGTGCCCATCCAACCTCTGCTTAAATAACTCTAAGGAAGGAAAGCCCACCACCTTCTGAGATATGAAATGGATTACTTTATTTTCCCTTGTGATCTCCATGTTCCAAGATAATTTCCTTCACTAAGGGAGCCTCACCTAGTGCCATCATTACAGGCAACAGGCAAAAACATTCCTCTTTACCCAGGCTTTTGACCATTAAATGCTCTATGGTCTCAGTTACAGATAGGTAGCCGTGTTGGTCTGCCATAGTCAAAATAAAAAAATTCCTTCCAGTAGCACCTTAAAGACCAACTAAGTTAGTTCTTGGTATGAACTTTCGTGTGCATGCACACTTCTTCAGATACACATCTTTAAGGTGCTACTGGAAGGAATTTTTTTTATTTTTACTCTATGGTCTGTTAAAGCTCAGGGGGGACAGGGACCTGTTAATATTATTATTATGCTTTTCTGCTTTGTATTATTATTATGCTTTGTACCAGGTTTTGTAAAATGTTTTTAATGTTGTACAACACCCTAGGATCTTTTGATAAAGCCGGACTATCCTAACGTGTGTTGGTGCAATAAAAACATCTCACGTTAAAGTGCAACTAAATTTAGCATTTTAATTGATTTTCTGTTGGAATTCATTGCTGTGGGAAGTCCCCCTCCCCCCATGGACCACACAAATGGTTTCCTAGATGCAGCTGTGTGGCTCCTCCAAACACCCCTCTTCCATCCAAAATGTCTGAGAGAATTACCTGTGTCTTGAACTTGCTCCAGAGATGCTGATGCAGAAGAAAAGACAGAAAAATAAATCAATCAGATAATATATACAGGAAGTTGTTTTGCAAACAAAGAATCGCAGCAGTTTCACCTTCAGGTTCCCACTCCCTTAAACGGGATTGTCATTAAATTCAGTGGGGTTTACTTCTGAGTAGACACATATAGGACTGTGCTATTACATCAGCACCTTTTCGTGTTTACTTATAAAAATATTTGTAGATTGCTATACCATACGGTAAAGGCTGAAGCAGTTTCCAACCACAAACAACACACACACACACACGCAATGAAGACCAGGTTAGTACTTGAAACCAGAGATCAAATATTTCAGAAACACCTTTTCTTAATTGCCTGTGTTAAGCTTGGAAGCACAGGAAAACAGGAAAGTTTTCATTGTGTCCAAAGGTTAAAAACAGCAGCCACCTCCAGGCCTCTATCTCAGCAGGACACATCCTCTACTAGTCATCTGCCCAGACACTGAGGTCCAGCTCCGAGGGCCTTCTGGCGGTTCCCTTGCTGCGAGAAGCCAAGTTACAGGGAACCAGGCAGAGGGCCTTCTCAGTAGCAGCACCCACCCTGTGGAACGCCCTCCCACTGGATGTCAAAGAGAAAAACAACTATCTGACTTTTAGAAGACATCTGAAGGCAGCCCTGTTTAGGGAATCTTTTAATGTTTAACAGGTTATTGTATTTTAGTGTTTTGTTGGAAGCTGCCCAGAGTGGCTGGGGAAACCCAGCCAGATGGGCAGGGTATAAATAGTAAATTATTATTATTCATCTAGTTTTTTTGCCTGGAACGTGCCATTGAACTCTAACCATGCCTGCCTGCTTGTCTGGGGGATGGTTAGAAAAGGATCCACGAAGGTGTGTGGAAACTAGCCTTCTGTACCAACGACAAAATTAACGTTCGTTGCTCTGCCTGCTTTTGCCTCTGGAAAGATGGCCATAAGGGACCGTGGCCCCTGGGCTGCCCCACCCAATTCAAAATTAAGATTATGCTGCTTGCAATAATGTTTTGCTGCTTAAATCTGAAGGCCAGGTTAATGGCAAGGAGATGAAAGGGAAGCCAAGTCACAAGGAGGACTTTGAAGCAGCAAGAGGCGACACTTTCCATGCGAATCGGGTGCATTTTCACTTAAGCTTCCCAAAACAAATGTTGCTTTGATCTCTTGTTGACTAGGAGAAACACTGTGTTCTGATATAGTAAAAGGTAAAGGAACCCTTGACCATTAGGTCCAGTTGTGAACGACTCTGGGGTTGCGCGCTCCTCTTGCTCTATAGGCCGAGGGAGCCGGCGTTTGTCCGTAGACAGCTTCCAGGTCATGTGGCCAGCATGACTAAGCCGCTTCTGGCGAACCAGAGCAGCGCACGGAAACACCGTTTACCTTCCCGCTGGAGCGGTACCTGTTTATCTACTTGCACTTTGAGGTGCTTTCAAACTGCTAGGTTGGCAGGAGCAGGGATTGAGCAACGGGAGCTCACCCCGTCGCGGGGATTCAAACCGCTGACCTTCTGATTGGCAAGTCCTAGGCTCTCTGGTTTAACCAACAGCGCCACCCGCGTCCCGGTATGCCGCCTTGCAGAAAAAGGTGGGCCTGGCTCTGAAAGTTTCTCTTCTTCAACAAGAAATGGACAGCTTTCGGAATGGAATGGTGAGGGGGAGGTTTAAAGGTAAGGTCACTTATACACCAGTTTGTCCTCCTCAAATTGGCTTCATGATATTATAAGCAGAACCTTGCTTCTTTGCTGATGCAGAACCAAAGGGGGAAAAGATTTTTTTTGAGATGTCTCCTCAGACATTCTGCGGAATCTCATAGGGTAGGACAGGTTAAGGAGTGAGTTAATTCTCCATAAGTTGGTACAAAATGCTTTTCTTTCCAGGGTGCATCTGCAGAATACTCATGACTGTCTTATCTCTGTTCCTGTGTGGTCAGGCACGTAGTTCTGGCCTATACCATAAGCTCCAATTACAGCATTCTGTGGTACTGTGTGGCGCAGAACTGTGGAGAAGGATTGTTGGAAGACAGAAATGGAAAGACATGTGAAGAAGAAATAGAAGACTAAACTTGCAGGGCTTTGAACTTGCACTTTAAGCAAGGACTATGAAAGCTGAAAGCCCTCTCTGGGCTCAGAGAGAGGCCTTCTTGAAGCAACTGTGTTTTGTGTTTAGCAAGTAAAGGAAACCCTGCTATGCTTTTGGCGGTACCTTTATACTTCTCCGTAGCCTTTTCCAGCGCAGAACTTTTCTCCACGGCGATTTTGAGCGTCTCGTCCCACCAGTGAGAAAGGTCCGATTCGTGCTCGGATGCTTTCTTCTCACACCTGGAAGGGAACGCGGTCAAGTTTAAATAACAGCAGCAGACGTACAGCTTTCGAAACGTTAAACGAGAGGGCTGAGCTCTTACTCAAGATGTACTTATCGGGAAGGTGCCCTAAACTACTGTTTCGCGGCCTGAGATCTTTTGAGCCAACTGCTTCTAATCCGGTCAAATTCATCCTGAACTGGGACAGCCTCCTATATTTCCTCCTCTAGCACCTGTCCACCCTGGAGGAGAACCATCTAGATTGGTTATAAAAATTGCCTAGGAAGCTTGCAGGGAAGGGAGAAGCAAAGGCCCAGCGCCAAGAACGAAATACGTGTGTCAAAGGATGAAGCAAACATCAACAGAGGTGCAGTTAAGATACTTGGGTGCTAGCAGGCCACACATAGCACTTTGAAGCCCCAATAACCAGCTGATGGCACACACGTGGTTTAATTTCACACTGTGCAGGTGGAAATGAGTCCCATGACTATCAATCTCAGGTGACAAGGGGGTGGCCAAGACCACCCCCCTGCCAGAATGGGGTCACGGGGGGCGGAGAGAGGTAAAGACCTGGCCCACTGGCCTAGACCCAGTCTCCCACACTTGCCTTAGGCAGGAGGACAATCTGGTGTTTGCCACAGAAGGCAATTGGCTGATCATTGGTGCATTTGCGGGGCTTCAAAGTGCTGAGTCACCGGACATTGCAGGCGCCCCTTTTTTGGCGACCTGAGTCTTTACTCCGCAGGCGGCAACAGGTTTAAGAGCAGGTGGGCCTGGCCTGGCCAAAATGGAAACACCAGCGCAGAAGAAAGCAGGGGCCGATTGCCCAGCGGCAGGGCAGGCACTTCACATGAACATGTCTGCATGTTCTTTCCATGGCAGCTTCAATAAAAAGGATCCCAAGTACAGTCGTACCTTGGATCTGAAACGCCTCGGCTCCCGAACAATCGAAATCTGGAAGTGAGTGTTCCGGGTTTTTGAACGATTTTGTTCCTGCAGCCAATCAGAAGCCGCGCTTTGGTTTCCGAATGTTTTGGAAGTCGAACAGACTTCCAGAACGGATTCTATTCGATTTCCAAGGTACGACTGTATAGCAGAGGACTAAGTCTAAAGGTGAAGGGACGCGGGTGGCGCTGTGGGTTAAACCACAGAGCCTAGGACTTGCTGATCAAAATGTCAGCGGTTCGAATCCCCGCGACGGGGTGAGCTCCCGTTGTTCGGTCCCAGCTCCTGCCAATCTAGCAGTTCTAAAGCACGCCAGTGCAAGTAGATAAATAGGTACCGCTCCCGCAGAAAGGTAAACGGCCTTTCTGTGCACTGCTTTGGTTCGCCAGAAGCGGCTTAGTCATGTTGGCCCCATCACCCGGAAGCTGTATGCCGGCTCCCTTGGCCAATAAAGCGAGATGAGCGCCGCAACCCCAGAGTTGGCCACAACTGGACCTAATGGTCAGGGGTCCCTTTACCTTTAAGTCTAAAGGTAAAAAGGCCACTACTCCCTCCTAGGTATCTGAAGGGCATCTGATTGTGAGGTTGTAGAGAAGTCACCCTTTTCAGAGAACATAAAACTCCAGAACCTTCATCTACTGCCGTTGGAAGGAAATGGTTTCTAATGACTGACTGTACTCCAGAGTGCCTTTACGTGGGCCTGTTTTACAGAAATCTGTTCCCTGCCCCCCAAACGAACACCAAGGTTGTTTCACAGGGGGTGAAAAAGGAGGAGTGTGAGCAAGGCTAGATAGAAAGGGGATTGGGGGGAGAAAGACCAAATTAAAAGAGCAAAGAAATGAACCTCACACAACACGGAAGGAAACATTATTGTTTGCTTTTCAGAAACCCACCAAAGGGAGCAAATTTCTTCCGCAGGAAAGCAGAAAGGGTGTGTGTGAGAAAAAAGAGCCACATACCTCGTTAAGGCTCTTCTGATGTCCTGAAAAATAAAAATAAAAAGATAAACGGGTGTCAATTACACAGGCAGGGAAAAACACAGGGCTGTTTTTCGTTCAAGTGAGAATTCCCCACCCCCACCGACCTGTGGAAAAACAAATGGATGGACCCAGGTTCATTTTCTTTTTCGTTCAAGAGACCTGGAAGTCACCTTTGCATTAAGCCTCACCTGGAGGGATTCCTTCGGGGGCTGGAAGACGTGGTACGATGGCTGCACGTTTCTCGCCTCCGTCGCCACGATCAGGTTTCTGAGTCGGGAAAGCTCCCCAGAGAGGTCGGCAAAGTTTCCTTCACCCCTCCTCCAAATCTTTTTCTCCAGATCTCCCAGCTCACCTAGCCAGAGACGCTGTTTCGCCCGGAGAAATACCTGCATTCTCTGGACGGCGGATCTGATTTTCTGCTTCTCTGCTTCTAACTGCGCCTGGGGAGGAAAGATTTCAAAGGAAGTGCAGAGGTGGAAAATGAGAGTCAGCCGAGGGTCAGTTTAGGACCAGTGACTTTAACTATGCTTCTCATCAACAACTGGAGGGTCATCCACACTCCCTTTGTGGCCCTGTATTCTGAAAAGTCTGATATGGATTATGTTAGACACTTAATGGGAAACCTGGTTAGTTTCTGGCCCCAGACTCGACAGCAATACATATTTTACTAGTGTACTAGTGGCGCTGTGGGTTAAACCACAGAGCCTAGGACTTGCTGATCAGAAGGTTGGTGGTTCGAATCCCCGCGACGGGGTGAGCTCCCGTTGCTCGGCCCCTGCTCCTGCCAACCTAGCAGTTTGAAAGCACGTCAAGTGCAAGTAGATAAATAGGTACCGCTCCGGCGGGAAGGTAAACGGCATTTCCGTGCGCTGCTCTGGTTCGCCAGAGCTGTCTGCGGACAAACACAGGCTCCCTCAGCCAATAAAGCGAGATGAGCGCCGTAACCCCAGAGTCGGCCACGACTGGACCTAATGGTCAGGGGTCCCTTTACCTTTGCTAAATACGTATCTGAATTTCCCCCCTTCTTTATGATCAATGCTGCTCATAGTTGTTCTTCAGCTACCCTGCTTGGGCAAGAGAGTCAGGAGTTTCCCATTTTATTTTTCCAATTCCTTTGCCTCTGTTGAGCTCAAGACTTCAGTTTTACTTAAAAACATATTTTTTCTTACCATTTACCTGGACCCTACATCTTGGACTTTATCTCTTGGATTGATTTGATTTTGGGGTTGGTTTTCCCCAGCCTTAACTTTAATCTGAACTGCCTTACAGCTGGGAAACTTGATACACGCTGCATATAATTAGTTGGCCTTGTGTTCAGGTGGGGTTGAGCATCCGTTGCCAGTTCTTTTGAAGGCATCTCGGAAAGAAGAGGCGGCAAGACTTAAATTGCAGCTGAATTTTAATCCTGAACGCTGCAATCTTTGCATGCAACGGCTGTGTCACATTGTTTTAACACAACACAACACATTTTTAACTTTTCCTGCAATCACGGCCTATTCCACATTACAGTGGACGCTCGGGTTGCGAACGTGATCCGTGCGGGAGGCACGTTCGCAACCTGCAGCAGCGCGTCTGCATGTGTTGCAATTCGGTGCTTCTGCACAAAGCGTGATTTAGCGCTTCTGCGCAACCGCCAAAACCAGGAAATAACCCGTTCCGGTACTTCCGGGTTTCAGCACGTCCGTAACCAAAAAAAAACCAACCCAAAACCCCGCAACCTGAAGCGTCCGTAACCCGAGGTACGACTGTACTTTTCATTCAATCACCAAATTATGCCGCCTGCGCAGGTCATGTTTTCTTAGATTTCCTTGCCTAAAACTTAAGCTAGTGCATTTTCTAGTTCTCTGAAATTTCTTACATATCATGTTTGCATTGACATATAAAATCCTAGTTTAGGACCTGACTATTTGCTGGACTGTCTGCTCCCCCTAGTGTCTGAAACCAAGTGGAGTCTCTGTCTTACCTGTGCCAGCATTTGGAAAGGAGAAAATACGTGAGTTCTATGCAGAACCTCCCCAAATCTGGAATGACCTCACAGATCCAGCTGATGCCAACCCTGATGGGTTTTAGGCATCTTGTAGCGACTGACTTGAGCATCTGGTTAAGGCTGGCCTAGGCAAACTCGGCCCTCCAGCTGTTTTGGGACTACAACTCCCATCATCCCTAGCCAACAGGACCAGTGATCAGGGATGATGGGAACTGTAACCCCAAAACATCTGGAGGGCCGAGTTAGGCCATGCCTGGGTTAAAGTGACTACAGAAGTCTTGCAGCTCTCACTGTGCTGTAAATCTCACTGTGTTTCAAAATTGATTAATGATTATTATAGATAGATAAAAGAGGATCTTACTCAATTATTATTTTGAGGACAGGTTATACCAAGGTATAAAAGCCATAGAAAAACAGGTAATTGAGCAGGTGATGTGTAGGGCAATGTGATGAATGTATTTTGAAATGATAGTTGGAAAGATTATTGTATTGGGAGCAGCAAAGAAGGGAGAAAAATAGACAGGACATGGCGGGGAGTCAGTTTTTAATTTTTTTAAAAAATCTGGAGACAATTTGTTATAAATTATGGAAAGTCAATAAAAATAACCGGCAAAAAGGTGTTTTACTATGCTAAAAAAATCACCACAGCGTGTTTCCTTTTTGTATTTCTCCCACACGTGTGGGATAAGAGGTTTGAGTTTTAATCTACGAATTTAATCCTTAATCCATCTCCTGCGTAATCTTTGCATGACCTTTTACTCCAGGGGAAACTCATAGGGCTGCACAGAACCCTCCAAAAAACGAGCCAGAGCCATTTCCTATGCCCACCTGCCATATCGATTTCTTACCTTGTATTTTACGGAGATCTTGCTTATAGAAGACGCGGTGTGGCCCTGGTCAGCGTGCAACCGGTCCCAAACCACACCCCCTGGTGCCTGATCATCCCCTGGTGCCTGCTGCCTCTGGGGCTCTTCCCACTTTCTCTTCAATCCTTTCCTTTCCTGGAAGTTCCTGACGATCTCGACCATATTTGCCAGCTGACGGTTTGGCCTGAAGTTCCTTTGCTTGATCCTCTCTCGACACTGAGGGCAGCAGGAGTCTACGTTGGGGTCCTCCCAAAGCTGGTCAAAGCAGGCTTGGCAGAAGTTGTGCCCACAAGCGATTGTAACTGGGTCTATGAAGTACTCCAGGCAGATGGAACATGTCGCCTCCTCGAGGAGCCCCTCAATAGCACCCTCGGCCTCCATGGCTACCTCCCCCTGAAGCATAAGGACAAAATTATCAGTTTCATTTGAGATCTCCAATGCAGACTGCGTGTTTCCTTCTCTAGAACAGCCAGGGGAGTTATGTTAGCTGGATGGAACTAGACTACAGGATCCCCTTAATCAATCAGTGGTTGGTTTGTTTTTAATAACAGGATTAGTAACTGCCTATGGGGCCTGTTTTAGGGACACCGGTGGCGCTGTGGGTTAAACCACAGAGCCTAGGGCTTGCCAATCGGAAGGTCGGCGGTTCGAATCCCCACGACGGGGAAAGCTCCCGTTGCTTGGTCCCTGCTCCTGCCAACCTAGCAGTTCGAACGCACATCAAAGTCAAGTAGATAAATAGGTACTGCTCCAGCGGGAAGGTAAACGGTGTTTCCGTGCACTGCTCTGGTTCGCTAGAAGCGGCTTAGTCATGCTGGCCAATAGTTTTGCTTGACTACTTTAATTCGCTCTACGTGGGGCTGCCCTTGAAGCTGTCCCAGAAACTCCAGCGGGTGCAGAATGCTGCAGCAAGGCTCCTCACAGGGTCTCTGCCATGGGAGCATATTCACCCAGTGCTTTTCCAGCTGCACTGGCTCCCGGTGGAGTACAGGCTCAGATTTAAGGTGCTGGTTTTGACCTTTAAAGCCCTTCACGGCCTAGGACCCTCATACTTACGGCACTGCCTCTCCTGGTCCATATATAGCAACACCCTAGAGGTTCCGGGCCCTAAGGAAGTTAGATTAGCTTCAACCAGAGCCAGGGCCTTCTCAACACTGGCTCCGGCCTGGTATAACGCTCTGTCTCATGAGACCAGGGCCCGGCGGGATCTGATTTCTTTCCGCAGGGCCTGCAAGACAGAGTTGTTCCACCTGGCCTTTGGCTTAGAATTTGATTCCCTCCCCCTCTTTCTTTTTCCTTTCTCCTCCTGTGAAGAGGCTGCATCCTAATGTTTTAATGTTGTATTTTAATCTTGTTTTTTAAATTGTATTTTAATCAACTTGTTTTTATTATTGCTTGTTAGCTGCCCTGAGCCCAGTCTTGGCTGGGGAGGGCGGGGTATAAATAAATATTATTATTATTATTACTACCCGGAAGCTGTATGCCGGCTCCCTCGGCCAGTAAAGTGAGATGAGGGCCGCAACCCCAGAGTTGTCCGCGACTGGAGCAAACGCCAGGGGTCCCTTTACATTTACCTATGGGGCCTGTTTTAGTACAACAGCTGGCAAAACACAGGATTTATTTGTTAGCTCATTCCAGTCCCAAACTATTTGGGAGTGGCAAGGAAACCTGTTGCTAGTTAAACCAGGATCCTCCAAAATAATGTGGGCAACACATCTAGCCCCTAAACATACAGGTGACACCACTGCCCCATTTTGTGAGACGCCTGGAGATTTCCCCGATCCTAACCCGCAGGTTCCTCTTAGCCAGGGGTCAGCAAACTTTTTCAGCAGGGGGTCGGTCCAGTGTCCATAAGACCTTGTGAGAGGCCGGACTATATTTTGGGGAAAAAATAATGAACAAATTCCTATGCCCCACAAATAACCCAGAGATGCATTTTAAACAAAAGCACACATTCTACTCATGTAAAAACACGCTGATTCCCGGACTGTCTGCGGGCCGGATTGAGAAGGCGATTGGGCCAGATTTGGCCCCCGGGCCTACCCATGCTCTTAGCCTCTGAATCAAAGAGCGAAAAAACCGATTCTCAAATTAGGACACGTGCAGAGCAGGATCTGCTAGTTGATTTGAAGTAGATGGGCAAATATTTCAAGATTCAAACTGTTTAATGATGACCCACCCCAATTTAAACTAATGAACTGGGGGGGGGGGGAGCTGCCAGAATCAGGAACAGATCTTTAGGTGGAAGGACCATGTGATCTATTCAGCTCTTGAACCCCAGAACTGCTTTCTACCTGCTGCAATGGTATTTCTTTATGCTCTTTATCTTTAGTTTTTTAAATATTAGAAATATATAAAAAAACAAAGTCAATCCCACAAATCTCCTGACGTGGGTGAGGGGAGAGGAGAAAAAACTCAAGGCCAAGGAAAAAACCCACCTCCCCCTTTGCATTTTAGACCACCTTTTTGTTCCAGTATTTTAAAGTTGCAAACCTCCCAGGCAGGAATGAAGGATATAAATGAAATAAATATTAATAAAAAATCTCTTCCGTGAGCACGCAACGCCGGCTCTCACCTGTCCTGCGCGCTGGAGTCTCGTGGGAGCGCACAAACGTTCTGGGATCCGCTCCGAAAGTTCGGACGTTCCCTGCGCCTGCGATTGGCCAGAGCAGCCGAGCTCTCCCGACGTTCCAAGCGACCTCTCGCCCAATCGGGTGAGAGAGTGGGAGGCGCGGCGCGCTGGGTGGTCCAGGGCGAAAGCACATGGGCGGCAGCAGTAGCCGCAGCAGAGCAGCTTTCCGCTTCGGCCCCGGGCGCTGGTTACGCAGGAGGCTGGCTGGCTAGGATGGGGCAGGGCTGTATACGCACGAGAAACGGAAGCCTCCGTTTTACGAGCTGCAACGATTCCGCACACTGTATTTCGCTTAAGCATATAACCCGATTCCCAAAGGGCGGAGGCGCTTTGCACATGCTCAAGGGCGCTAGTGCTTTCCCCTAGGGATCCACATAGGGGCTCAAGGCTAATACCGAGCACAGATTTGGAGAGTCGGGGAGGCTTACTGGCACATGGAAGCTCAATAAAATAGCAGGGTTTGGGGTTTTTTTTTTTGCACAAACACGCTTTTAACTGAGCCGCTCTCCTGGCTGCAAGGCGGATCCGCGTGGCTGTGTTTTTTGCCCCCTATTTTCCTGCTAACTCGAGACGCCATGTGGGGGGTGGGGAAATTAAAATGATGAGGAGCTTTGCACCCAAACCTTGCCTAATTTACTGCTTCTCCATCCCATAATGAGTCAGGCAGAAAATAAAAATAAATATTTATTTATTTAATAAATAATATTTAATAACTATTTAATAAATAAAAATAAAGGGGGTGCCTTTTATAAAAAATTTTCAGCACCTCGCGCTGCCTTCTTTGCATAGGGCAAAAGAGAGTGCACGAAGAATGGTGATTTTTTAAAGCTACTCTTCTCCCGCTCCGCTTTTATACAGACGAGCAAAGCCAAACCTTTGAGCTCGATGTTAGTTCGGATGGCGAGTAAACTTGCTGCTCTGGAAATTCGAGGCTGCCTGCCTCTTCCCATTGGTCGGAAAGGGCTCAGCCTGGGGAGTTCGAACTCCGTTGCCCAATCAGGGACGGCGGGGCAGAGCAAATGTTAACTCTTCTGCGTGCGGTACTTTCCGTGATGTTTGGGGTTTTTTTGGAGGGGAGGGGCGCCCAGCAAGCCCCCAGGCTACCATTTATTTCCTTAAATCCCACCTTCCGTCCGTCATTGAACTGTAGAGCTGGAAGGGTCCACTAGGGTCATCTAGTCCAACCCCCTGCAGGAATTTTTTTTTTTGCTCAGGTTGGACTCGAACCCACAACCCTAAGATTGAGTGTCATACACCACTTACTGCACTATATCATGTACATTCCTTTTCTGCCAGGCCTTTAGCTGAGTAACATTTTATGTTCTTTTCAGAGTCGGAAGGGACCCCCCCCCCCCAGGATCACCCAGTCAACACCCCCTGCACTGCAGGAATATGCAGCCGTCTCATACAGGAATCGAACCTGCAACCTTGGTGTTATCAGCACCATGCTCAAACAAACTGAGCATGTGTTTGGGGGGGGGGTGTTGCAGGTGTTACCGGAAAAATCCGAGGGCTCCCTTGGACAAAAACAAAGACACCAACCAGAGTAAATTGGAGCAAATCAGCAGCCTGTAGGCTTGGCCTTTATTGAACTGTTGCAACAGGGTGTTCCCCTCACTTGCAGGAGAGAGGAAAGACCCAGAAAGATGGTGTGCAAGACCTTATAAAAACTTTTGAAATTCCCCTCCTCTAGGTCAAGCCCACCCCCAGAAACATCATGCATACATTACAGAAAGGAGGGGTTGAGGGAGGAGTTGTGGTGGTAACCTGAGTGTCCTGTCACCTGGCTGGTTCCCCCTTTCCCCCTCCCCATGAGTCACTTCCAGGAGACAAAGGGGAGTTGGCAGTTTCCTGCCCCCAGAGGGAAGATCTGATCATTGTCCTTTGTTTCAGTCCATGCTGAATCCACTCCCATATGCAAGTTCTTTGTGAACTTGATGGTCTTCTGTCCAGGACCATCAGGGTTGGCATAGCAACTGGGCAGGGCTCCTGTGGATGTGCTGGGATGGTGAAGGGATTATGGCTGGCCTGTATCAAACCTTCCCCATTTTGTAGTCCTTCCTTCATGGAGTCAAATAAAAGTGGAACAGTGCAAATCCAATGTATGGTTGATTTTTCTATGAATTTATAACAGAAGCGTGGTATATGTAGTGTGTGAGTGTGTGTGAAGTTTGTACAAACTGAATGATTGTACAATGATTGTACATCATTCAGTTTGTACAAACACGACTCACACACGACATACGCGACGCTTCTGTTATAAATTCATAGAAAATCACCCATACATTGGATCTGCACCTTTCCACTTTTATTTTACACCATGAAGGAAGGGCTATTAAAGGGGGGAGACTTGACACAAGGCAGCCAAGCCCTACCCAGTTGGCATGACAACCTTGATGGTCCTATGCATATGGGAGTGGATTCAGCAGGGACTGAAACAAAGGACAATAATCAGCTCTTCCCTCTGGGGGCAGGAAACTGCAAACTCCCCTTTGTCACCTGGAAGGTACTCATGGGGAGGGGGGAAGGAGGAACTGGCTAGGTCAGTGTTTCCCAACCGGTGTTCCGCGGCACACTAGTGTGCCGCGAGAGGTTGCCTGCTGTGCCGTGGGAGGGAGGCGGGTGAGTCGGGCGGCGAGAGGCGGGGCGGCGGCGGCGAGGAGAGGCCGCCCAGCGCGGGGCTCTCGCCGTCTGCCTGCCTGGCTGCCTGCGTGGCGCTGACGTCACGGGGCTGTAACGTGCCCCACATAGGCACACGCGGGGCGGCGAGCGAGCGAGCTCCCACATCCCATCGCCGGCTCTGCACCAGGCGGTAGAGCTCGGCGAAGTCGCTGCGCTGGAAGGCCAGCAGCGCGCGCGCCTTGGCCAGGCTCTCGCCCGCCTGCGCCTCCAGGCACGGCGTCGGGCGGCAGCGAGCCCAGGAAGCGGCCCAGCCGGCCGGGGTCGCCCACCTGCAGCAGCGCCTCGCACACGCACGAGACCTGCTCCGCCGAGAAGCGCGGCGAGCGCAGAGGATCGGGCGCGGTGGAGGCCAGCCCCGCTCTTGGAGAGGACGCAGCAGCCGTCGCCAAACCCGATCCTCCTGCTCCGCCGCCGTCCCCTGGCTCTCGGCCGGGAGGAGCCTGTGGCGACGGGGCGGGCGCCGAAGTTGGCAGACGTTGGCGCGCCTCCTCGGCAGCGCCTTCGTCCTCCTCCTCCTGCCTCTGCTCTCCTCTGGCGGCGGGGGTGCGCCGCCCTCCCCGGCCGGGGGGCTCCCGCGGGGAAGGAGGCCATGTTCGCGGCGCGCGGGATCGTGGCCCCTCTCGCCCGCCTCCGGCCCGCTCCCCTTCCCCTGCGCGCTGCCCTAGCCGTGCGGGTCTCCTCCCCCTGCGCCGCCGTCCCCTTTCCACATCCTAGGAGCCGCGGTCCGCCTACCGCCCCCGGGCCGCGGCACGGCTCCCAGCCCGGGCTGGCCTCCGCCTCCTGGGACGCGCGCCCACCCCCGCGGCCCCCCAAACTTCGGAGCAACTCTCCAGACGCTTCTCCCCCGCCTCGGTCTCCCTCCTTTCCACTTCTCTTCCCCCCTTCCTTCCCTCTTTCTTTCTCTTTCTCTCCCACCCGCCTTTCCTTCTATTAACTTTCCTTTTTTTATATAAAATTTTTTATTGGTTTTACAAATTTTTTAAGAACAAAACAAACACTTAAAAAGACATACAAACACGTATAGTTTCATAACCTTTTTTCATAAACCTCCTTTCCGGGACTCCCCCATACCCCCCCTTTCTGCATCCCCATGTCCATCTATTAACTTTCCTTTCCCCTCCCTTCGTCCTTCCTACTTTTACTCCTGGGCTCCTCCCCCCTTTGCGAAGCCACAAATCAATCTCTCTCTCTTTTTCCCCCCCTCTCTCTTCTTTGCTCAGACGCAAAAAAGCGCCGCTTTTTGGAAATCCGGACTGCTGTCCCCGCTGAAACGATACTTTAAAAAAGGAAGAACCCACTGGCTCTTATTTCTGTTTAAAGCAGTAGATCCCGAACTCTTTTGGCCCACTGCCCCCTTGGTTCCACATCCCCCAGTGTCCCCTCTGCTTACTCTATAGAAAGCATTACAGGGGTTAACACGGCTCGCTGAGGAAGATATTAATAGAATTCTGCATTTGGGGGGAGACCCTAACAGTCATCTACCATTACCTTCTATGCTGTTACTATTTTTTTATTTTTTTTTTACATAAGTAAAAAGTGACCTTTCCCCATCTGGCATGGTGGTGTGCCTCGAGATTTTTTTCATGAAACAAGTGTGCCTTTGCCCAAAAAAGGTTGGGAAACACTGGGCTAGGTGACAAGACACTCAGGTTACCACCACAACTCCTCCTTCAACCCCTCCCTTTTTGTGATGTGTCAATGATGTAGTTGTGATGTAGTCTTAGGGGTGAAGCATGAGGGATTAGTACGTAATAAAATTTGGGTTCTCTTTTGTTCGGGGGCTTCCATCTTGTTTCACCTGGTGGCAGGTGGGAGTCCTGTCGCGACAGTCTTCAATAAAGACCAAGCCTACTGGCTGCTGTTTTCCTCTGGTATTCCTGGCTGGTGTCCTTGTTTTTTTGTCCAAGGGAGCCCTCGGATTTCTCCGTTAACAGTTGGGAGGGGGGTGTTACTGGCTTCTCTCGTTCTGGTTTTTATTATCCATTTTGTGTTTTTGTATTTACGGCCCTGAGATCTTTGGGTGAAGGGCAGTGTACACATTTTATTAATAATAATAATAATGTACATCAGCTGCTCTTCTAAAAGCATTTTATCAATGCATGTGACATCCCGCCACACAAAATCCTTTCTCCACCCTCATGCAAAGGAAGTATTCTGTTATGTATTAACAGCTGGGTGCTGCCCCATAAACGAACAAGAACAATTGCTTTGCTGTGGTGTTGGTGCACAGCAAATTTGTTCACTTGATCTATACTTGTCTGTCTTTCCCTCTGTAGGATTTTTGTTTTGTGTTTATAATGAGACCCCTTGAAAAAAACACGTAAGCGTCATAGGTGTATAATAACAATTGTAAAGTTATTTACTAGAAACTACTTCTCAAAATAACAATTGTAAAGTTATTTACTAGAAACTACTTCTCAAAATGGGATGCGGGTGGCGCTGTGGGTTAAACCACAGAGCCTAGGACTTGCCAATCAGAAGGTCAGGAGTTCAAATCCCTGTGAAGGGGTGAGCTCCTGTTGCTCGGTCCCTGCTCCTGCCAACCTAGCAGTTCGAAAGCATGTCAAAGTGCAAGTAGATCAATAGGTACCGCTCCGGTGGGAAGGTAAACGGCGTTTCCGTGCGCTGCTCTGGTTCGCCAGAAGCGGCTTAGTCATGCTGGCCACATGATCCGGAAGCTGTACGCCAGCTCCCTCGGCCAGTAAAGCGAGATGAGCGCTGCAACCCCAGAGTCGGCCACGACTGGACCTAATGGTCAGGGGTCCCTTTACTTTTACCTTACAAAATTAGATACAGCTTCTCATAATGTCAAAATCAACATTGTGACACAACATATTAAAATATAGCTTATTCAGTTAATCACCAAGTCTAGTATGTACAAAATGTGATTCCTGTTTTGTCAGTCCCGTAGTACATTCATTTCCAATTTCTTCATCTTCTCTTGTATTTTTCTGTCTGGCGTATTGGAGTACCATGAAATAGTCTTGTAAATGTTTAATGAAGATGATAAGGTAAGTGAAAGTGAAATCGGTGAAAGAAACTGGCACTGGTAGATGCCGGCACAGTACTGACAAAATAGGAATCACATTTTGTACACAATGGACTTGGTGGTTAACTGAATAAGCTATATTTTAATATGTTATGTCACAATGTTGATCTTGACAGTATGAGAAGCTGTATCTAATTTGGAGAAGTAGTTTCTAGTAAATAACTTCACAATTGTTATTATACAGCCTACAGTGGTACCTCGGGTTACATACGCTTCAGGTTACATGTGCTTCAGGTTACAGACGCCGCTAACCCAGAAATAGTACCTCAGGTTAAGCAGTTTGCTTCAGGATGAGAACAGAAATCGTGCTCCGGCGGCGCAGCAGCAACAGGAGGCCCCATTAGCTAAAGTGGTGCTTCAGGTTAAGAACAGTTTCAGGTTAAGAACAGACGTCCGGAATGAATTAAGTTCTTAACCCGAGGTACCACTGTATTACGTTTACATGTTTTTTCAAGTGGGTTTGCATAACATAGGCATTCTGGTGGTTTTGATTTATAATGAGATCCCGTGCCCCTCGGTTTGAATACACAGACCTGAGATCTCCTTGCCTTCTGAACCACACTAGCACTGAGAAAGAGGACAAGTTTGGATGATTTTAGAAAGATTTATTGTAACATAATTTAATGAGGAAATAAAGTGCAAGAGGAAAAATAACGGAAGGCAAACACATACAAAAAACTATTGTGAGTCTAGGTCCAGGTCTTCCTTGCCAGCTTACTCATCACTTCTCCCTCAGTCTGCCTCACCTCTTGCAGATTCGCTCCCCAAGCTGCCAAGTGTCCTTCAGAGATAGCCTTTCATCCTGTCCTTCAATCTCTTTTTCCAAACAAGAACCGTGACATTATCCTGTACCATAAATACACATCTATCTGGCCTTGCTCTGCTGTCCTTTCAGATATTATCTATCATCTGAAAGCAGTTTCTGTATGTGAAAGCTTCGCCAAGCGTTTTGTATGTCCCTCGATAAACTTCTGCTTTTAGCTGTAATATGGTGTGTCTTATGATATTGAACCCTTTTGTCAGCTATTTATAAATATGAATATTGCATAACCCAAATGTACCCCGCATAAGAAGTGACTGTTACTTAAAAATGCTAAATGTACCACTTAACAGTTTGACAATTAAAGTATTGTGTTTTTTAAGACCCACATCTTTGGCTGAATTTATATTACTCTGTTCCGTTCCACAGAACGGTTTTACCTGAATTATTTCTTTTTTGATAGCTGCAATGGCTTTGCCTTTTATAGCTGTATATTACATTGCAATAACCCACCCCGGGACCCTGTGGTGAAAGACAGGTAAGAAATCTTATACAATAAAATGCAATAAAAATAATTTAAGGATGGCAGTGTTGCTGTGAAGCTTCCTGTAGTCATCCTTTTTATCTTGCAGTGTCATAAAATTAGAGGAGGGGTGGGAAGAGAGAGAATGAATAGGCACATTACACAACCCTTGTATTAGTGAGAGAAGTTGCTGGAATTACTCCAAGGGGGGCCTATAGATTCACTCCTATGCAGGGAAAAATTGCTGGAAATAAGTAGCAATCAGTGAAAAAAACTCAAAACAGTCAAGGTCAGACGCTTCCTTTCATTGCAATGTTTTGAAATAACCATTCCCTCAACCCCAAAGGGTTTTTAAAAAGCTAAGTAATTATTAGAATTAATTCTAATTAATTCAGAGGGTTCTGGAAGCTTCTCTGTGTGAAAGAAGCAAGCAGGAGGCTCATGATGTTCGAGTTATTCCTTCAGAGAAGCTGAGTACAGCTGGATTAAACTGGTCAGGACAGGATCACACTTCAAAACGACCTTGACAGATTAGAGACCTGGGCAAAAACAAACAAGATGAATTTTAACAGGGAGAAATGTAAAGTATTGCACTTGGGCAAAAAAAAATGAGAGGCACAAATACAAGATGGGGGACACCTGGCTCGAGAGCAGTACATGTGAAAAGGATCTAGGAGTCTTGGTTGACCACAAACTTGACATGAGCCAACAGTGTGACGCGGCAGCTAAAAAAGCCAATGCAATTCTGGGCTGCATCAATAGGAGTATAGCATCTAGATCAAGGGAAGTAATAGTGCCACTGTATTCTGCTCTGGTCAGACCTCACCTGGAGTACTGTGTCCAGTTCTGGGCACCACAGTTCAAGAAGGACACTGACAAACTGGAACGTGTCCAGAGGAGGGCAACCAAAATGGTCAAAGGCCTGGAAACGATGCCTTATGAGGAATGGCTAAGGGAGCTGGGCATGTTTAGCCTGGAGAAGAGGAGGTTAAGGGGTGATATGATAGCCATGTTCAAATATATAAAAGGATGTCACATAGAGGAGGGAGAAAGGTTGTTTTCTGCTGCTCCAGAGAAGCGGACACGGAGCAATGGATCCAAACTACAAGAAAGAAGATTCCACCTAAACATTAGGAAGAACTTCCTGACAGTAAGAGCTGTTTGACAGTGGAATTTGCTGCCAAGGAGTGTGGTGGAGTTTCCTACTTTGGAGGTCTTTAAGCAGAGGCTTGAGAACAATATGTCAGGAGTGCTCTGATGGTGTTTCCTGCTTGGCAGGGGGTTGGACTCGATGGCCCTTGTGGTCTCTTCCAACTCTATGATTCTATGATTCTGTTATCTCTTTCTGTCAAGGTCGTAGTTACAGGTAGGTAGCCGTGTTGGTCTCTGTCAAAACAAAATTAAAAAATTCCTTCCAGTAGCACCTTAGAGACCAACTGAGTTAGTTATTGGTACAGTGGTACCTCTGGTTGCGAACGGGATCCATTCTGGAGGCCCATTCGCAACATGAAAAGACACAGTGGCGTGTCTGCGCATGCGCGGGTTGCGATTAGCCGCTTCTGCACATGTGCGTGATGTCATTTTGTGCTTCTGCGCATGCATGAGCTGCAAAATCCGAAAATAACACTTTCCGGTACTTCCGGGTCGCTGCGGGACATAACCTGAAAGAACGTAACAGGAAGCGGACGTAACATGAGGTATGACTATATGAGCTTTCATGTGTATCTGAAGAAGTGTGCATGCACACAAAAGCTCATACCAATAGCTAACTTAGTTGAAGAAGAAGAGGAGGAGTTTGGATTTGATATCCCGCCTTTCACTCCCCTTCAGGAGTCTCAAAGCGGCTAACATTCTCCTTTCCCTTCCTCCCCCACAACAAAGACTTTGTGAGGTGAGTGGGGCTGAGAGACTTCAGAGAAGTGTGACTGGCCCAAGGTCACCCAGCAGCTGCATGTGGAGGAGCGGGGAAGCGAACCCAGTTCACCAGATTACGTGACTACCGCTCCTAACCACTACACCACACTGGCTCTCTAGAGTTGGTCTCTAAGGTGCTACTGGAAGAATTTTTTTTATTTTGTCAAGGTCATGTTAACTATAACAGTAAAGCCAGAAGGAGCCTGGGTTTCACTCTTTCTCTTCCTTCTGGTGCGGTGCTCTGTATATAGTGTTGAGATTTAGTCTTATGATAGTTATTGTAAGTTTAAGTTAAGTCTGCTGCAACTGGATTTCTTACGGACGGTGCCAATCCTGAATGTATTGGATTTGTGACCATTCTGCTCATTTGCCTTCAGTAGCAGTAAAGCTTTGCTGGATGAAACATTAATTGCCTGTGGTCTATTTCTGGGAATCCTGCAATGTGCTTTTAAGTTTTTTTACTCTGCTAACTATATACAGTGGTACCTTGGGTTACATACGCTTCAGGTTACAGATGCTTCAGGTAACAGACTCCGCTAACCCAGAAATAGTACCTTACATTAAGAACTTTACCTCAGGATGAGAACAGAAATTGTGCAGTGGCAGTGGGAGGCCCCATTAGCTAAAGTGGTGCTTCAGGTTAAGAACAGTTTCAGGTTAAGAGTGGACCTCCAGAACAAATTAAGTACTTAACCCGAGGTACCACTGTATTGGAATCTGCACAAGGTGCCAACCAACCGTCTTAGGGACTCTACTCCGGATTTGAGCAGGGTCTACCCCTTAGTCCCAAAGATCTCCCGCAAGGCAGTAGAGGTTTAGGGTTAGAGTTTTCCTTCTCCTAGCTGGGCTCTCTTCCCAGGATGACGAGCCGCACCTGCCCCCTGCTTTCCTCTACAGCACAGGCAGGTACCACCTTCTTGACCACCGGATCCACTCTTGGTCTCGTCTGCTCAATCCACTGGAGCCTGCCTTCACGTGCAGGAGAAGTCCCTAACTCACTGAGGGTTTAAGGCCCATCGGCTCCCCGCACCTGGTTTTTAGTCGGGGTGTGGCCACTGTCCCAAGCTGACAGCTTCTAGGAGCCACAGGTGAGAGTTGAGTGCAGGGTGGAGACCAAAGTGGGAAAACCACCCTGGGACATAGCCTTTCATGTCCCAGAATCAATACCACTTTTAATCTACAGTCATACCTCTTGTTATGTTTGCTTCATGTTACGGTTTTTTCAGGTTGTGTCCCGCGGTGACCCGGAAGTACTGGAAAGGGTTACTTACCTCTCTCGCCCTGACCTAGCCACTGTGATCCACGCAACGGTCACCTCCAGACTGGATTATTGTAACTCGCTCTACGTGGAGCTGCCCTTGAGACTGACCCAGAAACTCCAGCGGGTGCAGAATGCCGCGGCGAGACTCCTTACAGGGTCCTCGCTGTGAGATCACATTCACCTGGTGCTATACCAGCTGCACTGGCTCCCGGTGGGGTACAGGATCAGGTTTAAGGTGCTGGTTTTAACCTTCAAAGCCCTATACGGCCTTGGACCCTCGTACCTACGGGACCGCCTCTCCTGGTATGTCCCACAGAGGAACTTATGGTCTTTAAAAAAAAACATATTGGAGGTCCCAGGCCACAGAGAGGTTAGGCTGGCCTCAACCAGAGGCAGGGCTTTTTCGGCTGTGGCCCCGATCTGGTGGAACACTCTGTCACAAGAGACCAGGGCCCTGCGGGACTTGACATCTTTCCGCAGGGCCTGCAAGACAGAGCTGTTTCACCAGGCCTTTGGCCAGGGCACAGCCTGACTCCCTCCTTTGGCAATCCTCACAGAACTCTAGCCCAATGGTTGCCATTAATCTGATTGGAATTAATTTTATAATGAAATGATTTTAGAATGTTTTATCATTTTACTGTTGTTAGCCGCTGTGAGCCCAGCTTCGGCTGGGGAGGGCGGGATATAAATAAAATTTATTATTATTACTTCCGGGTTTCGCCACTCGCGCATGCGCAGACGCGCAAAATGACGTCATGCGCAGAAGCGTTAAATTGCAACCCATGTATGCACAGATGCGCAGCTGCAGGTTGCGTTCCTTACATGTTGCGAACAGGCCTCCGGAACGGATCCCGTTCGCAACCAGAGATACCACTGTATTTGGAGCTTTTTCCTATTTTGTTTAGAACGATCATTTCAAAGAGTGGTAACGAAAGGGACCATCGAACCCAGACTGTTTTTATTTGCTGCCTTTTCTTGTCTGCAGATGGAAGAATCTTACCATCTAGAACGGAGAGGTTTCGGAGAGGATTTACTCCTCTCAGGGCGGTGGCCCCATAGAGTTTGCGTTTTACGGCGGCCTTCAGAATTTCAGGCTGACGTCGCAGCACACCTGCAGAAAGGGCCGGATTTTCTCCCCGAAGAACGATCTCGGAGGGAAGGCGAAGATGAATTCCTCCGTGTCGGCGTCGGAAAACTCCACGCAGCCCGCCTCGCAATCCAGGGCCACGCGGATCTTCCTGGGCTCTCTCCTCAAGGTCAGGTCAGTCGGCTGAGGGGAAGTAAAAGCCAGGAACTGGCAAGGGGAGGGGGAGTAGCAGGGTGGCTTCCCCATGGCCCAGATCCCCTGGTGGGGGCTGATGTCGACGCCCCCCTTCCTCCTGACCGACTCCGTGGCCACCCCCACGGCCCACGTCGCCTTGCCCCACACCTCCACCTCCCACCAGTGCCTTCCGGAAGTGAATCTGTCGCAGCCCAGCACGTAGGGCATGGTGTCAAATCTCTCGGGGTTGAAAGGCAAGTCCTGCTCCCTCTGAACTCTCCGCACGCCCTTCAGGTCCTGGGACAGAATGAGGAAGGGGTGGGCCGTGTCCGGATCCAGAGTCACGTTGGCTGTGGGATAGAGAGGGGCGGAGAATGAAATTGGAGGAGGGATGGTGTCGGCGAAAGGATCGGGCTAAGGTGCTGAAGCGAGGGGCAGGGGCGAAGGCAGGGACCTTCTGCTCTTGTTGTTAGCCACTCCGAGCCTGGCTTTGGCTGGGGAGGGCAGGATATAAATAAAAAATTACTTTATTATTACAGTGGTACCTTCGGTTACATATGCTTCAGGTTACAGACTCTGCTAATGCAGAAATAGTACCTCAGGTTAAGAACTTTCCTTCAGGATGAGAACAGAAATCGTGCTCTGGCGGCGTGGCAGCAGCAGGAGGCCCCATTAGCTAAAGTGGTGCTTCAGGTTAAGAACAGTTTCAGGTTAAGAACGGACCTCCGGAACGAATTAAGTACTTAACCCGAGGTAAAGGTAAAGGGACCCCTGACCATTAGGTCCCGTCGTGGCCGACTCTGGGGTTGTGGCGCTCATCTCGCTTTATTGGCCGAGGGAGCTGGCGTACAGCTTCCGGGTCATGGGGCCAGCATGACTAAGCCGCTTCTGGCGAACCAAAGCAGCGCACAGAAATGCCGTTTACCTTCCTGCGGGAGCGGTACCTATTTATCTACTTGCACTGGCGTGCTTTCGAACTGCTAGGTTGGCAGGAGCTGGGACCGAACAACGGGAGCTCACCCCGTCGCGGGAATTCGAACCGCGACCTTCTGATCAGCAAGCCCTAGGCTCTGTGGTTTAACCCGTGTCCCTTAACCCGAGGTACCACTGTATTATTATTGCCACCCGATTAAGCAACTGAGCAAGGGGCAGCTGCTAAATCTCCAACTTCCCACCCAACGCTTCCCATTCCATTGAGTTATTTACCTTTCTGCAAGGTCTGCTTCAAATAATCTGTTACGGGAAGGAAAGGGTGACAAGTTTAAAAGCTGATTTTCGGTAAACACAGAGACAAACACCCTTCCCAAAATGTCCTGTTCATTGTGCATTCATGACGTGCACAACTGGGCACCAACATTTCCTTTTATTCCTAGAAAATTACCTGGTTGCAGAACTTGCTCCAGAGATTCTGTGACGGAGAAGAAAAGGTGGACAAAGTTATTCAGACCATCATACGTTGAGCAGCGGTTTGTTTTGTGAATAATAATCATAATAAGCATTCAATCTCAGGACCCTTGTGGGCAGGAAACTCCGCATTTTGATCAGCACAAGCCACCACTAGGTGATGGAGCAGTGGCAATGGTTCTTCGGATGCCCTTTCTTTATATTATTATTATTATTATTATTATTATTGTTATTATTATTATTATTATTATTATTATTATTATTATTATTATTATTATTATTATTATATTTTTATTGATTTTTACATATTCCCAAAGATCATATAACATATTTTTTTATCTTATACAATGTTTTGAAGATTTTTCAGTCTTTATCACTTAATCTACATTTCATTAATTTCCTTATTACTTTTAATAATCCTTAGCTAATAATTCTCTTCATAATCTTCTCTGCAATATTTTGCACAGTCCTCCTTACGAAACATATTGCAGTCCTACTAGCGTAATCTGTTTATTACAATTGCTTTTCAAATATTTACTCCAGTCCTCTGAGGATCTCTGATCCTGCAGGTTTCGAATCCTTCCTGTCATCTTATCCAATTCTTTGGATGCCCTTTCAGCCACTTCCAGGAAGCTCCAGGGAAGACAGGTCCCCATCTAAAAGGATTTGTCTTTCCTTGTGACCTGCCTGGAATGGGAGCTGACAGATAGCTGCATCCATGGCTAGAAGCGTTTGCCGCAGACTGCATGGCGCGGCTCACTCGCTTTCCCAGTGCCGAGCGTCACTGGTGGTTACTGAAAGGGAAAAGCGTGTGGAGGCCAGCGCGGTGAAGGTGAGGCAGCAGGGTCATCAGACTGGTGCTGCTGCTGCTGTTGCCCCAACTGCACCGTGCTAAACTCCCATGCCCTCTCAGGAAACAGCTCCATTTGGTACGCAGGCTGATACCCTACCTGCCCGCAGACTGTCTCACCAGAGTGGTGCATGCTCTAGTTCTCTCCCACTTGGACTTCTGTAGTGCACTCTACGTGGGGCTACCTTTGAAGGTGACCTGGAAACTGCAATTAATCCAGAATGCAGCAGCTAGACTGGTGACTGGGAGTGGCCACCAAGACCACATAACACCGGTCCTGAAAGACCTACATTGGCTCCCAGTACGTTTCCAAGCACAATTCAAAGTGTTGGTGTTGACCTTTAAAGCCCTAAATGGCCTTGGCCCAGTATACTTGAAGGAGCATCTCCACCCCCATCGTTCAGCCCGGACACTGAGGTCCAGTGCTGAGGGCCTTCTGGCGGTTCCCTCACTGCGAGAAGCCAAGTTACAGGGAACCAGGCAGAGGCCCTTCTTGGTACTGGAACCCGCTCTGTGGAACGCCTTCCCATCTGATGCCAAGGAAATAAACAACTATCTGACTTTTAGAAGACATCTGAAGGCAGCCCTGTTTAGGGAAGTTTTTATTGTTTGATGTTTTATCGCTTAATTATTATTGGTAGTAATTTATTATTATTATTAATATTCTGTTGGGAGCTGCCCAGAGCGGCTGGGGAAACCCAGAGAGATGGGCAGGTTATAAATAAAAGAATAAATTATTATTATTACTACGGCTCTTGGCAGTGGGAAGACAGCTGAACACTACTTTGCCTGTCTAACCCTGTGTCAGCTACTGTCCTTTCCCCTCCTCCTTCTGCAACCCCTCAGTACCTTTATAGTTCTCCATAGCTTTCTCCAAGGCAGCATTTTTCTGCGAGAAAACTCTGAGCTTCTCTTCCAGCCTGGGAGAAAGGACCACTGCATGCCCCCCCAAATTCTTCTCGTACCTAGAAGGGAATACAGTCGTGTTTATGGAGCGGTAGTAAAACATATTAGCTCCCCTTTTAGGAATTATAGGGGCAGAACTAACCAAACTCTATACAAATTTATTCATGTATTTACTGGAAAAATAAGAAATCAAGATAAACTTTTTGATAAAAGAATGGAAATGGTTTATTCAATATTTACAAACCAAGTGTAAAAAGATAAGAACATTGGCGGGATTATGGTAATAACCTTCAGGCTTATAAGAGTATACAATTTATAGTAGATGAATAAATGATTAAGTTAATTTGGAATGTGCAGAAAATCAAATAAATAAATTTAAGGAACTGCAGAAAAGGGGGGAGTCGAGTTTTGAAATGATTGTAAAATTATTGAAATGTAAAAAATTGAAAATCATAAATAACTTTTTTTAAAAGTAAGAAAACATATTTTTTCCCATAAGCATCGAGGTGCTTCTAGATGACCTATTTACTTAGCACTCATCCTGAGCTGTTTGCACAAACCTTGCATGGAGGTGATGCACAGTCCACTGTCTAGGAAGCATTCATTCTGATTTGTTTGCGTGGAGGTTATTATTCCACATTTCCCAGCACATTTCTCCATCACTTTCCTTCCTGCAAAAAGGCTGTGGGTTTTTTTTTAAGGGAGTTTGATGCACCAGAATGCTTTAAGCCAATTTAATTATACAAACCTGTGTCAATGCAATTTCCTTGCTGCTGTTTTTTGGGGGGGATCAGGAAGGCCAAACAAGAGAGATGAGGAGCTCCGGTGCAGATACAAAGCAAGGACTCATCACTCAGTGATGCTTCACGTTAAATATAGTCTCATGTAGCAGAGGCTGGGGAAGACCTTGATATAAGCAGCTTTCAGCTGGAGTCCACAGCACTTAGCGGACCCCAACTTATGTCCCTAAATCCTCTTGTGATCTTTCTGGGGTGTGTGTGTGTCTAAATTTGCACACACAAAATACATTGAAAGCACATGGAAACTCCCCAAAGATTCCTAGAAGCTGTGGTTTATTAAAATCGCTGGAAACTGTAACTCAGTGAGGGGTAAGCCGGATTTTCGGAGGAAGCCATGTGCAGAAATCTGGGTTTTGTTCGTTTGTTTTTAAATGGGATTTAAGCTGTTTGATGGCAAATGAAATCGGAAAAGGAAGGAGAAGGAGCAGGGGGGAAAGGAGGGGAGTAAAAAAAAGAAGCGAGATGGAGGAAAATAATATATTTTCTCTTCCAAATAACTCCATGGGAGCTAAACTTCCTGATGCAAAGAGGGGGTTGGACTTGATAACCCTTGCAGTCTCTTCCAACTCTACAATTCTATGTTTCTATGAAATGGGATGGGGAGAAAGAGCCACGTACCTGCTTAAGGAACTTCTGGTGTCCTGAAAGATAAAGAGAGAGAGAGAGACAGAAATGGGTGCCAGCAGCACAGGCAGATCACACACAGGGCTACTACTTGTTCAGTGGGGATTCCTCTGCCCCCTTCCTTGTCTGTGGAAAACAAATTGCCATTACCTCTCTCGCCCTGACCTAGCCACTGTGATCCACGCAACGGTCGCCTCCAGGCTTGATTATTGTGACTCGCTCTACGTGGGGCTGCCCTTGAGACTGACCCAGAAACCCCAGTGGGTGCAGAATGCCGCGGCAAGACTTTTTACGGGGTCCTTGCTGTGGGATCACATTCACCCAGTGCTATACCAGCTGCACTGGCTCCCGGTGGAGTACAGGATCAGGTTTAAGGTGCTGGTTTTGACCTTTAAAGCCCTTCATGGCCTAGGACCCTCGTACCTATGGGACCGCTTCTCCTGGTATGTCCCACGGAGGAACTTACGGTCTTCAAACAAAAATATCTTGGAGGTCCACAGGGAGGTTAGGCTGGCCTCGACCAGAGCCAGGGCTTTTTCGGCTGTGGCCCCAATCCGGTGGAACGCTCTGTCACAAGAGACTAGGGCCCTGCGGGACTTGACATCTTTCCGCAGGGCCTGCAAGACAGAGCTGTTCCACCAGGCCATTGGCCAGGGCACAGCCTGACCCCTTCCTTTGGTAATCCTCACAGACCTCTAGCGCAATGGTTGCCATCAATTTGATTTTGAATTGAGTTTAAAACGAGTTGATTTTAGAATGTTGTGTTACTTTTATTGTTGTTAGCCGCTCCAGAACGGATCCCGTTCGCATCCCGAGGTACCACTGTACTTATTTCACTCATTATAATGCACATCAATCTCTTCTGGGTTTCTGGGGGTTTTCCTGTTACTATTCTGACTCTCACAGCTACAATAAACCTACCATTAAAATTATGGACTGGCCATTTCTTTGTCAGAGGGCAAACGGGCAAATTTAGCAGGGGATCAAATACTCCCCCCCCCCCCCGCACTGTACCTAGTTCCCTCCCTTCACAGGGAGGCATTGGAGTTATGGACCTCAGCCAGTCAAGGCCAGCAACACAGGAACATGGCAGCCCCCATGAGGCAAGGACTTTGCTTATTGGTGAAAGTCATGCAGGACGTGGGTGGAAACAACATGCCCAAAATCAAGGAGACCAGACTTGAGTTGGTGGCTTCTTTCACCCCTCAGGCCTCTTCCCTCCCCACAGGGTAGTGTATACTCACCTGCAACAATTCGCTCGTGGGCTGCAGGTACTTCCATTTCATCTCTACGATCAGCTCGTTGAGTCGGGAAATCTCCTCGGAGAGTTTGGCGAGGTTTTCCTCCTGCTTCCTCTCCATCGCTTTCTCCAGATCTTCCAGCTGGCCCAGCCAGAGGTGCTGTTTCTCCACAAGGAATTGGTGCATTCGCTCAAAGGAAGACCGGGCTTTCTTCTTCTCCGTTTCAAACAACATCTGGGCGGGGGGGGGGAGAGAACACAAAGAAATTGGGCGAGGGGGCAGAGGTGCAATGATGAGGTTCTTTGGCATGGTTGTTCACAAAACTTGCGGGTACAGAAAAGGGGCCACTTTCGCCCCTTTGCTGCATCACATTCTTCATTAAATTATATTTCTATTGGTACATAGTTTTATGGTTCCAGTTACAGATAGGTAGCCGTGTTGGTCTGCCATAGTCAAAATAAAAAAATTCCTTCCTGTAGCACCTTAAAGACCAACTAAGTTAGTTCTTGGTATGAGCTTTCGTGTGCATGCACACTTCTTCAGATACACTGAAACAGAAGTTGCCAGATCCTTCTATATAGTGAGAAGGTGGGGAGGGGTATTACTCAGAAGGGTGGTGGGAATGGGAGATTGGCAGATAGCTGAGATGAGCCTGTTGACGACTCTTAACGACTGCAATAGGTCTTACAGGAAAAGGCAAGGGGTGAGTTTTATGGTTTTACATAGTTTTATGGTATTACTCCCCCCAAAAATGATATAATAATAATAATAATAATAAATTTTTATTTATATCCCGCCCTCCCCAGCCAAAGCCGGGCTCAGGGCGGCTAACAACAATCAAATAAACAATCAAATAATAACACATTCTAAAAATATTTCATTATGAAAATTAGTTAAAATCAAATTAATGGCAACCGATTAAACAAAATTCTGTGCAGGTTGCCAGAGGAGGGAGTCAGGCTGCGCCCTAACCAAAAGCCTGGCGGAACAACTCTGTCTTGCAGGCCCTGCGGAAAGATGTCAGGTCCCGCAGGGCCCTAGTCTCTTGTGACAGAGCATTCCACCAGTTTGGAGCCGCAGCCGAGAAGGCCCTGGCTCTAGTTGAGGCCAGCCTAACCTCTCTGAGGCCTGGGACCTTGAGGATGTTATTATTTGCAGACCGTAGGTTTCTCTGTGGGGCATACCAGGAGAGGCGGTCCCGTAGGTACGAGGGTCCTAGGCCGTATAGGGCTTTAAAGGTTAAAACCAGCACCTTAAACCTGATCCTGTACTCCACCGGGAGCCAGTGCAGCTGGTATAGTACCGGATGAATGTGCTCTCGCAGCGAAGACCCCATAAGGAGTCTCGCCGCGGCATTCTGCACCCGCTGGAGTTTCTGGGTCAGTCTCAAGGGCAGCCCCACGTAGAGCGAGTTACAATAATCCAGTCTGGAGGTGACCGTCGCATGGATCACAGTGGCTAGGTCAGGACGAGAGAGATAAGGGGCCAACTGCTTAGCTTGGCGGAGATGAAAAAATGCCGCCTTTGTTATAGCTGTAATCTGCGACTCCATAGAGAGGGAGGTATCGAAGATTACACCCAAACTCTTAACGGACGGTGCTGGCACTAATTGCACCCCCGCAAGAGATGGGAGTTGCCCCCTCGATCCCATATCGTCCCGCCCCAGCCAGAGGACCTCTGTCTTCGAAGGATTTAACTTCAACCGGCTCCCACGTAACCATCCAGCCACCGCTTCCAGACATCTGGTCAGCGTGTCTGGGGCCGAGTCAGGATGGCCATCCATCAACAGATAGAGTTGGGTGTCATCAGCATACTGATGGCAACCCAGCCCAAAACTCCGGACAAGCTGGGCGAGGGGGCGCATAAAGATGTTAAAAAGCATCGGGGAGAGAATTGCACCCTGAGGCACTCCACACACCAAGGAGTGGCGTGATGACAATTCCCCCCCAAGCGCCACCCTCTGTCCCCGACCAGAGAGAAACGAGCGCAGCCATTGAAGGACTGTGCCCTGGATCCCCACGTCGGCAAGGCGGTGGTCCAGGAGTTCGTGATCGACCATGTCAAAGGCTGCTGACAGATCTAGAAGAATCAGCAGCCCTGACCCGCCTCGATCCAGCTGCCTGCGGAGATCATCTGTTAGGGCGACCAGAGCCGTCTCGGTCCCATGACCAGCGCGGAAGCCGGACTGGAATGGGTCTAGAGCAGATGTTTCATCCAGAAACCTACCAAGCTGTTCAGCAACTGCTCTCTCAATCACCTTACCCAGGAATGGAAGATTCGAGACCGGGCGGTAATTGGATAGATCTGAGGGATCTAATGATGTTTTCTTTAAGAGCGGACGCACCACCGCCTCCTTCAGTTCCCCTGGGAATATCCCGGTGCCAAGGGACAAGTTGATGATATCCCCCAGGGGGCCCCGCATATGAGGCATCAAACCTCGGAAATACACTTTCCCCAAAAGGTTTCCACAATTTTGGCCACTAGTGTATGTTTTATGCTTCTAAAGTAACAAAGTGGCTTGTGACCTGTAAAAGCTCCTTTTAAAAACATAAATATTGTTTATTTTTTAACCACAATATTAAATTGTGCCTCCATTCCCCAGGCGAGGGGGGAACGTTCCCCACCCATGGCTTCAAAATTCCCAGAAATATTAAATTTCCAGAAGGCCATGGGGATTCCACCTGACAACACACAGCCCCATAACATCACCCATAAGAAACACAAACCTACCAGACCCTCCTGCCTCCCCATCTCTTCAGCAAGTTTCAGGTTCACCAGCTTTTCTCTCTCCTTTTTCAGATATGTCAGGTGGGACTTGATTTTCCTCTGCAGAATCAGGAAAGCATTTTTTTCTCTGTCAGGAGTTCAATTCATGTCGGATCGCACACACTGACTCACTGGTGGTTTCTTTCTAATGCATCTATTTTTAGTTTCCTTCCACTATACCATCATCATCACCAAAGTATTTATCCTTTTCTAAACCACTGCCTCGAGGCGATTGACACAGAAGATAATTAAAAACAGAGACACCAAAGCAACAAATATGTGTTTGAGCAAGACTTGCGTGTCTCTACTTGGAAGTAGGCCCCAGTGGGTTCAGTGGGACTTACTCCAAAGTCAGTATGTACGGAACGGCAGATTGAAAGTCACCTCTCAGTTATGCTCTTGACCAAAAATGGTATTTATATAACTGCAGTGAGAAGCCACTGCTTCTGTGGAAGGAGGGATGGGGAGAAAGCCAGGAAACGGGGAGAGCAGGGTTCGAATCCATGCTGAGCCATGAAGTTTGCTTGGTGACCTTGGGCCAGTCTCCATCTCTTACACCAGGCATAGGCAAACTCGGCCCTCCAGATGTTTTGGGACTACAACTCCCATCATCCTGGACCACTGGTCCTGTTAGCTCGGGGATGATGGGAGAAGCTAAGTTACAGGGAACCAGGCAGAGGGCCTTCTCGGTACAGTGGTACCTTGGGTTACATACGCTTCGGGTTACAGACTCCGCTAACCCAGAAATATTGCTTCAGGTTAAGAACTTTGCTTCAGGATGAGAATAGAAATCATGCTCCGGCGGTGCAGCAGCAGCAGCGGGAGGCCCCATTAGCTAAAGTGGTGCTTCAGGTTAAGAACAGTTTCAGGTTAAGAATGGACCTCCGGAACGAATTAAGTACTGTAGTGGCGCCCTCCCTGTGGAACACCCTCCCACCAGATCAGTGGTGTAGCGTGGGTTGTCAGCACCTGGGGCAGGGCAAGTAATTTGCGCCCCCTAACCCGTGGATTTGTGCCCCCTAACCCTAACCCCCAGATGTTGCGCCCGGTGCGGCCAGCCCCCCTGCACCCCCCACGCTACGCCACTGCACCAGATGTCAAAGTGAACAACAACTACCAGACTTTTAGAAGACATCTGAAGGCAGCCCTGTTTAGGGAAGCTTTTAATGTTTGATGTATTACAGTATTTTAATATTTTTTTGGAAGCCGCCCAGAGTGGCTGGGGAATCCCAGCCAAATGGGCAGGGTATAAATAATAAATTGTTGTTGTTGTTGTTGTTGTTGTTGTCCCAAAACATCTGGAGGGCCAAGTTTGTCTATGCCTGTCTTAGACTAACCTACCTCACAGGGTTGTTGTGAGAATGAAATTGGAGGGGGGGGGGAGAGGAGAACCAGGAACCAGTGGCGTAGCGTGGGGGGTGCAGGGGGGGCCAGCCGCACCGGGCGCAACATCTGGGGGTTAGGGTTAGGGGGCGCAAATCCACGGGTTAGGGGGCACAAATTACTTGCCTTGCCCCGGGTGCTGACAACCCACGCTACGCCACTGCCAGGAACACCAACTTGAGCTCCTTGGAAGCAGCTTTAGAAATTCCCAAGGTGCCAGTTGTGTTTTGCAACTCCAATTTTGACCACATGAAAATCTTGGGATGCCTGGTTGTCATCTGACATCTCCCTCTGGGTGGCCTCTCCAGCTTTCTTAAGCAGAAGAGCTTACCTATTGCATTTCACCAAGGAGTACATGGTTCATTTTATCCCGACAACAAGGCTGTGAGGTAGGTTAAGAGGCAAGTGACTCACCCCGTGAGCTTCCTGACTGAATGGGGACTTGAACCCTGATCTCCTAGGTCCCAGTCTGACACACTCTAACCACGACACCAAACTGGCTTCCTAGCCTTCTTCTGCATAGATCAAGTAGGCAAACAATATATGCAGAAAGCGAAGGGTCACTTAGAGAAGGGTCTAAAAATATTTCCTTTGAAGCCTAAATGTGTTTTGCTCTGTAAAACTCTATTGTAAACTGCTTTGAGATCCCCGCCCCGCCCCCCGAAATATAAAGTGGCAAAATAGATGAAGAATAATACTGCCTAGAAAAGAAAGTTGGTATAGAAATCAGTAAGTGGTGCGTACAGCGTACAGTGGTACCTCGGGTTAAGAACTTAATTCGTTCTGGAGGTCTGTTCTTAACCTGAAACTGTTCTTAACCTGAGGTACCACTTTAGCTAATGAGGCTTCCCGCTGCCGCCGCACAATTTCTGTTCTCATCTTGAAGCAAAGTTCTTAATCTGAGGCACTATTTCTGGGTTAGCGGAGTCTGTAACCTGAAGCGTATGCAACCCGAGGTACAGTGCTCCAGTGGCGTGGCAGCAGCAGGAGGCCCCATTAGCTAAAGTGGTGCTTCAGGTGAAGAACAGTTTCAGGTTAAGTATGGACCTCCAGAACGAATTAAGTTCTTAACCTGAGGTACCACTGTATATGAAACAGTAAGAGCTGTTCAACAGCGAGATCGTCTCCCTCAGGAGGTTGTGTATTCTCCTTCCTTCGAAGTTTTTAAGTCGAGTTTGGATGCATTAGCCGAGCAGGGGGTTGGACTAGATCAGGGGTCAGCAACCGTTTCCAGCAGGGGGCCGGTCCACTGTCCCTCAGACCTTGTGGTGGGCCGGACTATATTTTTTTTTTGGGGGGGGGGGGAATGAACGCATTCCTATGCCCCACAAATATCCCAGAGATGCATTTTAAATAAAAGCACACATTCTACTTATGTAAAAACACGCTGGTTCCCGGACCATCTGCGGGCCGGATTGAGAAGGCGATTTGGCCAGATCCGGCCCCCGGGGCCTTAGTTTGCCTACCTATGGACTAGATGACCCTAGAATAGGAAATCACAGAATTGCAGAGTTGAAGGGGACCCCAAAGGTCATCGAGTCTCACCCCCTGCGATGCAGGAACGCCATGCAGTAGTTGCATTGCAGGAATGCAACAAACAAACAAACAAGCAAATCTCTTTCCCTTGAAGTTTCCAACCTTATACTGCAAGGAAGCCTCTTCTGCGGGAGAGGAGTCGTGGGGGGCAGGATCCCCCTTGGATGGGTCGCCCTCCGCCCCCAAGAGCAGGGCTGGGTCGTCCTTGCAGGAGGCCGGGCTGGCTTCTCCCGAGTCCTCTCCCGCGTCCGCTTTGAGCTGCCTGACCAGCTGCACTAAATTGGCCAGCTGCAAGTTGGGCCGGAGGATCCTCTGCTGGGTGGCTTCCCTGCACTGAGGGCAGGAAGGGCCCGCGCCGGATTCTGCCCAGTACTGGACGAGGCAGGCTCGGCAGAAACTGTGGCCGCACTCAATGGTCGCCGGGCTCGCGAAGTAATCCAGGCAGATGGAGCAAGTCGCTTCCTCGCGGAGCCCTTGCAAGGGATCTCCGGACGCCATGGCTGCTGCTGCTGCTGCTGCTGCTGCTGCCGCCTCCTCCTCCCTTCCAGCCTTTGAACAATTTTAGGACTTTGGGGAAGTCCTTTCCTGGAAATGCCTCCGGGCAGGGGCGGATCCAGCTGAGCTCAGCTGCAAGAGCTGGCATGTGGGGAGAGAACTGGATGCATGTGAAAGTTATTAGTCCAGTCCCCAAGTATTTTGCAAGCGAAGAAGTGACTCAGAAACGTGTCGCCAATTATTATTTTTAAAATCATCTTTATTGATTTAAAATACCACCTTACAAATATATTACAAATGATTACAACAGAGCTAAACATGGAAATGAAAAAGATAAAAGATAAAATAAAAATAAAAAGAAACAAAACAAAAATTAACAGTAAGTAAAGATTATGAATTTGAACATCATATCTTATTCAATAAAATTTTCTGTAAGAAACTTCCAATCATCCTCATTGTACTTTTTCTGTTGTCTTAATTCTATCGCACAGTTTGTTATGTAGCTTTTTCTACATAATTCTCTGAAATATTTATTCCATTTGTTTATCATACACAAGTATAATACATTTCTGCAAGGATAATATCATTGCCGCCGATTTAATAATCCGATTTTACGAAATGGCGCGTCTAGTTGCCCGCTCCCCCTCCCCCCACTCTCTTCATCTTTGAAAGTGACCTTCTCCCACGCACGCACATTCCAGCAGATTTCCTGTAGCCTAAGTGCATTGCAGCGGGTTGGACTAGATGACACTCGGGGTCCCTTCCAACTCTACACAACAACAACAGGGGCTAAACAGCTTTCAGGCAGGACTTCCAGTTCCCAAGGTTTTAGGACCCTTCGTTGGCAAAAGCAAGCAAACAAACAAACAAATTGCAGAGTTCAAGGATTCCTTTGGTGGCTGTGCTTTGAAATAAATATAATATCTTAAATATCTTAAGGGCTGTCACAAGGAAGTTGGAGCAAGCTTGTTTTCTCCTGCTACAGAGGGTAGTACCCAAACCAGTGGATTCAAGTTACAGGAAAGGTGACTGGCAGTTCCCCAAAATATTAAAAAGAAGCTATAATACGTTGATGCAGTGCCAAAGGTGAAAGGAGAGAAAATCAAGGGTTCTAGACATTGTCACTACTTCATCTCAATCTTTTGACCCTAAACAGAGGAAAGCCACCCTATGTTGAAGCAAAAGGAAGCATCTAGCACAGTTTGAGTTTCCTTGCACTGGTTATGATATGTAGGAAGGAATCTGTTGCTCCCTTCACACATTAGACCTAGACCCAGCACTGAACCACTGCCTTCTCTTAATAGCTGCAAAAGTACAGCTGCAGGCTGCTCACAGGTGGAAAGGCATTCCAAGAAATAGGGACCACTGTGCAATTGGGGTTGGTCCTATTTGCACAGAGTGCCTATGGGTGAATAGATGCTCTCAAGCCGACATCCCTTTGCAGATGTCCAGGGATCTTGTGACGCAATCCCCACTTGCCCTTTCTACTCATGGGAGACCTTTCACGCAGGCAGCGTGAAAATGAAGCTTAGGTCTGTATCCGTGAGCTACTGTCTCCTTGCAAGTGTCTGTTTTGGGGCCTGTAGCTTTCTAGGTCTGGTGTTTTGTGAGTTTGATCTGGTTTGCATTCACACTTCCTAGTCAGTCTTGGATTTACGTATAAGCTAAACAAGCTATAGATTAGGGCCCCACTCTCTTGGGGGCCCCCAAAAAATTTAAAGGAAAAAAAACCTGGATGTACATTTCCAAAATATAAGGTAAAAAAACAAATAAAATGGAACCTACGGTACATACAGCAACAGTGTTTTGTGTTGTGTAGGCTCCTATGATGTACAGATTTTGTTATGTGCAGATGGCTTTAGATACCTGTTAGGTCCATAAATTACCATATAGCATATATCCAACAGTGACAATTTGTTGTTGACAAAGGAGAGCTGGACATATAAAGGGCCCCAATACCTTCAGTAGCTTAGGGCCTCCTCAAACCTAAATCCGGTCCTGTTCCTAGTTCACACTTCCCAAGATTAGCACAGATACAATGATGCAATATACGTGGAGACATTTGAAAGCTATTTCCATGTTCATCTTTAAAGAAATCTTCAATTCAGAAACACACGGAGACCTTCCCCTTTGTGAAGATGCTTGCTACTTTTGCTGATGTGTGAAATCCTGAACGTTATTTGCTTGCTTCCCATGACAGCCATGGGGAAAATAAAGTTTGTCTTCTGATTTGTTGTCTTCTACAAGAGCATCACCTGCCAAGGCCACCTCTATGAATATCTTTTCAGGATTGGGCTCTGATGGGGGAGAAAGTTTATTTATTTACATAAGGGTGGTTTTTTTCCTCCCCTCTCCCTGCCACCTCATTCTGCCTCTTAAAAGAATCCAGTGCTGGTTTCTCAAGATCACTCACAAATCAGGGAGTTGTACTAGGAGGTTCATGCTGCGGGGGGGGGGGGGGGAGATAGAAATTGAATTCCATTTGCTTTTAAAGGCAGGGCTACATAATTCACACTTTCTAATAAAAAACGTAAGCAACCATGCTTGGAAACAGGCATTTCTCCAGATTTTGCGATGCCCGTTCTCCAACCAAGTTATGTGTACAGAAAATGCCTCTACTAGGGCAAAGTGTGCAGAGGGAGATTTATTACAATAGGAATGGAAGTCAAGAACTGGGGTTTTGAAATACTGGTTTATAATAAAACAGAGAACGGGCCGCTAAAGCAGCAGCTCAGGCCTTCAGAGGAAAACTACGCCTGCATGAAATATGTGCAGTAGCACCGCCTAGTGTTTAAAGGTAAGGGGACATTAGGTCCAGTCGTGACCGACTCTGGGGTTGCGGCGCTCATCTCACTTTATTGGCCAAGGGAGCCGGCGTACAGCTTCCAGATCGTGTGGCCAGCATGACTAAGCCGCTTCTGGCGAACCAGAGCAGCACACAGAAACGCCGTTCACCTTCCTGTCAGAGTGGTACCTATTTATCTACTTGCGCTTTTTGGCATGCTTTCGAACTGCTAGGTTGGCAGGAGCGGGGACCGAGCAACGGGAGCTCACCCCGTTGTGCCCTTGGGTTGCGCCCATGGCCTCACATGGCTCCCTCAATCTGCGTTGTCTTTCCCTTGAGAGAACAACTTTGAGCCAAAGCAGACGGGATGCATTTTTTAAACACATGCTTGCTAATCTGCCTATAAAGGAAGTGATTTTCAGCCAGCCAGATTAACACATCCACCCATGTGTTCTGTTGTTTTAAGGCTGCTTTCCGCAGCAGGCTTCACTTCTGCCCTCAGAGCTGTGGGGGGTGGGGGTGGGAGAGAGAGACATAAAACAGTCGTTTAGTCATGTCCGACTCTTCGTGACCCCATGGACCAGAGCACGCCAGGCACTCCTGTCTTCCACCGCCTCCCACAGTTTGGTCAAAGTCATGCTGGTAGCTTCGAGAACACTGTCCAACCATCTCGTCCTCTGTCGTCCCCTTCTCCTTGTGCCCTCCATCTTTCCCAACATCAGGGTCTTTTCCAGGGAGTCTTCTCTTCTCATGAGGTGGCCAAAGTATTGGAGCCTCAGCTTCAGGATCTGTCCTTCCAGTGAGCACTCAGGGCTGATTTCCTTCAGAATGGATAGGTTTGATCTTCTTGCAGTCCATGGGACTCTCAAGAGTCTCCTCCAGTACCATAATTCAAAAGCATCAATTCTTCAGTGATCAGCCTTCTTGATGGTCCAGCTCTCACTTCCATACATCACTACTGGGAAAACCATAGCTTTAACTATACAGACCTTTCTTGGCAAGGTGATGTCTCTGCTTTTTATGATGCTGTCTAGGTTTGTCATTGCTTTTCTTCCAAGAAGCAGGCATCTTTTAATTTTGTGACTGCTGTCACCATCTGCAGTGGTCATGGAGCCCAAGAAAGTAAAATCTCTCACTGCCTCCATTTCTTCGCCTTCTATTTGCCAGGAGGTGATGGGTCCAGTGGCCATGATCTTAGGTACACAATGTTAAAAGAAAAACTGCTCCTCTTTCCTTTATGAGGTATCCAGGAGCCCATATAGAGTCCTTCTAATGTTCCCTATCGGTAGGAGAAAATAACAGAGGCCAACCAGAGTATATTGAGAAGCAAAGCAGCTAGTAAGCCTGATCTTTATTAAACTATTGCAAAAGGGTCCCCACTCACCACACGCAGGAGGGAGGAGAACCCCGAACAAAGATGCGCAAACCCCTATATAGCCTTTTGAAATTGCCCACCCTGTAGGCCAAGACCACCCCCAAAACATCATACACACATCACAGAAGGAGGCAGTCTACAGCAGAAATCCTGCCTGCCGGGATACCTGATAATGGTCACTGATTGCATTACCTGGGCAGCCTGGCCATTCTTTTGTGATGGTTAATAATTTAGTTCCCAAGTCCAGCTCACAGGCTCACCCTATTCATGCACAAATATGCCCTTTAAGACAGGATTTGTAAGCAAAAACACAAAGGGAAGGCTTCCCCCATCTTCCCCCTCACTGCAGAGGAATATTTGACGCCATTGGGAGAGTCAAAATGGCTTCAGGATTGCTCTCCTGTACTATTTCAAACACATGGTTCATATATTTAGATATGTGTGCATTTACGAGTATTTATTCTATTTTTGAGGCCTTAAAAGTCTTATAACAGCAACCACTGAGAAGGTTCCAGAATGCTGCCTATTTAGGGTGGTGGGTTTTCCCTGCTCATCACACACACACCCCCACAAAAATATTCAACACTTTAGAGTGACTCCCAAACCCAAGAGGAAGAAGGGGCGGAGCTTCTCCCCCAAGAATGACCCTGCAAAGAAAGTGAAGAGACTTTCGTTGGCATCCGCATCAAAAAATTCCACCAGACCCCCTTCGTAATCCAGGGAAACCCGGATCTTCCTGGGCAGTTGCCTTACGGTCACGGAGACCGGCTCGGGGCAGCTCAAAGCCACGAGCTGAAAAGGCGAGGACTCGCCAAACTGCTTCTTCAGAGCCCAAACCCCCTCATTCGGATTAAGCCTAAACGGACCCTTCCTCCTGACTGAGTCTTTGGCAACACCCAGAGCCCACATGGCTTGGTCTACCGCCTCAATCTCCACCTCCCAGCAAGGCCTTCCTGAGGTGAATCCCTCGCGGCCCAGCACAAAGGGCATCCAGTCAAATCTCTCCGGGTTGTCGGGCAGATCCTGCTTCTTTCCTGCCCTTCTCACACTCTTCAGGTCCTCAGAGACGAGGAGCTTTGGGGAGGCAGTTTCCGGATCCAGGGTCACACTCACTGCGTGACAGACAGACAGAAAGAGAGACAGAGAGAGAAGACGGGTGATGGTAGACCCCATGCCAGCCTGATCTGCATTGAATCCGATTTATTTTACATGTGGAATCGTTTTGATTGTTGAGGTTATTTTCAGTCACCTCAAGATGTTTCACAGGTGAATAAACAGGTATGGTGTTATGTACTGAGTTGAATAGGATTTAGAATGCAGCAGTCTGATTGGTCCTAGAACAACAGGATTCAGAATGCAGCAGTCTGATTGGTCCTAGAACAATAGGGTCCAGAACGCAGCAGTCTGATTGGTCCACAGGAGCCACCCAATCCAGCTCCAGGTGGAAGTGAATCCGCAACCTGATTGGCCTACAGGAGAATCCTGGAATTAGCCAATCACGTGGGGCCCATTGTGTAAATAATGTATATAAAGTAGACATTCTGGGGGAACGTCCATTCCTCCTCACCACTATCAGCTGAATAAAGAGCATGAAATCCACTCTCGACTCCAAGTATATTTCATAAGGTTAAGAGCCCGTCTGCTGATTTGAAATGGCGGCTGAGCTGAGTTCACACCTCACAATCTTAGGCTCTACCCCACTCCTGTCTTCATGAACATGCCAACCCTTCTACACTCCCCCAGATCAACCCTAACCAGCCCCCAGCCTAGATACTTCTGACTGAATTTCCCAAAAGGTTGGCCCAGTCAGTTGCAAAATGTCATCTGATCATCACATCGTTGAACAAGGGGCTTATGTCCACATCCTATATTGTCCTTCTTATTTTGATGATGTATTTTGTGGTTTTATACAGTGGTACCTCGGGTTAAGTACTTTATTCGCTCTGGAGGTCCGTTCTTAACCTGAAACTGTTCTTAACCTGGAGCCCCACTTTAGCTAATGGGGCCTCCCACTGCCGCCGCGCAATTTCTGTTCTCATCCTGAAGCAAAGTTCTTAACCTGAAGCACTATTTCTGGGTTAGCAGAGTCTGTAACCTGAAGTGTATGTAACCTGAAGCGTATGTAACCCGAGGTACCACTTTATTTTGATTTTTTATTCTGTGTACCGCCCTGAGACCTCCAGGTATAGGGTGGTCTATAAATTCAATAAAGGATGTTGTTGTTGTTGTTGATAATAATCGTAACAACCCAATCCCCTCAGAAGTTTCCCATATCAATGTGGGACACATGCTTTAAGGATAATTTACCTTTGTTCAGGGCTTGCATCAGAGAATCTGTTAAGAAGAAGAGTAACAAATTTAAATATCACCACTGGGAAAAAACCACAACCCTCTCAAACCAAGTGGAACTTTGTGGGGATTGCTGGAGGGTTTCCCCTCAGAGTAACTATTTATTCAGCAATTGTCCTGTTTTGCTTGCAGAAAGCTTATGCACAGCCAGTGTGGTGTAGTGGTTAAGAGCGGTAGTCAGGGGCGCCGACTTATAAAAAATATTGGGGGAGCCCATGAATAATAAATGAAAGCTCATGAATAATAAATAAGCTCATGAGTATGCAAATAAAGTGGCGCCGCCTCCTCGTGAGCGAATAGGGGAGAGCGTGCTGCGCCTATTAATCAGCTCCGAAGGAAATTGGGTGGAGCTTTTGCTCGGGAGGGAGGGCAGGAGGCATGCAGCCCGACCCTGTGCATTTTGGGCTGGGGGAGGGGCGGCGGCGGCGCTCTGCTGGAGGGGCGCCCGAGATTATTGGGGGGGCGGAGCCCCCCAAACGAATTTTTGAAGGGGCTCGGGCCCCCTCAGGCCCCATGGAGTCGGCGCCTATGGCAGTAGTCACGTAATCTGGGGAACCGGCAGTTATTTTTAAGTGGGTTTCTTACACCAGAACAGCAGAACACTTGAATCCTCTGCAAAGGCATCAGTATATTGCAAAGCCATTCCACTGCATACCAGAACTTTAGGTTAGGCCATTTACAGCGGATTGTACTACACCAACAAATCAGCATGACAGCTTGCAGTCATTTAACCACCCTCATTAAAAAAAAATCTGAACGAAGGCTCAATAAAGATCAGATGCAATCTAACCCCTGTGGAAGCTTTGTTCATGAAAATTAGGAGGAATTTTTGACTCATAGGTCATCTGGAGGACTCGATGCAAAAAAACAAAAATTCTGCTTTCTGCATGGGTAGGCAAACAAAGGCCCGGGGGCCAGATCCAGTCCAGTCGCCTTTTCAATCTGGCCCATGGACGGTCCGGGAATCAGCGTGTTTTTACAGGAGTAGAACGTGTCCTTTTATTTAAATTGCATCTCTGGGTGATTTGTGGGGCCTGCCTGGTGTTTTTACATGAGTAGAATGTGTGCTTTTATTTAAAATGCATCTCTGGGTTATTCATGGGGCAGAGGAATTTGTTCTCCCCCCCCCCCAAATAGTCCTGCCCCCCCACAAGGTCTGAGGGACAGTGGACCGGCCCCCTGCTGAGAAAGTCTGTTGACCCCTGGTCTAGAGCAGGCACCCCCAAACTCAGCCCTTCAGTTGTTTTGGGACTACAATTCCCATCATCCCTGACCACTGGTCCTGTTAGCTAGGGAGCATGGGAGTTGTAGGCCAAAAACATCTGGAGGGCCAAGTTTGGGGGTGCCTGGTCTAGAGGCACCTAGTGTGGTATAATGGTTAGATTGTAGGTCTGGGATCTGGGAGATGAGGGCAGTGGCGTAGCGTGGGGGGTGCCAAGGGTGCCGGCCGCACCATCTGGGGGGGCGCGAGTCCAGAGGGAAGGGACAAGTTCCTTCCTCCGCCGGGCTCCCCGCAGCCACCGCCAGCCTTGCGCCCTAGCGCGCGCGCCCCCCGCCACCGCTGCGGCTGCGCTCCACTCACTGCTCGCAGGAGGAGCAGCCGCTGCAGCAGCGCCGACGCCGCCACCGACGCCTGGCCGGCACGGGCAGCCTCCGCACCCCGCCGCGCCACCGGGCCTCGCCGCGCCCTGCGCTCCCCAAAAACCTCCGAGAGGAAGCCGGTGGGCGGGCGAGGCCCGGCTAAGCCTCTCGCCAGCGGGTTAAGAGGCTTTCGGTTTCGTCAGCAAGTTTGGCGGGCTTGCTCACGAGTAAATGAGTGGTGGATCATCCCCCTAAGGGTGTGTGTGTGTGCTAAAGAAAGGCTTCCGGTTTAAGTTCTTTGTTACGCTGAATGTTTATCTTTTAAAGATACATAGTAATAATAAAAATAAATGAGAAAAACGAAAGGCGTTGGATTTTGCTGTGCATGGTGCCCTTTGGGAACTGGCAAGGTGGGTTTTGAAGCTACTGCTGCAGAGTGGCGTAGCGTGGGGGGTGCAGGGGGGCCCGGTCGCACTGGCCGCAACATCTGGGGGTTAGGGTTAGGGGCGCAAATCCACTGGTTAGGGTGCGCAAATTACTTGCCTTGCCCCGGGTGCTGACAACCCACGCTACGCCACTGGATGAGGGTTTGAATCCCCACCCAGCCATGAGGCTCACTGGGCAACCTTGGGCCAGTCGTTGTCTCATAGCCTAGCCTACATCACAGGGCTGTTGTGAGGATGAATCATGGCCGCTTTCGTTCAGTGCTTGCTGAGCTGCTTCAGTCAAGCACCACCCCCTTCAACACTACCCTTGTTCAGACTGAAGGGGAGTAAAAAAATCCATATTGATAGAAAGATTTAAGCCATGGTGAAGCAAAGCACAGCAGCAGGCTTTTTTCTTTTTCTTTTTTATGCAGCATTCCTGTGTCTTAAAAGAACCACCAAGAACAACCAACAGGGAAGGGACAGGATAAGCCAGTGTGGTGTAGTGGTTAAGAGCAGTGGACTCGTAATCTGGTGAACTGGGTTCGCTTCCCCGCTCCTCCACATGCAGCTGCTGGGTGACCTTGGGCCACTCACACTTCTCTGAAGTCTCTCAGCCCCACTCACCTCACAGAGTGTTTGTTGTGGGGGAGGAAGGGAAAGGAGATTGTTAGCCGCTTTGAGACTCCTTAGCGGGATATCAAGTCCAAACTCTTCTACTTTCCTTGAACCCAGCCTGGAACTGGTGCATACCCTGAGACCTGTTGCCTCCATTTCCCTCCTTAAGGTACCCGAATTACCTTGAGAGCTCTCCAAAGCCTTTTCTAAAGCAGAGTTTTTCTGCGACGCAAACCTGAGCGCCTCTTCCGTCTTCAGAGAAAGGTCTGTCATGTGCCCTGCTGAATTCTTCTCATTCCTGGAAGGGAATATGGTCAGGGAATAAGGAAGAGATATATAGATGTAGGGAATGAGGAAGAGATATACAGTGGTACCTCAGGTTAAGAACTTAATTCGTTCTGGAGGTCTGTTCTTAACCTGAAACTGTTCTTAACCTGAAGCACCACTTTAGCTAATGGGGCCTCCTGCTGCCGCCGCGCCGCCGCACGATTTCTGTTCTCATCCTGAAGCGAAGTTCTTAACCCAAGGTAATATTTCTGGGTTAGTGGAGTCTGTAACCTGAAGCGTATGTAACCCGAGGTACCACTGTATAGATATATACAGTGCTTTCCCCCCCTAAAAAAAGTTTAGGGGTACAGTGGTACCTTGGGTTACAGACGCTTCAGATTATGCATTTTCGGGTTGCACACCGCGCTGAACCCGGAAGTACCGGAATGGGCTACTTCCGGGTTTCAGCGCTTGCGCAAAAGCACTAAATTGTACTTTGCACATGTGTAGAAGCACAGAATCGTGACCCGCATGTGTGCAGACGTGGCGCTGCGGATTGCGAACGCTGCGGGTTGCGAACGTGCCTCCCGTATGGATCACGTTTGCAACCCGAGGTTCCACTGTGCTCTCATTTTCCTACTCATATTGAAATTCTGCCTGTCAATGTGGCCAAACTTAGATTCACAAAATGTTTAGTGGCATGCATCCCCCTGGTACTCCCAGAAAAAAAGCACGGGATATAGATCTATTTAATGAACAGTCAGAAGGTATTAGGAAGGTATAGGCTGGTCAAGAAACAAAAGTTAAGATACTGACAGGAATATTATCTGAGAAACCATAAACTTGTTAATGTTTGCAAAATGAACTTGGTTTTTTGGTTCACTTTTAACAACTGACTGGACTCAGTGTTTTACCAGAGAGTAACTGGTTGGTGGCAGCAGGGAAGTGAACACAGTGGTGACACAGGGATCAATAGACCGTTAAACGCCCGGGGACCCTGTGTGATCGCCACAGCCATACCTGCTCAAAGCACTTCTGATGTCCTGAAATAGAGAAAGGGGGGAAGATGTGTCAGTCACACAAGACAAAACAAGCACTGGGTTCCTTTTCGTGCCAAGGAAATTCCTTTGCCCTTTCTATTCCTTGACTGCGTAAAACAAGAGGCTTGTGCCTTCTTTCTGCCCACCTGGCACCTTTGTGCTGAGTCTCACCTGCAGGAATTCACTCGCAGGCTGCCGGCTCCTGTCCTCCATCTCCACAATCAGCTCACTGACTTGCGAAATCTCCTCAGAGAGTCTGGAGAGCTTCTCTTCCTGCCACCTCCCCATCTCTTTCTCCACATCTTCCAGCTGGCCGAGCCACAGGTTCAGCTTCTCCTCAAGGAACTCCTGCATCTTCTCAAAGGCAATTCTGATCTTCTGCTTCTCCATTTCTAACCCCGCCTACGGGAGGGAAGTGGGCGGAGTGGGGGAAATACAAAGAAATTTGGAAAGGGGCAAGGGGAGACGAGGAGCTTCAGTCAAAGGATGCTGACTGTTCATAATAAAGCTCTTTTGTAAGCTGTAGATCAGTGTTTTCCAAACTTGGGTCTCCAGCTGTTTTCAGACTACGACTCCCATCATCCCTCACTAGCAAGACCAGGGGTCAGGGTGATGGGAAGTGTAGTCTGAAAACAGCTGGAGATCCCAGTCTGGGAAGCACTGCTATAAATTAAGGTAATGGGGCGTTTTGCCCAACTAATCTAAGGTAAAAAGGTAAAGGAGCCCTGGACGGTTAAGTCTAGTCAAAGGCGACTATGGGGTTGCGGCACTCATCTTGCTTGCAGGCTGAGGGAGCCAGTGTTTGTCCACAGACAGCATGTGGCCAGCATGACTAAACCACTTCTGGCACAACGGAACACCGTGACGGAAACCAGAGCGCACGGAAACACCATTTACCTTCCCGCCGCAGCAGTACCCATTTATCTACTTGCACTGGTGTGCTTTAGAACTGCTAGGTTGGCAGAAGCTGGGGCAGAGCAACGGGAGCTCATCCTGCCGCAGGGATTCGAACTGCCGACCTTCTGATTGGCAGGCCCAAGAGGCTCAGTGGTTTAGACCACAGCACCACCCGCGTCCCACCCAGATTTCTAAACACATTCTAACAGGTATAAACAGGTACCATCCCCTGTGGAAGTTTATTACTCATCCTCCGGTTCATTCCATTCATCAGTCCTCCAACGGCAACTGTGTTCTGGGGGACCAACAAGCTGCCACTTTGGGGAGCAAACACACAGGTGATTTGAATGTGTGTGTAAACAAGGATGCGTATGTGACAAATCTGTTTCCTGTCCATGTTCTTGAAAAGCGACAAGAAGCAGCTCAGCTGGGCATTCTGGGAAGCAATCAAATGGCTTCACCCTGTACATCCTAGTCTAAGGAGTCCATAGCCTCCGCAGAACAACACCTATAAAGGCCAACACACAGGAGGCTATTTCTCTTTAGTGACGGGGTGGCCTGGGGAGCCCTAACGCAGGATCGGCAAGAACAAATACCTACCACACACTCCTGCCTCCTCAACTCTTCAGCTGATTTCTGCTCCACAAGTTTCTCTCTCTCATCCTTCAGAGATTCTAGGCGGGCCTTGATTTGTTCCTTAAAAAATATAAAAGAGTTTTGTGACATTCACCCTCCTACAGAGGGTGGTGAGTACAGCACAAGATATTACGGGCTGTCCCGTGAATCCGCTGGATGAAATAGCGGAAGAGCGTTGCCTCAGGAGAGTGAGGGAAATTCTCAGGGATGATTCACACCCTGGCTGGCACTTTCTTGATCTCCTGCCCTCAGGCAGATGATACAGAAGCAGGATTAGTCGCACCAACAGGGTAAAGAACAGCTTCTATCCGTGGGCTGTTAGGCTGCTGAATGAAAAGATCACAACAGGGCAACGGACTTTGGGGTTTGGTGGGTGTGAGTCAGTAAACGAGGGGTATTCAGACTAAGAGAGCTGAGTGGGGGCTGCTCGTGTAATCTCACTGTATACAAGTTGTACAAGTGACAATAAAGTATTTCAATTTCAATTATTCAGAGGTCAGTCCACCTGATGCCCGGGGAAAAAAAACACACGTCTGATCAGAGAACGATGGGCTAGGGGAGAATCATAGCATCATAGAATTGTAGAGTTGGAAGGGACCATAAGGATCATCTAGTCCAACCCCCTGCCAAGCAGGAATCTTTTGCTCCACATGGGGCTCGAACCCACAACCCTGAGATTGTGTCTTATGCCAACTGAGCTATCTTCAAGGTAGCTAACTTTTTGCCCTCCGGATTCTGCAAACCTTAGCTCCCCACTTTCACCCATCCTCCCCTTCCCATTTATGCCCTCCCCATCCCTCCCCAAAAGCAGCTCTTAAGGTTTTTGGGGAATCCCCTCACCATCTTCATGAGTGCTAGTTTGACCCACAAATGGGCAGCCCAGGGATCTTGGCTCAAATCAGGACCATAGAATGGGGTGCAGAGGATTTTTTTTGTCTTTGCTCCCTGATTGTCCCATGGACTGCAAGAAGATCAAACCTATCCATTCTGAAGGAAATCAGCCCTGAGTGCTCACTGGAAGGACAGATCGTGAAGCTGAGGCTCCAATACTTTGGCCACCTCATGAGAAGAGAAGACTCCCTGGAAAAGACCCTGATGCTGGGAAAGATGGAGGGCACAAGGAGAAGGGGACGAGAGAGGACGAGATGGTTGGACAGTGTTCTCAAAGCTACCAGCATGAGTTTGACCAAACTGCGGGAGGCAGTGGAAGACAGGAGTGCCTGGCGTGCTCTGGTCCAGGGGGTCACGAAGAGTCGGACACGACTAAACAACAACAACAGCAACATAATCCTAAACTGGAGCTGGGTTATTATTCTGGTATTCTGCATAGCTAAAAAAAAAAAAAAAAATCGAAACCAATTTCCAACGCAAAAAGTAGTCACACCCCAGTCTTCAAAGGAAGAACCTTTGAATGATTCACATCATTTGGCCCACCCATAGCCGCACACCACAAACACGCCACAACCACTAGTCTCTCTGGTTGCCCTTCCCCTGTCCCCCCCCCCACCCCTCCAAGCATCACTGGAATCCCCTTTCTCACCCCCCCCTTAGAAAAAGAGTCTTTTAGTAGGAAGCCAGAAAGCAAATCTCCAACGGCCCTGCCCTCTTCCTTGGAAGGCCCCCTGTGCCCAGGTTTTTTCAGAGAAGGGGAATTAAAAGCCTTGGCAGCTGGAAGTCAGTGCTACAGGGCACCCTGCCAATTTAAAAAGACATTTTTTAAAATCAGGAGGCACAGGGCCCTGTGGGCGAGTGCCAACAGACAGCTTAGGAAACCCATACATTTGTCTGCCTGGAGAGACAATGGAGTGTGCCTGGAGAATCACAGTCACAATGCCTGCTGCAGCTACAGAGACCAGTGACTCACAGCTGTCCGCTACCTCCCGCGTTGTTTTGTTTGCAGCATGGACTTGACCTTCCTGGGGCGCAACCCTATGCAAAAAAGAAAACAAGAGAAGGTGCCCTCCATCCGAGCTTCCACACTGTCCCCCACCCCCACCCCATCTGAGGGTTGCCGCTTGACAACGATTTGTTTGTGGTGCATCTTGTATGTTTCTGGCAATGCTTTCTTTTTATTTTCCATGTTTGATTTTTCACGGGAATAGTTTCCTTTGTCCCACGATGTCGGTGTTTGACAAGGCCAGTTTGCCCTTTATATTTTTAAGGAATATCAACAACCTCAGATATGCAGATGACACAACCTTGATGGCAGAAAGTGAGGAGGAATTAAAGAACCTTTTAATGATGGTGAAAAGGGAGAGCGCAAAATATGGTCTGAAGCGCAACAGCAAAAAAAAACTAAGATAATGGCCACTGGGCCCATCTCCTGGCAAATAGAAGGGGAAGAAATGGAGACAGTGAGAGATTTTACTTTATTGGGCTCCATGATCACTGCAGATGGTGACAGCAGCCACGAAATTAAAAGACGCCTGCTTTTTGGGAGAAAAGCAATGACAAACCTAGACATCATCTTAAAAAGCAGAGACATCACCTTGCCAACAAAGGCCCATATAGTTAAAGCTATGGTTTTCCCAGTAATGATGTATGGAAGTGAGAGCTGGACCATAAAGAAGGCTGATTGCTGAAGAATTTATGCTTTTGAATTATGGTGCTGGAGGAGACTCTTGAGTAGTGGCGTAGCGTGGGGGGTGCAGGGGGGGCCGGCCGCACCGGGCGCAACATCTGGGGGTTAGGGTTAGGGGGCGCAAATCCACGGGGTTAGGGGGCGCAAATTACTTGCCTTGCCCTGGGTGCTGACAACCCACGCTACGCCACTGCTCTTGAGAGTCCCATGGACGGCAAGAAGATCAAACCTATCCATTCTTAAGGAAATCAGCCCTGAGTGCTCACTGGAAGGACAGATCCTGAAGCTGAGGCTCCAATACTTTGGCCACCTCGTGAGAAGAGAAGACTCCCTGGAAAAGACCCTGATGTTGGGAAAGATGGAGGGCACAAGGAGAAGGGGACGGCAGAGGACCAGAGGGTTGGACAGTGTTCTCAAAGCTACCAGCATGAGTTTGACCAAACTGCGGGAGGCGGTGGAAGACAGGAGTGCCTGGCGTGCTCTGGTCCATGGGGTCACGAAGAGTCGGACACGACTAAATGACAACAGTGCGCGCAAGTAGTGAGTCTCGTTGCGCAGCGCGTAAAAGCGCGTGGCGCCATCCCGGCAGATACCCACCCAACCGCGGTGACTTCCCTACCTTGTACTCTTGGGACGCCTCTTCCATGGGACACACGCGGTGTTCGCGGTGCTCCTTGGACCTGTCGCACACCACGCAGATGGGCGCTTCGTCGTCCTTGCAGAAGAGCTTCAGCGGCTCCTGGTGCGCTTGGCACATCCGCCACTGCCCCGCGCCTGATGCGCGCCTTCCTCCCCCTTCTCCCTCCTGGAGTTTCCTGAGCAGCTCCGCGACGTTGGCCAGTTGCCGGTTGGGCTTGAAGTTCCTGGGCTGCACGGCTTCTTTGCACTCCGGGCAGCAGGAGGGAGAGTCGAGGCCGGATCCTTCCCAGAGACCCGCCAGGCAGGCGCGGCAAAAGTTGTGCCCGCAGTCCAGAGTCACCGGGTCTCGGAAGTAGTCCTGGCAGGCGGAGCACGTCGCTTCATCGCAGAGCTCTTGCACGGCCGCCATCGCTGCGTCTCCCTGGAGAGCCCTAAGAGACACCCTCTTTTTAAGTTTCGTTTCTCCTTTCCGAGACTGCCTGGGCGTTTCCTTGCGGGTTGATCCCTGGGGAAAGCAGAGGAGGATCCTGCGAGAATAAGCCGCGCGGTAGAAGCTGGAGGAGCCGCTTTCAGAGCAGAAGCAGCTTAAAAATAAATAGAGCCTTAAAATATCAATGACTTCCCTTCTCCTCTATACATGTTTCATTTTGCATAACCTAAATCCCTGCATATTTTACTTAACTAAACTGAACCATTCAGCGTTCCATTATTTCATCCATCAAAACTTATGTACACTGTTGAATTTATCTTAAAGCTGCCCACGTTTTCAAATAAACACAATTTTCCTCCATATATTCAGTAAACATTTTCCAATCTTCTTTAAACGTATGTTCTTGTTCTCTTATTCTATATGTTAGGTCTGCAAGTTGTGCATAATCCATCAGTTTAAGTTGTCATTCTTCTTTAGTTGGGACCTCGCTCGTTTTCTATTTTTGGGCTAACGACACCTGGGAATTTCCATCTGAACTATCCCCAACAAAAAGGACTTAAGTTTGCTTGTTTTTGAAAAGTGCTTTTAAACATTTTTTCCCCAATTCATTACATTGATATTTTAAGGTTGTTTACATGAATATTCTAAAATGTAAAATAGAAAAATAAATTATATATATATATAATATATATATAAATATTTAACAATTAATATAATATAATATAATATAATATAATATAATATAAGTGTGTGTGTATATATATATTAAAATAGAGTAGGGTTTTTTCATATATTTATTTATAATAAACGTCGTATAATAACCGAGATCAAAGGAAAGGGGAAAACAGTTCAGAAAAGGACCATCAAAATGATCAAGGGGATCACTGGTCAGTCGCCATCTCTTAGCCTAGTCTACCTCACAGGGTTGTTGTGAAGATGAAATGGGGAGGAAGAGAACCATGTACACCACCTTTTGATCCTGGAAAGGCTAAGGTGGTGTAATAAATAAATAAAATAAGAAAGGCTGCAATGTTTGGGACTTTTTAGTTGAAAGGCACTCAAGAGGCAGCATGAGAGAACTTTACAGTGGTATCTCGGGTTAAGAAATTAATTCGTTCCGGAGGTCCGTTCTTAACCTGAAACTGTTCTTAACCTGAAGCACCACTTTAGCTCATGGGGCCTCCTGCTGCCGCCGCGCTGCCAGAGCACGGGTTCTGTTCTCACCCTGAAACAAAGTTCTTAACCTGAAGCACTATTTTTGGGTTAGCAGTAACCTGAAGCGTATGTAACCTGAAGTGTATGTAACCTGAGGTACCACTGTATAAAGTTTCCAAGCATAATTCAAAGTGTTGGTGTTGACCTTTAAAGCCCTAAACGGCCTTGGTCCAGTATACCTGAAGGAGTGTCTCCACCCCCATCGTTCTACCCGGACACGGAGGTCCAGCTCTGAGGGCCTTCTAGCAGTTCCCTCACTGCGAGAAGCAAAGTTACAGGGAACCAGGCAGAGGGCCTTCTCGGTGGTGGCACCCTCCCTGTGGAACGCCCTCCCACCAGATGTCAAGGAAATAAACAAGTATCGGACTTTTAGAAGACATCTGAAGGCAGCCCTGTTTAGGGAAGTTTTTAATGTTTGATGTTTTATAGTGTTTTTAATATTCTGTTGGGAGCCACCCAGAGATGGGCGGGGTATAAATTATTATTATTATTATTATTATTATTATTATTATTATTAATTACTACTACTGTGAGAACAGGATGCTGGACTAGATGGGCAATTTGCCTGATCCAGCAGTCTCTTCTTATGTTCTTAAAACAAAAGTAAAATGGAATAGCCAGAACTAAACACATTAGAACAAATTTCCATACAAAAATCAAACACTATAGATTAATAGCGCAAGGTTCCAAGTAACATGATGGAGCCAGAGGCAGTGAAAGGCATACAGCCCATTAATTCTAGTTTTGTCCCTATCTTCTTCTTCTTTTACATAATAACTTTTATTAAATTTTCTGCTTTATAATTTAATAAACATTTTACAAGCTTCAAAATATCCAGTGACTTCCCTTCTTTTCTTTCCATGGTTCATTTTACATATCCAAATCCCTGCATATTTTACAATAACCATTCAAATCAATTTTCCACTTTTACATCCATCAGGAATTATTTACTCTGTTGAGTTTATCTTAATGCTGCCAGTGTTTTCAGCTGTACAGTTATTTTCCATATATTCAACAAACATTTTCCAATGTTCTTTAAAAGTATGCTCTTCTTGCCCTCTTGTTTTGTTCCTATCTTCTATTTAACCTGTTGATAGCTGGAAAATATTTTTAATTTATTTACATTTATACAGTGTGCATTGTATTTCAAAATATTAGGATGCTAAGTTACATAGAAGTTAGACCATGTTAGGAAACTTGTTTTCAAATTGTTTTACAACTAGATGGGCTGGAGGAAGTTAGAAGGAAATTGTTACTTACTTTGATGGCTTTGTCCATGATTAGTTTGCACAATTCTTAATTTATCTTGTTTCCTTATCTTGTTTCTTTAAGTTGTTGCTTTTAACTGTGTTTACCAATATTTTATGTTTCATTCTTTTTGTAAGCCATTCTAAGATCTCTTCTTAAAGAATCACATGGTGTATAATTTTTATGAAATAAATAAAATGAATAAATACCCAGAAGTGGATAAAAGCGCCTCCAGTCACTACGTATTTTGTGGTAAGTTTGCACCAGAAATTTAGGTTTTAACATTTAAAGCAGGGGTCAGCAACCTTTTTCTGCCATGGGCCGGTCCACCGTTCCTCGTGTGGTGGACCAGACTATATTTTGAAGGGAAAAAAATAATGAACGAATTCCTATGCCCCACAAATAACCCAGAGATGCATTTTAAATAAAAGGACACATTCTACTCATGTAAAAACAGGCTGATTCCCGGACCGTCCGCGGGCCGGATTGAGAAGGCGATTGGGCTGGATCCAGCCCCCGGACCTTAGTTTACCTACCCCTTATTTAAAAGTTTGAGCATTTAAAGTCACTCACCCCAAGGTCACTCATCCCAACTCAAAAAACCCACTTAACGGAAAAAAGAACCTGACTTCCTGCAGTTTGGAAAGCGTCTAAGAAATGTATTAAAAAGTGTGGGCTGACTTAATAACAGGGAGGCACGCATACACACTGAAAGCAAATAAGGAGATTTATTTATTTATTTATTTATCCATCGGCTTTTGAAATGAAAGAGCCACAAAGCGACTTGTGAAAGGTTTAAAGACAAAAATACAGCAAATATCAAATCGGTTAAGATTAAGTGTTTATCCAAATAATCAACGAAGGAGTTTTGTTCCCCATCCAACCAGGATGTGGATGTGAAGGGGCCATTAGAATATTGTTCTCTATATGATTGGCCCCTTCAGATGAATGCAGAATAAACGTCTGTCTGTCGCTGTGGAACTGCCACACCAGCAAAGCAGGAATATTCGGGAAAGACTAGATAAAGCCAAACTTCTATGTAAGCAAATGAGGGTGAATGCTTGATAAATGTGTTGCCCTGAGGGGCCCAGACTCTAGCCTCTTGCTTGGCTCTGAGAAAAGCATATGTTATGTACTGAGTTGAATAGGATCCAGAATGCAGCAGTCTGATTGGTCCTAGAACAATAGGGTCCAGAATGCAGCAGTCTGATTGGTCCACAGGAGCCACCCAACCCAGCTCCAGGTGGAAGTGAATCCGCAACCTAATTGGCCTACAGGTGAATCCCGGAATTAGCCAATCACGAGGGGCCCATTGTGTAAATAATGTATATAAAGCAGACATTCTAGGGGAACTTCCATTCCTCCTCACCACTATGAGCTGAATAAAGATCATGAAATCCACTCTCGACTCCGAGTATATTTCAGCATAGATCTGAGGTGGGGAACCTGTGGCCCTGCAGATGTTGGTCATCATTCCCACCAGCCCCTAGCCAGCATGAGGGTTGATGGGAGCATCTGGAGGGGCCTCAGATTCCCCACCCCAATGATCGGAGTCGACAGGGCCTCCATTAATGGTGTTGTGTGTGGTGTAAATGAGGATTCTCCTCAAGATTCAGCAATTCATTGTGACCCCTGAGACCACCTGGAAAAAGGGCAGGATCCTCTCCCCGGAGAAGGAGGCTGAAGGGAAAGCAAAGATCAAGCCATCTGAATCGGCATCAAAAAAGTCGACCTGGCCCCCTTCATAGTCCAGGGACACCCGGATCTTCCTGGGCTCGTGGCTCAAGGCCAAAGGAGTCCACTCAGGGGAAGTTAAAGCAAACAGCTGGCAAGGCCAAGGCGGGCCGTGCGGTCTCTTCCCCACAGCCCAGACGCCTTCCTTCGGACTGAAGCTGAAACACCCCTTCCTCCTGAGGGAAACTCGCGCCACCCCTAAGGCCCACATCGCCCCTTCCTCCTCTTCCACCTCCACCTCCCACCAGTGTCTTCCCGACGTGAATCTCTCGCAGCCCAGCACGCAGAATTCCCTGTCAAATCTCCCGGGGTTCTCAGGCAGGTCCCGATATCCGTCTTCCCATCTCACGCTGGTCAGGTCCTCCGAGAGAACCAGGAAAGGGTGTGCCGTGTCGGGATCCAGAATCACGTTCACTGAAGGGGGAAAGAGAGAGAAAGGAAAGAAGGTGAGCGGCGTTAAAAAAAGAGAGAAAAGAAAATGTTGAGCTCAGTGGCTGCCAAGTGACCAGGGCCTCCCCAGAGCCATCTACGATACCATACAATACCCTGTGTCCAGGGCAGCTGTTTACTAGATCCACCTGGTACGCAGGCTGAGACCCTACCTGCCCGCAGACTGTCTCACCAGAGTGGTGCATGCTCTGGTTATCTCCCGCTTGGACTACTGCAATGCACTCTATGTGGGGCTACCTTTGAAGGTGACCCGGAAACTACAATTAATCCAGAATGCGGCAGCTAGACTAGTGACTGGGAGCGGCCGAAAGACCATATAACACCGGTCTTGAAAGACCTACACTGGCTCCCAGTATGTTTCCGAGCACAATTCAAAGTGTTGGTGCTGACCTTTAAAGCCCTAAACGGCCTCGGCCCAGTAGTAGTAGTAGTAGAAGAAGAAGAGTTTGGATTTGATATCCCGCCTTTCACTCCCTTTAAGGAGTCTCAAAGCGGCTAACATCCTCCTTTCCCTTCCTCCCCCACAACAAACACTCTGTGAGGTGAGTGGGGCTGAGAGACTTCAAAGAAGTGTGACTGGCCCAAGGTCACCCAGCAGCTGCATGTGGAGGAGCGGAGACGCGAACCCAGTTCACCAGATTACGAGACTACCGCTCTTAACCACTACACCACACTGAAGGAGCGTCTCCACCTCCATCATTCTGCCCGGACACTGAGGTCCAGTGCCGAGGGCCTTCTGGTGGTTCCCTTGCTGCGAGAAGCCAAGTTACAGGGAACCAGGCAGAGGGCATTCTTGGTAGTGGCACCCGCCCTGTGGAACGCCCTCCCACCAGATGTCAAAGAGAAAAATAACTATCAAACTTTTAGAAGACATCTAAAGGCAGCCCTGTTTAGGGACGCTTTTAATGTTTAATAGGTTATTGTATTTTAGTGTTTTGTTGGAAGCCACTCAGAGTGGCTGGGGGGACCCAGCCAGATGGGCAGGGTATAAATAATAATAATAATAATAATAATAATAATTATTATTATTATTATTATTATTATTATTATTATTATTATTATACAATATGATACAATAATCTTTATTGTCATTGTCCCATACAAAACGACAAAATTGAAAAATGTACATAAAACATTCAAAACCCACCAAGGCTGCTATCCCAGCTATCCCAACCTCGTTAGGCCCCTAAAAACTCTGATACCCCATTTTTAAATACAATATACTCCCATAGAGACTCCTTACACTGCGTTTAAAACTAAAATTGCATTTGGGTAGAAACTGTTTCTCATTTCTTCCTCTTCCCCTGCCTGCTGCTGAACTTGTTCCCCCCCTCCTTTTGGGGCTCGCCCACACTTCTGCTGTTCCCGTACCTAGAAAGCGTGGGTCCAAGCAGTTTTCCGCTTGGCCCACTCCCTCCCCATGGAAAACCCTTCGCCCAAAGATTCTGGATATTCTGGATATATTCTTTACTGAGTTTGATTATTAGTACAGTTACTCCATCCGTTATTCAAGACGTAATAAGCTACACACAAAGAACCAAAATAATTCAACATCAAATAATACTGCTACATTAAGTCTTAAAATCTTTAAGAGTGACTTCCTTCCACCTCATTGCGGCTCCTTACTTCTTCTTTACTTTTTAACTGTGTCCTTTTTCTTCTTTTAATTCATTGATCTTACATAATTATCTATTGTTATCTACTTTGAGAAAAGTAAAGGTAAAGGTAAAGGGACCCCTGACCACTAGGTTCAGTCGCGGACGACTCTGGGGTTGTGGAGCTCATCTCGCTTTATTGGCCGAGGGAGCCGGCGTACAGCTTCCGGGTCATGTGGCCAGCATGACTAAGCCGCTTCTGGCGAACCAGAGCAGCGCACGGAAATGCCGTTTACCTTCCCGCCGGAGCGGTACCTATTTATCTACTTGCACTTTACTCTGTAAATTCTTTTGGTTTGATTGGTTCCTGATTACCTTTGTCATTTTTGCTACTTCTAAGTATTCACATAATTTAATTTGCTATTCTTCCTTCGTAGGTGTTTTTTCTCCCTTCCAATTTTTAGCAATCAGCATTCTCGCTGATTCTTATACCCTTCATCTGAAGATAACAGGGTGGTTCACAATATAAAAGCACAAAAATGCATGGCCATAACAACCAACAAAAACAGAGGACATCACGGGGTCAGCTCACACCCTCACTCAGCTTCCACACTGGGAATTTAAAGCAGAACAGTCACACTGAGGGCTTGTCCACACTTGCCTCCCCACCCCACTTTTTCCAGGCACCCTTTCTTCATCCCCAGAGATTTCTCCACAAATACCTGCTCTTTAAAGCGCAATCGGAGCAAATGGCAATCTACGGGAAAACTTGAATTGACGTTTGCTCTGATTGAGAGCTAAAGAGCAGGTTTTCACAAGGAAAGCGCTAGGGCAAAACAAACAAATACTTGGACGCAGAGCTTTTAAGTGCAGAACCTGTGCCTAGGAAGCATGGGGCAAAAGGTAAATATGGATAAGCCCTTAGTTAACTCACTTTTTATGGGGAATCTATGGTCTGTTTCCCCTCCCTATAAATCAACTCTATCACTTTAACCCTTCCCCTTTCAATAGCATCACAGCTGAGCCAGTTTCTCCCCACCCCATCAATTGCGTCTGAGGAGGATGAATCATAGCTGAGAGTGCAGTAAAGGGGGAGGGAGAATTTGATACTGCCCCTCACATTATGGTCCCATTGAAAACTTCCCTCTTCACAACATCCGGAGATGGAAAGAGAAGATTCTGCTCACAGGGTTGCAGACAGTTGTTTGGAATCTATTAAGTCTGGAAGAACTGCGATTATATTGGCAATTTAAAGTAGAAGAGCAATGACTGGGTGCTGGCAATTTTTTAAAATGTTTTAACTGATCTTGACATCAAAAATGCCCCCCCCCCCATGTTATTATTTTTTTTAAAAAAGTTTTTATTTTATTTTTAATTTGGTGGTGGTGGTTAGTGTTTAATTTTACTTTGATGTTTGCCTTCCTGGGTTCCATTGGAAGGAACGTCAATATAGGCATTTAATAATAATAATAATAATAATAATCAATCCACATCTGCAATCTCTGTGAGCTGCTACTCTGGTCTGCCTCTATCAGTCAGGTTCTTTGACATTTCTGAAAGAAAGGTGTGTGGAACCACCTGCCAGATGCAACCTCATTATAGATATTTAAGCCTTCATCACCCATCAAGAGTTCCCCCATCTCGTTCATTTTCCTGCTAATATTTACCTTTGCTCATCGTTTCGTTTGCCGGCTCTGTTTTTGGGAAATAAAATGTGGACAAACGTAAAGCGAGATAATAATATATATAGCAAGTATGTCAGTTCATGAAAAAAAAGAACGACAGAAGAAACACTCACAGAATACTGAGATGAGCATTTTAATTAGAAACCTAGGAAGCCATATAACAAGGCTGACTGTTAGAATCACAGAATCGCAGAATTGGAAGGGACCCCAAAGGGCATGTAGTCCAACCCCCTGCAGTCTGATTTAGTATTGTCTACACCAGAGGTTTTCGACCTTTTGGAGTCCACGGCTGCCTTGAGCAACTACAGTGGTACCTTGGGTTACAGATGCTTCAAGTTACAGACGCTTCAGGTTACAGACTCAGCTAGCCCAGAAATAGTACCTCGGGTTAAGAACTTTACCTCAGGATGAGAACAGAAATTGTGTGCTGGCAGCGCAGCGGCAGCAGGAGGCCCCATTAGCTAAAGTGGTACCTCAGGTTAAGAACAGTTTCAGGTTAAGAACGGACCTCCGGAACGAATTAAGTTCTTAACCCGAGGTACCACTGTACATTCTTTCTGCGGCTTCCCTGTGGGGCTCAAGAGCCCAGTTTTTCGCCTCTTGCCTGCAGAGCTGGCAGCCTCTTACCCTTTTCTGAACACCCTCCCTTGTGGAGGTTTCCCTCAGCCTCCTCTCCTCTCCCATCTCCTTAGGAGTCCTCCAGGAAACCTCGCCAAAACCCAAAACTGCATCATTTCCTCCCCACCTTTCACCTGGAGCAATGCAAACGCCTTCCTTTCCCCATCTCTCATTTAAAAGAGGGGCTCTTCCCATCGTCTTCCCTCACCAGAGTTTTGCTTCCCATAAAACTACCACAAAATTACCTTTGCTCAGTGCTTCTTCCAAAGACTCTGTTATGGGAAGGAAAGGAGGACAAATTTACTTCAGGTGAGGCACACAGCAACATGAGTCAATCACAGAATAACTTTGTACAACCAGCATTTAAACAACACTAGTGAACAAATCTATGCTGCTTCTTTTTTAGATTTGAAAACTGCTTTAGGAGTAAAGGGAAGCAACTTGATTGAGAGGAAGAATCAAAGGAGAAGAAGAGGAGTTTGGATTTGATATCCCACTTTTTCACTACCCAATGGAGTCTCAAAGCGGCTAACGTTCTCTTTTCCCTTCCTCCCCCACAACAAACACTCTGTGAGGTGAGTGGAGCTGAGAGACTTCACAGAAGTGTGACTAGCCCAAGGTCACCCAGCAGCTGCATGTGGAGGAGCGGGGAAGTGAACCCGGTTCACCAGATTACGAGTCCACCGCTCTTAACCACTACACCACACTGGCTCCATGGCTACGTTCTCCCTCTACTGTCAGAGGCAGCATGGCTGTGAATACCAGTCACCAGTGAATTGCACATCAGGAGAGCGCTGTTGCACTCTGTTCCTGCTTATGGACTTGCCAGAAACATCTGGTAGGCCCCTGGGAGAAAAGGATGCTGACTAGGTTGGCCTATGCCCTGATCCAGCAGCTTGTTCTGATGTTTACGTTATGTTCTTGTACAACTGGGCTTTTGCTTTTCAAATACTGCTCCAAAGAAGTGGGTGAATGCATTAATGGATACTTAAGTTGCCAGACAACAGATTCTGCCCCCTCCATTTCCATGTCTACCAGGAGAAATGCTCTAATCCAGAGATAGCTGAGGTTCTCCAGATGTTGCTGTGTCAGGAGTTCAGCCTACACTCAAGTAGGACCCTGGCAGAGACACATGCCCAACTGGCATGTTCTCTCCCCCCTGGTCTTTCATTTGGGAGCTTCAAAAGCTTTCTTCAGCCCAAACATCACAGCGACTGATCCCAACCGACACCAGCACACTTAGGGATCCGCTGAGTTTGCACATCATGCGTAACAGACCTCAGCAACTCAGCATTTTGGCTAATCCACTTTATTTACATATAAATACACACGGAGCACTGCAACATGGCTCCCTCTCTCTCTAGCATCAGACAGCAAGGAGAAAAAGAACAAAGGACAATAGTCCCACTTCATGGAATACAGTAACCCAAACATTCTGTTCCTGTCACTTCCCACTCTGTGGAGACAAAACATATACCGTCATGTGATAGACAAAAATCCCATGACTGCAACCATGGAGCAGGAATTCTAACATGCTGGACTCCAGCTTGGCTAGGGCTGACATGAGCAGGAGTCTCTCCACAGGACCTGGAGGGAACTGCATTAGCTACCCCTGCTGAAGTCCAACCCATAATCATCCACAAAGAGTTGAGACTGGTTGGGGGCAGTCTCTTCCCAAGGACAGATGGGGAACATCTGGTCCTTCTGGGGCTATTTGGACTACGATCATTGACTATGTTAGTTGAGACTGGTGACATCTAGAAAGCACCAAGCTGGCTACTCCCGTGCAGTTTAATATGCACAGATGCAAGTTTAGAAACCATATATTAGATGGAGTCAATAATAAGCCGCGTAGGAGCTAACTCCTACGTGGCTTATTATATATTTGAGGGGGCCGGGCCCCCACAAAGTTGATGGGCATTCCCATTCAAATGGTGTGTGTGCACTGTGTCATGTGATCAGTGGGGCGGGGCTTACCTGGGCCCCACAATATTTTATTCAAATTGGCATCCCTGATAAGCCAGTATAATGTGGTCTCTGTAAGAGGAATGAGGGTCTCCCAGAGTTTGGAGACCCACAGACTAGACCACATTATACTGGCTTATCAGGGGCTCAGGGTGTCTCTGCACTCTTGACAAGGTACCTTTCCCAGGATTCCTGGGGGGTGGGAAGCCATGACCTAAAGTGATCTAATAACAGTGCTTCAAATGTATGGTGCAGAGGTGGCCTTTGAGGAGGAGGAACCTTTTATGGAAGACACCCTGAGCCCCATTTTAGTAAACGGGAAGAGGTGTGACACAGCCTCACTTGTCAGACACCTGGGACATTGCAGAGAAAGCCAGCCCCTCGCTTTGCATGCACCCAATCTGGAAAACCCGCCCGCCTCCTGGAGCTGTCCCCCAATACCTTCAATTTCTTCCATGACCTTTTTGAGAACCAGTCTTTTATGAGAGTAACTTCTGAGTCCTTCCTCAGGCCCTGGAGAAAGCTCCACCACCTGCCTCAGTTGCCCCTCCTGACACCTGGAAAGAAGTTGAGAGCCAGTTAAAAGAATGGTTTGAAAGCACTGTCTCCTCCTGCAGGCCTGAATCACAAGGCTGGGGAATCCATGACCCTACAGATATTGTTAGACTACAGCTCCCATCAGCCCCAGCCAGCATGGGCAATGGTCAGGCATGATGGGAGCTGTAGTTCAGCAGCACCAGAAGAACCGCAGATTCCCTTATCCCATTGTAGCATGAAGCGGCAGACTGGATATTTTATTTACTCATGACAAGGTTCCTTCAGCAATACCTCGGTTTTCGAATGTCTCCATTGTCGAACATTTCGGTTTATGAACGCCGTAAACCCGGAAGCAAATGCTTTGGTTTCCGAACACGCCTTGGAAGTTGAATATGTCACGCAGCTTCTGCTGTGTGCAAGATCCTGAAGCCTAATTGTCGACTGTTTTCGGTTTTTGAACGTTTCAGAACTCAAATGGTCTTCCAGAATGGATTACATTCGAAAACCGAGGTACCACTGTAATTGGTGAGTGAGTGTTAGAGAGCGAGACAAAGTGAAAGTGAAAGAGAGAGAGAGAGGAGTCCGCTGTTCAAAACCTTCACTTCCTTTTGACCTCACTGTTTACGATACTGCCGCTCCCTCTCCAACTATGTACTGTAGCTGTGTTCCTGAAACCCATGGTAACAACATCAGGTATCTGATCAAGGGAACAGTCATCCACGAAAGCTTACATGCCGTAATAAATCCATTTGTCTTTAAAGGTGCCGCAATATCATTTGTTGCTTTTGCTGCAAGAGACCATCAAAACCAGAAAGAACAGCAAGCAGACACAGAAAGAGTCACATACCTGCTCAAGGTATTTTTTATGTCCTGAAAGAAAGAGAGAAATGGGTCTCAGGTTGGGACAGGTGCATCTGTTAATTCCACTTTCCTGCAGCTTCTGGTTTTTGCAGCCCTAAATGCAGTTCTCGACGTTTCCAAAACTATTTGCGATGGAAGTCCTTCACGGAAATTAATCAGTCTCCTAATAATGTGCATTTTTCTATGCATTCCCCCCTCAAATACACACATTTTTGTACATCAATTTTCCTTAGTATAATGCATACACAGTGTTTTGCTGGAGACGTGCGTGGCAAAATTCAGAGAAGTGTGAATTTTGAAGGATGGCTGTGTCAGTTGCCTTGTTTCAGATTTATTTAATAATTATTATACAGTGTTAGAAACTGAGATATGAAAGCTAGGAGCTAAATGACACCTTAAACCTAGGTTATGGGCACAACAATGGAAAGTCTAGGCACGTTTTTTCATAACAAGAGAGTGGGATCCATCTCTGTCTCAAGTCTCACCTGCAAGAATTTGCTGTCTGGCTGCTGCCTCTTCCTCTCCATGTCGCTCATAAGCGTGTTGAGGCGGAAAGACTCATCGGAGAGGCTGGCAACATTTTCTTTCCATGTCTTCTCAACCTCTCTCTCCAGATCTCCTAGCTGGGCCAGCCAACGGCGCTCGTTTTCCTTAAGGAACTTCTGCATTTGCTTGAAAACACACCTGATATTGAGTTTCTCCACTCCCACCTGTGACTAGAGCGGCAGGGGGGAAAAGAGACATAAGGAAAGGTGGCAAACAGGGGAGTAGGAGACTAGGTTGTATCCGACGCTGCTGTCCCACTTGCACAACACACTTCTGTTCACACAACAGAATTCCCCTTTCCTTTTCTACAACCCCCAGGCAACCTCAAATCTGCTCCAGGGGGATAGGGGAACTTCCAGAGCAGATTTTTAGGTGGATGAGAGGGGAGGACATACAACCCCTCCAAATTAAGCAACAGTGTGTGCCTGTAGCAACAAATTACAGTGGTACCTCAGGTTAAGTACTTAATTCGTTCTGGAGGTCCATTCTTAACCTTTAGCTAATGGGGCCTCCCACTGCTGCCGCGCCACCGGGGCACAATTTCTGTTCTCATCCTGAAGCAAAGTTCTTAACGTGAAGCAATATTTCTGCGTTAGCAGAGTCTGTAACCTGAAGTGTCTGTAACCTGAAGCGTATGTAACCCGAGGTACCACTGTAATTTGGCACTTAGTATTAATAATAATAATAATAATAATAATAATAATTTATTATTTGTACCCCGCCCCTCTGGCTGGGTTTCCCCAGCCACTCTGGGTGGTTTCCATAGAAACCAAAAATACACTAAAATCACACATTAAAAACTTCCCTGAACAGGGCTACCTTAAGATGTCTTCTGAATGTCAGGTAATTGTTGATCGTTTTGACATCATGATGCTTCCCTTCCTCTGGCAAGTACTGACGGTCTCCACAAGACCCGCACCCATGTATTCTCTTAAAAGGTTTTCTGGGCACCTTATACCTCAACAGCCTGCTATGTCCAGTGGCGGAGGAAGCCTCTTGGGCACCTGAGGCGGCATGCCAAGGGGCGGGGCAAACTGCCCATAGGGGTGGTGCAAACTGCCCACAGGGGCAAGGCGAACCGCCCATAGGGACGTGGTGTGCACGGGGGACAGGATGGGACTGCACAGCACAGCCACTGTCTGCCCACTGTCTTCCCCCAGCTGTAGGTCAGCTGAGGCCCCATGGTGCACCCTGTCTCTACTGGCACCGCATGTCCTGTCCCATCCCTATGGGCATCCCTATTGGCGTGGCGGTGATCCACCCAGGGGGGATTTTGTCACCCCCCCCCCAGGGATGACATCTGGGGCAGACCACCTGCACCGCCCCGCCCGTTCTCCGCCGCTGGCTATGTCGGTTCAAAATGTGCATTGAGGATAGTTTAAATTGCTTGTTTTAAATTGCATTTTGAATAATTCAGTCATTTGGAAATGTCTGGGGGAGCATCTGCTTTGCATGTGTCTACAATGACAAGAATGAGCTTGTGTGAAATTTGTAGTACAGTCGTCCCTTGGAAGTTGAACGGAATCTGTTCCAGAAGTCGGTTCGACTTCCAAAATGTTCATCCCCAGTACTGGAGCAGGAGGAACAAACACCTACTAAATATTTCTGCTTCTTCTCATCTTCAGCCTGTTCCCGGTGCAAAATGTTTTCTCTCTTTTTCTCCAGGGCTTGGAGCTGCGCCTCGATTTTCCCCTGCACAAACAGGAAAAAAAAGACTTTTGCTTAGTCAGCCAGTCCAGTTTCCCCCAACTGAGTTCCTTATAAAGCCAAGTCTGATCCGATGGACTGTAGATGAGGCCCAGCTCTTAATTTCAAAGCTTCCTGGTGTTGGCTGCCGGGGCGACAACAACGACAACACCACCACCGACACAATCCTCTTGTGATTCACTACATGACCCCACCTCTATTTTGCATACTTAGATTGTAGGTCTTTCGTTTATTTAAACACTTAAAATGCCGCTTAACTACAATTGTGCTATTATTATTAAACATTTGGGAATCAAGAGGCCTTTCCAACCTATTGCAAATCACCTACAGTTCCACCAGCAGATCCCAAACTACCTTCTGCCTGTAAAGGTAAAGGGACCCCTGACCATTAGGTCCAGTTGTGGCTGACTCTGGGGTTGTGGCGCTCATCTCGCTTTATTGGCCAAGGGAGCCGGCATACAGCTACCGGGTCATGTGGCCAGCATGACTAAGCCGCTTCTGGCGAACCAGGGCAGCGCACGGAAACACCATTTACCTTCCGGCCGGAGCGGTACCTATTTATCTACTTGCATTTTGACGTGCTTTCAAACTGCTAGGTTGGCAGGAGCAGGGACCGAGCAACGGGAGCTCACCCCGTTGCGGGGATTCGAACTGCCGACCTTCTGATCGGCAAGTCCTAGGCTCTGTGGTTTAACCCACAGCGCCACCCGCGTCCCACCTTCTGCCTAGCACTGGCTTAAATAAAAGAACAGCAGTGCTCTCCACACCATGTACCATTTCAGACTCATCTATTGTGTCTCCTCCTGCTCTATCCATCTGGACCCCCAAACAGTGGCAATTCCCTACCTTATACTCCTGGGCAGCCTCCTGCACAGGGACGACGTGATGATCTCGGTGCTCCTTCGATAGGTTGCAGATCACGCATATGAGGACCTGGTCATCCTTGCAGAAGAGTTTGCAGGGTTCCTGGTCCCCCTTACACAGCTTAGTGTTTTTCCCCTCCTCAATTTTCCTGATTATTTCGACCATGTTTGCCAGTTTCCTGTTGGGCTTGAATTGCCGTGGCTTCAAGGCTGCTCTGCACTGAGGGCAAAAGGGGTTCTTCTCTAGCCCGTCTCTCAGGCAGGCTCGGCAGAAATTGTGCCCGCAGTTTGTAGTCACTGGGTCTTCGAAGTAGTCCAGGCAGATGGAGCAAGTCACTTCTTCGCGAAGCTGCTTCTCAGGGGTTCCTGCTGCCATGGCTGCCTCTCCCTGGGCGAAACGACAGCCTTAGTTTCGTTTTCTGATTCCTGTTACTGCCAAGGTGTTTACTCTCCTGCTTCTACTTCAAGGGAGGGCAAGCTCTGGGGCATACAAGAGCCCCACTGAGGATAACAATGGATTAAGCCTTGCCTTTATTGTGCTCGCCACATCTATTTTTAATAATGAATTGGGGAGAGGCAATAGCTCCTTTTGGTTTCTGTTATGTTCCTTCTCCTCCCTCCTTTTAACGGACAAACAACTCTGTCCTTCCCCGCCCCCTCTGAGGAGTTGAGAGAGTGAACTAAGGTTTCTCACAATCCCTTTCTTACTTCCTTAACAAAAGCGTCAGACCCCTGTCTCAAGAAAGAGGGAAGTGGCGCTCCCTTTCTCTGTATGATTTTTTTTTTAAAAAAAACCCCTTTAAATTTAGTTTTATACTGGTACCTCGGGTTACAGACGTTTCAGGTTACAGACTCCAATAACCCAGAAATAGTACCTTTGGTTAAGAACTTTACCTCAGGATGAGAACAGAAATCGCACAGCGGCGGGGGAGGCCCCATTAGCTAAAGTGGTATCTCAGGTTAAGAACAGTTTCAGGTTAAGAACGAATTAAGTTCTTAACCCGAGGTACCACTGTATTAGCTAAACAGAAGGACAAGAACAACAAAACAGCAGCGGTGAGAGAATCAAGGGCCACTGTGCTCTAAATGCGGGTGTTGCTTGGTTCTTAAGGGTGAGCCAATTTGTCCTTTTCAAGTTCACGTTGTCATTTTTCCAGCCTTAAACTCAGTTCTCTACATTTCCACATTAGTTGCAGAGCCGTCTTTCCCATAGGGCTTAGTGGCGCCTTGTGCCACGGCACAGACATCTCGGGGGCGCCCCAGCGAGTGGGGGAGCTGCGCAGCTTTGCCGGTGGCCTCCCCTTTCCCTGCACGCCCCGGTGTCCAGCTTGCTTCCCAAGCCTCCTGTGCATGGCAGGAGCACGGGAAGGGAGCCCCAAAGAGGCGGGGGGAATGGTTTCGAAGGGGATGCTGGAGTCTCTCTCAGCAGCTCCCTGTCAGAGCTCCCCACCAGCAAGCGAGGACCCCGTCTCTTCCTTTTCAGTGCGGCGGCTTCCCAGTGAGCCGTGCCCAAGTGCATTTTCATTTCTCCCTTATGTAGCGTTGCGAAATGCAGTGGGCTGCACATGCGCACTCCGTACGCTGCATGTGTGGTTGTGGGCGAGGACAATCTGCTGCTGTCCCACCACACCCACTCACTTTGAGGGGATCAGGGAGCAACCGGGGTTGGCCTGTGTGTTTGTGTTAAAAAAAACCCTCCTGCTGTCCTTCTTTCTTGGCCACGAAACCTGCAGGGGCGGGAGGAGTGACGCTATTTCTACCGTGGCTCTCCGTCGGTGGGTTAAATGCCCTCTCTTTTCAAATGACAGGAAGGATTCGAAACCTGCGGGGCCAGAGATTTACAAAAGATTGGAAGAAGTATATGAATTATTTGAAGAGCAACTGTAATCAACAAATTACGCTAGTGGGACTACAAGACGTTTTGTAAGGAGAAATACCGTATACAAAGCGTTACAAAGCAGAAAAAGATAGAGATATTGGTTAAGAGTTTGAAATGTAATAGGGAAGATAAGAAATGCATACTAAGAGATTAGATTGGAAAATTTTCAGACAGGACTCATGAAAGTCAAAAAAATTGAATAAGATGTAAAAGTATGTTTAATTACTGTTGAAAATGGTATGTTAAAACACACACACACACACACACACACATATATATATATATATATATATAATAAATGCCCTCTCCTTTCTGCTTTCCTCTGTCCCACTTTCTCTCTCTCTTTTCATCCAGTAAAGGAAGGGTTGTAGGTTCCCCTCACCCCCAGATCTTGCCTCCCCTGTAGTGAAATCTGTGGAATTCCCAATTTCAGGTCAACAACTCTGGGGAGCCTTTCCTACAAAAGGTCAACAACTTTGGGGTCCCCCCCTTAAGAAGGTCAACAACTCTGGGAAATGGCGGGGGGCGCCGCCGGTGGGATCTTTGCACCACAGCGCCGGATATGCTTAAGATGGCCCTGATTAGCTGCTTAAATAATAATAACAAAAGTTCTCATGGTGGGGGGCAGAACTTGACAGGATATAGATAAGAAAACCAGAACATCGCACACACAAACACACCCCTTAAGGCACAGCGTGCACACCTTGCCTGACTTCTGTTGATGTTGGAGCTCACAAGATGTGCATCTTCAGCCAGCCTTGTTTTTGTGAGCGAGCGAAAGGGGCGTGGTCAACGAGGGGGCGTGGCTTGGAGGTGCAGAGCCAGGGAAGGGCCCCGCCCACCTCGCCTCCTCCTCCTCCTCCTCCGCATTGTTTTGGTTCTCGGCCGCCACGTGGTTTCGGTGGAGGCTACAAGTTGTGATCTGTAGGCAAGGGAGGCTGATCTGCCTCTAAGGCTGTGGGGCGGTGTGTGTGTGGGGGGATAACAGGGGGGTGTAGCTAGGGCAAATAGGAGGGGGTAGTAGTGTAGGGGGGAGTTCTTGGCCTCTCCTTCCTTGGAGGTTTTTAAGCAGACGTTGTTGGACGGCCATCGGTCATGGATGCTTTGGTTGAGATTTCTGCATTGCAGGGGGTTGGGCTAGAGATTATCCTTGGGCTCCTTTCCGTTGCAGGGAACCAGTGGGGGAGGGGCGCCCTTCGGAGCCAACTACAGTGGTACCTCGGGTTAAGAACTTAATTCGTTTTGGAGGTCTGCTCTTAACCTGAAACAGTTCTTAACCTGAGGTACCACTTTAGCTAATGGGGCCTCCTGCTGCTGCCACACAATTTCTGTTCTCATCCTGAGGTAAAGTTCTTAACCTGAGGTACTATTTCTGGGTTAGCGGAGTCTGTAACCTGAAGCATCTGTAACCCGAGGTACCACTGTATAAGCTAAAAAAGCTATGGCTTAAGGCCCCACTCTCTTGGGGGCCCCCAAAAAAAATTAAAGGGAAAAAAACTGCATGTACTGGTTATGGAGGGCAAATGAACATTGGCCATGGAGGGCACTGAGGACTGGCCGCAGAGAGCAAATGAACATGATTGTCATCACAGTGGTACCTCGGGTTAAGAACTTAATTCGTTCCGGACGTCCGTTCTGAAACCTGAAACTGTTCCTAACCTGAGGTACCACTTTAGCTAATGGCGCCTCCCACTGCTGCCGCTGTGCAATTTCTGTTGTCATCCTGAAGCAAAGTTCTTAACCAGAGGTACTTTTTCTGGGTTAGCAAAGACTGTAACCTGAAGCGTCTGTAACCCAAGGTACCACTGTAGTCCCAAATCTCATGGGTTCAGAAGCGAACAAGCGAAAGGCTTCAGAAGCAAAACAGCAGCTAGGAGGTCAGATATTTATTGTTGCAACAAGACTTCCAACTCCAAAGATGAAGCAGCCAGAAACCAGGAAAAATGGTTGCTTCAGGTTTTGAAAGTTTTCAGCGTTTCCCATAATACTGTATAGTGTTTCTCAGCCTTGGACCTCCAGCATGGGCTTAGCCAAGGGGCAGCTGCCCCTCCCCAGATCAAGTAAAACAACAGAAATACTGAACTAACTGACCAATCACGTCAGTCCTGCCCCCCAACAAAAACCCTGGCTATGCCCATGGCCTCCAGCTGTTTTTGGTCTACAACTCCCACCATCCCTGACCACTGGTCCTGCTAGCTAGGGATGATGGGAGTTGTAGTCCAAAAACAGCTGGAGGCCCATGTTTGAGAAACACTGGCGTAATACATTTCTAGATGCATCCTCAAAACATCATAGATATGTCACAGAAAAGGTATGGTGTCAGGCAGAAATCTGAGATCCAGGCACACCCCTGTCAATCAAGTATAGGTGTTTTGGTTTTTTTGCTTACTCCATTACAGTACAATAGAAAGTACAATTCCTTACTTCCTGAGTCATGTCAGATACACCCCGTTGTCTTGTTAGGGTTTAATTCCACTATGGGGTGAGTAAGCATTGTGAATGAGATGGTTACCCGTCTGGCAGGATATCACCGGTTATGACTCCTTGGAAAGCTTCTGCAGATCTGATTGTGGTGTAGTGGTTAAGAGCGGTGGACTCGTAATCTGGGGAGCCGGGTTCGCTTCCCCGCTCCTCCACATGCAGCTGCTGGGTGACCTTGGGCCAGTCACACTTCTCTGAAGTCTCTCAGCCCCACTCACCTCACAGAGTGTTTGTTGTGGGGGAGGAAGGGAAAGGAGAATGTTAGCTGCTTTGAGACTCCTTCGGGTAGTGATAAAGCGGGATATCAAATCCAAAACTCTACATCTCGGGGATTATGGCAAACTGGAGTGGGCTTGCTAACCCCTCTCCTGAAACCTCACTTCCCTGGGTCCTAAATGCCATTGGAACAGAGAAGACTGATACGCCGAGTGATATCTTATGCGCTTCTAAAGTTTTCTCATAGAATAACATTGAGCCAATATGTAGATTCAGTGAATCGCTATGTTTGCCATATTCAATGATTTCCTGTGTTGTCCCGGAGTCGCAGGCTCCTTCTGCAAACTGAGCTGGCCTCCCCAGGCAGATGCAATGCCTTTGCAGATATGTTGGTGTCATTTTCCTCTTGACCCTGAGGGCCGCTGTTGCGTGCCTGTCAGGGATCTGAGCAGAGAGGTACTTTATGAATGGAGTTTTGAACCTAAATGAATGAGGCTTGAGGAAGCCCATATTAATGGGTAAAAGGGGGCAGGGGCAGCGGGAATCCCTCTTTGCTCCAGTGGGGTGGGGTGTTTCAGTGGTGTTGGTGGCTTGCCTGCCCTGGGCACTGGCAACCTATGTTATGCCACCGTCTCCCAACCTTACCTGGGCCAGCTCTGGATTTAGAGCGGAATAGGGTGTTGAGTTGCTGAGAGGGTGCAAAATAATAAAAAATACAAGAAGTATTATTAAATAAGAAATAGCATCTCTCCCCACCTGGTGATTTACAGGCGGCGCCCTCGATGGCAGGGGCCCACCAGAGCGTCTGCAGATCAGGGTCCGGCGTCGAAAGAAGCTGGTTGCTACTCTGAATAAACATTCACAAACTTTTTATTGATAATAATCAGCTAAATAGTTTGAGGATCTATACAACTTTGTAACATGCAGAAAACAGCATTCTCAGAGAAACCAAAGACTGGAACTGAGGGAAGGTGGGGGTTGTGTGGGAGGGTGGGGGGAGGGAGGAAAAATGGGGGGTGGTGGAATAAGGGTGATATATTTTTGGATAATATGTTTTGTTTTAATTTTGAATAAAAAATATTAAAAAGAAAGAAAGAAGCTGGTTGCGGCTTCTGATCCTAATACAGTGGTATCTCGGGTTACATACGCTTCAGGTTACATACGCTTCAGGTTACAGGCTCCGCTAACCCAGAAATAGTGCTTCAGGTTAAGAACTTTGCTTCAGGATGAGAACAGGAATTGTGCTCCGGCGGCACAGCGGCAGCAGGAGACCCCATTGGCTAAAGTGGTGCTTCAGGTTAAGAACAGTTTCAGGTTAAGAACAGACCTCCGGAACGAATTAAGTACTTAACCCGAGGTACCACTGTATTGCAGGGGACCTGAGGGTGGGGCATGCAGAGCATTCAGGGACTAGTGGGTGACGCCTGTAGCTGCGTCTGCAGGTGGAGCCGGGTGGAGTTTCTGCCTGCTTGTGGCATTGAGAAAAGGAACAGGAGGGGGCCACTCCACTGTGAGAAGGAGACCCCACAGCTCCTCAGCCCATAGCTGTCAACCTTCCCTTTTTTTGCGGGAGATTCCCTTATTCCAGCACCGTTTCCCGCTGCTTCCCAGCGGCGTAGCGTGGGTTGTCAGCACCCGGGGCAAGGCAAGTAATTTGCGCCCCCTAACCCTTAACCTGCCGCTGCTGCCAGCTTCTTCTTGCTGCTGCCTGGTCTGGTCTGGTGTGGTTCTCTCCCGCGCTCAGCGCTGCGCTGGGCGGCCGCTGCACTGTCCCTCCCCCAGATAGTCCCTCGCTCTCTCTCCGCACCGCACGCCTGGCACCCACCCCCTCCACAGTGGGCGGCGACCCAGCGGCTTGGATCGGATTCGCACAGCCAGCACTGCAGTGAGAGAGAGTGAGTGAGCCAGGTAGGGGCAGAGAGCTGCGAGTGTGCCCCCCCAGATGTTGCGCCCGGTGCGGCCGGCCCCCCCTGCACCCCCCCACGCTACGCCACTGCTGCTTCCCACTGCTATCCCAGATTGTTAGATATCCCGTAGACACCCCGGGACAGGTGAAGCTGCTGATCCCTTATTTTCAAGGCTGCTGATCCCTTATTTTCAAGGCTGCTGATCCCTTATTTTCAAGGCTGCTGATCCCTTATTTTCAAATATGAAAGTTGACAGCTATGCCTCAGCCTGGCAGGGAGCAGAGCACCTTTTGGGTGTCCCTGCACCCACCAAAATCAGCTGGAGAGCTAAGTCTGGGAAACACTGATGTATTTAGAAATAAAAATCCCAGAAGCGTCCCTGGCATGAAAAACAACCCTGTAACAACTCTTGGGCTGCAGCCTTTTCAAGGTCTCCCTCAAGGCAACTTTGCCCGCAGGATTTCCCCCACGCTCAAGCCTCGCTCCCGGAGCCAACCAATCGCAGCGCGCCCCGCCAGCCACGAGCCCGGTCTCTAAGCTGCCAGACGCTCCGAAGGCCGCCTTCGCCCATCAAGGGCGCGCTTACACCTGCCGGGCTCCGACGGCACTGCGCAGGTGCAACACACAGCTGGGACCCAACCCTGCCTAGGAAAGCGTCGCCTTCGGTGAGGGGGCGTGGCTTACCCAGGCCGAACCTTGAAGAGGCCCCGCCCCCGCCGCGAGTGTTAGTTTGGTTCCTGCTCGCCACGTGCGTCTTCGCTCCTGTTTTTTCGACGGCGTGCCCGCAGAGGCAAGGCAAGAGCTCCGCGGCGGAAGGGAAGAAAGGAGCGGGACGGGGGCTTCTTTGCCTTCCCACCCCCAAAGCAGTGGGAAGGAGAGGGCGGTGGGCTTCCTGGGCGCTGCAATAAGCGCGGGAGAAGCGGGCGGTATCTGCGCAGGAGGGCGGCTGCTGCCCGCAAGCGAAGCCTGGAGACGGGAGAGGAAATGTGGGAACCATCGGAGCTTTCTGGTGGGCAGATCCACTCCTGCCCCCAGACGGTTGTCAAAGGGGGGCGGCCAGGGTGCATTTTTGGGGGGTGAAGGGGTGCCCTCCGCACCCGTCCCCTCCGGCTTCAGTAGAGTACGCAGGTGGCCCGGGACGGGGCGCGTCTCTCGGGCGCCTCCCCAAAGTGCGCTTTTTTGCTCCGCTTTCCCCGGCGTTATTCTGGGGCGGAGGCGCCTGCCGTGCCTTCCTGGGAGGCAGCATGGGCTCGGTAGCTTCCCCTGCTCCCCCGGCCTTGGCCCCAGCTCGTGAGCCCCCCGGGACCGGCTCGTGGGTTTCCTAACCCCGGGGCGCGTCTTAGTTTGGGCCAGGAATTCTGTTTGATTTCCAAAAGGCAAACGCGAGATGGCCAGTCCCAACAGCCGCGGCCTGTTTCCCTCCGACTTTCCCTCCGCGTCTCTATTCCGGAGTGTGCCCTCGACGGGTATGTAGCCAGCATGCACAAGGAAGCCTTGCAAAATCCAATCCCCCCCCCCCCCCGTTAATTTCCGATAAGCACCAACCCCCGGGTGTTACATTCCCTATAGTGTCTCTGTGACTCGGGAATATGCTTGGAATGGTGCCCTATTGCTTATAACTTGTTAAATTGATTAAATTGATGTACCCGTCTCTGGCACTGCCTGGTAAAGAGTGGGTTATAAAGCTTTGCAAGATTGAAATTAAAGACAGGTGAACATAACTTCAGTCTAGGACTCTTTACTGTTGTGAAGTACAGCGGTACCTCGGGTTACAGATGCTTCAGGTTACAGGCTCCACTAATCCAGAAATAGTACCTTGGGTTAAGAACTTTGCTTCAGGGTGAGAACAGAAATCGCGCGGCGGCAGCGGGAGGCTCCATTAGCTAAAGCGGTACCTCAGGTTAAGAACAGTTTCAGGTTAAGAACGGACCTCCGGAACATAACCAGAGGTACCACTGTACCTAATAAAGGGGGCACTGCCCTCCCAAGCTGGTGCATAACAGCCTTAAAGCACTCGAAAACAAAATTAGAAAGTGTCTTTTCACACAAATAATTAGTCCTACCCACACAAATAATTAGTTCTTACCCACCCACAGTTTTTGTTTCAGCAGCCATATATAGTTGCTAGTGTTTAAACGTTTGGAAGTCAGAAGCATTAGCTCATGGGTAGGGAAACTAAGGCCCAGGGCCCGGATCCGGCCCAATCGCCTTCTAAATCTGGCCTACGGACGGTCCAGGAATCAGCGTGTTTTTACATGAGTAGAACGTGTGCTTTTATTTAAATGCATCTCTGGGTTATTTGTAGGGCATAGGAATTCATTATTTTTTTCCAAAATATAGTCCGGCCCCCCACAAGGTCTGAGAGACAGTGGACCAGCCCCCTGCTGGAAAAGTTTGCTGACTCCTACTGATCTACTTCATTACTCCCAGTGACTAGCCAGCAAGTACTGACTTAACGTTTTTGCCCACCTTTGGAATATTTGGCTAATTTTGGGCTGGCCGACACAGATTTTAGCAAGGCTGAGGATTCAGCACCAAAGAATATGAAATACAAAGTTGAGTTAGAAATCATTTTATAAATTGGTACCTTCTCCTAACAGGGAAACTTTCAGAAACTGAAAGAAAACGTCTGGTTTTGTTTTCATTGAAAATCATTCTGTTAAAATTAGATACACCAGTTAACCTGCCTCTGAAAGGATATCAGCACCAGGGGAGCCTACATGGGATTTGTGGGGTGCCAGGAAATAGCTTGTACATACCGGCACAATACAGTGGTACCTTGGGTTAAGAACTTAATTCATTCTGGAGGTCTGTTCTTAACCTGAAACTGTTCTTAACCTGAGAACTTTAGCTAATGGGGCTTCCCACTGCCACTGCCCCGTTGCCGTATGATTTCTGTTCTCATCCTGAAGCAAAGTTCTTTTTTTATATATTATATTTTATTGGTTTTCAAATACAAAAACAAAATTATACACTAAACATCTTAATCACATCTTATTTCTCTTTTTGACTTCCCTCAATTTGTCTCCAATTCCTTCACATTATTGCTTTTTTACACATTGCTACCCGTTGTTGTTAATACTATTAACTCCAGTTCATTTTTAATACTTATTTTCCCATTTTCACATCACAGAGCTTCTTTGAAACTTACAAACGTAACCTGATTATCACTCAGTTTTTGCAAATATTGAACAAACTTCTCCCAATCTTCTGTAAATCTTTGATCTCGTCAATTCCCTGAAGCAAAGTTCTTAACCCGAGGTGCTATTTCTGGGTTAGCAGAGTCTGCAACCTGAAGCGTATGTAACCTGAAGCGTATGTAACCCAAGGTACCACTGTAATCGAGAAAGCAAAGAGTCCTTGGCAGGATCTTAACAGATCAGTCGTGGTGTTTACAGTTTTGACTTGAAAACCTACCTTGCAAAGGCCTAGCTTTCCCCCCTCACCCTTCTCTCATTCTTCTGTCTCCAGCAGCTCCATGCCCAAGAGGAGAACGGTCCGCTCGCTGGAATGGCTGTGCCTGGAGAATGTGGCTAAAAATATCCAGCGCATCTGGGCCAAAGCTTGTGCGGAAAACCACCAGGACGGGCACCACGTTCGCTCTGTTGCAGAGCCCTACATCTGCCTGCGTAAGAGGGGCATGACAGATGGGAGGCAGAGGAGAGACCGGCCATAAAGACCCCATGGCCAAGCCACAGACTGCATTTCAAAAAGGCAATCTGCCGAAGCATTGGGTGGGTGGGGGGCACGTCTTGGCCCTGTAACCTCCTGCAGTTTGCATCTCTGGCGAGCGAGCCAGTGTGGTGTAGTGGTTAAGAGCGGTAGTCTCGTAATCTGGTGAACCGGGTTCGCTTCCCCGCTCCTCCACATGCAGCTGCTGGGTGACCTTGGGCTAGTCACACTTCTTTGAAGTCTCTCAGCCCCACTCACCTCACAGAGTGTTTGTTGTGGGGGAGGGAGGGAAAGGAGATTGTTGACCGCTTTGAGACTCCTGAAGGGGAGTGATAAAGCGGGGCATCAAATCCAAACTCTTCTTCTCTTCTTGTAGCATCCTATGCAGGTGGTCCTGTAAAAACTGGTTCTGACGCTCACCTGGCTAGAAAAGCTGCCTAGGTAGGAAGGCTCCATCTCTTAAGGCAGAGCTGGGGAGCAGGTGGCCGTCCAGCTGCTGTTGGACTCCAATTCCCATGAGCCCCAGCCAGCATGACCTGTAGTCAGAGATGATGGGAGTTGTGGTCCAGAGCAAAGTTCCCCAGGAGCCGGGTAGGGTGGAGGACTCCCTGGTCCTGAATGGGGTAACTGTGCCCCTGAAGGACCAGGTGCGCAGCCTGGGAGTCATTGACCCACAGGTCAATTCTGTGTCCAGGGCAGATGTTTATCAGCTCCATCTGGTATGCAGGCTGAGACCCTACCTGCCCACAGACTGTCTCACCAGAGGGGTGCATGCTCTGGTTATCTCTTGCTCGGACTACTGCAATGCGCTCTATGTGGGGCTACCTTTGAAGGTGACCCGGAAACTACAACTAATCCAGAATATGGCAGCCAGACTGGTGACTGGGAGTGGCCACCGAGACCACATAACACTGGTCCTGAGAGACCTTCATTGGCTCCCAGTACGTTTCCGAGCACAATTCAAAGTGTTGGTGCTGACCTTTAAAGCCCTAAACGGCCTCGGTCCAGTATACCTGAAGGAGCGTTTGGCCCCCCATCATTCACTGAGTCCCCATTTTAGAGGAAGGAACTCCCCCCAGTAATCAAGGTCACTGAGTTCCAGCGCCGAGGGCCTTCTGGCGGTTCCCTCACTGAGAGAAGCCAAGTTACAGGGAACCAGGCAGAGGGCCTTCTCGGTAGTGGCACCCACCCTGTGGAACGCCCTCGCACCAGATGTCAAAGAGAAAAACAACTACCAGACTTTTAGAAGACATCTGAAGGCAGCCCTGCTAAGGGAAGCTTTTAATGTTTGACAGACTATTTTATTTTAACATTTAGCTGGAAGCCGCCCAGAGTGGCTGGGGAAACCCAGCCAGATGATGGGTTGGGGTTTAAATGATAAATTATTATTATATTATTATCATAGTCCTGCTCTTAGCAGCGCCTTTTCCTATGCAGTTTCCTGTTCCGGTAGATCACTTGGCTACCCAAGTTTTAAAATACAGATAGGTAGCCGTGTTGGTCTGCCATAGTCAAAATAAAAAAATTCCTTCCAGTAGCACCTTAAAGACCAACTAAGTTAGTTCTTGGTATGAGCTTTCGTGTGCATGCACACTTCTTCAGATACTTCTTCAGGTATCTGAAGAAGTGTGCATGCACACGAAAGCTCATACCAAGAACTAACTTAGTTGGTCTTTAAGGTGCTACTGGAAGGATTTTTTTTATTATGACAAGTTTTAAAAGTTAAGCAAAATCCGGCAAAGTCTTTGCCAGGGAGCATGCCAATGACTAGCTGGCTAATAATAATAATGATAATTATTATTTTTATTATTTATACCCTGCCTATCTGGCTGGGTTTCCCCAGCCACTCTGGGCGGCTTCCAACAAAATATTAAAAATACATTAAAACATTAGTCATTAAAAACTTCCCTAAACAGGGCTGCTTTCAGATGTCTTCTAAAAAGCAGATAGTTGTTTATTTCCTTGGCATCTGATGGGAGGGTGTTCCACAGGGTGGGCTGGTTCCCTGTAGCCAGGGGAGCTTTCCTTGTAATGTCCTGCTGTCACCCTCTGCACCTTCTGGTTTGCTTCTAGCTCCTTACCACCTGAGGAAAGCATGTGTCTAGTTGTTGTGCAAAGCTTTGTGTTTATATCTGGGTATTTCCTCCCCACCCAGCTGACTCCCTTGTCCAGAAGCTGTTCAAGTTAATGGAGGAAGGCAATCGCTTGAACCGACCGGTCCTGCGCTTCCTCCTGGTGCCACAGCTGACGGTGCTGAGTTTGAACATGTGCCCGAGGCTGGTCATCAAGGCCGTTGCCGACATCATCGCAGTGCGTTGCAAGGTAAGGAGTGTGCATGCTTTGTGCTCTGACTTGGTTCCTGCGGGGAGCTCCTTCCTCTAAAATGGGGACTCCTCTCTTGCTGCCTCCTGGCCATAGCTGTCAACTTACAGATTTGAAAATAAGGGACCAGCAGCCTCGAAAATAAGGGATTTGGGCTTAGTTTATACAGAAATCCGGCACTGATGGAGCCATGCTGCTTTGGCTGCCACTGACTGTGTTTTGCAGGGGGTTGGACTAGATGATCCTAAGGGTCTACAACTCCCACCAAAGAAGAGGGGCAGACAAAACTGATGAACAACGTCGAGATGGCAAAGCTTACAGGCAGAATTAGAAACCAGGAAGAGGACCTCTTTAATAAGTTCTTAACCCGAGGTACTATTTCTGGGTTAGTGGAGTCTGTAACCTGAAGTGTATGTAACCTGAGGTACCACTGTACAGTGATAGCAGCTAGCAGCTGTGGGTTTTTTATTTTTTGCCTCCAGCAGCAAAACATTCCAGTCCTGCAGAGAGCATGCATAGAATCTAGCCTACCACACAAACACAACTTTCGCATGCATTGTGCTTGGCGGTTTTGCCTCTTGCCACAACCACCACTGACATCCGGCCCTGGAAAGATTGCCCAGGGAGGAATGTGGCCCACAGGCCCTCACCCCCAGATGGAACTGATGGTGGCACGTTTTGTGGGCTAGTGCAGATGCATAGAGAGTTGTGCTCAATTCGACGCCCCTTGTTTTCCAGTTCGCAAAAGCTAATTCGACAATAAATCGGTGAGTGCTTGGTGAGGTTTCTTGTATGCGTTTCTTAATTACTGCATTGGTACTATGGGCTACTGTGCTCTTAGTACGATGCTTTGTGAGCAGAGAGCGACCATTAACAGTGGAACGCTGGACCAGCAATTTCTACCTTCTGTGCATTTTGTGTGACATATGACCACAGGCAAAGGATGCCATGTTTTGGTAGGTGTGCCTGTAGGGCAAACATTAAGGGACACATACACAGGATCTATGGAACCTCCTTTACCTGATCAGACAGAGGTGATGAGCAAACCCAACACATTAACACACAGCCTGCCATTTATTTACAACGACTTCTGCCAACTTGGTGCTGCCCCATACGCCTTCTGCACTGGCTGCGGCTGATGGGATTTGTAGTCCGGCAAATCTTTTTTTTTTAAATAAATATTTTTATTATTTTTTAGCATACAAAATTATATAACGTATTGCACAGTTTATCACAAATACATTCTTATTGGACTTCCATCAGCACCTCTGATAATCCTCCATTTTAATCACATCTTACGCCTTTCCTAAATTAAAATTGCCTTTACATCTCTTAACATATCTCTCCTTCTCCATTTTTACAATATTTCTAATATTACTCCTCACAGAACTTCTTGCAAACCTACAAACGGCGTCTGGTCGTCACAAATACTTTTAAAATAATCCGTAAATTTACTCCAGTCTTCGGTAAACTTCTGGTCCCACCGGTTTCGGATCCTTCCTGTTAGTTAGTCAAGTTCCGTATAGTCCATTAATTTCATCCTCCATCCTTCCATCGTTGGTAATTCTTGCTTCCATTTTTGGGCCAATAGTATTCTTGCTTCTGTTACTGCATATAGAAAAAGCTTACATTCCTTTCTATTTACCGTATTTTTCGCCCTATAGGACACACTTTTTCCCCTCCAAAAATGAAGGGGAAATGTGTGTGCGTTCTATGGGGCGAATGCAGGCTTTCGCTGAAGCCTGGAGAGCGAGAGGGGTCGGTGCGCACCGACCCCTCTCGCTCTCCAGGCTTCAAGAAGCTACCCGCAAGCCGTGGGAGAGCTGCACAACTTCGCGCAGCTCTCCCACGGCTTGCGGATAGCAGCCTGTTCTGGGGACTGGGGTCGGGGGAAGCTCAGGCTTCCCCCGCCCCAGCCCCGTGCCTGGGGGGGGAAATAATTCCCCCCCTTTATTCCCCCCCAAAAAACTAGGTGCGCCCTATGGGCTGGTGCGCCCTATGGGGCGAAAAATACGGTATATCATTTCCAGCAATACCCAAGAGAAATGCTTCTGGTTTCTTTATAAATGTATATTTCAACATTTTTTTCAACTCGTTATATATCATCTCCCAGAAGCATTTCACCTTTTTGCATTCCCACCATGTAGTCTGGTGAATCTGGAGGTCTGCAAACGCTGTTGTACGTGAGCAAAAACAAACCTTTCCCTTTCTCTTTCCCTGACACGGCAGAACCTGTCTTCCCTGGATATCAGAGGCTGCTGCCGGATCCCCGCAGACTCCCTCGTCGACCTGGTGAAAGCTTTGCCGAGCCTCACCCAACTCAACCTGTCGGACACCCAGTGCAACGCCCAGGTGCTTGCTGCCGTGGGCTCCCACTGCCGGCAGCTTCTCGAACTGGACATCGTCGATTGCAGCAGGCTGTCTCCAGAGTGCCTCCTCCACCTGGCCTACGACCCTGCCACAGGCTCGCTCCGCTCCCCGGCCTTGAAGGTGCTCAGAGCCAGATATCTGATGGGCAGACCTCTCCTCCAATGCATGGTTCAGCACTTGGTCTTTCTGCTCCTGGCCTTGCGCAGCCTGACGATCTTGGACCACCCTTTTGTTCTGGAGGCCGTGTGCGCGATCTACAGGCGGCAGTTTGACAACACCCCGGTTGCCCCCGAGTTCCCCTCCCTGGAGGAGCTGGCGAGACGCAGGATGTCCGGCCATAGTGGCCACGGGCTCACGCTGACCCTCACAGAATTGGACGATGTGGCACTGAGCTTCCTGCCTGCCGCTTTAGCCGTGTGCCCGCACTTGGCAGACGTGACTCTAATTCTCGAAGGCAGCCCTGGCTTTGGCCAGGACTTTGCATCGTGGCGCCACATCTCCCGCCTGACCCTTGACAACGACAGCCAGTGCGACGTTGCTGATCTTCTGCCAATGGCGGCCGCCCTGGGAGCACAGCTCCACTCTCTTTCATTGAGCGGCTTTCTCTGCGAAGATGCCTCTTCCTTCTGGACCTTCCTGGGCCACTGCCTGAACCTCCGGAAATTGGTGGCTAACCTCCCTCCTCCAGCAGTGTGTGCTCCTGACGATGACGACGACGACGATGACGAGGAAATGGTTGAAGACTTGGAGGAAAATTTCAGCCCTGCGCCTCATCAATTCCCCCACCTCTGGCACATTTTCCTGATGTACCCTGACTCAGAAGGCCCCCTTCCTTCCCAGCACAAAGCCGTGTTCAGAGCATGCCTTGTGTCCCTGCTCAGACATTCGCCGCAACTCAAAAGCTTGCTGCTGGCTTGCTTGCCTTTCTCCCTGGACAGCGTGTTTGAGCAGGTGCTGGAGCCGCCGGCCTCAGCCCTGACTCATCTCCAGAAGCTCTCCTTGATGGAAACCAGGGTGTCTGGAAGCACCATCCACCTGCTGTTATCCTCAGAAAACCAGCTGAGCTTCCTCGATGTGCCGGCTTGCTCACGCATCTTCAGGGCAGACTATGACGACTTCCTCAGGAGAGTCAGGAGTGAGGGTTTGGACATGGAGATTTCCTGGGAGTGAAAAGCCTGCTGTTGCTGCTGCTGCCGAAGACGGCTGCTCCTCTTGTGTTGGGGCCAAGACAGGCTCTCTCTTAATAAAGTTTGCTTTATCTAATAGTTTTTCCGCCTCTCAGCGATCTTGAAACCCAGAGTGGGATGGTCAAGTGTCTTTATGTGTGAGTTGGGAGCAGAGAGGGGCGTTTTACGCTGGGCTTGTAGTAGCAGCTCCTCCCTGAAACTCATGGGCATGGAAAGAACCCTGCATTTAGATAAAAAAAAATAGTTTAAAGGTCCATCTAATCCAGTGCAGTGGTACCTTGGTTCTCAAACTTAATCCGTTCCAGAAGTCCGTTCCAAAACCAAAGCGTTCCAAAACCAAGGCACACTTTCCCACAGAAAGTCATGGATTAATCCGTTCCAGACTTTCAAAAACTACCCCTAAAACAGCAATTTAACATGAATTTTACTATCTAATGAGACCATTGAGCCATAAAATGAAAGCAATAATAATGTACTGAACTATAAAATAAATAAGACAGTATTGTAGATAATAAAAATTAGAATTATTATTTTTTCTGACCTGCATTGATGATCGTCATTGTTTTGTTTTATCCATTACTGCAGTCATACAAACAAATTAACTGAAAAAGCCTCAAAAGCAAAAATTCAAAATAAAGAGCAAAAAAAGGAGCTCCAAGCTTAATCAGTTCCAGAAGTCTGTTTGACTTCCGAAATGTTTGAAAACCAAGGTGCAGCTTCTGATTGGTGCAGGCGCCCCAGGAACAATAGACGACAGCCACATTGGGCATTCGGCTTCTGAAAAACGTTTTAAAGCCGGAATACTTACTTCCAGGTTTTCGGCGTTTGGGAACCAAGGCATTTGAGAACCCAAGGTACCACTGTATCCTGTTTCACAGTGGCTGATGCCCAGTTATTCTGCATCAGACCTCTCATTCATGAGAGCCAGTGTGGTGTAGTGGTTAAGAGCGGTAGTCGCGTAATCTGGGGAACCGGGTTCGCGTCTCTGCTCCTCCACATGCAGCTGCTGGGTGACCTTGGGCCAGTCACACTTCTCTGAAGTCTCTCAGCCCCACTCACCTCACATAGTGTTTGTTGTGGGGGAGGAAGGGAAAGGAGAATGTTAGCCGCTTTGAGACTCCCTAGTGTAGTGATAAAGCGGGATATCAAATCCAAACTCTTCTTCTTCTTCATTCTGCAGATGGCATAAAGCCATTATGCCTAGGATCATTGATAGATTGCTCCATGGATTTGACTGATTGACTTTCTAAGAAGAAAAACCCATCTAAGCCACTGCCCGTTGCCACAACTATGAGAACCCCACTTCTCTCTTCTGAATTGCCCCCTATATGGCATCATTAGACGATTGAAGTTACAGCATTTATACAATCTATTTGGTGTCTCTGTCCAGTTTTTCCGCATCACCCAGAATTCCATAAAATTCTGTTAACAGCTGAATGCCAACACGGGCTCTCAAGTATACAGCCCATAATAGTAAGCAAGCCTGGAAACTTTTAACAAAAGAAATTGGTGTGTGAGTGCGTGTGTCATACTCCTTTGGGAAGAAAGGTGGGCTAGAAATTTAATTGTAAAGAAAAAGGTATGTATTGCGTGGATAAATAAACCCCAGGAGAAGCCATACAGGGAGAGGCTGCAGTTCAGAGGAATAATTTTGCATACTTTGCATGGAGAAGTTCCTTAATTCAGTCCCCACCATCACCAGGTAAGGCGTGGAAGGAATCCCTGCCTGAAACCCACTGCCAGATGATCCTCACTTTCTGTGCTGCTTGATGGAATATATATATTTTTACACGTACACAGAGACTGGAGGGAAAAGGTTTCCAGACTAGAGACTTTATATTGGATGGCTTTCGGTCATTAACAGTAAGCTTAATGATCATTATATGCTTCTATAGATGCAGAGAGAACATCTTTCCAGGGTGGAAGGTCTAATCCAGTGTTTCCCAATCTTGGGCCTCCTGCTGTTTTTGAACTACAATTCCCATCATCCTTGACCACTGTCCCTGCTAGCCAGGGATGATGGGAGTTGTAGTCCAAAAACAGCTGGAGACCCAATTTTGGGAAATGCTGGATCTGCATCTTTCCTTAACAAGTTCTTCAGAGATAAAAGAAACCGGAGCTGTTCTGATTTCACACCTGGGGAATTCGTCCCCATTCCTTTTGATGGCCTGAACTGCTTCCAGCTTCTTGTCACATTCTTTCATTTCCTGGCTACTTTTCGACAAAGTGTTTTCTTCTTCAACTAATTTCCTCCCCCACAGGGGGCGTTCCAAGGAAATACCTACAGTGCTACCTCAGGTTAAGTACTTAATTCATTCTGAAGGTCTGCTCTTAACCTGAAACTGTTCTTAACCTGAAGCACCACATTAGCTAATGGGGCCTCCTGCTGCTGCCGCACAGCCGGAGCACGATTTCTGTTCTCATCCTGAAGCAAAGTTCTTAACCTGAGGTACTATTTCTAGGTTAGCGGAGTCTGTAACCTGAAGCGTCTGTAACCCGAGGTACCGCTGTAAAAGCACCCCATTTTCCACTCTACAGGAATCCTGGTTTTGCACTGCAGCCCCACAGCAACACCCCTGACTCCAAGCCCAGGCCTCCTCCCCTCTCACTGTACATCATTAAATGTTAAAAACTTCCCTAAACAGGGCTGCCTTCAGATGTCTTTTAAAAGTAGGATAGTTGCTTACAGTGGTACCTCAGGTTAAGTACTTAATTCATTCTGGAGGTCCGTACTTAACCTGAAACTGTTCTTAACCTGAAGCACTATTTCTGGGTTAGCGGAGTCTGTAACCTGAAGCGTATGTAACCTGAAGCGTATGTAACCCGAGGTACCACTGTATTTGAAAAGGGATTAAGGCACACAGCTACCACTTCCTGACTGCAGCTCTAATGATTATACCCATGTGAAGTACGGTGGAAATAAACGCAACGGTTGTAACATGCCAACAGGCTTGGTTTTAAAGGTTTTTATTTCAGTTCAGTGCTTTGAAATAGCCTCTTCAACAAAAATATATAAAAAAGGAAAGGATGAATCTTGTGTGTAAGAGTTCCTCTTTCTATCAGGGTTTCTATGACTAAAAGCTTCCTGGTAGCCACAATTTGATAGCTGCAGGGATGCAATTCAATGCATAATTGCACCACGCAATGAAAATCCGAGCTGCATCCCCTTTGCCGGGTTGCTGCGCTGTGGGAACCACCGCTTGAGGCTTCGTTTGGCTGCTGGCTGGGCTTTCTGCCTTTGGCTCGGAGGGGCTCAGAAGTTGAACATACCTGTGCCTGGAAAATCCCTTATTTTGGCTGCTAATCCCTTATTTTCAAATCTGCAAGTTGACAGCTATGCCCTAAAGGTGTTTGTTAGGTTTTGGAAGGAAACCCTCTGAGTGGTTGAGGTAGGAAAACGTCCTCTCTGCCCTCAGAGGCTTGTGGCTGAGAGTGGTGTGGGAAGCAGAGCTCGTGTCCAGATGTAAAGCCCAGGGGTAGATAGCAGAAAGATTGGGGAAATCCAACCCAGGTCTTCCCACCATTTTTGGAAACTAAAGTCAACCCCTCTGCCCCTGAGAAATATAGGGGGGAAACTGGGTTCCCCCTCATTTTCTTTTTTTCCTCCCCCCTGGGCCTTCACGTCTCTAATCTTTTTGCTATGTATATTAAACAACGTTATATTGAAGAAATTGGGTGTCTGCTAGTTGACGTTAAGGGAGCTGGGTGTCAGAAAGGGCCTTCTCTGCAGTTGCACCCCACCTCTGGAAGGACTGCCCCTCAGAGGTGTGTCTTGCACCAATACTGCTGACTTTTCATTGGTCAACAAAAATGCACTTGTTTGCCAGGCCTTAAGAAGTAGGTAAGAACCAGTAGAATTGAAACAAACCTCATGACAGGAAAATACAAAGAAATTTACTGAATAATAAAAACAACAAGAAATAAAAATATATTATGACTAATATAATGGACAGTATTTGTAAATGAATATAGATAGACAATGAGAACTGTATATATAGGAAGATTATTTGTTTACAGAAATTTTACAGACAAGAATGGAAGAACAACTACATACAAAACGGATAAAGACAATGCGAAAAGTTTAAGGGACTTAAAGAAGCTGGAAGAAGGAAGGAGGGAAGTCAGCTCTCAAGAGCAAATGTAAATGTAAAGTGTAATATATTATGTGTATGTATAGTATGTAACTAAAAAAACTAATAAAGATCATTATATATATAAAAAGAAGTAGGTAAGAACTGAGTACTGTCATGAGCATCTCAGTTTAAAACTGTTTGTCTAGTGATCGTTTTGAAAAAGGATGTTTTAAGATTTTCCACAATGTTTACGTGGTTATTGTTTTACATCTTGGTTTGTTGCTTTGTTGTTAATGCTTATTTAAACCAGTCTTCACCCATTGTTATGCACACATCATCCTAATAATTTTCTCTCTCTTCTCAGCTCCTTTGGGGCTGTGTAACGACCAGCAGAATCTGGCCAGAAACCTGAAAACCAGTTTTATGAGTTGTTTTCTTGAATCAAGCTGGACTTAAACCTATATTTTTTTAAAAAATATCCTGGCTGCCTTGGACCAGAGTCAAAGCTCCAAACATACAAGTAGTGGTGACCAAGTTCAAAACAAGTGGTCCAATAAGCAGCCACTGAAGACTTAGAGGGTGTTGAGGGCTTCCCTTAAGTTCTAGGTGTGTTTGGAGAAGCTATCTTCCCCAGCAAGCCCTCTGAAGCGGAGGAGAAGCCAGAGAGATTGGTAGATGGGGACTAGGAGTGGGACTCTGTTTGGAGCTCAAGTCAGGACCAGATTGCCCACAGGCTGTTGCCTAGCAACAAGGCTGCAGCGTGGAGAATTCTTAAACCGAGACTGGAACCTCCATCCCTCCCCGGAGCCTTCTGACACATGGCAGCTCTGATGTGATGCTATTCTGTCACTCATCTTTTTCTTTTCTTGCTAAGTTTGTGCCGCACCTCCTGTATTGGTCTGAAATTTGTTGGTCTGTGTCCGAAAGTGTCACCCTCCCCCTGCACCGCTGCTTCACTTCGGAAAACTGTTTACTGCTGAATTGGAACGAGCAGCACTAGGGTATTCTGCAGATTGCCATTTGTTCTGATTCAGTGGTGTGGAGCAGGTTTTCCTGGGGAAAGTGCTGGGACACCCCCCCCCCCAACCGCTCAGACATGGACCAATAAATCTCAGGTCTGTGCTTAGAAAGTGCAGGAGAAAATCAAATGTGACAGAGCCCTTGTACAGGTCTACTCAGAAACAAACCCCATTGAGTTCAATGGGACTTACTTCCAAGTAGGGAATGGAAGAAGGCGTGTGAATTCAGAACATGAAAAGTTTTTGAGCTAAGTTACTCATCTCACTGTCTGCTGTGGCAGAATTACGTAACTTGTTTACTTATTTATTTAATAAGGTTTATACACTGATTGTGTGAGGAATGCTGATGGTTTCTTCTTTGGCAATCACTTGTAGGCGAGTAAGATTGTCTTCCATGAACACGGTCTTAACAATGAGTCTGTAAGTGACTGTGGAGGCCAATTCTGGATCCACATGTCCTTCCACAGTGGGGACATAGGTTTCCAGGCAGGAGTTGATCACGGTGTGGATTTGCCAAGCGTGCCTTCCTCTTAGCTCATTTCTCCCTTTTATCCTGAGTTTGAGTGTCTTCAAAACCCATGACACCTTTGGTAAAGGCTGTTCTCCAGTTGGAGCGCTCACAGGCCAGTGTTTCCCAGTTGTCAGTGTTTATACTACATTTTTAAAGATTGCCTTGAGGGAGTCTTTAAACCTCTTTTGTTGACCACCAGCATTGCACTTTCTATTTTTAAATTTGGAATAGAGTAGTTGCTTTGGAAGATGAAGACATTGGCTTGTGCTCAATATGAGCAGGGCAGGATGGGGTGTGAGGAACAGCATATGTGGGGACATTGAAGCAGGCCCAGTGTACGCATACACTATTTGTGTTGGGATTTCCTGTTCAGACATAATGTTGACCAGGTCTACAGAGCATGTGAGTGTTTAGAGACTGCACTTTTCTTTCTCCCTCAAAAACTCCTTTCCTCCCAGGAACTACATAGGGAATGAGCACTGTGTTATCTGCTTACAGAAGCCATTGGTTCCTTTGTAGCCTCAGTTTGAATACCTTGCTCTTTCAATCTAGAGAAGGAAGTGTTTTGGGTCATGAAAAATTAAATTTATTTTTTAATAATAATAATAATAATAAATTTTATTTATATCCCGGCCTCCCCAGCCGAAGCCGGGCTCAGAGCGGCTAACAACAGTAAAATGATAAAACATTCTAAAATCATTTCATTATAAAATTATGAAATTTTATAAAGGCCTGGTGGAACAGCTCTGTCTTGCAGGCCCTGCGGAAAGATGTCAAGTCCCGCAGAGCTCTGGTCTCTTGTGACAGAGCATTCCACCAGATCGGGGCCACAGCCGAAAAAGCCCTGGCTCTGGTTGAGGCCAGCCTAGCTTCTCTGTGGCCTGGGACCTCCAAGATGTTTTTGTTTGAAGACCGTAAGTTCCTCTGTGTGATTTTTTTTGGCCAATGGATGTGGAAAGATGAACAGATGAATTCAAAAACATATGTCCTTGTGTTATGGCTTACTTTCTAAACTAGAGGTATGGAAATCTTGTCAGAAAATCATACTTGATCCTTCTTCTTACATGGCTTCTCTTCACCTGTCCCTAGATGTGCAGAGATAAATTTGAGTTTTTTTCAGTGGGAAGATAATGGCGCTCCACTCATGTATAATGATACACTTTCCCCCCAAAAGTATGGTATATGTATAATAAGTATAAAAGAGTAAAACAACACACTGTGGTACATTTCTGCAGAGTAACTTTATAAGTATATTGATACATACTGTTAAATATACAGCGATGTGCAATGTTAAATTGCTTATGTGCTGGTTGTTGGCATACTAGAAGTCTAGGCCCAAGTTTGGGGCAAGCACCCTTGGGTGAGAAAACCCCAGCAGAGATTTAACATCGCAAAACATACAGCAAAGAAAAGCATGGAAATATAGGCTGTAAACCCTTTTAAAAAAGCTCTTTCCAAGCTATATTGATTCCCCAGCACAGAGATACACCACATAAAATGGTTTCCTTACAAAACTATTCATGTGCTTTTCCATACAGCAGACAGAAAAGATACGCAGTCAGTCAAAATCGTTGCTCAACTACATGAATGCAAAAGTATCTAAACTATCGGTATAGGAAAATGCTGGTTTCAGAACTCCATTCTGGTCTGAAACAATGGAGGCGGGTTAAAGCTATGCTGCTGGCTGGAGTGACCAGTTCAGAGATCCTTCCATACAGAAATCCAAAAGGCTTGGTTACCCATTTCCTCCCAAGGTGAGGGGAAAATAAAATAGACAAAGCCTAGCAGGACAGTTTACTCTATGGTTTTAACCTCTTCACACACCAATTACTCAAGCATGCTGGATTATACTGGTTACTTTAGGAATTCTAGAGTGCATATGCATATGTAGAATAGTGCATAGAATATGCAATAATTGTTCATATTTTCATCAGAAAAAAGCTTGTTTCTTGATTAAGGAATATGATTGGAATTTTTAAAAATCCAGGTGGATAAGCTCAGCATAGAGATTTTAGTGTGCATTTCTCCTTATGCAATTTTGGCCAATATACCCATTTTTGCAAGTAGTTTCGCTAGACATAATGCATGTTTGTATTCTATAGTCGCTAATATATGCAATTTTAAGCACAATTCCCCCTAATGTACATATTATCTGGCTAGAAGACTACTAAATTCTGCATAGCAGTATTCTGAGAAGTGTGGATTTTGAAGGATAGCTAGGCTTTGGTTCACACATTGTTATGGGGAGTGTAAATTTGGTATTTTTGCATTAAATCAAACCTACCGGTAATTTCTCCTCCTGTACCTACTAGGGCTGCAGAGTGCATTTGGCTGAGTCCCAAACTGAACCGGCTGATTTGGGGAAGGGGGGGGGAAATCCGGGCATCAACCAAGTCAGGTTCAGAAAGCCCTGGATTGGGATGCAAAGCCCAGAACAACGCAGGGGGTGGGACATCCCTGTCCACACGTGGGTGATGTGCAGACCCAGGGACCACGAGGCAGATCAGTGGGGTCTCAGCAGAACCCTAATACACACTCCCACAGCTGCTATTTGCACTAGAAGGAAAGCTTCCATTAGCACAGCCCTAATACACCCCCCCCCCACAATTGCTATTTGCACCAGAAGGAAAGCTTCCATTAGCACAGCCTTAATACACCCCTCACCAGCTGCTATTTGCACTAGAAGGAAAGCTTCCACTAGCTATCTGTTTTCAGGGTAAGACCAGGGCTGGTGAATATTCTGCTCAGTTTCCACACTTCAATTCAAGTCCTTCTCCCCCCAGACAAAAAAAGGGACGAATGGCCTCCCCAGCGAACGAAGCTGCAGAAAAAGTGAAAATGGAGGCATCTGTATCGGCATCAAAAAACTCCACCTGGCGTGCTTTGTAATCCAGGGATACTCGAATCTTCCTCACCTGATGTGCCAAGTGCGAATGGCTTGGCTTGCGGGAAGTGAAAGCAGTGAGCTTTTTGGAAAAGGGGCTCACCCCCACAGCCCAGACCCCAGCTTTAGGGCTCAGGTTGAAACCTTTATTTCCCTGGAAGGACTCTCTTGCCGCCCCTATGATCCACAAGCACTCCTGATCCATGTATTCCTTGTCTTCTTCATTTAAATCTAGCTCGGCCTCCCACCAATGTCTCCCGGACGTGAACTTCTCGCGGCCCAGCACGTAGGGTATGGAGAGCAATTCGACCGTGTCCTCAGCCTGGTCGTCAGGCACGTCCCCAACCTTCACGCTCTTCAGATCGGCAGACAGCGCGAGCAGAGGGTGTGCCGTGAGAGGATCCAGAGTCACGCTCACTGAAGGGCACACAGAGAAAGGGAAAATAAATGTGGGCTTAAATCTCCCGGCCAGCAAGTGTACACTCCCTAAGCAGGTGAGAAGGAACGATCCCTTCGCGTCCGCTACACCCGGGAACACCGCCTTTAGCTATGGTTTCTACCCCTTTCCAATCAGGGACATATTTACATCATAGCTGTCAACTTACAGATTTGAAAAGAAGGGACCGGCAGCCTCGAAAATAAGGGACCAGCAGCCTTGAAAATAAGGGATCAGCAGCCAAAATAAGGGATTTTGCTATTGTAAAGAGTTACATACATTGGTAGGATTGACGGATGCTGCCAATTCGGCATTAGGCGGTTGCGGCGCCACCCTTCTGCGTCCCTCCCCATCCCCTCCTCTTCCTCCTCCCTCAGGCCGCCTCCTCAGCCGCCGCCACCGCTGCCACCTCTGGGCTTGCGGGCGGCATGGGCGAGAGTCTCAAGGGCGGGGAAGGGCCGATAGAACTCCTCGCCCCAGGACGACGGCGCCAGCACACTCTCTCGCGCGCGGCGGAGGACCCCGAGCCGCTGCTTCCCTCCCGAGCCGGGCGAGCATGAAACCCAGGAAATTTAAGGGACATCATCAATAAGGGACAGCAGCGGGACGCAGCGCTGGGATAAGGGAGTTCCCCGCCAAATAAGGGACAGTTGACAGCTATGATTTACATACTTATACGTAGAGATGCCTCTGAAGACGGTTTGGAAATTCAGCTAGTGCAGAATTCAGCAGCCAGGTTGCTCACCGGAGCAAGACGGTCTGAGCATATTACACTGATCCTGGTCCAACTGCACTGGCTACCAGTTAGTTTCCAGGCCCATTTCAAAGTGCTGGTTTTCGCCTATAAAGCCTTAAATGGCTCAGGACTGCAATACCTCAAGGACCGCCTCTTTCCATATAAACTTTCCTGGACCCTGAGATCATCTTCTGAGGCCCTCCTCTGTGTGCCTCCTCTTCAAGAGGTTCGGAGGGTGGCAACACGGAACAGGGCCTTCTCTGCAGTGGCTCCCCATCTGTGGAATGCTCTCCCCAGGGAAGTCCACCTGGTGCCTTCATTATGCACATTTAGGTGCTAGGCAAAAACGTTCCTTTTTAACTAGGCCTTTGGTTGACGTGATCAACATCCTATGCCCTTTTAAAATGTAGCTCTTTTTTTGGGCGGGGTATTATTGGGTTATTCTTTTTATTTTGATTTTATATATTGTGATCTTTTTTGTGAACTGCCCTGAGACTTCCAGATACAGGGTGGTATATAAATTCAATTAACAACAACAATAATAATAATTACTCATTTGTTAGACTTGGTAGTTTTTATTTGAATGACATGCTCCCAGCAACTATGGTTAATGTTTTATGTGTCATGCTTAACCACATCACTGGGGCCTGGAGCCATGACATCACTGGGCCTATCCAATGACATCACCAGGTCTCAGGTTTGGGCCCTGAAATGTCCCGGTTTCTGATTTGATCCCAGAATGTACCACTTTTTCTTAAGACGTTTCTATTACCATCGGAGAAATGTTGGAGGGTATGGAGTTATGTGAATCCCCAAGCCAATGAGATAAGTAACTATACAACCTTTAAAAGGCATCTGAAGGCAGCCCTTTATAGGGAGAGATATATATATATAAATATAATGTTTTATGTATGTTGGAAACTGCCCAGAATTGGGTGTCCTTATTTTCATTGGAGAAATGTTGGAGGGCTTGTGTTTCCATCTAATTCTTCCAGAACTTACTTTTGTTCAGTTCTCGTATAAGAAGCAATAGAACAAAGAATAAAACAATCATTATACATGTTTCAGCGGTTGCTTCTTAAAAAAAAAAAGCCCTGTTACAGTACTTCCCTGATTAAGATCGGCATCTACCGTATTTTTCGCCCTATAGGGTGCACCGGCCCATAGGGCGCATCTAGTTTTTTTTGGGGGGGGGGAATAAAGATTTTTTTTTATTCCCCCCCCCCAGGCACAGGGCTGGGGCGGGGGAAGCCCGAGTTTTCCCCGACTCCAGCTCCCAGAACAGGCTGCTATCCGCAAGCCTAGGGAGCCCGGCGGGAAGTCGTGCCGGTCTCCCCAGGCTTGCGGATATCTTCCCGAAGCCCGGGGAGTGTGGCTCAGCGCATCCCAGGCTTCGGGATGCAGGCAGCTCCCACCGCCAGCCTGCAAACCAGGTCGCGGAACAGCGGGAAGGTGCGCTCCGCCTCCCCGCTGTCCCCCGAGCTTGTGGTGCTGGCGGTGGGGAGAAGCGCTGCTTTCCCCACCGCCAGCCTCCAAACCAGGTCAGGTTTGGAGGCTGCTATCCACAAGCCTTGGGAGCCCGACGGGAACTCCCGCGGAGCTCCCAAGGCTTGCGGAGAGCTTCCTGAAGCCTGGAGAGCGAGAGGGGTCGGTGCGCACCCCTCTTGCTCTCCAGGCTTCAGTGAAAGCCTGCATTCGCCCTATAGGACGCACACACATTTCCCCTTCATTTTTGGAGGGGAAAAAGTGCGTCCTATAGGGCGAAAACTACGGTAAATATAGGGCTTTGCTGAATGAATTAACTTTTGGATGGCATGTCAGGCACAGTTAAGAAACAATTATTATTTATTGAATTTATTGTATTTATTCCCAGAATAAAACCAGTTCTGCTCCTTGACTCTTTTCCAAGCACTATCTCCCACCAAGATTTAGTTCTCATTTAGTTCCATAATATTACCTTTCTCCAGTTTTTGCTCCAGAGGCGCTGTAGTGTGAGTGAGAAATTTAGTCAAACCTTCTGAAATATAAAAATGAGGTACTGTATTTCATGGGTTGTTTTGCTTTTTTAGGATGATTATTGCTTTGTGTGACTCACAAGCAAGCAAGAAGCAGCAGCAGTGCTACGAAATATCAATATGTCAACTTGACCTCGATTAAGATCATCACATAAATTAGAATTAAATTAGATGTGCTACAGTTTTAAAGTGGGTGACTTTCTGTGGTCAGCAGACGGACCCACTGGCAACTTATCTCATCAAAATATCCCTTGGTATTCTGTCCCCCCAAAATTACCTTTCTTCAGTGCTTCCTCCAGAGAATCTGTTTGAGGAGGTGGGAGAAGAAAGGAAACGTTAGGTTTAAAAATGACAAATTCGCTCAAAGAGCTTATCAATATGTAATAAATAATGTAGATTAATTTTTTTTTAAAATCATATTTACTGCAAAGTTTCCAGCTCTACTGCAATCTTCTAAGATGCAGTTGCTAGGCCTCTCCAGAATCTCCCATGTTTGCACCATCGATTTGCAGAAAGGCATCGCAATGTTTTTGTTTCTATGCCTTTCGCTGGCAAGGAATTTTGCCTTTTTCACAGCCGGGTGGATGTTTCCATTGCATATTCCACCCCGGGCCCTAGATCGCTTTCCTCCACAGGAATATCTTTGAGAGCTCAACCTCTCTCTCTCCCTCCCCCCACCCGACTCCCAAGCTGCCCCAAATACCTGCACATTTCACCATAGCGTTTACTAGCGTGGAATTTTTCTGACCACAGATCTTGAGTCTCTCCTCCAACCAGCTGGAAAGGTCTGCTGAATGCTCCGCTCGTTTCTCCCTGTACCCGGGACGGAAAGATGGTTTTGCGAAAAGAAAGGTTAAAGAATGGTAATTCCTCTAATGCTTTATAGATTCAATGCGTGGCACCTGTCATCTGAAAAGGGTTTTAAGCAGCCAGCGCTTTTGGGGGAAGTAGAGAGGGAGGATTGGAGGGGTCTACAGCCTGGTTCTTGTTATGTACTGAAGTTCTCACCCTGGGCCAGCAGGGAGATACTGTAGATAGTTATGTAAATAAGGGATTGAAAGTGACATTCAGTGATTGGATAGTTTTAGAAAATGGTTACTGTTGCGTTGTAGTGGAGCTCTATATAAGCAGGCTGACTGAACCCTTCAGTTCAGTTCTGTCCTGGCCTGTGAATAAACAAGAGCTGTTTGAAGAATCGCTGTGCCGTCTGATATGTTCACCCACAACTTAACAGTTCTATATAGAGGGGCTTCTTGGGCTCACTAACTAATCCAGAATGTGGCAGCTAGACTGGCCGCTGAGACCATATAACACTGGTCCTGAAAGACCTACATTGGCTCCCAGTACGTTTCCAAGCACAATTCAAAGTGTTGGTGCTGACCTTTGAAGCCCTAAACGGCCTCGGCCCAGTATACATGAAGGAGCGTCTCCACCCCCATCGTCCAGCCCAGACACTGAGGTCCAGCTCTGAGGGCCTTCTGGCGGTTCCCTCACTGAGAGAAGTGAGGTTACAGAGAACCAGGTAGAGGGCCTTCTCAGTAGTGGCACCCACCCTGTGGAACGCCCTCTCATCAGATGTCAAGGAAATAAACAACTATCTGACATTTAGAAGACATCTGAAGGCAGCCCTGTTTTGGGAAGTTTTTAATGTTTGATGTTTTATTGTGTTTTTAATATTCTTTTGGGAGCCGCCGAAGGCCTGTCAAGACAAATGTAGCTGTGGACAAATTATCTGTGCCAAATAATGTCAGATCCACTGAACTGTTAGAACCCAATACTAAGAATTTGTCAAGAATGTATAACTTGCTGCTGAAATGGAATACACAAGACGAAATAGTTAAATCAGCTATGATTAAGTGGGCACAGGACATTGGTCATAATATTATGTTTGCTGACTGGGAATGGTTGTGGAACACTGGTATAAAATTTACGGCATGTAATGCCTTAAAGGAAAATATTATGAAAATGATCTATAGGTGGTACATGAGCCCAGTCAAGCTAGCAAAAATTTACCATTTGCCTGACAATAAGTGTTGGAAATGTAAAGAAACTGAAGGTACCTTTTATCACCTTTGGTGGACGTGCCCGAAGATTAAGGCTTTCTGGGAAATGATATATAATGAAATGAAAAAGGTACTTAAATGTACCTTCCCTAAGAAACCAGAGGCCTTTCTCTTGGGCATTGCCTGCCAATTGGTGGCAAAGAAAGATAGAACATTCTTTATGTATGCTACAACAGCAGCAAGAATACTTATCGCAAAGTATTGGAAGACACAAGACCTACCCACTCTGGAAGAATGGCAGATGAAGGTGATGGACTATATGACATTGGCTGAAATGACTGGCAGAATCCGCGACCAGGGGAAAGAGACGGCGGAAGAAGATTGGAAGAAATTTAAAATTTACCTTAAGAAATATTATAAAATTGATGAATGTTAAAATGTTGAGTTCTTTAGAAAGATAAGGAGATTACAGCGATAAAAGATAAAGTTAAAGAAAAGAATAATGAAGGAATATATTTGATAAGATTAAATTTAGGATTTGCTGAAATAATTTCGAAATTTTGGATGCAGAAAGGGGAGGTTTGGGGGAGTCCGAGAAGTGAGGTTTATGAAAAAAGGATATGAAACTATACATGTTTGTTTGTCTTTTTATTTGTTTGTATTGTGTATAAAAAATTGTAAAACCAATAAAAAATTTATATAAAAAATAAAATGTCAGATCCAAAGGGTGTAGAAGCTAGACTAAAACTAAAAACTGTGTAACAGAAAAGAAGAAGATAAGCCAGTTATTGCTCACCTTGCCCTGCAGCCTATGGACATTATAATGTTTGTTTATTCTGCTTTTGCTACTGTTAGCTGCATCAAGACTTTCTGGGGAATAAGCAGGGATTTATTTATTTTTAAGAGTCAGTAATGGCAGGAGAAGGAGCTGCATACCTGAGCAAGGTACTTTCGATGTCCTGAAAGAGAAAGATATAGAGAAGTCTGTCTCATATTTGTGTTACCAGGAGGACTGATTTGCCCCGTTTTCTCTACTGAAAACCAAATGTCACTTTCAGGTGACGTTGACTCCATCTCACCTGAAGAAACAACTGTGGGGGCTGCTCACACTTCTCCTCCAGCTCAGCGATCAATTTCGTGAGGTAAGAAATGTCCTCCGAGAGTCTGTTGCCATTTTCCGCCACCTTCTTCTTAATCTCCTTTTCTAGGTTTCTCAGGCGAGCCAGTGAGGAACTCTCTTTTTCCTCCAGAGAATTTTGCATCTTCTCAAAGGCGTCTTTGATTTTCTGCTTTTCTTTGTTTAACTGTTTCTGAGGAAAGAACGTCCACACAGGTGTCACAAATGCACCTGGAACAAACATGGAACCCCCCCCCCCGTCCTCCACACATACACATAAATCCACTCCACATATCGGACGTGCAACATGCACAGGTGACACAACATACATCCAGTACTGGCAATCCCCATTTACACACATCCAGCTGACCCATGACTGCACACACATGCAGCTACTTTCAGGCTGCACACAGGGCAAGGAATGGCTAAGGAAAGAAGCGATTAGTTCCGAAATATTAGGAAAGTAGGAAGTAGGAAAGTTCTAGCCTTTCCTGCCATACCAGCCTGTGGGTTTAAAGGATGCTATGCTAGCAATTCGAAAGCAAGTGCAAGTAGATAAATAAGTACCACTCTGGCGGGAAGGTAAATGGCGTTTCCGTGCGCTGCTCTGTTTTCTCCAGAAGCGGCTTAGTCATGCTGGCCACATGACATGGAAAAACTGACTGCGGAAGTGGACAAACACTGGCTCCTTCAGCCTGTAAAGCGAGATGAGCGCCACAACCCCAGAGTCGTTCGCGACTGGACTTAACTGAAGGTAAAGGGACCCCTGACCATTAGGTCCAGTTGTGGACTTCTCTGGGATTGCAGCGCTCATCTTGCTTTATTGGCCGAGGGAGCTGGCATACAGCTTCCAGGTCATGTGGCCAGCATGACTAAGCCGCTTCTGGCAAACCAGAGCAGCGCACGGAAACGCCGTTTACCTTCCCACTAGAGTGGTATCTATTTATCTACTTGCACTTTGACGTGCTTTCAAACTGCTAAGTTGGCAGGAGCAGGGACCGAGCAACGGGAGCTCACCCCGTCGCGGGGATTCGAACCGCTGACCTTCTGATCAACAAGTCCTAGGCTTTGTGGTTTAACCCACAGCGCCACCCTTAGGGGTCCTTTACCTTCACATTTTATGTACATGATTTAGAGTGCTTTGTGGAATAGCCTCTGGTTAGTCTGGCCAAGTGCGAGGCAGTTTTAAAGCGACAGGCTTTCTGGGGTTCAGGTTTGCTCCACGATCCCTGCCTTGGCTGCGAGTCTGTTGTCTACGCACAACCTTGGCTTGCAGAGATCTTGAATGAAAAAAACCTACCAGACATTTCTCCTTTTCCTCTTCTTCGGACTGTTTCTGATTGACAAGGTTTTGCTTTTCTTTCTCCAAAGACTTCAGCTGGCTCTGGGTTCTTTCCTGCACAGATTGAAAATAACATTGTGTGCCACCCAAGTCTCCGAGCGGCGAGAGATTCCCGGGGTTCCGGGCGCTTTCTCATCAGGGTTCGTGTTTCCTTTTGGGAATGAGGCACAGCAGAGACTGTGGTGCCTTTATGATATGTGGTTTGTTTACACATATATACAACTATCTGTGAGTTGAGGGAGGGGCATTTGCCATCTCCCCTTCCTTTGTTCTCCTTACACCTCCCCCCGGAGACTCGCATGGCTATTACAAAAATTAGAAACCTTGGTTAGATTTTAACACAGGTAGGCAACCTAAGGCCCGGGGGCCGGATGTGGCCCAATCTCCATCTCCATCCGGCCCACGGATGGTCCAAGAATCAGCATGTTTTTCATGAGTAGAATGTGTCCTTTTATTTAAAAAGCATCTCTGGGTTATTTGTGGAGCATAGGATTTGTTCATCCCTCCCCCCAAATATAGTCTGGCCCACCACATGGTCTGAGGGATGGTGGACTGGCCCACGGCTGAAAAAGGTTGCTGATCCCTATTTTAACACTTGCTGGATCCTGGGTTTAGAGAGGTCTGGCACTGACAAACTCGTAACGATAATTTGGTTCTGGCAGGAGGGCAGCCCATGTGATGCCAAACACAGATCGCCTTAGAAAATGTTCACCCTATCAAGTCATTCCATTCTTTCAGAAAAAATGATTTTGGGCCACCCTGTAGGATTCCTTAAGTAGGTTTGTCTGAAACACTGACATGATCATGGGTAGCTAAGAGGGCAGAGGCCATTGCTGTGGTGACACTTCATCTTCCCCATGTCTTTGTACTACGCAGCAGACCGAAAAGGGCTTATGTCTCATCTAAGCATAAAGATCTAGTACAGGGGTCTGCAACCCGCGGCTCCGGAGCCGCATGTGGCTCTTTTACATCTTTGCTGCGGCTCCGGGGCGGATACTAGCAAGGGGAGGAGGCGCATTGTGCGCCCCGACACTCCTCACTGTGGCGGCGCTGTACTGGCTGTGACGTCGCATGGGGGCGGTGCGTGCGTTAGTCACGCACCGTCCCGACGTCACCTTCCCGCCCGCTGTCAGATCGTGGCTCCGGAGATATATTTGTTTTAAATGTCGCAATGGTTTTGCGGCTCCCAGTTGCTGTTTTTTCTTCGGAAACGGGTCCAAGTGGCTCTTTTTGTCTTAAAGGTTGCAGACCCCTGATCTAGTAATTTGCAGAGGTTTCTTCCTACTCCTTCCTTGGAAAATAAAGACCATATCCCAGGCATCCCCGATCCTGCAGCCCTCCAGATGCTTTGGCCTACAACTCCCATGATCCCTAGCTAACAGGACCAGTGGTCAGGGATGATGGGAATTGTAGTACAAAACATCTGGAGGGCCAAAGGTTGGGGATGCCTGCCATATCCCCCACCCCTTTTCTGAGTATGTTAGATACATATTATATGATCCAGTCTGATTCTGAATCAAACTATTTGTTCCTCTAGCAAAAAGCTGCCTTAAGGTTTGTAGGATATTAGATAGAATTATTTCACTTTCTCAACCCAATTGGAAGGAACTGAACCTGGGATCTTAGTTTGCCCTGTGGAAAGCCCTCCCATCAGATGTCAAAGAATTTTTTGACTTTTGGAAGACATCTGAAGGCAGCCCTGTTCAGGGAAGTTTGTAATGGTTGATGTTGATGACTGCATATAAATAATAAAATTGTTATTATTATTATTACTAAGGCTCATCTGGAGCAAATCTGAAGCAGATGCACTGTTGAGCCTGAGCGTTAATCTGCGCCATACAGCCAACAACCTCCCTGCGAGAAGTGAGGTTACAGGAAACCAGGCACAGGGCCTTCTTGGTAGTGGTGCCTGCCCTGTGGAACACTCTCCCACCAGATGTCAAGGAAATAACTATCAGACTTTTAGAAGACATTTAGCAGCCCTGTTTAGGGAAGTTTTTAATGCTTGATGTTTTATTGTGTTTTTAATATTCTGTTGGGAGCTGCCCAAGGTGGCTGGGGAAACCCAGCCAGATGGGAGGGGTATAATTAATAAATTATTATTATTATTATTATTATTATTATTATTATTATTATTATTACTCTCCAAACTCTCAGGCAGAATTTTATAGACTGAGATTACCCGGGGCGGATCTACACTCGTCATTTATAACGTTTAAAATGCATTAACAGAGGGCTCTGCAGAGCAGTGAGCCGCCAGCAATGGAAAACTACCATTAAGCATTAGAGAACATTATATTAAATCACGTTTAGAATATCAATGTAGATCCAGCCCTGGATTGAATCAGGAGTCTTCTATATGTACCGTATTTTTCGCTCTATAAGACACACCTTTTCCCTCCTAAAAAGTAAGGGGAAATGTGTGAGTGTCTTATGGAGTGAATTCAGGCGGGAGGCTCTGCTCAGCGCTCCCTTTAAAGAGCCACAAGGAGCATGTGTGCGGCTTCTGGGGGCTTTTCCCTCCTCAGGGAAAAGCCCCCAAGAGCCGCACACATGCTCTGCACGCTCTTTAAAGGGAGCGTGGCTCTTGGGAAGCCTTCCTCCTGCTGCCCGGGAGAGGCTGCGCGCGGCTATCCCATAAGCCAGGGCAGCAAGAGGCTATCCCAGAAGCCAGATCCCTCTTGCTGTTCTGGCTTCTGGGATTCAGAATATTTTTTTTCTTGTTTTCCTCCTCCAAAAACTAGGTGCGTCTTATGGTCTGGTGCGTCTTATAGAGTGAAAAATACGGTAATTTCCTCCCCTCCCTTCATAATTCAGCACTGACTATAATAGGAACAGAGGATCCCAGCATGAAAACACCCCCACCTTACTTTACCTTATATAATTTCAGTGGAAGGAGTTTGAGGCCTTCTACTGTTTCTCCCAGCTGCAAATTTGGTCGAAAATTCCACTTCTGGATCTGGGATTTGCAAAGAGGACACTTCAACGCTCCCCCATCCTGATATTCCAATATCTTACAGTAGGTGGTGATGCACCCCCGGCAGAAGTTGTGGCCGCAGTCCAGGGTCACAGGGTCTGTAAGATACTCCCTGCAGATGGAGCAAGTGGTTTCCTGTTCCTCATTTGTGGTTGGTGAGCCCAGAACTGGGGTCTTCGTGGCATTGACGTTAGGAGGCGCAGCTTGGGTTACCTGCAGAATGGATATGTTTTAGAAGAGTTTGGATTTGATATCCCATGTTATCACTACCCGAAGGAGTCTCAAAGCGGCTCACATTCTCCTTTCTCTTCCTCTCCCACAACAAACACTCTGTGAGGTGAGTGGGGCTGAGAGACTTCAGAGAAGTGTGACTGGCCCAAGGTCACCCAGCAACTGCATGTGGAGGAGCGGGGAAGCGAACCCGGTTCCCCAGATTACGAGACTACCGCTCTTAACCACTACACCACGCTGGCGTAAATTGCTGTAGGATAATAACTATGACCAAACTGCAGGAGGCAGTGGGAGACAGGAGTGCCTGGCGAGCTCTGGTCCATGGGGTCACGAAGAGTCGGACACCACTAAACGACTAAACAACAACAACTATTTGAAAAATTATTATTATTAGTCACTTGTTGCACAGAGGTCTCCAAGAGACTTAAAAGAGTTTAAAACAGTATTTAGATAAACGTAAATAGCAGCTGGGCAAAAACATACATAGTTCACCACAATTTACAAAGCACCTCTCCCAACAGCCCAGAAAGATCACTTCTATGGAGTCGGCTTGCATGTCCTCTAATACATTGCATGGAATCCAACATAGCACTAAGGCAATCGTTTCATCAGCACAAGGATTTCTGCTTGGGCAAAGAATTGTTCTCCCACTGGAGGGGCAACTTTGCCTGCAAATTTCATACACTCATAGAATTGGAAGGGACCCTGAGGGTCATCTAGTCCAACCCCCTGCAATGCAGGAATCTCAGCTAAAGCATCCATGGCAGAAGACCATCCAACCTCTGCTTATAAACCTCCAAGGAAGGAGAGTCCACTGCCTCTTGTAGGAATCTGCTGAACAGCTCTTGCTGCCAGAAAGTTTTTCCGAATGTTCAGTCGGAATCTCCTTTCTTGTAACTTAAAGCCATTGGCTTCAGCAGAGAGAGAGAGCTGCGCGGCGCCCCTTCAGCGAAGCAGGAGGAGAAATGGAAGGGGCTCCGTTTCTCCTGCCGCTTCGCTGAAGGGGCGTTGAGCAGAGAGGGGGAGATTTTTTTTTCTTGTTCTCCCCCTGTAAAACAAGGTGCGTCCTATAGAGCGAAAAATACGGTACGTTATTTACACAACGAGTCCTGTCTGATTGGCTGATTCTGCTTCCCTCCTGGAGCCTGATTGGTCTTTTCCTGCAGGCCAATCAGTTGTAGCATTCTAGGATCCTGCCTGCCTATTGTTCTAGGATCAAAGCTTAGTACGTAACAGCCCTTCAGATATTTCAATCACTTATGTGAAAAGGAAGAGAGATTATAGCGATTTTAAAATTCCCCATTATAGTAAATGGGGTCAGAAACACAGCTTCAGATTTAACAGATCAAATATGGACCCCGATTTGCCGATGCATTTAGCGATGTTGTGATTTTGGTTTGTTTTTATTTTGAGGGTCTGTTGGATGGTGGCTGATAGATTGGTTTAGGCATTTATTAAGTTATTTATCCATATTTATTGCAAAAGGTTTCTATCATGCTTGGTTGTAATAAAACCTCAAAGTCATTTACAAAAATAAAAAAATATATAATAGTGGCAAAAGGAGAGAGATAAAAGCAGCTATTTACAACATTTAGAAATTAATTAGAATCAAAGAGAAGCCAAAACCCAGATTAAAACACACGTCAACATCCTACATGCCTGGAGTTACACGCCTGCAGAACTTCTTTTTATCAGTTCCTACACTTTGAACACCAAGGAGACTTTAACAACTTTCCCTCGGGATGTTCCTGACAATGGGCTGAAAGCATCTCTGCTTGGGCAACAGATTTCTGCACATGCAGTGAGACTTACTCTCCCTCTCCCGTCCCCTCCACCCCCCTGCATGCCCTCAAAATCAGCTCAAGGGTTGCTTAGCCATCATTTAGTCTCGTACCCAAGATTATTCTGCTATTCCCCCAAATATGGCCAATGGCAGTGGCTGAACCTTTCCTAGAAGCAATGGCAAGGTGTTCTGAAGTTAGACAAAAGAGGAAAACCTCCACCACGCTCGACTGCCACATTCCCTCCCTACAAAAGGTGTTCGAATTTAACTCCCAGACCCCCAAAGTAACAAAAAGAAGTCTCAGTTTCCCCCTGCAGCTCAAATGGCCCTATGAAAGTGTACATGGAATACCATGGAATCATAGAATTGTGGAGTCATCTAGTCCAACCTCCTGCGATGCAGAGATCTTTTGCCCAATGCGGGGATTGAACCCACAACCTTGAGATTCAGAGTCTCATGCTCTACCAACTGAGCTGTCCGTGTGTGTGTGTGTGTGTGTGTGTGTGTGTGTGTGATATCTTCAGCTTGAACCTCCAGGAAGAAGACCCAATTATTTCCCTGTCCTCTTCCTTCGTGGACATCTCCTACCTTGGACCCTTGAGCAGCCACTTCTGCAGGAACCACATCTTGGATTTTGTCCTCCTTGTTGCATTTGGACATGGTGAAGATGGGGGCTCGATCCTCCTGGCAGGAGAGCCTCAGGGGCTCTTGGTGACTCTTGCTCACTTCCTTCCTTTCTGCATCTCTTTTTGCCCCCTCCTGAAGTTTCCTGACCAGCTGTACAAGGTTGGCCAGTTGCTGGTTGGGCTTGAAGTTCCTTTGATGGACGGTTTCGCCACACAGCAGGCAGGAAGGGTCTCTGCTGGCCTCTCCCCAGTGAGGCAGTGAGGGGAGACAGGCTTGGCAGAAATTGTGCCCGCAGTCAATAGTCACAGGATCGTCAAAGCATTGCTTGCAGATGGAACAAATCTGATCAGGGAACTCATGGAGAGAGCCTGAAGCCATGGCTTGCTTTCTGTCTGTCTTTCTTTCTGTCTTTCCTCAACACATAATGAGGGACTTATATTGCATTTGGGATGCCAGGGTCTTGGTGTCAGAGTTCCAGGATTGGTCTGAAAATGTGGGAGGGTTCAATGCCCTCCCCCTTTTCTCAGGCGGTTCCTGGAAATCACACAAACTAAGTGGCTGCACAAACGTTGACACTACACGGCTGATTCTGCCTCTGCTGTTGCTGTGACAAGCTAACACCCTGGAGCAGAGAGACCTCTCTCACTGCATAGAGATTCCCAGAGCACTTCAGGACCCTGTGTGTCCGTGACTGCCCTTTACACGGAAGTAGAGGCAGGGGAGAAATGCAATTCAGTTCACGTTTTAAAGGTCACCGTGCTGAACCAGCCCTTTCTGAAACCACACAGGAAGCGAAACACAGCCATTCTTTGAAATTTTCACGTCTCTGAATTTTGCAGTGCAGATCTCCAGCAAGAAGGGATATTCTGCAAAGATTCATGTGCTATGGTGAACCGGGCATAAAATCGAATCTCTTATTGAAAATAATATACGGTATTGAGCGAAACGGCTTTGTTGACAAATTTGCACGCCAGGCAAAATTGTGTACAATTTTGTTCGTATTAGGAGAAATTTGTTCTTATTAGGAGAAAACTGATGGTGACTTGAACAATAATAGCAAACTGATGTGGAAGCTTAAGACTAGAAAGATGAGAAACTGAGAGAAACTGGAATGGACAGAGTCACCCATCCCTACACACAAGTAACACACGTAGAGGCCTTGGGTGAGGAATCAGCCACATAACAACTGTTGGAATGTGCTGGAACATCTGCTTAAACAGAATGTCCCTAAAGTGGTATAAAAAGGGCTGCGTGTGCAAATGCTCCTTATGCATAAGAACATTTTGAAAGATGAGTATAGTTGAATGGAAGCACGTGAGGCTCAGTAAGCAGGATATAGTGGTACCTCGGGTTACATACGCTTCAGGTTACAGACTCCGCTAACCCAGAAATAGTGCTTCAGGTTAAGAACTTTGCTTCAGGATGAGAACAGAAATCGTGCTCCAGTGGCGCGGCGGCAGCAGGAGGCCCCATTAGCTAAAGTGGTGCTCCAGGTTAAGAACAATTTCAGGTTAAGAACGGACCTCCGGAACGAATTAAGTACTTAACCTGAGGTACCACTGTATTTCAAAACTTTCAAGGAGCGTCTCCACCCCTGTTATTCAACCAGGACACTGAGGTCCAGTTCTGAGGGCCTTCTGGTGGTTCCCTCACTGTGAGAAGTCAAGTTACAGGGAACCAGGCAGAGGGCCTTTTTGGTGGTGGCACCTGCCCTCCTTGTATCAAGGAGATAAACATCTACCTGACTTTTAGAAGGCATCTGAAGGCAGCCCAGCATAGGGAAGTTTTTAATGTTTGATTTATTATTATTATTATTATTATTATTATTATTATTATTATTATTCTGTTGGGAGCCGCCCAAAGTGGCTGGGGAAACCCAGCCAGATGGGCGGGGTATAAATAAATTATTATTATTATTATTTTATATAAGGAACAGAAGCCAAACATAGTCCAACTCTCCATAAAAATCAAGAGCAGCATACCATCAAACACTCATGTAGAGTTATTAAATATTGAAAATATTCCACATGCATTACGCATATTCATCTGCAGATGTGCTGAACGAAGCAGATTATAGAGGCCTCTTTTGACCTACATTTAGATGGTGAAACAGCTTTAGTCACCCTGACCTCTCAAAGGAATAATAATAATAATAATAATAATAATAATTTATTTATACCCCGTCCATCTGGCTGGGCTTCCCCAGCCACTCTGGGCGGCTTCCAACAAAATATTAAAATACTGTAATACATCAAACATTAAAAACTTCCCTAAACAGCGCTGCCTTCAGATGTCTTCTAAAAGTCTGTTAATTGTTGTTCTCTTTGACATCTGATGGCAGGGCGTTCCACAGGGCGGGTGCCACTACCGAGAAGGCCCTCTGCCTGGTTCCCTGTAACTTGGCTTCTTGCAGTGAGGGAACCACCAGAAGGCCCTTGGCGCTGGACCTCAGTGTCCAGGTAGAACGATGGGGGTGGAGACACTCCTTCAGGTATACAGGACCGAGGCCGTTTAGGGTTTTAAAGGTCAGCACCAACACTTTGAATTGTGCTTGGAAACATACTGGGAGCCAATGTAGGACTTTCAAGACCGGTGTTATATAGTCTCGCACCCTTGGTGGGCCTTGCAGAGGGGGAGGCCGTGGCCTCAGCAAGGCAGCCTCAGCCTCATGCTGGTGGCGGCTTACAAAGTTAAAGTAGTGGGCAGTGGGTGGGTGGGGTGGTAGTGGACCAAGTCGGCCTGGCTGGGTTTGAGGGGGCGGCACGTGCGTGATGTCACGCATGGATGACAGGCTCTTTCAATGTTGGGTGCAGCTTGGTACCTCTGCCCGAGACCCACCTCGGATTCACTCCTTAAACTCACTACAGGACCCCCTTGCACATAAGAACATAAGAAGAGCCTGCAGGATCAGGCCAATGGCCCATCCACTGTTCTTACAGTGACCGACCAGATGCATGTTGAGTTATAAACAGTGCTAAGAATCCCTGAAGTGTCATTTCCCATATACCACCCATTGAGTCTTCAGCCAGCTCTTTCCACAAGAGCCATTGCCAAAACCTTCTGATTCCAAACAGATAACAGCAAGTTATATAAACCTTTCCAACTTTGTTTCCCCTCCCCAAAATTTTATTAGTTTTCACAATATTACTGTATAAACAAACAAACACACAAGACAAACAAACATAAATCATAGCCTTATTGAAAATTACAGTTATTAACTTTGTTAAGTGACTTCCTCGCTTCCCCTTGGTTGAATTTCATTGCATGTCCTTTTAACGGTTTTCCAAATCTCAATTTTTATGAAATTTAACTTAAAACATTAACATCCTTAGATCTTCACCTTATGGAATTAAACATATTAATTCATCACTTAGCATAAATAAAATCCTAAGCCCATTGAGTATCTGCAAGCTATTTTCAGTTAGTTTAACTTAACAAATTTAACTAAATAATCATTAAATTTATTCCACTCTTCCGGATACTCCTCTTTCTGGTCGCGGACTCTTCCAGTTAGGTCGGCTAGCTCCGAAAATTCCATCATCTTCATCTGCCATTCTTCTATTGTTGGTAATTCTTGGGTTTTCTACTTTTTAGCTAACAAAATACGAGCAGCAGTTGTGGCATACAAAAATAATTTAACATCTTTATTGGGCAATTCCAAACCTGTTATTCCAAGAAGAAAGGCCTCTGGTTTCTTTATAAATGTATATTTCAACATTTTTTCCAATTCATTATAAATCTTTCCCCAGATTTCACCTTGGGACAAGTCCACCACATATGATAAATGGTTCCTTCCTTTTCTTTACATTTCCAACATATATTGTCACCATTATGATATATCTTTGCTAATTTTACAGGAGTCAAATACCATCTATACATCAGCCAGCTCTTTCCACGAGAGCCATTGCCGAAACCTTCTGACTCCAAACAGATAACAGCAAGTTATATAAACCTTTCCAATTTTGATGGGATGCAACCAGCAGAAATGTAATCAGTTCTTTATTTAAAGCATCTGTCTTGAAAATTGTTGATAAAGATTTTTTGGGCTGTACACTGAACCGTTTGTTTTCTGAACAAACTTAATGAAGAAGCGTATGAACTCATGTTGACAATCATGACAATCATCGTCTTATCTCTTTGTGCAACATCAACAGAGTTTTGTGTTCAGGACCTAATCCTTGGCAGAGAACTTCTATCACAAGTACTTAACTTGATAAAGTTAATGGTTTTCACATGTCCTAGAACAGAAGGCCTGCCACTCGTAGGTTTCAAAGCTAGTGCTTTGCTTTTAACTTTCTTGTAGAAGAAGCAACGAATCCAACTAGCCTTGGGAGCAACTCTGTGAACAAGTTGGACCAGGCCATTCTCCCTTCCTATTACAGATGGAGCAAATTGTTCTTCAAAGCTTTGGTTTTCTTCAAAGGGCTCTTCAAAGACCGGGTGTCCATTTTTTGAAAGATAATAATCAAGTGGTTTGTTTTTCAATCCGACATGCTTTCTTTCTAAACACTTTGATGGTTCTTATGTTTCCAAACTTTCATTTGCTAAGTACATTTCGCACACTAAGGTGTTGGCCTGCTATTCTTCTAGTACAGTAGTACCTCAGGTTAAGAACTTAATTCATTTTGGAGGTCTGTTCTTAACCTGAAACTGTTCTTAACCTGAGGTACCACTTTAGTTAAAGGGGCCTCCTGCCGCCCCCGCCCGATTTCTGTTCTCATCCTGAAACAAATTTCTTAACCCGAGGTACTATTTCTGGGTTAGCGGAGTCTGTAACCTGAAGCGTATGTACGGTAACCTGAAGCGTCTGTAACATGAGGTACCACTGTACAAGAGAACCTCTGTTTCAAATGTTGTGGGTCAAACCTTCAGACCCTTTCAGTAGTTGTGTCTTCTTTTTACTTTCTAGGGGGCTGCTCTTTGGTGAAGGCGGCCTGTTGTTGAGCAGAAAGGCGAGAAGCTATCACCATGATGTTTGTGTTTTCTTATGGGAGCCAGCGTGGTGTAGTGGTTAAGAGCGGTAGATTCGCAGTCTGCGGAACCGGGTTCGCGTCTCCGCTCCTCCACATGCAGCTGCTGGGTGACCTTGGGCCAGTCACACTTCTTTGAAGTCTCTCAGCCCCACTCACCTCACAGAGTGTTCGTTGTGGGGGAGGAAGGGAAAGGAGGATGTTAGCTGCTTTGAGACTCCTTTGGGTGGTGATAAAGCGGGATATCAAATCCAAACTCTACTTATCAAGAAAGCACCCATGGCATCCAAAATGATTGTATTTTTCATCTCCTTTGGCTTTCAGTTACTTCCACCAACTCTTGGCGCTGGACCTCAGTGTCCGGGCAGAACGATGGGGGTGGAGACACTCCTTCAGGTATACAGGACTGAGGCCGTTCAGGGTTTTAAAGGTCAGCACCAACACTTTGAATTGTGCTTGGAAACATACTGGGAGCCAATGTAGGACTTTCAAGACCGGTGTTATATGGTCTTGCACCCAAGTGCCTTGGAGGGCCTTGCAGAGGAGGAGGCCGTGGCGGGATATCTGGTACTTTTTGTCCTCATGTCACCTGTCTTGCTTTTGCTTCTCTCTCCACACCTTTTGTTTTCTCTTTGTCCCTTCTTTGCACCTTTCTCAGTCACAGAATCATAGAACTGTAGAGTTGTGTTTTTTTTTGGGGGGGTGGTAATCAGGTCCAACCCCCTGCAATGCAGGAATCTTGACTCAAGCATTCCTGACAAAAATGGCCGCCCAACCTCTGCTCAAAAACCCCTGAGGAAGAAGAGTCCACAACCTCCTGAGGGAGTCTGTTCCACTGTTGATGTTTAGTCTGAATTTCCTTTCTTGTAACTTGAAGCCTGTGCTGGGCCCAGGGGTAACCCGAGAATCCGGTTCAGAATCCAAAGGTTCCTCTAGGAGTCAGTCTGACAGGGCCAAGGCAGGACACGAGGCAGGAAACCAGGCAAGGACAGGTACAGGATCTCAGGCATACAGCAATGTTGCTCCCGCAACCTGGGGCGGGGTCCGACAGCTTTTTGCCTTTGTCAGGGTAGTGGCCGGTCCTGATCCCCCAGCAATTCACCTCCCTGTTTCGCCCGAAGGCGAGCACTCATCCTGCACGTACTCAGGCCTCTCCTTCTCTCAGACCTGAGTCTCTGCAGCTGGGGAGACATCGGAGGGTTACTAGACCCAGAGGCCGCCTCAGCCTCCCCTGATCAAGCTGGTAGTGGAGCAGCTGTAAGTGATGGCCCAGCTGAAGGCAACGAGGTAATCCCCACACCTGGAGCCAGGGCAGGCTCAGGCCCTGGTGTTTGTTGCAGGGGCACCTGTGCAGACTGGGACTCTTCAGGATCAGGCCCCAGGCTTGGTTCAGATGATGCCTGAGGCAAAGGATCCAGACTGAGACTCCTCTGGTTCCGAGTCCGAGTCCCAGGCCATCACAAAGCCATTGGTTCTAGCCCTACCCTGCTCATGGCACATTTGTTGTGGACCCGTGCATCTTGTCCGCCATACAAAGGCAATCATTATTGCAGAAGAGGGAAACATTTGGCTATCTGCATGATGAAATCTAATTAAGTGCTTAAATGAGCTGGGGCTGACAAGCCTCCCCTCTCTCCCCCTGTCATATGCTTCCCATATCTTTGATACAATTTGCTCGTTCAATTTGCAACTATTTACCTTTGGTCTGTTCCAGCTTCCAAAACCTTTTTACATAAAGGGAAAATGTGAGAACATTACATTCAGGCCATCACACATATGTCAATGTCCAACTCCAACTCCTTGAAAGATCCCATCAACGGGGTCTCCAATTTTTTTTACACATCACTTGGGAAGACAGGCAAACTAATGCCAGTGTACTGGAAGAAGCAAAGATCACCAGTGTTGAAGCAAGGATTCTTCAACATCTACTTCGTTGGACTAAATAAAAAAATTCCTTCCAGTAGCACCTTAAAGACCAACTAAGTTAGTTTTTGGTATGAGCTTTCGTGTGCATGCACACTTCTTCAGATACACACTTCTTCAGTGTGTATCTGAAGAAGTGTGCATGCACACGAAAGCTCGTACCAAGAACTAACTTAGTTGGTCTTTAAGGTGCTACTGGAAGGAATTTTTTTATTTTGACTATGGCAGACCAACACGGCTACCTATCTGTAACTGTTCGTTGGACTAGTCATGTTGTGCAGATGACTGACTATTGTCTTCCAAAGCAACTACTCTATTCTGAACTTAAAAATGGAAAGCGTAATGCTAGTGGTCTACAAAAGAGGTTTAAAGACTCTCTCAAGGCAAATCTTTAAAAATGTGGTATAAATACCGACAAATGGGAAACACTGGCCTGCAAGCGCTGCAATTGGAGAACAGCCTTTACCAAAGGTGTCATGGACTTTGAAGATGCTCAAACTCAGGATGAAAGGGAGAAACATGCTAAGAGGAAGGCACGCTTGGCAAACCCTCACTGTGATCAACTCCTGCCTGGAAACCAATGTCTCCACTGTGGAAGGATGTATGGATCCAGAATTGGCCACCACAGTCACTTATGGACTCACTGTTAAGGCCGTGTTCATGGAAGACAATCTTACTCAGCTACGAGTGATCGCCAAAGAAGAAGAACATATGTCAACGAGTCATGTGCCCACCTTGGGCAACCTCACAATAGCACATTGTTTTGCTTTTAGCTCATGTATTGGTGATCTACAAGGGAAGAATTCTGTGTTGATCACTGTGTGTAGGTTTGAGTGCCCGGAGGAGGAGGAGGAAGGAATTGGAGCTATTTCTGTTCTGAACATGGAAGCATGTTGGAATGGCTGTGAATGAGTAGAGCTAGTGACATGGCGCTGTCCATGCTAAATGCATCGCTTTACCTCTGATCTCAAGGCCAGGTGTACAATAAATGTGGAGTTGATAAATTTTGTCCTTGTGGAACAGAGGATACACGTGTTGCCAAACCAGGAATAGCCTGCACACCTGTTATAACCACAGATGGCTTCTAGGATTCTAGACCAAGGGTTCCCAGAGTGCGTCTGTGGACCGTCAGAGGTCTATGAGCTTCATTCAGGTGGTCTGCAGTGGCAACTCTGTCGGGTGACATAGCTTTGTGTGTGTGAAGAACGTTGCGTGTGTGTGGAATGGTGGATCAAGTCAAAAGCCCATTTGGCCCAATATTGCATTCTCACAGTGGTCAACCATGTTCTGGAAGCCCAGGGTAGAAAAGCACTCTCTGTTCCCACCATCTGGTATTCAGACTGACAGGCAGGGAAAATACATCGTCCGCAAGGCCAATAGCCATTCATACCCTAATTCTCCATGAATTTTGTTCTCTGCTTAGGAGGGCGGACATTTTCTCTTTAGGTTGTTATTGTAGGCTCAGATTTTCACCTCAGCCAGGGATAAGGACCACAGAATAAACATTGAAACTGAAAACAAGGAGATGGTTTATTGATGCAAAACACTCAGTACAGTACAGAACTGATATTGTAGACCAGCGGGCGCCCACTTTTTTTGGACGAGGGTACATTTCAAGTTTTGAGGGAGTGCTGTCGGTACCAGTAACAAAATGGCTGCCATAGGAGCATATAGCATCATACCATAACAAAACATGGCTGCCATAATACAAAATGAGAGGGAATGCAGTCATGATGAAGCTTTTCCCATGACTGTATTTTCATACTAGAAGAGGCTTAGCCTGTTGGATTTCTGCCTGCCAGGCCATTGTTAAAAGCACAAGAACACTGTTCTTCCCACATGCCAATCTCATGCAGCTGCACGGGAAGTGCAAAAACAACTCCTCTTTTTCAGGGCATTGGGGGTGATTGGGGAGGGGGCTGTGAGGAGATTCAGCAGCTCAGTTCAGCTCCTTGCCCGACCAAGAAAAAGGGCCAGGTTTCCTCCCCAAAGAAGAACGCTTCCGGGAAAGTGAAGATCAAGACATCTCCTTCGACATCAAAAAATTCCACAGAACCCCTTTCATAGTCCAGAGTCACCCGGATCTTCCTGAGCTCGTGATTCAGGAGCAAAGCCGCTCAGGGGCAGTAAAAGCCCAAAGTCCATACAATGAGCCAACTATGGCTTTCCCGACAGCCCAGATTCCTACACTAGGTTGAAGGCTGACCTGTCCCTTCCTCGGGGTCGACTCGCGTGCCACCCCCACTGCCCACGTGGCATTTTTCTCTCCCCCAACTTCCACTTCCCACCATTTTCTTACTGCACGGAATCTCTCGCTGCCCAGCACGTAGGTCTTCGGATCAAATCTCTTTGGGCTGTCGGGCAGATTTTGCCTTTCCCCTCCACATCTCACACTCTTCCCGTCTTCAGAGAGAATGAGGTAGTGATTTGCTGTTATTGGATCCAAAACTATGTTCACTGTAAGAGAGATTCACACACAGAGAGAGAGGGGGCCGGGTCAGTGTTTGAATTATAGGGCAAGGTGCATGTGTGCATCTATCTTTTGTGATACCCTATAGTTTATTTATATGCCTGTTGTCTTTGTCCATGGAGTTTTCTGGGCAGGGATACTGGAGTGGCTTGCCGATTCCTGCTTCAGGTTTTTTTTGCTGGAGGAGACTCTTGAGAGTCCCATGGACTGCAAGAAAATTAAACCTCTCCATTCTGAAGGAAATCAGCCCTGAGTGCTCACTGGAAGGACAGATCCTGAAGCTGAGGCTCCAGTACTTTGGCCACCTCACGAGAAGAGGAGACTCCCTGGAAAAGACCCTGATGTTGGGAAAGAGAGAAGGAGAAGGGGATGACAGAGGACGAGATGGTTGGACAGTGTTCTCAAAGCTACAAACATGAGTCTGACCAAACTGTGGGAGGCAGTGGAAGACAGGAGTGCCTGGCGTGCTCTGGTCCATGGGGTCACGAAGAGTCGGACACGACTAAACAACTAAACAACAACAATAGTTTTTTCTGCGTTTAGGAAGCTACTGAGGGGGTTATGGGTTGGCTAGAGTTTGGAGGGGTGGGTGGGAGTCAGGGCTAGGAAATGGCAAATTAACAATTTTTGGTTTCTTATGTTTTCTACTCCTAAATTCAGTTCTCCACATTTTCACATTGCTGTGCAAATTCTTTTCTTTTTTTAAGTACTCATGAAAATCCATCTATGTTGCTAGCTAATCCTGACACTTTTTTGCATGTTTGTACACATTACATCCTTGGAGAACTGTGCTGCAAAATTCGGAGGAGGCTGATATCACAATTTGCATATACTTTCAGGAAGAGCGAATTAGGTATGATTCATTTTTCAGTGTGAATTGACCTGAATTTCTCCCCATCCTTAGTCAGAGTGGAGCTTATGGATTTCGTTAAGGTGGTGAGGCTCAGAGGGCAGTGACTTGCCCAAGGAACAAAGTTGAAGACTGCATTCCTACACTTGGTAGCTTGGAAATGAATCCTTCTGAACTCCATAGAACCTATGTCTGGGCAGACTCAGGTAGGATTGCTCTGTGTATCTCCATCTGCTGGTGGAAGGGGTTAACAGCCTCTGGAGCTATGAAGAAGGAAGGAAGGAAGGGAGGACCAGAGGGAAGTGGGAAGAGAAGAAAAAGGAGCAGGAGAGAGTTTAAAAAAGAGGGAGGGAATGGCTCAACCTCCCCTATGCTCTCTGATGGGTTTTTATTAGGTAAGTGTGGGAATATATTAACTATATTTTATCCCTCCACAGACACATGTGTGTGAGTTAACAAACAAAAGAATCAGCTTATTGTCTGCTTATAAAGGGTGGGGCTGAGCAGAGTTTAAATCCCAATTTAGGCAGTTTAATTCAAATCATAGGAATTAGCCGTTAGGGTGATCTCCTCCTTTGCTTCCCCCGTTTATAAAAAAGAACAAAAACAAAACAAAAACAAAAAAAAAAAAAAAAAACAGGCCACAGACTGAAAAGTAAGTTTAAAACATATAATCATCCTTAGCAGCAACAGCATTAAAGATAATACTTGTATTTTTAAAAAACAAACAGCTTCAGGCATTAAAGATAATACTTGTATTTACAAACAAACAAACAAACAAACAAACAAACAAACAAACAGCTTCAGGCATGCACCAGAATTTGGGGCAAGTGGAGGCATGTCTGCCTCCATTGTTGGTCGAAGGAAGAGAGAGAGAGAAGGAACAGAAAATATTTATTGGCTTCTCCCCCCTCAGGAGAGAAAGGGAAATGACACCACACACTGCCCCCTCTACCAATTACATTTCTATGGTCTGTGGCCTATCAGCAAGACAGCTCTATGGTCTTAACTCATTCACATGCTAACTAGTAAGTATGTGCATTATTACTGTAGTTTTGACTGCAAAATCTCCCCCCCCCCTCTCACACACAAATGGGGGGGGGGGATGTCCCCAAGCAGCGTACCTGATGCTATCTTCCCAAGTCTTCCCGAGTTGCTCTTCTCCCTCATGATGCACATTTCACCTTGTTGTATGCTCTCTGGTGTTGAGGAGTGCAAGACAGAGCCAACTGCAGCAGCAAGGAACATGATTAGTTGGGGACATCTTTAAGAAATGGCCAAGTAAGACACTTAACAGTTGTGCTCTGGTTGACTGAGGGAAACGGTCAGGGATCAACCAAAGCAACACTGATGTTCCTGCCAGGAGGTCCTGCCTAAGGGCATTTTACGTTAAAAACAGCAAAGTATTGTTAAAGGCAAGGTGTGAGGAGGCAAAGCACAACACGGGAAATTCAAGGAAGTGACCAAGATGTGGACTGCATGCCCACCAGGAAAGGACCTTGGAAATTGCCACAAGCAAAGTACAGGTGTCCTCCTTTTACAAGTTTTCTTGAGCTTAAAGGGCTGCACCCTCTCATGAGAGAGAGAGAGAGAGAGAGAGAGAGAGAGAGAGAGACTTGTATTGAAGCCTTGTACAGTGGGTTGTGAACGTGATCCGTGCGGGAAGCACGTTCGCAACCCGCAGTGTTCACAACCCACAGCGCCGTGTGTGCACAGGCACGGGCCACGATTTGGCAGTTCTGCGCATGTGCAAAGCATGATTTAGTGCTTCTGCGCATGCACAAGCGCCAAAACCTGGAAGTAACCCATTTCAGTAAAAATGTTAGCCGCTTTGAGACTCCTTAAAGGGAGTGAAAGGCGGGATATCAAATCCAACTCTTCTTCTTCTAAAGGGAGGTTCATCCTTTTCCATGTTTCCAAATTTCTTTTAATTTCTTGCCAATTTTTTTCATAATTATCTTAAATTTTTTTTTATGTTATCCATATTCCTAAATATTTTACTTTTTTATATGCCTCTATCCCTACCGTCTCTGTTATTTCTTTCCTTTCCATAGTTTTTGCAAGGAAATGGCCCCGGAAATATTTTTCACCCTGCCTGGAAATTTGGGGGGGGGGGGAGTGGAGAGAGAAATCACCTGCGTCTCCCAAGGCTGCACTGCTCCAGTAAATGTGGATCACAAATGGAATGATTCCTTTTTTCTCCAGTGGTAAACATTTACTGTTTTATTCATGTTCAGATGTTAATGGCGTTTCCTTTCACTATGATGTCTTTATTAATACAAAACTGCAAAACAACAACACACAAAATACACAAAATATTCAGCGTTGCTGAATATCGGATTTCCTCTTCTTTGGAAATAACTGCAGACTTTTTCATATATAGAACTCTGGAAACTCCACTGAGTGTTAATGAAGGACAGGAACAATAAAACTGAAACCTCCTTTCCGCAAACCTCAAATTTGTAAGCGGCCTCGTCTCTGCTCCTGCCAAGAATGAATAAGGTTGCACCACTTCTTGTAAACCTCTTCTTGTCACTATTCCAAACAAGGTTCGCTTTTTTTCCAATGAAAGGGCAATTTGCCAGTCTTTACCCTCCTTCACACTTACTTTATTGGGAAGTTTAGTCTTGTATGCCATGTCCCAAATTGAATCAGGGCTTCATTTGGGTTTTTTGTTTTTTGTTAATCGTTGAGCCCTTACCAACAACAGACTCGCACAAACTACACATCAGGGTAGCAGAGCCATAGTGTTGTTGACATCCCATCAGCCCCAGAGAGAGCAAGAAGGGGAACAATGTGGTTCCCCAAAACAACAGGAGGCCATGATCCAGATTTGCCCCAAGACAGACAACTTGCAGGGGGGCAGAGAGGGGGAGAAAGAAAGAAGAAATTGGTGGCTGCACATGGCGGCAGTGACACAGCATGTCAGAATCCGTCCGTTACAAACTCCCTGTAAAGTGTGTGTGTGGGGGACTTAGAGTGCTGAACCCTTTCCCCACCACACATACAACCTTCCCTGCCAAACGCACTTTTGCCAGACATTTCCCCACAATGTAAGAAACCTACACTGGGGGGTAAACAGCTGGGAGCTTTTTGGGGGTAGGAGGGGGAAGAAAGTCTAATGGGGTGGGTGGGAAGAGGATCTGATGCCTTCTTTCCTTCCATGTACCCCTCCCTTGCTTTAAAGGATTTGGCCCAACCAAGTGAGTTTTGCTACTGTCAGATGGATTGAGCCAGGAGCAGACCCCCTCCCCAGAGAACATTTTGTTGTTGTTTAGTTGTTTAGTCGTGTCCGACTCTTCGTGACCCCATGGACCAGAGCATGCCAGGCACTCCTGTCTTCCACTGCCTCCCACAGTTTGGTCAGACTCATGCTGGTAGTTTTGAGAACACTGTCCAGCCATCTCGTCCTCTGTCGTCCCCTTCTCCTTGTGCCCTCCATCTTTCCCAACATCAGGGTCTTTTCCAGGGAGTCTTCTCTTCTCATGAGGTGGCCAAAGTATTGGAGCCTCACCTTCAGGATCAGTCCTTCCAGTGAGCACTCAGGGCTGATTTCCTTAAGAATGGATAGGTTTGATCTTCTTGTATTGGTGAAAGTGAAGGTGATGCTGTGAGAGTCAGTGTCAGAAGAGAGAACTGATCTGTTTTTATAGCTGACACACACATGGATCCTCTTGGACTGGAACTTCTCCAGTTTACAGGTTGGACTGGGGCAATGGCCACAGGGATATTCCAGGAGCCGTGGATAGGTAATAATCACCAAGGGAAGTCTGGACGATAGCCCAGATCCCATGTCCAGCATTCAAACTGTCCATATTGCACCAGCCTGCTGTTATCTGCAGCTTGTCTCGTCTTTATAAACACTGTTGGGCCATTTTTAGTAATAGTTGGTATTACTCCTTGCAGTCTATTTACCAAGATCGCTGTTAAGATTTTTGCATCAATGCTTATCAAAGAAATTGGGCGATAGTTGGCACATTGCGTCAGGTCCTTGCCGGGCTTTGGAATAACAGTAATGTAAACCTGGTTGAATAATGTCAAGATGATTCCATCTTTAAATATCCCATCATATAACTGATATAATCTAGGTGACAGGAGATCAATATACCGTATTTTTCGCTCCCTAACATGCTTCTGACCATAAGACACACCTAGTTTTTTGAGCAGGAAAACAAGAAAAAAAATATTCTGAATCACACCTTGGGAGGCTTTCCTTCTCCCCACTTTTTTCTCCCCTCCCCAAGCAGCACAGTCCCCTTTTCCAGCCTCCTCCTCTCCATCCCTTTCGCCCAAACTCCTCAGGTGATGCCTGCAATTTCTCCCCTTTGCTGCTGCCTCTCCTTTGCTCTCTACCATGACTCTCCACCCATGGCAACCTGCCTCCTCTCCCTTCACCCAGCTTCTTAGTCCCCCTCTTCTCTGTCCTCTTCCTCCCCTCTCTTGGCAAGCAGCCTGCCCGCTGCTCCCAAACCTTCTCCCAAACCCGGCTACCAGCTTTGCCTCCCCAAACCACTTCAGATTGTCACACCGGTGTAGCCTTGTCAAGTGTAAACGCTCTTGCACACTGCACCTCTGCTTTGCACTCGTGCCAACCTTTTGCACCCCTCTCCAATCTAATCAAAACCTGCCCCATTTTACCTGTAATTTGACAAGCCTGTGTCACTTTATACCACCCAAAACCTAAGGTATTAAAAAGTTACTCCAAGTTACTTTTGTAACGGGTTCTATGCTGCTCACCTGCAGAGAACCCAGCTGCAACGAAATAAACAGGATCACAGCTGAAAGCTGCCATGCTCTTCTTTTTCTCGGTTGTGGTAGTCCCCTGACTTTTCAGGCTGCTTAGCAACCCATGAGGGGGCCCTGATCCTCAATTGTATTTTTACAACAACACATAGGAGCCAACTTCTAGTGGCCGAGGTACCGTCGCACCCCTCTATAAAATATTTGAGAGGGCCAGCCCCCCGCTTGATGGACATTGCCATTGAAATAGTGTGTGTGTCATATCATGTGAAAATATATATATATATATATATATATATATATATATATATATATATATATATATATAAAATTTTCAACAGTCATTTAACATAATTTCATATCTTACACAATTTTTAGACTTACATCAATCACATCTGAAAATTTTCTAATCTTTTTCACTTAGTTTACATTTCTTAATTTCACTATTACTTTTAATTATCTTAACTAACAACTCTCTTCGTAACCATCCTTGCAATATTTCATATTTTCCTCCTTACAAAACGTCTTGTAGTCCTACTAGCATAATTTGTTGATTACAATTGCTTTTCAAATATTTGTTTTCAAAAATGTGTTGGAAGCCGCCCAGAGTGGTTGGGGGGACCCAGCCAGATGGGAGGGGTATAAATACCGTAATAAATTATTATTATTATTATTATTATTATTATTATTATTATTATTATTATTAAATAGTTCACATATTTATTCCAGTCTGCCGAGAATCTCTGGTCCCGCAGGTTTCAAATCCTTCCTGTCATCTTGTCCAATTAATTTCGTCTGCCATTCTTCTTTCATCGGTAATTCTTCCTGTTTCCATTTCTGGGCCAACAATACTCATATCATGCGATTGACTATGTGGAGTGGGGCTTACTGGGCCCCCAACATTTTATTCAGGTTGGCACCCCTGCAACAACATACACAGTGGGGTTTGTGAGTGGGGAAGTTCACAATATGGTTGTTCTCCTGAGATAGAGAGAGCTCACAGCTGCTCTGTGACCAGCCTCCTCCCCATATGGGAATGAACAAAGGGGTGGAGAGCAGGTAGCTTCTGCCCCCATCTTCACCTGCAGATGTTTGTACTTGCTGAGGAGTCAAAGTCCAGCCCTCCTTTCCCCCCTCGCTTATCAGGTGAACCTGATCTTGCACCCAATCACCAACCTCAGCACCTGGGATGAGCTTTCTAGCCTGAGCCCCGCCATTTCGTTTCAGAAGCAAGCCCCAGTTGAGGTCAGGCTGTTCTTGCCTTTGCACGTAGCATTTCAAAGGGCTACAGATTAGTTGGGGCAGAGCAGCCCTGGGTGAGTTTCCAGGGGGTTCTTTTGGGAAGAAGCTGAGCTGCCAGAAAATGGAGAAAACAGGAACAAGAAGAATTCAGGTAGGTGGGGCAGATATTTGAGAAGGAAGAGTAGAAAAGAAGGGCAGGGGGTGTGTCTCTGTGTGTGTGATGGTGTTTGTAGAAGGAAGGGGAGTAAATTTACAAAAAAAAGCCAGTGTTTTAGGAGCAAGGTGACAACTCGGTTCACTCAAAGCACTTCGTCTTGCATATCTGTTCTATACCCTATTCTTGTTTCCTTCTTAATCAACCTTTAACAGTGGCGTAGCGTGGGGGGTGCAGGGGGGCCGGCCGCACCGGCCGCAACATCTGTGGGTTAGGGTTAGGGGGCGCAAATTACTTGCCTTGCCCCGGGTGCTGACAATCCACGCTACGCTACTGACCTTTAAGCTACACTGTTGTCCCCGACATATGGCATCTCTCATGAATGTCAAAGTTATGCTGGCTTGGTGGGTTTTTGGGGTGGTTTTTTTTTGGGGGGGGGAGATTTCCTTTTTCATTCTACTTCTGATACAATTTATTATTATTATTATTATTATTATTATTATTATTATTATTATTATTAATTCAAACATACAAATGCATACATAATTAACTAATACATCCATTGATAGCTTCTGGAAAAAAATCAAATATCAAAAAACTATACATCTCGACGTATTTATACTTCCGATACAATTATTTATTGGGACGGATTCCCTCCACCCTGACCCTCATGGGTGATTTTTGCCTGGGCAATCTTCCATTAGGAATCAGTGGGGACCACAATAAGTCTGGTGGATTTTTTGATCAATACATTCCCAATTCGCAATAATTTTATTTAGGCTTTGCTCAATGAAGTTTTTTTGTTTTTCTTAAACTCTTCCAATCCCAGGGGTAATATAGACCTACTTATTGTTCCTTCTCTTAAGTTAGCTGAACTAGAGGAGGGGGCGGGTGGAAGGGGAATTGCTTCCTTATATTTTATTTTACATCCATGCTTTATTAGGTGCCTTAAACTGCGGATGTAAATAGTTATATGTTTCTGCTATTCAGTTTTGTTACAGCCCCATTGTAATTGCTTAATCCGTTGTTTTGTACTTGTGTTTTATATATGAAATGCTGTTTGTTCTGCATCAGGTTTTCGCTGTTTCAAATGAATGCTTGTGATTTTTCTCCATTTGTCTAGTCACAGGTAAATTTTAAGTTGACTTTCATTTTGATATGGTTCTGGTTCTTTGCTTGCTCTCCCTATGCTCACTGAACCAACCAAATATGGACTGAACTTGGAAGCTATTTTCAATAGTTATTTCTAATTTGCTCACTGAGAGCCAGTGTGGTGTAGTGGTTAAGAGCGGTAGTCACGTAATCTGGGAAACCGGGTTCGCGCCTCCGCTCCTCCACATGCAGCTGCTGGGTGACCTTGGGCCAGTCACACTTCTTTGAAGTCTCTCAGCCCCACTCACCTCACAGAGTGTTTGGCGTGGGGGAGGAAGGGAAAGGAGAATGTTAGCCGCTTTGAGACTCCTTAAAGGGAGTGAAAGGCGGGATATCAAATCCAAACTCTTCTTCTTCTTCTCACTAGGAATTAACTCTTCCCGCTTTGTTTACCATCTTGCCTGATGAAGAGTTTCCAAAACTTGCAGCCTGATAAAAGCACCCCCCTATTAGGGCTTATGGGATTTTTCTTAGGGCCAACATGACTTATATTTTAATGTTCTCTAGGGTTTCCTATGCTGCTATTATTATTGTTATCATTTTGCTATCACATTTGGAATTTCAGAGAACAGTCCATTTCAGCTTGCAGTACTAACCCATTTTTAGTATGAAATAAAGTAAATTTCTGCCTACACAATAAAGGTTTATCTACGCATTTCTTTCAATGGGAGGGAACTGCTTGTCCAGTGTTGCGAAATGAGAAAAGGGAAACTGAAGCCTTCGTTACCATTTCAGGGAGACACAATGGCAGAAGGCAGCCCAGTCCAGAACCTCTGCGAGGAAACCACATGCCCCATCTGCCTGGAGTATTTCAAAGACCCAGTGATCGTAGACTGCGGCCACAATTTCTGCCAAGCATGCATCACTCGGGCCTGGGGGGGACCTGACAGGGATGCTTCTTGCCCCCAGTGCAGTGAACCTTGTCAGCAAAGGAATGTCAGGACCAACCGGCAACTGGCCAGCATTGTGGAAATAGCCAAGAAATTCAGCCTTCAGATGGCCAGAGGGGCGGAAGCGCTGGGAAGGGTTTGCGAGAGACACCAGGAGCCCCTGAAACTCTTCTGCGAAGACGACCAAGACCCCATCTGTGTGGTGTGTGACAAATCCAAGGAGCACAGGGACCACAAGGTGATCCCTAAGGAGGAGGCCTTTGAAGCGTATCAGGTAGGAGATGGAAGGTGGGAGGGTATGAGGAACGGGGGACCCATCCATCTGCTTCCATTAAGTGTCTTGACCCTCGTTGAGCATCCCAAGCAAATGCTGTAAGGACATAAGGAGAGTCCTGCCGAATGGAGCCAAGGGAGCATCTAGGAGTCTTGGTTGACCACAAACTTGACATGAGCCAACAGTGTGACGCGGCAGCTAAAAAAGCCAATGCAATTCTGGGCCTCATCAATAGGAGTATAGCATCTAGATCAAGGGAAGTAATAGTGCCCCTGTATTCTGCTCTGGTCAGACCTCACCTGGAGTACTGTGTCCAGTTCTGGGCACCACAGTTCAAGAAGGACACTGACAAACTGGAACGTGTCCAGAGGAGGGCAACCAAAACGGTCAAAGGCCTGGAAACGATGCCTTATGAGGAACGGCTAAGGGAGCTGGGCATGTTTAGCCTGGAGAAGAGGAGGTTAAGGGGTGATATGATAGCCATGTTCAAATATACATGTACAAAGTTTGAAGGAGAGTTGCAATGTGCAACCTTCACAGCCTTCTCCTTTCCCCATCCCAAGGGCCGAGAGAGCTACCACAGCAGCTTTATTTATTTATATTTTTTTAAAAATATAAACTGCTTAAAGGGTTTGTTTTGTTTTCTGCAATTGGGACGTTCCTATTTTCATCACAGAAATGTTGGAGGGGACGTCTCTGTTTTCACAAGGGAAATGTTGGAGGGTATGGAATAGGATGTCCCTATTTTTACCGGAGAAATGTTGGAGGGTATGAATCAGGCGGTGTATAAATTTCATGAAATAATAAGCAAAATACCGCATTTTCCGCTCTATAAGATGCACCAGACCATAAGATGCACCTAGTTTTTGGAGGAGGGAAACAAGAAAAAAAATATTCTGAATCCCAGAAGCCAGAACAGCAAGAGGGACCTGGCTTCTGGGATAGCCTAGAATCATAGAATCATAGAGTTGGAAGAGACCACAAGGGCCATCGAGTCCAACCCCCTGCCAAGCAGGAAACACCATCAGAGCACTCCTGACATATGGTTGTCAAGCCTCTGCTTAAAGACCTCCAAAGTAGGAGACTCCACCACACTCCTTGGCAGCAAATTCCACTGTCAAACAGCTCTTACTGTCAGGAAGTTCTTCCTAATGTTTAGGTGGAATCTTCTTTCTTGTAGTTTGGATCCATTGCTCCGTGTCCGCTTCTCTGGAGCAGCAGAAAACAACCTTTCTCCCTCCTCTATGTGACATCCTTTTATATATTTGAACATGGCTATCATATCACCCCTTAACCTCCTCTTCTCCAGGCTAAACATGCCCAGCTCCCTTAACCGTTCCTCATAAGGCATCGTTTCCAGGCCTTTGACCATTCTGGTTGCCCTCCTCTGGACACGTTCCAGTTTGTCAGTGTCCTTCTTGAACTGTGGTGCCCAGAACTGGACACAGTACTCCAAGTGAGGTCTGACCAGAGCAGAATACAGTGGCACTATTACTTCCCTCTTGCTGTCCTGGCTTATGGGATAGCCGTGTGAGCCTCTCCCGGGCAGCAGGAGGAAGGCTCCCCCAAGAGTGAGCAGAGCATGTGTGCAGCTCTTTAAAGGGAGCGCAGAGCAGAGCCTCCCGCCTGCATTCGCTCCATAAGACGCACACACATTTCCCATTACTTTTTAGGAGGGGGAAAGTGCGTCTTATAGAGTGAAAAATAGGGTAATTTAGAAGCATAGCATGAACAGCGGGGTGGGGGTGTGGGTGGCCTGGGGCCTAGAATCCTGAATATCAGACAGAGAGGTTCTGAGCCATTGGGCCTGAGGTTTCCCACCAATGTCCCCGACTCTCCTCTGTCTTTGTGTACTTAAGAGCCTTGAACTGACATTGCAAATCCTTTTTTAAAAAAAGATCTCTGTCCCAACAATGAACTCAAATGCCTCCTTTTTTTCAGGGTAAAATCCAGGGTCATTTGGAATTCCTGAACAAACAGAAAAAGGAAATTCTGGCTTCTAAACTGAGTGGGGAGGCTGAAAGCCAGAAGCTGCTGGTAGGTACTCGACTGTAGAGGCTCCAGCATCTTTATACTTCCAGGGTGAGGCCTTAGTTCTGAGTGCTGGGATGTGAATAGATGCTATTTATCCAGAGCTATTTTTCCAGAAAAAAGAGGTGCCAGAACTTGCCACAAACGCCTCCCTTGTTCTCCTATAATGGCAATGATGCCCACCTGAGAGGTGCCGGAACTGAGTTCCAGATTTAAAAAAGCCCTGGATATATTTATTAGATATTACCCTTCCTTCCTCACATTTGTGGTTTCAGTAGAGTGCATCGTTTTGCAGCTTAGAAAGGCTACTTTTAGTTTAAGTAATCCAGAATACTTTAAGACAGGCTGGATTTTCCTGCTGTCCCCCCCCCCTTTTAAAACCTTAAAATAACAACGTCCCATAACAAGTACAAATAACATTTACACACTCGAAATACTTGCTGAAGAGTAACAGATACAGCAGGTTTGTCAGGCAGGCTTAAAATGGTAATTCAGTTACAAAGACGTTCTTAAGCCTAGCTTAAAAATGGAGCCTGAGCATGGAGCTCAGACTTAGCAGATACTCTCATGTTGCTGGCATAGTGATGAAGAGCAGAAAGCAAAAGTGTACCCAGGCAGGCAGTGGGAGTGTCTCTCACAGAGTCTTCTCTAGCAAACTTAGAGGAAAACTCTGAGCTTCAGCTCCTATCATGTACCTCGCTAGCAAAACATGAATTGGCCTGTGCCTCACTCACACAGTGTCCTGGGTTTAGTCCCACATTTGAATGCCTGATCTACCCAACCCATCCAAGTTGCTTGGGCAGCGAGAAGAGAAAAAAATAGAAATAGGAAAAGCATAGCCCAGCAGGTAAGGGAAAGGGAAAGGACCCCTGGATGGTTAAGTCCAGTCAAAGGCAGCTATGGGGTTGCCATAGCTCTCTCGCTTTCAGGCCAAGGGAGCCGGCGTCTGTCCGCAGACAGCTTTCTGGGTCATGTGGCCAGCAGGACTAAACCGCTTCTGGCTCAACCAAACACTGTGACGGAAACCAGAGCCACGCACGGAAATGCCGTTTACCTTCCTGTCAGAGTGGTACCTATTTATCTACTTGCACTGGTGTGCTTTCGAACTCCTAGGTTGGCAGGAGCTGGGACAGGGCAACAGGAGCTCACCCCATTGCAGGGATTCAAACCACCGACCTTCTGATCAGCAAGCCCAAGAGGCTCAGGGGTTTAGACCACACCTCCACTCGTGTCCCTATTGCCCAGCACCCTGATGGTAATATAAATGCTGCTTCCCTGGCCATCGGGATGATCACTGGATGCATGTAGAAAAGGCAAAAACCTTAGCTGATTGACAGGAATCAGCTGGCAGGAGGCTATGTGACTTTGAGAGAGGAGGGTGGCCACATTCACATTTGACCACACCCACTGCTGGCATGCAAACTTTGGAAGTTAAGCCAAAATTAATGCTGCCCCTGAGCGAAAAAAAATAGGCCAGCTCTCCCGTTAATCCTTTTAAAAGAACTGAACGCAGCAAAGCCACCCCTTCTTCTTCTTCCCACTTTAGCCAGGCTCCACTATCAGAAAGAAAGAAGTCACACCTAACATTATTGTGGGTGTGCAACGGAGCCATGCAGTCTGCCTTGATTCCCCTAAGGTAGTCTGCCTGCCCTCTTCAATTGTGGAAGAAGCGCTGTCCCGTTGCCAGTGCAGAAGTGAACTGCCGCCCCAGTCAGTTTGCGTACGTGAAATCAGGGAAGCACCTAAATATATTTGACTGGCTCTGACTTTCTCATTACAGAAGCGGACGGAATCGGAGCGGCAGAAAATCATGGCCGATTTCAAGCAATCGCACCAGTTTCTGGAAGAACAAGAGCGCCTCCTACTGGCTCAACTGAAGGAACTGGACGATGGGATTAAATCCTGTGGGGACCAACATATTGCAAAACTCTCTGAGGAAATGTCCTCTATCGATGACCTTATTAAGGAGCTGGAGGAGAAGCAGAAACAGCCAGCGACTGAATTCTTGCAGGTAAGAGTTGGCACAATTAAATAGTCCAGGTTGTCCTGCGGGTAAGGGTTGTACTCCCAACCACTCTGTCTGTTGGTTTATAGAAGTATTCATAGTAGCGATGTGCCCTGGCCACACATTTTGTTCAAAACTGTGATTTGGAGCTTCATCAAAGTGCATGATTCAGGTTTGATAGAAGTGGATGGAATTTGCAGGCAAAGCCGCTCCTGCAGTATGGATGAAGCCAGCCAAATTACAATGGATCCAGGGAGTTTTTGTGCTAGCATTGGCAATGGCGCCAGCAACACCTGGCCAGTTGAGTTCTCCCTCTACCCAATTCAAACATGTCCTCGCTGTTGTGTGTAGAGCAATATACATCATGAGCGGTAGCAAGTTGACATCTGCTCTCAGGCTGGTGGCACCAGTGGTGAGAGCAAGTAGCAGAGCATAGCCTGGGATCACTTCCAGTTGGCAGAAGATCCCAGGCTTGCCACCTGCCTGCCATTTCAGGAAAAAGCATAACTGGGGGAGGTTGTGGGGCAGAGAGCTCCTCTGTTTATCTCAAACTAGGGTTGCCATGCATCTGGGACATCCCAGACATGTCCTCTTTTGGGGGGGCCTACATGCCCACCCAGGGGGATTTTCAAATTTGAAAGCAAATGTCTGGGTTTCTGTAGTTTTTTAAATTGTATGTGTGTGGGGTGCGTGTGTGCTGGCGGCTCGGGGTCAGAGGGCGATTGCCCCCCAAAAGCTCAATTAATGTCGGAATTCTTGCAGTATGGCAACCCTATCTCAAGTTTTCATCCCCTCCATCTCAAATAAGCAGAAGAATCTGCAGCTTAGTGAGCAGGCAATGGAGGATATGGGATCGGGGAAGTATAGGACCATAAAATGCGAAGTTTCCATCTGTCCGATATGTAGGAGGAGACTGGTGCAAGAGGCTGAATTAATATTATTCTCTCCCTTCCCTTCTAGGATATCAGAAGCATCTTGCAAAGGTATGTGGCTTTGTTATGCACAGTGGGCTGATATGAATCTCCTGTCTCTCTGAAGAGAGTTTAGATTGCTTCACTTAAAACCATGTGCCAATCTAATTCACGGATCACAGACAAATATGCCAGTCAGAATACAGTTATTCATTGGATTGCAGATTTTCTGAAATTTTGTGATGTAGCTTTGATGGAAAACTATTGTATTGGGGAAGGGAGGGTGCACATAAAAGGTTTATTTTAGGGGAAGAAGTGATGGTGTTCCTCCACCTATTGTAAACTTTATTTCAGAGCACATTATGATGGTGATTTATTAGATTTCTTACTTGCCCTTCACTTTTTGGGCAGACTACAACAATCTCAAAATAACCCTAATATACATATCCCAGGTGTCAAAAGCCAAGGTAAAATGACGCTGTTATTAGATGCAATGTACATTCTGTGCTTTGGGAAAATATTCAGCATTTTAAAAATCAATTTACCTTAGGTTTTAGGCATTTCTGACCTAGTTATAATTTTAAACAGGGTATGCTAACCAATGTCTCCATCTAAAATATAGGCAGGTTGTTTGAAAATATTGTTTTATATTGACAATAAGGTTGAAAAAAATGAGTTAAAATCTAAAATTACATTTTAATGTAATTATTTTATACTTCTCATTTTTTAAACATTTTACATTGTTTTTAACTCTACATTTAATAGTAGACTTAACGTATTATTGTGTTGTATCTGCTCCGTTATCTTCTCTACTGGTTATTGACCAAAATAAATATACATAATTTTATCTCATCTGCAAATTTTATATGAAAAGTATATGTAAGCTAACTCTTTATTCTTTTCCTTTATTCTTCTTATATTTCATGATAGAAATTTTTTCAGTGTATAATAGGTGTTTGTAATTGGGCAGATAATTCTGCTGCCTGCCTTCTTTCTCTTTCTCTCTGCATTTGTGCTGTTCCCACTTTTCTTTCTCATCCCAATTGCTGATAGGAGACTTGAGAACGAAGAGATGAATTGCAAATAAAATTTGTTTGCTTCTTCCTAGGTGCCATGAAAATAAAGCTGTGGATCCAATAGCTTTTCCTCCCGGATTTAAAAAGCGAATTGAGAAATTCTCTAAAATGCATCCTTTTCTGGAGACCACCATGAAGGAATTCAAAGGTAACGAAGGGTCATTGCGTTAACTTCTGGAAAATGGGTTTGAAAATATAGCTCGTCTGATCCTGTTGCGAGTCTAACTGTGGGTGGGAATTGACTGCTTGATGGAAAAATGGGTGCGTGGAATTTAAGATTTTCACATTTAGAATTTCCCATTAGATACTCGAAATCTCAGCATTTGAGGGATCTGCGTGCAGGACCTTTTCTTCCTTTAAAAATCTGAGCAAACCATCTGTATTTGGCAATGGTTTCAGCTCTACCTTGCTTTTCTTCATGGCACTTAACTGTAATGATGCAAGAGGGCCAAAGGTTGGATACGTTGGCTAAACGTTAGCTTTCCCCCCTTTTTTTGCACGATCACAGTTTCAAGCACTGTAAATCTAAAGCCTGACCCCTGGAGTCAAGTATTAGTAGTAATTCGTTTCTCATAACACTTTTCTTCCTTAGATATTGTGCTCTCTGGGCCGCAAGAAAAGAAAGGTACATTTCCAGGTTTGGCAGATCTTTAAACAATTTTTGCAGATGAGATATAATAATAATAATTATCATTTATACCCTGTCCATCTGGCTGGGTTTCTCCAGCCACTCTGGGTGGCTTCCAACGGAATATTAAAATACAATAACCTATTAAACATTAAAAGCTTCCCTAAACAGGGCTGCCTTCAGATGTCTTCTAAAAATCTGGTAGTTGTTCCATAGGGCGGGCGCCACTACCGAGAAGGCCCTCTGCCTGGTTCCCTGTTAACTCACTTCTTGCAGTGAGGGAACCGCCAGAAGGCCCTCAGCACTGGACCTCAGTGTCCGGGCAGAACGATGGGGGTGGAGATGCTCCTTCAGGTATACTGGGCCGAGGCCCATATGGGAGGATTTTTGCACTAGAGAGAAAACTTCAGCTGTGTTTTGGTGTCAGGAAACAAAATCAGTCTCTGCGTGTCTTTCATGCTTCCTTCGCCTATCCATCCGTGCATGTGCACAGACTGATGTCTCGAGCAGATAATCTGTGACGCCTAATGACAGGAAGTGAAGACCTGCCTTTATATAAGCTCAAGTCATTTCACCCATCTAGCTTAGTGACTGGCAACAGTTCTCCAGGGATTTATACAGGGGTCCTTTCCTTGCCCTACCTAGAGATAGTAAAGGTCAAGCTAAAGGGACCCCTGACCATTAGGTCCAGTCGTGGCCGACTCTGGGGTCACAGTGCTCATCTCGCTTTATTGGCCAAGGGAGCCGGCGTACAGCTTCCGGGTCATGTGGCCAGCATGACTAAGCCGCTTCTGGCTAAACAGAGCAGCGCACGGAAACACCGTTTACCTTCCCGCCGGTGTGGTACCTATTTATCTACTTGCACTTTGACGTGCTTTCAAACTGCTAGGTTGGCAGGAGCACGGACCGAGCAACGGGAGCTCACCCTGTCATGGGGATTCGAACCGCTGACCTTCTGATCGGCAAGTCCTAGGCTCTGTGGTTTAACCCACAGTGCCACCCGTGTCCCAGAGATAGTAGAACCATAGAATTGTAGAGTTGGAAGGGACTTTGAGGATCATCAATTCCAACCCCTTGTGGTGCAGGAACATGCAGCTGCCCCATACGGGGATCAAACCTGCAACCTTGGCATTATCAGCACCACGCTCTAACCAGCTGAGCTATACATGCTGTTTGCATACAAAGCTGCATTGCAGGGGGTTGGACTAGATGTCCGTTGGGGTCACTCCCCTTCTATAACTCTGTGAAACCAAATGCCCTATGCAAGTGGTTCTCCCTCTGCTTCTGAATTTATTTTTATGGGGGGGGGGATACTTTCCCAGGAGTACATTGGCTTCTCAAGCCGCTTCCTAGCTCAGAGCTGCATAAAACTTGGATGTAGGTCATGGGTAGGCAAACTAAGGCACGGGGGCCAGATCCAGCCCAATCGCCTTCTAAATCTGGCCCACGGATGGTCCGTGAATCAGTGTATTTTTACATGAGTAGAATGTGTCCTTTGATTTAAAATGCATCTCTGGGTTATTTGTGGGGCCTGCCTGGTGTTTTTACATTAGTAGAATGTGTGCTTTTATTTAAAATGCATCTCTGGGTTATTTGTGGGGCATAGGAATTCATTCATTTCCTCCCCAAAATATAGTCCAGCCCCCCACAAGGTCTGAGGGACAGTGGACTGGCCCCCTGCTGAAAAGGTTTGCTGACCGCAGAGTAGGTGCTAACTCCTTTGGGAGCCTGCCTCCCTAATCCTTTCCTTTCTTTTGCAGGTGAAGACATGCCCAAATTAGTACTATCATCGTATTCCACCTTGCCCTGGGGTTCTTACAGAGGTCCCAACGAATTGCTTTGTTGTTCCTATGTTATGGGAGTTGAGAGAATCACCTCTGGGACCCATTCCTGGATAGCCAACTTGGGGGGTGAAAAGTTCTGGGCCGTGGGGGTGGCCAACGAGACTTTAAGGGGATGCAATATTGTCAATTTGAGCGCTGGTCTTGGGATCTGGGCTATCGTCCGGACTTCCGCTGGTGATTATTACCCAACCACGGCTCCTGGAATATCCCTGGGTCCATTGCCCGTGTCTAGCAATACAGCCTGTAAGTTGTTGAAGTTCCAGTCCAAGAGGATCTGTGTGTGTGTGAACTATAAAAAAAGATGGGTGATGTTTTCTGACGCCGACTCTCACAGCACCATCTTCACTTTCACCAATGCTGCGTTCTCTGGGGAGGGGGTCTGCTCCTGGTTCAGTGTGGGGCAATGAGGTGAGGCTGTCTTTGGGGGGGGGGCAATCAAGATCCATCTGACAATGGCAAAACTCACTTGGTTGGGCCAAATCCATTAAAGCAAGGGAAGGAAGGAAGGAAGGAAGGAAGGAAGGAAGGAAGGAAGGAAGGAAGGAAGGCACTGAACCCTCTTCCCTCCCACCCTCGTCAGACTTCCCTCTCCCTCCCACCCAAAAAAGCCTCCCAGCTGTTTACCCCCCAGGGTAGGTTTCTTACATGGGGGGAAAACATCTGGCAAAAGTGCCTTTGGCAGGGAAGGTTGTATGTGTGATGGGGAAAGGGTTCAGCACTCTAAGTGCCTCCCCCCCCCCCACTTTACGGGGAGTTTGTAATGGATGGATTCTGATATGCTGTGCCAATGCCGTCACGTATGATTTTGGCCTGAGAGTGCCCGTGCCAAATAATATTATGGTATGTGTGGCAAAACATTAAAAAACCTACAGTGCAGCCACCAATTTCTTCTTTTTCTCTCCCCTTGCCCCCCCCCCCCCCGCAAGTTGTCTGTCTTGGGGCAAATCTGGATCGTGGCCTCCTATTGTTTTGGGGAACAACATTGTTCCCCTTCTTGCTCTCTCTGGGGCTGATGGGATTTCAACTACACTATGGCTCTGCTACCCTGATGTGTAGTTTGTGCAAGTCTGTTGTTGGTAAGGGCTCAACGATTAAAAAAAAACCCAAAACCCCAAATGAAGTACTGATTCAATTTGGGACATAACATACAAGACTAAACTTCCCGATAAAGTAAGTATGAAGGAGGGAAAAGACTGGCAAATTGCCCTTTTATTGGAAAAAAGCGAACCTTTTCATTTTAGTTTGGAATAGTGGGGTACAAGAAGTGGTGCAACCTTATTCATTGTCGGCAGGAACAGAGACGAGGCTGCTTACAAATTTGAGGTTCACGGAAAAAAGGTTTCAGTTTCATTGTTCCTGTCCTTCATTAATACTCAGTGGAGTTTCCAGAGTTCCGTATATGAAAAAGTCTGCAGTTGTTTCCATAGAAAGAGAAATCTGATATTCAGCAATGCTTTTGTTTTGTGTATTTTGTGTTTTTTTCTTTTTGCAGTTCTGTATTAATAATGGCGTTTCATTTCACTATTATGTCTTTAACTTCCAAACATGAATAAAACAGTAAATGTTTATCATTGGAGAATAAAGGAACCATTCCATTTGTGATGCAAATATACTGGAGCAATGTAGCCTTGTTGGGGAGTTGACCTGGCTGCAGGGGGTTCCTCTCTAATTCCTCCCCCCCCCCAAAACCTTCCCAAACAGGGTGACAATTATTTCTGGGGCCATTTCCTTGGTTCAGCAAAGATACAAATATAAAAATGCAGCTCCCTTCTACAATTGGATTTGAAGACTCATACAAACTCGCAACATATGAACGACTTGCATATAAACGCAGACTTGCCATGGACAAATTCAATGATATTTGGAATCCATTCTTACAAATACTGTAATTAGGTTAAGATCTGGTGAAGTAAAGTAAAAAAGGAAAGATACAACCGTCAGTCACTCCGGCCCCCAGTGCAATTGCGGAAGCTTCAGCTAGAGGGTGTCTGTGTCTCTCTAAATTATGAACAAATATCAACAATCTTTTCAATGCTGGCACAAGATATCCCTTCACTCTTTCAACAATGCCCCATTCTGTCACAAGAGGATCTCCCAGATCAGCGAGACACAACTGAATGTGATTGGAAGAAGCAATATTATTATTGTTTATTATACCACCCTATACCCGGGGTCTCAGGGCAGTTCCTAAGAACATGGGTGGCACCAAATCCCTATAAAACAGATTGGAGGGGCAAGATTTCAAGGACAACTTGAAATTTCGTAGGCCAGCTGAACCCTATCCCATGTTTTTCTCTCCAATTGTTTTCCCTACGAAAGGGTTCGTGGAGTTATGCACTCAGAGAAGGGTATATAGAATTTGAACCCATATAAAAGCGGGGGGCATTCTGGTACAAACATAATGGAAACAGTGCTCCCCACAAAAGCTGATGAAGAAAATACCAATGAATGATGTTTCCCCCCTTACAGAGCTATAGAACAGTTGCATGAAATGGTCCCAGGTGACTTTTCACTTCGGTGATGTTGTGGGTGGGTGGGGTTTGGAGGAAGGTGGGTGGCTGGGTGAGGAAGGAAACTAAGCTGCATAAGGGGGGGGGGGTGAATTCAAAAGTCAAAGTTAGTTGTCCCCAAAATCCTGTTAACATTTGGGACTGGAGCAACAGTGTTTGCAAGAAGATACTGTTTGAGAACTGGAGGTGGGAGACAGGAAACCAATTCTTCCCTCACTGATTGCTTCTCAAGTAAACAATTGTTTTTCTTAGGCTTTACAGTGGTACTTCTAGTTACAAACTTAATTTGTTCCGGAGATCCGTTCTTAACCTGAAACTGTTCTTAACTAGAGGGATGCTTTCTCTAATGGGGCCTCTTGCTGCCACTGCATCGACGGCACACATTTTCCATTCTCAACTCAAAGTAATTCTTCCAGGTTAGTGGAGTTTGTAACCTGAAGCGTTTATAACCTAAGGCGTTTGTAAGTCGAGGTTCCACTGTACTTCCTTTTTCTTCCTGCTCCTGTCAGTTAGTATTTGACCTTTTATTAGCCTCATGATGGCCACATACCTCTCCCTCAAATTTTCCTGGGGACTGTAGTTAGTTAAGGGTGCTGGGAAGTGTAGCTTTTTGGGGTAAACGGCCATTGCCAAAATTCTTTGGCAGACACCATGCACTTTGAATTCATGGTACAGATGTGAAGCTGCACACTGTAACGGTTTCCCCCGGCTTATGCTGTTTCTTTTCAAAAGCTATGAGTCACCCAGAGGGAGGGAAAGGCCCGCCCTGTGGTTTGAAACTGGAAAAATGAAACTAAGGCTTTTATTCTCATTTCAGGCAGACGAAATGGCAGACGAGGGTCCAGTCCAGAACCTCTGCGAGGAAACAACATGCTGCATCTGCCTGGAGTATTTCACAGATCCCGTGACCATAGACTGCGGCCACAATTTCTGCCAAACCTGCATCACCCAGGCTTGGGGGAACTCGGACCAAGAGGCTTCTTGCCCGCAGTGCAGGGAACCTCGTCAGCAAAGGAATGTCAGGCCCAACCGGCAACTGGCGAGCATTGTGGAAATAGCCAAGAAATTCAGCCTTCAGATGGCAAAAGGGGCAGAAGCGCTGGGAAAGGTTTGTGAGAGACACCAGGAGCCCCTGAAACTCTTCTGCAAAGACGACCAAGACCCCATCTGTGTGGTGTGCGACAAATCCAAGGAGCACCGGGACCACAAGGTGATCCCAAAGGAGGAGGCCTTTGAGGAGTGTCAGGTACGGAGCTGTAGGATTGGGGACCAGGCTTCCAAGGGATGCTCAGTTATTCTAGGGATGGGGAACATATTTCAGCCCAAGGGCTGCATTTTTCTCTTTGCGAAATTCGGGCGGGGCATGTGGGTGGGTGATGTGGGTGGGTGTTTTTGTCCCAAACGCTGCTGGTTATTGGGTCCCGGGGCAAAAGGGGACAGAGCAACACTTGAAAATTTCACCTTTTTGCAGTAGGCTAGTTCCTACAAATGCTCTTATTGCCGTCTATGTTCACCATCTAAGTAAGTGGAAAGCATTAGTGGAGTTCAGGGACACATTCTAGCCAGGCAAAAAAGACTTGAGGAGGATGTGAACTGGAGCTGGTGAATGTTCCAGCCTGGGGAGAGGCCGGAAGCGAGTTAGGAGCTGCAGGACTCACTATCTTCTACTGAGCATTCAGTAGCAGGAACATTCGCAAGAAGTTCCAAGGGAACTTGAAAACTTGAAGGCTGGTCTGAGGGCCATAGCATTTTTCTGTAGGGCTGGAGACAGTCTTTGTCCCAAATCCTGGAAAGCAGTCTGTATAGAAAACAAGCCAGAGGTCTGATTCTGTATAAGCCAGCCTAGTGGAAGCATTTGATGTCGCCAGGTCCCAGCAGTCTCTCTTTTTCTTTAGTCCCAGAATTTATGTTGGGAAACAGATGTTATGCCCACCAGTTTCTGCTCAGGAGGCCAGCCCCCCCGGTGGTCTAGGAGGGCAGTCTGCCCAGTGGAAAGGTTTTCAGGAGCTGCAGATGCAGGGATTAGCACTCACAAGCCAGTCTTCAGTGGGAAAAGGTTGCACCATCGTTGCCTGGAGAGAAACACCACTGTCACCTTCTCATGCCACAAAGTGGGCTTCTGGGCTCTTAGGGAAGGGAGCTGGGATGTGGTGACTGGCAGGATCAAGGTGTGCAGGGATCTGCAGGCGGGGCCTCACGAGAGTCAGTCCTGCTTGCAAAGGATTCAAACAAGGAGGTTTGTTTTGCACACACTCCCACTCAAATATTCTAACTTCCATGTTCCTCAGTATTTCAGCCACAGAGAAAAGTAACAAAGCCTAAAATTGTAAAAAAATATATTGTAAAAGCTCTTCACTTCAGTCATTGTTTGGATGGGGAGATTTATTTTATCCATATCCGCAGTCACACAATCAATCAATCAATCAATCAATCAGTAGCTGAGCTGGGTTCCACACAGTCACAAAAACAAATCAACTGAAAAAGCCTCAAAAACAAAAATTCAAAATAGATAGCAAAAACAAAGGGGCCAAACTTAATCCGTTCCGGAAGTCCATTTTACTTCCGAAATCTTCGAAAACCAAGGCGCAGCTTCTGATTGGTGCAGGCGCCCCAGAAACAATAGCTGGCAGCCGCATCAGACGTTTGGCTTCTGAAAAATATTCAAAAACAGGAACACTTACTTCCAAAGTCTTCTGGCAGTATTCAGCACTAAAGACATGTGCAAGCTCCATAGCATATAATCAAGGGTCAACAAAGTGAAGTTGAATCCAGATCAGACTGAGGCACTGTTAGTGGGTGGTTCCCTAGACCAGATGGGTGGGAGATCGTCTGCTCTTGATGAGGTTACACTTCCTCTGAAGGAGCAGGTTCGTAGCTTGGGGGTCCTCCTGGCCTGGATCCTTTGCTGTTGCTCGAGGCTCAGGTGGCCTCAGTGGCACAGAGTGCCTCCCTTCAACTTTGGCTGGTGCCCAGCTATGCCCCTATCTGGACAGGGATAGCCTAGCTACTGTTGTCTATGCTCTGGCACACTCATATCTTCCTTCCTTTCAGAAATTTGAAAGCCATTGTGATGTAGTGGTTAGAGGCCTGGGAGAGAATCAGCTTCAAATTGCCACTCTTACTTAAGAAGAAGAAGAAGAAGAAGAAGAGCCAGTGTGGTGTAGTGGTTAAGAGCGGTAGTCACGTAATCTGGGAAACCGGGTTCGTGTCTCCGCTCCTCCACATGCAGCTGCTGGGTGACCTTGGGCCAGTCACACTTCTGTGAAGTCTCTCAGCCCCACTCACCTCACAGAGTGTTTGTTGTGGGGGAGGAAGGGAAAGGAGAATGTTAGCCGCTTTGAGACTCCTGAAGGGGAGTGAAAGGCGGGATATCAAATCCAAACTCTTCTTCTTCTTACTTAAAACTCACTGCTGTGGCCGGAAGTCACTTTTCCCCAGCCTAACCCACCTCACAGGGCTGTTGTGAGAGTTAAAGTGAGGGCAGGGGAGAAGGACCATGTAGATTGACTTGAGTTCCTTGCAGACAGGTGGAACAAAAATGGAAAGATCGGTGGGTGGATAACGCTAGGATAGAAGTCTTTGTTTCATAACTCCATCTTGCTGGACATGAAGTCCCATGGATTTCTGAAAGCCTACATTTGCACTGCTTGCAAACATGTGAGTTCATTAGCTATTTTCTCATATGCATTTTGGGAGCTGTAGCTGTTTGGTAGGGGACGCGGGGGGCGCTGTGGGTTAAACCACAGAGCCTAGGACTTGCTGATCAGAAGGTCAGCGGTTCGCATCCCCACGACAGGGTGAGCTCCCGTTGCTCGGTCCCTGCTCCTGCCAACCTAGCAGTTCGAAAGCACGCCAAAGTAGATAAATAGGTACCGCTCCAGTGGGAAGGTAAATGGTGTTTCCGGGTGCTGCTCTGGTTCGCCAGAAGTGGCTTAGTCATGCTGGCCACATGACCCAGAAGCTATACGTCGGCCCCCTCGGCCTGTAAAGCAAGATGAGCGCCGCAACCCCAGAGTTGGCCACGACTGGACCTAATGGTCAGGGTTCCCTTTACCTTTACCTTAGCTGTTTGGTGCAGTAGGTACCTTTGGATATTCTAATACAGACAACATCTGGTTTCGTTGTGCCATCAGGGAAGTATTAGGTGCAATCCTATCCATGCAGAAAATGCTGAGCTTATTTGGCTCAACATATTTGTGTGAGAAGACATTCTCTGCTATGAACTTTAACAAGAACAGCATGAGGACAAGACTAAATGACTCTCACCTGTGTGGCATTTTGCAGATCAAAACCACTGCCTTTGAACCAGACCTAGCCTATGTCCAGATCTCAGTTTCACCCTTCACATTAGTGCAGGCAAGTTTTGTTTTTCCAATTGAGATGAATACATTGTAAAATCTCAGTTAATGTCAGTTGGTCTAAATCAGGTATAAATATATTTGGACACAACATGTATACCTGGTGTTATGTTCCTGTTCATATTTTTTGAACTTAAAAGTTGACAGGCAACCTTTATTACCAATAACATGTAATGTACTTTACAATGTTTCTGACATGTATTTCAGCTTCCTGAATTTTTTTTTTCATCTGGCCTGCAGATATGAAAGGCAGAGTGATTTAACACCTGTTTAGATTTGTCATCCATGTGACGAAATGAAAAGTATGCCATTTGCAATAAACTTTGCATAAGTACTCAGTGATACGCAGTACCAGCACCTTTCCACCCCAAATCTTAAAAGTGTGGCACTTACAGTAACAACTTCTTGGTGAATACTTGAAGGGTTTTTTTTAAAAAAAGAAAAGAAAGAAGAGCGAGCTCTGAATAGGGCTGTTCACCAGCCACAAGTTTTGGTTCGCACCCCAATTTAACTTTGGAAAAGATCATGGTTTGGTGCAGAAAGTTTTATGAGGCTGCTACGATTTTATGATTATATCTTTGCTGCCAAAACTAACCCAAATGCCTTTTTGGCCACCCCAGGGTAAAATCCTGCGTCATTTGGAGTTCCTGAACAAACAGAAAGGAGAAATTCTGTCTTCTAAACTGACGGTGGAGACTGAAAGCCAGAATCTGCTGGTAGGTGCAAACCTTCTTGCCTATCCAGGATGGTTATATTGAAAGAGTGAGGCCTGCGTTCTGCGGTGAAGCCTATGCTTCACTTGCACAGTGTCCCAGATTTGATCACTGGCATTATCAAAATAAAAAAATTCCTTCTAGTAGCACCTTAAAGACCAACTAAGTTAGTTCTTGGTATGAGCTTTCGTGTGCATACACACTTCTTCAGATACACTGAAACAGAAGTTGCCAGATCCTTCTATATAGTGAGAAGGTGGGGAGGGGTATTACTCAGAAGGGTGGTGGGAATGGGTGATTGGCAGATAGCTGATATAAGCCTGTTGACGACTCTTAACGACTGCAATAGGTCTTACAGGAAAAAGCAGCTTCTCTTTCCAGTCCAACATACCAAACAGTCCATTGTATATAGCCAGGCACTACGTTACAGCCGCATCTGTTCCAATTCTACAGACAGAGACTCTCACCTAAGAGATCTACAGCAAACCTTTTTAGAACTAAAATACCCAGCAAGAGAAGCTGCTGAATTGCAACTCATTACCAAACTTAAAACCATGGAGAGACCTGGTCTGAACAGAGACATTGGATTCTTATCTCATTATACATGACTAGCCATTTCTCACCTTCTCACCCCTTGCCTTTTCCTGTAAGACCTTCTTTGGAAAGAGTGAGCGCCTCCTAAGCACGTGCAGAGCGCCTCCCTCTGCCCCCGCCACGTGGAGCTCAGCCTGCACGTGGGCAGGCCCTTTGCGTCATGTGCGCTTGGCGCGCTGCTCTCTCCAGCTTCCTCCCGGCCGGGCCAGCGGCTCCACCTCTTTTCCTTTGCCTCTTTGAGCCGCTTAATTCCCAGCAAGCAATTAGCAGGCTCGCTCCACCTCCTCCTCCTCCCGGCTTTGCTGCTGCTGCTGCGCGGCTCTTTTCCTCCACCGACGGCGCGCTGCGCCTTGGAGAGGTTCCTGCTTCCTCGAGGGGGGCCGGCCAAACGCGCCCCCCCAAATGTTGCGCCCGGTGCGGCCGGCACCCGTGGCACCCCCTACGCTACGCCACTGCTCCCAGGCTGTGCACCTGGTATTTTAAAGAACGAAGTGACCCCACAAAGCTAGTCCTCCTTCTTCTCGTCACTTCCTCACGGCCCTACTATTAGGCAGAGTGAGGTGGCCAAGGCAGGATGAAGATGCCAGGGAATAGAGAACAGCAGCAGCTTAATAGATCGGTAGGTGAGCAGCAGGAAAATATTGCGGACAGAGCCAAGCAAAGTGGCCATGTCTTGCAAAGCTAGCCTGCCTGCTGCCCTCAGCTGTGACTGAACTGCTGTCCCATTGTGACTGTAAACATCAGCTGCCCTGCCAGTCAGCTTGTGCACATGGAATTAAGGGGACATCTAAATGTCTTTTTCTGGCCATGACTCTCTCCTTGCAGAAGCAGACAGACATGGAGAGGCAGAAAATCATGGCTGATTTCCAGCAATTGCACCAGTTTCTGGAAGAACAAGAGCGCCTCCTGCTGACTCAATTAAAGGAACTGGACGATGGGGTTAAAAACTGTAGGAATCAATATATTGCCAGACTCTGTGAGGAAATTGCCTCCCTTAACAACCTAATCAGGCAGCTGGAGGAGAAACAGAAGCAGCCAGTGACTGAATTCTTGCAGGTGAGCAATGGTGGAACAAAACCGTCCAGGTTGTCCTCTGGGGAAGGGCTGTTCATTGGCCTATAGAAGTATTTACAGTAGGAGTGTGTGCTTCGATATTTGGTAGATATATATAAAGCAAAGGGGAAAGTAATAAACTGCTGGAAGGAACTGGGTTGGTCAAAGAAAGCTTGACAAAAACAAGGAGTCCATTTAATGTCCCTTCAAGTTGCATCTTGTTGGTGTCTCCTTACATCTGTCAGTGTCAAGACCCTGTCCTGGCATCCCTTCTACCTGCGAACAGGTACCTAAAGTCAGCCTAATTGTCAAATCAAAAATACCTGTCTGTGTGTGCACAGCTCAATCCTAGGGAGAAAATGGAATCCCTTTTATTTTTCATTTTCCCAAAATCAACTTTAAAGACTCATAACACCAACCCCTAGAATTATTTGTCCCCTTCCTTCCTTCCTTCCTTCCTTCCTTCCTTCCTTCCTTTACTCCAGTTACACTTGTCTCTCATGTTTTCCTATTTTCAGACTGATTGTCCATAAAACACTAAGGGAAGTTAAGCGATTCCTTTTTTCCCTACTCCAGAACTGTAAAGTCTACCTTTGTGGGAGAACTGTTGCAGTTATCACTCATTCCCTCTGAAGGAGCAACCATGGGCACTAATTTCATCCATTTTTTATTAAAGGTTATAGAAGTTTCCTTAAAAAGAGAGAAAGGGAGCCAAAGCTGCCCAATGGGACGCCCCCTGCATTTATTTGCCTGCAATTTGCAAGGTTTAAGCTACTCTGGAGGGACAAAGAGGCTTGCAAATTTCATCCACTTCTGTCAAACAGAAACAAAGTTAGAGCCATAATATGGAACATTTGTGCTGGTGGAGCTTAATTTTTGACAAAGTAGAATTGAATCTGGACCCTTTGTTGCACTGGGCAGAGTACGAAGTACTCCAGGGCGAAAGAAATCAATGTTTTAAACCAGGGTTGCCAAAACCACACATGACCTTGTAACTTACAAGCAGATGTAAATCTGTACCATTTAAAGGAAGTAAGGAAGCATGTGGAAGAGAAAGCCTGTGGAGGACGGGTGGGGCCCCGCTCCAGCCTGCTCCCCCTTAAGGCTCTAACATGGCAAGGGCTGAGAGCAGCTTCTCACGCCCGCCTTGCCCAGTGGGGCCCGTGGTCCCTGGACCAGCGCGTTGTCTCTGCAGAAAACCTTGTGTTATACATAGAAAGATACAGTATGTCCCCTCTGTGAACTGATATGTGGGAGGGGTCTGGTGCAAAGGACTAAATTTCCCCAGGCCGTGGGGAGCCCTGAAAAAATAATTATTATAATTTGGACTATAATTTGGACTTTTTAATTTTAGTTTTTTTTATTTTAATTGGAGTATTATGATTGGATGTTTTTTATTGGAAAATCAATAAAAATGATTATTATTTTTTTAAAAAGAAGGACTGAATTTCTCTCATTCTGTCTCTTCCATCTAGAATATGAGAAGCATCCTGGAAAGGTATGTGGCTTTGTTATGAATAGTGGGTTGGTATTGATTTCCTTCCTCTGAGGTAAGGGATAAATTGATTTGGTCTATGTGAACCAATCTAATTCACAGTTTACAGACCAATAAGCAGATCAGAAAACAATTACCAATCTGATTGCACACTTATACAAATGTTGTGATGCATTTTTTATCCAAAACTGCGTATCTCGTGCGGGGAAACGTACAAAAAGCGTATTGGGGGATACCTAGAACAGCATACAAAAATGAATAGAATTTTGGTGTGTGTGTGTGTTATGCATATAAAATGCATATTTTAGGAAGGAGTGATGATATTTTTTCCATCTACTGTATACTTCATATCCTAGCAGATATGTTGTTGGTGGTGGATTATTAGATTTCTCACTTGCCCTCCACTGTCAGGTTCCAGGGCAATTTATGGATTAAAATACAATATTAAAAATAGTTAAAACAAATTACAATCCAAGAAAACTGGGTGGGTCCTAAAATACATCTCCTGGATGACAAAGGCCAGAGTAAAGAGATGCACTTATTAGTTACTTGTGTGCATTATCTGCAAACATAATTTGTTGGAGTAAATATTCAGTAAGGCTCTGCTCCAGATTCACCCAGATCCTTAACTAAATTGGGCCGATTTATACCCTCTTCTGATTAGGTAGAAGCAGTGACAAATCACAACTTTGTCACAAGTTAATCAGGCACTTCTGACCTAGCTGTAATTTTAAACATGGTACGGTATGCAACGTGTGTGTCAAAATTTCAGGCAGATTGTTTAAAATATTTCTGCATCTTAACCGTAAAGTTTATTTTTTTAAAAAATAAAAGAGAGGTAAAATAGATTATGGATTGATCATTTATATGTAATTTTTAAATGAAAATGTTTATGTAGATTTACACTTTATACTCTCCACCCCCTTATACATCATTTTCTAGTTTGTAATAGGAGGTCTTTGTAATGGTCACAGGGCAGACAATAGCATTAGTTGCTATCACAGGACTTCATCCACACATCTGCTTTTCCCGTTATTTCTAAGCACACTTCCGAGAATCTTTCCTTTTGTCCTGCCGCTTTTCCTGGGAAAACCTGCTGCTTGCCACAGAATTGGAAGAAACATAAATCCGCAGAAAACCCGATAAATGTTTGGTTCTATTTCGCTGTTAACCCACAGAAAACTCGACTGACCTTTGTTGCGATTCAGTGGTAAACAGCAGGGACTTTCGTGGGGAAACCAGGGGGAATGAAAGAAAAACCTATCATGGCTGAGCCCTTGGTATCTTCCTGCTGTTCCCACTTTTCTCCTTCATTCTGATGACTTGAGAATGACCTGATGGGTTACAATAAACTTCACTTGCTTCTTCCTAGGTGTAATGAAAATGAAAATAAAACCATAGATGCAATAGCTTTCCCTCCTGGATTAAAACAGCAAATAGATAAATTCTCTAAAATGCATCCTTTTTTGGAGAAGGAGACCAAGAAATTTAAAGGTAACAGAGATCATTGTATGATGTTTTATATGTGAGAGAGATGATGATAGATGATAGATATTGTTGCATGCCAGCCCATTCCCAACTGATGAATATTCCAGGGGTTCCAGGCGGTTTCCCCAGGGTTCGAGTTTCCTATTGGCAAATGAGGCACAGCAGAGACTGTGGTGTCTTTAGGATATATGGTTTATTTACACATATATACAATCTGAGCCTACAATGGAGGGGTTCGCAGGCACCCCAAGAGAGTCTTGTTTCTCCCATAGCCCCAGCCTTGGATCCAAAACAGGAATCAACCATCTTGCTCTGATTCTCTTTCCATCTTGCTGCCTTTTACAGCCTGTCACATCCCTAAACTCTGCTCCACTTCAAAACTCTGGTTTTGTCTTCTAACTCTCTCAGAGCTGGGGGAGGCAACTCTTCTCTGTGCCCCCCGCCCCAAACATGCTTTCATAACACTTAATGCTAATGCTGGAAGAGGGAGGAAGATGGAGAACTATGGCTAAATTTTAGATTTAGACACGAACACGCTTGCAAACATTCTAACTCTGAAGCAATGCCCTTGGAGCCAAGTATGAGTATTGACTTTTTCCTCATTTCACTTTTTTTCCTCAGACATTGTGCTCTCTGGACCTCAAGGCGAAAAAGGTACATTTCCAGGTTTGGCAGATCTTTAAACAGTTTTTGCAGATGAGAAATGGGAGGGTTTTGCACTTCAATCTCCCAGCAGCACAAGATTGCTGGGGTCCCAAGCTGCCTCCCCTGGGTTCATATTTCCTTTTGGGAAATGAGAGACAGCAGAGACCGTGGTGTCTTTAGGATATATGGTTTATTCACACATATATAGAATCTGAACCTACGATGGAGGGGTTCACAACACGGACTCCCCAAGAGAGTCATGTTTCTCCCATAGCCCCAGCCTTGCATTCAAAGCAGGAATCATTCCTTGTGCTCTGAGCCAGTGTGGTGTAGTGGTTAAGAGCGGTGGACTCGTAATCTGGTGAACCGGGTTCGCTTCCCCGCTCCTCCACATGCAGCTGCTGGGTGACCTTGGGCCAGTCACACTTCTCTGAAGTCTCTCAGCCCCACTCACCTCACAGAGTGTTTGTTGTGGGGGAGGAAGGGAAAGGAGAATGTTAGCCGCTTTGAGACTCCTTCGGGTAGTGATACAGCGGGATATCAAATCCAAACTCTTCTTCTTCTTTTTCTGGCCTGCTGCCTTTTACAGCCTGTCAAATCCCTAACCTCTACTTCAAAACTCTGGTTTTGTCTCTGGTTAACTCTCTCAGAGCCGGGGGAGGGGGCCATTAGTGTACCCCATTATTGGCGCTGTCTGCAGAAGGAAGCTCTAAATCACATGAGGATCCTACATGAGATTTTAATGTGATTGGGGGCAGGGTATAGAATGCTGGAAGGAAAGAACCGTGTGTAGAAATTTAAATTTTCACACGTATAATTTCCTGTTAGATATCTTATATCTTGACATTTGATGGTTCTGTATGAGGGTCATTTTAAAATTCTGAGTGACCCTTCAGTCTTTGGCATTGATTGCAACTCTTCTCTGAGCGCCCCACCCCCCAACATGCTAGCATAACACTTAATGCTAATGCAGGAAGAGGGTGGAAGAGGGAGTAAAAGGTAAAGGGACCCCTGACCATTAGGTCCAGTCATGACTGACTCTGGGGTTGCAGCGCTCATCTCGCTTTACTGGCCAAGGGAGCTTCTGGGTCATGTAACCAGCATGACTAAGCCACTTCTGGCGAACCAGAGCAGTACACGGAAACGCCTTTTACCTTCCCGCTGAAGCGGTACCTATTTATCTCCTTGCACTTTGACATGCTTTCGAACTGCTAGCTTGGCAGGAGCAGGGACCAAGCAACGGGAGCTCACCCCGTCACGGGGATTCAAACCGCCAACCTTCTGATCAGCAAGTCCTAGGCTCTGTGGTTTAACCCACAGCGCCACCCGCGTCCCTTGAAAGTACCATAGCTAAATTTTAGATTTTGGCATGAACACACTTCCAAGCTCTCTAAATCTAAAGCATTGCCCTTGGAGCCATGTTTGAGTATTGACTTTTTCCTCATTTCGCTTTCCCCCCTTAGACGTTGTGCTCTCTGGGCCTCAAGAAAAGAAAGAGACAGCTGTACCCCAAGCAGCACAAGGTTTCTGGATTCCCAAGCTGCCTCCCCTGGGTTCGTATTTCCTTTTGGAAAATGAGGCACAGCAGAGACTGTGGTGTCTTTAGGATATAGGGTTTATTTACACATATATGCAATCTGAGCCTACGATGGAGGGGTTTGCAGGCACCCCAAGAGAGTCTTGTTTCTCCCACTGCCACAGCCTTGCATTCAAAACAGGAACCAACCCTCGTGCTCTGATTCTCTTTCTGTCTTGCTGCCTTTTACAGCCTGTCACATCTCTCAGCTCTACTCCAAAATACTGGTTTTGTCTTCTAACTCTCTCAGAGCTGGGGGAGGCAGCTCTTCTCTGTGCCCCCCACCCCAAACATGCTTTCATAACACTTAATGGTAATGCTGGAAGAGGGAGAAAGATGGAGTACTGTGGCTAAATTTTAGATTTAGGCCTGAACACACTTGCAAACATTTTAAATCTGAAGCATTGCCCTTGGAGCCAAGTACGAGTATTGACTTTTTCCTCATTTCACTTTTTTCCTCAGATGCTGTATTCTCTGGACTTCAAGGAAAGAAAGGTACATTTCCAGGTTTGGCAGATTTTTAAACATTTTTTGCAGATGAGATATGGGAGGGTTTTGGACTTCAATCTCCCAGTAGCACAAGATTGCTGGGGTCCCAAGCTGCATCCCCTGGGTTCGTATTTCCTTTTGGGAAATGAGAGACAGCAGAGACTGTGGTGTCTTTAGGATATATGGTTTATTTACACATATATACAATCTGAGCCTTCAATGGAGGGGTTCACAACACGGACACCCCAAGAGAGTCTTGTTTCTCCCACTGCCACAGCCTTGCATTCAAAACAGGAATCAACCCTCGTGCTCTGATCCTCTTTTCGGCTTGCTGCCTTTTACAGCCTGTCACATCCCTAAACTTTACTTCAAAACTCTGATTTTGTCTTCCAACTATATCAGAGCTGGGGAAGGGGCCCTCCCAAGAGCTGTCTGGCACAGAGCCCCCTCTCTGTCTTTCTTGATGGCCCAACTCTTGGTTTATGGCCCAGACTAACTGTGTACATGGGACTAACTCTCCTGGCTACTACACAATGATGAAGCTGCCCTCCTTTCACTTGGCGTTTCCGAGCACGATTCAAAGTGTTGGTACTGACCTTTAAAGCCCTAAACGGCTTCGGTCCTGTATACCTGAAGGAGCGTCTCCACCTCCATCGTTCAGCTCGGACACTGAGATCCAGCGCCGAGGGCCTTCTGGCGGTTCCCTCATTGCGAGAAGTGAGGCTACAGGGAACCAGACAGAGGGCCTTCTTGGTAGTGGAGCCCGCCCTGTGGAACGCCCTCCCATCAGATGTCAAAGAGATAAATAATTACCTGACATTCAGAAGACATCTTAAGGCAGCCCTGTTCAGGGAAGTTTTTAATATGTAACGCTGTACTGTTTTTAACACTGATTGGGAGCCGCCCAGAGTGGCTGGGGAAACTCAGCCAGATGGGCGGGGTATAAATAATAAATTATTATTATTATTATTATTATTATTATTATTATTATTATTATTGGCTCCCTTCTCCTGTCTGCAGTAGGACAAACCGATGAATACTACTTCCTACTGCAATCTGGTGAATGAGAGGACTGGGTAGCAAGCAAGAATAGCTGGAGCTACTGGCTCTGCGTTGAAAGGAAGTTCTGAAGTGGACTGTTGCTTGCTCTGAAGCTGGTTCAGATTCATCAAAGCCAAATGTGGAGGGAAGACTATGGCTCTCTTGTGCTGTTCACTTCTCCTACACACTTAGAACCACACGAGGGAGAGCAGAGATATATGCACAAGCTTTGCCCCCTCTAGTGTACCCCATTATTGGCGCTGATGGCAGAAGGGAGCTCTAAATCACATGAAGATCCTACATGAGATTCTAATGTGATTAGGGGCAGGGAATAGAATGCCGGAAGGAAAGAGCAGTGTATGGGAATTTAAATTTTCACATGTAGAATTTCCAGTTAGATATCTGATATCTTGACATTTGAGGGTTCTATGTGAGGGTGAGTTTAAAATTCTGAGTGACCTTTCAGTCTTTGGCATTGATTGCAACTCTTCTCTGAGTGTTCCCCCCAAAACATGTTTTCATAACACTTTATACCAATGCTAGTCATGTCCGACTCTTCATGACGCCATGGACCAGAGCACACCAGGCACTCCTGTCTTTCATGGCCTCCCGCCGTTTGGTCAAACTCATGCTGGTAGCTTTGAGAACACTGTCCAACCATCTTGTCCTCTGTTGTCCCCTTCTCCTTGTGCCCTCCATCTTTCCCAACATCAGGGTCTTTTCCAGAGAGTCTTCTCTTCTCATGAGGTGGCCAAAGTATTGGAGCCTCAGCTTCAGGATCTGTCCTTCCAGTGAGCACTCAGGGCTGATTTCCTTCAGAATGGATAGGTTTGATCTGCTTGCAGTCCATGGGACTTTCAAGAAAAGAAAAGCAAAGACTCTCAAGCCAGTGTGGTGTAGTGGTTAAGAGCGGTAGTCTCCTAATCTGGGGAACCGGGTTCGCGTCTCCGCTCCTCCACATGCAGCCGCTGGGTGACCTTGGGCTAGTCACACTTCTCTGAAGTCTCTCAGCCCCACTCACCTCACAGAGTGTTTGTTGTGGGGGAGGAAGGGAAAGGAGAATGTTAGCCGCTTTGAGACTCCTTAAAGGGAGTGAAAGGCGGGCTATCAAATCCAAACTCTTCTTCTTCTACTATGGCTAAATTTTAGATGTTGGCATGAACATACTTGCAAACATTCTAAATCTAAAGCATTGCCCTTGGAGCCAAGTATGAGTATTGACTTTTTCCTCATTTGACTCCACCCCCTTAGGTGCTGTGCTCTCTGGACCTCAAAAAAAGGAAGACAGGACTGTACCCCAACTCAATCTCCAAGCAGCACAAAATTCCAGGGCTCCCAAGCGGTTTTCCCAGGTTTCGTATTTCCTTTTGGGAAATGAGATACAGCAGAGAACTGTGGTGTCTTTGCGATATATGGTTTATTTACACATATATACAATCTGAGTCTACGATGGAGGGGTTCACAAGGCAGACAACCCAAGAGAGTCTTGTTTCTCCCATAGCCACAGCCTTTGATTCAAAGCAGGAATCAACCCTCGTGCTCTGAATATCTTTCTGTCTTGCTGCCTTTTACAGCCTGTCACATCCCTAAACTCTACTTCAAAACTCTGGCTTTGTCTTTTAACTATTTCAGAGCTGGAGGACTGGGAAGCAAGCAAGAGTAGTTGAAGCTTAACATTTAAGGGTTCTTTTTTCTATTTAGAATTCTGAGTAATCGTCATTACTTGGCATTGATTTCTCTGAACCCCACCCCCCTCAATGTTTTCATAAAATGTAATGATAATGCCGGAATGCTGTGGCTTGCTGAAGTCAGCTGGGAGTTCACCACACCTCAACTGGTGTGTGTTATGAGCACAGCAAACAGAGTCATCAGAGATTTCCTTCTCCCAACCAAACAGCATCTTCCAGAGTCCCAGTTAAGGGGGAAAACTCCTCCCATGCAGTTCAAAGTAACCAAGTGTTTAATGTCTCCAGACACAATGCTTCTGTATAAAACCCACGGCCTCTTTCCCTGAGTCCTACAGAGTCAGACCCTGACAGCAAATGGGACAGGGCACAGACAAGACAGACAGGATGAAAGCAATGCCCCAGAGGCTACTATTGCTGTCTCTACATGTAGGCACATTTCCTGGACCAATGGGAGGGTGAATGACTCCACAAGTCGCACACTCGACCTTTCTGGTGTTGCTATGGCAACCCAGGGCACCTGGCACCCTTATCTCAGAACATCCAGTCGTGGGAAATGTGCTCCTCAAGGCACAAGCCCAAGCACTGTGCAATTTCACCCATTGTTCACATTACACCAACACAGAAGAGGGCAAATGATCATATAAGATGGCTAAATTTTAGATTCTGGCGTGAACACACTTCCAAGCACTCTGAATCTAAAGCATTAGCTTGACTACTTCTTCATATCAATGTTTTTCCTTAGATGTTTCATCCTCCTTACGTCAAGATAAGAAAGAGAAATTCCGCCAAAATCCATAGAAGCCCTGGTGAAGATATTTCTCTTTCTGGACTTCTCCCTGGAACTGAAGCTTTGGATGACTCCATTAACTGATTAATAAGAGGATACACTGTTGAAGCCATTGTTTTGCCAGTCTGGCTGTTCTGCCAATAGAATGGAGTGTAAACAGTCAGCAGTGAAAACCAACAACAAAAGAATGTTTTATACCACCTGTTTATCGACTAGTGAAGCAGCAAAAGTCACCACCGCTTTTTCAATAAAAATATTAACAAGTCAGAATCAAGCTGATAAAAAGAAGTATTTGAGGTATATGAATGGCAGGTTTTATATACAGTGGTACCTCAGGTTAAGTACTTAATTCATTCCGGAGGTCCGTTCTTAACCTGAAACTGTTCTTAACCTGAAGCACCACTTTAGCTAATGGGGCCTCCTGCTGCTGCCGCACCGCCGGAGCACAATTTCTGTTCTTATCCTGAAGCAAATTTCTTAACCTGAAGCACTATTTCTGGGTTAGCAGAGTGTGTAACCTGAAGCGTATGTAACCTGAAGCGTATGTAACCCGAGGTACCACTGTACATGCATATACAAGAAACCTTGTAACAATGAATAGTGGATTTACAACCAAGATAAGAGGGGCCAAAAGGAAGTTAATAATATAATAGGAAGTTAGTTAGTTTGAATGTAAAAGGGCTGAGAGAGTCCAAAAAACAGTGAGTAATTCTGCAATACTAAAAACCTCTAATTACTTATATCGGTTATTTACAAGAGACACATTTGTTAAATCAAGACAAAAAAGTGTTAATGAAGAATTGGGTAGGAAAGGAATATACTGCAAATTTCCAATGCTAGAGGCCTTGCTATCTTGATACGAAAAGGATTGAGAGTGGATATATGACAAGTTATTAGAGATGAAAATGGATGGTATTTAATTTTGTGTGTGAAAATTGACGAAATGGTAATAATGTTGATTAATATATATGGACCAAATGTAGATTCCCCAGATATGTTTTATCAATGTTTTACTCATCTAAGTCAAAGTACATACAATAAACTTATACTGTAATAGGAGGTGATTTCAATGAAATGATTGATCCTAACCTGGATAGAAGCAAGCTTCCATGAAAAAAAAGTTTCATTAGTTAGAGAAACTCTCAAAAAGTACATGCAAGAGTTGAATTTGGTTGACCCTGTTTTAGGTTGGATTTTTTCTTAATATCAGCGTCCATCAAATTCAAGATTGTGATATTGATATATGTTGCAAGACCTGTATTCCCTTAAGCTCCACCACTTATAGCTGTTTTAGCTGCATGTCTTCTAGTTCTTAAAAGTTTTCATTATCAGTTCTTATCCATCCATTATCTGTGTTTAACCTTGTATTCTATTCACATGTTTATCCTATGCTTGTTTTCTTATTTGTATTTGCTTTAACAATTACCTGTGTAAATCCTAACTTCTACAGTCATACCTTGGTCTGCGTCAGCCCTGGCTTGAGTCCGTTCCGCAGAACGTCGGCAGCAAACCCGGAAGTACCAGAACGGGTTACTTCTGGGTTTGCTGCTCATGCATGCGCAGAAGCACTAAATCACGCACGCGCATGCGCAGACACGACACTTTGGCCTGCGTCATTTTCGGGTTACGGCAGGGGCTCCGGAACGGATCCCTGCTGTAAGCCAGGGTACCGCTGTATTTTATTCATATGTTTTTCTTATGCTGGTCTGTGACTGTAATAAAGATTATTGATTGATTGATGTTGTGTATCTGATGACAGTGCAATTAGCTTGGATTGGAAGTATTATAATACAGCTAAGATACCAAGAAACTGGTATTTTAACATCTCATTACAGTCGTACTTCGTCCGGCGTCCACTCTGGTGGGAGTCTGTTCCGCCAAACATCGGCACCAAACCTGGCAGTACCAGAACAGGTTACTTCCAGGTTTGGTGCTTTGCACACACGCAGCGCTTTGGCGTGCATCATTTTTGGCTCCTGAACGGACCCCCGCCTTAAGCCAAGGTATCACTGTACTTAATGGTGACCAGTTTGTAAAACAAATGAAGACTGAGACTGAACAATTCTTTGATATAAATACTGACACGTTGACTGCTAGGATATATGAATGGGAAGCATATAAAGCTTTTATTAAAGGTTGAATTATAGCCTACTCGTCACATAAGGAGGGGAAACTCAAATAGGAAATAAATGACTCATGGACATTGATAATTAACAAGCCAACTGATGAATTATATAGTAAGAGGCAAAAGAAGAAATTTGAACTAAGTAATATATTGTCCCAACAAGTTGAATTCATGCTTATTTGTACAGGACAAAAGTATTGGGAGACAGGTGAAAGGGCCCCCAAGAAAACCTCCCAGCTGTTTACTCCCCACTGTAGGTTTCTTACATTGGGGGGAAACGTCTGGCAAAAGTGCCTTTGGTAGGGAAGGTTGTATGTGTAATAATAATAATAATAATAATAATAATAATAATAATAATAATAATTTTATTTATACCCCGCCCTCCCTGGCCAGAGCTGGGCTCAGAGCAGCTAACACCAGTAAAATTACAATAAAAACATAATGGGGGGAAACACACACACACAAAACACCAATTTATTAAAATACGGGTTAAAATACAATTTAAAATGCAGCCTCATTTTAATGGTAGCCCTTAGATCAAAACCATAAGGGGAGGGAAACTTAAGGGTCAGACTGAGTCCAAACCAAAGGCCAGGCGGAACAGCTCTGTCTTGCGGGCCCTGCGGAAATATGTCCAGTCCCGCAGGGCCCTATTCTCTTGTGACAGAGCATTCCACCAAGTCGGGGCCAGTACTGAAAAGGCCCTGGCCCTAGTTGAGACCAATCTAACCACCTTGCGATCTGGGACATCCAAAGTGTTGCTATTTGTGGACCTTAAGGTCCTCCGTGGGGCATACCAGGGGAGGCGGTCCCGTAGGTGGGGGAAAGGGTTCAGCACTCTAAGTGCCCTCCTCCCACTTTACGGGGAGTTTGTAACAGACGGATTCTGACATGTTGTGTCACTGCCGCCACGTCTGATTTGGGCCTGAGAGCGTCCCGTGCCAAATAATGTTATGGTATGTGTGGCAAAACATTTTAAAAAGCTACCCTGCAGCCACCAATTTCTTCTTTCTCTCTCCCCCTGCCCCCATGCAAGTTGTCTGTCCTGGGGGAAATCTGGATCATGGCCTCCTGTTGTTTTGGGGAACGAGGTTCACGGAAAGAAGGTTTCAGTTTCATTTTTCCTGTCCTTCATTAATACTCAGTGGAGTTTTCAGAGTTCTATATATGAAAAAGTCTGCAGTTGTTTCCATAGAAGGAGAAATCCGATATTCAGCAATGCTTCTGTTTTGTGTATTTTGTGTGTGTTTGTTTTTGCAGTTTTATATTAATAAAGACATCATAGTGAAAGGAAACACCATGAACATCTGAACACGAATAAAACAGTGAATGTTTATCATTGGAGAATAAAGGTATCATTCCATTTGTGATGCAGCCTTGGTTGGGAGATGCAGGTGGTTCCTCTCCACTTCCTCCACCCCTAAACCTTCCCAAACAGGGTAAAAAATATTTCCGGGGCCATATCCTTGGTTCAGCAAAGATACAACTGTCAGTCACTCCGGCCCCCAGTGCAATTGTGGAAGCTGCAGCTAGAAAGTGTCTGTGTGTCTCTAAATTATGAACAAAGACCAGCTCAGTATGCTGACTGGATGCTAACCGTGCCCATGGGCAGCACCAGGGTGCCAACTGCTCTCCCTTCTCAGGGCTCTTTATCCTTAAACCCAACTTGGATTGGCTGCTCCTTCAGATACAGACAGTGTGGTATAGTGGTTACAGCGCTGGACCAGGATGGGGAGTTCAGGGCAGACACACACAATAAAAACACATGAAATCATAAACTTAAGTAAACATTCATGTGGTTTTGCTTTTCTTTCTTTGGGCTTATTTAATTTTATTTTAATCTAAAAGCCTAATCATATCAGCTACAGTGTCCTGACTGTGGTAATTCAAAAGTCAAAGTTAGTTGTCGCCAAATCCTGTTAACATTTGGGACTGGAGCAACAGTGTTTGCAAGAAGAAACTATATGAGAACTGGGGGTGGGAGACAGGAAACCAATTCTTCCCTCACTAATTCCTTCTCAAGTAAACAATTGTTTTTTCTCAGTCTTTACTTCCTTCCTCTTCCTGCTCCAGTCAATTAGTATTAGACCTTTTATTAGCCTCTTGATGGCCACACAGCTCTCCCTCAAATTTTCCTGGGGACTGTAGTTAGTTAAGGGTGCTGGGAAGTGTAGCTTTTTGGGGTAAACGGCCATTGCCAAAATTCTTTGGCAGACACCATGCACTTTGAATTCATGGTACAGATGTGAAGCTGCACACTGTAACGGTTCCCCCCGGCTTATGCTGTTTCTTTTCAAAAACTATGAGTCACCCAGGGGGAGGGAAAGGCCCGCCCTGTAACTTGAAACTGGAGAAGGGAAACTAAAGCCTTTGTTCTCATTTCAGGCAGACGAAATGGCAGACGAGGGTCCAGTCCAGAACCTCTGCGAGGAAACAACATGTTCCATCTGCCTGGAGTATTTCACAGATCCAGTGATCATAGACTGCGGACACATTTTCTGCCAAAACTGCATCACCGAGGCTTGGGGGAAATCGGACCAAGATGCTTCTTGCCCTCAGTGCAGGGAACCTCATCAGCAAAGGAATTTCAGGCCCAACCGGCAACTGGCCAGCATTGTGGAAATAGTCAAGAAATTCAGCCTTCAGGCGGCCAAAGGGGTGGAAGTGCTGGGAAGGGTTTGCAAGAGACACCAGGAGCCCCTGAAACTCTTCTGCGAAGACGACCAAGCCCCCATCTGTGTGGTGTGCGACAAATCCAAGGAGCACAGGAAGCACAAAGTGATCCCAAAGGAGGAGGCCTTTGAGGAGTATCAGGTAGGGAGATGTAGGATTGGGGACCAGGCTTCCACGGGATGCTCAGTTATCCTAGGGATGGGGGAAATATTTCAGCCTGAGGGACACATTTTTCTGTGGGGCGTGTGGGTGGGTGTTTGTGTCCCAAATGCTGCTGCTTATTGGGGCCCAAGGCAAAAGGGGACAGAGCAACACTTGAAAATCTAACCTTTTTACAGTAGACTAGTTCCTACAAACGCTCTCATTGCCGTCTCTGTCTGCCAACTAAGTACCGTATTTTTCGCTCTATAACACGCACCAGACCATAACACGCATGTAGTTTTTAGAGAAGGAAAACAAGAAAAAAAAATATTCTAAACGAAATAGTGGATATATGATTTTTGTGGTTCATGCTGTGGCCACAGACATGTGATCTGACAGTTTGGAGTAGCCCAATGCAAAAATCCTGAGGATCCATGTGGATCCATGCTTTGTAACCACGGAGGAGGGAAGGAAGGGGAACCATGGATCCTCCGCTCACGACTGCAGCAGGACCCCCCCCCCCGCAGGCATTCGCTCCATAACACGCACAGACATTTCCCCTTACTTTCTAGGAGGAAAAAAGTGAGTGTTATGGTGCAAAAAATACGGTAAGTGGGAAGCATTAGTGGAGTTCAGGGACACATTCTAGCCTGGCAAAAAAGACTCGAGGAGGATGTGAACTGGAGCTGGCGAATGTTGCAGCCTGGGGAGAAGCCAGATAGTGAGGCCTGCAGCTCCTATCTTGTACTGAGCATTCAGAAGTAGGAACATTCACAAGAAGTTCCAAGGAACTTGAAAAATGCTCATTTCAACCATCTCCCACCTTTTCCTGCCCCAGGAGCCCAGAGAACTATCAGGGCAGGGAAATGCTGGAAGGCTGATCTGAGGGCCGTAGCTCAACAGTAGAGCTTCTGCTTTGACCGAAAAAGGTCCCAGGTTTATTCCTCAGCATTATTATGTGGGGCTGGGGACAGCCTTTGCCCCAAAGCAACTTTCTGTCGGTATAGAAAACAGTCTGACTCCGTATGAGCCAGGCTTGTGGAAGCATGTGGTGTTCCTCAGGTCCCAGCAGTTTCTCTTTTTCTCTAGTCTCAGAATTTATGTTGGGAAACGGATGTTATGCCCGCCATTTTTTGCTCAGGATAGTCCCCCCCCCAAAATATTTTTTTAAATAAGATATTTATTAAGATTTTTTAAAATATTACAGTAAAAATGGAAAAAGAAAAAGAAAAATACAAAATAAAAACAGTTAAAAACACATTGATTTTCCATTACTTATTTTCCTTAGGCTTATTTCCCCGGACCTCCTCATACCTCCATTTTTTGTATTCCACTTAGATTTATTAGTTCAGCAAATCCTTGCCATTAAGCTTTTACCCATTTATAAGCCTTTTTTCATATTCTCTTAAAGCATTACAGCTGGAAACCACTTAATTTCTATCCAACATCATTCTAACATTCATTAATTTTACAATATTTCTGTAAATAGTCTTTAAATTTCTTCCAATCTTCTTCCACCGACTCTTCTCCCTGGTCTCAGATTCCGCCAGTCATTTCTGCCAGTTCCATGTAGTCAATCACCTTCACCTGCCATTCTTCCAAAGTGGGTAGATCTTGTGTCTTCCAATACTATAGTCCCCCCCAAATAGTCTAGGAGGGCTGCCCGGTGGAAAGGTTGTCAGGAGATTCGGCTGATGGCCGAATCTAATTCCATATTGAGAACGGAAGTTTCCTAGAAGCTACACGTACACTCTTTTCAACTTTCATGTTCTTGGTTTCTTGAACAGACATGCCTGTTAGAGTTTATATCTTTGCTGCCAAAACTAACCCAAATGCCTTTTTGGCCACCCCAGGGTAGAATCCTGCGTCATTTGGAGTTCCTGAACAAACAGAGAGAGAAAATTCTGTCTTCTAAACTGAATGGGGAGACTCAAAGCCAGAATCTGCTGGTAGGTGCAAACCTTCTTGCCTCTCCAGGATGGTTATACTTGACAGAGGGAGGCCTTAATTCTTCCCTTGCACAGGGTCCCAGGTTTGATCATTGGCATTATCAATTAAATGGATATCGGGTGGTAGAGTTGGGAAATGTCTCTGCTTCAGACCTTGAAGACCAGCTGCTTGCAAGGTTAGACAACATTCAGCAGGACAGGCTAAAACTGGTAGGGTTGTCTAAGGGCGAATGTAGTCCTTGAGTCCATAAATGTCCAGCCATGCCAGCATTAATCCTTTAAGAATGAACCCCACAAAGCCAGTCTTCCTCCTTCTCGTCACTTCCTCACGGCCCTACTATTAGGCAGAGTGAGGTGGCCAAGCCAGGCTGAAGATGCCAGGGAATAGAGAGCAGCAGCAGCTTAATAGATCAGTAGGTGAGCAGCAGGAAAATACTAAGGACTGAGCCAAGCAAAGAGGCTGCGTCCTGCTAATTTAGCCTGCCTGCTGCCCTCGGCTGTGATTGATGTTCTATACCTTTGTGAGTGTTGAAGTAAACATCAACTGCCCTGCCAGTCAGGTTGCGCACATGGAATTAAGGGGACATCTAAATGTCTTTGTCTGGCCATGACTCTCTCCTTGCAGAAGCAGACAGACATGGAGAGGCAGGAAATCATGTCCGATTTCAAGCAATTGCACCAGTTTCTGGAAGAACAAGAGCACCTCCTGCTGACTCAATTAAAGGAACTGGACGATGAGATTAAAAACTGTAGGAATCAATATATTGCCAAACTCTGTGAGGAAATGGCCTCCCTTGACAACCTAATCAGGCAGCTGGAGGAGAAACAGAAGCAGCCAGTGACTGAATTCTTGCAGGTAAGCAATGGTGGAACAAAACCGTCCAGGTTGTCCTCTGGGGAAGGGCTGTACCACCACACACTCTGTTCATTGATCTATAGAAGTACCGTATTTTTCGCTCTAGACGCACCAGACCACAAGACGCACCTAGTTTTTGGAGGAGGAAAACAAGAAAAAAAAATATTCTCAATCCCAGAAGCCAGAACAGCAAGAGGGATCGCTGTGCAATGAAAACAGCAATCCCTCTTGCTGTTCTGGCTTCTGGGATAGCTGCGCAGCCTGCATTCGCACCATAAGACGCACACACATTTCCCCTTACTTTAGGATTGGGAAAAGTGAGTCTTATAGAGCAAAAAATACGGTATTTACAGTAGGCGTGCACTTCAGTATTTGGTTGATATATAAAGCAAAGGGGAAACTAATAAACTGCTGGAGGCAACTGGTACAAGGGACTGAATTTCTCTCATCCTGTCTCTTCCATCTAGAATATGAGGAGCATCCTGGCAAGGTATGTGGCTTTGTTATGAATATGAAAATGAATAATATTAATTTCCTTCCTCTGAGGTAAGGGAAAATTTTATTTGGTCTATACTTTTATGTGAACTAACCTAATTCACAGTTTACAGACTAATAAGCAGATCAGAAAACAGTTACCAATCTGATTGCATACTTTTACAAATTTTGTGATTCATGTTTTCGTTTAAAAAATCCACCCAAAACTGTGTATCTCATGCAGGGAAATGTACAGAAAGCACATTGGGGGATGCATAGAACAGCATACAAAAATGGATAGGATTTTGGGGGGAGAATGTACAGTGGTACCTCAGGTTAAGTACTTAATTTGTTCTTTAGGTCCGTTCTTAACCTGAAACTGTTCTTAACCTGAAGCACCACTTTAGCTAATGGGGCCTCTCACTGCTGCTGAGCCGCCGGAGCACAATTTCTGTTCTTATCCTGAAGCAAAGTTCTTAACCCCAGGTACTATTTCTGGGTTAGCAGTGTCTGTAACCTGAAGCGTATGTAACCCGAGGTACCACTGTATATAAAATGCATATTTTAGGAAGGAGTGATGATATTTCTTCATCTACTGTATACTTCATATCATAGCAGAGTTGGTGGTGGTGGTGGTGGATTATTAGATTTCTTACTTGCTCTCCACTGTCAGGTTCCAGGGCAGCTTGTGAATTAAAATACAATATTAAAAATATTGAAGAAGAAGCGACGACAAATCACAACTTTGTCACAAGTTAATCAGGCACTTCTGACCTAGCTGTAATTTTAAACATGCTACAGTATGCAACGTGTGCGTCAAAATTTCAGACAGATAGTTTGAAAATATTTCGGCATCTTCACAGTAAAGTTTATTTTAAAAAAGAGGTAAAATAGATTACGGATTGATCATTTATATGTAATTTTTAAATGAAAAAATGTGTATGTAAATTTACACTTTATACTCTCCACCCCCTTTTACATCATTTTCTAGTTTGTAATAGGTCTTTGTAATGGTCACAGGGCAGACAATACCATTAGTTGCTATCACAGGGCTCATCCACACGCCCACTTTTCCTGTGATTTCTAGGCTCAAGTCCGAGAGGCTTTTCTTTTGTCCCTTCGCTTTTCCTGGGGAAACCTGCTGCTTATCACTGTCTAGGTAGAAACATAAATCAGCAGAAAACCTGATAAATGTTTGCTTCTATTCAGCTGTAAATACACAGAAAACCCGACTGACCTTTGTTCTGAGTCAGTGGTAAACAGAGGGGACTTTCGTGGGGAAAATGGGGGGAATGTAAGAAAAACCTGTCATGGACGAGCCCTTGGTATCTTCCTGCTGTTCCCACTTTTTCCTTCATTCTGACGACTGAATTAAGAAAGACTTGAAATGACCTGATGAGCACAATAAACCTCACTTTCTTCTTCCTAGATGTAATGAAAATAAGAATAAAACCATCAATGCAATAGCATTTCCTCATGGATTAAAACACCAAATAGATAATTTCTCCAAAATGCATCCTTTTTTGGAGGAGGAGACCAAGAAATTCAAAGGTAACAAGGGTCATTGTATGATGTTTTAGATGTGGGACAGATTAGATAGATAGATAGATAGATAGATAGATGATAGATAGATAGATAGATAGATAGATAGATAGATAGATAGATAGATAGATGATATAGATGATAGAGTTGCGTGCCATTCCAATTTCCAAGGAAATTAATATTCTGGGGTCCTAGGCTGCTTCCCCAGGGTTCGAGCTTCCTATTGGCAAATGAGGCACAGCAGAGACTGTGGTGTCCTTAGGATATATGGTTTAATTACACATATATATGCACTCTGAGCCTACAATGGAGGGGTTCACAGACACCCCAAGAGAGTCTTGTTTCTCCCACAGCCACAGCCTTGCATTCAAAACAGGAATCAACCCTCGTGCTCTGATTCTCTTTACATCTTGCTGCCTTTTGCAGCCTGTCACATCCCTCAGCTCTACTCCAAAACTCTGGTTTTGTCTTCTAACTCTGTCAGAGCTGGGGGAGGCAACTCTTCTCTGTACCCCCCCCCCCCTGAACATGCTTTCATAACACTTAATGCTAATGCTAATGCTGGAAGAGGGAGGAAGATGGAGTACTGTGGCTAAATTTTAGATTTAGGCCTGAACACACTTGCAAACATTCTAAATTTAAAGCAATGCCCTTGGAGCCAGGTATGAGTATTGACTTTTTCCTCATTTCACTTTTTCCCCTCAGACGTTGTGCTCTCTGGACCTCAAGAAAAGAAAGGTACATTTCCAGGTTTGGCAGATCTTTAAACAGTTTTTGCAGATGAGAAATGGGAGGGTTTTGCACTTCAATCTCCCAGCAGCACAAGATTGCTGGGGTCCCAAGCTGCCTCCCCTGGGTTCGTATTTCCTTTTGGGAAATGAGAGACTGCAGAGATTGGGTGTTTTTAGGATATATGGTTTATTCCCACATATATAGAATCTGAGCCTACGATGGAGGGGTTCACAGCATGGACACCCCAAGAGAGTCTTGTTTCTCCCATAGCCCCAGCCTTGCATTCAAAATAGGAATCAACCCTCGTTCTCTGATTATCTTTCTGACTTGCTGCCTTTTACAGCCTGTCACATCCCTAAACTCTGCTCTACTTCAGAACTCTGGTTTTGTCTTCTAACTCTCTCAGAACTGGAGGACTGGGAAGCAAGCAAGAGTAGTTGAAGCTTAACATTTGAGGGTTCTTTTTTCTATTTAGAATTCTGAGTAATCTTCATTACTTGGCATTGATTTCTCTGAACCCCGCCCCCCTCAATGTTTTCATAAAATGTAATGATAATGCCGGAATGCTGTGGCTTGCTGAAGTCAGCTGGGAGTTCACCACACCTCAACTTGTGTGTGTTATGAGCACAGCAAACAGAGTCATCAGAGATTTCATTCTCCCAACCGAACAGCATCTTCCAGAGTCTCAGTTAAGGGGGAAACTCCTCCCACACAGTTCAAAGTAACCAAGTGTTTAATGTCTCCAGACACAAGACACAGTTCTTCTGGTCTTTAAAGTAAAGATACATATGAGCAGATCCATTGACAGTGATCACCATGCTAGCTAATGCTTCTGTATAAAACCCACGGCCTCTTTCCCTGAGTCCTACAGAGTCAGACCCTGACAGCAAATGGGACAGGGCACAGACAAGACAGACAGGATGAAAGCAATGCCCCAGAGGCTACTATTCCTGTCTCTACATGTGGGCATATTTCCTGGACCAGTGGGAGGGTGAATGACTCCACAAGTCGCACACTCGACCTTTCTGGTGTTGCTATGGCAACCCAGGGCACCTGGCACCCTTATCTCAGGGCATCCAGTCGTGGGAAATGTGCTCCTCAAGGCACGAGCCCCAAGCGCATTACAGCAACATGGAAGAGGTCAAATGGTCCTATATGATGACTACATTTTAAATTTTGGCGTGAACACACTTCCAAGGACTCTAAATCAATTTTTTTAAATAAATTTTTTGTTAGATTTTCCACAGTGATAACACAAACCACAAAGTAAATGATACACAAAAACAAAAAAGAAAAAGAAAAAGAAAGAAAAGGGGGAACAATAAACAGATAAACAATAACAACAAACTTAATTCTTCACAAATCCAACCTTTTAAACATCTTGGTTGACTTCCTCAAATCCCTCCCTTCTGAGTTTCCTTGTAATTAAAAGTAACAGCTTTCCATTATCATTATTAAACTAAAACAATTTCCAATTATAGTCCATCTTGTTCACTTTTCTTAACATTCTAAATCCCATTTATTTAATTATAACTTAATTTAATCCTAGGCCTATTTGTTTTATTACAATATTTATTCAAATAGTCCTTGAATTTCCTCAAGTCCTCTTGAAACTCCTCTTCTTTCTGGTCTTGGCTAAATTTTAGATTTTGGCGTGAACACACTTCTAAGCACTCCTAATCTAAAGCATTACCTTGGAGCCAAGTGTGAGTCTCAACACCTTCCTCATATCGGTTTTGTTCCTTAAGCGTTGTGCTCCCTGGACCTCAAGTAAAACATATGGTTCCAGATTGGGCAGTGTTACTTGAGCTGTCTGGACCTCCAGAAAAGAAAGTACATTTCCAGGTTGGGTAGGGTTCTTTGTTTTGGGTTTTACATGTGAGATTGGGAGAAGGGCTGAGCACAGGAGCACAGGAAGCAGCTTTTCTGCAGAGCCAAGCCGTCGGCCCATCTAGCTTCATATTGCCAAGAATGACTGGCAACAGCTCTCCAGGGTTTTATCCAGGGAACTCACCCTACAGGATTTGAACCAGGGACCTTTTGCAAGCAAGCCTACCTCTGAGCTAGCATCCTTGCCCTCAAGGGGCGTTCCCTGAATTTCTGAACTGACCTGCATGGGGGAGTGATTTCCCACCCCCCACCCCATTAGTACACTGGCTTTTCAAACCTCCTCCTAACTCAGAGCTGCACAAAACTTGGGTGCAGGTTTGGGGCGATGCCTCCCTAATTGTTTCCTTTCTCTTGTAGGTGAAGACATGGCCATTCCTAAACTAGTCCTAGAAGCGTATGGCCAAGCAACACCCACGTATACGAACCAACCATGGGGTGTCTCCAAATCCTCAAATAAGAACATTAGTAGTTGTTCCTATGTTATAGGAGTTGAGAGAATCACCTCGGGGGCCCATTCCTGGATAGTGGACGTGGGGAACGAGAACTTCTGGGCTGTGGGGGTTGTCAAGGAGTCTTTAAGGGGTCACAATATTGTCAATTTGAATGATAGATTTGGGATCTGGGCTATTGGGAGGATTTCTAATGGTGCATATTATGCTTCCACTTATCCTGGAATATCTCTGGGACCATCACCCTCGATCCACACGGGACCCCTTAAGTTCAACCCAAAAGGGATTCAGCCAAAGAGGATCCGTGTGCTTGTGAACTATGAAGCAGAATTAGTAACCTTCTGTGATGCGGACTCAGATAATACTCTCTTCTCCTTCAATGCTTCGTTCTCTGAGGAGGAAATCTGCTCCTTTGTCTGTGTGGGGAAATGAGATGAGGTTGCCATTTGGTGCAAACTTGACAGGCCAGCGGGAGGTGCCAAGTCCTTTAAAACCAGGGATGGGTGGGGAAGTTTAAAAAACAGTGGGGGGGGGGTCAGGAAGAAGGAACTGAATCCTCTCCCCACCCATACTTTCCTCCCTCAAACGTCTGGGAAAAGAACTTTTTTTTTGGGGGGGGGGTATGTGTGGTGTGGAAAGGGCTCAGGATATTAAGTCCCCGCCCCAAACTGCCAACTTCTTTAGAGGGAATTAGTAACAGTCTGACTCTATCATGCAGTATTATTGCTGTCAAGTCTGAATGGGCCCTGCAGGCTTTCTCCTCCAAATAGCGCTCTGTTGTGGGAAGCCAAACACATGAAAACTGCCATTCAGACACAGCTTCAGCGGGAAATAGTAGCTGAAGGGGGGGGGGGGGCTTTTCAACAAGGAACTGGCATGAGGCCCTGATCCAGATTGGCAGCGTGCTTCGGATCACAACCCCATAGCTATATTTTATTTGGAAAAGAAACACACAAAATAGAAGCATGATTAAAAAGGAATTGTCTGCAAATACATGACACACAAATAGAGACTTGATATGGGGGCATTTAAATGCCCCCTTAATTATCTAAAGAGGTGGGTTGTTTTATGTGTTTCAAGTAGTTGTTCTATGTCTTTTTATAATTGTTTAGTTGTTGTCACTCACTCTAGGACCTGATGTCGAAAGGTGTGTAAGAAACCTTGTAAATAAATAAAAGCAATTCCGCTTACTGCATTTGTGCGTGTCATTAATCGCTTAATGTCCAAGCTGCTCAGGGTGTGGTAGTGGCCCAAAGGGCCATAATGAATGTGATAATGTGAAATCCTTCAATATGCTTCTAATAGAGAAGTTATGGTAACCTGTTGCTTTAAGAAACAGAGGATTTTGCAAGATCCCGTCCCCCACTGGGACAGAAGGGCAGCTAATACGTGAATCACGAAGATACAGCTCATAAGTTAGAACGCAAGTTGATACACGGTGCAAATGGCTGCACGTAACACAGGTTCCCAACTTGCATACTAACACAATGTAACAGAGCACGGTGAGAATCAAAGTTTAGTTAGCAATGCTTATTGCGCATGTGTATTAAACATGAAATGAGGTAATGATGTACATGATTAGTGAAAATTGAAATCCTTTGTTTGAAATGTTATAAATACCACTGCCCTGACCCATGGGCAGGGTTGCAGTTTTGCGAAAAGATTCGACTGTAACTGTTAAGTCGTGGGTTGACATAGCAGCCGGCACAGCGATTTCTTCAAGTAGCTCTTTATTCTGGTAAGCTGGAGTAGAACTGACTGCAAACAGCTCAGCCGGCCTGTATTTATAGGCAGCCGGCTGTCAACATTGTAACCACAACAGCCCAGAGTTCCCGCCTAAAATAACTGCCGCGGACCTGAGTGAAAACTATCTACAGACCTGAGTGAAAACTATATACAGTATCCCCCTGTTGGCCCAGGGTGAAACTACACTACATAACACCCCTCCCCACCGAGATAAGGCGTTAGTTACAATCGTAATGGTTTCCTTATATACAGCACTACGCGTAATGGTTCCATTAAGCACAAAAGCATATTGGTTACATTTCCCATACTTAGACCAACAGTGATACCTGTCCAACAACATAGTCCTTTAAATAAGTTGGGCGCTTGGAAACTCTGCCAGACCGCCGGGGACTGGTAGCCAAGTCCGGAGGGCCACACAGTTCTCGCTGAGGCTGTGGTGCGACCCTAGGTGGCGTTGGAACCAACTCCCCTGGATCCGCTGCTGTGGGTGGAGCCTCCGCAAGTGGAGTGGTCTGAGTCTGTTCTGAAACGGCTTGGTTCGGCTCCACGCTGGCAGTTTGCGAGGGAGGTGTAGGTGGGGCCTCGCCATCTGTACGTGTCTCTTCTGGAGCCGCAAGCGCAGTTGGGGGCACCTCGGTAGTGTCCAAGTTCCCAACCCTGCGCCTAAGCTGGTCTATGTGCCGTCGCCACAAGCGTCCGTCTTCGAGTGCCACCTGGTACGAGCGAGGTCCAGTGACTCCCACTACTGTGGCTGGCACCCAAGGGATGTCCCCCACATAGTTCCGGGCAAAGACCTGGTTTCCTGGGACAAATGACCGTGGTGCGTTGGCACAGCCTGGGGGTTCAGCCACGGCAAAGTCTGGGTGTAGCCGGTCGAGCGGTGACCTGAGGCGGCGGCCCATAAGCAGTTCAGCAGGACTCCTCCCTGTGGCCGCATGAGGGGTGATGTGTTGCACGAACAAGTATTCGGCGACCCGCTCATGCCAGTCTCCCCGGTCCAGGCGCGCCAGTGCCTCTTTTGTCGAGCGCACCATTCTTTCCGCTTGCCCGTTGCTGGATGGATGAAAAGGTGCCGTTAGGGCATGGCGGATGCCCAGTCCCAAAAGATACCGCTCAAACGTGCCTGACGTGAACTGCGGTCCGTTGTCAGAGACAAGGACATCAGGACACCCATGCGTTGCAAACAGGCCTCGCAGCACCCGGATGACAGCTTCGGTAGTGGTGGAGGGCATCAGGGCGACCTCCAGCCATTTGGAATAGGCGTCCACCACTACCATAAAGGTCCGGCCGTGAAAGGGGCCAGCCAGATCGATGTGCACCCTCGACCAGGGTGTCTTTGGCGTCTCCCAGGTGTGTCCCTTAGCTGCCGGTGGTGCAGGCCTCGACTCCTGGCACGCTTGACAGGCGGACACCCAGGCAGTGATGGCATCGTCCATATTAGGCCACCAGACGTAACACCGAGCCAACGCCTTCATTTTGACAATTCCCGGGTGGCCAACGTGCAGAGCCTCCAGGACGCGCTGACGGAGTCCCTGGGGAATCACGACGCGGTCTCCCCACAGCAGACAGCCGCGATGAGCTGAGAGTTCATGTTGTCTGGTTGCGAAGGGCTGGAACTCCGATGCAAAAGGCCCTTGTGGCCACCCCCTCCACACCCAGTTGAGCACCCGGCTGATGGTGCGATCCTGGGCAGATGCGGAGGCCACAGTGGCAGCCGATACAGGCGCTGCCGGAAGATCCTCAATCAGAAGGAGCGATGAAGCTGGAGCCGGGTCTTCCACAAATGCTGGAAGAGGGCAACGGCTGAGGGCGTCGGCATGGCCCATCGATTTCCCCGGGCGATGGATGAGCCGGTAGTGGTAGGCAGCCAGGAAAACAGTCCATCGCAGCATGCGTGGTGAGAGGACCGGTGGAGTTGGACGATCACCGGCGAGGAGGCCCAGGAGTGGCTTGTGGTCAGTGATGAGGTCAAAAGTCCTGCCATAGAGGTATTCATGGAACCTCTTCACTCCAGCCACAAGTGCCAATGCCTCCTTGTCGAGCTGGCTGTAATTCCGTTCCGTCGGAGATAGTGTCCTGGAAAAGTAGGCGAGCGGTGCTTCTCTTCCATCTGGAAAACGGTGACTAAGGACAGCACCGATGCCAAAAGGTGAGGCGTCGCAGGCAAGGACCAGCGGCCTGGATTCACTGTACTGTACCAGCACACTGTCTGAAGAAAGGAGAGCCTTGACCGCGTTGAAGGCCGCCGTCTCCCGATGACCCCAGGCCCAAGGCGTCTTAGTGCTAAGGAGTCGGTGAAGAGGCTCAGCCACTGTGGCTTTGTGGGGCAGGAACATGTTATAAAAGTTCAGCAGCCCCAGGAATGCCTGCAACTCCGTTTTGTTCTTTGGGGTGGGGGCCTGCTGGATAGCGCGGATCTTGGATGTGGTTGGATGAAGACCGGAGGCATCGATAAGATAGCCCAGGAACTCTACCTGTGGAACGGCGATCTGGCACTTCTCCCTCTTTACCTTGAGCCCGGCCTCCTGGAACCTGGTCAGCACGGCACGGAGGCGCTCGAACAGCTGCTGGTGTGAGTCTGCAGACACCAAGACGTCATCAAAATATGGTACCACGCCCGGAAGCCCTTGCAGGAGACGCTCCATAAGGCTTTGGAAGATGCCAGGAGCCACACTCACCCCGAACTGCAACCGGCGGCAACGGAATGCCCCCCGGTGGGTGACGATCGTCTGGGCTTCAGCAGTGGCATCATCGACTGGCAGTTGTTGATAGGCTTGGGCAAGGTCCAGCTTAGCGAAGACCTTACCCTCACCCAGGGAATGCAGCAGGTGTTGGACAACAGGAACCGGATAAGCGTGCTGCTGAAGTGCCTTGTTGATCGTGCACTTGTAGTCAGCGCAGATTCTCACCGACCCATCTGGCTTGACAGGCGTGACGATGGGGGTTTCCCACTTTGCGTGGTCAACCGGCTCCAAAACTCCTTGGGCGATCAGTTTGTCCAGTTGTTCGTCCACCTTAGCCTTGAGAGCAAAGGGAACCCGGCGTGGCTTTAGCTTGATGGGGGCGACTTGTGGATCAAGGCTAAAGGAGATGGGCGTACCTGTATATTGGCCCAAGGTGCCGTCAAAAACCTCGGCAAAGTCTTTGACCAGACCCTCAGTCTCTGCGTTAGAGATGCAGTTGATGCCGGTGACTTCCAGGCCGAGAGCATCAAACCAGTCTAGCCCTAGGAGGCTTGGCCGCTGACCTTCGACCACCACCAACCGGAGCAGGCCCGAAAAATCCTTGAAGGCGATCCGGAACCGGCCAACGCCTACCACGGGAATGTCGTTTCCCTGGTAGTCTCTCAGGTGTACGCAGTGAGAGTCGAGTTGCCTTTTGGACACTCTGGGTACCAGTCTTTTGATGGTGCTCCATGACACGATGGACAGGGCAGACCCGGTGTCGATCTCCATGTCACATGGAGCTCCTTCAATGAGCACCGTGACGTTCAGCTTGCGTCGCGTAGGCGAGTCGGTTTGGCCAATCGTGGTTCCAGACGGGCAGCGGCAGTTGGTGAGAGCGAAACAACTTTCCTTGGCAGACTGGAGTGAAGACTTGGACTTGCGAGTCGATGAAGGGGGGGTGTCAGACGGAGCCGATCGGCAGACCTTAGCGATGTGGCCCCTTCTGGAACACTTCCTACAGATGGCGTCTCTGAATCGACACTTGGCACGGGAATGGTTGCCTCCGCAGCCAGCACATTCCGGTTGGCCCTTGGACTTCTGTTGGAACTTCCTGCGCTCCCGCTTTGTCTGGTGCACGTCATCGTCTTCACTGGAGGATGCCTCCTCACTGCTGGCCTCTTCATGATGTACCGGAACTGGCTCCCTAGCAAGACGCGGGCTGCTGGACTTGCGGATCTCCTGGGCGGAGCGTTCAGCAGCTTCTGAGGCCACAGCCTCCTCAATGGCTTTCTGTAGCGTGAGGTCTGGCTTGGCTAGGAGACGCCGTTGCAGATGGATGTCCCGGACCCCGCAGACGATTCGATCCATCAGGGCATCGTCTAAGTCTCGGAACTCACAGTGCATTGCAGCCTGTCGCAGGGCGGTGGTGTAGTTGTTGATTGACTCCCCCTCTGCCTGGTTCCGGTGGTAGAACGCATGGCGGGCAGCAATCTTGGACGGCTTTGGGGCGTAGTGGTTGCGGAGCTTCTCTTGGATCGTGTCCCATGGTGTTGCCTGGACTGCTTCAGGCGCAACCAACGCTCGGGCCGTCTCAAACACCTCAGGCCCACAGAGGCTGAGGAATAAGCCCCGCTTCCGATCCTTTGATACTGCTGTCAGCTCGTTGGCTTGGAGGTAGCAGTCGAACCGAGCGAGGTAGGAGTCCCATGATTCAGAGGCTGGCGCAAACGGCGGTAGAGGCACAAGTGAAGCCATGATTCCGATGCCGGCGTGAAGGGCGATGGATGGAACACAGTGCTCTAGCCAGAACAGTCAGCTCTGAACTGGGTCTGCCCAGTGATTTCGCTCAGTGATTTCGCTCTGTGATTCAGCTCAGTGATTCAGCTCAGTTCAGAGGCTGGCCGCATCTGGCTGTGCTCTGATGTCCATCAATCCCATCCTCGTCGCCAGTGTTAAGTCGTGGGTTGACATAGCAGCCGGCACAGCGATTTCTTCAAGTAGCTCTTTATTCTGGTAAGCTGGAGTAGAACTGACTGCAAACAGCTCAGCCGGCCTGTATTTATAGGCAGCCGGCTGTCAACATTGTAACCACAACAGCCCAGAGTTCCCGCCTAAAATAACTGCCGCGGACCTGAGTGAAAACTATCTACAGACCTGAGTGAAAACTATATACAGTATCCCCCTGTTGGCCCAGGGTGAAACTACACTACATAACAGTAACCTATTGCTTTGCAATAAACAACAATGGACTTTTAACTCCTCTTGTCTCTGAGTTATATTGGCCTAAACTCTGAAGATAAGCCATTTTTGGCTTACAACAAGGGGATTTGCAGAACCAAAGTTAAGTATCTCTCATTTGAACCAGTGGAGGACAAGGTGCTCACGTCTGCTCTTATATTATTAAACTGCTGTTGCTTTCTTTGAGTCTTTAATATATGAAATAAACAAGGGCTCCATTGATCCAGGAAGTGGGAGCCGTGGTCTGAACCAGCAGGGCTCTTCTGAAAGTATGTGCTTTTAAGTGAGATAAAAATCAAAACAATCCCTTTATGTTTGAAATAACCGGCTTCAGATTTAACATTTCCCAACGTGACCCATGTTGATGTGAGGCACAAGTGGGGAGCCTTTTGCAGCCCAGACACTGCATTCCCTTGTGTCTGGAGTTTGAAAAAATTTGGGCCCACCCCATGGGTGAACTTTGACGGATGGTTGGGACAATCACATAATATCACTATGAAATTACACGATTGACAGATGAGTTCCCTACCCATGCCTTATGGGGAACATTTGAAATAACATGCGCTGCGGATAGATAGGACCAGTAGCAAAAGTGAGCAAAAGTTCCTGCTATGCTCTCCATCCACACAAGCAAGAGAGATTATCACTGTCCAAGGATAGCTTTTAGTCAGAAGTGCATGCAAGGGAGCAGTGAGGCCTGTATCCTGACGGCCATTTTGAGGGGCCTGCATCCTTTGGCTCCTGCAGCTGAGGTTATCCAACCCTAGTGGGAGCTTGAGCTCTTTTTTTATTATTGCGTGAAAACATTTTTTTCAGTAAGCCCACAGAACACTTCTTTAATTGTGTACACTTGCCTTTAAACCTTTGCAGATTTTACCTGTGTTTTTATTGAAAACCATTTATACTATTCTTGTACCACAGCTTAGTTTTTTTAAAAAAGAAAAACCCTGAACTGGTTTCCAAACATTTCCAAATAAACAAAAGTGACAATGATACAACAATATTTCAATAACATTTCTTAAAAACAAAAGTAAACTATACATCATATAAAACTGAGAAGTGTACAGAACAGAAAATTTAAAAACAATTAGGAGCCAGAATCTAGCAAAACCTGGGGAAACATTTAAGAGATGTTTTTAAGAGATGTTTGGAAATCTCTACTGTCTCCTTCTCATGAATTATCTGAGAGAGAGCATTCCAGAGGGCCTCATCAGCTTGAGCTCTTACTACTGAAATTTGACTCTCATTTCACCCAATTTCAAGGGACCGCTTCAAGTTTGAGCCAGGGAACAACTGGTATTTTTATCATACAAAACGTAGCTGCTTATTCACATCCTCCTGGTCTGTCAACAGGGCAAGCAAATGGGATTCTGGCTGGTATTTTTGTCATACAATCTGTAGACTCAAACCAGTCTAACCAGGAGAGCCAGTGTGGTGTAGTGGTTAAGAGCGGTGGACTCATAATCTGGTGAACCGGGTTCAATTCCCCGCTCCTCCACATGCAGCTGCTGGGTGACCCTGGGCCAGTCACACTTCTCTGAAGTCTCTCAGCCCCACTCACCTCACAGGGTGTTTGTTGTGGGGGAGGAAGGGAAAGGAGAATGTGAGCCGCTTTGAGACTCCTTTGGGTAGTGATAAAGTGGGATATCAAATCCAAACTCTTCTTCTTTTTCAAACAGTGCAGACATCCTTCACATTCTGGTCTTGTTTGTTTTTTGGGGGGGAGTTCCCGCACACTGAAATTTAAGTTCCATTCCATTTGCTTTCTATTGTTAACACCTGTGGGAAAGCTAAATACAGATCACCACAGTAACATGCAAAGCAAGAAGAGTTGTGTTCCTATGCCACATCCTCCACCCGTTCATTATTGCATGAAAACATTTATTTCAGTAAGCCCACATAGACACATCTTTAATTGTGTACACTTGCTTTTAAATTCTTGCAGATTTTACCACAGCTTAGTTTTTTAGTTTTTTTTAGAGGAGCTGGTTTCCAAACATTTCCAAATAAACAAAACAACAATATTTCAAGAACATTTACTAAAAACAAAAGTAAACTATACATCAAATAAAACTGAGAAGTGTACAGAACAGAAAATTTAAAAAATTAGGAGCCAGAGTCTAAACACGTAAGTTTTTAAGAGATGTTTGGAAATCTCTACTGTCTTTGTCTCTTGAATTATCTGAGAGAGAGCATTCCAGAGGGTGGGTGCTGCACCCACAAATGAAGTGACCACCTATGGGTGTTGGAGTGACCCCAGCAGGGCTTCATCAGCTTGAGCTCTTACTGCTGAATTTTGTCTCTCGTTTCACCCAATTGCAAGGGTGGTCCGAATTTCATCTGAGGAACAACTGGTATTTTTATCATACAAAAATATAGCTGCTTATTCACATCTTCCTGGTCTGACAACAGGGCAAGCAAATGGGACTCTGGCTCACCCTTCTCATTGTTCATGTACAGTGGTGCCTCGGTTTAAGAACAGCCCTCTTTACGAACTACAGTGGAAACTTGTGTTATGTACCGTCCTCCTTGCAAACACTTCGGGTTACGAGCTCCACTAACCTGGAAGTAGATGCTCCCAGTTGCAAATTATGCCCCGGGATGTGAGTGGAAGTCGCACACTGGCAGCATGGCAGCAGTGGGAGGTGCCATTAGCGAAAGCTAGTGAGCGGTTATGAGCAGTTTCGGCTTAAGAATGGACCTCCGGAACGAATTAAGTTTGTAACCAGAGGTACCACTGTATTCAGTTTACAAACTCCGCAAAACCGGAAGTAGTGTCCCAGAACAGAAGTCAAATGGTAGAAGGGCACTGGCAGCAGGAGGCCTCATTAGGGAAAGCGCGCCTCGGTTTAAGAATGGTTTTGGTTTAAGAACGGACTTCCGGAATGAATCAAGTTCGTAAACGGAAGTACCACTGTACTTTGCAAACAACAGTGAAGGAACAGTATGTTGACTCAAACAGGGCAGACCTCTGTCACATTCTAGTCTAGTTTGTTTTGGGGGAAGTTCCCACACATTGAAATTTAAGTTCTGAAATATACTCAGAGTCGCAAAGTGATTTCATGCTCTTTATTCAGCTCATAGTGGTGAGGAGGAATGAATGAAAGTCCCCTCACAGTATCTGCTTTATATACATTATTTACACAATGGGCTGCACATGATTGGCTAATTCCGGAATTCTACTGTAAGCCAATCAGGTTGTGGATTCACTTCAATCTGGAGCAGGATTGGGTGGTTCCTGCCAACCAATCATACTGCTGCATTGTTCTAGGACCAATCAGACTGCTGCATTCTGAATCCTATTGTTCTAGGACTAATCAGACTGCTGCAATTTGGATCCTATTGTTCTCAGTACATAACACCCCTCCCCTCTAAGTTCCAGTCCTGCCCGGGAGGTCGCATTCATAGTCCTCAAGGTATGCCGGCAGCCTACGTGTGCGTTGCGGCCTGGGGTGTTCCCTGGACCGGGCTCCAGGTTCTGGCTCGTGTTCCAAGGATGCTGGCTGTGATGGGGTTGTTTGGTCTGGTGCAACCGGCTCGCTCAATCGTGGTTCTGGTTCGGGTGTCCTTTCAGCCTCACGGGTCCTCTCTGTATTTACTGATTCTGCCTCTCCTGCTGGCCCCTCCTGCTCTATGGGCCTCACTGCCCCGCTGTTCCCTTGGGACTCCTCTGACCTGTCCTCCTCCTGGTTTTCTCCTGGGAATCGTCGCCGTATCTGGTCGCAGTGGCGCCGCCAGCATTGCCCCCCATCCGTTAGCACCTCGTACGACACTGGGCCAGTGACCCTGGTGACTGTGGCGGGTACCCATGCTGGGCCTGCCCCAAAATTCTTTGCGTACACTGGGTCCTGGGCCTCGAAGGTCCGGGGGTTCCTGCCTTCCCCCACCACTACCTCATCCTGAGCTCTATCGGGGTGAAGGCGGTCCAATCTGATTGCAAGGCGCCGACCCATTAGTAGTTCAGCGGGGCTCCGGCCAGTCGTTGAGCTGGGGGTGCTGTGCTGTGCTAGAAGGAATGTGGCAAGGCGGTACTCCCAGTCCCCTTGCGTCATGCGGCGAAGGGTGTCCTTGGTGGTCCGCACCATGCGTTCTGCTTGGCCATTGGTGGCAGGGTGGAACGGCGCCGAACGGATGTGGCGGATGGCGTTCTGTGCTGTGAAGGTTTGGAACTCTCCTGACGTAAATGCAGTCCCGTTGTCTGAGACGAGAGTGTCAGGGAGCCCGTGGGTTGCAAACAGCCTGCGTAGTACACGGATGGCTGCGGACGTGGAAGTGGACGGTACCAGTGCGACTTCCAGCCATTTGGTGTAGGAGTCCACCACTATGAAGAATGTTTTCCCCTGAAAGGGGCCAGCGAAATCCACATGCAGGCGTGACCATGGTGCTCGGGCAGACTCCCAGGACTGGACTGGGGCCCTTGGGGGATCTGGGCGGGATTCTTGGCAGGCCTGGCAGTGTTTGACCCAGGCCTCAATCTCTCCATCGATCCCCGGCCACCACACATAACTCCTGGCAAGGGCCTTCATTCTTACTACCCCTGGATGTGTCTCGTGTAGGGCTGTGAGGACCCTTTTGCGGAGGGGCTGGGGAACAACGACTCTGCTTCCCCATAACAGGCACCCCTTGTGGGCCGACAGTTCATGTTTGCGGGTTGTGTAGCCGGCGAATTCTGGCCCGGGGCTGCTGCTGGGCCATCCCCTCCACACCCAGTCCAGGACCCGGGAGATGACCCTATCTTTCTTGGAATGGTGTGCAACTTCTTGTGCCTGAATGGGGCGGTCGGGAAGCAGCTCCAGGCTCATAACCTCTTGTGCAGGTGCTGGGTCAGGGCCTGTTTCCGGTAGTGGTAGCCTGCTGAGGGCGTCCGCATGGCCCATCGCCTTCCCCGGACGGTGAATCAGTGCATACTGGTAGCTGGCAAGGAAAATTGACCACCTGAGGACGCGAGGAGACAGCACTTGGGGGGTCTGCTTTTCGGGGGCAAACAAGCCAAGCAACGGCTTGTGGTCAGTCACCACGGTGAAGGGCCGCCCGTACAAGAAATCATGGAATTTTTTTACTCCCTTCACGATTGCCAGACCCTCCTTGTCAATTTGCGAGTAGTTCCGCTCGGTTGCGTTGAGTGTCTGGGAAAAGTACGCCACCGGTACCTCTCTTCCATCCGGGAGTTGGTGCCCCAGGACAGCGCCAATGCCATATGGTGAGGCATCGCATGCTAGCACCACCGGCAGCCTCTCGTCGAAGTGTGCCAAGACAGAGTTTGAGACAAGCAAGTCCTTGACTGCCTGGAATGCGGCCTCCTGGCGCTGGCCCCACACCCAAGGGGCCCGCTTGTCCAGGAGTCTGTGTAGGGGCTCCGCTACCGCCGCCTTGTGGGGAAGGAAGGAATGGTAAAAGTTCAATAGTCCCAAGAAGGCCTGAAGTTCAGTCTTGCTCTTGGGCGCTGGGGCATCACAGATAGCCCGTACCTTGTCCCCAGTCGGGTGGACCCCTTCTGCGTCCACCATAAATCCCAGAAAGTCCACCTGAGGCACTCCTAGTAGACATTTTTCCCGCTTCACCTTGAGACCCGCCGTCTGGAAACGGTGCAGAACGGTGCGGAGGCGGTCCTCAAACTCCTCTGGTGTGGGCCCGGCAATCAACACATCATCGAAGAAGGGGGTGACACCAGGAATCCCTTTAAGGAGAGAGTCCATTAGATTCTGGAATATGCCTGGTGCCACGCTGACCCCGAATTGCAGCCGCTTTACCCTGAACGCTCCTCTGTGCGTCACAATCGTCTGTGCCTCTGCTGTGGCCTCATCTACTGGCAGCTGTTGATATGCTTGGGCCAAGTCCAGCTTGCCAAAAATTTTCGACCCAGCCAGGGTGGCAAGGACATGGCTGACCACTGGCACTGGGTATGCGTGGGCCGTGAGGGCCTTGTTTATGGTACATTTGTAGTCTGCGCAGATGCGGACCGAACCATTAGGCTTGACAGGTGTGACGATTGGAGTTTCCCAGGGGGCATTAGGCACCGGCTCCAGCACTCCTTGCTCCACGAGTCGGTCCAATTCCTCGTCTATACGGGGTTTCAAGGCGAACGGGACCCGGCGGGCCTTGAGCCTGACCGGTCGTACTGCGGGGTCAAGCTGTAGCGCAATGGGGGGGCCCGTATACTGTCCCAATTTCCCGTCGAAAACCCCTGGAAATTCCTTGCATATGGCGTCCACGTCCACTTGTAAGCTAGTGTGGTTCACCCCGGTGACAGCTAGCCCCAGTGGTCCAAACCATGCCAATCCCAGTAAGCTGATGTAGGGGCCCTTGACCACAAGCAAGTCCAGTTGCTGCGTCCGCCCTCGGTATTGCACCCTGAAGGTCCCCACCCCCATTGTGGGGACCTTACGTTTCTGGAAGTCCCGTAGGGTGAATGGGGCCGGCCTGAGTTTGGGACCCCCAGTAGGACACAGTTTCCTTAAGGTCTTTGCCGAGATTATGGATAGAGTTGAACCCGTGTCAAGCTCCATGCGGCATGGGGCCCCCTCTATCTGTACCTCTACATAAATTTTCTCTACATTGGGGTGGGGCAACTGGTATACCTGGCAGTCTGTGAGCTCCGTCGAGTTGCCTTGGTGCGTTGGGCCCCGGGACCTGGGGCTCTTGGGTTGGTCATCTGATGCCTGGTGTCGGGTGGGCCGAGCCTGACACACCCGGGCAATGTGTCCCAATTTTCTGCACTGCCTGCACTCTGCGTTGCGGAAACGGCAGGTCCTCCTCTCGTGACTCTCCCCGCAGCTTGCGCAGTTTCCTCCTTCTCGTCGAGGCAGCTGTGGTCTGTGCGCTGCTTGAGTGCGCTGCTGTACTCGGTGCACCTCCTCCCTGTCGGATCCTGAGTCGTCGGTGAGGTCTTCGTGGTGGACCCTCGGTTGGGATGGCAGGCTCGGCCGTGCCTCTTGCGTCGACCTCTCGGCAGCTTCCGTTGCCAGGGCCTCCTCCAGAGCGACCTGGAACGTTAGGTCCTTCTTGGCGTAGAGGCGTCGTTGCAGCTTCTCATCCTTCAGGCCACCGACGAGGCAGTCACGAAGCATGTTCTCCAGCTCTGAGAAGTTGCAGAACCGGGCGGCTTGGCGGAGAGAGGTCACAAACCCAGTTATGGTTTCCCCAGGGGCTTGTCGCTTTGCGTAGAAGGCATTTCGACGAGCCACCACTGAGGGCTGCGGCGAAAAGTGCCCCTTCAGCTGTTCCATTATTGTTTTGTATGGAACAGTAGCGACGTCTTCAGGCGCAAGGAGAGCCCGGGCGATTTCAAACGTCTCCTCTCCGCAGACGCTGAAGAATATCGCCCTCTTCTTGGCGTCTTCTTCGTCGGTGACCCCTTTGGCTTCTAGGAGGAAGGTGAAACGGGAGGCGTATGCTTCCCAGTCTCCAGATGCTGGGTTGAATGGCGAGAAGTTGCTGTTGGCTGCCATTCTGAGTTCCTTGTGTCCCGGAGCTGAAGCCTGGATACACGGTGCGAGGCAGCGGTGCGGCAGGTGGCGGTGCTGCGGTGCTGTGTGTGGCAGTCAGCTCAGCGGGATCCCACCTTCGTCGCCAGTGAAATATACTCAGAGTCGCAAAGTGATTTCATGCTCTTTATTCAGCTCATAGTGGTGAGGAGGAATGAATGAAAGTCCCCTCACAGTATCTGCTTTATATACATTATTTACACAATGGGCTGCACATGATTGGCTAATTCCGGAATTCTACTGTAAGCCAATCAGGTTGTGGATTCACTTCAATCTGGAGCAGGATTGGGTGGTTCCTGCCAACCAATCATACTGCTGCATTGTTCTAGGACCAATCAGACTGCTGCATTCTGAATCCTATTGTTCTAGGACTAATCAGACTGCTGCAATTTGGATCCTATTGTTCTCAGTACATAACAAGTTCCATTCCATTTCCTTTCTATTGTTAACACCTGTGGGAAAGCTAAATACAGATCACCACAGTAACATGCAAAACAAGAGTCATGTTCCTATGCCACGTCCTCCGACAGTTCATACCTGCTTCAGCTGAGCTGGCGATCAGCAGTCCTCCTGAATCAGGCCGGAGATCCATCAAAAATACCCTCAGCAGGCGACTGACTGGTAATAATTTGGGGGCATTCTTAAAGGAAAGTAGGCTCCTTTTCTTAAAGAGATGGATTGGCTTAAAGAGATGGATTGGCTTCGTGTGGGAGAAAAACTGTGGTTTAAATATCTCTGCTACCAGATCCAGAGAGTAACTCACCCACTGAACATGGAGTCTCTGAGATCTGTGCAGAAACAGTTGCAAGGTTATGAGCCAGACACAAGGAATCTGGTCGCATGCTTGGACATGGCGCTGAGGAATTTCAAGCAGGAGCCTACGTGCGTGAAGGAGAATGCCACTTTGTTGATCAAGAGTGATGGGGTCGAGTTGAAATTCTCCTGTGGGAATCATAAATGTCTCATCTGCATAGATGACGCTAGCGGAGAACTCCAGTACAATGCCTCTGAGCTCTCGGGGGATGTTTATCTGTCGAGATTATGTTGCAGGCCCCAGCCACTGAATGTGGCAAGTCTCCAGGGAGTGAAGGAAAGTTTGGAGAAATGGGAGATGGGAGAAGATTTGAGAAGATGTCTCAAGCTAGCCCTGAAGGAGTTCCCCAAGGAACCCTTATTAGTGCAGGAAAATGCCCGGTTGATCATTAGGAAACGCAAAGTTCAACTGGAGTTCATCTCTGGGATGGGGCAATGTGAGATATCGGTGTGCTTTGACAAGGGGGAACCTCATTATGAGGTTGAACCGAAGACCTGGAAAATGTATCGCGAACGGCTACCACTCCACAAGGAACACCTGAATGCCAAGAATTTGGAAAAGATCCGTAGAACAGTGAGATCCCTAGAAGGGACGCCTCCTGATGTCCGGAAGAGCCTTAATATTGCCTTGCACAGGTTCTGCCAGGAACCGGAGGATGTGAAGAAGAATGCCCGCATGGTGATTGAAGTGGAAGGAGGGGAGATGGAGCTAATCTCTGGGACCAGAGAGAATTGCATCGATATCTCCTGTGTCGGTGGGGAAATATCCTACAGATGCAGCCGTCCAGCTCCAAGGCACAGGAAAGGGGCTCAAAGCAGGCAGGCACGAGGATGCCATCTCCAACGCTACCAGCCCTACCCACGCTACCACCGTGATAAACTCCCGCCCGGAAACCAATGTCCCCACTGTGGAAGGACGTGTGGATCCAGAATCGGCCTCCACAGTCACTTACGGACTCATTATTAAAACTGTGTTTATAGAAGACAATCTTACTCGGCTATGAGTGATCACCAAAGAAGAAGAAGACCAGCACAACTATCACCAGATAGTTCTGGTGGCACTAAGCTTTGTTGTTCATGGGCACCATCTACATACCTAAACAATGTCAGCTCAACCTCACAGGTCTATCTGCTTTCAGCAAGTCCTACGAAGTTCTGGCCTGAGAGTTGCTCCGACAGCTCCCCATTTCCTGCCATTTTCTTAGGATCATGACCCCCACCTGATTTTGACCTTCTATTTGCTGATGTTGCTGACCTTCTGCCCTGGTACTGTTGCCTAAGATCTCACGTGCTGCTTGACCTTCACAATGCTCCTGCCTCCGAGAGCTCTGATCCAGATCCGACTTCTCTGAAACTGGACCTTATGTTGTGGATGCCCCTGTCTCCGGCCATTGGATCCTGATCTCTGGCCAGCTTCCCTTGAACTCTCGGCTCCCTGATGGTTTGGAACAGAACTGGGCTGGGCCCTGACACAAGCCCACAAATATGCAGGTGCTGTGTGGGACACTTTGGGGTGGTAAAGTGCAGTAAAGTGTGCAAACGTGAGTAAAAATAACATACAAATATCTGAAGAAGTGTGCATGCACACGAAAGCTCATACCAAGAACTAACTTAGTTGGTCTTTAAGGTGCTACTGGAAGGAATTTTTTTGTTTTGACTATGGCAGACCAACACGGCTACCTATCTGTAATACAAATATGAATTATTTTAGGGAAATATAAATCTAGGGGGAAATATGCTTTGCAGAAATGTATCTGTTATTTAGGCTATCAAATAGCAAGCCTGTTGATTTCAAGCACCAGTAGCACCTTAGAGACCGACTAAGTTTGTTCTGGGTATGTTTGTTCTTAGTTGGTCTCTAAGGTGCTACTGGAAAATTGACTTTTTCCCCAAAAATATATATATATATATTTTTGGAAGGATTCTTTTAAAGACTTCCTGGGACAATAAGATTTGATTCTTTTAAGGGAGTTTTTAGGAGCAATTTTTTAAAAGAATTTTTTTGTTTATTTATTTTAAGTAAATAAATGTGCATATTAGAAGATTGCACAGAAATGCCCAGGACTTTTAAAACAAAGCAAAGCAAAATGAAACAAAACCACTAACTGATGTAGGAATGCAGAGAACTGAATTTAAGCCTGGGGGAAACAAAATCAGAGTGAAACTGAAATTGCCACATCCATCCATCTGTAGCTGTTGGGGCCTCACTTTAATCTCATTTCCTTTGTGAGTGAAATAAAAGAAGATGGTGCCAAGTACTTTTAGTTTATTTCTTTATTTAAAGCATTTCTACCCTGCTCTTCAGCCAAAACAGCTCTTGGAGCAGTTTACAAACATCAGTAATAAGATGTTCCCTGCTCTTACATTCAAAGAATCATAGGATCATAGAATCGTAGAACTGGAAGGGACCCCCAGAGGCCATCTAGTCCAACCCCTGCAATGCAGGAATCTCAGCTAAGCATCCATAACAGAGGGCCGTCCAACCTCTGCTTAGAAACCTAACTGGAAGGAGAGTCCACCACCTCCCAAGGTTGTGTTTCAGCACACAAATTGTCTTAGAGAATGTGAATTAGGTAGATTTGCCTTTGAACTGAATGAAATTCTTCCCGTGTCCCTCCCATCAGATGTCAAGGAAATAAACAACTACCTGACATTTAGAAGACATCTGAAGGCAGCCCTGTTCAGGGAAGTGTTTAATGTGTGACATTTTAATGTATTTTTAATCTTCGTTGGAAGTTGCCCAGAGTGGCTGGGGAGACCCAGCCAGATGGGCCGGGTACAAATAATAAATTACTACTACTACTGTTTAGGGAAGTTTTTAATGTTGCTCTTTTATTCTGTTTTTAAGATTCTGTTGTGAGCCACCCAGAGTGGCTGAGGAAACCCAGCCAGATGGGCGCGGTATAATATAATAATAATAATACAGTGGTACCTCTGGTTACGAACTTAATTCGTTCTAGAGGTCCTTTCTTAACCTGAAACTGTTCTTAACCTGAGGTACCACCTTAGCTAATGGGGCCTCGCGCTGCCACTGCACGATTTTTGTTCTCATCCTGAGGTAAAGTTCTTAACCTGAGGTACTATTTCTGGGTTAGTGGAGTCTGTAACTGGAAGTGTTTGTACAGTGGTGCCTCGCAAGACGAAAAGAATCCGTTCCGCGAGTCTCTTTGTCTTGCAGTTTTTTCGTCTTGCGAAGCAAGCCCATTAGCGGCTTAGCGGCTTAGCGCTATTAGCGGCTTAGCGGATCAGCTGATAAGCGGTTTAGCGGCTTAGCGGATCAGCTGATAAGCGGTTTAGTGGCTTAGCGGCTTGGGAAAAGGGGGGGGGGGAGGGAAAAAACCCCGCAGGAACTCGCAAGACATTTTCGTCTTGCGAAGCAAGCCCATAGGAAATTTGTTTTGCGAAGCACCTCCAAAATGGAAAACCCTTTCGTCTAGCGGGTTTTCCGTCTTGCGAGGCATTCGTCTTGCGGGGCACCACTGTAATCCGAGGTGTTTGTAACCCGAGGTACCACTGTAATAATAATAAAAATATTAACAACTAAATAATGCTGCATCCCCCAGCCACGCTGCTCATAGTCATGTATTTTCCCTCTTGGGAAAAACAGGTGAGCGAGTAACAATGTCTATCCTGCCAGAGATCTGGTACAACATCTTTGCAGTGGCAACCAGGAAGTTCATGCAGTCAAGGTACAGAGCATTGTGTTGGCTTCTGTGCTGGCTGCAGAGGAAACTCCATTCAATAGGGGGCAGCAGAGAAACACAGGAGGCGAGATCAGAGCTGAAACTAGGCTTTCTGTCACCCCGGTCAAAGACCCAGTTTGGCACCCCAACCCCCCGGATGCGTGTTTGTGTACATACATACACATACATACATAAATACACACACCCCTCAACACATTTATTTGTACAGGGCATAAATACAAATACAAAAATCCTTTGAATACAAAGGAACCCTAAGCATTATTATGACCGTATGACCAAAGGGAAAATTAGCAGCCTCTCTCTTTGGCAAATTGTTTGCCGAAAGTAGAACTTCCATGGGCAGCAATTGTCTATCTGAGGTCAGGTTTTGAATTGGATTTATTTGGTCACAGGATCGTTTAATGACTGCATTTTCATAAGATCAGCCACAATGTTCTGGTTTCCTTTTAAAACGTTTTCTCTCTGTCTCTCTTTGAGGCTTTTTGCCACCCCGCCCCTCTTCCTGGTTCTGCGCAAACCTTTTCAAGATTCCTTTCCATTTTATTTTGGTCTGATTGCTCATTTTAGGAAATGATAATTTTGTACTCATTTTAGGTTCCATGTAAGGCGAAGAAATAAATCTCCCCCCAACAAATTGTGAAATTTGGCTTTCACGACATGTCTTGCTGTTTCTATTTTTCTACTGTCTTTTATCTGTTTACCGTATTTTTTGCTCTATAAGACTCACTTTTTCCGTCCGAAAAAGTAAGGGGGAAAGTGTGTGTGTCTTATGGAGTGAATGCAGGCTGCGCAGCTATCCCAGAAGCCAGAACAACAAAAGGGATCGCTGCTTTCACTGCACAGCGATCCCTCTTGCTGTTCTGGCTTCTGAGATTCAGAATATTTTTTTCCTTGTTTTCCTCCTCCAAAAACTAGGTGCGTCTTGTGGTCTGGTGTGTCTTATAGAGCGAAAAATACGGTATTTGAAAAAGACAATCCCAGTACTGCTCCTATGCTTTGTATCCTTTAATGTTTTTTTCTTGATTGTTTGTACTTTATATTAATAAAAACTATTTTAAAAAAGGAGGTTTCTTCTATGGGGTTTCAAAATCCTACTTGGGGTTGGGGCGGGCGGGCAGAGCAACAGCATCGCCGCTTTCCCGGAAGGTGTGGTGTGGTGTGAATAAGTCTAGATTTAGGGCCACCAACCTCAATCTTCCCTGATCTGATCTTACTGTCACCTCCTTGCTATGTGTACAGCATATATTCAAGAAGAAGGGGCCGTCTGAGGGCAAAACTAGCCTCTGTTAATTTCAAATCTGAGCCCTTAAGTGCAGGACTTCTTTTTTAATACACAAATTGCCAGCAGGATCTCCGATCAAGAATAAGGCCCCTTGAGTGGGTTATTCCACCTACCTGTCAAAGTCCCTTGTGCACTACTTCCTGAGCACCTGACGGATGGCAGTTTTTCAGGTCCTTGGGAGCCGCATTGCAGGGGGTTTCTGATGGCCCTTTGCTCAGCGGGAAGCTCAGGAAGTGCTGAGTGTTCGGCTTGCAAAGCACTTTTGCACCATGCTTCCCAAATGCTCACCGACCCACTCGGCACTTTCCAGGCACCACGCCAAAGCTGCTTCCTTCAGGGATCGTCTGTGCAACTGGCTTCCTCGCGCAAAATTCTGCTGTGCAGCTGATCCAGGCATGTCCATCTCCTTGCCCCACACCGGATACAGCATTTGAAGCCACGTGTGGGGCAAGGGGGTATGCACTGAGGGAAACTGCCTCAAGTTTCAATTTGGGACCAGTGCTGGGCCAAATCTGGCCTGCAGGCTGGAGGATCTCTATCCTTCGAGCCTTCTTGTATAATAATAATAATTTTTTGGTATAATTTTTTTGTTTTACATTTTAGAATACAGTGGTACCTCGGGTTACATACGCTTCAGGTTACAGACTCCGCTAACCCAGAAATATTACCTCAGGTTAAGATCTTTACCTCAGGATGAGAACAGAAATCGCGTGGCAGCAGCGGGAGGTCCCATTAGCTAAAGTGGTACCTCGGGTTAAGAACAATTTCAGGTTAAGAACAGACCTCCAGAACAAATTAAGTTCTTAACCTGAGGTACCACTGTATTCATTTAACTTCCCTTCTTCTCTTTCCATGGTTCATTTTGCATACCATACATCCCTGCATATTTTACATAAACTAAACCATTCAGCATTCCATTATTGCATCCATCAAAACTTATCTACACTGTTGAATTTATCTTAATGCTGCCAACGTTTTTAAGTTTCAAGGACATTTTCCCTTTAGGTTGTTACTCTAGGCTCAGATTTTCACCTCTGTAGGCGAAACACAGCCAGGGATAAGGACCACAGACTAAACATTGCAACTGAAAACAAGGAGATGGTTTATTGATGCAAAATGCTCAGTACAGTACAGTACTGATATTGTAGACCAGCGGGTGCTCACTTTTTTGGATGCGGGCACATCTCAAGTTTTGAGGGAGTGCTGTTGGTACCAGTAACAAAATGGCTGCCACAGGACCATAACAAAACATGGCCGCCATAATACAAAATGAGAGGGAATACAGTCGTGATGAAGCTTTTCCCATGACTGTATTTTCATACTAGAAGAGGCTTAGCCTGTTGGATTTCTGCCTGCCAGGCCATTGTTAAAAGCACAAGAACACTGTTCTTCCCACATGCCAACCCGCTCTTGCCCCACAGGTGGAAAGGCCCAAATTTCTGTGGCTATTCCTCCCTGAGTGCCATTCCACAGCTCTTTGCTTGGATCTCATATAGTTGAACAGGAAGTGCATAAACAACTCCTCTTTTTCAGGGCATTGGGGATTATTGGGAAGGGGGCTGTGAGGAGTCGTGCCCTCAAGATTCAGCAGCTCAGTTCAGCTCCTTGCCCGACCAAGAAAAAGGGCCGGATTTCCTCCCCAAAGAAGGACGCGTTTGGGAAAGTGAAGATCAAGACATCTCCTTCGACATCAAGAAATCCCACAGAACCCCTTTCATAGTCCAGAGTCACCCGGATCTTTCTGAGCTCATGATTTAAGAGCAAAGGGGTCCGCTCAGGGGCAGTAAAAGCCCAAAGTCCATACAGTGAGCCAACTATGGCTTTCCCGACAGCCCAGATTCCTACACTGGGTTGAAGGCTGACCTGTCCCTTCCTCGGGGTGGAGTCGCGTGCCACCCCCACAGCCCACGTGGCATTTTTCTCTCCCCCAACTTCCACTTCCCACCATTTTCTTACTGCACGGAATCTCTCGCTGCCCAGCACGTAGGTCTTCGGATCAAATCTCTTTGGGCTGTCGGGCAGATTTTGCCTTTCCCCTCCACATCTCACACTCTTCCCGTCTTCAGAGAGAATGAGGTAGTGATTTGCTGTTTCTGGATCCAAAACTATATTCACTGTAAGAGAGACACACACACAGAGAGAGGGGGAGCCGGGTCAGTGTTTGAATTATAGGGCAAGGTGCATGTGTGCATCTATCTTTTGTGATACCCTATAGTTTTTTTGTGTTTAGGAAGCTACTGAGGGGGTTATGGGTTGGCTACAATTTGGAGGGATGGAATGGGAATCAGGGCTAGGAAATGGCAAATTATCAATTTTTGGTTTCTTATATTTTCTACTCCTAAATTCAGTTCTCCACACTTTCACATTGCTTTGCAAATTCTTTTTTTTTTTAAGTACTCATGAAAATCCATCTGTGTTGCTAGTGTGAATTTCTCCTAACACACATGTTTTTTGCATGTTTGTACACATAGGGACGTGGGTCGAGCTGTGGTCTAAACCACTGAGCCTCTTGGGCCTGCTGATCAGAAGGTTGACGGTTCAAATCCCCATGACAGGGTGAGCTCCCGTTGCTCCGTCCCTGCTCCTGCCAACCTAGCAGTTCGAAAGCGCACTAAAAAGTGCAAGTAGATAAATAGGTACCGCTCCCTCGGGAAGGTAAACGGCGTTTCCTTGCGCTGCTCTGGTTTCGGTGTTCCATTGCACCAGAAGCGGCTTAGTCATGCTGGCCACATGACCCGGGGGGACGGGGGACTGTCTGCGGAGCGGACAAACGCCAGCTCCCTCGGCCTGTAAAGTGAGATGAGTGCCGCAACCCCAGAGTTGTTCACGACTGGACTTAACTGTCAGGGGTCCTTTACCTTTTTTTACACGTTGCATCCTTGGAGAACTGTGCGGCAAAATTTGGAGGAGTGCAAATTCCGAAGGAGGCTGACATCACAGTTTGCGTATACTTTCAGGAAGTGTGAATTAGGTAAGATTCGCCTTTCCACGTGAACTGACCTGAATCTTTCCCCATCCTTAGTCAGCTTATGGATTTTGTTAAGGTGGTGAGGCTCAGAGGGCAGTGACTTGCCCAAAGAACGAAGTAGGAGACTGCATTCCTACACTTGCTAGCTTGGAAATGAATCCCTCTGAATTCTGTAGAACCTATTGTTAAAACTTTTGGAAGGCGATGAACCTTTGAAGTGCTTTCGCCTGTTGCACAGCTTAGCAGAGTATAGAAGAGTATCGCAGCGATTGTTGAGCAACTCTTGAGATTGCCCAGCTGAACGGCGAGCAGGAACAAAAACTGCTGACTAGTAACTTGGTTCTTGTTGTTTTATTATTTACTGCAGCAAACATACAAGCTATTCACAAGTTACTTTTTACAACACGATTTCTTCACTCTCAGTAACTCCTCAGCACTAACCACACCACACTAACACTCTCCAACACACACCAGTGTTATAGGTCATGCCTGCATAAGGAACTCAGACAATCACTTGGTTGTTGCTGGGTCTCCTTATCTCTAGGCAGATTCCTTTCATGTCCTGTATTCCCATGCTGTGGAGATTCTAATTGCAAACGTGCTAAGCTGCCTGCAAATCATGGATTCCAACACCTATGTCTGGGCAGACCCAGAACCCCTCTGCTGGTGGGAGGGGTGAACAGCCTCTGGAGCTATGAAGAGGGAAGGAAGGAAGACCAGAGGGAAGAGGGAACAGAAGAAACAGGAGCAAGAGAGAGTTTAAAAAAGGGGGAGGGAATGGCTCACCAGTGGCGTAGCGTGGGGGGTGCCAGGGGTGCCAGCCGCACCGGGCGCAACATTTTGGGGGGGCGCGTTTGGCCGGCCCCCCCTCAAGGAAGCGGGAACCTCTCCAAGGCACAGCGTGCCGTCGGTAGAGGAAAAAAGTCGAGCAGCAGCAGCAGCAGCAAAGTCGGGAGGAGGAGGAGGTGGAGCGAGCCTGCTAATTCCTTGCAAAGTCGGGAGGAGGAGGAGGTGGAGCGAGCCTGCTAAGAATTCCTCGCAGCTGGCCATCCAACCTCCAGCGAAGGAGGGCCCCGCTCCACCTTCCGAGGGAGCCTGCTAGGACCCCCGGCTCCCTGCAGGTGGCTCACAACCCCCGCTAGCCCGGCCGGGGCTCGGGGAGGATGGGAGCCGCCTGCTGGGCTGGCACAGCTGCGTGTGAAGGCGCGGAGGGAGGCGCTCCCAGGGCTGCCGGCGGCCTTTCCCCGCACGCGAAGGAGCAAGGGCGGCGGCGGCGAGGCTGCGCAACAGCCGCTGCGTGAGAACGAGCCCTTGCCCAGCCCGGGGGACGATCCGGAGGCCCTCTCCGAGCGCGTCGCGTGTAGCCAGCCTGCCAGCCTGCCTGCCAGGGTGGAGCAAAGCGGCGGAGTGGGGAGAGGTTGCCCTTCTTCGCACGCAAACCCCCCCCCCGTCACGCCTTAAATCCACCCTCCCACAAACTAGGAGTGAGCAGCTGAGAGGGAACAGCTGAGAGCCACGAGCAGCTTTTTCTGAAAATGCCCTTAAAAAAAAAAAATCCTAAAATTTATAAACCGCTTGACAGCTACAAAAGCGGTTTGCCAAGAGAATAAAACTGCCAGGAAACAGTGGTGTAGCGTGGGGGGTGCAGGGGGGGCCGGCCGCACCGGGCGCAACATCTGGGGGTTAGGGTTAAGGGGCGCAAATCCACGGGTTAGGGGGCGCAAATCCACGGGTTAGGGGGCGCAAATTACTTGCCTTGCCCCGGGTGCTGACAAGCCACGCTACGCCACTGTGGCTCACACTCCTCTATGGTCTCTGATGGGTTTTTATTAGGTAAGTGTGGGAATATATTAACTATTAACCTGGAAATATTTATTGGCTTCTTCCCCCTCACCCCCTCAGGAGAGAAGGGGAAATGACATCACACACTGCCCTCTCTACCAATTACATTTGTATGGTCTATGGCCTATCAGCAAGACAGCTCTATGGTCTTAACTCATTCACATGCTAACTAGTAAGTATGTGCATTAGTACTGTAGATTTGACTGCAAAATCTCCCCCCCCCCCACTCTCTCACACACACAAATGGGGGGGGGGGGGGAATCCGCCCCCAAGCAGCATACCTGATGCTATCTTCCCAAATGTTCCCAAGTTGCTCTTCTTCCTCACAATGCTCATTTCACCTTGTTGTATGGTCTCTGGTGTTGAGGAGAGCATGACAGAGTCAGCTGCAGCAGCAAGGAACATGATTAGTTGGGGACATCTTTTAAAAATGGCCAAGTAAGACACGTAACAGTTGTGCTCTGGTTGACTACGGCAGGGGTCTGCAACTTTTAAGACAAAAAGAGCCACTTGGACCCGTTTCCGAAGAAAAAAAAAACTGGGAGCCGCAAAACTCATCATTATAAAAATAACTTTTTTGTCACTTTTTTATTATTTCTTTGTTTGACCCCTCAGAATTACTTCTTCTCATAGAAATAAATGTTAAATTAACAAGTTACCTTTTTGTGTGTGTGTTCTTCACTCCTCTTCAAAACAGTGACCAGCGTACATGCCCCCTTTCAATGCAGTGACCAGCGTACATTCCCCCTTTCAATGCAGTGACCAGCGTACATGCCCCTTACAATGTAGAGGGCGGGTGGGCGGGCGGGAAGGTGACGTCGGGACGGTGCGTGACTGACGCACGCACAGCCCCCATGCGACGTCACAGTCAGTACAGCGCCCGCCACAGTGGGGAGTGTCGGGGCGCACAATGCGCCTCCTCCCCTCGCTAGTATCCGCCCCGGAGCCGCGGCAAAGGTGTAAAAGAGCCACATGCGGCTCCGGAGCCGCGGGTTGCAGACCCCTGGGCTAGGGCATTGCTTTCATCCTGTTTGTCTTGTCTGTGCCCTGTCCCGTTTGCTATCAAGGGTCTGACTCTGTGAGACTCAGGGAAAGAGGTGTGGGTTTTGCACAGAAGGATTAGCTAGCACGGTGATCAGTGTCAATGGATCTGATTGTACGTATCTTTACTTCAAAGATAATGAAGGACTGGTCTTGTGTCTCGAGACATTAAACACTTGGTTACTTTGAACTGCTTGTGAGGAGTTTCCCCCTTAACGAACTCTGGAAGATGCTGTTCGGATGGGAGAAGGAAATCTATGATGACTCCGTTTGCTGTGCTCATAACACACACCAGTTGAGATGTGGTGAACTCCCAGCTGACTTCAGCAAGCCACAGCATTCCAGCATTCCCATTACATTTTATGAAAACATTGGGACGGGGGGAGTGTTTCAGAAAAATCAATGCCAAATAATGAAGATTACTCAGAATTTTGAATAGAGAAATAGATAAGAAGAACGCTCAAATGTCAAGCTTCAGCTACTCTTGTTTGCTTCCCAGTCCTCCAGTTCTGAGAGAGTTAGAAGACAAAACCAGAGTTTTGAAGTAGAGCAGATTTTAGGGATGTGACAGGCTGTAAAAGACAGCAAGACAGAAAGATAATCAGAGCACGAGGGTTGGTTCCTGTTTTGAATGCAAGGCAGTGGCAGTGGGAGAAACAAGACTCTCTTGGGGTGCCTGCGAACCCCTCCATTGTAGGCTCAGATTCTATATATGTGGGAATAAACCATATATCCTAAAGACACCACAGTCTCTGCTGTCTCTCATTTCCCAAAAGTAAATATGAACCCAGGGGAGGCAGCTTGGGACCCCAGCAATCTTGTGCTGCTGGGAGATTGAAGTGCAAAACCCTCCCATATCTCATCTGCAAAAACTATTTAAAGATATGCCAAACCTGGAAATGTACCTTTATTTTCTTGAGGTCCAGAGAGCACAACGTCTAAGGAAAAAAGTGAAAAGAGGAAAAAGTCAATACTCGTACTTGGCTCCAAGGGCATTGCTTTAGATTTAGAATGTCTGCAAGAGTGTTCATACGTAAATCTAAAATTTAGCCATAGTTCTCCATCTTTCTCCCTCTTCCAGCATTAGCATTAAGTGTTATGAAAGCATGTTCAGGGTGGGGGGCACAGAGAAGAGTTGCCTCCCCCAGCTCTGGAGAGTTAGAAGACAAAACCAGAGTTTTGAAGTAGAGTTTAGGGATGTGAAAGGCTGCAAAAGGCAGCAAAACAGAAAGAGAATCAGAGCACGGTGGTGGCTTCCTGTTTTGAATGCAAGGCTGGGGCTGTGGGAGAAACAAGACTCTCTTGGGGTGTCTGTGAACCCCTCCATTGTAGGCTCAGATTGTATATATGTGTAAATAAACCATATATCCTAAGGACACCACAGTCTCTGCTGTGCCTCATTTGCCAATAGGAAGCTCGAACCCTGGGGAAGCAGCCTGGGACCACTGGAATATTCACCATTTGGAAATTGGCATGGCATGCAACTATATTGATATCTATCTATCTATCTATCTATCTATCTATCTATCTATCTATCATCTATCTATCTATCATCTATCTATCTATCCCACATCTAAAACATCATACAATGACCCTTGTTACCTTTGAATTTCTTGGTCCCCTTCTCCAAAAAAGGATGTATTTTAGAGAATTTACCTATTTGGTCTTTTAATCCAGGAGGAAAAGCATCCATGGTTTTATTTTCATTTTCATTACACCTAGGAAGAAGAAAGTGAGGTTTATTGTGATCCATCAGGTCATTCTCAAGTCATTTTTAATTCAGACATCAGAATGAAGGAGAAAAGTGGGAACAGCAGGAATATACCAAGGGCTCGTCCATGATAGGTTTTTCTTTCATTCCCCCCATTTTCCCCACGAAAATCCCCACAGTTTACCACTGAATCAGAACAAAGGTCAGTCGTGTTTTCTGAATCAGGTTTTCTGTGGATTGACAGCTGAATAGAAGCAAACATTTATTAGGTTTTCTACGGATTTATGTTTCTTCCAATTCAGTGGTAAGCAGCAGGTTTTCCGAGGAAAAGCGGTGGGATAAAAGAAAAGCTTCTCAGACCTTTGCTTAGAAATCACAGGAAAAGCGGACGTGTGGATGAAATCCTATGATAGCAACTAATGGTATTGTCTGCCCTGTGACCATTACAAAGACCTATTACAAACTAGAAAATTAAATATCGGGGAGGGGGGAGTATAAAGTGTAAATTTACATACACATTTTTTCATTTAAAAATTGCATATAAATGATCAATCCTTAATCCATTTTACCTCATTTTTAAAAAATCAACTTTACTTTGAAGATGCCGAAATATTTTCAAACAATCTGTCTGACATTTTGACACACAAGTTGCATACTGTAGCATGTTTAAAATTACAGCTAAGTCAAAAGTGCCTGATTATCTAAGTTGTGATTTGTCGCTGCTTCTGCCTGATCAGAACAGGGTATAAATTGGCCCAATTTGGTTGAGGATCCAGCTGAATCTGGAGCACAACTTTACTGAATATTTTCCCCAACAAATTATGTCTGCACATAGTGTATACAGTAATTAAGAGCATCTCTTTACCCTGGCCTTTGTCATCTAGGAGATGTATTCTAGGACCCACCCAGTTTTCTTGGATTGCAATTTGTTTTAACTATTTTTAATATTGTATTTTAATTCACAAGCTGCCCTGGAACCAGACAGTGGAGGGCAAGTAAGAAATCTAATAATCCACCACCACCAACATCTCTGATATGATATGAAGTATACAGTAGATGAAGAAATATCATCACTCCTTCCTAAAATATGCATTTTATATGTATAACCCCCCAAAAACCCTATCCATTTTGGCGTGCTGTTCTATGCATACCCCAATGCACTTTTTGTGCATTTCCCCATACGAAAAAATGCATCATAACATTTGTAAAATTGTGCAGTCAGATTGGTAACTGTTTTTTTGATCTGCTTATTGCTCTGTAAACTCTGAATTAGATTGGTTCAAATAAAAGTATAGACCAAATTAAATTATCCCTTATCTCCGAGGAAGGAAATCAATACCAGCCCACTATTCATAACAAAGCCACATACCTTTCCAGGATGCTTCTCATATTCTAGATGGAAGAGACAGAATGAGAGAAATTCAGTCCCTTGCACCAGTTGCCTCCAGCAGTTTATTACTTTCCCCTTTTCTTTATATATTAACCAAATACTAAAGTGCACACGCCTGCTGTAAATACTTCTATAGACTATAGACTGATGAACAGCCCTTCCCCAGAGGACAACCTGGAGGGTTTCGTTGCACCATTGCTGACCTGCAAGAATTCAGTCACTGGCTGCTTCTGTTTCTCCTCCAGCTGCTTAATTAAACTACAAAAGCCCAGACATTTACTTCTAAATTTGAAAATCCCCCTGAATGGGCATGTAGGCCCCCCTCTCTGCCCCAGAACCCCACCTCCAGTTATGCTTCGTCATGGAATGGGATCTTCTGCCAACTGCAAGTGATCCCAGGCTATGCTCTGCTGTTGGCTCCCACCACTGGTGCTGCCAGCCTGAGAGTAGATGTCTACTTACTACTGCTGATTATGTACATTGCTCTACACACAACAGCGAGGGCATGTTTGAATTGGGTAGAGGAAGAACTCAACTGGCCAGTGTTGCTGGTGCCATTGCCAGTGCTAGCACAAAAACTCCCTGGATCCATTGTAATTTGGCAAGCTTCATCCCTACTAGAGGAGCAACTTTGCCTGCAAATTCCATCCACTTCTATCAAAAGGGAGGAAGGGGTGTAATAGATGTTTTAAATTTTCCAAGTATTGAAGCAGGAGAATGAAGGATATATGGACCAGAAGCAGAACAGGAAAGCCTTCCCATTGGTCAACCTGAATCATGCCATTTGATGAAGCTCCAATCACAGTTTGGAACAAAATGTGTGACCAATGCACATCCCTACTATGAATTCAGTGGTACTTTTAGTTACAAACTTAATTCGTTCTGGAGGTCCGTTCTTAACCCGAAACTGTTCTTAACTAGAGGTTTGCTTTCGCTAATGGGGCCTCTTGCTGCCGCTGCGCCGCCAGCACACAATTTCCGTTCTCATCCTGGGGCAAAATTCTCGAGGTAACTCTTCCAGGTTAGCGGAGTTTGTAACCTGAAGCATGTGTAACCTGAGGCATTTGTAACTTGAGGTGCTACTGTACTTCTGTAAACCAATAGAGTGGTTGGGAGTACAACCCTTACCTGTAGGACAACTTGGACTATTTAATTGTGCCAAGTCTTACCTGCAAGAATTCAGTCGCTGGCTGTTTCTGCTTCTCCTCCAGCTCCTTAATAAGGTCATTGATAGAGGACATTTCCTCAGAGAGTTTTGCAATATGTTTGTCCTCCCAGGATTTAATCTCATCGTCCAGTTCCTTCAATTGAGCCAACAGGAGGCGCTCTTGTTCTTCCAGAAACTGGTGCAATTGCTTGAAATCAGCCATGATTTTCTGCCTCTCCATGTCTGTCTGCTTCTGCAAGGAGAGAGTCATGGCCAGACAAAGACATTTAGATGTCCCCTTAATTCCATGTGCACAAGGTGACTGGCAGGGCACACTGAGAGCCAGTGTGGTGTAGTGGTTAAGAGCGGTAGTCTCATAATCTGGGGAACCGGGTTCGTGTCTCTGCTCCTCCACATGCAGCTGCTGGGTGACCTTGGGCCAGTCACGCTTCTTTGAAGTCTCTCAGCCCCACTTACCTCACAGAGTGTTTGTTGTGGGGGAGGAAGGGAAAGGAGAATGTTAGCCGCTTTGAGACTCCCTAGGGTAGTGATAAAGCGGGATATCAAATCCAAACTCTTCAAACTCTTCTTCAACACTCACAGTGGTATAGAACATCAATCACAGCCCAGGGCAGCAGGCAGGCTAGCTTAGCAGGACATGGCCTCTTTGCTTGCCTCTGTCCTCAATATTTTCCTGCTGCTCACCTACCGATCTATTAACCTGCTGCTGCTGCTCTCTATTCGCCGGCATCTTCAGCCTGGCTTGGCCACCTCACTCTGCCTAATAGTAGGGCCGTGAGGAAGTGATGAGAAGGAGGAAGAAGGCTGGCTTTGTGGGGTTCATTCTTAAAGGATTAATGCTGGCATGGCTGGACATTTTTGGACTCAAGGACTACATTTGCTCTTAGACAACCCTACCAATTTTAGCCTCTCATGCTCTTCATGGTCTGAAGCAGAGACCTTTCTCAACTCTACCACCCATTACCCATTTAATTGAGAATGTCAATGATCAAACCTGGGACACTGTGCAAGCGAAGCATAGGCTCCACCACAGAATTAAGGCCTCACTCTGTCAATATAACCATCCTGGAGAGGCAGGAATATTTGCACCTACCAGCAGATACTGACTTTCGGTCTCCCTCTTGAGTTTAGAAGATAGAATTTCTTCTCTCTGTTCCTTCAGGAATTCCAAATGACGCAGGATTCTACCCTGGGGTGGCCAAAAAGGCATTTGGGTTAATTTTGGCAATAGAGATATACTCATAAACTGTAACAGCCATGTCTGTTCAAGAAACCAAGAACATGAAGGATGAGGAGAGTCTATGTATAGCTTCTAGGAAACTTCCATTCTCAGTGTAGAATTAAATCAGTGATCATATATGCACATTTATATAGCTAATAATTTATTTTCTGATTAAATCTGGGGCAAACAAGAGGGCTCAAAATTATGGGGACACAGTGTAAGAGATAAAAAGTTTTCTTATATACCAGATTTGCCCAAAACAGAATATCTGTATGGGATTTGGATTCAGATCTTGAGCCAAGTCAGTCACCCTCTCACATTTTCTGCACCAAACCATGCTCCAAAGTTAAATTGGGGTACGAACAAAAGGTTGTGGCTGGTGCACAGTCCTTTTCAGAGCTCGTTCTTTTTCTTTTTTCTTTTTTAAAAAGCAGCTTGCAGTATTCACCATGAAGTTATCACAGGAAGTGGCACACTTTTCACATTTGGGGTGGAAAGGTGCCGGTTCCCCCGAGTTCCCCCAGAAGAAACCACACTGGCCCGAATAAAATCCTTTACCCCTCATAACTTCACAACATTTGCTCCTCCTTTTCCCCCTTGCAGTATTTTGCAGGTAGAACTTCCTGGGCCTCTGCTAATAGGAAGCTTTGATATAGTTCTGCAGCAGAATTGTGAGCCACGTGGCTACATTGCTAAGACCTGATACCTATGCTCTGGGGTTTTTGGACATATCTAGAAAGAGGGGAAGCGGCCTTGTACTAGTTATATGTACCTCTGGTCCAACTAGCTCAGTACTGGCTCATAGCTGTCAACTTTTCCCTTTTCTTGCAAGGAATCCTATTCGGAATACGGGAATTTCCCTTAAAAAGGGGGAAACGTTGACAGCTATGTACTGGCTGTACTGACTGGATTTCAGGTCCAGTATATCCCCAGCCCTACCTAGAAATGCTAAAGATTACTGCATTGAAGATTGGGCTACTGTGACCCCTACTTACAGTGGTGCCCCGCAAGACAAATGCCTCGCAAGACGGAAAACTCGCTAGACGAAAGAGTTTTCCGTTTTGGAGGTGCTTCGCAAAACGAATCTCCTATGGGCTTGCTTCGCAAGACGAAAATGTCTTGCAAGTTCCTGGCTAATAGCCGCTAATAGCGCTAATCAGCTAATCCGTCAAAGGGCTTGCTTCGCAAGGCAAAAAAACCGCTAGACGAAGAGACTCTCAGAACGGATTCTTTTCATCTTGCGAGGCACCACTGTACTTACTTACTTGTTCACTTACTTAATTTATATACTGCCCTATACCTGAAGATCTCAGGGCGGTTCATAGAACAAAATCAGAATATAAAAGCACAAAATATATAATCAAAATAAAAACAACTCCATACCCACCAAAAAAGAACGTTTTATTTTTTATTTTTTGAAATAAATTTTTATTTTTATTTTGCAACACAAACACACACACTAACAAAAAGAAAAAGAAAACATAAAACATAAAGAAAAAAGAAAAAACAATATCAAAGGTAAATACAAAATCTTATACTAAGCAAATATTAAACAATATGTATATGCCATATTTCAGTTCTTCTTTTCTTCTAAATGACTTCCTTCATCCTCAGTACAGTTCTACTTTCATATTTAGTAAACTGTTTCCTTCTCATTTCATTTTTACCCCTTTTTTCTTTCTGTTTTTAGCTTTTACCCCATAGTTCGTTTTGCAAAAGTTAATCAAAACAAGTCCAAGGATTAATTTGAGGGCACTTTTTTTTAAGGTAATCTCTCTATTTCCCCCATTCTTTTGGGAATTTTCGTTTGGTCTGACCTTTAATTGCATCTGTCCTTCTGGCCAATTCTATATAGTCAAATAATTTATCTTGCCATTCTTTTTTGTCAGTATTACTTCTTTTCCCGGGGCAGAATCAGCCACCCATGGCGGACATTCGGCGCGTCACCCGCTCACAGCTCCCAAGCCTCCCCCAAGTTGGCAAAACGAAGGGAGAAGGGGGGAATCATGCCGGCAGAGCGGCGTAGCTCCCTTCCTTACCCCAACAGCTCGGGGTAGGCTTGGGGGTCGCTGGCAGGTTGTGCACCAAATGTCACCCCCCTCACTTGGAGCGGCCCGCCCACCCGCACCTCCACTCCCTTCCTGCACCCCTGAAAACACCCACCTGAATGTCACCTAGAGAAAAATGCAGCCCTCAGGCTGAAATATTTTCCCCATCCTTAGGATAACTGAGCATCCCTTGGAAGCCTGGTCCCCATCCTACAGCTCCCTACCTGATGCTCGTCAAAGGCCTCCTCCTTTGGGATCACTTTGTGCTCCTTGGATTTGTCACACACCACACAGATGGGGGCTCGGTCGTCTTTGCAGAAGCGCTTCAGGGGCTCCTGGTGTCTCTCGCAAACCCTTCCCAGCACTTCCACCCCTTTGGCCGCCTGAAGGCTGAATTTCTTGACTATTTCCACAATGCTCGCCAGTTGCCGGTTGGGCCTGACATTCCTTTGCTGACAAGGTTCCCTGCACTGCGGGCAAGAAGGTACTCCATCTGATTCTCCCCAAGTCTCGGTGATGCAGCTTTGGCAGAAATTGTGGCCGCAGTCTATGATCACTGGGTCTTTGAAATACTCCCGGCAGATGCGGCATGTCGTTTCCTCGCAGAGGTTCTGGACTGGACTCTCGTCTGCCATTTCGTCTGCCTGGAACGGGAATAAAAGCCTTAGTTTCATTTCTCCAGTTTAAAGTCCAAGGTTGGGCCTTTCCCTGCCTCTGGGTGACTCATAGTGTTTGCAAAGCAGCAGCATAAACCAGGAGAAACCCTCATAGTCTGCAGCTTCACATCCGTTCCATGAATTCAAAGTGCATGGTGTCTGCCAAAGAATCCTGGCAATGGCCATTTACCTCAAAAAGCTACACTTCCCAGCACCCTTAACTACAGTCCCCAGGAAAAATTGAGCGAGAGCCATGTGGCCATCATGAGGCTAATAAAAGGTCAAATACAAACTGACTGGAGCATGAGGGAAAAGGAAGTAAAGCTTGAGAAAAACCAATCGTTTATCTGAGAAGAAATTAGTGAGGGAAGAATTGGTTTCCTGTCTCCCACCCCCAGTTCTCATACAGTTTCTTCATGCAAACACTGTTGCTCCAGTCCCAAATGTTAACAGGATTTGGTGACAACTAACTTTGACTTTTGAATTCGCCACAGCCGGGACACTGTAGCTACTGTGATTAGGCTTTTAGATCAAAATATAATAAAAGTAAATAAGCCCAAAGAAAAAAAAGCAAAAACACACATTTGCACATGAGTGTTTGCTTAAATTTATGGTTTCATGTGTTTTTATTGTGTGTCTACCCTGAACTCCCCATCCTGATCCAGCGCCGTAACCACTATACCACACTGTCTGTATCTGAGGGAGTACCCGACCCAAGTTGGGTTTAAGGATAAAGAGCCCTGAGAAGGGAGAGCAGTTGGCACCCTGGCACTGCCCGTGTTCACAGTTAGCACCCAGTCAGCATACTGAGCAGGAAGACACAGTCTTTCCCCCTGCTGCGGTAAGATGGACTATATTTCTATTTCAATTGTACTGCTTATTTTAAAATTTGCTGTCTCCACGTACAAATGAGCACAAAGAATAACAGAATTGTAGAGATGGAATGAATCCCAAGCGTCATCTAGTCGCAGGACTCTCAGCTAATGCATCTATGACTTTCATGTATATTTTCATTTAAATTTCTGACCTTTTTGGTGATATGGAGATGGTCGATCTGCTCTGTCCAAATGCCCTCGCTAGTTCACTTATTTACAATTCCTGCTTCTCTTTGTTCCTTAATTCCTCCACATACTGTGAGTTCTCTGCAAACAATAACATTCCTCATTTCACCTTTCCCCCTTTTGGGTGTTAGATTTATTAATTTTATTCAAGAATATTTAATTCTAATTGCCTGCACCTGCCCCATTGCAGGGAATGCTCCTATACAGCTTAGTTTCAATGATCATTGATAAGGAGCATCTCTGACTGGCAACTTCTGCGTTCCTGTGGACTATTTCGGCTGGAAAAACCTACTGAAAATTCTCCTGGAAACCTTGTCGCTGAAGAAGCCCTATGGGTGAAACAAGGTGTATCCTGAGAACTGCCTTATTGTCACTAAGTAGTTCTGTTTGTTGCACTCTCAAGACGTAGGACTATGCAGAAGGAAGATATCAGTATGAAATGAAACTGTACATTGTAATCGTTGGACTTGACTATCCTTGGACTTTACGACAATAAAAACATATAGAAGGTTAATAGTAGTATGATACTGTCAGAGCTGCTCCCAGATCCTAGCTCCCAGAGGATCACGCTAGCCAGCGATCATTTTGTAAAAGTCTTTATTGAGTTACAGTTTCCATTCTCAAGCTGCTGCGTGCAACTCTACGTCTTATGGGTTAGACCGGCGAAGCTCCGTCTGAGTCTCCGCCCCCTGTACACCAGCTAAATGCTCTAGCCTTACTCCACCTTTTCCGCCTGACCGTTCTTCTCTGGGTCCCTCTGCCCCCCGTAGTCTCTTCCTTCCGGGACGCTTCTGACGCTGACCCCCAGGACCCTTCTGTCTCCTTGCGTCGGGCTTTAGGACCTGGCTCCCTTTCCGGGCTGCTTACTGCGCCACCTTCCTGTGCATTTGAACTTGGCGCGCGCGCCCAACCTTCCACTTTCCTTCTGACCGTTTCTTCGCTCCCCGATGGAGGTGTGGCCACTCCTGACTCGTGCCCTCTCCCCTGTTGTGAGCTGCCAGCGCTTGATCCCTGGCGCCCTTCCTCTTCCCTGCTCTCTGGCGGTGACGCTGGTCCCGATTTCCAACTGCTCCCCTCTGAGTCCCCTCTGGCTCTATCTTCCTGGGGTGTCCCCCTAGGCTCCCCCCTTGCCCTGGCCACTGGTGCTCCTTTCTGTGAATCTTCTGATTCACTAGAAAGACTCGGAGATCTCGGGTCGTCGTCATCACTCATCTTTTCTTCTGCCTCCTCCCCCTTGCTCTCTGTTTCCTCCCTTGCCCTTGCCTCTGCTCCTGAACCCCTGACAGATACGTTCTTGCCACCAGGAACTGTGCTTTGCAATTTTTTTATATGATGATTACAGTTTTATTATATACAATGTTATGTTACTTTACAGCCAGTTACGTGTGTGTTGTGGTATTCTGAACAGGATTTACGTAATGAGGCAATTGTGGCGTGTGTTGAACTTCTCAAATCTTCTCCCATCTCCCATTTCTCCAAACTTTCCTTCACTCCCTGGAGACTTGCCACATTCAGTGGCTGGGGCCTGCAACATAATCTCGACAGATAAACATCCCCTGAGATTTCAGAGGCATTGTACTGGAGTTCTCCGCCAGCGTCATCTATGCAGATGAGACATTTCTGATTCCCACAGGAGAATTGCAACTCAACTCCATCACTCTTGATCAACAAAGTGGCATTCTCCTTCACGCATCTAGGCTCCTCCTTGAAATTCCTCAGTGCCACGTCCAAGCATGCGACCAGATTCCTTGTGTCTGGCTCATAACCCTGCAACCGTTTCTGCACAGATCTCAGAGACACCATACTCAGTAGGTGAGTTACTCTCTGGATCTGAGAGCAGAGACTTTTAAACGAGAGTTCTTGACCCAGAAACTTTCCCACAATAAGCCAATCCATCTCACTAAGAATGCCCCTAAATTATTAGCAGCCTGTTGAGGGTATCTTTGATGAATCTCTGGCCTGATTCAAGAGGACTGCTGACCTCCAGCTTAGCTGAAGCAGGTATGAACTGCTGGAGGATGTGGCATAGGAACACGACTCTTCTTGTTTTGCATGTTACTGTGGTGATATGTATTTAGCTTGCCTGCAGGTGTTAACAATAGAAAGGAAATGGAATGGAACTTACTGTATTTTTTGCTCTATAAGACTCACTTTTTCCCTCCTAAAAAGTAAGGGGAAATGTGTGTGCATCTTATGGAGCGAATGCAGGCTGCGCAGCTATCCCAGAAGCCAGAACAGCAAGAGGGATTGCTGCTTTCTAAGATTCAGAATATTTTTTTTTACTTGTTTTCCTTCTCCAAAAACTAGGTGCGTCTTGTGGTTTGGTGCGTCTTATAGAGTGAAAAATACGGTAAATTTCAGTGTGCGGGAACTTCCCCCCAAAACAAACAAGACCAAAATGTGATGGAAGCCTGCCATGTTTGAGTTTACATACGGTTCCTTCGCTGCTGTTTACAAAGTACATGAACCATGAGAAGGGTTAGCCAGAATCCCATTCGCTTACCCTGTTGTCAGACCAGGAGGATGTGAATAAGCAGGTATGTTTTGTATGATACAAATACCAGTTGCTCCTCGGATCAAATTTGAACCGGTCCCTTGAAATTGGGTTAAACAAGAGTCAAATTTCAGTAGTAAGAGCTCAAGCTGATGATGGGTGGTAACTTCATTTGTGGGTGCAGCACCCACCCTCTGGAATGCTCTCTCTCAAATAATTCATGAGATGGAGACAGTAGAGATTTCCAAACTTACATGTTTACCCAAACTTACATGTTTCCTCTTAAAAACTTACATGTTTACCTAGGTTTTGCTAGATTCTGGCTCCTAATTTTTTAAATTTTCTGTTCTGTACACTTCTCAGTTTTATTTGATGCATAGTTTTGTTTTTAAGAAATGTTATTGAAATATTGTTTCATTGTTGTTGTTTTTGTTTATTTGGAAATGTTTAGAAACCAGTTAATTAAAAAAAACTAAGCTGTGGTACAAAAATAGTATGATTTTCAATAAAAACACAGGTAAAATCTGCAAGAATTTAAAAGCAAGTGTACACAATTAAAGAAGTGTCTATGTGGGCTTACTGAAATAAATGTTTTCACGCAATAATAATTAAAAAAAGCTCAAGCTCCCATTAGGGTTGGAAAACCTCAGCTGCAGGAGCCAAAGGATGCAGGCCCCTCAAAATGGCCGTCAGGATGAAAGACCTTTCCTTAGTTCCTTCCCTTTGGAGCATCAGAATTCGCTTCAAAGAGTCAATTTGACAGCAGTAAAATCATTTTTATTTTGTCATGACAAAAAAGGTACAAACAAGGTAAAGTTCATTGCCTGCCCGTCCTCTCTGGGCTTGCCAGCCCTTTTTATACCCTCTGGGACGGATAATCATTTGATTTCCGAGAAAACGTGATTTACGGGAAATGGTATAGAATTTAGCTTTCGTTTCTCCATATTTGGACTTCCTTGTTTCACGTATGTCCAGTCCCTCCCTCTGGGGTGACAATAATATCCATTCATCCTTGCTCTTTATCTTTACTCTGCTAAGCCAGACATTCCTGAGATAGGCCTATTTTCACTGTAACATCTAAGCAAGAAAAAGCCTTGTTCTTCTGGCTGCCCCCCCCCCCTTTGGGATAACATATGAGAGAGGAGAAAATGTCTTAAACAGTTTTTGGGATCATATAGAGAACAATATTCTAATGGCCCTTCAAGGATACAGGCCTCACTGGTCCCTTGCATGCACTTCTGACTAAAAGCTATCCTTGGACCGTGATAATCTCTCTTGCTTGTGTGGATGGAGAGCATAGCAGGAACTCTACTCACTTTTGCTACCGGTCCTATCTATCCCCAGAACAAGTTATTTCAAATGTTTGCCATAAGGCATGGGTAGGGAACTCATCTGTCAATCATGTAATTTCATAGTGATATTATGTGATTGTCCCAACCACCTGTCACCCCATGGGGTGGGGCCAATATTTTTCAAACTCCAGACACAAGGGAATTCAGCGTCTGGGCTGCAAAAGGCTCGCCACCTGTGCCTCGCATCAATGTGCATCATGTTGGGAAATGTTAACTCTGAAGCCAGTCATTTCAAACAGAGGAATAGTTTTCATTTTTATTTCACTTAAAAGCACATACTTTCAGAAGATTCCTGACCACAGCTCCCCACTTCCTCCCTGCAGCCCTTGTTTATTTCATATATTAAAGACTCAAAGAAAGCAACAGCAGTTTAAGAGTTACAATATAAGAGCAGACTTGAGCACCTTGTCCTCCACTGGTTCAAACAAGAGATATCTAACAGTGGTTCTGCAAATCCCCATAGCAGCTTGGATATTAAGCGATTAATGGCACCAACAAATGCAGTAAGCGGAATTACTTTTATTTATTTACAAGGTTTCTTACACACCTTTCGACATCAGGTCCCAGAGTGAGTGACGACAATTAAACAATTATAAAAGGAAACAGAACAACTATTTGAAGCACATTAAATTATCCATATCTGGAGATAACAGGGAATCATTTATATGCCCCCATATCAAGTCTCTATTTGTGTATCATGTATTTGCAGACTATTCCTCTTTAACTGTGCTTCTATTTTGTGTGTTTCTGTTCTGAATAAAATACAGCTATGGGGTTGTGATCCGGAACAAGCAGTCAATCTGGTTTGGGGCCTCATGCCAGTTCCTCATTCAAAAGCCTCCCCTCTTCAGCTGCTCCCCCCCCCCACGAAGCTGTGGGTTTACGGCAGTGTTCATGTGTTTGGCTTCCCACGAGAGAGCACTCTTTAGAAGAGAGAGCCTGCAGGGCCCTTTCAGAATTGACAGCAATGACACTGTGTGTCAGAGTCAGACTGTTACTAATTCCCTCTAAAGAGTTTGGCAGTTTAGGGCAGGGACTTAATATGCTGAGCCCTTTCCACACCACACATACTCCCCCCCCAAAAAAAAAGTTATTTCCCCAGATGTTTGAGGGAGGAAAGTATGGGGGGATTCAGTTCCTTCCCCACCCATCCCTGGTTTTAAAGGACCCTGATGTTGAGAAAGATGGAGGGCACAAGGAGAAGGGGATGACAGAGGACGAGATGGTTGGACAGTGTTCTTGAAGCTACAAACATAGAATCACAGAATAGAATCATAGAATCATAGAGTTGGAAGAGACCACAAGGGCCATCGAGTCCAACCCCCTGCCAAGCAGGAAACACCATCAGAGCACTCCTGACATATGGTTGTCAAGCCTCTGCTTAAAGACCTCCAAAGGAGGAGACTCCACCACACTCCTGGGCAGCAAATTCCACTGTCAAACAGCTCTTACTGTCAGGAAGTTCTTCCTAATGTTTAGGTGGAATCTTCTTTCTTGTAGTTTGAATCCATTGCTCCGTGTCCGCTTCTCTGGAGCAGCAGAAAACAACCTTTCTCCCTCCTCTATGTGACATCCTTTGATATATTTGTATATATTTGAACATGGCTAACATGAGTTTGACCAAACTGTGGGAGGCAGTGGAAGACAGGAGTGCCTGGCGTGCTCTGGTCCATGGGGTCACGAAGAGACAGACACGACTAAATGACTAAACAACAACAACAAAGAACAAATATACCCGGACAAACTTAGTTGATCTCTAAGGTGCTACTGGACAATCGTCTTTTTCTCTTTTTTTAAAGGAAGCATGGGGGATCCTGGATACTTCTGTTCTCCCAGATGTCTGTTTTTGGGACCATAGATCCCAGGATCCCATAATCAATCTGGTGGGAAATTCAATGGCACCCCTCTGGAGGCTTCGCCCGGGGCAGAAATCCAGGCTAGACCTGCCCTCCCCCCGCTACAGCTCTGAGCAGGACACAGAAGAATGCAGCAACCTGGGGGTTCAGCCCACTAACCTGCTGCGCGTTTATGATGGATGTGGGGGGGGGGATGGGGCTCTTTTCAGTGCATTCTGCGTGGAAAGCAAATGGCCTGTCAGGAGAGAGAGGCAACGCTCCATGCCTTCTCCACCAGATTGCTGCATCTGGGAGGGGGTATCATCCTGTCTTTTACTCATAAGAGGGGCTTCCTTCATGAGTGAAAAGGGGTTGTGTGTGTGCGTGTGTGTGTGTGTGTGTGTTGCCAGCTCATAACTCACAGGGAATTATTAGCTACATTTCCCTTCAGGATTCTGCATATAACTTAGAATCATAGAATCATGGAATAGACCACAAGGGCCATCGAGTCCAACCCCCTGCCAAGCAGGAAACACCATCTTAAGTGCAGGTCTGTTGTGTTTTTTAATACAGTGGTACCTTGGGTTACATACACTTCAGGTTACAGACTTTGCGAACCCAGAAATAGTGCTTCAGGTTAAGAACTTTGCTTCAGGATGAGAACAGAAATTGTGCTCCGGTGGTGTGGCAGCAGCAGGAGGCCCCATTAGCTAAAGGGGTGCTTCAGGTTAAGAACAGTTTCAGGTTAAGTACGGACCTCCAGAACGAATTAAGCGCTTAACCTGAGGTACCACTGTACACAAATTGCCAGCAGGATCTCCAATCAAGAATAAGGCCCCTTGAATGGGTTATTCTGCCTACCTGCCAATGTCCCTTGTGCGCTACTTCCTGAGCACTCGACGGACGGCAGTTTTTCGGGTCCTTGGGAACCGCATTGCAGGGGGTTTCCGATGGCCCTTTGCTCAGCGGGAAGCTCAGGAAGTGCTGAGCATTGGGCTTGCAAAGCACTTTTGCACCATGCTTCCCAAATGCCCACCGACCCACTCGGCACTTTCCAGGCACCAAGCCAAAGCTGCTTCCTTCAGGGATCATCTGTGCAACTGGCTTCCTCGCGCGAAAATTCTGCTGTGCAGCTGATCCAAGCATGTCCATCTCCTTGCCCCACACCGGATACAGCATTTGATGACAGGTGTGGGGCAAGGGGGTATGCACTGAGGGAAACTGCCTCAAGTTCCAATTTGGGACCAGTGCTGGGCCAAATCTGGCCTGCAGGCTGGAGGATCTCTATCCCTGGAGCCTTCTTGTATTATTATTATTATTTTTTGGTATAATTTCTTGGTTTTACATTTTAGAATATTCATTTAAACAACTTCCCTTCTTCTCTTTCCATGGTTCATTTTGCATGCCATAAATCCCTGCATATTTTACATAAACTAAAGCATTCAGTATTCCATTGTTGCATCCATCGAAACTTACTTACACTGTTGAATTTATGCTGCCAGCGTTTTCAAGTGTACGCAATTTTTACCCATATACAGTGGCACCTCGGGTTAAGTACTTAATTCGTTCCGGAGGTCTGTTCTTAACCTGAAACTGTTCTTAACTTGAAGCACCACTTTAGCTAATGGGGCCTCCCACTGCTGCCGTGCCACTGCCATGCGATTTCTGTTCTCATCCTGAAGCAAAGTTCTTAACCCGAGGTACTATTTCTGGGTTAGCAGAGTCTTTAACCTGAAGCGTCCGTAACCCAAGGTACCACTGTATTCAAATAAACATTTGCCAATCTTCTTTAAAAGTATGTTCCTCTATTTCTCTTATTCTATATGTTAAGTCTGCAGGCTACGCATATTCCATCAGCTTAAGTTGCCATTCTTCTTTAGCTGGGACCTCACTCGTTTTGCATTTTTGGGCTAACAAAACACGGGCTGCTGTAGTGGCATACATAAATAGCCTTTTCTGTGTTGTTTTTTTTAAAATGATATTTATTAAGGTTTCAAAGAAAAGAATTACATGAATTGAAAAAAAGAAGAAAAAGAAAAACAAAAGAAAAAATAAAAGAAAAAATACAAAATACAAAAAAAGATAAAAAACACTTTAAAAAATACATCAGTCTTTCCATACCTTACATTCATTTCCTTGTTTCCCTGACCTCCTCACACACCCCTTTTTTTGTATTCCAATTCAGTTAGTTAATTCAGCAATTTCTTTCCCTCTTTGTTTTTATCTTAGTCCTTTAACATAATATATTATAACTTTAGATTCTCACCTGTTAACAATCCATTTTTACATACACCTTTATAACATTGCTGCTTAAACCACTTAACTTCATTCTGACATCATTCTAACATTCATTAATTTTGCAGTATTTCTGTAAATAGTCTTTAAATTTCTTCCAATCTTCTTCCACCGACTCTTCTCCCTGGAATTCAGATTTCCCCTCATTTGGTGCATAAAATCCTATTATCAAAAATTTCTCTCCTTGTCATAAATAGCCTTTTCTGACACCTGGGAATTTCCATCTGAATTATCCCCAACAAAAAGGACTCTGGTTTGTTTGTTTTTTGGAAAAGTACTTTTAAACATTTCTTTCCCAATTCATTATAAATTATTTCCCAATACCCTTTTGCCCTTTTACAAGTCCACCACATAGGACAGAATGTACCCTTAGCCTCATTGCCTCATTGTCTCTTGTATAATTATTCTAATGGGACGACCTGTTAAAATTTTGCAATTTGCTGCAGAAGCTGGACGTTTGCTTGCTTGTATCATTTCTGTTTCGCAGCTTTGCCTTTCTAATTCTGGACCCGTCTGCTAGCGATTGGTGCTTCCTTCTTGGGAGCCAGTGTGGTGTAGTGGTTAAGAGCGGTAGTCTCGTAATCTGGTGAACTGGGTTCGCTTCCCCGCTCCTCCACACGCAGCTGCTGGGTGATCTTGGGCCAGTCACACTTCTCTGAAGTCTCTCAGCCCCACTCACCTCACAGAGTGTTTGTTGTGGGGGAGGAAGGGAAAGGAGAATGTTAGCCGCTTTGAGACTCCCTAGGGTAGTGATAAAGCGGGGTATCAAATCCAAACTCTTCTTCTTCTTCTACAGAACACATGGATGGAACGGAACTCCGAAGGATGGGTCTGTGACATCACAGCTGCAAAGACCAATGAGAATCAAGCCACATTCTCTCCTGTCCTCTTCCCAACTCCCATGGATGCTAGTAGGAACCTAGACACAAAAGTAAGTTCATTTCCCCGAGTTACCGACTGCGGCGTTCTCTCCACGATCTCACGTTCAGCCCTGAGCTACCCTCAGCTGTGCCTGTGACTTCAGTTCTGGCCCAAGAACCCCTTGTTGTCCTCCTTTCCCTTTCAGTCCTTGTTCCTAAGGGTTCACAACTGATATAATTGGACAGAAATAACTAACCCTCAAGCATCCCTTCATTAGCATCTTTTCATTACGCACATTTGGCTTGATAAAGTCAAGCTGCTTGCTCATCCATTGCATACTTGCGTGGGCTACACCGAGGTTCTAAGCCACTTCATGGACAGGTCAGAGGACCTCTAGGTTGAGACACGGGGGAGAGAGGGTGCAACCTTGCACCTGAGAGTTGTCAGCATAGGACTTTACTCAAGTAAGTCCTGTTCAGAGTAGATGCAAATAAAATAATGGGCTTGATTGAGTCGTGTCCATTAACTCCAATGGATCTACTCTGAATAAGACAATGGAGACAACACGCTGTTGTGCTTTTTCACAAGCCCATGTACTGCATAGAGGGATGCAGGTGGCGCTGTGGTCTAAACCACTGAGCCTCTTGGGCTTGCCAATCGGAAGGTCAGCGGTTCGAATCCCTGCGATGTGGTGAGCTCCCGTTGCTCGGTCCCAGCTCCTGCCAACCTAGCAGTTCGAAAGCACACCAGTGCAAGTAGATAAATAGGTACTGCTCTGGTGAGAAGGTAAATGGCATTTCCATGCATTCTGGTTTCCGTCACGGTGTTCCATTGCACCAGAAGTGGTTTAGTCAGGCTGGCCACATGAACCAGAAAGCTTTCTGTCAGCCTGAAAGCAGAGATAAGCGCTATACCCCATAGTCGCCTTTGACTGGACTTAACCGTCCAGGGGTCCTTTACGACTGCATAGAGGTAAATGTTACATATATTCACAGGTTCTAAGAGTCATCACTATGCAAGGGCGAGCTTCGCCTGCTACGTTCTGAATATCAAACCACTCTTAGCGCTCAGTTGGCGCAGACGGAAGTTCACCTTTTCTCTGGATTTGCATTTGCTCTGAACAGCGCCAGATTTAGGGCAGTGTGGGAGGTTCCACCATACAGGGAGCTGAGCTGAAGGGGTGCAAAACTGAGAAGATCCATAACTGAGAAGGTGCATTTGAAATTTTGGCACTGTATTGTGAAAGATTACCAAAGCCCACACCTGATCGGATTTAGCACTAAATAGCAGATAGATTTCCTCTGGGGGAGAAGGAAACCACTCAGACCCGTGCTTAGAAAGTGTGGGTTAAGTGGAGAACTGCTCAGACACATGGGATAAGCCTGCACCTCCATCACTAGTTGTGTACGAAAACATCCTGGAATGCATCCCTTTGCAGATTGGCTTTATTTCTCTTGCGTTTCTGTGTGTTGTGGCAAAATAATAATAATAATAATAATAATAATAATAATAATAATAATAATAATACTGGTAGTGCTTTTCATTCAGCAGCCGGTCTGACCATCTTCTTTGTCTGACCTCCCCCTCATGCAATCACTGATCAAGCCTTAAAGGGGCGGGGAGAAAGGAGGCCACATTCTCTTGTCCATGGTGGGTGGGGGACAGAGGCAAAAATGGGCAGGGCCAGAGATGCACCTCATAAACACTCCTCTCTCCATCTGGGCTCGCAAGAGGCAGGATCACAGTTCAAGGGCACATTCAAGCCAGGCAAAGGCACTTAAGGAGGCAGCTAAGCAGGGGTGGTGAGGGCTGTGGCCTGGGGAGAGGAGGTCTGCCCTGGGGAAATGTAAAGGGATTGTCCAGACAGTTACACAACGCTGACCTTTGCACTCTCTTAGGAAACTTCTCAGCCTTCCTAAGTGGTTACCCATGCAAAGCCTCTTCCCCAACCTTGCCATAAAGGGACTCCTGACCATTAGTTCCAGTCATGACCGACTCTGGGGTTGCGGCGCTCATCTCGCTTTATTGGCTGAGGGAGCCGGTGTACAGCTTCTGGGTCATGTGGCCAGCATGACTAAGCCGCTTCTGGCGAACCAGAGCAGCGCACGGAAACGCCGTTTACCTTCCCGCCGGAGCGGTACCTACTTATCTACTTGCACTTTGATGTGCTTTCGAACTGCTAGGTTGGCAGGAGCAGGGACCGAGCAACGGGAGCTCACCCCGTTGCGGGGATTCAAACCGCTGACCTTCTGATCAGCAAGTCCTAGGCTCTGTGGTTTAACCCACAGCGCCACCATAATTCCTGGTGGCTGGCCATGTTGGCTGGGGCTGATGCGAGTTGTGACCCTCAACAACATCTGGAGGGCAACACATTGGCTGTCCCTGTCCTGGAGGAACCAGGCACATGATCACCATTATCAAACGGGCACCGGTTGCCACTTCCGTACAGTGACGGATTCCATTCTGAGATGCCTGCTTTCTTCTCCAGGTCTTGGAGGACCATTGATGCCACTGCACGAGAAGACATGTTTGGCGTTGCATCCGTAGAACCTGGCCTTTCTTCGTATGGGTGCCTGCATCCCCAAGCCCATCCCTCCAGCACCACTGAGTGTCAGCAACTTACTCTCAGCGAAGGAGAGCTTGGAGATAGCCAACCGGGGATCTGACACCATGCTGACAGCTTGCTTAGACCACGCCCTGCTAGAGTTCCCCCGTGAGCCTCGCTGCCTCCAGGACAATGCCACCTTGACCGTCCAGGTGAGAGGGAGGAAAAGGATGGAGTTTGTCTCCGGTGGAGGTGAGAACAAGATAGTCATCTCTTGGTCAAAGAAGAAAACCCGCTATAACATTGAGGTCTCCAACCTGGAGGTGTACCTGGACCGGCTGTCCCTCTGCCCAGCTCCACTGACCTCTGAGAATTTGGAGAAGGTGAGGCAGGAGCTCCTTAAGTGGGGGGATGTCACAAAGGACCTGCGGGCCTGCCTTGATCTAGCCATAACAGAGATTGAGAAGGAGCCACCTTCAGTGAAGAGGAGTGCTGAGTTGACCATTGAATGTGAAGGCTCCTGCTTGGATTTCATTTCTGGGAAGGGAAAGTCCCGCATCCACATCCTTTTCTCCAATAGACAACCTCAGTACCGGGTTCGAGTTACTTGCATGGACATCTACGTAGACAGGTTGAACAGCCGCGCGGTGCCCCTCACCTCTGAGAACTTGCTTAAAGTGTGGAAGGAGACAGAAGGCCTGAAAGGATGTACGGTGGACCTTCGGGCCTGCCTCAAGCGAGCCTTGCAGGAGTTTAATGCTTTGACTCCACGACACCGGGCCAATGCCACCATCTTCATTGACTGCGATGGGAAGAACTTCAAGATGGTTTCCGGGCACGGAGACAGCTGGATCTCTGTTTTCAACGTTGTCGGAGATCAACATTGCCGAAGAGAAGTGGTTCTGGCGCTGGCGGATTCCGGGTCGTCCGGCAGGGTAACAGGCCCGACCTCTGCGAAACAAGGGAAAGAAGGACCATCAGTTTGGATGAGGAAACTGGAAGGGAGGAGAGGGGCAGAGGAGGGCCCGTCCAATCAGGCAAGGAGAACTTTCAAAGTGCTGTCCAATGGGAAGAGATCTAAGAGAGGAGGGCCACCCAATGTGATCGCATTAGAAGAATTTGCCTCTAGTACTTGGAAATGGGAGGAAGAAACAACAGGGAGGACTTTTTCCCGTGAGAAGAGGGCAGATACGGGGCTGTCCAAAAGTTCCAGGGCGCCAGGAAGGGAATGTTCCCTTAAGTCAAAAGCATTATCGACCAGTGGGAAAAGGAAACGGTCTGGTGAGAGGGATGGAAAAGAAGGAGAGCATGCTGGGTTGCAGAGCTTACCCAGTGGAACAGCAACAGAGGAAGTGTTGATCCATGGACACAGGGAGGAGGCTGGGAAAGAAATGGAGCCCACATCCAATGGATCAAGTGAAGATGATGATGAAGAAGAAGAGCCACCTGGTGTTCTAGAGGAGTCTTCAGACAGCAGACAGGCAGATGATGGTCCAGAAAGGTGACTCATCTGGAGGACTGGTGAACATGATGGATCCATCCAAGGTCAGTTCTTGGACTGGGACTGAGATGGATGCTTTCCAGGAGCAGGACGTTGTTTCTGGATCAGGAAGCCGGGGGCTGGTCCACCAAATGAATTGTGCAAGAGTGATACCAAAAATAAATGATCTATGGACCTGAGATGCCACTTAAATCTAGCTATGGGGGTTGGGGGGGCGGAATTTGCTTCCAGATTGTGGTACTGGTGTGGTTCAGCTCACCTCCATGCCACACAATGTCCTCAGCCGTTAATCACCCTGTTAGCCTTGGAGGGGAGGGAACATACAGATAAAAATGTCTCTTGTCAGTGGATATGGTTGGGTTGCAGGGGCAAGTGAGAGGTGAGGCATGGAGGAAAGGGTAAACACTACTTCCCTGCACAAAAGCCCCAACCCAAATTGCACACTCCTCCACACACACACACACACACACTTTTCTTTTTAACCAAAAGAAAAAATAGCATGGAGAAACCTGATCGCTTCCCATCTAGCTTGACCTTTGCTATGGACCCCAAGGAAACACACTTGACACTTCCTTATCCTTCAGTAAAAGCAACTCATTGCTGCCACCTTCTGGCCAAGTCGAGTGTTTGTGAACCGCTCTGTATTTTGCAGGAGGGATTTGAGTGCATATTGGAACTTTATTAGGTTAATGCCATTAAAGCGATTAAAGGGTTCTGCCACCCTCGTGCAAAGAGCCCACTTTTTAAAAGAAGCAGATTTTCTTGTGGTTAGGAGAAAAATGACCGGAAAATGCATTATGAGCAAAGATTAAATGGAGAGATGTATAAACACCCCACAAGCCAAGCAAGAGACATGAAAGAGGAAGGCTCATTGTCATATAACTGCCCCGGAAATGAAATCAGAATGGGCTTGGCACCAGGAGAGCCTTCCTGGGGAAGATCTCTTACCCTACACTCTGCCCGAAGATGACATATGCCCCCCATGTATTCTCAAAACAGTCCTACGATATGGGTGAAGCTAGGAAGGAGTGCATGGCCTAAAGTCCTCCAGTACGTTTTGTAGTAAGGAACTGAACACAGGTCTTCTTGTCTTAAGTCCGACACTCTAAGTGCTGGTGCTATAGGATGACAGAGAATGGCACCCAAGAGATCAAATGGAACATGTTTTATTTGGGTTCTCTCTCTTTTTTTAAAGATATTTATTAAAGTTTTTTTAAAAAATATAACAATGAAAATGAAAAATAAAAGAAACAAAATACAACATAAAAACAGTTAAAAAACAAACAATTTTCCATAACATATCTTCCTTACACTTATTTCCCCAGACCTCCTCAAACCTCCCTTCTTTGTATTCCACTTCAATTTGTTAGTTCAGCAAATCCTTACCATTAAGCTTTTACCCATTTGTAAACCATTTTTTTCTCTCCGTATCTCCTAAAGCATTACAGCTGGAAACCCCTTAGTTTCTATCCAACATCCTTCTAGCATTCATTAATTTTATAATATTTCTGTAAATAGTCTTTAAATTTCTTCCAGTCTTCTTCCACCATCTCTTCTCCCTGGTCTCGGATTCTGCCAGTCATTTCTGCCAATTCTATGTAGTCAATCACTTTCATCTGCCATTCTTTGGGTTCTCTCTCTCTGTGTGTGTCTCTCTTTTCATGAAGTCCAGAAATTATGTGTGGGCCAGCAGGCTAGTAAAAATAATACACAATGTTAGGGGAAAATTGCAGGCAACCCTCCTAATAATAATAATAATAATAATAATAATAATAATACATGCGTGAATAGCTTGTATAAACTTGCTCTGTGAGACACAGGATCTCTCAGGGGCAATTCATGTAGGCTAAGATATCGATGTTACTGGAGGGGGTGGGAATTGGGAGGATAATGCGGGTGAATTTCAATTCACTTTGCTTTATAACACTGTGTCGGAGAATACTCTGAAGACGAGAATTGGGGAGGGCAGGGAGATCAGCTTCTGACAGAAGAGGAGGGGGACTATTCGCCCCCCCCCACTGCCAGTGCTTCCCGAAGCAGAGAGACAGGAAGACACAGAGCTGCCCAGCTATGAGACTGTTGCTGGGCAGAAGAGAAGGAGCAACTGGGCGATACATCAATAGAGAGTGGGGGGGGGAACCCAGCCCCCCGACTTTGTATGAGAACAAAAGAGACACAGCGGAGAGGCGGGACATCCTGTTGGTGAGCTGCTTCCTGAGGAAGTGGAAGAGAGGAGTCAGTGTGGGGTACTCCGATCCTGGCAGAGGGAGGCTGATCTGTGTTTGCAACATGATACTGTAATAAAACAACTATAAATCAACCAGATTCTCGTTAATTCTTATTGGTGAGCTACCAGGAGGGAGAGGGGAACTTGACATACCGTTATGCACCGCCCAATCTCTGAGAGGTGCGAGATTCCAGGGGTTCCAAGCGCCCACTCAGCGTTCATGTTTTCTTTTGGAAACGAGGCACAGCGGAGACTGAGGTGTCTTTATGTTATATGGTTTATTTACACACATATACAACCCGAGCCTACAGCGGAGGCATTCACAGCAGTTCCCAAATTCATGCACAAACCGAAGCGGCACCTATCCTTCGGAATTGTCTCTTTTCCAAATTTTGTAATGCTTTTCTCCAACCGAACCAATGCGTGCAAGGATGCCTAGATTGGGGGAAAGGTAGCGTAAAAAAAAAAAAGTAGCAAACATTAGTGGCAATGACTCGGACTGCATTCTGTTAGGGGAAATGGCTCATGAAAATATTATATGTTAAGTGGGTCCGGCCCGTCGTTGTTCAAGGTGTCTTGAGTTCGATATTCCTAAGAGATCCTTCGCTTTGATCCATTGGAGCCTGGCATGTTGTTGCAGAGTCTATTTGTGGCGGAGGATCTGCACATGTCTTTGTCAGTTCAGGTGCACCCAGTGCAGCACAGCTCCAGCAAGTATCCCCGCGGTGTTCGGAAGCACCTGGCGGCTGGTCCCGCTCCACGGCCACCGCTGCTCCAGCTGCGGCATTTTGTTGCAGAGGTCGTCGCTGTCGCAGCAAGTGGCGTTATAGGTGAATCCGAAGAAGGAGTCCTTCAGGCCCGATGTGTTACATCTGGGAGACTGGTGGCTGCAGCCCAGCCAGGCGAAGAAGTAGAAGGGGCCTGGACATGAAATAAAGAGGGGGACAGGGTTACACTGTGGTGGGACTAGCAGCAAATGAACCCACGAATCTTAGAATCGCTATCAAGACCACCTGACCCAGGAATACTGCAGTACAGTGGTACCTCGGGTTACAGACGCTTCAGGTTACAGACGCTTCAGGTTACAGACTCCGCTAACCCAGAAATAGTGCTTCAGGTTAAGAACTTTGCTTCAGGATGAGAACAGAAATCATGCTCCGGCAGCACGGCGGCAGCAGGAGGCCCTATGAGCTAAAGTGGTGCTTCAGGTTAAGGACAGTTTCAGGTTAAGAACGGACCTCCAGAACAAATTAAGTTCTTAACCCGAGGTACCACTGTACTCAACTCTCTCCTGTTGATCTATCTAGCAATCTATCTCCACCTATCTTTCATAGCCAATTGATCTGTTTGTCTATTTGCCTATCAGTCTATAATCTATCATAGCCAACTGTCCAATTTCTGTCACTATCTGTTATTTGTCTATCTACCATAGTCTATCAACCATTTTTCTATATCTGTGGATCTATCAACCTTTATCATATCCTATAAATCAAGGTTTCCCAAATTTGGGTCTCCAGCTGTGTTTTTTTTTTTGGACTACAACTCCCATCATCCCTAGCTAGCAGGACTGGTCATCAGGGATGATAGGAATTGTAGTCCAAAGACAGCTGGAGACCCCAGTTTGGGAAACCCTGCTATAAATTATCTATCTGCCATCTATCATCTATCTAAATTGACCAATATCTTTTGCTTTGGAAGATGAAGTGTGAGAGAAATGGACTTGTGGTCATCTAAAAGTAGATGGCTGCTCCAGACTCTGCGCACAGGGTAATAATAATAATAATAATAATAATAATAATAATAATAATAATATATTATTATTTATACGCCTCCCATCTGGCTGGGCTTCCCCAGCCACTCTAGGCAGCTTCCAAAAAAAATTAAAATACTGTAATACATCAAAATAAAAAATTCCTTCCAGTAGCACCTTAAAGACCAACTAAGTTAGTTCTTGGTATGAGCTTTCGTGTGCATGCACACTTCTTCAGATACCATGCACACGAAAGCTCATACCAAGAACTAACTTAGTTGGTCTTTAAGGTGCTACTGGAAGGAATTTTTTATTTTGACTATGGCAGACCAACACGGCTACCTATCTACTACTGTAATACATCAAACATTAAAAGTGTTAAGTTGTGGGTGAACATATCAGACGACACAGCGATTCTTCAAACAGCTCTTGTTTATTTCCAGGCCAGGACAGAACTGAACTGAAGGGCTCAGTCAGCCTGCTTATATAGAGCTCCAGTACACGTTACTGTAACAACTTTCTAAAACTATCCAATCACTGAACGTCACTTTCGATCCTTCATTTGCATAACTATCTACAGTATCCCCCTGCTGGCCCAGGGTGAGAACTTCAGTACATAACAAAAAGCTTCCCTAAACAGGGCTGCTGTTGTACAAGCAGTCCCTAAACCGGGTGGTGCTGGTTGTACAAAAAATATACACTACTGTTTCCTGCTGTGCAGATGCCTGTTCTTCAGTTTTATACAGGTTTTCTCTCCCTGCAGAAGAGCCTGATTCCCAAGAGTAAGGTTCCTTTCATGTCGTCATCATCATCATCATTTTTAATTCGTATACCGTCCTCCAATCTTACAATACTCAAGGCAGTTTACAAGCTGAAGAAACAAAAAATGTACACCTAATGCAATACAAAAATATGATAATAAAACAGAACTTTAAAAATAAGCAACCTACATCAAACGAAGTGAGTGTTCCGGTTTGCGGACGTTCTTTGGAACCTGAACGTCCAACGTGGCTTCCGATTGGCTGCAGGAACTTCCTGCAGCCAATCGGAAGCTGCATCTTGATTTCTGAATGTTTTGGAAGTTGAACGGATTTTTGGAACAGATACTGTTTGCCTTCCGAGGTACCGCTGTGCTGAGCTGGACTGACCATAGGCAGTTTCCTATGCTCACGACGTTCCTCTCTTGACACTCACCAAACATTGCGAGCCGTGTTTCGCAGGTCCCGTTTGGTTTCGCCGTGCACTCGTGTTCACCCCAGATGCACCCGTTGTATGGGTTCGCAACCTCACAGGCATGGCATTTCAGGGCCCTGGCTGCCGACAGGAGAAACAGAGATGCAGGCTGTATTAAACAAAGGCAGAAGAGTGCAAACAGCAATTTGCACCAGTTCAGAAGTGGCCCAGTCTAAACCTGGGGGCTCAAGGTAGATTCTGCAAAATTGCAAAAAGGGAGGGGGGTGTTCTGGCCAGTGCAGCTGACTCTAACGCCAAGAAAAAGTTCTTGAGATATCAGGCCAAAGGGTCAGTTTTGACTCTGGCTACAAACTCCACATGCAGCGACTGGGGCAGTTCGGTAATTTGAGATGCTGGGCTTTAGGAGCTTCTGCTGCCTTTAGATGTTCATGGGTGTTAAGTTGTGGGTGAACATATCAGACGACACAGCGATTCTTCAAACAGCTCTTGTTTATTCACAGGCCAGAACAGAACTGAACTGAAGGGTTCAGCCAGCCTGCTTATTTAGAGCTCCACTACAACGCAACAGTAACCATTTTCTGTAACTATCCAATCACTGAACGTCACTTCCAATCCCTTATTTGCATATGTGGACCTGAGTGAAAACTATCTACAGTATCCCCCTGCTGGCCCAGGGTGAGAACTTCAGTACATAACAATGGGTATAACTTCACTTGCTTCAGAATGTGGTGAGCCATCCCTGCTACATTTGGGTGTGTGTTTGTGAGCTCCTGTTCATCCTGTTTTAGAAAACAGAATGATAAAATTGTAGAGTTGGGAGGAAAGCCAAGGGGCATCAAGTCCAATTCGCCTGCGATGCAGGAATCCTGCTGAGAAACGCTATGGACCTCTGCCCCAAAGACTTTTCTTTCTGCATAGCACTATGTGGGAATGGAGGCAGGGGCTTTAATGAATTCCACAATCCCATCCCCCCGAATGTCACCTGCAAATTTAAGCCAACCATTCTTCCTTATGGCCTTCTGTCAAGGCCTGGACTGCAGAGGAATGGTGGAGGCCACCCCGCCTCCACTTGAACCTTCCCGAGAAGAGGAGGACAGTATAGTAATTAATAATAATATAATTTAATTATTTGTACCCCGCCCATCTGCTGGGTTTCCCCAGCCACTCTGGGCAGCTTCCAACAAAGATTAAAAATACATTAAAATGTCACACATTAAAAACTTCACTGAACAGGGCTGCCTTCAGATGTCTTCTAAATGTCAGGTAGTTGTTTATCTCTTTGACATCTGGTGGGAAGGCGTTCCACAGGGCGGGTGCCACTACCAAAAAGGCCCTCTGCCTGCTTCCCTGTAGCTTTGCTTCTCGCAGTGAGGGAACCGCCAGAAGGCCCTCAGCGCTGGACCTCAGTGTCCCGGCAAAACGATGGGGGTGGAGACACTCCTTCAGGTATACTGGACCGAGGTCGTTTAGGGCTTTAAAGGTCAACTCCAATAATTTGAATTGTGCTTGGAAATGTACTGGGAGCCAATGTAGGTCTTTCAAGACCGGTGTTATGTGGTCTTGGCGGCCGCCCCCAGTCACCAGTCTAGCTGCTGCATTCCTGATTAGTTGTAGTTTCCGGGTCACCTTCAAAGGTAGCCCCACGTAGAGCGCATTGCAGTAGTCCAAGAGGGAGATAACGAGCATGCACCACTCTGGCAAGACAGCCCACGGGCAAGTAGGGTCTCAGCCTGCATACCAGATGGAGCTGATAAACATCTGCCCTGGACATAGAATTGACCTGTGCCTCCATGGACAGCTGTGAGTCCAAAATGACTCCCAGGCTGAGCACCTGGTCCTTCAGGGGCACAGTTACCCCATTCAGGACCAGGGAGTCCTCCATACCCGCCCGCCTCCTGTCCCCCCAAAACAGTACTTCTGTCTTGTCAGGATTCAACCTCAATCCATTAGCTGCCATCCATCCTCCAACTGCCTCCAGGCACTCACACAGGACCTTCACTGTCATGACTCTGAGACAGAAGAAGAAGAGAAGAAGAAGAAGAGTTTGGATTTGATATCCCGCCTTTCACTCCCCTTCAGGAGTCTCAAAGCGGCTAACATTCTCCTTTCCCTTCCTCCCCCACAACAAACACTCTGTGAGGTGAGTGGGGCTGAGAGACTTCAAAGAAGTGTGACTGGCCCAAGGTCACCCAGCAGCTGCATGTGGAGGAGCGGAGACGCGAACCCGGTTCCCCAGATTATGAATCTACCGCTCTTAACCACTACACCACACTGGCTCTCTGCCAGAAGAGGGACGAAGCTGGGAGATAATGGAAGAACAGGAGGGGATGGCAGCTGGGCCGGGGCAACTGACTGACACATTATCTTTAGAAAGCATTCCAGACCCCCCCCCCTTCTCCTAGGACCCGGAGGACAGTGAAAGTGGCAGAACAGAAAGCAAATAGACAAAAGACCTTACACAGCCACTGTATGGTAAGGGGTGGAGATTCTGACAACTGAGGGTAAAAGGGGGTGGGGAGGAGATTACTTGGAGCAACGCCATTATTCCAGAGATGACGTTCTACATCTCTCTCTGTGAATATTGAATAAAATACCTCAGTAAGAGATCCTTGAGGGACGCGGGTGGCGCTGTGGGTTAAATCACAGAGCCTAGGGCTTGCCAATCAGAAGGTCAGCGGTTCGAATCCCCGCAATGGGGTGAGCTCCCATTGCTCAGTCCCTGCTCCTGCCCACCTAGCAGTTTGAAAGCACGTCAAAGTGCAAGTAGATAAATAGGTATCGCTCTGGCGGGAAGGTAAACGGCATTTCTGGGCGCTGCTCTGGTTCACCAGAAGCGGCTTAGTCATGCTGGCTACATGACCCGGAAGCTGTAAGCCGGCTCCCTCGGCCAGTAAAGCGAGATGAGCGCCGCAACCCCAGAGTCGGTCACGACTGGACCTAATGGTCAGGGGTCCCTTTACCTTTAAGAGATCCTTGTTTTTTCCACTACTGGCAGCCTGCCACAAGGGGGGTGGGGATCAGATTCTCTGAAGCCTGACACCTTCTAACAACATTAGCTATGGGTGCTGTCACTTCCCACCTGCAAGACCTATTTCCCCCCCTCCTGATGGTGAACCTTTCGGTGTAAGGGGTGCGGGAATGACTCACCAGTTCCCCAAAAGACAAACATGAAGAAGCAGCAGCAAACCAGCGGCTTTCCATCCATTGTTGATTCCCTTGCATTCAAATCCAAAGGTAATTTAAGGAGATGGTTGGGTGTGGATTGAGAGGAGACCACCAACAGGTAAACAGGTAGGGAGGAGGAGGAGAAGGGAGCAAAGCCTGTACACCTGTGCAGACAGACGCTTACTGCTGATCAAGGCTCCCCTCTGCAGCCAGCACACACCTGGGTTTGCTCAGCAGTTATCAGCGCCTGACGACTGTTTACAGATGTGGGCAAGGAAGAAAACCCACAAGCCACCCTTGTCCTATTAAGGGTGCGCCATGATGCCGGCCCAAGGGTAGCGCAGCGAGTCAGCGGGAGGAACCAGCAAACCATGAAAAGCCTGTCAGCAACTGCAGGCCAAGCCAAGCCGGCCGTCGCTAAGAACATCATAAAGGTGGAAATGTAAGGGAAGAGAAGGCACCTTTTATCACAGGGGTCAGCAAACTTTTTCAGCAGGAGGCCGGTCCACTGTCCCTCAGATCATGTGGTGGGCCAGACTATATTTTGAAGAAAAGAATGAACGAATTCCTATGCCCCACAAATAACCCAGAGATGCATCTTAAATAAAAGGACACATGTAAAAACACACTGATTCCTGGACCGTCTGCGGGCAGGATTGAGAAGGCGATTAGGCCAGATCCGGCCCCTGGGCCTTAGTTTGCCTACCCATGTTTTATCACATGTGGTGGAAACATAAGGTAGTAAAAGAATTTTGGGAAATGATATATAATGAGTTGAAAAAAATGTTTAAAATACCCTTTCCTAAAAACAAAAACAAAAACACAACCACCACCTCCCAAGCCTTCATTTTAGGAATCCTAGGTGCCAGTGGTCCCATCACCTCCTGGCAAATGGAAGGGGAAGAAATGGAGGCAGTGAGAGATTTTACTGTCTTGCGCTCCATGATCACTGCAGATGGTGACAGCAGCCACGAAATTAAAAGACGCCTGCTTCTTGGGAAAAAAGCAATGACAAGCCTAGACAGCACCTTAAAAAGCAGAGACATCACCTTGCTGACAAAGGTCCGTATAGTTAAAGCTATGGTTTTCCCAGTAGTGATGTATGGAAGTGAGAGCTGGACCATAAAGAAGGCTGGTTGCTGAAGAATTGATGCTTTTGAATTATGGTGCTGGAGGAGACTCTTGAGAGTCCCGTGGGCTGCAAGAAGATCAAACCTCTCCATTCTGAAGGAAATCAGTCCTGAGTGCTCACTGGAAGGACAGATCCTGAAGCTGAGGCTCCAATATTTTGGCCACCTCATGAGAAGAGAAGACTCCCTGGAAAAGACCCTGATGTTGGGAAAGATGGAGGGCACAAGGAGAAGGGGACGACAAAGGACGAGATGGTTGGACAGTGTTCTCGAAGCTACTAACATGAGTTTGACCAAACTGCGGGATGCAGAGGAAGACGAGTGCTTGGCGTGCTCTGGTCCATGGGGTCACGAAGAGTTGGACACGACTAAACGACTAAACAACAACAGGTGCTGAAATCCCAAGGGAGCAGAAAAGACTATTTATGTATGCGACCACGGCTGCACGGATGTTATTGGTCCAGTGATGGAAAGAAGATAAAGTCCCCTACCAGAGAAGAATGGCAATCAAGATGATGGATTATGCCGAAATGGCTAAAATGACCGGAAGAATCAGAAATCAGGAAGACCAAAGCTTTAATAAGGAATGGGGAAGATTTATAACTCATCTTAAAGACCATTGTAAACAGTTAAAATTGTTAGTAGGACTAGAATATAGCTTGTAGTTTAATGGTGAATTTTGGGCAAAATGGAGAGGTAAAAGATTTGGATTATTATAAAAGATGCAGGCGGAAATGATTAACCATAGGACTCACAAAGGGGAGGAGGGAAGACCAAGAGATTCCTTGGAATCTTGTTTTTATGTTGTTTGTTGGATGTGTGACTGTTAAATTTTAATCTGAAAAAACGAATAAATATATATATATATTAAAAAAATCGTAAGTGTCACAGTGGCCTACCAAGTGGGAAGCTCACAATCGGGGCATGAGAACAGCAGCTCTCTCCACGCCTGCAATTCCAAGCCGCTGGTATTCAGGGATTTGTAAGTTGCCTTGGGCTGCCTTGGGCAAGATAAAGTGACTAACAAATTTAATAAATAATAATAGTATACAGGCGGCTCCCCACTTATGTGGGAGTTACGTTCCTGGCCCCCCGTGTGCATAAGGGAACCGGGGCGATTTAAGAGGCATCAGAAATACCTTTTTCTTTTATACTATACCTTTTTTTGTCTCTGATTGCCAGAAAAGGGCAAGAAACAGCACATCGAAGACCGCTTAATGCAGCTTCCCGCCCAACAGCTGTTGAGTGGGGTAGTGAGGCAGCAGTGAGAGCTCCCGTGTGCCATTTTGGAGCCCATAAGGTTTTTTTTCCCCTTTTAAGCCTTTAAATTCTGGACTTTTGACTCACTGACAGCCTCTTCAGGCTCTGGAGAGGGTCTCCTCACAAGCTATGAGGACTTCCCAGATTTCTCCCATTATTCCCAGGTTTGAATTGATTGATTTATTTCCTGGCACCACACATATATGCAGTTGTGCTCTAGTTGATCACATGCAAGCGGACAGATGCTTGCCTTGCTTCTGACATTGGAAGGAGAACCCAAAACCTTGTGGGAACAGCAGAACAAGCTGATCACAATCCAGTGTTTAACTAGGGACTGTCTCGTCTTTCCAGGAGAGCCCAGGGCAAACATGTAGGATGTCACAATCGAATATACCTCAAATATGTCTCCTATTCCAGGTTGTCTTTGAAGGTGTAGCTCACCTGCTCATAGCTGTCAACCGTCCCTTATTTGGAGGGAAAGTCCCTTATCCCAATGCCGTGTCCCACTGCTGTCCCTTATTGATGATCTCCCTTAAATTTCCCGGGTTTCAAAGGAAGCAGCTCCTCTCCCTCCCTCCCTGCCAGCCAGGGAGGAGGGAGGCTCCAACTGTGTTGCTTGGCTGCGTTACTCACCCAATAAGGAGTCTAAGAACGACTGGGGGGTGGAGCTTGCATGCCTTGTGCCAATCAAATCGGCCGTGTTGCCTGGGGACTCGCCTTTGCTCAGCGCTTCCCAGCGGAGAGGTGACGGTGGTTTTCCTTGCTGCATCCCCTTTGCCAGGTTGCTGCGCTGTGGGAACCACCGCTTGAGGCTTCGTTTGGCTGCTGGCTGGGCTTTCTGCCTTTGGCTCGGAGGGGCTCAGAAGCCGAACATACCTGTGCTCTGAAAATCCCTTATTTTGGCTGCTGATCCCTTATTTTTGAGGCTGCTGGTCCCTTATTTTCAAATCTGTAAGTTGACAGCTATGCACCTGCTGGGTCCTTGCAATGATGAACTCAGCTCTGACCATCTCCCAAAATCCGTTTGTATATTTCCATGTGGCAAAGCTGCTGGAGCTCAGCTGTGGGGGCCTTCTGAGGTTCCCTTGGTGATCAACTGAAAACCACCCAGCAATCTACAAATGGATCCCAATCTATCTATGGGCCTTACAAGACGCCGGTCCTGTGAAGGAAAGGGCTTGTGCAGAGGCAGCATGGTCAAGTCAACCGACTTTATTCATTCCTTCAGCCAAAGATGGCAGCAATACAATTCGAAAGCGACTGCGGTTTACACCAGAAGCACAAAAGCCATGCAAAACACAGCACCACATCGTTGTACAAACTCCACAGTATTTTACTACTGTGTGCAATCTCTTGGACGTTCAGTTTACGGAATCTGATTTCAGATTCTGCTGGAGTAAATGCAGCATGCGTAGTAATAATAATAATGATGATGATTTATTATTTATACCCTGCCCATTTTATCATTTGCCAAGTCAGCAACTCTCCACAGCTCCCCAGTAAATACAAAAAGATATAAAAGAAAACAGGACATTTTAAAACTTTGCATACATATTTTTCTTGACACTTCCCCCCTCCCCAGCAAATAAACACCTGGCAATGCAGCTCAGGGTGAATTCAGTTTGAGAAGAGGACAGCCATTGTTTTAACTAAGGGGTGGGGAATCTCAGGCTCAGAGGCCAGATACGGCCCCCCAAGTCTTTCCGTCCGGACCTGAAGACTATTCTCAAGCCACACCAGACCTACTAGGCAGCCTCACCTGTTTCTAGCTAGCTGTAATGTATCCTCGAACTCTGAAGATGCTTCTTGCTTGAAGGAGAACAGAGGGCTGTGTGTGTGTGTGTGTGTGTGTGTGTGTGTACACTAGCACCACCCACCTTTGTCATGCTGCCCCTGGAAGGTTGCCCCCCTCAAAAATGTGGCCCTCAGGCCGAAAAAGATGTCCCACCCCTTGTCGTCCCCCCTCAGCCATTTGCTAAGATTCTCTCCAGTTAGGCTGTTTCTCTCGGGGAGTTTAAACATACAAATCTTCCTTTACTATACACTTCGATCTTCAGGAGAAAGGCAGTTTGGTTTCTAAACTTGTGATGATGGCAGAGAGAAACAATTCTGAAGACTTTAAAGAAAGGGTGAAAAAGCAACAACAGAGGTTCTTTTCATAGAAGAGCCATTGAAATTAATGAATCTACTATTCAGTGCCTGCTAAAAGCATGTTTGTTTAGGCAAGCCTGCCCAGACATGTAAGCCACTTACATGTGTTTTAATTGTGGGTATTTTTTTTGCCCAATTTTAATTACCTTTGAAGGATTTAAGTTGTTGCTTAACAGTCAATCCCTCTTCACAGGGAATGCTGGGAATTGTAGTTTTGCGAGAGGGAAAAAGGGGTGTGTCTCTCTCTCAATACCTCTCAGCACCCTTGATGGACGACAGTTCCCAGAATTCTTTGGGGGAAGCCATGACTGTTTAAAGAGGTGTCTTGGTGCTTCAACTGTGTGCTTTGAACGTGAGCTACATAGAACTAGCTATGAAGCATCTTCAGCAGGTCCTGTGGGAGAGGCCACAATGAGGTGGGGGAACCTTTGGGAGGGAAGAAGAAGCTGAAATCTTGAGCACTGACAGAAGGTCAAAGTGATGGGATCATATAATCTGAGGGTTGTCTTTTTGAGTGAAAGGGGTCTCTTTTGCCAGCTTTTATTGTGAATGCACCAGCTGTTGGCCCCATGCTAAGCCGAACTTTCCCAGGGACAGGAAACGAGAACTAAGCGTTGCATAAGTCGGTGTCGCAGCAAGTGCGTTCGTAGGACATGTTGAAGGCGTTTTCCCTCCGCTCGATCTTGTTGCAGAGCTCGGCATATTTGCCGCAGCCATAGCGCTTGAAGAGGAATAATTCGCCTGGTGGGAGAGGAACGAGATGTGTGTTAGTTTAACTCCTTCCCTGTACCCAGGGTGAGTCACACCACATAGCGGATAACCCTGAAAATCTAGGTGTTTGGGGCACGGAGCCACAGAGGACCACACCGTACGTTTAAGGCACGACGGTGTCACTTTAAACAATCACGGAGTTCTGGGAGCTGGGGTTGAAATGCAGGAATCTCAGCTAAAGCAACCATGACAGATGGACATCCAACCTCTGCTTAAAAACCCCCAAGGAAGGAGAGCCCAACACCTCCCGAGGGAGTCCATTCTGCTGTTGAACGGTTCATCCGCTCCACTTCCCTGTGGGGAGGAGTTTGCAGTGGACCGCGTGGCCACCCACTCCCCTCCGGGGGCGGGGGACTTAGTTCCCCGTTGCCCAGGGGATCCCGGCCATGTCAGAGCCCGGCCAGCCAATCCGCTGGCCGGGGGGCGTGGCCGGGACCATTTAAACAGAGGCACGAGCCAGAGGGCTTCCTCTTTGGCTCGCTTTCTCAATCAACTGCCCTCCCTCCCTACTTTTCAGGTTTTAGGCACTGGCCTTGCTATGGACCTCACTTGGTTGCCGTTGAGGGGCCTGGTAGGAATTTTCCCACTTGGCAAATTGGCACTGGCCATTTGGTTTTCTCCTACCTTGTAGCAATCGTCACAACTTTGCTAGGGTTGCAGTTAGGCATTGTTTGACCTTGTGATGGGCCATGACCTGCCCCTCCAAGCTTAAGGGTATTCCATTAAAGGAATCCGGGGGTGTTGATCTTGTCCGAAGCTTGGGTCAGGGGCTAGGGCCATGACACGACCCCGACGGGAATACCAGGGGAAGCTCGAGTTGGTATGCATCAACAGGGCTCCCCCTTCCGGTGGTTTACCCTTAACGGACTTCCTGCGCATTGGGCAGGAGTCAGATATAGTCAGGTCCATTCAATGTCTAAGCCAATACCGCTCACATTCTGTAATCAATAAAGTTGTGGCCAAAATTTGCCCAATAACATTAACCTAATATCTGTGTCCTTGTGTGTGTTATTTCTCAACAAGGGGGTGGCTTTGGGGTCTCGACATGCAATTACTGCCAGGATGAATCTCCCTTCTTGTAACCTGAAGCCCTGGGTTCGAGTCCTGCCCTCCACAGCTGGAGATAAGGCAAATGAATAGGCAGCAAGCGCAAGGAGGAACAGGAGCAGGGCCAGGAAACACTGGGGGTCAGCAGGGGACCCCTTTCTGTGGGGCGAGCGCTTTTTCAGGTGCCTGTTGATACCAACACCTCACACCGTTCCCCGAAGACACTAGCTCTCTCGCTGCACAACTGATGGAGATCATACAGCACTAGCGGATTTCCAGTAATTGTTCTTACCAGCATAAACTTTGGTTGTCTCGCAGAACTGCCCATCGTCCGCTTTGCAAGGTTCGTCAGTATCCAGGCAGACCTTGCCAAGTTTGTACTTGCAAACTCGGCACACGAGACCTTCAGCTGCAGGACAGAAGCAGAAAGACAGGCATGGTTTTAATCAGAAATTATAAACGGGCCACAAAAGTGCTTTAAAAAACAACAGCCAAAAACTGCATGCCAACTTTCTTCCTCAGTGCTTGATGGTGCCCATGGTTTCCCCCGCCACATTTTATCCTTTGCAGTGTGTGGTAGGTCAGAAGCCCCTTCATGTGAGCTTCATGTTTTGGTGGAGATTTGAAACCAGCTTCCTGCAGACCTGTTCTGACAATCTAACCCCTATACCACACTCCCCATTTGTAGCAGATGTCAAAGCAAAACTGTTTTGTAAGAATGTATGAATCAGCCTATTTCCATTCCAGATTAGTTTCACATGCATTCAGCCTGTTCCATCCTGTTGTTCTATGGATCATACATACATATGGAGAGAGAGAGAAACCAGGGGACATATTTACATAGGAACACGGGAAGTATACAGTGAGAGTGTTATAGGTTGGCCTAAACCCAAGGAATTAACAAATGGTAGGATTTTGATTGTTTGGGATATGAATGAAAATACAAGCTGCATAATTGTGCCAGACAAGGAATCCTTTGGCCTGGGGAGATCAGTGTTACCAAGGTGATGGCGCATTTGTTTGAGGTGACAGGGAAAGTGTGTCTTTAGCAAGGTGTGCTGGGAAAAGGAAGAAGGGGAGCACAAAGGGAAAGATCCATCTTGGGCAGGCTGGGAAGAGGTGGAGGCTGGATGCGGTGCCTCCCAGCATCAGCTCGCTGCCCTCGCCTGCCTCCGCCATGCCGCCTCCACCTCTTCCCTGCCAGAGGAGCCACCCTCCAGCCGCTGCCCACCTCCTCCAGCCCCGCAAAGCTGCCAGCAGCGCCATAGAAAGGTTGCCAACTCTGGGAAAAGGGGGGCGGCACAAAGGAATCTTTGTACCACAGTGCTGGATAGACTTAAGACGGCCCTGCCCCTAGTCCTGCATGAGTCACTTGTGACCTCCAAACCATCCTAAATATCTTTGCAGAAGCTTACAAAAAGCTTGGCCTATCACTCAACATCCAAAAAACCAAAGTGCTGCACCAACAAGTACAAAATAACCCCTCTGCAGCACCACAAATCCAACTCAATGGTGTAACGTTGGAAAATGTCGATCACTTCTCCTACCTAGGCAGTTGTCCTTCCACAAGGGCCAACATTGATGCCAAAATCCAGCACCGCCTGAGCTCTGCAAGTGCAGCTTTTTCCCGAGTGCAGAGTGTTTGAGGACCGGGACATTCACAGGGAAACCAAAATGCTTGTTTACAAAGCTATTGTATTACCAACCTTACTGTATGCTTGTGAAACATGGACCACTTATAAATGCCATCTCCAACCCCTTGAAAGATTCCATCAACGGTGTCTCCGAAAAATTGTACACATCACTTGGGAAGACAGGCGAACTAATATCAGTGTACTGGAAGAAGCAAAGATTACCAGTGTTGAAGCAATGATTCTTCAACCTCAACTTCGTTGGACTGGTCATGTTGTGCAGATGCCTGATGATTGTATTCCGAACTTAAAAATGGAAAGCGTAATGCTGGTGGTCAACAAAAGAGGTACAAAGACTGTCTCAAGGCAAATCTTTAAAAATGTAGTATAAACACTGACAACTGGGAAACACTGGCCTGTGAGTGCTCCAGTTGGAGAACAGCCTTTACCAAAGGTGTCATGGGCTTTGAAGACACTCGAACTCAGGGCGCAAGGGAAAAACGTGTTAAGAGGAAGGCACACTTGGCAAATCCACACCGTGAACAACTCCCACCCAGAAACCAATATCCCCACTGTGGAAGAATGAGTGAATCCAGAATTGCCCTCCACAGTCACTTACGGACTCATTGTTAAAACCGTGTTTATGGAAGACAATCTTACTCAGCTACGAGTGATCACCAAAGAAGTCACTTGTGACTTACAAAAAATGTTTTCTAAAGGGATCCGCCCCCACCCCCCAGATGCTTGCTTGTGAGGGTGTGTAAACACGTAGCCTTGATCCTTGTTTACATGCTTTGAATATTCTTTCACAATGCTGTTAAAAGCACTCCTGAAACCGCTTAAGGCGCTGGGCTGGCATTCATGTGGACCTCATCCAGCAGAGATTGTGCCATCTCTGTCTAGTGTTAGAAGTTCTTTTGGTTTCTGCAACATCCCACAATCTTCTATGGAGATTAAAAAACCTCGATGATGCACTGGGAATGGAATGCATTTTTCTCTCTCGCTGAGTTAACTCCTGCCCACTTCAGGAGTCCTTTCAAGCATTGGCGCAGGCAACGAGCAGCAAATAAGTGTTGAGTAAGTATAGCAAGCTTGAGGATTGAATTTATCTTTCTTTTCTTTAAAGCTTGCGGTAGCCAACTTCCCCCAAATGAATAAAGATTTGAAACCCTTAATGCAGCTGCGTCACTAAGCCCACAAAGGTACGAGCGCAGCTTTCCTCAAACTGGTGCCTTCCTGTCCCAAAACTGGGGTGTGCATCTTCCCTTCCATGCTCCCACTGAGTTACATGACCTGCGCAAGATTAAGGGCCCCCCAAGAGTCATCAGTCAAATCTTTATTACAGTCATAGACCCAGCATAAGTAGGGCGGGGTACAATCATTTAAAATCTATAAAACATTTTTGGAAATCTAAAGTTATTAAAACAGAAGGTACAGTGGTACTAAGCCGCTTCTGGCAAACCAGAGCAGCGCACGGAAATGCCGTTTACCTTCCCGCTGGAGTGGTAGCTATTTATCTACTTGCACTTTGACGTGCTTTCGAACTGCTAGGTTAGCAGGAGCTGGGACCGAACAACGGGAGCTCACCCTGTCACGAGGATTCGAACCACCGACCTTCTGATTGGCAAGCCCTAGGCTCTGTGGTTTAACCCACAGTGCCACCCACATCTGATATGAGTGCTCATTAAATCTAGTTTGTGGCACAGGTCATCAAGTGAGGAATTTTGAGCGCTGCTATGCAGAACCTGGCAACACTGTTTGTTGTAGGAGGGTTGGTATCTGAAAGCAGCAGGGAGATATAGAATTGTCCTGGGTACTTTTGGAATAGTGAGGAATGAGGCTAATACAGATGTCTCTATAATATAAGTGCTGGAGAAGCACATGCTCTGTTATTTCTGTTTGTCCCAAGTAAGGAATCTTCCTATATCGACCTTCCATGAGAGCCGAGGGGAGGGCGTGGCAACGTGCCAGGGTAAAGTCCCTCCGATGATTAGGGACTTTGAGTTTAGTTAGGTATGCCATGGGGGAGGCAGAATAACTGATGGCAATAAAAAGTTGGGGCAATAAAAGTTGGGGTCCTGGCTAGATCCAATTGGCGCTCTGTTTTAAAGTCAGTTTTTCTGAACTCTGAAAAGAGGGGGAAACGCAAGAGGGTGTCCATTTCAAGATGACAGTATGCTAAGTTCTACAAAACAAAATGAGCGAACGGCAAAGCATGGCTTGTTCTGCAAACACCCATTGTGGAAGCAGCCTTGAGATCAGGTGCCAAATCACTTCCCTGTCTCAACCTCTCCCACTTAATCATTTGCATGCAGTCGGAGCACTGTATTTCTTTGCAACTGTGATATTGGACCCCGCCATCCACAGCAATCTCTTGAGGCAGTAATAGTAATAATAATAATTTATTATTTGTACCCACCCATCTGGCGAGGTCTCCCCAGCCACTCTGGGTGGCTTCCAATGAAGATTAAAAATACATTAAAATGTCACACATTAAAAACTTCCCTGAACAGGGCTGCCTTCAGATGTCTTCTAAATGTCAGGTAGTTGTTTATCTCTTTGACATCTGATGAGAGGGCATTCCACAGGGCAGGTGCCACTACCGAGAAGGCCCTCTGCCTGGTTCCCTGTAACCTCACTTTTCGCAACGAGGGAACCGCCAGAAGGCCCTCGGCGCTGGACCTCAGTGTCCGGGCAGAACGATGGGGGTGGAGACGCTCCTTCAGGTATGCTGGGCCAAGGCTGTTTAGGGCTTTAAAGGTCAACATCAACACTGTGAATTGTGCTCAGAAACATACTGTAATACGCGAGAGCAGCAAGCAGCCACACACACAATTAAAAACCACAATTAGGAATCCGCAGAGATAAAAGCAGGGGACCAGCCAACTGGAGAAAAGAGGAAATCTAAATTTATGAAAGATCCTTAGATGTTAACTTTAAAAGCAAGATGGGCTCAGGGACCAAAAGATAGCAGAGGTGGCACTAGGCCAACTGGTCCAGAGGTTGGATTTCCAACAATTTGGGAATCCCCACACCAGGGGACGCCAGCCTCTCAGTCCTCGCTTGCCTTGTTTCAGAAGCCGGGAAGGTTACCCTGAGAAGAGCCTCATCAGAAAATCTTAATCAACAGGCAAGTTCAAATGGGGAAATCTAAGCTTCTTTTCGCTGGCAGAAGCTTCTTGTGAAACCTGAAACGATTCAGGGTGGAGGGAATCCTTCCCAGCTGGATGGCAGCCAGGCTTCTGTTGTAAACAGATTTCTGTGCCAAGGAATGCTGGAACAAGCATGGGTGGCGGATGATCTCCGTCGAGGCTGCCAAGGCCCTTTCGTAATCCAGGGAGCACCCAGAATGTAAAGTGGGCAGCATTATATTGTGCATTCCTGATTATAGATGCACAAGGTGGTATCTGGGAGGTTACACATGACCCCACTTTCCATTCTGTTTGCGCCTACGAAAGTTTTGGGGCGGGCACACTGCTTCCTTTTTCCAGCCAAGTGAACGTCCTGTAATTTCTTGCAGGAACCCTGTAACTTTTTATAGCACAAACGCTCTGGTTTATTTTATTTCCCCTGCTTTAGTTGCGCTATAAGGCAAGAATGCCTCTTCAGACAGCAATATAGACCTGGGGCACATTCACACTATATACAGTGGTACCTTGGGTCAAGAACTTAATTTGTTCTGGAGGTCCGTTCTTAACCTGAAACTGTTCTTAACCTGAGGTACCACTTTAGCCAATGGGGCCTCCCGCTGCCGCCACGCGATTTATGTTCTCATCCTGAAGCAAAGTTCTTAACCTGAGGTACTATTTCTAGGTTAGCAGAGTCTGTAACCAGAAGCGTCTGTAACCTGAAGCTTCTGTAACCTGAGGTACCACTGTATTACTATTTTTTGTAATTTTAAATGGTTTGAATCTGTTTTTAATATTGTGTAACATTGTATTTTAATATTAATGTTGTGTTTAACTTATTGTAATCCACCCTGGGGCCTTAGGGTGAAGGGCAGATAATAAATTGTAACAACTACTACTACACATTTAAAGTAATGTGGCACACCACCCAAAGCTCTGAGCGGTGTGAGAGTCAGGGTTTTAAGGCATGCTTAACCAAAGTCTGTGTTTCCTATTGGAAATGAGGCACAGCGGAGATTGTGGTGTCTTTATGATATATGGGTTATTAACACACACATATAAACTAAGCCAGCGATGGAAGGGTTTCACAGCACTACCACACGAAGAGGTTCTTGTTTCTCCCATAGCTGCGGCTTAGAATTCAAAGAGACATCAGCCGTAGCTCTGCCTGCTGCTCATCTGTTTCTCTGTCACATAGTTTCTAACTTCTCTAAGATCTGTGGATTTGTCTGTTGAGGGAGGGAGGGGAGGCCATTCATCTGCCCCATTCATCTGCCATCCCAGACACAGTCCCTTGATCCTTTGATCTTCATAATGGTCCATCCCGAGGCTATCACCTCATGAGGATGTTAAACTTGCTTAATTAGCTTTTAATGCTTGCTGATTCCTGGAGATGAGCATTGTCTAGCCCACAGTTTAATACACATGAGTCTGAACCCCAGTTTTAACACTCCAAGCATTGGTTGAATTCTATTTTTTTTAAATATATTTATTAGAATTTCCAATTATTGCAAACAAAAAGAAAAAAGCAAACATAAAAAACAAAAAACACATAAATTTCCCAACTTATTTTCTATAACATATTTCCCCGACCTCCTCATACCTCCCCTTCTTGTATGTCCAGTTCAAATTATTTATACAGCAAATCCTTGTCTCAAAGCATTACAGCTTAAAAAGAAAAAAAAAAGAAAACACCTTATTTTCTCTTCCACATCTAAGAGTATTATAACTTTAAATAAAAGAAACCATTTTATCAAATTCCTTTTGCCATTACAGCTAGGAACCACTTAATTTCAATCCAACATCATTCAGCGTTCCTTAATTTTACAATATTTTTGTAAATAGTCCTTGAATTTTTTCCAATCTTCTTCTGCCGACTTTTCTCCCTGGTCACGGATTCTGCCAGGCATTGGTTGAATTCTAACAGCTACTGGACCCAGAAATTTAGGGTGTTTGGCACCCACAACTCATAACTCTGTTATGGTTCCCACCCCCCAAAAAGAAACTTGGGAACTGTGGTTTACATCTCACAGAGGAATAATCTCCCAGCTGCTCACCCTTAAATCAAACCCCAGTGGAGGACATCATGAGAAAATGTCTCCATCTGCCTTTTTCAGATGGTGAAGCACATTGGGAGAGGCTGACTAGTGCCTGAGAAATGTTTGATGGAAAGAATACGCATCCCACCCTCAGCCATCTTACAAGAATAAAATAAGCTCAAAACCTCACATGCATCGAAATTCTCAGTTGCCCTGAGAATGGGGCAGAAAAACTGAAGCCTTTTTCACAGTGGAAGAAAACTGTTGCCTTTATAGGATTAGCTTGGGGTGTTGTTGCAAATATTCCTTCCTTTCTCCCTCCCTTGTCCACTTTGTTTTCTCAGCTTGTTTTTTGTCACTTAGTTTAATTCTACTGAATGACATGCAGCAAAGGAAAATTCAAACCCTTGGTGGTTGAATTTTCGAAATTATGCGCTGGGACATGATTAGTCCTGCTGATGTGGAGAAACAAAGACAATCCCAAATATTGTAAAGTTATAGCAAGAAGTGAACTCAAGAGAAAACAAGCCTTCAAAGTGTTGGTGCTGACCTTGAAAGCCCTAAATGGCCTCAGCCCAGTATATCTGAAGGAGCATATCCACCCCCATCGTTCTGCCCGGACACTGAGGTCCAGCTCTGAGGGCCTTCTGGCGGTTCCCTCGCTGCGAGAAGCCAAGTTACAGGGAACCAGGCAGAGGGCCTTCTCGGTAGTGGTGCCTGCCCTGTGGAACACCCTCCCACCAGACGTCAAAGAGAACAACAACTACCAGACTTTTAGACGACATCTGAAGGCAGCCCTGTTTAGGGAAGCTTTTAATTTTTGATTCATTACTGTATTTTAATATTGTGTTGGAAGCTGCCCAAAGTGGCTGGGGAAACCCAGCCAGATGGGCGGGGTATAAAGAATAAATTATTATTATTACTTCTGTAATTAGAATTATAGAATCTTAGAGTTGGAAGGGACCCAAGGGTCATCTAGACCAACCCCCTGCAATGCAGGAATCTCAGCTAAAGCAATCATGGCAGATGGCCATCCACCCTCTGCTTGAAAACCTCCAAGGAAGGAGAGTCCACCACCTCTCATGGGAGTCTGTTCCACGGCTGAACAGCTCTTCCTGTCAGAATCTTTTTCCTAATTATTATTAGTCGGAATCTTCTCCTTTTTTTTGTACTTGAAGCCATTGCATTTGAAGAGCAGGAGAAAACAATCATGCTCCCTCCTCCATATGACAGCCAGTAAAATATTTGAAGATGGCTATCATATCACCTCTCAGGCTAAACATTCCTTCAAGCATTCCTCGTAAGGCTGAGTTTCCAGACCCTTGATCACCTTGCCTGCCCTTCTCTGCGCTTAGTGCTTTCTTTTCATCAACAATCTTTTGGATTTCACTTCCTAACCCTCACACATAAATGGGAAAAAGTTGTAGATCCAGTCTGGCAAACCTTTGCCCCTCCAGTTGTTGCTGAACTACGACTCACGTTAGACCCAGCCAGCATGACCAATAGTCAAAGCTGATAGGAGTTGTAGTCCAACAACATTTGGAGGGGCAAAGGTTCCAGAATTCCAACTAACTTCCAGTCACACTAGATCCATCGAAATGAAGGAACCCAAAATATTCATGTCTCTTAAGTTCAATGGATCTGCTCTGATTAGGTCTAGCATTGGACACAACACATCGATTTGGAAAGAAATTTTGATGTGATCTACTCCAGCTTTCGCCAACCTGGTTGGGGCTGATGGGAGCAACATTTGGAGGGCACCAAGTTGGCCAAGGCTGATCTTGTTCAACCCCCCCATTGAATTCAGGATCTGCAATGCAGGAATCTTGTGGTTGCAGCACCCCTGGAAGATGACTGTCCCACCAGCAGGTAACAAAGTGTACAATGTTAGTCCTACTCAGAGCAGACACATTTAAATGAGTGGACACGACTTAGACCTATTGATTTACGTACTCGGAGATAAAAATAGATGGGTACGACCCAAAAGGACTCACCATTCCTAAATACTTAAATATAGTTATGAATTTGTGGGTGCCAGACCACTATTCTCTCCGGATCAAGTTAGTATTAGAATTTAATTAAGGCTCAGGGTGTTAAAACTGGGTGCCGGATCCATGGGTATTAGGCTGGAATCAGCAAGCTTTCAAAGCAATAATTGAATAACAAGGGGAATTTAATAACCAGGCTAGCTTCCTGGGTTCAGATGATAGCCTAGGGCAGGCGTAGGCAAACTCAGTCCTCCAGATGTTTTGAGACTACAGTTCCCATCATTCCTGATCACTGGTCCTGTTAGCTGGGGATGATGGGAGTTGTAGTCCCAAAACATCTGGAGGGCCAAGTTTGCCTATGCCTGGCCTCGGGGATGACCCATTAACACAACAAAGGATCCAAAGGGACCTGGTGTGGGAGGACAAATGAGTGGGGGCCCTCCCTCAACAGAGAAAGCCAGACTTCAGAGTAGAGAAATTGGAGTTAGGTGTGACACAAAGCAGCAGCACGATGTTTGATGTCTGTTTGGATCCAAGGTTGCGCCTATGGGAGAAGCAAATCCCTCTTGGAGTGATTATGCTGTGAACCTCTCCATCATAGGCTCAGGTTGTATATATGTGTGAAGAAACCTAACGACACCTCCGCTGTGCCTCATTCCAAGCAGGAAACACAAACCCTGGGTAAGCAAGCCTAGAACCGCTGAAATCTCACACTGCTCACAGATTGGGGTGACAATGCTGCACCTGAGCTGCTCAAAAAGATGGACCCACCCATTTTCTTACACATTTGCACTAGCTAATTAATAACAAATAATAATAATGATTTTTTTTATTATACCCCACTCATCTGGCTGGGTTACCCCAGCCACCCTGGGCAGCCCCCGACAGAATTAAAAGCACAATAAAACACCAAACATTTAAAACTCCCCTAAACAGGGTTGCCTTCAGATGTCTTCTTCAGATGGTTGTTTATTTCCTTGACATCTGATGGGAGGGCGTTCCACAGGGTGGGTGCCACTACCGAGAAGGCCCTCTAGCTGGCTAAATTCCCATGCAAATGTTTTGCAAAACAACACCCCTATTTTCCTTTTAAAGCCTGGTACTTACATACTGTGCAGAAGAGCAGAAGGGAAAAGCCCAGGAGAAGACGCTTGTTCATCTTGAGAAATTTCACGAGAGAGAGAGGAGGAATGTGTGTGTGGCAATGACAAGAAAACAGAAGAATCTAACTTTGACTCTGAAACAAGACTCCTCTTAAAAGGTTCTGAGATGGGAGGTATTAGGGTCAAGAACTGATTTCCATTTGGAGGCAACCAATGGGATGAAGGAATGGGAACAATAGGCACACCTGATACTTAGAGAATGGAAAGGAGGTGTGTTGGTGGTAGCATGGAAATGGAGTTTCAATCCAATTAAAGCACTGTTCCATAATTAATGGACTTAAGAATCTTCAAACACCAGAGCACCGCAGAAGCTGATCCCGCAAGCATATTTCTCTACATCTTTTCGAAAATATGGAGGAGTGAAGAGACCAGCTAGCCCAATAACTAGGCTTATGCCGGGAAGCAACAGTGAGTCATCATTTCCTAGCACACATAAATTGTGTCTACATAATAACCAAGGCAGAGTCTAAGGGTGGAAGCCGACATGATGCCTTGCAGACGCTTTGGGGTTACAATTCTCAATAGCCCCAGGCAGCATGGTGGTAGTTAAGGATGATGGGAATTGTAGTGCCTTCCATGGAGGGAAGGAATGGGGAGCCAGTGGCCTTCCAGATGTAAAGTTGCATGATTAGCAACTCTAGAAAGATCAAAAAAAGGAAAGGAAAGCTGATCTGAAATCCTGGGAAAGTGGAGGGGTGGAAATTGGGGTATGTATGGAAACTTCATGCAACAGTGAGTGAAACAATGCAGTGTTTTGAAATAATATCCTGACTGCCAAAGACACAGCTGCAAAATTGCCCAGAGCTAAGTTTCGGCAGTAGCTGTTTGTGTTGTGACTGCATTCGTCTCAATTCCAAAATGACATCTTACAGATGCAGACAGACGCAATTTCGATATAAATATCACTCCTTGAACTGTTTCCCTGTCCCTCTCTGTCTCTCACACACATACCTTAAATCTGTTTATGAAAGTAGTTCTTGCATCACCAATGCATTTGCTAATCTAGAGTCACCTGTCGGCAAGGATGCCGTCATTCAGAGTCAGCCAGCCAAATGTTTTGGATCGTGGTGCGTCTTGCAGACGGCTCCCCGGGCAGCAAACCTTCTTTGGCTACCTGGAAAACAGGCCAGAACAACAGTTACGCATTGAGCGAGAGAACTGAAATCTATGGAGCAGGGCCTGTTTGGAACCCATTCACAGCGTTGGAGTGGGATGTTGAATTGCATGGGTACACTGACAGCGGGAAAACTACTGGAAAACATATAGAAAAGCCAAACACAGCAGCAGGCCAGCCTGCCCATGAGGCGGTGCTTGGTGAAGAAGTTTCCTCAGGTTGCAGACAGTTGGTCGGGGCACTAGATTTAGGCACTAAAATAGGACTTCCGGGTTGACGCGATCTGGAAATGGCGGATTCCCTCCGAGCTCCGGAGGGAATCGGCTCTACCGAGGATGGGTCTTAGCCGCGCCGGCGACGCGGGGACCCTTAAAAACCGCAGGCGCGGATGCCTGCGGACTGAAGACTCGGCGGGTGCCTTAAGCGCCCCCCCTGATTCGCGAAGAGCCTTTTTAAAGGCTGCGGAGGGGATACGGGGGTGGCGTGGCACTGAGAGTCGATCGCTACCTCGGTGGAGCGAAGCCGCGAGCCATAACCAGAGAGCGCCGACTTCCTTCCTTGAAAATCTGGACTGAAAGAACTACCCGTGAGTAAGACGGATTGGGACTTTAAAAATTTCTACCCTGAATTAGAGACGACCGGGGGGTGTGCTAAAAGGAAGTCCGCACCCCCCCCCTTGCAGAAGATCTAAGCAACGACATAAGAGCTAAGCTGGAGAGCCTGCCCTTGGTGGGGTGAGTTAAAAAGGACATTAACTTTCAAGATTTCGCTAAGGGAAATTTTATGCTGGAGAGTGGAGTTTCAGAAGCTTTCTTTTTGTTTTGAACTACCCCCCCCTCCCGGGCTCGGGAACGTCCTGTCTTGGTGCTTGTGTTAGAGCCGCGGAGTTTGACAGCTGTCAAAGCTGACAAACGGGCAATTTAAAGCGGAAAAATTGTTGTTTAAGACCCCCCTGGACTAAGACACAATTGAATCAAAATTGTTGGAAACAAAGTAACAATAAGAAGTTAAAGGGTTGTTGAGTAAAAGATTAATAAGTAACCAGATTCCCCCTAGGGGGAATTCTGTGAAACTACAATGGATACAATGGCTGTGGATGGAAAGTTACTAGCTGAAATTGAAAGGATGTTTCAGTTGGTGGGAACCTTACAAGAGCAGAGTTTGGCTATGAATAAACAACTTGTGACTATGACCTTGGGAACAGGCAACTCTGCTGTTTGTGTTGAGGACTTGAATGAGAAAGAATCCACAGCTGAAGAGGAAACAATACTTTCAGAGGTGGAAGAGACTAAACAAGAAAAAGAGAAAGTAACTTTGGGAAGCAACATCCAAAAGCTGACACCTGTGGAATACAAGCAAGGAGACCTAGGGAACACATCTACCACAAGTCTGCGAAAGATGCAGAAGAAGAAGGAAGAGGCCCTGGGACAATATGGAATACAGGAATTTAAAACAAAGAGGCATGATTGGGGCCTCTGTTTGGACTTTGGTTCTGAGGATACAGGCTTGGTGGAAATTTTCCAGCAATTGACTACAAATCTCCTTGTGGGAAGAGAATATATTTGGATGCTGAAAGAGCTTTTTCCAGACTCGACGACTGATATAAAGGGCTACCAACAAGATCGGCGGAGAGGGACTGAAAGGGACTTGAAAGCCTCGGACGTGAGGAACCCAGGCTGAGAATTTCGACTTTGGACTTTCATCGGGAAGGGACAAAAACCGGGGATGGGAGGGAGGGAAGAGGAAACTTTTAGAAACTCTTAAGATTTTTAGGTCTGGTTAATAAGACTTTTAATTAAGACAAAATGAAAAATCGATGGAAGAGAACTTAAGTCCAACTTAGGAATATCAATTTTAATTACAAAAGAGGTAATAAGAAGAACAAGATGGTTAAGAGGAGAAATACCAATTTGCTGATATAATTTTGGGAATTGGGATGCACGAGGGGGGGTGGGGGGAAGTCAGGGAACAAGGTCATGAAACGAGGATTGGCTGAATTTATACATGTTTTGTTATGTGTTATTCTTTTTGTGTGTGTTTTGTTGTTATAAAACTGGAAAACCCAATAAAAATTTAATAAAAAAAAAAAAAAGATTTAGGCACTAAAATATGTGCCACGGGCTGCCACCTGCTATTGTTGCTTGCCTCCGCCGCCTCTAATGTCCCCTGCTACTGCTTTCTGCTCCTACAAAGCCCCTGCCGTGGTGGTGGGGCATTGGAGAAGATACGGGGCACCACAGGAGATGTGGGGGAACAGTCACCATTTTCTGTTTGGCCTCAAGAGGCAAAATGTCCTGGGCCAGCCCTGACGGCCAATTCCAAAGCATGCAGAGAGTTTTGGTTTTTCGTGGCTGTTTTCTCCCCTTCCTGCACGCCACTAACATACAGGCAAGCAACTACAGTGGTACCTCGGGTTAAGAACTTAATTCGTTCCGGAGGTCCGTTCTTAATCTGAAACTGTTCTTAAACTGAGGTACCACTTCAGCTAATGGGGCCGCCCGCTGCCACCGCACGATTTCCATTCTCATCCGGAGGTAAAGTTCTTAACCTGAAGTACCACTTCCGGGTTAGCGGAGTCTGTAACCTGAAGTGTCTGTAAGCTGAAGCGTCTGTAAGCTGAAGCGTCTATAACCCAAGGTACCACTGTAGTACATTTTGCACAAATTCTTTGTACAGTGGTACCTCGGGTTACAGACGCTTCAGGTTACATACGCTTCAGGTTACAGACTCCGCTAACCCAGAAATATTACCTCAGGTTAAGAACTTTGCTTCAGGATGAGAACATAAATCATGCTCCGGCGGCGCGGCTGCAGCAGGAGGCCCCATTAGCCGTAGTGGTGCTTCAGGTTAAGAACAGTTTCAGGTTAAGAACAGACCTCTCCAGAACGAATTAAGTTCTTAACCCGAGGTACCACTGTATATGATTTGGCCACCTGGATCACCTGACAGAGGACTGAAAGGTTGCGAGCATAATTAAGCCAACAATTTCTTCCCGGTATTTCTTTATAGATGGGCAGGACCACCAAACATGCCTCATATCTGCATTTGAGGGCCCAGGCTTCCAACATTTGTCTCCTCATCCAGGTTATGCCAGCTACTGCAGGTAAATCCATTTAGAATAGCTGCCTCTTAGGCCCCATCTGCACTGCACATTTAAAGTAGTATCGTACCGCTTTAAACTACCATGGCTTCCCCCAAAGGATTCTGGGAGCTGTAGTTTGTGAAGAGTGGTGAAGGTTGTTAGGAGACCCTGATTCCCCTCACAGGGTTACACTTCTCAGAGCGATTTAACAACCATTTGCACAGAACTCTGGGAATTGTAGCTCAGTGAGGGGAACAGGGGTCTCCTAATAACCCTCGCTGACAACCTTCACAAACTACATCTCCCAGGATTCTTTGGGGGAAGCCATGGTTGTTTAAAGAAGTGGCATGATACTGCTTTAAATGCTTATTTAGGAGATCACTGAAAGCAGATGAAAACATCAGCAGGATTTTAATCTCACTTGTAATGCAACAAACTTTATGGATAGATATAAAATATAGATTTGATATACAGTGGTGCCTCGCAAGACGAAATTAATTCGTTCCGCAAGTTTTTTCTTCTTGCGAGTTTTTCGTCTTGCGAAGCACGGTTTCCCATAGGAATGCATTGAAAATCAATTAATGCGTTCCTAGGGAAACCGCTTGCCAGGCTGGCGGTGCGGAGAAGGGCTTTTCTCCCCACCGCAAGCCTTCAGGACAGGTATGGGAACAGAGGGGAAGGCGCGCAGCGCTTTCCCTCTGTTCCCGGGGCTTGCGTGGGAGGAGGGTTTTTCCTCCCCACCGCCAACATTCAGAACAGCATTCTGAATGTTGGCGGTGGGAAGGAAAACCCTCCTCCCACCCCAAGTCTTCAGGAAAGCCATCCGAAGCTGGGCGGTGGGAGAAGGTGTCCCCGCCCCCCCGCCCGGCATCGGAGCTTCGTTCCGATGCCGGGCGGCGGGAGGAGGCGTTCCCCCCCCCGCCCGGCATCGGAGCTTCGTTCCGATGCCGGGCGGCGGGAGGAGGTCCGAGGACAGTGGGGAAGACGCGCTGCGCTTCCCCGCTGTCCCGGAGATTTCCCTATGGGCTGTCGTCTTGCGAAGCAAGCCCATAGGGAAATTCGTTTTGCGAAGCGCCTCCAAAACGGAAAACCCTTTCGTCTAGCGGGTTTTCCGTCTTGCGAGGCGTTCGTCTTGCGGGGTACCACTGTAATATACAGTTGAAAACGTTGACATTAGGACCCACAGAGGGGGTGGGGGGAGATCCTGAGATTCAGAGAAATCTCTGTATGTGGAAATGTATTTGGTTTTGTTATAAATCTATATTTGAAAAATCAAATTAAAAACATTTTTTTTTTTTAAAAAAAAGATACTGCTTTAGATATATTGTGCAGCCGGGCCTTACATTCGCACACGGCGATGTTGTTGGTAATCCTTGATAATAAACTTTTATGCCATTTCTGCTGGGGAGAGTTCTTTGCCCACGTCCTTCTTAAAGTCTAGACCTGGCCTGCACAAGAAGTAGGACTGTTATGCCATCAGAGCTGTCTCTCTTCCACTCCTGTGACAACAACAACAACAACAACAACAACAACAACAACAACAACAACAACAACTTAATAAATTTATTTATTTGGTTTTTCAAGTTAAAATTTTACAATCACAAACATACAACATAAAAACAAGATTCCAAAGAATCTTCTGGACTTCTCCTCCTCCCCTTTGTGGGTCCTATTATTAATCATTTCCTTCTGCACCTTTTATAATAATCCAAATCTTTTAAGGTAAAGGGTAAAGGGACCCCTGACCATTAGGTCCAGTCATGGCCGACTCTGGGGTTGTGGCGCTCATCTCGCTTTACTGGCCGAGGGAGCCGGCGTACAGCTTCCGGGTCATGTGGCCAGCATGTGGCCAGCATGGCGAACCAGAGCAGCGCATGGAAACGGCGTTTACCTTCCTGCCAGAGCGGTACCTATTTATCTACTTGCACTCTGACGTGCTTTCGAACTGTTGGCAGGAGCAGGGACCGAGCAACGGGAGCTCACCCTTTTGTGGGGATTCGAACTGCCGACCTTCTGATCGGCAAGTCCTAGGCTCTGTGGTTTAACCCACAGTGCCACCCACGTCCCTCAGTTATATCCAAAATTCACCATTAAACTACAAGGGTTATTCAGATCCTTCTAACGATTTGAACTATTTACGGTGTTTTTTAAGGTAAATTGTAAATTTTCCCTCCTGTGAGAATTAAAAGCACTACTCTAAGCCAAGGCACTTTTGAGCACCGAAGGGAAGAATGGCTAAGGACCAGGGCTGGATGTAAGTTTGATGAGGCCCTAAGCTACTGGAGGTCATGGGGCCCTTTATATATCCAGCTGTCCTTTGTCAACAACAAATTGTCACTGTCTTTTTGTGTTGAATATATGCTATATGGTAACTTATGAGCCTAATAGGTAACTAAAGGCATTTGCACATGCAGAATGTAGGCACTCTATATATAGAAATGAGCAAACCAGTGATATTTTAGGGAGCAGGCCAGCAGGCGCAGCCCATTACTTACATCATAGGAGCCTACGCAACACAAAACACTGTTGCTGTATGTAGGTTTTATTTTATTTGTTTTTTATCTTACATTTTGGAAATGTACATCCAGTTTTTTTCTTTTGGGGGGGCAAGAGAGTGGGGCCCTAAGCTATAGTTTGTTTAGGGGGGTGAAATCCCCAAAAAGGATGTTACTTTTTTTTCTGTATGCCACAACACCTGTGAGAATATTGTTAGCGAAGATTTGGAAGAAACAAGATTTACCAGCTATCGAAGAATGGCAGATGAAGATGATGGACTATATGGAACTTGCCAAACTGACCAGGAGAATCCGAGACCAGAGAGAAGAGACGGTGGAAGAAGACTGGAAGAAGTTTAAGGAATATTTGAAAAAAATATGTTAATATTTAAACCTTAGAATAGCTTTGGAAGTGGATATAAGCTGCAGGGTTAGAAGTAGAAGATAAGGTGTTTTAAAGTGGTATTATTTGTGATTGATAAAATGTGAAGTTATTTTAAGTGTGATTAAAAAAGAGAGATGGTTAGAAAGTATGATATATGTAAACTGCTAAAGATGAAGTAAAATGCAAATCAGATAGGTGGGACTTGGGGAAGCCCACTTAGCAATGTTTAGAAAAATAAGGATATGACAAGAATTTGTTCGTATTGTTTGTCTTTTCTGTTTGTGTTTTTTATTTGTGTTATAAAATGAATTTTTATTTTTTTAAAAAAAGCAAAAGCTATAGTTTGTTTAGCTTATACATACATCTGGCACTGCTAAGGAGTGAGGTTGTGGTGAAGTGATGACACAAGGCATGGCAGTATTGGGAAGCTCAAATTTCCCCCTCATTGCTCATCACTTTTCTGGGGTCACAGAATATGATGTCTGAACGCAAACCCACATAATAACCGCACCTTTCAGTCCGATGGGAGCACCTGATGCTATCTGATTTCAGTCAACCTCATAATCTCCTGGGAAAACCAAAGATGTCGCAACCTTTACACAGGGCTTCTTCACGTAGAAACTGATCTTTAAGTCATCAGATGGAAAATAAATTACCTCAAGAGCAGAAATAGTTGTGGTGTGAATCCAAGGCTTTGCTTATACATAGTTCCTGGAGGTGGAAGATTCTCCCCTCTGTTTCTCATTTTTCCCCCAACCTTAAATTCATTTTTCCACATTTCTGAAGGGATTTGCATTAAAAAAAAAAAAAAAACACTTATGAAAACGCTTCAGCATTTCAGTGCAAATTTAGGTCACATGTCAGGACTGCAGAGCATCATGTGCAATGGCCCTTCCTCTGCAGAACAATTTACCCCACACAGCGGTTGTCAGCCTGTGGGTTCCCAGATGTTGTTGGACTACAACTCCCATCATCCCTGAGCTCTGGCCTTGCTAGCTAGGGGTGATGGGAGTTGTAGTTCAACAACATCTGGGGACCCACAGGCAGAAGAAGTTTTTTTAAAACAACAACACACGAAAGGAAGTTGAGCAGTTGGGGGAGTGGTGCAGGAAAAACAACTTACTCCTTAACTTAAAGAAAACAAAATACAGTGGTGCCTCGCAAGACGAAATTAATTCGTTCCGCAAGTCTCTTCGTCTTGCGATGCACGGTTTCCCATAGGAATGCATTGAAAATCAATTAATGCGTTCCTAGGGAAACCGCCTTCAGACCAGACTTCTGAAGGCTGGGGGGGGGTCAAGGGCTTTTCTTCCCACCCCCAGCATTTTAAAAAACCCCGGGACAGCGGAGGACTTCTCCGCTGTCCGGGCGATCTTAAAATGCTGGCGGGCGGCATTTTAAAATCGCCCCGGACAGCGGAGGACTTCTCGATTTAAAAGCCCCTGGGAAGGCAGGCAGGGGGGACAAAGACTTTTGCCCCCCGCCAGCCTTCAGAAGAGGTCCTGGACCTCTTCGGAAGGCAGGCAGGGGGGACAAAGACTTTTGCCCCCCGCCAGCCTTCAGAAGAGGTCCTGGACCTCTTCTGAAGTCCTGGACCTCTTCTGAAGGCGGGCGGGGGGCGAAAGTCTTTGCTCCCCCCCCCCGCCTGCCTTCAAAAGGTGTCCCCGTGGCGGCGGGAGGTGTCCCCTGCCCCCCGCCCGGCTTCGGAGCACCGGGAGAAGCGATCTCCCCGCAGTCCCTTGCTTCAAAAGAGGTCCGAGGGCAGCGGGAAGCGAAGCGCTTCTTCCCCGCTGCCCCCGGACGTCTTTTGAAGCAAGGGGCTGCGGGGAGATCGCGATCTCCCCGCAGCCCCTTGCTTCAAAAGAGGTCCGGGGGCAGCGGGAAGCGATTTCGATTTCTGGGAATGGAGTTGAGAGATGACCTAACCTGGGGAGAGAACAGCAAAGACATGGTGAAGAGAGCACAGCAGAGGTTATATTTTCTGAGAATACTCCAGAAAAACAATCTCTCAAAGGACCTGTTGATGGCATTTTACCATTGTACTGTGGAGAGTGTATTAACTTATGGTCTGTGTGTGTGGTTTGGGAGCTGCATGGCCAGGGAAAAAACAATGCTGTCCAGGGTTGTAAAGACTATAGAGAGAATAACTGGGTGCACTCTTCCCACCTTGGATCAAATCTACGCTTCCAGGTGCCATAAGAAAGCTGCAGAGATAGTGCAGGATAGTGCGCACCCCGGAAATGATCTCTTTCAGCTTCTGGCTTCTGGAAGAAGGTACAGGGTTATTAAGACTAGGACTATCCACCTTACAAACAGTTTCTATCTAAACGCGATTTTGGTTTTAAACGCAGTGTAAGGTGGTCTTTAATTATTTAATTATGGGGTATAAGAGTTTTTAGGGGGCTAAACAGGCTGGGATAGCTGGGATAGCAGGCTTGTTGGTTTTGAATGTCTGGTGTAGATTTTTTTCAATTTCGTTGTTCTGTATGGGACAATAGCAATAAAGATTATCGTATCGTAAAAAACAAAATGCTCCCCCCCCCCCACTTTCTTAGAATCAGAATTTGCAGCCAGACAGGTTTCTATCAGGAAATACAGGCTGGTTGCTGACAGGATAGCACCCACACCACATTTTTAATCTGCTCCACACAAATATTTCGTGGTAATTCCGCTTGCGAAAATCCAGCTGGTTTTCCTTTGGCATTTAGTATGGGCATAAACACACTCAAACATGCGATTAAAAAAGGCCAGTCCAAACTTGCACGTGTTTTCTCCCTGACAATTTCCCTTAGTGACATCCCCGCCTCAAGAAACATACTGTCTCACAGAGACTAGGTGTTACACCTACAACCCTCAGATATACAACTCTCAGTTATTTTATTTATTTTATACATGCATCTCCCACGCCCTGTGCATAAATGCCAATTGCTGTCCTCATACTGGGGACTTTGCGTGTTTAGTGGTATTCCTGTGTGTGCAAGAGAGACCTTTTCTGGAGAGGCGACCTCAGTTATCAGGTGAAGATCATGGAAAATCCTGCTCAATGATGGAGGAATTATACTTCCTGTGTACAGGGAACCCGCACATCTGTATCTTTGGAACATCATTCCCTCGGAGGAATTTCACATAGGAAAACAGGCAAACCCGTTTTCCATTCTGGGCGTATTCAGAGCACACCTTGTATTTCGTGGGTGTCTTCACACCAATTTCTTTCCCAGGCCAGAATATATTGCAGGAACAAATGGCACCTTGCGTATGCACCAGATCCTGATGGTATCAGTCTTTCCTCAGTATCCCGATTTTGGAGTTGGTCGCAGAGGAAAAGAAATCGTTTGGGATCACGTTACGAGATTGCCTTCTTCCATATGTACCAGCTCATTCCTTAAGATCATCAGAACCCCTTCTCCAGGTTCCCTTACTAGGGATCGGGGACAAATTAAATTAAATTTGCATTTAAAGCCGGATTTAGCAAATTCATAATTTGATATTCCAAAACAACACGAGAACCAGAATGCATCCATCCTTAGAAATCCACACTTATCTGAATCCTGCAATGCCATTCTCCAACAACCAGTGTTTACAAAAATGAATCTAAGATATAAATGTGCGTCAAGATGAATATACTCATGAAAATGGCATGCAAAAATGCATTGTGTTAGGAGAAATACTCCGCGCATCAGCATAGATGACCACACGTGTGAGGTGGTAGATGATTTCCCTGTTTAGGGAAGCTTTTAATGTTTGACAGACTATTGTATTTTAATATTTTGTTGGAAGCCGCCCAGAGTTGCTGGGGAAACCCAGCCAGATGGGCGGGGTAGAAATAATAATAATAATAATAATAATAATAATAATAATAATAATAATAATAATATATTATTATTATCATCATCATCATCATCATCATCTACCTGCGCTCCACCATAACCACCATCAGTCCCAACCAGCATAGCCAATGGTCAAGGATTGTGGGAGTTGTATTCCAGTGATTACTGGAATGCTGTGATTACTAAGACCCAGCAAGGGTTTCTCAAAAACAAGTCATGCCAGATGAATCTCATTTCTTTTATCGATAGAGTTACAAGCTTGGTAGATCAGGGGAATACCATGGATGTAGTGTATCTTGATTTAAGTAAAGCTTTTGACAAAGTCCCTCATGATATGAGAAGCTGGTAAAATGTGGCCTGGATGAGGCAACTGTCTGGTGGAATTGTAGCTGGTTGACTGACCAAACCCAAAGAGTGCTCACAAATGGTTCCTTGTCATCCTGGAAAAAGTGGGGTGCCACAGAGTTCTGTCCTGAGCCGTTGTTGTTCAACAACGTTATAAACGCCTTGGATGAAGGAAATGAGGGGGTGCTTCTCAAATCTGCAGATGACACCAAACTGGGAGGGGTAGCTAATGCCTCAGAAGACAGAATCAGGATTCAAAATGGACTTGACAGATTGGAGAAGTGGGCACAAGCTAACAAACTTAATTTCAATAGGGACTAATGTAAAGTTATGCACTTAGGCAGGAAGAACCAGATGCACAAATATAGGATGGGGGACACCCGGCTTACTGGCAGTATATGTGAAAAGGGACGTTTGAATCTTAGTGGACCACAAGCTTAAAATGAGTCAAAAGTGTGATGCAGTAGCAAAAGAAAAGATAATGCTGCTCTAAGCTACATCAACTGAAGTGCAGAGTCCAGGTCAAGGGAAGTACAGTGGTACCTCGGGTTAAGAACTTAATTCGTTCTGGAGGTCCGTTCTTTTTTTTTTTTTTTTTTAGATAATTTTTATTGCATTTTTCCAGACATCAAACAACAAAGAAAAGAAGCAAGAAAAGAAAAAAAGACAGAGAAAAAATAAAAAGAATCATGTCCTTCGAACAGCTTATTTCAACATTCCAACATTCCGTTCTTAACCTGAAACTGTTCTTAACATGAGGTACCACTTTAGCTAATGGGGCCTCCTGCTGCTGCCGTGCCGCAGCCACACGATTTCTATTCTCATCCTGAAGTGAAGTTCTTAACCCAAGGTACTACTTCCGGGTTAGCAGAGTCTGTAACCTGCAGCGTCTGTAACCCGAGGTACCACTGTAGTAGTACCACCACTCTATTCTGCCTTGGACAGACCACACCTGGAATACTGTGTCCAGTTCTGGGCACCACAATTTAAGAAGGATGTTGACAAGTGGGAACGTGTGCAGAGGAGGGCAACCGAGATGATTAAGGGTCTGGAAACCAAGCCTTATGAGGAGTGGTTGAAGGAGCTGGGTATGTTTAGCCTGGAAAAGAGGAGACTGAGAGGGAGATATGATAGCCATATCTCAAGAGCTGTCACACGGAAGAGTCAACAAGCTTGCTTTCTCCTGCTCTGGACGGTAGGACTCGAACCAATAGCTTCAAGTTACAAGAAAAGGAGATTCCGACGAAATATCAGGAAGAACTGATAATATCAGTAAGAGCTGTTCGGCGGTGGAAGAGATTCTCTCGGGACTGGAGGCTTTTAAGCAGAGGCTGGATGGCCATCTGTCACGGGTGGTTTACTTGAGATTCCTGCCTTGCAGGGGGTTGGAGTAGATGACCCTTGGGGTCCCTTCGAACTCTACAGTTCTATGATTCTAAACCAGTAAACCACACCAGCTCTTGGAAGTGGGAAATCTTTGGCAGCCTGGGAGCTGCAGTCCCTTGTGGTCAACCTTTCAGGAGCCACATGTCAGTGGCAGGTGTGCCTGTGGGAACAGTAAGAGATGTGCTTCATGTCTCTGCATGCCTTTGCACCCATTCTCCATCCAAAGTAAGGAAGGGCACATTCCAGCTGGTGATGCCAGGTGATGTGCCCAGACTGATACCTGCTCAGTTCATCAGGGATTCCATGCAAATCACTTCCTATTAATAATGATAATATAATACATTTATTTTAGGTAAAGGTAAAGGGACCCCTGACCATTTGGTCCAGTCGTGACCGACTCTCGGGTTGCGGCGCTCATCTCGCTTTATTGGCCGAGGGAGCCGGCGTACAGCTTCCGGGTCATGTGGCCAGCAGAACTAAGCCGCTTCTGGCGAACCAGAGCAGCACACGGAAATGCCGTTTACCTTCCCGCTGGAGCAGTACTTATTTATCTACTTGCACTTTGACGTGCTTTCGAACTGCTAGGTTGGCAGGAGCAGGGACTGAGCAATGGGAGCTCACCCCGTCGCGGGGATTCGAACTGCTGACCTTCTGACCGGCAAGTCCCAGGCTCTGTGGTTTAACCCACAGCACCACCTGCGTCCCTAAATTTATTTTATTTATGAATAATTATGAATAATTTTGATTAACATCTGATACTCTTTTAAAATGTGTTGTGGGAGAGGGGATTATATTGGGGTTGTTTTTTGTTCTTCTTTTTATTACGTCTTTTGTGTTTTATATTGTGTTTTTTATGTTGCGAACTGCCCGGAGATCTATGGCAAAATGGGGTGTGTGGGTGTGTTTGTACAAGTTTAATAAGTGATAATGATAATAATTTTCATTTGCAAATTTCACAAGGTAGAAAAGCAAGAAAAAGACTTTAAAAAATCAAAGAACAACAGAGAAGAGGGAAACAAAACCACAACGATAAAAGTAAAAAAAGGTACCCCTGCCCGTATGGGCCAGTCTTGACGGACTCTAGGGTTGTGCGCCCATCTCACTCTAGAGGCCGGGGGCCAGCGCTGTCCGGAGACACTTCCGGGTCATGTGGCCAGCGTGACAAAGCTGCATCTGGCGAGCCAGCGCAGCACACGGAAACGCCATTTACCTTCCTGCCAGTAAGCGGTCCCTATTTATCTACTTGCACCCGGGGGTGCTTTCGAACTGCTAGGTTGGCAGGAGCTGGGACCGAGCAGCGGGAGCGCACCCAGCCGCGGGGATTTGAACCGCCGACCTTTCGATCGGCAAGCCCTAGGCGCTGAGGCTTTTACCCACAGCGCCACCTGCGTCCCATACAACAATAAAAAGGAGCGTACAAAAACACTGAGATGTAAGGTGGTATACAAATTTAACTAATGCTACCACTAATAACGGTAGGTAGACCACTTCAATTCATGGTGTGGATGGAGTCACCATTTACTCACTGTTTAGTTACCATTTCCCATTCTTTAGCACTTACTAGCTAAAGAATCCTGTTCCTGGCCAGTGAATGGAAGTACCAGTATGTTTTAAACTGCAATTGATTTCCGGATGTTTTTAACTGTAACCGATCTTAGACGTATAACGAATGAACGAATGAGTAACGTTTCTCATTTTGCCCTGTTTCAAATCATGTATCTGCATGCCACCCTGAGCTCTGGGAAAGGGGGTTGTGTGGGGGGAGGAGAGAGGAAGGGACAGATACAGATTCCATAAAGAAGGAGGAGATAAATTATTCAGCACGAAAAAGGAAAATCTGTCAGGCGTCTCCCTCTTTCACTTGGAAGGGTGTTGCTCTCGAGGTTAAAGATAAGCTAGGAAAACTTAGTTTATCATGCATTAGCGGGCTAGATGATTCACAGCAAACCTCCCTAACTGTGTGAAAGGGCTGGCTAAACAAAGGGACCTGCTTTGGAGGTGATCTTCACCTCAGTTTTCCTCATAGTAGACTCAATGGAATGAATGGGCCAGATTCAGTCCATTTCAATAGGTCTACCCCGAGTACCGATACAGCCCATGGTTTGTGGAGTACATTCATACTCACTGAGTGACAAGAGGCATCTCTCCGAAGAGGGGTAGCTAGACAACAATGTGCCCTCCATGTGTCGTTTGACTACAGCTCCCCAGAAAAGACAGCCGGGGGGGAAGAGAGAACTATGGAAAGCCCCACAGGTGCACAGTTATGCCAGTGTGGTGTAGTGGTTAAGAGCAGTGGACTCGTAATCTGGTGAACTGGGTTCGCTGGGTGACCTTCGGCTAGTCACACTTCTTTGTAGTCTCTCAGCCCCACTCACCTCACAGAGTGTTTGTTGTGGGGGAGGAAGGAAAAGGAGAATGTTAGCCGCTTTGAGACTCCTTTGGGTAGTGATAAAGCGGGATATCAAATCCAAACTCTTCTTCTTCTTCTTTCAATGCTACCAAGGAAAAAAAGGCCTGAGAAAATGTGGCGTAAGATACCACCATCCCATCGCATCTCCACCCCCATCGTTCTGCCCAGACACTGAGGTTCAGCGCTGAGGGCCTTCAGGCGGTTCCCTCACTGTGAGAAGCCAAGTTACAGGGAACCAGGCAGAGGGCCTTCTCGGTAGTGGCACCCGCCCTGTGGAACGCCCTCCCACCAGATGTCAAAGAAAACAACTACTACCAGACTTTTAGAGGACATCTGAAGGCAGCCCTGTTTAGGGAAGCTTTTAGTGTTTGATGCACTACTGTATTTTAATATTTTGTTGGAAGCCAACCAGAGTAGCTGGGGAAGCCCAGCCAGATGTGCGGGGTATAAATAAGAAATTATTATTATATTATCGCGTTTCGAGCGACACCCTTCCACAGGAGATCAACTGTTATTATTCTCCGGTAAAAACACAGGCCAAAGGAGGCAACAGACGTTATCCTCTACGTCCTGAGAGACAGCGCGGATTAGCGCTTGCGGAACCACATTGCAAAATCCAGGCGAGGTGTGAATTTTTAAAGGTGGGTGTGGTTCAGAAAACGGGGGTGAGCTAGATGTGCCTTTAAATGTGAACTGAATTGAGCTTATCCCCCTTCCCTGGTTAGTACTGACTCCAGGTTTTTTTAGGGCTTTTGGACCAGACCCAGTCCCTGGTCCCACTCTGCCACAATTATCGCCGGCTGCTTCCTCATCATTGCTCCTATTGGCTGGCTTGCCAGGCAGAGGGCCAATGAGCAAGCAAGAAGTGGCATCTGCTCCTCTTCCTTCTCATCATTGTCTGTCAAGGACTGGACTAAGAAGGAATGGTGGAGACCGTCTCTCCCTTCTCCTGAACCTTCCCGAGAAGAGGAGGACAGTATAGATTTACAACAGTGGTTTGCAGAGGGTCACAGCTCAAGAGACAGAAGAGGGGCAAAGCTGGGAAGTAATGGGAGAAGCAGAGCAGGAACAGCTGGCTGACACAGTATCACTAGAGAGCATTCCAGACCCCCCTTCTCCCAGAACATGGCGAGCGATGGAAGTAGGAGAGCAGAGAGTCCAGAGGCAATTGTCCCTAAGCAGTGCTGGATTTACGTATAAATTAAACAAGTTATAGCTTAGGGCCCCACTCTCTTGGCCCCTCCCCCCCAAAAATTAAAGTACAAATAAACTGGATGTACATTTCCAAAATATAAGATAAAAAACAAATAAAATAAAACCTACACACAGTAACAGTGTTTTGCGTTGTGTAGGCTCCTATGATGTAAGTAATGGGCCCCGCTTGCTAGCCTGCTCCCAAAAATATCACTGGTTTGCTCATTTCTATATATAGGGTCCCTATATTTTGCATGGACTGGTTACAGTGGTACCTCTGGTTACGAACTTAATTCGTTCCAGAAGTCCGTTCCTAACCTGAAACCATTCTGAACCTGTGGTACCACTTTAGCTAATGGGGCCTCCTGCTGCCGCCACGCCACCAGAGCACGATTTCTGTTCTCATCCTGAAGCAAAGTTATTAACCCGAGGTACTACTTCTGGGTTAGCAGAGTCTGTAACTTGAAGTGTTTGTAACCCGAGGTACCACTGTATTTTGTTATGTGCACATGGCTTTAGAAACCTATTAGGTCCATAAATTACCATATAGCATATATTCAACCCAAAAAAAAACCAGCGACAATTTGTTGTTGACAAAGGACAGCTGGACATATAAAGGGCCCCATTACCTTCAATAGCTTAGGGCCTCATCAAACCTAAATCCAGCCCTGTCCCTAAGCTATTGTCTATTGTATTATTTAACATTACTTTTAATATATTAGTGGCCCTGCAGTGATTTTAGCTTATAAATTTTTTTGTCTAATGTTTCAATTTGTATATTAAGGAGTTTCTATAGCATTGTGCAGATTAGGTCATGTTTTGACAATGTAAATGTTTTAAGTTTTTGTATCAAACTAGTATATATTTTATGGAATGACATTGTATACATTGCAGCAGCCTTTGGCTATAAGCAATAAACTTGAGTGACTGACTGTCCCTAAGCAGACACCGTAAGGGTGGTGGGACTGCGGACACCCAAGAAGAGAAGGGGTGTGTGTGAGGAGATTACTCAGAGCAACACCATTATCCAAGAGACGGCATTTCTACGTTTCTCTCTGTGAATATTGAATAAAAGACCTTGGTAAGAGCTTCTTGTCTTTCCATTACTGGCAGCCTGCCATGGGGATCGGATTCCCTGAAGTCTGACATTGTCTAAGCCCAAGCATGACATGGTTGAACAAGCAGGTTGCGATGGTGGCGGTGGGGTCAGGATACAAGAGGAGGGGCTTTGTATCCATGGCAGATGGTTACCTACGCAGATCTTTGATGCGTGGTGTGCAAACACAAGGTGGAAAACCACAGGGCGTCCTTGCTTTCTAGTCTGTCCATAGCTGCTGGTTGCAGTGACTATGCCCCACCTCCATAGTTGGAGGCCGTAAGTCCCTGAATGCCACTTTTTGGGAATCCCAACTGGTGAGGATGCTACCCTTCTTGTGGGTTCCCCGGAGGAGGAGGAGGAGGAGTTTGGATTTGATATCCCACTATATCACTACCCGAAGGAGTCTCAAAGCGGCTAACATTCTCCTTTTCCTTCCTCCCCCACAACAAACACTCTGTGAGGTGAGTGGGGCTGAGAGACTTCAGAGAAGTGTGACTGGCCCAAGGTCACCCAGCAGCTGCATGTGGAGGAGCGGAGACGCGAACCCGGTTCCCCAGATTACGAGACTACCGCTCTTAACCACTACACCACACTGGCTCTGGTGCATCTGGTGGACCACCATGAGAACATAATGTTGGACTAGATGGGACTTTGGTCTGCTCCATTAGGTCTCGTCTTACAGGTGGAATACAGGATCAGGTTTAAGGTGCTGGTTTTAACTTTTAAAGTCCTATACGGCCTAGGACCCTCGTACCTACGGAACCGCCTCTCCTGGTATGTCCCACGGAGGACCTTACGGCCCTCAAACAAAAACATCTTGGAGGTCCTGGGCCACAGGGAGGTTAGGCTGGCCTTAACCAGAGCCAGGGCTTTTTCGGCTGTGGCTCCGATCTGGTGGAACTCTCTGTCACAAGAAACTAGGGCCCTTCGGGACTTGACATCTTTCCGCAGGGCCTGCAAGACAGAGCTGTTCCACCAGGCCTTTGGCCAAGGCACAGTCTGACCCCCTCCTTCTGTAATCCTCACAGAACTCTTGCCCAACGGTTGCCATCAATTTGATTTGAACTGATTTTATAATGAATTGGTTTTAGAATGCTGTGTTATTTTACTGTTGTTAGCCGCTCTGAGCCCGGCTTCAGCTGGGGAGGGCGGGATATAAATAAAATGTTGTTGTTGTTGTTGTTGTTGTTGTTGTTGTTGTTGTTGTTGACAATTCCTGCACCAGCCCAGATACTAGTCTCCTTTCCACTCCTTTCCTATGAATAAGCCATGGCTCAGAGAATAGCAGGGATTGTAAAATGTGGTGTAGGGATTTGCTGTGGGTGTGGACTCATCATTTGTGTCTCCCGATCATGGAAATTTGCTGTCAGTTGCACCTGCATTTTATTTCCATGTAACCACCCACCCTCCTCATCTTCTCCCAAAGGTGTGTCTCTCCTCCCCTCCCACTTCCATTGGATGCTCCCCGAAACCTCAACGGGAATAAAGGCTTCATTCTAGAACGCCTCTCTTCTCTGAAGCCCTACTTGAAAGAGTCCTTGTTGCAGAAGAGCTGAGCTGGGCGCTTTTCTCCTCTTAGCCTCCTCGCCATTTCCATAGGCACATTCCTCGCCGCCTCTCCATCATCATCTCCTCCTCTCTCCTTCCCTCTTGTGACATTTATCAAGATGAACAAGTACCTTCTCCTGGGATTTTCCGTTCTGATCTTCTGCTCAGTTGGTAAGTGCCAGCTTTTATAAGAAAGGAGGGCAGTGTGTGTGTGTGTGTGTGTGTGTGTGTGTGTGTGTGTGTGTGTGTGTGTTTCCTGGAAACATTTGTGCGAATAATAGTGAACAGAAAGGGATTGTGTAAAAAAAAAAGATGGAGAGGGAGATGAGATAGATAGATAGATAGATAGATAGATAGATAGATAGATAGATAGATAGATAGATGATAGATAGATATAGATAGATAGATAGATAGATAGATAGATAGATAGATAGATAGATAGATAGATAGATGTCAGACTACAGTGGTACCTCAGGTTAAGTACTTAATTCGTTCCGGAGGTCTGTACTTAACCTGAAACTGTTCTTAACCTGAAGCACCACTTTAGCCAATGGGGCCTCCTGCTGCTGCCGCACCACCAGGGCATGATTTCTGTTCTCATCCTGAAGCAAAGTTCTTAACCTGAAGCACTATCTCTGGGTTAGCGGAGTCTGTAACCTGAAGCATATGTAACCTGAAGCGTATGTAACCAGAAGTACCACTGTAGTCAATTAAGTTTTAAGAAAAGAGGGAGAATGAGTGGGCATTTTATCTCCCTCATTTCATCTACACTCCAGGAGTTCACCTGGAGAGAATAATCTGTCTGTAGCTGGCTCAGGTTTGCCATTCTGGTCCATGTGGTGTTGGTGGTTCAGCAGCACAAGCTCTGGCAGTTATAGTGTGTGCAGGGGTTAGAGAAAGGAGAGAAGATCATCCCAGGGAGCATTTAAATGCAAAAGTACTTAATTTGCACCTTCCAAAACAACTCACCTGTGTGAATTTTGCAATGCAATTATCCAGGCAAGTAATGCATACAACAATGTGTGCATTAGGGTAATGTGTGCACAACCCGCGTCTATTCGTGCAAATAAAACAGAGAACCACATTGTATTAGCGGGAGTGACCTGCGGGGATTTTTTTGTGAGGACACCTAAAGAATGCTAAAGTGGAAATGTGTTTAGCTGAATCTAATTGAAAAGATGAAATGCTGACAGAAACTGAAATCAACCGATTCACCTTTTACTAGTGGGAGTACATAGGAGTGGATCCAACCAAATCATATTCAGAGGAGACCCTCAATTAGATATAAGTTAGTTATGTCCATTAATTTCAATGTGTCTACTCGGGGTAAGACTAACCTGGCTGCCTCCCTTTTTTTAAAAAAAAGCAAATCTAAAGGATTGTGAATGGAAAGGTGAGCCAGGCATTAACTCGTGTTCATGTTAAGTTTGAAATTTTGAATAAGGATACTTTTTCGCCCCCTTGTGAGTGTGGCTGGAGGTTTATAGTTTACAACAGGTCTAGTGGTGGCTCTTTTGAGTCAAGCAAGCCAGCAAGGAAACAAAAACAGTTACTACTACTCCTTGGACCGCATATGTCTGCTTAGCAAGGCAGGAGATCTGTTCATGATTAACTTTTGATAAGGCAATCATCTTAATGATTATTCTGCATTGCTTTTAATAGTGTTTTGTCATTTATTGTGTGTGTGTGTGTGTGTGTGTATTTATATACATGAGCGCACGCACATAGAGAGCTGTAGAAGGCCGTTATATTTTATGAGAAGTGACATATACAGTGGTACCTCTGGTTACGAACCTAATTCGTTCTGGAGGTCCGTTCTTAACCTGAAACTGTTCTTAACCTGAGGTACCACTTTAGCTAATGGGGTCTCCCACTGCTGCCACACGATTTCTCTTCTCATCCTGAGGTAAAGTTCTTAACCTGAGGTACTATTTCTGGGTTGGCGGAGTCTGTAACCTGAAGCATCTGTAACCCGAGGTACCACTGTAGTTACTTTTAATAAATCAAGCAATGTTCCAGAGACAACCTCCCCCTTCATATTCCCTTCCCTGATTTTAACACCTTCGTGAAAAGTCTCATGGACCCCATTTTTAAAGGACTGCCTGGGCTTCTTGGGAGAGGAACATGACTCCATACAGGTGTGCCAGTTTCAAGGCGTCGCTCCCCCTCAACATATCCAGGCACCACTAACAATCTCGGAAATCTCTCAGTGAAAAAACATTGCCTGCCTTGCTCCAAGCTGCTTACATCTCCACACGTTCCATTACTCTTCGCCCCTTTCTGCCATCTTTCCATCTATTTCTCAGCTCAGCACATCCAGCCCTCAATGGAGGAGCTAGGATTTTCACAGCACTCGCATTTCAGCTCCAGGTACAACAGTTATCGCCCTTCATCTCAACATTAACCCACCCATCTGCCATATTCCATAATGGAAAATAAATGCACTAACCATAATATCCAGTGCTGCCTGTTGGAGAAATCTGTTTGGGTGTGGAATCTTCATTGCTTTGGAGCTTTGAAGAACTCAGAAAACAATCCATTTAACCACAGGTGCATCATTCATTTAGGAAAGGGGAGTGTTGGTAATTGTGCTAGGGAGGGGTGAATGACTCAGCCACTGAAAAACAGAGTCTTATAAAAAGGTGTCTCACGAGTGCCTTACCCTCTGTAAAAGAAGGAAGCCCAGTCTGGAGGAGAAAAGAAGATGAGGAGCATAAAAAGCCAATCCAAATTCCTGGCATCTCGAAATTATGGTTGCAGCCACACCTCAAACTGCCTACCGCTGACCTATGGTCCTCAAAAACTTTTCCCAGAAAAAATAAAAAAATTCCTTCCAGTAGCACCTTAAAGACCAATTAAGTTAGTTATTGGTATGAGCTTTCATGTGCATGCACACTTCTTCAGATACCAAACTTTTCCCAGAAAGACTGAAAAACTTCCCCCACCCCTGTTCCAAACTGCTTGCATAAAACATAGGCCGCATCCATACCATACGTTAAAGACACTCGCCTTTCCCCACATGTCCCTGGAAACCGTGGTTTGCTAAGGATGCTGGGGATTGTAGATCTGTGAGGGGTAAACTGTGGTTTGCAGGATCCTTTGGAGGAAGCCACTTTAAAAGTGCTGTCAGTGTATTACATGGATGCGATCAAAGAACCATTGAGCTGGGTACAGTGGTACCTCGGGTTAAGAACTTAATTCGTTCTGGAGGTCTGTTCTTAACCTGAAACTGTTCTTAACCTGAGGTACCACTTTAGCTAATGGGGCCTCCTGCTGCTGTCGTGCAATTTCTGTTCTCATCCTGAGGCAAAGTTCTTAACCTGAGGTACTATTTCTGGGTTAGCGGAGTCTGTTACCTGAAGAGCCTGTAACCCAAGATACCACTGTATTTAGAATGAAAGAAGATATTAGTTGTAATAACACTTCACCACGGAATAATCTGCCTAAAACAGTCTATTTAGCCCCTTCCACCCCTGCACAGAAATGATTCAGTCCCTATTGGGCAGTGCCTATGATAACATGCATCCTCTTTTTTTTAATTGACTTGTAATTTTAAAAGGTTATCTTAACCATTTGACAAAAGATCTACTATATTGTGGAATAAAGAGCAGGAGAGCAGTATGTTTAGTTAGACACTGTTCTGCACATCAGACTTTATTTTTAAGAACCCAAGATTACTTCTCCTTTTCAGTAATCAGAATATTGCAAGTTACAGGTAGGTAGCCGTGTTGGTCTGCCGTAGTCGAAACCAAATAAAAATATTCCTTCCAGTAGCACCTTAGAGACAAACTAAATTTGTTATTGCTCATACCAATAACAAACTTAGTTGGTCTCTAAGGTGCTACTGGAAGGATTTTTGTTTGTTTGTTTGTTTCAAAATATTGCAGTTCAGTGAGTGAAATTACCCATATCAGGAACTGGTCACGGATCTGGTCTGCTCAACTCCATTTTATGTATCTTCACGAGTGTCAATGTGGTGCCCTCTAGTTGTTGTCGGGTCTAAAATTCATATCATAGAATCATAGAGTTGGAAGAGACCACAAGGGCCATCGAGTCCAACCCCCTGCCAAGCAGGAAACACCATCAGAGCACTCCTGACATATGGTTGTCAAGCCTCTGCTTAAAGACCTCCAAAGTAGGAGACTCCACCACACTCCTTGGCAGCAAATTCCACTGTCAAACAGCTCTTACTGTCAGGAAGTTCTTCCTAATGTTTAGGTGGAATCTTCTTTCTTGTAGTTTGGATCCATTGCTCCGTGTCCGCTTCTCTGGAGCAGCAGAAAACAACCTATCGGCTCCAACATGACCAATGGGCACAGAAATTGCATGCTGGTGGTGCAGCAGCAGCAGGAGGCCCCATTAGCTGAAGTGGTACCTCAGGTTAAGAACAGTTTCAGGTTAAGAACGGACCTCCGGAACAAAATAAGTTCTTAACCTGAGGTACCACTGTACCTACAAGGAATTGACCCATGATGGATTACCATAGGCATGCTGCTGATTGTTAGATGAGTACTTTTTGTAGATTGGGCGTACTTGCCTATCGGTTCCCTATTTCACGTCTCACTGCATGACGTGAATGTTTGACAGGTTTCTGGTACATGTAACTGCGACGGGAAGCATCCACGCTCCAGGCTGGGCAGGGAAAGGAAGCCTTCTGCTTTAGGAACAGAAGAACTGGATAAGGCCCAAAGCCCATCTAGCCTAGCATCCTTCTCTCACGATCTCCAACCAGATGACCGTGGAAAGTCTTGCAAGCAACATCACACACCTCACTTGCGATTCCCAGCAAATGGCATTTTGAAGCATAGTGCCTCCCACACTATGAAGGGGGGGGGGTTGCTGCTGCTTTTAATTAATCTTCTGTTGGGAAAAAGAGCACAATGTTTCCACAGAACCTGCTTCAAAGCTGGCGAGAGTCGCTTGAACAAATTAGCAAAATGCCACTCACGAGAGTGTTCTTGTCCCGGTTCCAGCTTGCTGTTATTTCTACCCTGTGTGTTAATCCCAGCAATGATTCATGTGCTATCCTAGAGCATTCTCAGTGGTGTTAATTAAACTCTCTCACAAACGTGTGACTATTCTTTTGGGACGTCCTGGGCTACCTCGTTCTTTTAAAACTTCATTATTATTGTTGTTTAGGGAGAGGCCAGTCTCAGCATTTAACTTTTTTATTTATGTTGAGCTCTTAGCATTTTGCCTTTGACTAGTCTTAGGTTAACAGAAAATAATAGAAATATTTAAAAAATCAACTTTGCGTTTAGTTTTTTTAAAAATATTTTGTATTGATTTTTTAATTTCAGGTAACTTCTATTTTAATCAAAAGAGATACACACACACAAAGACATATTAAAACAGACTGCAGAACGCTTGTAAATGAAGTTGTTTGTTTACAAGATTTATGACCCACCCAACTTTCCAAGTTGCTCAAAACTATATAGGCCTTACTCCGAACCCTCCTTAAGCTCATAGAGATCATAGAATTGTAGAGTTACAAGGGACCTTGAGGATCATCTAGTCCAGCCTTTCTCAACCTGTGGGTCCCCAGATGTTGTTGAACTACGACTCCCATCACCCCTAGCTAGCAAGGCCCGAGCTCAGGGATGATGGGAGTTGTAGTCCAACAACATCTGGGGACCCACAGGTGGAGAACCGCTGATTCTAGTCCAACCCCCTTCAATGCAGGAATATGTAGCTGTCCTTTTCTGCTAGGAGGGTGAACAAGGTTCAAAGTCCCACTCAAAGATTCAGGAATGAATTGCAGGGGTAGGAAAAAGTATGAGGGTTATCCAGCTACATCATACTCAAGAGCAGACCCACCTAAACGAATGAACGTGAATTACTTAGGTGCATGGATTTTAACGGATCTGCCCTGAATATGAACGGTGTTAAAATATCACCCAGTGCATTTTAAGAGTTCGTTGTGGCTGCTTTTTTAAATATACCTCACTATAATCACAGCTGTGTTATCAACACAGAGCAAACAGGCACCCTTTTGCAGCGAAGATTTATGAGCTTCCTGCGGTTTCCTCCCCTAAAACCGAAACAACAGCACATCTATCTCTTCTTTTTTCAGCACAAGGTCTGGTGTGCAAAGTTTGTAAATTCAAAGTCGGTGACCTCTGCTTCGCTTCCGATGACCCCTGCAAAGCCGATGAGGGCCAGTACTGCGAAACAACCAAAGTGTATACAGGTGAGACTGGGAAAGAGAGATTCCTCTGGTGTTTGAGCATACAATACATAGAATTGTGGTTAGAAGGGAACCCCAAAGGTCATCTAATCCAACCCCCTGCAACGCAGCCACCCCAGCTAATCCCAGCCTCCCATCCTCCTTCCACAACCTGGAATGGTCCAGGTCAGCCTTATGCTGGCTGGGGCTCATGAGAGTTGTAGTCCAAAACTTCTGGTCAAGGCAGTGCTGGGATATATCAGTTGTGCAAGGTGAGTAATGACCCCCTCCCCCAAAGGAAAGGACGCAGCACTCAGATATCTCCAAATATCTCTGTAACACAGGATTGGATTTCATAAAATCATAGCCTTGTAGAGTTGGAAGGAACCACGAGAGTTCATCTCATCCCACCCCCCCCCCCCCGCAATCCAGGAATCTTTTGCCAAATGTGGGAATTGAACCCATGAGCCTGAGATTAAGAGACTCATGCTGTACAAACTGAGCCACTTCTGGATATATATATTTTTTAAAATAAACCCAAATCATTCGAGACCTGCCGGACCAAACCAAAGGCCCATCGAGCCAACCATCTGATTCTCACAATAGTCAACCTCGTGCCACTCTTGACCCCGCCCCCCACAAGTAGGAGATGATTGCAGTCGCACGCTCCTGCTTGTGATAATTCGGAGGCATGTTGCTTTCTGACAGAGCATTCTTCCTTCTGCAGAGGTCTCCTGCATTCAAACTGCTCCCTCCAAATGGAGCATTCCCCCCCCTTCAGAAAAAGTGCTGTGGATTCAAACAGTTCCCTCTGAATGGACTTCAAAGGGGTTCCCGGCAACTACCAATCAAAGTTCAGAGGAGGCTGGCAGTAGCCGCCACTCAGCTGATCGGCAGTTACGGCAAATCTGTTTGAAGGTGCCCTTCCAGTAGCGATCAGCTGCTTGGTGCTGAAAGTGCCTCTTCAAAGGAGCTTTCCTTCCTTCACATCTGTTTGGGGAAGTTTTAAATGTTTGATGTTTTGTAGCTTTATTGTTATTATTATTAATATTCTGCCAGAAACCGCCCAGAGCGGCGGGGAAATGCAGCCAGATGGGTGGGGTATAAATGATAAATCATCATCATCATCATCATCACACAGCTCTTCCTCCTCTCCCACCAGGTAGAATAAAGCTCTTCACCAAACATGGCTGTGGCAAGTACTCAGAGCTCTGCAACAAGACTGAGCAGAGGGACAACGTCTTTGACATGAACTATAACCGCACGTGCTGCAACTACGACTTGTGCAATGGAGCAGCCGCGACCAATCCCAGTCTCCCGTTCTTCGCTGGCCTCAGCTTGGCCCTGGGGTGGTGGCTGGCCCACTAAGATCGAGGAGTAGCAGCGATGTTCTTCCCATTAACAGACCCTCTGCATCACCTCGACCTCCTTCGAGCCTGCGGCGTGTGCCCATGTGCCAAAATTTCCCTCGCATGTGCGGATTTCAAATCTTCCCACCTCGTTCACTGCCTCTCCTGTAGGCTTGGTTAACTTGTGGACCCTCCAAGCCCAATGCAATCTGCCTGCCACCAGCAATGGTCCACCAGTCCACCAGTCTCCTCTTCCCTCTACTCTACCTGGGGAGCTTTGACAAGCATAGCTGGGGGGTTGTGTTTGGCTTGTTGGGTCACAGGAATGTTAGGCCTTGCCTACTCTGTGTATCAGGGTTGGGAAAACTTTTTTCCAGACTGGGCACCATATTCCCTTCTGGGGGCCACATGGCAGTGGTGGGCGGGGCCAGAGGCAAAAATGGGAGGAGCAACGGGTGCAATTCCTCCCCTCCTTTGTACAGTAGGATCGTTTATGGGCACACTCGCACACCCCTCCACACCCTCTGCTGACTGGAATGTGTCCTCACACTCTTGCTTGCCCATAGGGAAGATAGTGTTAGTTTCTGTTTCTCACTGTGCAGCAGTGCTTCTCTATGGAAGCAGAGAGCAACTGAACAAAGGAACAAAGGAAACAGGAAACCAGTAACATCACATCCGTCTCTAGTCTCCCTTGAGACTGCCAATAGCCTGGACTGTCTGTGGAATGTAAGCACAGTCCTGGGACTTGCAGCAGCTGCACAGTGAGAAACAGAAACTAACATCAACCATCCTCTGCTACCACTTGTTGGAAAAATGCCCCCGGGACGGGTGCCACTTCCCAAGACATCGTACTTCTCTCCGATGGTCACTCTCTGGCTGGAATCATCCCTCAGTCCAGAGAGACCCCTCCGTCCTGAGAGGAGCACACTAATCTTCTGGCATCCCATCACAGAAGAAAGAGACAGTCCGTAGTCTACTCACTACTTTATTAAGACTGTACACGCAGCTCTTACAAGCATGACTGCTCTCCTGAGCAGCAAACACAAGAGTCTCCGACTCGACTCACACTTCGGCTCAGAAGTGAAAGTAACTCTTTGGTTACATGAGAACTGGCAGAGACTTCCCTGTCTCACGCTCAGAGACATCACATGATGTCAACACTGTAGCTGCTCTTCGCAGCTGGTGAGATATGTAATCCCAACATATAGAGAGAGGTGGTGGGGTGTGTGTGTCCTGGGGAGAGGGGCTGTGGCCTAGGGAGATCTTGTAATTTCTCCATGCATCATCCACCTACCAAGCAGCTTTTGAAAATCCAAAACCAGGTGATTTAAGCTGTACCCGTGAACTCTTCTCTGCTTTGTTCAAACTGATGATGAAAGTAAACCCAATCAGAAAGGCCTGCATGCCTTTGCTCTGTGTTTTCATTAAGCCTAATTAGGTGCAACGCAGACCGCAGGACGTGGCTTCCTTATTCACCCCTGCCCCCCTCTCCTCCACACCCTGTTTTGTTTCCCCTTCATCAGATTTTTAAAATTGTGAGCTCCTTAGGGGCAGAGCGGGTTTTGCGCTCTGGAAAGCACATTGTAGACTGGTGGCGCCAGGTAAATAAAAATAAAATAAAATAAAAATAAAACTCATGTTCTTAACACATGGCCTACATGCCAAAGAAGACAGGGACAGCTGCCTCTTAACAGGTGTTGCTCAGGAATTCTAAGAAACCCCCAAACCAGTGCAGTTTTGAAATTGGTGGTTAAAACACGGAACCTGCTCCTTGGTCTCAGGAACCACCATGCAAAATTTCTGAACAGCCCAGTCCACCATCTTGACTCAAAATAGCATCTGACTGTGTCCAGAACGTAGACCTTCTCCTTGATCTCTGGAGTCACGCTGCAAAATTTGGTTAAGCTTTCTTAAGAGCAGAGGCGTGCCTAGCCTCCGCCATCTTGATTCAAAATGGTGGCTGGCATCCAAACAGCTATTGCAAACACCACCCCTCACCTCAGGAAACCTCACGCCAAGTTTGATAACAATATCTCTAGAGGTGGCTGAACCTATAGGCAGCAGACGGACAGATTGGCAAACTGCTTTCCAAATTATATAATAGTGATAAATATATATATGACGGTATGTATGTGTGGGAAGGAGAATGGTATTCTGTAGACCAAAGGTAGCAATGTGTGAGTCAGACGATGGCATTGGGTACGTAAGAGCGAAGAATCCCATTTTTTCCAGGAGACACACAGCGGGGTGGGTGGAGTAAAGACAACTGCAGCCATTGGCAATCCTTTCCACAGTTTAATTTCCGCCACGAGGCAGAGGTAGGGCTTTCCCATTACACTTGTCAGTGTCACAACAAGAATCAATGTGTGTGTATTTTCCATCCTTTTGAACTGTGTTGCAGTATTCCCAATATTCATCACTCACACAGCCATAACTCATGAAATAGAGCTCATCATCTGTGAGGGGAAAGACAATAATATGACCAAGGAGAAAAACGAGTGACGTCATGGTCAGCTGAAGGCCAACATACAATTCCATGAACCAGGATGACATAATCCGGAAGGCCACCTTCCATTTCCTTTTCTTTTTATGGATACACCCAGACATAATAATAATAATAATAATAATAATAATAATAATAATAATAATAATAATAATACAGTGGTACCTCCAGTTACGAACGGGATCCGTTCCGGAGCTCCAGTCGCATCCCAAGGAACTCACAACCAGAGATGCCGCTTCTGCACATGCACACGGCGCATAGAGCACTTTTGTGCATGCGCATGGCGCATAGAGGACTTTTGCGCATGCGCACGCAGCGAAACCCGAAAAAATACTTCCGGGTTTGCCATGTACGTATCCCACAGGATACGTAAGTAGAGGGGAACGTAAGTGGAGGTACCACTGAAATAATAATAATAATGCTATTACTTGTAAGGTAAAGGACCTCTGGACTGTTAAGTCCAGTCAAAGGAGACTATAGGGTTGCAGCACTCATCTCGCTTTCAGGCCAAGGGAGCCGGCCTTTGTCCACAGACAGGTTCTGGGTCATGTGGCCAGCATGACTAAACCGCTACCCCGTCGTGGGGATTCGAACCATTGACCTGATCGGCAATCCCAAGAGGCTCGGTGGTTTAGACCACAGTGCCACCCGCGTCCAGGCCCTTTAATTATTTGTAAACCACCATCACCCAACAATCTGACTGGGTTACAGCAGCTTCTGGTTTGAATCCACAGCTTTAAGAAGCTGCCTTAGGCAGAGTCAGACTGTGGGCCTATCCGCCTCAGGGCCGCTTACCCTGACTAGCAGGGACCCTCTGGGATTCCTGGCTGAGTCCGTTCCCACCCCTGTCTGGAGATGCTGGAAACAGGGCGCTTTACCGCTGAGCTGCGGCCCATCGCCAGGTCTTACCAAGGTAGCTGGTGTACGTGAAACACTTTCCGAAGCGAGTCTTGCACGTTTCTTCTGTCGAATAGCAGGCCTTGCCATTTCCGGATTGACAGAGCTTACACACGAGGCTTTGGGCTGAGGTTGAAAAGAAGTTGTCGAAAGTGAGGGCTTGGAGATGGTTCTTTCTCGTGTGGGAGCGAGGGTGAAAAACAGGAGAAGGGGTGGATGGGGATAATCTGGGAGCAGCCGTGTGTGGCTCTGAGCGCCGTAAGCCAAGGAATCGTCTGCCCTCCTCCCTCTTTGAAAATTGGGATGCGTTCATGGTTCCCCACCCTTTGGGAACCTTAAGGATGGATTCTTGTAAGCAGGGATGCTTAAGAAACAAGCACCACCTTCTGCCTGAAGCTGGTATTTCTGGGTCACCAAAATGGAAGTGCCAGTTGCAGATACAGTGCTGCACACAAGTGGAGTGGACTTTGACTCACACAACAAGGCTTGCCTTTCCTTGCCCTCCGTGGCACCTGCTGCCACATAGTCCCAAGTCTGCCCTGGATGCTTGGAGGACACCCCAAGGCAGATGAGAGCCAGCGGCACAGGGGCCTGCAAGGGAGAGGAGAGGAAGGGGAAAACCTGTTCTGTGAGCAGGAGTCTCTCCATGGAATGAATTTGTTCATGCACTGAACCCCATCCGTTCCGTTTACGGGACATGCAAATACAAAGAGTATGTGTTTGTTTGGCTAACAGCCATTATGAAAGATAAAAACACATAAAGCAGAATGAAATCTGTTGCACAGTTTAGGTAATTATTATGATGAGACATCCTGTCAGACAAACGTTTGCTTCCCTTAGCATCCCCACAATTTTTTATCCTTGAAATGGCTCCTCTAAGAGCAAAGCAGGTCACTTTTTCCAGAGGTGTAGGTCAGAATATATAATACATACGTAGGTACAGAATCAGAACTTTTTCCAGTTCTGCACCTTCGAGGGAAAAAGGCTCACAAAACACTTGGAAACTCATGCATACCTCTGCTTATTTTCTCTGTAGACCTCTGCCCCCTTCCTCCCTCCCTCCCAGTGGCGTAGCGTGGGGGGTGCAGGGGGGCCGGCCGCACCGGGCGCAACATCTGGGGGTTAGGGTTAGGGGGCACAAATCCACGGGTTAGGGGGCACAAATCCACGGGTTAGGGGGCGCAAATTATTTGCCTTGCCCCAGGTGCTGACAACCCACGCTACGCCACTGCACCTTCTCTCTCTCTCTCTCTCTCACACACACACACACACTCACCAGGAGAGCAGAAGAGCAACATAGAGGCTCCAAGGAGGAGAATCTGGTTCATCCTGAGTAATGTACACAGCCTCCCAAGTGAATATCAAGAATGAAAATGGAGCCGTGGAATATTAGGAAGGTCTGGAGTTCTTTGGCTTACCAGTTTGTGCCCTCTGAGCCTCTGGAAGCAGCCAGTGAGGTCCGGGGCAAAGGTGTGCTGTGCAAATGTTTTCTTTTGGGCAGAAATGCTGGCAGACGCTGTTGCTAAACGGTGCAAGTTAACAGGTCTGGACGAAGTCGGGGACAAAGTTTCCACCTGTATCAACTTGGCGTAAGTCCATTCTGTCCTGTATCTGCATTAATCTGCAAAATGTGTATCCATCTATCTGAATCCTACTTTCTGGAGCAGCAGAAAACAAGCTTGCTCTATGCTCCATCTCCCATGAGACAGCCCTTCAGATATCATATCAGCTCTCAGTCGTCTCTTCTCCAGGCGAAACAAGATTTTACACACCTCCTCCTGCATCGCAGGGGGCTGGACTAGATGACAGTCAGGGTCCCTTCCAACTCTACAATTGTATGATTCCTTGATTCTCCAGTCTCCACAGCAGTACAAGATTCCAGGAGTTGCGTGTCAAAGTCCCCCAAGCTACCCCTAAATAATTCACAATTCACACATCATTTTTGTTTAAGGCTTTTGGCATAATTTTGGCCACAACTTTATTAAAATACATAAATGTGAGTGGTTGCTTAGGCCAGTGTTTCCCAACCTGTGTTCCGCGGCACACTAGTGTGCCGCGAGAGGTTGCCTGGTGTGCCGTGGGAGGGAGGCGGGCGAGGCGAGAGGCGAGAGGATAGGGCGCGGCGGAGGCCAGCCCCGCGCTTGGAGAGGACGCAGCAGCCGTCGCCAAACCCGATCCTCCTCCTCCTCCTGCTCCGCCGCCGTCCTCTGGCTCTCGGCCGGGAGGAGCCTGCGGCGACGGGGCGGGCGCCGAAGTTGGCAGAAGTTGGCGCGCCTCCTCGGCAGCGCCTTCGTCCTCCTCCTCCTGCCTCTGCTCTCCTCCGGCGGCGGGGGCGCGCCGCCGCCGGATCCGCGCGCAGCCTCTCGCCTCTGCCCCTCGCCGCGCCGGCCCAGCCAGTCAGCCAGCCGAGGGCGGGCGCGCTCTCACTCCTCGCTCGCTCTTTCCGTGGCCGCGCCCGGCGCCAACCCCGCGGGAAGACGCTGCGACGGGCGGCCTGTGTCGCGAGGGGCGGAGCCCAGGGGAAAGGACCGTGGCTGGGGGGGTGCGCGCCCTCTGCTCTCTGCCTCTCTCCCCCTCCCCCCTCTGGACCCCGCGCGCGAGGCTCTCCGGGGGCGGGAAAAGGGTTTCCCTCAGGCGGAAGGCCCCGTGGGAGCCGGGAGGGGGGCAGCCGCTGCTCTGGCTCCCCCCCGCCCCGAACCGGCTCTTCCTTTCGGTTCTGGCGGGGAGCGCGCTCTCCCCCCCCCTTGCGCTCCGCTTTCCCCTCAGAAGAGCCCCCTGCTCCCCGTAATCGAGGGTGATCGTGCCCAGGGGCTCGCCAGATCCCCCTCCGGCCGTCTCTTAGTCCCCACACGATCCCAGGAGCGCGACGTGGAAGTGTGTGGACACCCGCAAAGGTCAGGGATGCTTCTCAAACCGCCAAGAGGCAAAGCCAACGTCCCTCTCACCTGGCCCAGGAGTCCCAGATGCGCCAGTTCTCAACAACAAATGCATCGAACAGGGTGTGCAACCCAAGTGAATCACTATTTTAAGCCATTCGGGGGGGGGGGAGATGCAACCCATTCTTAAATCTTTCCTACTGAAAATGACCTAAAAGTGTTACATTTGGACGGATCGCCCCCATAACTAATGTTGCATCATCTCACTATTTGCAGCAAGCATATACATTCTTTTCCACGGTTAACTTTTGTATACCTCAGAGCACCAAAGTTTATTTCCTAATTGCTTACTGATCTGCTGGTGAAGCAAGTTTTCTCTTGACTCCCCTTTGAACCATCAACATATCCTTTAACATCCTTTTGACACTAATCAATAAGTTACATTTTTTTATCTTTTTTATTTAGCTATAAATGCCAGGCCATCTCTTTTCTCTGCCTGGAGAGGAACAGATTGCTCTTGCCAGAGGTCAGATGTGATGGACTTGAGAGGATTCCCTGCTTTCCACCATTCTGTCTGTCTTGACTGCCCCCCCCCCCCGTTTCTTTTTCAACTTTCTCTCCAGACTTCCCCTATCAGCATAAAATTAGGCAGAAGAAGCTTGGTTCCCTACCCCTGATCCAGTGCAGGGGGGACGACGACAAGCAGTTGTAGACAACCTTATTTTAAAAGTTCTCTTCATGTAACTTTAGTACAATTACATCCTCTGTATATCATTTATATCAGAAGTGGGGAGATGATGAATTATGCTGTACCATGCAGCACTAGGGACGCGGGTGGCGCTGTGGGTAAAACCTCAGCACCTAGGGGTTGCCGATCGCATGGTTGGCGGTTCGAATCCCCGCGGCGGGGCAAGCTCCAGTCGTTCAGTCCCAGCTTCTGCCAACCTAGCAGTTCGAAAGCACCCTTATGTGCAAGTAGATAAATAGGGACCGTTTCCGTGTGCTGCGCTGCTGCTGGCTCACCAGAGCAGCTTCGTCACGCTGGCCACGTGACTCGGCCGGGAGGAGCCTGCGGCGACGGGGCGGGCGCCGAAGTTGGCAGAAGTTGGCGCGCCTCCTCGGCAGCGCCTTCGTCCTCCTCCTCCTGCCTCTGCTCTCCTCCGGTGGCGGGGGCGCGCCGCCCTCCCCGGCCGGGGGGCTCGGCGGGGCCCGCGGGGAAGGAGGCCATGTTCGCGGCGCGCGGGATCGCGGCCCCCCTCGCCCGCCTCCGGCCCGCTCCCCTCCCCCTGCGCGCTGCCCTAGCCGTGCCGGTCTCCTCCCCCTGCGCCGCCGTCCCCTTTCCACATCCTAGGAGCCGCGGTCCGCCTACCGCCCCCGGGCCGCGGCGCGGCTCCCAGCCCGGACTGGCCTCCGCCTCCTGGGACGCGCGCCCACCCCCGCGGCCCCCCAAACTGGCATGGTGGTGTGCCTCGAGATTTTTTTCATGAAACAAGTGTGCCTTTGCCCAAAAAAGGTTGGGAAACACTGGCTTAGGCAATGGTTATGACTATCTGTCCCCACGCCCAGGGGCAGAACTGACTTCCGGATTCCAGCGAAAGCCAGTGAGGGGAAACAATATTGGGGAGAGCATGGAGCTGGGCACCTGACCCTCATCCCGCCCCCGCCCCCCGCATGCTCCCCATTCAGGGGTATGAATGAAAGAATGGCAAGCCCCTGGATTCCTTTAATGGAATTCCCTTGCAGCAGCAGCATTGGAGGGGCAGGCACCGCCAATCCTTACCCCTCCACCAACCAATTTTTTAACCAATGCCTAACTGTAACCTTACAAGTTGTGACGATTTACTACGCAGTAGGCAAAACCAAATGGCACCAGCCAATCAGCCAGATGGACAAAATTCCTACCAGGCCCCTGCCCCCAAAGCAGACGACCCCATGACAGGCATAGCAAGGTCAACGCAATAGCCCTAGATTAGGGAGGGTGGGCGGGTGATCCAATGCACGCAGCAAAAGAGCCCAGTCAGTGCTGTGTGACTTGATTTTATAACATTTGGTCCCTCCCCCTAAATGGCAACACCAAAATTTGCCCAGTGACCCAACCGCCCAATCACTGCGGATGGTCATCCATACTAACCCGCCCAGCAACAGAGGGGGGGGCCTGTTCAGACCCCACCTCAACACATGCTCTCTATGAAGGAGAACATGCTTTGCAGTCCCGCTTTACACACCTGTTTCCTTGGGGAAATGAGGCATAGCAGAGACTGTGGTGTCTTTATGATATATGGTTTGTTTATTTACACATATATACAGCCTGAGTCTACAGAAGGGTCCTCAGCATTCATACCCCAAGCGTTTCTGGCTTCTCCTATAGCCACAGCAGCCATGGACCTAAACAGACCCTGCCTGTTGGGATTCTCAGACGTTGCTCTCTCCTCCTCTCTCCAAGCCACCACTTCCTAACTCTGTGGCTTAACTTCTGACACTCTGCACTAAACTTCTGTCCACATTATATTCTCCCTCTCAATTCTAAAGCCCAGGCAGAGAGAGACCCTGCTCCTTTTGACTAGGGTTGCCATATTTCAAAACGCGTAAATCCGGACACAAAGATTGTTGAGTTTTGTTTTTGCAAAGTTATTGAGCTGCTTCTTCTTCTTCTTCTTCTTCTTCTTCTTCTTCTTCTTCTTCTTCTTCTTCTTCTTCTTCTTCTTCTCACCAAAGTTGTTCAGCATTTTTGGGAGGGGGGGGGAGGGAAACGACGTTTTTGAGCTGCTTCTTTTTTTGACCAAAATTGTTCAGCTTTGGGAGGGACAGGGGCCCAAAGTTGTTGAGCTCTGAATTTTTGAACTATTTTTAATTACATCCGGCAAAATCTACACTACCATCATGGGCTGCCCAACACCTGGATTTCCCCAGACCTCTGACGCTCTGGTTGTGTTAACAACCCATAACCCCAGGCTAACACCTCCAATGAAATTAGTCCAAGTTTCTTAGCACCAGCTTTGATTAGCGCTTATCACATGCAAATTCCAGAGGGATTAGAAATGGCAGGTCAAATACACACATGGCTCTGACGTTCCTAACACACAAGTTCCAATTAAATTATAACTTTTACAGAGCCCAGGTGTTCAGCACCTGCAAACCTGTAATGATATACAACTCCCTCAATTGTTTCTCATGAGGAACTGTAGCCCATTCTCTCTGTAGTCCCCTGAACACTTATGCACATGCTCTCACAGACATTTTCATTTGCCAGGAGAGCAGAAGAGCAGCATGGAGACCCCAAGGAGAAGAATCTGATTCATCCTCAATAATGTAAACAGTCTTCCAAGCAAACATTAAGAATGAATCAGGGCTGCAGAATCCTAGACAGATTGGGAGCTCTTTTGCTTACTTACTGCGTTCCACGCTCCAAGCCTCTGGGGACAGCCAGCGATGTACACAGGACAAAGGTTTGGTAAATGTTTTCTTTGGGGAGGAAATATTGGCAGATACTCTAGCCAAACAGTGTCAGAGGGTGCAAAATTTTAGTAGATCTGAACTTTTGCATGTGTTCACCGATAAGTCCACAGCATGAATCTATCTATCTATCTATCTATCTATCTATCTATCTATCTATCTATCCATCTATCCAATACTTTGGCCACCTCATGAGAAGAGAAGACTCCCTGGAAAAGACCCTGATGTTGGGAAAGATGGAGGGCACAAGGAGAAGGGGACGACAGAGGACGAGATGGTTGGACAGTGTTCTCGAAGCTACCAACATGAGTTTGACCAAACTGCGGGAGGCAGTGGAAGACAGCAGTGCCTGGCGTGCTCTGGTCCATGGGGTCACGAAGAGTCGGGCATGACTAAACGACTAAACAACAACAATCTATCTATCTATCTAATCTATTGTTCTATCTATCTATCTATTTTTAATGCCAGGGTACGGTTTGAAAGTTGGGTCAATCTGAGTCTGCTTAGTAATTGGGCTCAATGGCGGAAGAAAAGTGGCATACAAAGGCAAGGAAATAAAGAATAAACAAGCACAATCCTCAGAAATTTGTATTTAATCAGTATTGAAATATGCATTTCCGAGAAAATGCATGCACCTTTCAATGTATGCATTTCTAAATCGTATTGAATACAATTTTTGAACCAAGAAACAGCATCTGGAGATTTGGAAAGTGAAATTGGATACAGATAATCAGGCTCCTATACACATTTTGGTCCAGGGGGTGCGCATGCCCCTGAGCAATTCACATCGGGATTTGCAAAGATCAGGTTCCACAAACAGCACTAGTTTGAACTACTTTCCCATGGCAGGCAGGGGGAATTAAATTCCCGAACGCTTTTTCACAGGAGGAAAAAAAATAGCCATAGTGAATTACATATAGCAAACAACCAGGAGCCCAAGAGTAGACAATGGATTGAGGTGAAATATGGACCCCAGACCTCTTTAACTGGCCCTTGGGACTCTCGTCAGGTCACACCTACTGCCCAGCCAGCCCTTCTCTTCCCAGGCCTAGTGCCTTACCAACCTTCCATTGCAAACTCTCTGCATGCTTCTACCTTGCTGGAACGTGCCCTTGAAGTCAGTCAAGGCTTGTTGCTTTCCTGGATGGGGAATTGAGAGGCGTAAGGGACTGACAGGATGCTGATGACTGTCCACTGGGGGAAGGGGGCGGGACTCTGACTTGGAAGAGGGGGTTGGTGATTTGTGGAGAAGTGTACCATCCAGGAGGCAAGAGTCGGAGACAGGAGAAACTTCAGAGATGGAAGGCGGAGCACAGAATGGGTCTGAGGAAGAGGAGGAAGAAGCAGGTCGGGCAAGTGGAGGGCCAGGTGCTTCCCACCCCCTCTCCTGAGCCACTGTGTCCCAGAACCAAGAGGGGGTTGAAAGGGGACGTTGTGGGAATGTTGTGGATAGTAGGAGAGGATATATTGCTACTAGTGAGCTAGTAAAGGTAAAGGTAAAGGGACCCCTAACCATTAGGTCCAGTCGTGACCTGGGGTTGCAGTGCTCATCTCGCTTTATTGGCCGAGGGAGCCGGCGTACAGCTTCCGGTCATGTGGCCAGCATGACTAAGCTGCTTCTGGCGAACCAGAGCAGCGCACGGAAACACCGTTTACCTTCCCGCCGGAGTGGTACCTATTTATCTACTTGCACTTAGATGTGCTTTCGAACTGTTAGGTTGGCAGGAACAGGGACCGAGCAACAGGAGCTCATCCCGTCACGGGGCTTCGAACTGCTGACCTTCTGATCGCAAGTCCTAGGCTCTGTGGTTTAACCCACAGCGCCACAGCATCGCAATTGTTGTGGATAGTAGGAGAGGATATATTGCTCCTAGTGAGTTAGTAGCAGAGCACATTCCCTCCACATCGCAGGAAGCTAGTTGGTAGATTCATTTGAATCTCTTGTGTTAAGCAATCCAGTCTGGCTTGTCCAGAATGGGTTATTCCTGGCAAATCCCCTTTGTTCCCTCCTAAAAAGGATAAAGACACAACAGACTTATTTATAAGGAATGATAAGGATTACTTACATCCAGTTCACAGTATGTGCCCTGAAGACAGGCTTTAGCTTGCAGTTACAGAAGAGAGTGTGGGTTCATCCCATATGGGGTTTGAGCCCATGTGCTGCTGGCTGAGAACCAGCAGACAGCAAAAGACATCCAGGGAACAGCATCAAGAGAATGAAAGTCAAGAAGAAGGGAAGGTGGCTGAGTGACCAGCCTTTTATGGGGTTTCCTGGGGTCATACACAGGGGCAGGATGCTCCAGACAGGTGTGACAGGAAGTCCTCCTGGATGGAGGACCATCCCCCTGTGTGTCTACTCTGGGCAAACAGGGAAATGTTGTACTTGACTGCTACATGTTACATCCCACAGACGTTGCCACGCAGGCACAGTCTCCAGCTGCATGCAGGCACATAAACTGATGGAAGGGGAGTGGCCCCCTGTTGCTGCAACTGCTCCATAGAGTGCAGACCTGGGAAGAGCTGCCTAGACGCTAGATTGCTGTGTGCAGGTATACAGGGATGCAGAAGCAACTGTGTTCACAATAAACGATAACTGACGTGTGGGTTCCTTTGGCTGGGAAGTACGCTTGATAAGAGGCTTGTGCATGCATGCATGTGTGTGCATGCTCAGACACTGCTGCAAATGAATAAATGAGTGCTGAAAACAAGATCTCGAATGTTCCTTTGAAGGTGGGGCTTGCTTACGGCACTGATCAGCTGATCGGCACTGCCAGCAAGCCCCACTGCGATTGGCCACAGTAGGGAGTTCCCCATCGGCATTCCCCATCACTTTCAGTGAGCCCCTTTGAAGTTGCCACGTGATATCATAATGGCATTGGGTAAGTGACAGGTGGGTGGCTCCACCTGCCCGTCACAAGGGCCTATGAGAGATTGGAGACCATCAGGGCAGCCCAACTTCCCCACTTTCTGGTCTTGGAGGAACTCTGCCTTATATATACAGTGGTACCTTGGAAGTCAAACGGAATCCATTCCAGAAGCCCGTTTGACTTCCAAAACATTCGGAAACCAAAGTGTGGCTTCCAATTGGCTGCAGGAAGCTCCTGCAGCCAATCGGAAGCCGCGGAAGTCACGTCAGACGTTCAGGTTCCAAAGAACTTTCGAAATCCGGAATAATCACTTCCAGTTTTCGATCGTTCGGGAGCCAAAACGTTTGACTCCCAAGGCATTTGAAAACCAAGGTACGACTGTAAAGTGATATGCCTGCAGTTTTTCCACATTCATGCTAATGAATACACCCAAGTCAGTGGCAAAGCTTACCACCTTGATGCTGCCCTCCATATTTTTATTTTTAGGAAGCGTTTGGTGGAGCCGGTCTTTTAAATACATTCTGTTGTATGTGTCTCTTTCTTTTGGAGGACCCTGGCAGCCACCTCCCACCAGCCTCGTTCTACCAACTTGTAGTCAACCCTTCCATACCCATATGTCACTGTGATGAGGTTCTCCCCTTTGCCAGAGATCAGCACAACTTTCTCATTACTGGTCGTAATCAACATTTTGGCATTATCCTGAACGCAACGGGGTTCCTGGGAGAACCGACTAACGGCCTCATCCAGGCAAGACCTTAGCTCCCGCCATTTCTGGAGTCTCAGCCTGTTCTTCACACGCAACAAGTTCTCCAAGCTTAGCGCCTCCACCCCAGTCTGCAAACGCTCCATGACCACATCCCAGTTGTCTACGTGGACTTCATATTTGGCCTCGCCTTGTTTAAAGAAGACCGAAATCTTATAGGTTTCCTGGCCGGAGACAAACCTCACCACCCGCCCACCACATTCCACCAACATCTCAGCATCCTTCTGGATGGTATCGGGTTCCATGCAGAATTTTTCCACTGCTAGGTCAAAGCAGGCCAAAGGAGAAAACCCTTTCCTAAAGGAACCCCAGTTATGTAGATGACCACGGATGCTAAGGATATTGCTAAGGCTGAGAGGCTGCGGATTAGAGCAGAGACGAGCAAAGTAGAGGTCCCAGTTGGGTACCAAGACATTGTAGTGCACTTTGCCTTGATTGTGGAAGACGGTGACTGCGACCGACCCGTCGCCCGAGGTGAACTCCATCAGCGTGCGCCCATCAGAAACGGTGAGATGGGCATTGCTTCTCACACACGGTGGCTCCCTCTGGAGGTTTTCCAGGGCGCAGCTGAAGCAGGAGAACATTTTGCTGTTGGGTTCTTCCTTGGTCTTGGCCAACAGCATGTTCCTGAAAAAGAGGTCTGCTGAGAGACAGGTTGGGATTCCATCAAATGTAGCCATCCTCGTTCAGATCACTGCACAAGGACAATTAAAAAAATTAATTAAAGGACACTTAAATGTATGAGTCAAGCTTTTCTAGAAATGAAAAGGTACCTATCACCCCCCTTGTTGGTTCCTGTGCACCCCCATTATTAGTTTTTTGTTAGAGCGTTTATTGATTTTCCAATAAAAAACATCCAATTAACATATCAAATCATAATCCAATAAAAATAAAAAACTAAAATAAAAAGATAAAATTGCCTTCCAAATTGTAATTTTGATTTTACGACTTCCCACAGTCTGAACCTCAAAGCATGCCCAGATCTCAGTCCTGCCTTTCATCGATGTTTCCATATTTCCATATTTCGATTTTATCTCTCCAACCTTTGCCCTCCATTTGACCTGGATAAACAGGCTTTCCAACCAACAAGGCCTGCAGGGTAAATAAGACACGCAGCATCCTGGAGAAAGGATCAAGGTCTTCTGCTGTGAATGGGCCCTTAGAGCAAGTCTCCACCCCCATTGTTCAGCCCGGACACTGAGGTCCAGCTCCGAGGGCCTTCTGGCGGTTCCATCGCTGCGAGAAGTGAGGTTACAGGGAACCAAACAGAGGGCCTTCTTGGTAGTGGCGCCCTCCCTGTGGAACGCCCTCCCTTCAGATGTCAAGGAAATAGACAACTATCTGACTTTTAGAAGACATCTGAAGGCAGCCCTGTTTAGGGAAGTTTTTAATGTTTGAACTTTTATTGTGTTTTTAATATTCTGTTGGGAGCCGCCCAGAGCGGCTGGGGAAACCCAGCCAAATGGGCAGGGTATAAATAATAATAATAATAATAATAATAATAATAATAATAATAATAATTATTATTATTATTATTATTATTATTATTATTTGAGTAGCTGTCTCACTGAAGGTGCTCCAAGGCAAAGCTAAAGGACAGTATTTGGAAACATCCTTCTGCATTTTCCATTAGCAGAGAAGAAGGGAACCTCGGGCCTGGGGAGCAAGGGGTGAGATGGCTAAAAATACCGTAGCTTTATCATGTATAATAAGGTAAGAATCCAATGTCTCTATTCAGACCAGGTCTCTCCATGGTTTTAAGTTTGGTAATAAGTTGCAATTCAGCAACTTCTCTTTCCTGAGATTCTTTTGTAATGAGACAGCTACTTTGAGATCTTGTATAGAATGTCCTGGGGAGATTGAAGTGTTCTCCTAATGGTTTCTCTGTCTTGTGATTCCTGATGTCAGATTTATGCCCATTCTCTATTAGAAGCACACTCAAGGATTTACAGGGGTACACATTATCACATTTATTGTGGCCCTTTGGGCCGCTACCACAACAGCAGGAGGGGTAGATCTCCTCAGTGCTTCTTCACCAGCCTGACTCATCTCTGCCTCTTGGCCACCCTCACCCCACTCTCCTGCTTCTACTTCTGCCTCTGATTCTGGACTCTTCTCTACCACAGAGTCTTCCTGCTCACTAAGCCCTGTTGCCTCTTCTTCAGCTTCTGACACCTCCTCCCTCCCAGTCTGCTCCCTCTTCTCCCTCTGACCACTCAGTTGGTGCCACCCAACAATCCACTGTGACCTAACAGTCTGTGACAGTTGACCAGTGAGTTGACCAGTACTCTGACTCACTGTAAGGCTGCTTCCTGTGTTCCTATGTAAATATACTGTACACTGCTGGTTTCTCTCTCTCTCTCTCTCTCTCTCTCTCTCTCTCTCTCTCTCTCTATCTATCTATATCTATCATCATCTATCTATCTCTGGCCTTTGGGACTCTCTCAGGCCACAGTCCTTCCTCAGCCACATCCACTGTCCCCAGGCCACACACCTCAGCTTGCTTTGCACCCTTCCCTGAATGCTTCCCCCCGGTCCTTGAATGAGTCCTTGAACTCTGATTCTGCTTTTTGCCTGCCTGAGTTGGGGGACAGACAGCAGTTCGCAGGTATGTGTAGAAATGAGCCCAGCATACAAAGGTAAAAATTAGCACTCGCTGATCTTCCACGTTTGGCCTGGCCTACCTCAAACGTTTGCCCAGAAGGGAATAATATGGCCTTTGGGCTGAAAAACGTCAAACCACCCCCCACAATTATATTAAGAAGAGCAGGAGTTAAGAAAGAAGATTCCACCTAAACATTAGGAAGAACTTCCTGACAGTAAGAGCTGTTTGACAGTGGAATTTGCTGCCAAGGAGTGTGGTGGAGTCTCCTTCTTTGGAGGTCTTTAAGCAGAGGCTTGACAACCATATGTCAGGAGTGCTCTGATGGTGTTTCCTGCTTGGCAGGGGTTGGACTCGATGGCCCTTGTGGTCTCTTCCAACTCTATGATTCTATTCTATGATTCTATAAGCAACATTTTTTGTAAAATAGACAAAGGTTTTTGTTGTTGTGTTTATTCTGCAAAGAATACTTCTGATCCTGAATTATGCTGACATTTATCTTTTGCCCCTCCCTCCCTCCCTCCCACCCACCTTGTCCCATTAATTATTATTTTATTTATTTATTTATTTATTTATTTGTACATACACCGCCCTTCCCAGTTCAAAAACCGGGCTCAGGGTGGCTAACAACAAATTTAAAACACTTTATTATAAAAGCAGCATAAAATACAGTATAAAAACATGAATAACAATAAAATTCAAAAATCAAAAATCTATTAGATAATCCCCAGGGTTAGCTGGCTGAATTGGTCCTGTAGCCCTTCAGGCCTTTCCCATGGGTAGGATGAGCATTGCTCCCGGGGGAGGGAGGAAGGAGCCAAACAGACACCGAGGGCTTAATTCAGAGAAAGAGTCTTTATTCCTGCTATCCGGAGTAGCAGAAAGGAACCTGCGTGATAATTCACAAGCAAGTACACCTGAAAGCATTTTGCATTCAGTTTATATCCCTTTTTTCAGGCCCTTTTCCTTCCCTCCCCTTTCTCAGGGATCCAGCCTCACGAGTTTGCACAGGTATGTTGGCAGAAACAATCTCCATTCATGATGAATAGAATTGTTTCTATCTGGTTCTCCTGGCGCCATTCCCGGGGTCTGTGCGCCAGTGCCAAGAAAGTTGCAAAGTTGGATGTGCTGCTGGCAAGGCCAACTGAAAGCCTGGGAAACAGAAAGCTTGGTGTTATGTACTGATGTTCTCACCCTGGACCAGCAGGGGGATACTGTAGATAGTTATGCAAATGAAGGATCGAAAGTAACGTTCAGGGATTGGATAGTTTGTATGCAAATGAAGGATCGAAAAGTGACGTTCTGTGATTGGATAGTTTTAGAAAGTTGCAACAGTTACAATTGTTCTGGAGCTCTATATAAGCAGGCTGACTGAGCTCCTCAGTCAGTTCTGTTCCAGCTTACAAATACAGTGGTACCTTGCAAGACGAATGCCTCGCAAGACGAAAAACGCGCAAGACGAAAGAGTTTTCTGTTTTTTGAGTTGTTCCGCAAGACGAATTTCCCTATGGGCGAGTTCTTGCGAGTTCTTGCGAGTTTGTTTCCTTTTTCTTAAAGCCGCTAAGCTGTTAATAGCCGCTAAGCCGTTAATAGTCGCTAAGCCGCTAATAGCCGCTAAACCGCTAAGCCGCTAATAGCCGTGCTTCGCAAGACGAAAAAAACGCAAGACGAAGAGACTCGCGGAACGGATTAATTTTGTCTTGCGAGGCACTGTAGCACCCTGCTTGTGGTTAACGCTTAGCTGGAATGAAATATTCAACGCAGCAATAGAGAAATTAAAATAATAATTTATTTGTCAGACAAATAAATGAGAGACACAGTGGTATATGGTTACCAATGCTCTGCCTGCCAGCCCTCATGGCCAGCACTTATATTCCCTCAGCCCAGTCCCCTTGCTCCTCCTTTGGCTGCCTCTGTCCAATCAGCCTGGTTGAATTTCCTATTGGCTGATTGCTAGAACCAATCATATCAGATACACCCATTTCCTATTACCTTTTATGGGAGACAGAGAGCTATATTTTCTTCTATTTATAAATGGCAAACAAGTAGCCATTAACCTCTACAAGGCACCTTAATTACCAGATAACCTTTGGCCTCTCTTTCCCTATTCCCTACAAACCAGATGGTTTTTAATTTCATTTTAAACAGAGGCTCGGCAACCAGATGTCAGGAGTGATAGTGCTTCCCGTTTGGCATGGGTCTGTGGTCTCTTCCAACTCTAGGACTCTATGTCTCTATGAAATAAGAATCTAACATCTAAATTTCATGCTTTCTAAATCCTTTGCATAATTACATTTAAGCCTATATATTTAATACATTAATATATATATACATTTAGAAGAAAGGGAACTTAGTAAAAAACCAGTTTCCAAAAGCAACTTCTTCAATTTACCCTTTGGGCTTAAGTCTAAAATGGGAGGCATAATAATTGTTTTTGCAACTTGATTATTCTGTAATTTGTAAGGTCAGTGACCTCGCTTCTCAGCCTTTTTATGACCGCAATAAACCAGGGGCCCTCTTTAAGATGAGCACATCTGCCGATGCACTCACTGCTTGGCATGAGAGATGCTGCCTGGCATGAGAGATACAGATATTTTAAAATATATTTTAAGCTCATTTTAAGAATACAGGTGTTTGATCAAAATATAAGCCTTGATTAAAATGCAGACTATGAACAGATGCCTCATTCCCCCCTTTCAAGCTCAAGGACCTTCATCCCAAGTGTCCTTGATAGCTTGACCTTCATCATATTCCTGAGGTAAAGCTCTGTATAGGGCCATGATATGAGGTAGAGTTTCATTTGAAATCATCTTGCTAATTGTACTTCTAAAACATGAAATGATACATGGCACCATACATAAAACCATTACCACTACTGTCAAGAAAAACAAGCAAGACAATAGTATCCCTTTGAGTCCTGTGACATTAGGTAACCAATTGGTGAGCCATCCCATATCCCATCCTTCCCATGTTTGTACTGGGACATGTGCTATATTCTCCATCTTTGTGGCCAACACACGGATTGCCTCACCATTATCTGAAATGTTAAAGCAACAGGCATTCCCTGTCAAGTTCAAGACTCCACATAGGCCTCCCTGCTTGGCAAGTACATAATCCATTCCCATTTTCAGCTGCAAAATGGCGGCTCTACTTTCATCCAACTGTTGTGCAATAAGTCTCAAACTCTGAGCCGTTGCATTGGTTACAAGTTCCACTACTGCTTGTAATCGAATTATTCTGTTTAGATTATAAATAGGATCCCGTGCCCCTTGTATGAGCTCACCAGGATTCCAGGAGGCAGGATCATAATAGGCTATAATGCGCTCTGGTGGCCAATCATCAGTACCGCTCCAACTTTGGGTACTTCCTCCTGCTATATGAGAAATATCAGCGTTTCTTCGTGTACGCTTGGCCAAATTAGTAGGCATAATCCACATTGGTGGTAATACCCATCCCAGGAAACAAGTCCCACTCCATTTGGAGGGGAGTTTCTTGTATGCCCATTCTCCACATATCCACCACAACCATCGGGTCTGAGGTTTTTGGTATGTGGAGGACATAAGGCGAAATAGTAAAAGAGGTAGAGAGTTCACAGTGCAGTATGTTAGATTGCCTTTTTCTGTCACAGTTATGTTCCATACCACTTTCCATGCATGAATAAAAGGAGGTGCACAGGGCAAGGTATTCCGAGCTCGATAGGTAGTATCGTGTGCCCAGGTATTCTTAATATTATCCCAAGTATAGTGACAATGAGAAGAGCCTATCATGGTAGAATCAGCTGCATCTGATGATTTATGTACACAGAATTCCCCTTGTACAGGTATAACTCGTAATGGTTTAGTTGAGTTCCATCCGGGGAAATTCTGTACTTCTGTTTGGTTTGGTATTTCGCTTACCATACCAATGGCATCTAATGGTATCGGTAATAAGGGCATACCTCCCTCTGAATCATCTGGCCCAAGAGAGCAAACAAGGCAATTGGTCCTATTTGCAACATTGGCTACCATTTCAGCTAACCCTACCCACATATTGTGGTCATGGTGGAATCCATATTTAGTCAATTTGGCCAGATTCAAGGACCCTTCCCCTTCCCAAGGGATCAGGATTAATAATAAAATCATGTTGATGTCTAGCATATGCATTCCTTCCACAAAAGATTACCTTATAGTGATAGCAAATAAATATTAGTCCCAATATAATTCCCCCAGTGACAGAAATGGGGAACCACCAAGACCAAAACATATATCCCGAGGATCCCCAATGAGTAATATCTCTGATAATTGTTCCACAAGGGGGGGGGGGCAGTTAATTAATTGTATAAGAGAATCTTTCCTTTCACAATCGCTGGTTCAGATGCTCCTCAAGCTTCAGGCGTGCGCAGGTCAGCCAGCTTCCAGGTTGTGGCTGCAGCAGGCCGGTCGTCTAATGTTGCCCGTGACCTAGCCCGTTCCCGGTAGGGCTAGATACAGGGGTTTTTGGAGAGAGTCAGTTTAAGAGGATTAGAGGGGTCACCTTTGCACGTCCAACTGCCTTTGGACTTCTTCAAACGGGAGTGATGAATCCAGGGGGTCACCTCAGCTACCTTCACCGCTGTTGGAGTAGAGAGCAAGACGGTGTAAGGTCCACGCCACTTAGGTGCAAGTGGATCTCGTTTCCACTCTTTCACCCATACGCTATCGCCAGCCTGGAACTGATGAATCGGCTCGGCAATGCTGCACGGCGTGCGCTCGAGGGCCCACCTGTTAAGAGAAACAAAAACACGGGAGAGAGATTGCACTTGTTCCTGTGTCACATGGTCTCCTATTTGTTTGAGGTCAGCTGGAATATCCTGAACAAAGGAGGGCGGCCTCCCATACAGGAGCTCAAAAGGTGACAATTTAAGTCTTTTGGTGGGTGCACACCGAACACGAAACAGTGTTATGGGTAACACATCTACCCATCCCAATCCTGTTTCCTGGGTTAACTTTGCCAATTGGGTTTTCAGAGTCCTATTCATTCTTTCAGTTTTCCCTGAACTCTGAGGCCTATAGGCTGCATGCAGTCTCCATTTCACTTGTAGGACTCGACATACTTCTTGTACTACTTGATCAATGAACGCTGGCCCATTATCACTTCCAATGCATCTAGGTAATCCAAACCTCGGGATCAATTCAGTGAGGAGTCTCTTAGTTACCTCTCGTGCCTTTTCAGTTCTGGTGGGAAAAGCTTCAACCCATCCGGTAAGAGTATCTACAAACACAAGGAGATACTTGAATCCCTTAGAAGGGACCAGCTCTGTGAAGTCCACAATTAGGCTTTCCATGGGGACATATCCCACATGTTGGATTCCAGGAGGTTGTACCGGTCCCTGCCTGGGATTGTTTTTAGCACAAAGAACACATTTCTGTGAAATGCAAGTTGCTAATTGTGATAGGTTAATAATATACAACTTCCGACTGAGACTCTCTCTGGTTGCAGTACCGCCAAGGTGAGTAGATTCATGATAATTTCTTACAATTGTGCCTGCTAGGTGATGAGGTACATAAATCCTATTGTCTGGCAGGATCATCCAACCGTCCTTCACAACCGCTCCTTCCTGTTCAGCCCACTTCCTCTCTTCTGGGGTATAGTGAGGTTTAACTTCTTCTGGAACTACCTCTGGTATGAGGGCTGCTATAAATCCTCCCACAGGCTTTTGGGCTGCCTCTCGGGCTGCTTTGTCAGCAGCATGATTTCCTCTGGTTATTGGATCCCTTCCTCGTCCATGACCTTTGCAGTGCATTACAGCAATCTGTTCTGGAGCCCATACTGCCTCCAACAGGATTTCTACTTCAGGTCCATATTTCAAGGCCTTCCCGTGGGCTCCTATTAGACCTCTTTCTTTCCATAGAGCACCATGTGCATGCAGGGTTAAGAAGGCATATTTAGAATCAGTATAGATGTTTGCCTTACATCCGGCTGCCAATTGCAGAGCTCTAGTTAAACCTATAAGTTCAGCTTTTTGTGCTGAGGTGCCAGCAGGCAAAGCTTCAGCTTCCACAACTTCCTCATTGGTGACCACAGCATATCCTGCTCGTCTGGCACCTTCATGCAGGTAACTGCTACCATCAGTATAATATACAACATCTGGATTTTTCAATGGTTCATCTTTCAGATCAGGTCTACTGGAATAAACTTCATCCATTATTTGGAGACAATCATGTGATTCTTCATCATCTACCTCTGGTAGGGGCAGCAAAGTTGCTGGATTGAGCATATTCACTACTCGTAGATGAATCCTGGGATTTTCACACAATAGGCCTTGGTATCTAGCCATCCTTGGGTTCGTTAGCCAATAACTACCCTTATATTCCATGAGCGTCAGAACAGCATGAGGTACATTCACATACATCGTCTGGCCGAAGGTAAATTTATCAGCTTCTTTGACAAGGCTTGCAGTGGCCGCTACTGCCCTTAGGCATGGAGGCCATCCTTTTGCTACTGAGTCCAATTGTTTTGACAAATAAGCTACTGGACGGTTCCAACTTCCTAATCTCTGGGTCAGGACTGCCGCTGCAATCCCATTCTGTTCATGTACATACAGCTGAAAGGGTTTTTCCGAATTAGGCAGTCCAAGAGCTGGGGCCTCCATAAGTCGTTGTTTGATAACTAAAAAGGCTTGTTGCTGCTCAGGTCCCCATACGAATGGGTCCTTTTCTGCACCTCGAGTGCTTTCATGTAAGGGCTTGGCCAGACTGCTGAAATCAGGTATCCATAGTCTACAAAACCCTGCTGTTCCCAGGAATCCTCTGAGTTGTTTCCTTGTGGTAGGTTCCTTGATAAGGCAAATAGCTTCTTTCCTCTCTGGTCTCAATGCTCGTTGTTGGTGTGAGATGTCAAAGCCCAAATATTTGACCTTTTCTAAACATAACTGTGCCTTTTTCTGGGAAACTCGGTAGCCAGCTTGCCAGAGCAAGTGGAGCAGTTCCTCTGTCCCTTCTTTACAGGTATCAAAATCCTTTGCCGCTAATATAAGGTCATCTACATATTGCAGAACCACCTTTTCTCCAGGTATTGAGGGGTAACTTGTTAGATCCTTCGCCAAGGCAGTGCCAAATAAAGTTGGGGAATTTTTGAATCCCTGGGGCAATCTTGTCCAGGTTAGCTGGCCTTTTGTTCCTGTCAAAGGGTCTTCCCACTGGAAGGCAAATATAGGTTGGCTCTGTGGTGCCAGCCGGCAACAGAAGAATGCATCTTTCAAGTCCAATACAGTAAAAAATGTTGCTTCTGGTGGGATCAAACTCAGCAAGGTATATGGGTTTGGTACATTTGGGTGCAAGGTCTCGATAGCCTGGTTTACGAGCCTCAAGTCCTGCACTGGCCTGTATTCATCTGTCCCAGGTTTTCGAACAGGCAAAAGGGGTGTGTTCCATTCTGATTGGCAGGGCTTAAGCAGACCATATTTTAATAGGCGGTCCAAATGTTTCTGGATGCCCTCTGCTGCTCGCCGGGGTAAAGGATATTGCTTTACAGATACAGGGGTAGCCATAGGTTTTAGGGTTACTACAATTGGAGCTATATTCTTGGCCATTCCTGGTGGGCTATTTTCGGCCCATACTCCTGGTGGCACCTGTAGAGTTCGGAGGAGCTTGTTTAACTCTGTATCCAATGTGGGTTGGACTTGCAGGGCTGACATTAGGCGCCATGATTGTTCCTTAGGTACTGAGAGGGAAATTATTCCTGCTGCCTTTGATGGCAGTTTCATTTCTGGACCTCGAGGAGTGAAGGTGATTTGGGCCTGCAATTTGGACAGCATATCTCTACCTAAGAGAGGTATTGGACACTCAGGTATATACAAAAACTGATGGGTTAAACGATGTCCCCCAATCTGGCATTCCAAAGGTTGGAGGAAAGACCTCTTAGCTGTCTGACCAGTGGCACTTTTAATGACTACACTTTTGGATGCCTTTTTCTGCAGTAGTTCTGGGAGTACTGAGTATTCAGCCCCAGTATCAATCATAAAGTCTATTAAATGGCTCCCTAATTGAATCGTGACCGTGGGCTCCTGGAAGCCTAACTTTATGGAGTCCGGTCGTTCCTAGTCTTGGGTAAAATCCTCCTCTGCCAGTCCAATGACATTGTCCCTACCCCGTCCTTGTCCAGGTCTCTGATATCTTCCATCTCGGGTCATTCCCCGTCCCCGTCCCTGGTTTCTTGGGCCGGAGCCTGGGCCTGGGCCTGGGCGTACTTCTTCCAACCTCAGGGGTTCAGGACACTCCCGCTTCCAATGACCCTCCTTCTTGCAATTTGCACATTGATTCCTTCCCAGTGGTGGATTCCTTCCCCGCCCTCTCCCTCCATTTAAGGGGCGGTAGTCTTGCTTCACTGCTGTGGCTAACATTACCATCTTTTCCTTCTGCCACTTCTTCTTCTCTTGTTTCTCAGCCTCATCCCTATTCCGATAAACTCGGCGTGCAATGGCCATAATTTGGCTCATCAGCATCCCTTCCCATCCTTCTGATTTCTGAATTTTCTTACGAATGTCAGAAGCGCACTGGGCCACAAAAGTAGCAGTAATCATTCTGCTGTTTTCAGGGGCTTCAGGGTCAAAAGGAGTCCATATACGATAGGCTTCCTGCAGCCTCTCTAAAAAGTCTCCTGGACTCTCATTTGGTTTCTGTTCTACTTCTGAGACTTTAGACATGTTAGTGGGCTTCTGGCATGCCCTGCGGATACCTTGCACAAGCGTCTGGCGGTAGGTGGTAAGTCTGGCCAGGTGAATTACATTGTTTGGATCCCAATTAGGATCTTCCAAGGGAAAGTTGTCTTGGAGATGACGGTCAATATTAAAAATATTTCCCACTCTGGCCTGCTCACGCAAATATATCTGTGCCTTTTCAATTATGTCTCTCCTTTCCTCAGTGGTGAACAGAGTATTCAGGAGCTGGCGGCAATCTGTCCAAGTAGGACTATGAGTATTTATTATTGAAGTCACCAAGTCCATCATAGCCTGAGGTTTTTCTGCAAAAGATGGGGTGTGTGTTTTCCAATTCATCAGATCTGTAGTCGTGAATGGAATATATTGCAGGGTCGAAGTTCGAGGTGGCCGTGGTCCAGGTTGCCCGTTAACCAGCACAGGCTCCTCAAGTGCATCAAATACTCTTCTGAGAGGGGCTACTACGTGATCTTTCTCTTCGCTTTGCTCTAGAGGCCTCAAATCATAGGGGATGGTATTTGTCCCAAGGCGTTCTTTTAGCAGCCTTATACGCCTGGCTGTATTGCTTGCTGACCGGTTAAGGTCTCCCTGTAACTTCTGTAATATTTCTCTAGGACTTGGATGTACAGGGGTTTGGGGTAGGCAATCAGTTGTTCCACTAAAGGAGACTGTAGATGGAGTTCTACTGGGACTCACAGATGGAATAACGGCTTCTGCTTGGGCTTTATTATAGGCCTCCAATGCCTCCTGAAGATATTTATCATAATCTATCAAGGAATCAAGTTCTGTGACTCCAGCCCCATTATTCATTCCACTTTCTTGCCTTGGGGTTACAACTGGTGGAGTGTTTGGATTAGGCTCCCTTCGATGTGGAGCATAGGGTGGAGGTGGAAGCACCTCTTCCTCTGGTCCCTCAAAAATGGGTTTGAGTTTATTTGGCAAGATTCCTTTCCTAGCTTCGGCTTTTACAGCCAATAATTTGCATCGTTGGACTTTGCATTCCCTTATCCATGGAGGATTTTTATTTAATGTGCTCAGCCAAGAATCTATATATGAAAATTGTTCTGGGCACCCTCCAGTTTCTTTGGCGATGTTAGACCAAAGTTTACTTACTAAATTTATATCAAAGGTTCCCTGAGATGGCCATCCAGTATTTTGTTTTGGCCACTCTAATTCACATAACGTTCTCAAGTGCTCTGGCGTCATTTTGACTCCATATGCCCCTGAGAAGGCTTTCTTAAAATTATTTAACATACATTCAAGAGGTGTATTTTCCCCCTTTGAACCTCCAACTCCCATTGTATGGCCCTGTGAAGTATCCACTCAGTCACTCACACACTCGTTTTCACACTCAGGTCAGCTGCAGACTGTACTTTCTCACACATACAATGCGCTGGATACTTTACCACACACTACCTCCCAACTTTCCTTTCCCTACACCAGATCACCATCTGATGTACCCAACCATCTAGCGTACTCAGCTCCCACTTACTGAGACGCAGAAGTTTGATCAAGACTTCTCTTCCTCCCAATTAATTGGAGGGCCAAAAACCCCTTTGTGCACTTACCCTTGGTTGGTTCCGTTTCCCCCCGGTCCGTCGCCGTCAGTGGGCAGGGTATCAGACAGACGAGACTTCTGCGTTCCCCTGGAAAAAGACTTTCCAGTGCGCGCTGGGTAGGCAGTGAGTGGTCCTCTCTCTTGTACCCCGCCCAGTAAGGCGAAGGGGCTGCGTTCCAGCAGACCACTTATCCGAGTCACAAGAGCACCATAAAATGTAGCACCCTGCTTGTGGTTAACGCTTAGCTGGAATGAAATATTCAACGCAGCAATAGAGAAATTAAAATAATAATTTATTTGTCAGACAAATAAATGAGAGACACAGTGGTATATGGTTACCAATGCTCTGCCTGCCAGCCCTCATGGCCAGCACTTATATTCCCTCAGCCCAGTCCCCTTGCTCCTCCTTTGGCTGCCTCTGTCCAATCAGCCTGGTTGAATTTCCTATTGGCTGATTGCTAGAACCAATCATATCAGATACACCCATTTCCTATTACCTTTTATGGGAGACAGAGAGCTATATTTTCTTCTATTTATAAATGGCAAACAAGTAGCCATTAACCTCTACAAGGCACCTTAATTACCAGATAACCTTTGGCCTCTCTTTCCCTATTCCCTACAAACCAGATGGTTTTTAATTTCATTTTAAACAGAGGCTCGGCAACCAGATGTCAGGAGTGATAGTGCTTCCCGTTTGGCATGGGTCTGTGGTCTCTTCCAACTCTAGGACTCTATGTCTCTATGAAATAAGAATCTAACATCTAAATTTCATGCTTTCTAAATCCTTTGCATAATTACATTTAAGCCTATATATTTAATACATTAATATATATATACATTTAGAAGAAAGGGAACTTAGTAAAAAACCAGTTTCCAAAAGCAACTTCTTCAATTTACCCTTTGGGCTTAAGTCTAAAATGGGAGGCATAATAATTGTTTTTGCAACTTGATTATTCTGTAATTTGTAAGGTCAGTGACCTCGCTTCTCAGCCTTTTTATGACCGCAATAAACCAGGGGCCCTCTTTAAGATGAGCACATCTGCCGATGCACTCACTGCTTGGCATGAGAGATGCTGCCTGGCATGAGAGATACAGATATTTTAAAATATATTTTAAGCTCATTTTAAGAATACAGGTGTTTGATCAAAATATAAGCCTTGATTAAAATGCAGACTATGAACAGATGCCTCAGCACCACTGTAAAGAGCTGCTTTGGAAGAATCACTGTGTCATCTGATATGTTCGTCCACAACTTAACACTTTGTTCTCTCAGCTTCTTTTTGTTACAGCAAAGCGAATGCTTTTTAGCTACTGAATCCTCAAAGAAAGTAATTGGGAAGTCTTTTGAGGCCTAGTTGAAGTTTTGAGGCCTAGTTGGGGTGAGGCCTAGGTGGGGTGACTTTACAGGTTTGGGGAGCCCCTCCCTTCAGTCCTACTTGGGCCAGCGAGGAGGCCAGGGGAGAATTAGTTGTGGGGTCTCAGAGTGGGTGATCTTCATAAAAGGGGAGGGGGAGGGAAGAGAAGGGAAATAAAAGATCAGGTTGAATTCAAATGAAAGGCCAGGCAGAATAGCTCTGTCTTACAGGCCCGGCGGAAGGAGGTTAAATCCTGAAGGGCCCTAGTGTCATGGGACAGAGCATTCCACCAGGTCGGAGCCATCACTGAAAAGGCCCTGGCCCTGGTGGAGGATAGTCTGACTTCCTTAGGGCCCGGCACCTCTAAACTATGGTTATTCATGGACCTTAAGGTCCTCTGCGGGGCAGACCAGGAGAGGCGGTCCCATAAATATGAGGGCCCTAAGCCACAAAGGGCTTTAAAGGTCAAGACCATTGTTTTCTCCCCCACCCCCAGAATTCATATGGTCATCTTCCAGGGCAGCAATCTTTTTTTAAAAAACATTTTTAAATGAATTTCAGCACCATGCAGATGACAATATCGTTGGAGGGCGGCTGAGGGGGAGGCAGCGGGCAGAGGCCAGCCCTATGTTGCTTTTTTGGGTGGGGAGCCACTTCATCCCTCCCAGGAGAGACACTGTGGCTCAGGATCACTGCAGGCCCAGTGCCAGTCGCAGGGTCAACACATGCCAGTTGCGTCCTTCTCAGCTGCCCTCTGGCATGGGGTGGCGGGGGACCCAGCAGCTCAGCACCCTGCAAGCACAGCCCCAGGCCGGGCCGCTTTGGGGAGTGGGATGCCGTGCTCTGAAGCGCCTTGACTTGGGTGTCACCTTGGGCTCCAGCATTCTGCCCCCAAGTTAAGTGCCGCCCAGTTCACCCCCCCAGCTATGTGACTGCCCCCACTTCAACCCTGAACATTTTTTTTCCAATTGTTTATTTATTTTTCTTTATTGAAAGTTCAAAAAGGACATAATTATATGTACACTAAACATAAAGGTAAAGGGACCCCTGACCGTTAGGTCCAGTCACAAAGCACTCTGGGGTTGCGGCGCTCATCTCACTCTATTGGACAAGGGAGCCAGCGTTTGTCCGCAGACAGCTTCTGGGTCATGTGGCCAGCATGACTAAGCCGCTTCTGGCGAACCAGAGCAGCGCACGGAAACGCTGTTTACCTTCCCACAGGAGTGGTATCTATTTATCTACTTGCACTTTGACGTGCTTTCGAACTGCTAGGTGGGCAGGAGCTGGGACTGAACAACGGGAGCTCACCCCGTCGTGGGGATTTGAACCGCTGACCTTCCGATCGGCAAGCCCTAGGCTCAGTGGTTTTTTTAAAAAAAATTTTTTATTGATTTTCCACATTTATCACAAAATGACATAACAAAGCAACACCAAACACACAACAAAGAAAAACACATTACAATACAATAAAATTAAACACAAAAAGAAATTATTTCTTCTAATACCTAATTCTCATTGATAGCTGACGTCCTCGAATCCCCTCTAACTGAATTTCATTATATCACATTTATAACAGTTCTCCAAGTTCATATTTCTAATAATATTAACTCCTTTCATGTACTAATCTCTTCTCCTTTATTAATCTTTTAATCCTTAATGTTTACTACCACATATCCTTATTCTACCCCTAGGCCTATTTGTTACTTCCAAGTAGGCTCAGTGGTTTAGACCACAGCGCCACCCGCCACTAAACATGGTGAGACGTAAATAAAAGACAGAGAAAGAAAAAGAGAAACAGAACCTGTGTAGAAGGGAAAATAAGGGGGGGGGGGCAAAGCTGTATACTTTACAGGGTGGTTATTGTAGTCCACCGGATCTTAGAATATACCTGACCCTGTCATGTTTGTTTAAAAAAAAAAGCTGTCTAAGGCATCTAACTGTTGGAGATGCAACAGGGATAATGCCTCTCTAAAACACATGGTTTTTTTTTCATTGTCCTAGACTGAAATATTTTCAATGATATTGAAATATCATTGTCCTATATTGAAACTATTACCTTCTGCCAAAAATATTTCAATATAGGACAATGAAAAGCAAAAAAACCACAAAAACCCATGTGCCCATGTGTTTTAGAGAAGCATAGCTTTTCGAAAGCATGTCAAAGTGCAAGTAGATAAATAGGTACCGCTCCGGCGGGAAGGTACACGGTGTTTCCATACGCTGCTCTGGTTCGCCAGAAGCGGCTTAGTCATGCTGGCCACATGACCTGGAAGCTGTACGCCGGCTCCCTCGGCCACTTAGTTAACTCAGTGGCTGTTCGGCTCCCTGCATTGTTATTGTTACATCCCTTTACCAACCTTCCTGACTGACCTCTCTTTTACCTATCTCGTAAAGTTTACATAAATTACCCATTTGCCTCCCCCCCACCCCTTTGTCTCCCTATACTCGCCTTTTGGATAATTCCCCCGATTTTTTGGTATTTTGGAGACATGGGGCTTGGTTAAGCCCTGGGTACTCCGTGTGGGAACCGGTTGGGATTTTGATGGTATCTTTTTGTGTAACCAAACAGACTATCTGGGATAGCAGTACAGAGGGGAACAAGGAGATTGTGAGCCCTTAAAGGGAGAGAATTAGTACTGAAAGGGTCAACAAATAATAAGGTACAAAAATGCAGGGGAAAAATGGGAAAAGGGGAGGGGGAACACCAGGGGAAAGGAAAATTTCTAGACAGGAAGAAATCAAAGACTTGGATTTTCTGTGGCTAAAAATTAAGGAGGAACTCAAGCAGAACGAAAATAATATAGAAAATAAATTAGAGGAAATGCAAGATAGAATAGACAAAAGAATAGAGGGAGCTATAGGAGAGCTCGGAAAGAAAGTTCAAGAGTTGTCAGTTAAAGCAAAGACATTTGAGGAATCTAACAAAAAAATACAAAAAGACATGAGAGAACAGAAAAGGGAGACAGAGAAAATGAAGGAGGAGTTGCGAGAGCTGAACAAATCACAGGAGCAGATATGGGACAACATAGCGATGGCTGAAATGCGACAAAGACAAATGCACTTAAAATTTAGAGGCATAGAGGAAGAAACGAAAGAGAACATTAAAGAAAAAATAATTACTGAATTAGCAAATTGGTTAGAGACTAAAGAAGAAGAGGTCGCGTATACAATAGAAAACGCCTTTAGGATTAAAACGAGAACTTACCAGAACAGAACTAGGAAACCCATAGGGGACTGCCTAGTAATGTTTAACTCAATAGGAATGAGAAACTTGATACTTAAAACAAGTTACCATAAAAAACTCATAATAGGCGGTAGACCAATAATTGTCCTGAAAGAGATCCCGGTCAGGTTATTGCGTAAGAGAGAAGGGTACAGACATATAATAGGTGTTCTGAGAAGGAACAACATTCAATATAGATGGGAATTCCCTGAGGGAATCGCCTTCTTTTTCAAGGATAAGAGATTTAAACTGACCAGCTCATTAGAGGTAGAGAAGTTCCTGAGAAGATACGAGAAGGAGCTCACTAAAAACGAGAGTGGAACATTAGGAAGAAAGGATGTGAGGGAGGGGAGGGAGGGGGAGGGGGGGAGGGGGGGAGGGTGAGGCCACAGAGAGGGGAGGAGGAAGGAGAAAGAGAGGAGGATGAGGGGGGAAGCGTAGCGGAAGGGGAAGAAACAGGGGAAGAATCAGAGGAAGAGGTAGAAGTAAAGAATTAATAATCAGACACAAACGCTACGTTTTATCTAAACAATGTCTCTAACTTTTTTAACATGGAATGTTAACGGTCTAAATGAGAAATCTAAAAGAAATAAAATAGTGAAAGTTTTGAAAAATAAAAAATGTGATGTGGTGTGCTGCCAAGAGACACATGTGGCCAAAAAACATAAACATATACTGACCAATAAAAAGCTGGGAAAGGAGTTTATTAACTCAGAGGTGAATAAAAAGAGAGGGGTGGTCATCTATGCCAAAGAAAAACTGGAACCCAAAGTAATATGCAAAGATGAGGAGGGGAGGATCCTAGGGATCCAAATTACCCACCAAGGGGAAAGATTTAATGTAGTATCGATATATGCCCCTAATACAAACAAAACCGAGTTCTTTAGTAAATTGGAACAAGTATTATTGGAATTAGAAAATTATAAACTAATTTTATTAGGGGATCTGAATGGAGTCCCGGAACCCAATATTGATAGAAGTGAAAAAAATAGGAAAGGGAAACAGGGGAAACTCCCAAAAACTTTCGATGATCTCCAAGAGAATTTAGATCTAATAGATATCTGGAGATACAAAAACCCTACAGAGAAACAGTTCACCCATTTCTCTGGAGTACACCAGAGCTGGGGTAGAATAGACCAGATCTGGGTCTCCAGGGAACTTTCGCTGAGAGCGGGGAGATGTACAATAGAACCCAGAACGTTATCGGACCACAATTCAATCTTTTTGGAAATAAAGGGTACCCCATCAGGCCCGTATAGATGGAGAATGAACGATTACTTATTGGATCAGGATGAGATTACCGATAAGGCAAAGAATGTCTTGAAAGATTATTTTGATCATAACTTACATAAAGAAACAAAAATTAATGTGGTATGGGATGCCAGTAAGGCAGTCCTAAGAGGTTTTCTGATTCAACAGAACAAATATAGGAAGAACTTGAGAGAAGCAAAGAAGGAAGAGGTAATTAAACAACTAAAAGAAGTAGAGGACAAACTAATAACAAACCCTGGGGATGAGAGGTATATTCAGAATTATAAATTATTACAAACCCAATACTCAACACTGCTGAATCAGGAAATAGAATGGGGAATAAGGACGATGAAACAAAGATACTTTGAATCAGCAAATAAAACTGGTAAGTTGTTAGCGTGGCAGTTGAGGAAAAAACAAAAGCAAAAGGTGATTAATAAAATTAAATTTGAAGACCAAATAATAGAAGATCCCAGCGAGATTAAGGGAAAGTTCCTTCAATATTACGAAAATCTGTATAAAAAGAAAGAGGCAGAAGATACAAATGAGATAGGAATGTATTTGGAAAGGAACGGGAAAGAAGATCTAATAGATGAGGAAAAGATAATGTTAAACGAACCAGTAACTATGGAGGAGGTTAGAGACGCAATTAAGAAAATGAAACCCGGAAAAGCCCCTGGTCCAGATGGCCTTTCTCAAAAATACTACAAATCTTTAGAGGAACATCTGGTCCCAGTACTCTGTAGTGTAATTAATAATATCCTCCAAGGAGGGGAAATGCCTGATTCGTGGAGAGAGGCACATATCACATTAATACCCAAAGCAGACTCCGATACACTTAACATATCAAACTATAGACCAATATCATTGCTTAATAATGACTACAAGATTTTCGCAGGAATAATGGCTAACAGACTTAAGAAACATTTGAGTAGAGTAATCCATAAAGACCAAGCCGGATTTCTGCCGGGCAGGCAAATAAAGGAGAATGTGAGACATGTAGTCAACATAATCGAATATCTGGATCTCAGGATTGATATCCCTGCCGCCCTAATCTTTATAGACGCCGAAAAGGCCTTCGACAATGTGTCCTGGGAATTCCTTACTAAATGTATGGAGAGGGTAGGAATAAGAGGGCCATTCCTAGAAGGCATTAGAGCAATCTATTCAAACCAAAGAGCGAAACTTATCATCAACGGTAATTTAACAAACTCATTTAAGATCACAAAAGGTACAAGGCAGGGGTGTCCCTTATCACCCCTGTTATTCATCATGGTCCTGGAGGTATTACTGAACAAGATTAGAGGAACTTCGGAAATAAGAGGGATTAAGATAGGTAAAAAAGAATATAAAGTTAAGGCTTATGCCGACGATCTTGTAATATCAATAGAAGAACCCCTAGAGAGGATAAACACAGTCATTTAAACTGAATAAAATAAAAACAAAAATGTTGGTAAAGAACTTAGACGAACAAACAAAAAATAAAATTGAATTAGATTCTGGGATAAAGACATCAAAAAAGGTTAAGTATCTGGGTATTTGGCTCTCAACGAAAAATATAAATTTGGTGGAGGATAATTACAATAGAACGTGGAGCGAATGCAAAAGAGATCTAGACTGCTGGAGCAGATTACACCTCTCATGGGAGGGGAGAATGGCTGCCATCAAGATGAACATCCTCCCCAAAATGATATTCCTGTTCCAAAACATCCCGGTAATCAGGGGTACAACTATGTTTAAGAACTGGCAGAGGACCCTTTCCAGATTTATTTGGCAGGGTAAAAGGGCCAGAATCAAGTACAAGTTACTCACTGATAAAAGAGATAGAGGTGGATTTGCACTCCCGAATTTACAACTTTACTATGAGGCCTCGTGTTTATGTTGGGTGAAGGAATGGATAGTGCTGGACAACACCGACTTACTAGACTTGGAGGGTTTTAATGTTAGGTTTGGATGGCATGCCTACCTATGGCAAGGCAAGGGAGGTGTGCACAAAAGTTTCTCCAATCACGTCATAAGAGGAGCGTTATTGGAAGTGTGGAACAGGTGCAAGAATCTGGTAGAAAAAAATACCCCTTTATGGCTGTCACCCATAGATATTCTAGCAATTAAAAAAGTGAATATGGAAGGTAGAAGATGGACCTATGCGGAACTCTTGAAAAGATCTGAGAAAGGATGGGAAATTAGACCCTACGAAGAATTAAAAGATAAACTAATGGGGTGGATACAATACCACCAAATTCACTCTTTATGGAATGAACACAAAAAAGCTGGTATGAGTAAAAATAAATCCCAATTCCAGTTAGAAATAATAGAAGGGAAGTCTAAGCTCCTAACTAAAATGTATAACCAACTACTAGACTGGGATACTATGGATGAGGAAGTCAAAGAAGTTATGATCAAGTGGGCCATAGATATAGGACATCCTTTAGAATATGAAAAATGGAAAAAACTATGGACCAAAGACATGAAATTTTCAGCATGTGTCGGCCTCCGAGAGAACATGGAGAAGATGATGTATCGCTGGCACATCACCCCAACAAAATTAGCTAAAATGTATAAAACCGGAGATAAGACCTGTTGGAAGTGTAAAAAGAAAGAGGGAGACTTCTTCCATATGTGGTGGTCCTGTGGTGTAGTAAAGAAGTTCTGGGGCTCCGTCTATGATGAACTAAAAAAGATGCTAAAGTATACCTTTCCAAAAAAGCCCGAAGCATTCCTTTTAGGAATGGCGGGTAGTGAGATTAGCAAGGACGACCAAACCCTATTCCAGTATGCAACAGCAGCCGCTAGGGTACTGTTAGCGCAGAAATGGAAAACCCCCAGTATTCCAACAATCACGGATTGGCGAACTAAACTAATTGAATACATTGACTTAGCAATAATGACGCAGAAAATTAGGCATCAGGAAAACACTAAATTTATTAAGGACTGGAACAAATTTTTTTCATACATGGAGACGACATTAGGAAGCACCAAAGTCACAGTAGGTATAATTTAAAAATTGCGAGGTAAAACACGATAGTTAGTAAAGGACACTGCTGTAAATACTGCTGAGATAGAGGTCTCGTCGTGGTGGTGGGAAGTCAAAGAACGGAAACATTGTATACCGATTCTTGAATTACTTTATTACCTTTGTTTTTTTTGTGCTTTGTTTTATTATTAATAATGTATACGTCTTTTTTAGATGTTGGATTATAATAAAAACTTTTTTAAATGAAAAAAAAAAAAGTCATGCTGGCCACATGACCCAAAGCTGTGTGCTGGCTCCCTCGGCCAATAAAGCGAGATGAGCACCGCAACCCCAGAGTCGTCCGCGACTGGACCTAATGGTCAGGGGTCCCTTTACCTTTACCTTTAACTGAAACTATCAACAGAACTGTACGGAACAACTTTATATTTACAGAGCAAAATACCCTTTTGAATTATATTCCCAGCACATGGAACCTCACAAAAGGACAATTATGAGTAGACTCTCCATGCCCTTTCCACAGCAAAAAGACGGATACTGATGAATTGGAAAAAATAAAAATTCATCTCCCTTCTACGATTGGATTGAAGACTTATACAAACTAGCAACGTGCAAACAACTTGCATATAAACACAGGCTTGCCAGGGACAAATTCAATGATATTTGGAACCCATTCTTACAAATACTGTAATAGGTTAAGCCTGAACATTTTTAAAAAGAAAAAGAAACATTGACTCAGGAGATAGATCTACATTGTTTGTTTGTTTGTTTGTTTGTTTGTTTGTTTGTTTGTTTGTTTGTTTAACCCCAGATGGCTGAGTCTAAAAATCACTAGGATTAAGGAGGCATCAAAGGAAGGCTCCACCTTACCTTAATTCTCTGCTTTGAATCGGAAGCTGATCTACGGTCTGTTGTCAGCAGATTTCTTGATGAGATCTAGGAAGAGGAGAAAATGACGTGTGACTTATGACTGATCTTCAGCCTTGACAATTGAAGGAGTGTTGCCATAGGCCTCTGCTCTCCTGAGGCTGAACGCCATTTGTCTTAGCCAATAAGCAGCACAGCATTGCGGGAAGCCAGCAAATCCCCACTGCCTTGCATTCCTACTGGCCTTGAAGTCTGTAAGTTTTATGAGAACTGGGAAGGAGGGAAGGAAGTCTACTCATTACCAACCTAAAATTGCAGCAAGGAGGTTCTCTCTTTCTTTTTTTGCTGAATTTCAAACCACATTGGCGCCTTGTTGTCTTGCGTTTGCAAAGTAAAGGAAGGGCTGGACCCTGATTAATAAGAATACACACAGAGACTTGAACCAGCAAGACTCTGCGAAGGGTGCATATAATCGTGTGTCTCTCTGTGCCGGTCCGTCAGATCTCCGCAGCCCCCGGCCCAGGCCATTTTATTCACAACTTTTTACAGAGTGTTCAAAAGAACCAATCAGATTTCTTCTGAGCATTTCCACAAATCCACGTGGGGACAAATTAAACTATAAACACTAGTTAGGCATGCATACTCTGGAGTAAATGAATGAAAAACTACAAAGGAGCGAATACAGCAACTCCGGAGGTCATAAACAATCAGTACACATGATAAGAAAGATGGCCAGGAGGACAGTGACCATTATCCCCTTAATGTGAGATCTGCTTCCTGGCCCCAAGATTAACATCTTAAGATAAATATATAAGAAAACTACATCAAAGAAACTTGCCCACTATCTTTATGGCCCAGGATGCCTGCCTGGCGAAGCAGCTGCTGTGTACGTGGCATGAGGAAGAGAGGAATGGAACAGGGATGCAGGGGTGTAGATTGATCAAGAATCATATCAAAATAGTTTAAACCCAGTCAGCACAATGCTTTCATTGCTGACACAGATGGCTTACTCTATATCTGTTATAATTCCTCATAGCAATCCCACCTGATCACTACATCTCTGGATATTTGCACTCCTACATTGTTGTACACATCAGCACAGTTTGATGTGTATACAAGGGCATATTCACAGTAATGGTGCATTTCACAGCTTCTCCCCCCACCAGCTGTTCACATCAGCATGGCTTCATTAGTGTCAGATTCATTTCTGTCTGCCTACGCACCAGGGAGCATTAATGGGGATTAAAGTGGGTTATAATTGCTCCAAATAAATGTCTTCTGGGCCAGGCCAGAATAAAAAGCTCGTCAAGGAACAGCTGAGACTCTTATCTTTGGACAGTAAATTACATTTTAGTCTTGCGAAAGGCCAGGGGTTTGTTACGGAAAAATCTGGGTGCAGTGTTACTCTGCCACCCAGCTCATCGGACTAAGTCCGTGGGTCCCTGCGGAAGAAAATGAGCTCAGCCGGACGCAGGAGCAAACTGCAGAAGATCCAAGTTTATTGCGCAACAGGTTCAAGGCGAGATTGAACCCAGAGAAAGGGGTGACATGAACTTTTGAAATTTCCCTCCATATCCCAGAATACAGTGCATGAAACGTCACGAATACATTATGGGAAGGTTGGGTTTCACAAGTTACATCATGAATATACTTTACACGTCATGAATACATTATGAAAAGGTGGGATTACATTAATTAGCATTTTCGGATGAGGGAGGGGGGATATGCGGAGCGGGAAATATACATAGATACACATTTATTGAGTACCGGTGGTGGCAAGACAATGGGTCAGAGATATGCATCGTCTGCCACCTAATATTGCCTAGAGGGAAGGTTTGGCAAATTAAGAAGTTCCTGCGTACGTGACCTGCCGCTTCGGGGATTATGGAAGTAGGGATAGCATTATGGAGTCCACGGGGAACTGAGTTGAATGACACTGAGAGCGAAGAAATTGGAGTTACGGTTGATTTTATATCAATTTTTAAAGATTTCAATGATTTCAAACCCATTCTGTACTATAGGGCAAAAGCAGAAACAGAATGGATACATTGTAACAGGAGGTCTGTGATTGGCTAAAGCGGGGCCATAGGAATAAGCGGGGCCTCGGATGTTCCTAGAAGGAAGGGGGAAAGGAGCCCCCCCCTTCCGTTCCGTATCAGTCCCCCATTCGGAGATAGATTTGCATTAAAGTTCTGTAAGAACTTGCAAATCTTTTCTCCGCACCCTAAATCTCGGTGAATGGGATGTGTGGCTTTATGCAAACCTGAAAGGGACTTGCAAGCCATGCCTCTTACGGTCATTTGCAAGTATAGCAGTGCAGGTAGCTGCATATAGGGTATTATATAAAGAACACCTCTTGTATTTTGTTGCTAAATCAGTTGTGGCATTCTCAATAGTGTTTTATGCTTTACACCTAGCAGGAAGGTCTAATTGACTGAAAAATGCAGTTGGCTTCCCCCCCGCCATTTGTGTGTTCTCAGGTGTCAAGGTAGCTCTTCTGTGGTCTCACACTGACATAGTGCTACAGCAACACATCCTGTCTGTTGAATCCCCTCAGGGCTTTCATTTAACCATGTCGCCTGGCATTCACCATAGCTGGCACAGGTTTGGGCATCTCGTGAGGGAGAGGTCTTCGCCTTGGCCTTTGGCTATGGGATTCTATTATAGGCTGTGGTTTTGCACGCATGGGGGTTGCTCACTTGCACTTAAAGGACCAAAAGGCTAATTGCAGCCTGGATACACTTGCCCAATTCAAACTGAGTCCAATTTGAATTTATCTTGCCCCATGGTTCTCAACTCTTCAAACCAATCTGTTAAAAGAAAACCATTCTTAACAAGGGCAGTTGTCCAAATAAGTCAATTTAAGTCTATAAGAAATCATTCCTGCTAAACCAAAGCATATCCACCTTCATGTTTCTTAGAAGCTTCCTTGGTAAAGCAAGTTTTAGCACATTTTTTAAAATGGGTAGGGAAGGTTGGCATAGTGCCAGGTGGGACAACGAATTGTGGTTATCTAAACATTGGACTACACAATAGTGTGAGCTATTAGAAAGTATAAAATGCATGAGAATTCTCCATTGGTGTGTAAGCAATAAGACATAAAACATAAAAACAATTACACACAATAAATTGCCCCCCTTTGTGGAAATCACACTGTCAGACACATTTCAACATTCTTACATAATAACACATAATACAAAACAAAATAATTAAATATCTGTTGCATATCTTGACACAATTGTGATCTTTTACGTATGTATCTTTTGAATCCTGGAGCACAGAGGCTTGAGTTTCAAAAGTGAGAAAATGTCCTTGCAATTCAACTCCTCCCCCCTTTGTCAGCCCCACTCCCCCCTCAGTCTATATCCTTTGAAAGAGATAGCTGTGGGCACTTTGAAAACTCTGGTGTTGCTGGTCTTGTGATGGCGAAGAACTGAGGGGTTGTTGCTCCTTTTCATCATTGCACATCTGTAGAAGTGATATCCTGTAAGGAGGCAGGGTTTTTGGGGAGACTTAAAGACACAGACAAGGAAGGGGCAAAAGGCAAAAAGGATGTCCTCCAGTTTCCATGGGAAGCTGCAAATAATAACAATCTTAGTGGATTAAACATTTTATTCATTATCATTATTGGACTATTTTGATTGTTGTTAGCCGCCCTGAGCCCAGCTTCGGCTGGGGAGGGCAGGATATAAATAAAATTATTTATTATTATTTATTATCACATTTCCACATAATTACTGTTATTATCTGCTAAGTTTGTTTGCTTTCCTTCACTTAGTTTTTGTTGTTGTTCTTTTCATATTATAAAATAAGAATTACTCCACATGTATAGAAAGAGAACTGTAAAAAATACAAAGGTTAAAAAATACAAAAGAAAGCAAAAAATTAGATTACCAGTCAGATGAAAACAAACTTGACACAAGGACATCAGATTTAGAAAAGAATTATTATTAAATATATTATCAAAACCACGCAGATTACTACTAGACTGAAAAAAATGGGAAAACAATGGGGGAAAACTTAAAATTCACCATGTGCTATCTGATAAAAGAACTTCATGAAACTGACTTTCAGCATGTGATGAACATGTCCCTAAAGTAGAACACACACACACAAAATGAGCTATGAGGAACCAAAAATAAATAAATGCTAAGACACACCATTAATAAGTAACCTGAAGTAATCTGTTTTGGCATTCTAACATCCCAAATGAAAATAAAAGTGTTTCTTGATGTGACATCAGCTGTAATGTTAATAGCGGAATACTGGGAAATGAGTTAATACCAATAAAATGAATGGCAATTTAAAGTTGTGCAGGTACCTTGCACTAGCCAAAATGACAGAATTAGTAAGAAATGCTCAGGCCAAAGGTAAACAAATACCATTCCACAAACAATGTTTGGTTGTGCTTCGATTAATTTCATATATATAATGGAAGAACTAATAAAACGAACTTAATAAACGAAAACAGATTATTTGTAACCTAAAAAAAAATGTCAAAGCCACAAAGAGATATAAGGAAATCAACTAATATAGCAGGGATTCAGACTTGTTTTGCTGAACAGAAAGAAAGTGACTGTTTGGCTTTAAGGGAAGAAAGACAAAAGAAAAACAAATGCAATTACTTTTTATAGAGTATTTAAATCACTGTTTGCATCCCCTCATTATCATTTGTGCTGTGGGAGAAAAGAAAGGACACTCTGTTAAAAAGGAAAATTATTTCATGTGAGAGGTCTGTCAGGAAATGCTGTTCCTAAAATGTATAGGCATATACACACCTGTTGAAAGGGAAAAAAATTTTCATGTGAGAGGTTTGTCAGGAAATGCTGTTCCTAAAATGCATAGGCATATACACACACACACACAAAAAAAAAAAAACTTATAAAATTTAAATCCCATGGGGGGGGGGGGAACTACTCAAGAGAGGAACTCACAGTGGGAGTGCTTTGATATTTACCTGTGAAAAGAATTTGGCATGTCCAGTACTTAACTTTATTGTCTTAAGTAGCCCTGGAGCAAAACACATTAAGGGTGATTTCCCTCAATGGTTCAAGGTTTTACATAAGGAAATTTGTATAGGTTTCAGGCTCTCCAAACCTTCTCTCTCCCCCCCTCCTTTCTCTCTCTCTCTCTCTCTTTTGTAAGCTGATCTAGCCTCTGTGCATGTGCAGAGTTCATGCCTCAGCAAACCTTTTATATAATTGAAAATGTTGCATCTTTTGGCTCAATTAGAATAAGGAAGGGAAAGGTAAGGAGTAGATTTTAAAAATAGGGTTAGATTTTAAAACAAAAAAGAGAAACTCAGCAATTCAAGTATTCACCATTCAGCCCAAGCAAAGGAGTGCTTCCTTTATGTACAGGAAAGGGCTATCATTATTGGTCATTTTATCTGGTCATTCGCGGAACAATCAACCGCTCTCTTATTTATGAGTAAAAATGGCCAGGTAAGGAGTAGATTTTTAAAATAGGGTTAGATTTTAAAACAAAAAAGAGAAACTCAGCAATTCAAGTATTCACCATTCAGCCCAAGCAAAGGAGTCTGCTTCCTTTATGTACAGGAAAGGGCTAATATCCCTCTGGCCATTCGCGGAACAATCAACCGCTCTCTTATTTATGAGTAAAAATGGCCAGAGAGTTAGAATTCATAGGATTTTTATTTAGTTTTTTTAACATTCTCAGTCATGGTCAAGGCTAATTCTACTTAACTATATGAATTTTTATGTGCTTAAACTTTTAATAGACTTTTAAGTTTGATTTTTTTTTTTTAATAGTAGACAAAATGATAAATACTGTAATCACTCAAATGCCTGATATCACCAGTTCTGTTTCAAACATCACGAGCAAATCTGGGCTGAATTTCAACACATCAGCTACAAATTGGGAAAGTTGAAAGGGACCTGGGGTCATCTAGTCCAACCCTAAAATACAGGGTTCATAGCAAGATTTGTACTACCAGAGAGACACACACATACTTATGTACACAGACACAACTGGGGAAGAGACCACAAGCCATGCGCCTATCATGTACTAAGGAAGAGGAAAATAAAAGTACCCAACCCTTTTAGCAGATCTTGAAGCTAGTTTGAGTGAGTGTTTACTTCCTTAGACTAAAGAGTGAAAGTTCCTAGATAAATTATCTTTAAAGACTGAAGTGAACATTTTTCCTAAGATAGGGAGAGGATCTCTTATAAAGCATAGTTAAAACAGCCATAGATTTGATTTAAAGGGAATACAAAAGTGACAATTTTTCCTGAACTTGCAGAGGAATAGTAAGCCTAATCTATGCCCCCCCCCACCTTTGCAGTTTCCTTTAAAGGAAGCTTACTCGGGAGTAAATTTACCTGGCACAGAATAAGAAGGAGAAGGAAAAAAAAAAAAACCTGAAAGAGACAGAATGAAACAAGGGGGGGGCATTTTCTAAGAAAAGAGGCCAGGACGTCTTATAGAGACTGATATCAGGAGCCTTACAATAACTCTTCTGTCCAACCAGATCAAAGTTAAAACTGGACTCAAATATTTTTTCTTAGAATGAACACCATACTTTTATGGGCATACGCTTAATGAAATACATACACTGCATTTTAGCTTGAGCGAGCAGTTGTGCTCAACTAGGCTTTTGCAGCAGAAACATTAGGTTATCATCACCTTCCAAAATAAGACTGTAGACTCACAATCTCAAAAGTTGGGGCAAAGCAAGAGGTGGGGTAAACATTTGCACACTTCATTCTCATCTTGTCTTATTTAGGACTGCTAAGATCCAGCATGGCTTCCTTAGATTTAAATTTTGAAGCAAGCTTGCAGTTTAAACTATGCACACTTAAGAAAAGCAGTCTGCCAGAGACAGAAGGAACAGACAACACACATAACAGACAACATGTAAACATACATATTCTCATATATGTATTAACAGACAACACACATAACAGACAACATGTAACATATAAACAGATATATTCTCATCCTTTAGTTGGTTATTGCAAGGAGTTGGGCCACTACCTCTGGCTTCATTAAGTGAAATTAGTAGGAAGGTCCCACATGGTTTTATGAGCCTCCTTGCCTCTTCAAACACACCACCAGGTAATCAGACTGGTAGGGCTCACAACGCTTGGTTGACTGGGTACCCCTTTATAGATGCATGCATTGCTGTTGTTGCTTTTTTGCTTTTTCCTTTTTTTGGGGGGGGGTGTCTGGGATAGAGAAGGGGAAAGAGAGGGGTTGATTAGGATTGGTATGTCTAGGGGTTTGGTATGCTTAGTACAGGGACGTATAGTAAAGAGGAGAAGGGGCTTCTAGTTGCCTGGCAACTTCCTTAGTGGGTTTTAGAGAGCTCTAGCTATCCGGTTCCTTGCGTTCCCTTTCCTATTTCCTTATTTCCTATTTCCTTATTTCCTATAACCTGGGGTCTCTTTCCACTCTGCCGGTCCTGCCCAATTCCTCATGGGCTATCCCTCCTGGCAACCTCCTACCTATCGTCACATCTCAGGAAAAGGGGCCCTACTGGACGCCCGCGCCATGCGGTGCCAGATCGGGTGATCCCTGGATAGAATTTCGAACTGAAAATCCCCCTTGCTTTTGGAAGCGGGCTCACGCACGATACACGTGTTACCGACCAGTGCGGCTGGGATTGGGATAGAAAGCAAGACCACTTCCTGCCCCCTAGCAAGGACGCTCGGGAAGTTCGGAAAGAGAACTCCAACCCCTTGCTTTCAACTGAGATGCCCGTTGCGGAGAGTCGGCTGTCTTTCCAAGCCGGGTCTCACCGTCTTACTTTCGGGCTCCCAATTGGTGCGGCTGGCTGGAGATTTTAAGGAAAAGAGATAGAGCTCAGAACCCCCCTTTCGGGTTGAGCAGCGGTCCACGGTCTCTCTCACTAACCGGACCAAGAGAAAGGCAAGAAGGAGCGATAGAGAGGAGGGCAGAGAATTCAGTTGCCAGGAGATTCCACCCCCTTCCCACCAGTGCACTGGATTTTCCTTTTTCCTTATACTCACGCGTCTTCTATGATGATCCCGGGATCGATGAATAAGCCGGCTGGATCCCTCTTTTGCTCCCCGGCTGAACTCCTAGGGCTTTCGATTACCGCCCAGAAGATGGCTGGGGGTCCAAAAGGATCTTCCCAGGCAAAATGGCCCGGAGCCGGCTGAAGATTTCGGGGCCCCCAGTCAGCAGCTCGGGAGAACCGCAAGCCCCACGTTGCGGCGCCAACTGTTACGGAAAAATCTGGGTGCAGTGTTACTCTGCCACCCAGCTCATCGGACTAAGTCCGTGGGTCCCTGCGGAAGAAAATGAGCTCAGCCGGACGCAGGAGCAAACTGCAGAAGATCCAAGTTTATTGCGCAACAGGTTCAAGGCGAGATTGAACCCAGAGAAAGGGGTGACATGAACTTTTGAAATTTCCCTCCATATCCCAGAATACAGTGCATGAAACGTCACGAATACATTATGGGAAGGTTGGGTTTCACAAGTTACATCATGAATATACTTTACACGTCATGAATACATTATGAAAAGGTGGGATTACATTAATTAGCATTTTCGGATGAGGGAGGGGGGATATGCGGAGCGGGAAATATACATAGATACACATTTATTGAGTACCGGTGGTGGCAAGACAATGGGTCAGAGATATGCATCGTCTGCCACCTAATATTGCCTAGAGGGAAGGTTTGGCAAATTAAGAAGTTCCTGCGTACGTGACCTGCCGCTTCGGGGATTATGGAAGTAGGGATAGCATTATGGAGTCCACGGGGAACTGAGTTGAATGACACTGAGAGCGAAGAAATTGGAGTTACGGTTGATTTTATATCAATTTTTAAAGATTTCAATGATTTCAAACCCATTCTGTACTATAGGGCAAAAGCAGAAACAGAATGGATACATTGTAACAGGAGGTCTGTGATTGGCTAAAGCGGGGCCATAGGAATAAGCGGGGCCTCGGATGTTCCTAGAAGGAAGGGGGAAAGGAGCCCCCCCCTTCCGTTCCGTATCAGGTTCTTTCTGCATTCACACACCCTGCAGCCAGATGAGCAAGAGCCATGTTCACATTTCGATGACATGTTCCAGTTAGGCAAAAGCGCTTGAGGAGGGTGTCCAGCAGGGCTGGTGAGGGGTGTGACCTAGTAAATCTTAAGGGCCGGGTAGAGAGGCCGGGGGGCCACTTTCAGCCTGAGGTTCCCCATCAGCAGAGGCTTGATAGCAAGCTTTGTTGGGGGCAAAGAAATCTTGACCACCAGCCAGCTAGCCAGTAGCCACAAACATGGCTGCCATTTGGCTGACGAGCAAAAGAGTCGTATTGGTGTGCTGAAACCCAGCCTTTATTTTTGTGGGACTACAGACGGATGTGTGTTCAGACCCCTGGGCTCTCACTTGTGGGGTGCCTCAGGGTTCTGTCCTCTCCCCCGTGCTTTTCGGCATCTACATGCAGCCGCTGGGAGAGATTATCAGGGGGTTTGGGCTGGGTGTTCATCAGTATGCGGATAATACCCAGCTCTACCTCTCTTTCAGATCAGAACCAGTGAAGGCGGTGAAGGTCCTGTGTGAGTGCCTGGAGGTGGTTGGAGGATGGATGGTGGCTAACAGATTGAGGTTGCATCCTGACAAGACAGAAGTACTGTTTTGGGGGGAGGCAGGCAGGTATGGAGGATTCCCTGGTCCGGAATGGGGTACTGTGCCCCTGAAGTACCAGGAGCACAGCCTGGGAGTCATTTTGGACTCACAGCTGTCCATGGAGGCACAGGTCAATTCTGTGTCCAGGGCAGCTGTCTACCAGCTCCACCTGGTACGCAGGCTGAGACCCTACCTGCCCGCGGACTGTCTCGCCAGAGTGGTGCATGCTCTGGTTATCTCCCGCCTGGACTACTGCAATGCGCTCTATGTGGGGCTGCCTTTGAAGGTGACCCGGAAACTACAACTAATCCAGAATGCGGCAGCTAGACTGGTGACTGGGAGCGGCCACCGAGACCATATAACACCAGTCTTGAAAGACCTACATTGGCTCCCAGTACATTTCCGAGCACAATTCAAAGTGTTGGTGCTGACCTTTAAAGCCCTAAACAGCCACGGCCCAGTATACCTGAAGGAGCATCTCCACCCCCATCGTTCTGCCCAGACACTGAGGTCCAGCGCCAAGGGCCTTCTGCCAGTTCCCTCACTGCAAGAAGCCAAGTTACAGGGAACCAGGCAGAGTGCCTTCTCGGTAGTGGCACCCACCCTGTGGAACACCCTCCCACCAGATGTCAAAGAGAAAAATAACTACCAGACTTTTAGAAAAGACATCTGAAGGCAGCCCTGTTTATGGAAACTTTTAATGTTTGATGTATTACAGTATTTTAATATTTTTTTGTAAGCCGCCCAGAGTGGCTGGGGAAGCCCAGCCAGATGGGCAGGGTATAAATAAATTATTATTATTATTATTATTATTATTATTATTATTATTATTATTATTATTACTACTACGGACTACAAGATATTTAGTTGCTAGGGCTGATAGGAGTTGGAATATAAGACCACAGGTTCCCAACCCCTGGCTTACTGCATGTCAGGATTTTACAATGCTCCCCTGTGTGGCTGATGCCTTTCCTGCAGTCTGCCAAGTCTTCTGGAAAGGAGAGACTCACGTACCCCCCCCCCCCACTTCCCCCTCTTCTGGAGTTGAATCTAACCCCGGTCGCTGCTCTGCAACAGCCTCTGCTGGCTCTTGTGAATTTACAGCTTGGTCTCCGGACAGACAGGGCTTTCCTCCCTCTCATTGTGAGGGGAGCTCAAACGGAACCTCCCCCCATCCAGCCCTCTTCCTTCTTCAGAGCTTTCTCTGGCGCTCATGGCAGGGAGGTCCCTGACACTTTATATATATAGGCTCTTTATCTAACAATCACTGGATTATTGTTATTTTTTGCCTCTTCTTCTCTTCCTCCTCCTTCCCCTTCCTCTCCCTCCTCCTCCTCCTTTCCCTTCTCTTCCTTTTTCTTTTCCTCTTTCCCCCTCCTTTCTCTTCCTTCTCCTCCTCTTCTTATTCTCCCCCCTCTTCTTTTTCTCTCCCTCCTCCTTTTTCTCCTCCTCCTCCTCCAATGTATTATTCACTCGCCACATAAATAATCTGCAACTGACTTACAAAACTTTGAAAACTTCAGAAGCATAAATCACAACATAAAATCAGAAAAAGCACAATGCATTGCAACAAAATCCACATGATAACCTTTAAAAAAACTGCAAGAACTTCAGCAGCAGAGCAGAAACAAAAGACAGTAAGATTATCCGACTCTGTCAAATACATAGGATAAGAAATATGGTTTTGCCTGGCTCAAGGTAGGGATGGGAGAGGGCAAAGTGGATTCAGTTCTCATGTGAGCTCCCTGATTTGCACTTTCTGAAGCAATTCACGAACCAAAACACAGCCATCTTTTGGAAATTTGCACTTTTCTGAATTTTGCAGTGTCGCTCTTCAGCTGAGTGTTGTGTGCAAAATTGCATAGACTTGAGCAAAGTATGCCTAGAAATGGATTACTTTGGGGAAAATGCATTACAGAAAACAACGCTGTGCAAAAAGTGTGTCTATTAGGCAAAACTGCATAGATAAATGTGCGTATTAGAAGCAATTCACACTAAAATGCTGGTGGATTTTGAGGAGGACTTTTTTTTCTTCTTTTTTCAAGAATTGCAAACTGATGTGAAGAACTGAAGAGTGGACCAGACCGGACCGAGAGAGAATGGACAGGACAGATTTCCCCATCTCTAGAACCAGGTAGACCTCACTATAGAATCTATATCTGTCACACCGAAGTTTAGAAATGATTTAGAGTGGAGGGGAATGAAGGAAAGGGAGAGGTGTGATGTGTCTTAGGGATAACAAAAGGTTAGATTCTGTTTTCCCTTCCAATTAGGTTCTTACTCTTAAAATAACGAATTGATTTTATTTTATTTCTAGAAATCATTTTTTGTTTTATTTGTAGAATAAAATAATTTCATTTATAGAAATAACCAATGCCATCCCTATTAGTACCTCAAATGCCCCCCCCCAATAAGCCCTTTGAGGTACCTTTGAGTTTCTCTTCTGAGTGGGAAAGGAGGGTCAGACAGATGCGATGTGAAGGATGTGAAGATTAAGCTGTGTCCTTACTGCTTCTCTGGCGCTGAAAACAGTGATAATAAAACCCCTTTGGCCCCTTCCCTGAGCATGGTCTAAGTTTCGAATTCCCCAAAATGACGTTCCTGACTGATATCCTGCTCTTGCGAAACATCCACACAAGCCTCTGGCAGTCTACCAGTAGGGGATGTGCAGATCAAGAGATGGAGAGGGAGAGAGAGAGGGGAAGAAAGAGAATGAGAGGGAGAGGGAGAAGGAGGAGAGGGAGAAGGAGGAGAGGGAGAAGGAGAAGGAGAAAAGAGAAGGAGAAAGGAGAAAGAGGGAGAGGGAGAAGGAGAGGGAGAGGGAGGAGAAGGAAAAAAGAGAAGGAGGAGGAGAAAAGAGAAAGAGAAGGAGAAAGAGAAAGAGGAAGAGGAAGAGGAAGAGGAAGAGAAGGAGAAAGAGGAAGAGAAGGAGAAAGAGGAAGAGAAGGAGAAGGAGAAAAGAGAAGGAGAAAAGAGAAGGAGGAAGAGAAGGAGAAAGGAGAAAGAGGAGGAGAAGGAGAAAGAGAAGGAGGAGGAGGAGAAGAAGGAGAAAGAGGAAGAGAAGGAGAAGGAGAAAGAGAAGGAGAAAGGAGAAAGAAAAGGGGAAGGGGAAAGAGAAAGAGAAGGAGGAGAAAGAGAAAGAGAAGGAGAAAAGAGAAGGAGAAAGAGAAAGAGAAGGGGAAGGGGAAAGAGAAAGAGAAGGAGACGGGGAAAGAGAAGGAGAAGGAGGAAAAGGTGAAAGAGGAAGAGGAAGAGGAGGAGAAGGAGAAAGAGAAGTAGGAGAAAGAGGAGTTTAAGCAAAGAAGTGGGGTGAAAGTCAATCATCTTGAGGAATTAAGGCCATTGCAGAGCTAGGATGTGTGAGTCTACAACTCGCACAGACCTCATAGCAGTTCCTTCGCTCACAACTGTGCACAGCTACCAGCTGTATGGGGTGTTAGTGGGGGCTAGTTCCTCTGGCGGGGGACACATCATGCTCATGCCACGACCCTTCCAGGGGAAAAGCCACTGGTAGTGCTGGGTGGGGGACGGGTGCCCCCCAAAAGACGTTACTAAATACTGCCATTTCTATTTCTCTATTTTTCATTTAACGCCTTTCAAAAAAAGAAAGAGAAATATGGCGCCTTTTCGGTAAGGTCGCACTTTGCACGTGGTCATGGCCAGTGCTCCCCCCATCCCCAATAAAATGTTTAGGGGTACTCTCATTTTCCTACTCATATTGAAATACTGCCCCCTCAATGAGGCCAAACTTAGATTCGCAAAGTGTTTAAGGGTATGTGTAGCCCTGCGTACCCCCCCCCCCCCGAGAAAAAGCACTGATCATGACTGACCTTCTGCCCTCATTTGCGGAGGTGAAGCTGTTTCCTAGCAAAGGGCACTCTGCATACGGACGGCATCTTTTAATAGGGAAAAAATGGTGCCGGTACTCACCAGGAAGTTGTTATAGTACCGTATTTTTCGCTCCATATGACGCACTTTTTTCCTCCTAAAAAGTAAGGGGAAATGTCTGCGCGTCTTATGGAGCGAATGGTGGTCCCTGGAGCCGAATTACCCAGGGGCGAAAAGCAGATCATGCTTTTTTTTTCTTTTTTTTTTAGAAAGAGGGAAGGGGGTGTTGAAACAAAGCGGCTGAGCAGCTGATCGGCAAGCAATCAGGAGGGAGATAAAGGATGCTAGTGATAAAGGAGGCTGCCTGTGAGGCAGGAGGAAAAAGCACATGGATCCTCAGGATTTTTGCACTGAGTCACCCCAAATTCACCATCAGATCACATAGCATGTCCATGGCTACAGCCTGCACCAAAAAAAATCACACATCCGCTGTTTCGTGGGGCTGCAAAAACGTAGTTACAAAGCACGGATCCACCTGGATCCTCAGGATTTCTGCATTTGGTCACCCCAAATTCACCATCAGTTCACATAGCATGTCCATGGCTACAGCCTGCACCCAAAAAATCACACATCCACTGTTTTGTGGGGCCGCAATGACGCAAAAACATGGTTACAAAGCACGGATCCACATGGATTCTCAGGATTTTTGCATTGGGCTACCCCAAACTCACCATCAAATCACATGTCTGTGGCCACAGCATGAACCACAAAAATCATACATCCACTGTTTCGTTCAGAATATATTTTTTCCTTGTTTCGTCCTCTAAAAACTAGGTGTGTCTTATGCTCAGCGTCTTATGGAGCGAAAAATACGGTAAGTGCCACACTCTTGGGGGGAAAGGTACATGTACTGCGTACCCTTCAGTAACCCCAGAAAAGAATGTTCATTATGCACGCAGTATGCATGTTCAATATGCATGCAACCATCCGCTTATCACCACAAACTTGGAGGTGACTAGAAAAAGGGCAAAAGCAGTCTTTAAAGGGTGCAGAAAGGGCAAAAATGGCATGAAAACAGTGTCTAGCAATCCCATGAGCCTTTGCAAGTGCAGTCCCAGGAGCCATTGCACTGATGGTTGAGGCCTGTGGAGAGTTGGAGAGAATTTGAGCAAGGAGGTTTGGAGGGAGCCATGACCACCATTCATGCCAGTCCTCTAAGTGCTGCTGGTTTTTTAAAAGGTTATTCTAGGATTTTTAGAGATTTAGAGGGTGTTTGCAGGACTTTTCAATGGGTGTTCCCAATATATGTGATTTCACTGCCTCGGAACATGATCCCCACGTAAAATGGTCGTCGCCTCTAACTGTGGGGATAGGAGCCACCGCTTTTGATAGGAAAATGTATGTTTTTCTTCCATACAAGAAAAAGGGAGTTAAGAAGCCTCCGTGGTATGCATAGCAAAAGCAAGAGAGTAGGGGCTGGATTGGAGAATGTGGGCATCGATCCCGCTACCTCTCGCATGCAAAGCGAGCGCTCTACCATTTGAGCTAATTCCCCAGTTGCCTGGCTCAATTGGGCCAGAAATAAAGAAAAAGAGGCAGATCTCAGAAAGGGATCCATAAAGGGATCCAGGGAAGCTTTGCTGAATGCCTGGCAAAAGGAGGAGGTCGTGATGTTTGCTGGAGAATGCGGGCATCGATCCCGCTACCTCTCGCATGCAAAGCGAGCGCTCTACCATTTGAGCTAATTCCCCAGTTGCCTGGCTCAATTGGGCCAGAAATAAAGAAAAAGAGGCAGATCTCAGAAAGGGATCCATAAAGGGATCCAGGGAAGCTTTGCTGAATGCCTGGCAAAAGGAGGAGGTCGTGATGTTTGCTGGAGAATGTGGGCATCGATCCCACTACCTCTCGCATGCTAAGCGAGCGCTCTACCATTTGAGCTAATTCCCCAGTTGCCTGGCTTCACTGGTCCAGAAATACAGAAAAAGAGGAAGATCTCAGAAAGGGATCCAAAAAGGGACTGAGGGAGGATTTGTTGTTGTTCATGGGTGTGGCCAGGATTTATGATACGAGGGAGCCCCAAAAGTTTTTGAGCTTTTGGGGGGGGATCGCGCTCCAAAAAGTTGTTGCCCTTTTTTGGGAGATCACAGGTGAAAACACCCCCCAAAAAGAGGACATTACAGGGGGCAGGCTTCTGCTGGGGAGGGACAGAAGCTCAGTCAATTGAGTATTTTTGGTGCTTTTCTATACTTTTTGAGGTACCGTATTTTTCGCTCCATAAGACGCACCTGACCATAAGACGCACCTAGTTTTTAGAGGAGGAAAACAAGAAAAAAAATATTCTGAACTAAACAGTGGATGTATGATTTTTGTGACTCATGCTGTGGCCACAGACATGTGATCTGATGGTGAATCGACCGACCCCTCTCGCTCTCCAGGCTTCAGCAAAAGCTTGCATTCGCCCCATAGGACGCACACACATTTCCCCTTCATTTTTGGACAGGAAAAAGTGCGTCCCATAGGGCGAAAAATACGGTAAGTTCTTAACCCGAGGTACCACTGTACAGTGGTACCCCGCAAGACGAACGCCTCGCAAGACGGAAAACCCGCTAAACGAAAGGGTTTTCCGTTTTGGAGGCGCATTGCAAAATGAATTTCCCTATGGGCTTGCTTCGCAAGACGACAGCCCATAGGGAAATCTCAGGGACAGCGGGGAAGCGCAGCGCGTCTTCCCCACTGTCCTCGGACCTCCTCCGAAGCCGGGCGGCGGGCGGGGGGCGAAAGTCTTTGTCCCCCCTGCCTGCCTTCCCAGGGGCTTTTAAATCGCCCCGGACGGCGGAGAAGTCCTCCGCTGTCCCGGGGTTTTTTTAAATGCTGGGGGTGGGAAGAAAAGCCCTTGTCTCCCCCCCCCCCCAGCCTTCAGAAGAGGTCCGGGGACAGACTGTCCCCGGACCTGGTCTGAAGGCGGTTTCCCTAGGAACGCATTAATTGATTTTCAATGCATTCCTATGGGAAACCGTGCATCGCAAGACGAAAAACTCGCAAGAAGAAAAAACTTGCGGAACGAATTAATTTCGTCTTGCGAGGCACCACTGTATATGCATTACACAAGGGCCCCATGTGATTGGCTAATTCCGGGCTGCTCCTGTAGGCCAATCAAGTTGCAGATTCACTTCCTCCAGAGGCCTGATTGGCCGCTCCTGCAAGCCAATCAGGTCGCTGATTCACTTCCACCTGCAGCTGGATTGGGTGGCTCCTGCGGACCAATCAGACTGCTGAATTCTGGATCCTATTATTCTAGGATTCAGCTCAGGACATAGCAACACCTTTGTTTGAAACTCTGTCCTGCCAAGTGATACCCAAATTCTTCCTGATGTGGCAGACAGCTATTGAGGCACCACTCCTGAGGGTGATAAATTGCCCTTGACTCACTTCCATAAAGAAGTGCTCAACACGCACACTGGTAGACCTTCATCTTGGTATTGGAGCCCCTGTTGTGTGCATGTCAAAAAGAAGTGAGTGGAGGCTGGATTGGAGAATGCGGGCATCGATCCCGCTACCTCTCGCATGCTAAGCGAGCGCTCTACCATTTGAGCTAATTCCCCAGTTGCCTGGCTCCATTGGGCCAGACATACAGAAAAAGAGGCAGATCTCAGAAAGGGGTCCAGAAAGGGATTCATGGAGGCTTTGTTGAAAGTATGGCAAAAGGAAGAGCTTGTGAGCTTATCTGGAGAATGCGGGCATCGATCCCGCTACCTCTCGCATGCTAAGCGAGCGCTCTACCATTTGAGCTAATTCCCCAGTTGCCTGGCTCCATTGGGCCAGACATACAGAAAAAGAGGCAGATCTCAGAAAGGGGTCCAGAAAGGGATTCATGGAGGCTTTGTTGAAAGTATGGCAAAAGGAAGAGCTTGTGAGCTTATCTGGAGAATGCGGGCATCGATCCCGCTACCTCTCGCATGCTAAGCGAGCGCTCTACCATTTGAGCTAATTCCCCAGCTGCCTGGCAGACCTTTTCCTGTGCCTGCTTATGACCCAAGATGCCTGAGCGCGGATGTTTCTCTCACCTCTCCAGGGAGTGATGGGACTCCAAAAGTGCTTCTCTATTTGTAGAACCTTGCCACCGGGAGAAGAGAGGGCAAGACTCTGCAAACACTTCTTGGGGGGGGGAGGAGTGGGACCGTTTGCAGAGCTGGCTCATTGTCTGTAGGCCAGCTCTGGGTGCCATGCAATGTTGAAATAGTGATGGCAAGGGATCACACCCCAAAGTGCAAGCAAAGAGTTAAATTTTTAAAGCCGCAGGTAGGTGTGGTCTGAGAGGTCTGGAGTACTGTGTCCAGTTCTGGGCACCACAATTCAAGAAGGACACTGACAAACTGGACAGAGGAGGGCAACCAAAATGGTCAAAGGCCTGGAAACGATGCCTTATGAGGAACGGCTAAGGGAGCTGGGCATGTTTAGCCTGGAGAAGAGGAGGTTAAGGGGTGATATGATAGCCATGTTCAAATATATAAAAGGATGTCACATAGAGGAGGGAGAAAGGTTGTTTTTTGCTGCTCCAGAGAAGCGGACACGGAGCAATGGATCCAAACTACAAGAAAGAAGATTCCACCTAAACATTAGGAAGAACTTCCTGACAGTAAGAGCTGTTCGACAGTGGAATTTGCTGCCAAGGAGTGTGGTGGAGTCTCCTACTTTGGAGGTCTTTAAGCAGAGGCTTGACAACCATATGTCAGGAGTGCTCTGATGGTGTTTCCTGCTTGGCAGGGGGTTGGACTCGATGGCCCTTGTGGTCTCTTCTAACTCTATGATTCTATGATTCTAGGGTGCAGAGCTATCAGGTTTGCAGTCTGAGGGGGCTCATGGACTCAGTTTTTCCCCTGTATGGCCAGATGTGTCTTTGGTCCACTGAGGCTGTAGTGTATCAGCTGTCACCATCTTTAAGGTGATATACATGGCCACCAAGTCTCTCCTATTCTTCTGTTTGTGTTGTATACAGGAAAATCTACTAGCCTCATATTCTGCAGAGCAAAAGGAGGAGGAGAAATTTAGCTGGGTATCAGTGTCAATACCTCTTACATACTAAGAGACTATTCTTCTGTTGGAGACAAGACCTGAGCTGTCTGGCATTGATGGCTCATGCATGACAAATCTAAGATGTCACACAGAGCATGTTTCTCTATCCATCTACAGTGGTGCCCCGCAAGACGAATGCCTCGCAAGACGGAAAACTTGCTAGACGAAAGAGTTTTCCGTTTTGGAGGTGCTTCGCAAGACGATTTCCCCTATGGGCTTGCTTCGCAAGATGAAAATGTCTTGCGAGTTCCTGCGGGTTTTTTCCCCTTTCCCCCCCCTTTTTCTAAGCCGCTAAGCTGCTTATCAGCTGATCCGATAAGCCGCTAAAAGCCGCTAATAGCGCTAATCCGCTAATCTGTCAATGGGCTTGCTTTGCAAGACGAAAAAAACCGCTAGACGAAGAGAATCACAGAATGGATTCTTTTTGTCTTGTGAGGCACCACTGTATCTATCTATGGGAGACAAGAGTGCCTGGAGTGCTCTGGTTATTGGGGCCACAAAGAGTCGGACACAACTGAACAACTAAACAACAACAACAATCTATCTATCTATCTATCTATCTATCTATCTATCTATCTATCTATCTATCATCTATCTATCATCTATCTATCTATCTATCTATCTATCTATCTATCTATCTATCTGATTTTATCACTATTTTTCCAAACATTTTCACAATAACCTTCCAATCAAATAATTACACTGTTTTGTAATTTGACTTCCCACCCTCACCTCCACAGCATTTTTACTCAGACTTTTCCACTGCATTTTATCTTTATCTATTACAAAACGTTTCTCCATTACAGTCATTTTTCTTCTGCTGCTTTTATCTCGAATCCTGCCCGCAATTTCATTCGACTGTAATATTTCTTTTAAAAATAGTCCACAAAAGGCCTCCATTCTTCTATAAAAAGTTCCTTGTTTTGATCTCTTAATTTCGCTGTCAGTGTTGCTATTTCTGCATAGTCCATTAGTTTCAAAAGCCACTCTTCCTTTACTGGAACTTTCTCTTCCCATTTCTGTAAATATAATATTCTAGCTGCTCCATCCCTATTACACCAATAAGGAAACCTTCTGGTCTCTGGGGAATAGCCCATTTAAACATTTTCTTCATTACACAGAACGTGTTTCAGCCAGGTTCCGCTCTATGTATGGCAAAAGAAAAGAGAAGGGAGACTTGCCTGGAGAATGCGGGCATCGATCCCGCTACCTCTCGCATGCTAAGCAAGCGCTCTACCATTTGAGCTAATTCCCCAGCTGCCTAACATCACCAGTCTTAGACATACAAAAAAGAGAGGAGGGAGCAGACTTTAGAAATGGATCCAGAAAAAATGATCCAGGGAGGTTTCGTAGGCAAAAGGAAAAGAGTGGAAGATTGGTTAGAGAACGAACACGTAAGTCCTGCTGCCTCTTGCATGCAAAAAGAGCACTTCACCATTTGAGCTGATTGCCCAGCAGAACCATCCAAAAGTATCTCCAAGAAGGAGACAGAGCTTAGATGCCCTGCACCGTTGGAGCAGTGGCGGCCAAGGATGGCACCCCACAGTGCAGGATAAGGGTTGCTTTTTAAGCAGTTTGTGGGTGCAATGACAGTGGCCACTCGGGGTGCAGAACTAAATAATAGTTCTGGTCGCATTTAGTGGCCTCTGATGCAAAATGGGCTCAGCTGCTCCAGGCTTCAGGCAGCCATCCGCAAGCCTTCGGAGCGCAGCGGGAACTCCTGCTGCACTCCAAAGGCTTTCTGATAGCCGCCTGAAGCCCCCGGAGCGCAGCGGGAGTTCCCTGGGCTCCGGGGGCTTCAGGCGGCTTCAGCGAAAGCAACGTGAAGCCTCCGGAGCGCAGGGGGAGCTCTGCCTCTGCGCTTCGGAGGCTTCACGTTGCTTTCGCTGAAGCCAAGGAGCCTGCATTCGCTCCATAGGATGCCCACACATTTCCCCTTCATTTTTTGAGGGGGAAAAGTGCGTCCTATAGAGCGAAAAATATGGTACGTTAGCTGCAGTTGTGCTCTTCATTTCTGCCAGGGTCTGGCCTGATTTGTGTGGTTCACCTTATCTGCTTGTGACTCAGTAAAGCTTGCCACGTTTTTTTCCTTCCCGGATGCAGTCTGTTTTATTCTGCCACTTCTGCAAGCATGCGGAAAACAACCTAAGGAGGCTGGAAAAGGAACAGGGCAGAAGCTCGGTTGGGGAATTCAGGATTCGATCCTGCTACCTCTCGCATGCCAAGAGAGTGCTCTACCACTTGAGCTAATTCCTCAGCTGTCCAGCAGAGCCAGCCCACAGCACAAGATACAAGATGAGTCTGTTCTTCTGTTTGAGCTAATTCCCTGGCTGTCCAGCTTTGCAATATCCCTGAAAGTGGGCCCAGGCCAGAGTTTCTGTACAGAATATGACCTGAAGACGCTTTGCTCTATGCACGCCAAAAGGGAGAAATTAGAGTCTTGACTGGAGAATGCGGGCATCGATCCCGCTACCTCTCGCATGCTAAGCGAGCGCTCTACCATTTGAGCTAATTCCCCAGCTGCTCAGGAAAACCACCTCACAGTATCCTAAGTACAGGCCAGATCAAAGGTGCAATTGCTCTTTGGTTTGAGTTAAATTCCCTGGCTGCCCAGGCCCCACGATATCCCAAGAAGGAAGCAGGGGCCTGAAATGCTGTGGAGAACGTGAACTGGAAAGGCGTTGCTCTAGGTTTGGGAAAAGCAAAAAAGGAGCAGAAGCTTGCCTGGAGAATGCGGGCATCGATCCCGCTACCTCTCGCATGCTAAGCGAGCGCTCTACCATTTGAGCTAATTCCCCATCCCTGTGGCTTCAGTGGCTCAGACGTACAGAAAGGGATACGACAAAAGAAAGTGGTTCAGGGAGGCTTCTGTTTTGTCTAAAAGGAGATAAAGCCAAAAGCATACAGATTATCTTGGCAGACAAGATATTTGGGGCAGACCCAACAAGCATAATAACATGGAAGCTAAAGAGGCATGGCAGCAGATAAGCAAAGAATCGACAGTAGCTGGCTGGTGACACTTCAGCATTTATGCAAAAAACAATATGCTTGGGCTGAGGAATTAGGCCAAACTTTGGCCCCCGGTGATCCTGGCCAGGGATAGCCTGTGCATGAAGCGAGGGGAAGCCATTCATCTCTGGATCCACCTCCCCTTTCTCCTTTGGCGATCACTCATAGCCGAGTAAGATTGTTTTCCATAAACACAGTTTTAACAATGAGTCTGTAAGTGACTGTGAAAGGCCAATTCTGGATCCACATGTCCTTCCACAGTGGGGACATTGGTTTCCGGGTGGGAGTTGATCACGGTGTGGATTTGCCAAGCGTGCTTTCCTCTTAGCACGTTTCTCCCTTGTGTCCTGAGGTTGAGTGTCTTCAAAGCCCATGACACCTTTGGTAAAGGCTGCTCTCCAACTGTAGCGCTCGCAGGCCAGTGTTTCCCAGTTGTCAGGATTTATACTACATTTTTTTAGATTTGCCTTGAGACAGTCTTTAAAACACTTTTGTTGACCACCAGCATTACGCTTTCCATTTTTAAGTTGGGAATAGAGTAGTTGCTTTGGAAGACGTTCATCAGGCATCCGCACAACATGACCAGTCCAATGAAGCTGATGTTGAAGAATCATTGCTTCAACACTGGTGATCTTTGCTTCTTCCTATACACTGATATTAGTTCACCTGTCTTCCCAAGTGATGTGTAAAATTTTTCGGAGACACCATTGATGGAATCTTTCGAGCAGCTGGAGATGGCGTTTATAAGTGGTCCATGTTTCACAAGCATACAGTAAGGTTGGTAGTACAATAGCTTTGTAAACAAGCATTTTGGTTTCCCTCCGACTATCCCGGTCCTCAAACACTCTGCACTTCAGTTGGGAGAATGGTAACAGGGGCAGGATCGTGAAATCTGGAAGCCCCTAGTCATGAACCGGCACAGGGGCAGTGGATACAGATTCAGTTGTTCTGACTCAAGGAACAAGGCAGTTGAGTAGCTCGGTGGCAGTATCCATGGCTTTTTATCCATCCCTTTTTAGGATCCACTCTGCTCACCCAGTAAAGGGGAGGGGCTAGAAAAGGTGCCCTAAACATAGTCTGCCTCCCTTTTCCCCTGACTGGATTACCGTGCCCAGTGGGGTCACCACCTAGCGGTCATAAAAGACAAATGAACTTTGGAACATGGAATATACGGACTTTGTCAGATAACACAGACAGCGAGCGTCCTGAACACAGAACTGCCATCATTGCAAGAGAGCTGTGACATTTTAACATTGATATTGCAGCGCTTCAAGAGACTCGAAGAGCAGGCAAGGGACAACTGAAGGAAGAAAAAGGAGGCTACACATTCTTCTGGAAAGGTCTATCTGAACAAGAACATTGAATACATGGGGTAGGCTTTGCTATCAAAAACGACCTATTGAGGCTTCTGTCAGAAGTCACCTCCCCACCCTCTTCCTGACCCCGCCATGGCTTCTCTCATTGCTGACACAGCACTCCTACCCTCACCTTTGTGCCCATGGCACCTTTCCGGCCACCCTCCTGTAGGTGACACAAGATAATATCACCAAGGCAACTATCTGTAAACAAACGATAAAGGTCCATCAAAATGGCAAAAGTAGTTTCTTTCCCAAATTGGTTTTTATCTTAAACAATTGCAAACACAGTAAATGAAGAGTTCGCTATATAAACATTGGTTGTTGTATCACTGCCCTGTCCGTTGCTTTACTGTACCACTCTGGAGTAGCATTTTATGACGACTGCTCCATAGATATTGTTGTTATACAATTCCATTCACCATATAGATGGGCTTATGAAGCATTTCTGTATCCTTCTGCTGTGCTGAAGAAGAATTCTACGAAACAGTGGGTATATCCGGAATCACTGTTCACTACGTCTGTTTGCGGACCACTTCAGCAGCGTTGGACGTCATAAAACAAAGCTTTATGGCTTGTTTTCATCGGATAAGAATCTGACCCATTGCTTCTTTCAGAGACTTATAGGACTTATGTTTATTTGGTTCTACGTTTTCAAGAGAATTCATCAAGAGTGCACATTTTGTGACTTTCAGAGATTTATAGATTTCTGTTTATTTGGTTTTTCATATTGTTCAATGTTCCGTAAGGATTATTTAAAGAGTTTATATTGATATTGCATTGTTGTACTTGGTCATCGTGTTGCCTTGGATATTACTGATAATTGTTTGCAACACAGGGGTTTAATTGTTTGGACTCAAAACATCTCAGACTGGCTCTCATCCTGGCTGGACTCATCACTGCGGTCTTTCTGCAATTTGCGGTGGTGGTGCCTGAGAACGGATAGCAGGTTTCTTCACCGTGTCCAATCAGTCCATGATGAGAACTGAACTTTGGTCTGTTCCATTCTCTAAAAATGCAACTAGGTTCACCACCTAAAACGAACCTCCAGATTGTTAATATAAAAACTGCCTACTTCTCTGCATTTCTGTTTTCTACCTACCAAGGAACCCAACTGGAATTTATGTTCCCAGAGACAGGGGTTTCACATATTCCAATTTCCATCTTGCCATCAATCTCAGGTGTAACTTGAAGAAGACTGCATTGTGCCTAACAGAGTCTCATTGGAATGTCTGCTACCTCCACCAACATAACACTGAAAATTCTTGTAAAGTGTCCATGCAACTTGAGTTAGTGGAGTGTTCGCACTCTGTGCACATCTCTATGGTATTGCCAGTGTGAAGTTACATGTGAAATGTCCTCTCTGATATATCTTTGGGTGTGATATAGACAGGCCCATGTCAAAGCGAAGTGGATGTTTCTTGAAGCCAGTACAGTCATACCTTGGTTGTCAAACAGAATCCATTCCAGAAATCCTTTGGATTTCCAAAAACGTTCGACAACCAAGGTGCGGCTTCCGATTGGCTGCAGGAGCTTCCTGCACTTAATCGGAAGCTGTGGAAGCCGCGTCAGATGTTTGGCTTCAAAAACCGGAACAGTCACTTCCGCTTTTTGATTGTTTGGGAGCCAAAACATTTGAGTCGCAAGGCGTTTGAGGTCCAAGGTACGACTGTGCTGCAATAGGTTGTTCATTGCCTTGAGGCATAAAGAAATTGAGCATACCCCATGATCTGCCACTAGATGGCAGAAGAAGATAGTTTTATCATAAAGTGAGGACTTCAGATACACTTCGCAAAATCTGTAAAGCAAGGAGTTAAAACTCCATACTGTGCCCAGAAGATTGCTGGGCCACACACAGTGTTTTCTGTCCTCAATAAAGTAATAATTTCTCTAGCCCTGATGAAGGATTAACTAGTCTCAGCATTGTGGAGTCCAATCTATCAACATCAATTTTTGTTCAGTAGTAGATAGGTAGCCGTGTTGGTCTGCCATAGTCAAAATAAAAAATTCCTTCCAGTAGCACCTTAAAGACCAACTAAGTTAGTTCTTGGTATGAGCTTTCATGTGCATGCACACTTCCAGTGTATCTGAAGAAGTGTGCATGCACACGAAAGCTCATACCAAGAACTAACTTAGTTGGTCTTTAAGGTGCTACTGGAAGGAATTTTTTATTTTAATTTTTGTTCAAATATTCTTAAGGCAAGTGTTATCCAACTCTTTCCAGTACACTTTCCCACCACTTTCTTGTCTGCAAAAAAGGGTAAAATTTTGGAGGGAAGAGGGTTTGTTGTGCAAGACCTTTTGATTAACTATTACTCTGGAGCCTGAAATATGTGATTGAAACCACCAAAAAATAATGGCAATCTAGAAGTGCCCGTGATCACTGCAGATGGTGACAGCAGTCACGAAATTAAAAGACGCCTGCTTCTTGGGAAAAAAGCAGTGACAAACCTAGACAGCATCTTAAAAAGCAGAGACATCACTTTGCTGACAAAGGTCCGTATAGTTAAAGCCATGGTTTTCCCAGTAGTGATGTATGGAAGTGAGAGCTGGACCATAAAGAAGGCCGATCACCGAAGAATTGATGCTTTTGAATTATGGTTCTGGAGGAGACTCTTGAGAGTCCCATGGACTGCAAGAAGATCAAACCTCTCCATTCTGAAGGAAATCAGCCCTGAGTGCTCACTGGAAGGACAGATAGTGAAGCTGAGGCTCCAAGAATTTGGCCACCTCATGAGAAGAGAAGACTCCCTGGAAAAGACCCTGATGCTGGAAAAGATGGAGGGCACAAGGAGAAGGGGACGACAGAGGACGAGATGGTTGGACAGTGTTCTCGAAGCTACCAGCATGAGTTTGACCAAACTGCGGGAGGCAGTGGAAGACAGGAGTGCCTGGCGTGCTCTGGTCCATGGGGTCATAAAGAGTCGGACACGACTAAACGACTAAACATCAACAACAACAGAAGTGCCCGTGATCTCCTTGGAGTCGCAAGGATTGAACATGGAATGAGAAACATTCTTTCTGCTGCGAATCGCAAGTGGGGTGTGTGCTTTCGTTTGATCACTGTGAGAGCAGGTTGTTGTTCGCCTGATTCAGCAGGACTCTAATGTTCTAATGTTTATTCCCATTGAGCAGAACTGTGATTCAGTTTCTGTACCTTCCCCCCGCCCCCCAAAAAATTGCATTCCTAAGGCATCTCTAACGCATTCTTGGGGCACATTCCTTGTGTGTTCCTGATTCCAGCAGTGTTTTTCTGTTCTGACAACTGAAACGGCAGGTATGCAAACCTGTGAATCAAACACTGGTTCATCTGTCAGTCTGGGCCCTTGTTTTTGTGTTTTTAAATGCACCAGGTGTACATTTAATTTTTCCAAGTGCAAGCCCATTCCAGGGGGGGGGGGGGAGACAGTCATGGTGGCATCACAGTTAACGGACAATCACTGCTGTGCGCAGCTGATGCCCATAGTACACTTGCAGAACTTTGAGTTCTTTGTCTCAGAACTCAACTCTTGGAAGCAAAGGTACATTTTGTAGAGGTGAGGAGCCTTTTTCAGCCCTTTTTCAAATGCATTTGCTTCTGGGCCCTTTTCTAAAGGCCCCATGTCAATGGGAACCTGGACCAGGAGCAAAATTGGGCAGAACAAGAAATGTGGGTTTTACCTTTGTGCAATATATGACTTTCTGGTCTGGTGGTGTTATCTGAATCAATTTTGTGTTGGCGAAATCTTTGATCTTCGCAGATGTTTATGTACTTTTATATTCCTGTAGTATGGTGGAAATGACGGGGAGGGGCACATCTTTAAAGTTGTTAAGTGTTACAAATATTATGCATAAATGTATCCTTTCAACTTGACAGCTCAGGAAAGTTACCTAGCTTTAAAAATAATATAAAATCAACTCCTTTGCCAGAGTCCTCCATTCCAACGCTATTTTACCCTTGAAAAAGGGACTCCAGGAAGTGCCCAGAGGTGACAATTGCTGAGCTGATTGCTGGCCAAAGGAAAGCTGAATCCCATCACCAGACTTGCCAAGGGGTCCAGACATGCAAAGGAAGTTCTATTGTACTTTGGGTGGTGGGACTTCAGTGGTGTTTGCCTATGCTAATCTTATACCTGGGTCTTGCCCTGCCATGTCTGCTTATGCTAATCTTGTACCAAGGACTTGTCTGGACAAGTTTGCCAAGGTTAAACTAGTGTAACCCCTTTCGTGACATGTCAGCGATGTAGCAATGATGCTGTACGAACTGTCATCTGGGATAAGGCGGGAAAGTTTTAAAAGTCTTTGTCACCCCATCCTCGGGGTTCAAAATTCCTCTTTGAACCTGTTGCGCAATAAACTTTGGTCTACAGCTATTTGCTCTGGTTGGTAGTGTGATAGGAATTTTGAGGTCTTAGATATACAGTGGTGCCCCGCAAGACGAATGCCTCGCAAGACGGAAAACTCGCTAGACGAAAGAGTTTTCCGTTTTGGAGGTGCTTCGCAAAACGAATTTCCTATGGGCTTGCTTCGCAAGACGACAATGTCTTGCGCGTTCCTGCTGGTTTTTTTTCCCTCCCCCCCCCTTTTTCTAAGCCGCTAAGCCGCTTATCAGCTGATCCGATCAGCAGATAAGCTGCTAAAAGCTGCTAAAAGCCACTAATAGCGATAATAGCGATAATCCGCTAATCCGTCAATGGGCTTGCTTCGCAAGACGAAAAAACCGCTAGGCGAAGAGAATCACAGAACGGATTATTTTCGTCTTGCGAGGCACCACTGTATGGTAATGTTCATAACAGCCCATACATAGATCAGCACAGGAAGACCAACCTGGAACCATTTTGATTCCTAAAACGAGTAAATGTTTTTTCCTCAAGGTCAAAGTGGGAAACCTCCCCATTGTCTCTTTCCTCACAAATCCTGTCTTAAGGGCACATTTAAGATATAAATAGGGTGTGAGCCTGTGACCTGGCCCAGAAACGAAGTATTTATCACTACAAAAGACTGGCCAGGCTCCCCAGTCAATCCAATCAAGTAACCTGCCAGACAGGAGATAAACAATGACAGGAGAAAAACAACATTCAGATTTCTGTTTTAAAACCGCCTTTTCTGTGATGTAGCTTTGATGTACTGTATCTGAGGGGTGGACTTGATCTACAGGGTGGCAATTTCAAAAGTCTTTATAAGGCCTTGCGTGCCATTTTTCTGGGTCCCTCCTCTCTCCTGCGGGTGAGGGGAGCACCCTGTTGCAACAGATCAATAAAGATCAAGCTTACTAGCTGCTTTGCTTCTCAATATTCTCTGGCTGGCCTCTGTTATTCTCTCCTACCAATAGGGAACCTACGTAAGGACTCTATATGGGCTCTTGGATACCCCATAAGGGAAAAGGGCAATTTTTGTTTACAACAGTAGCTGGACTCCTTCCTTTATTCCGCAGGCTCTGCCTGCCGAGGTGGGTGAACTGAGCAGCCTCACACCTAGATTTTTCCGTAACAATGGGGATTAGAGGCAGGACAACGAAAGTGGACTCTGTAAGCCCTTTTAGCTGCTGAGAGACTTAGACTTCAAGCCTGGAAGTGTCAGGGACTGGTTGGATGAGAAAGAGCAGGGGAATCGACCCAACCAAGAGCTCCCCACCCCCAAGGAAGGCACTGAAGAGAAGGATTTCGAGCCTGGGAACTGGTGGAGGGACACTGGCCACAACTCAGAGGAGCTGGGAAGTGGTAGAAGCAGGACCCTTGGAGGATAGTGAAGAGACAAGACTGCATGAATGGGTTTCTAGTTTGGGTGAAGGCACCAACAGCGATGACAGAGGGGAGGTAGAGCCTGCAGTTATCGCCCAGGACAACTCTGAGGACTTCTCTGCTGGCAGCTTGCTGGCCCCGTCTCCTCTTAGAACGAGGCATTTATTGCATGTTGCCAGGGCCAGGCAGACACGGAGCGAATCCCTTGGGGCTTGCTGTATAGAAGAAGAGCACAGAGGGAGGAGCTGGACACAAAGGGCTAGGGAGTGGAAGAGGAGAGACACGTCAGCCCAAAGAACTGCTTCATTAAGGCAGGATTACCCCTTAGAAGTCTCTGTGTGTTCTTTGTCCTGATTTCCTTAATAAAGAAACTAGCTGCACGTCAACCAAGTGTCCCTCTCTTCTTTCTCTGACCTGCAAACAACCGGCTTGCCCTGTCAGCTCCCCTGACAGGAAGGATAAATACCCACCTTCTATGACAGGGTGGTCTGGAGATCTCATGTCCTCCCTCCCTTAGCCTTGGTGAGACAATTGCCTCGGGCGGCAGGATGGGGACAGCTGGAAACTGTGGCAGGTTCGGCGGCCCCAGTAGCATGCCAATCACCACCCCCTGCTCCTCTTCAGCCTCCATTTTGCTCCCTTCAGAGTGCCGGGGCTTCCCTGAGCCATCTTCCCTGTCGCCTCAGGAAGAGGCAAGGGGGACAGAGCAGGAGAGGAAGAGGCAATGGCAAGGGGGTATGCCCCCAGTATGCCCCACAGAAGACCTTAAGGTCCATAAATAGTGGTCCCGGGCCCTAAGGAAGTCAGATTAGCCTCAACCAGAGCCAGGGCCTTCTCAACACTGGCTCCAGCCTGGTGGAACGCTCTGCCTCACGAGACCAGGGCCCTGCGGGATCTGATTTCTTTCCACAGGGCCTGTAAGACAGAGTTGTTCCACCTGGCCTTTGGCTTGGAATCAGCTTGATCCCCTCCCCCTCTTTCCTTTTTCCTTTCTCTTTCTGTGATGGAACTCCTATTTCCACCCCAAAAACCTTTTTGATTTGAGTTCCTACGAAATGAGGCTGTATTTTAATGTTTTAATGTCGTATTTTAATCTCGTTTTTAAGTTGTATTTCAATAAATTGTTTTTATACCTGGTGTCAGCCGCCCTGAGCCCTGTCTTGGCTGGGGAGGGCGGGGTATAAATAATAATAATAATAATAATAATAATAATAATAATAATAATTATTATTATTATTATTATTATTATTATTATTATTATTATTATTATTTTATTTTCTGCTTTGCCTCAAGCGGCAAAATGTCTTGAGCCGGCCCTGCACACCTCTACTCCTGAAGTGGATTTGGCCATTGAAATTATAACAAAGATGCTTCTCATTCTCGTTCAGGGGGTGGCCGGCAGTGCCGTCGTTCCCATCAAGGCCTTTCAGCAGGCAGGCGGGGAACACCACTGAGTCACCTGTAAAGCCATTGTAAAAACTTCTTGTAGCGACAGGTGATACTCCCTGAGACAGAACAAAGGCCTTTTAGAGGGCCAGTATTGTTTCTAGAAACATTCACCCAGTTGCATCAAGGGGAGCAAATGTGACAAGCTGGGCTCGGTTACATCATTGCTAGAACAACACCACAAACAAACAAAAACAAGCAGCAACAACCCCACAGCTGAGATAATATCTGAAAATCTCTCCAGAACCTGTGAGTTAAAACTGGAGGGCAATACCCCGTATTTATTTGCAAAGCTAAATTTGAAGTTACACACCAAACATACCCTCCAACATTCCTCAGATGGAAACAGGAACATTTTTCACTCCCCACACTGGGAACACACCCTCCTCGACAACCCCCCCCCCATTTTTTATTTCTTATTTTTTGGTTGTGTGTGTGTCCCTGGTAAAGCATTTCCTGTCATAAGAAGGGCGAGTGCCGCCACCAATGGGACACAGCACACATGCCCTTTGTCATCCAGAAAAAAACCCTTAATCCCATTTCCCCCCCATTCTTCGGTAGATTTACCAAGTGACTTGGAAACCACAATTAATTTAGAATGCGGCTGCCAGACTCGTGACTGCCTGGAGCGACTGCCGGGATCAAATAACACTGGTTCCCAGTACGTTTCCGAGCACAATTCAAAGTTTTGGTGCAGACCTTTAAAGCCCTAAACGGCCTTGGCCCAGAATACCTGAAGGAGCGTCTCCACCCCCGTCATTCAACCTAGACACTGAGCTCCAGCTCCAAGGGTCTTTTGGCTGTCCCCTAATTGGGAAATTATTAATGTTTGACCCTTTGTGGTGTTTTTAAATTTTGCTGGAAGCCGCCCAGAGTGGCTGAGGCAACCTAGTCAGATGGGAAGCATGTAAATAATAAAAGCAATTAAAAATATTAATAATATGCACCTTGTCCTCACGGGGAGAGTACATGCAGACCTAGATGGGTCTTTGGCTTATTCCAGAAGGCTTTTCTTATTTCCATAGAGGTAGGAGTTGTTGTTCTGTTGAAAGTAGGTGTATGCCAGACTTTTTCATGGGTCACATGTCCTGTTCTGCTACGAAAACAGTAGGAAGAAGGTGCTGGACTAGATGGGTCTATGGCCTTGAACCATCTGTCTCATGCCCTTAATCCCACCTGCAAAATAGCAGCAGCCTGGAAGTAGCCAAAGTGTGCTTAATAGAGCATTGGTAGTAAGTGTCAGCAGATCGTGATTTCGAAGCCCATCAGCGGACCTTAGACACTCTGAAAAGAAAAGAAGGAAGACCCTGTGAAGCTAATGTTAGCCAACATCTCAGATGTAGACCTTGGCTACAAACTGGGTGTGTTAATATATAACTGTATAAAGTAAGGTAAAGGTAAAGGGACCCCTGACCATTAGGTCCAGTCGTGACCGACTCTGGGGTTGCACGCTTATCTCACTCTATAGGCCGAGGGAGCCAGTGTACAGCTTCCGGATCATGTGGCCAGCATGACTAAGCCGCCTCTGGCGAACCACAGCAGTGCACGGAAACGCTGTTTACCTTCCTGCCGGAGTGGTACCTATTTATCTACTTGCACTTTGACATGCTTTTGAACTGCTAGGTTGGCAGGAGCAGGGACCGAGCAACGGGAGCTCACCCCGTCACGGGGATTCAAACCACCAACCTTCTGATCAGCAAGTCCTAGGCTCTGTGATTCAGCCCACAGCGCCACCCGCGTCCCTAACTGCACAAAGTAGTGCCTTGCAAAAAAGAAAAGAAAAAAGGAAAGCCCTGTCCAGGATAGATTAAGAGAACTGTGGAAATGCAACACTACAATGTGATCCTTCCACATTTCTGAATCATTGTTTCAATGGAGGGAGAGGCCTGTAGGAACTCCCCAGAACAAAACAAAGGGTTTCCTTCATTTTTCCATGGATCACTGCGAAGGTTCAGGTAGGTATTCAAATATTAGATACTTAAAGGTAAAGGTAAAGGACCCCTGACAGTTAAGTCCAGTCGTGAACAAGACTTGGGTTGCGGTGCTCATCTCGCTTTACTGGCCGAGGGAGCCGGCGTTTGTCCGCAGACAGTTTTTCCGGGTCATGTGGCCAGCATGACTAAGCCGCTTCTGGTGAAACCAGAGCAGCGCATGGAAACACCGTTTACCTTCCCGCCGGAGTGGTACCTATTTATCTACTTGCACTTTGATGTGCTTTCGAACTGCTAGGTTGGCAGGAGCTTGGGATGGAGCAACAGGAGCTCGCCCCATCGTTGGGATTTGAACCGCCGACCTTCCAATCGACAAGCCCTAGGTTCAGTGGACAAGCCCTAGGTTCCACCCGAGTCCCTATTAGATACTTTTGCACTTAGATCTTTCTAAGTATACCCCATCAGTTCTGTTAAGAAACCAGGTTGGCATGATGCCATGTGCCTAGAAAGCTATTTCAGCAAGGGAGCTTCAACAGAACTGCAGGTGGAATTCAGGGGTTCAAAAGCAGAGGCGACACAGAAATGCGAATCCCTTGACCAAGGGATATTGATTGGCATAGCTGGAGTAAAACTTTTTATTTGCACAGCCAATGCTCCAGGGTATAGATGGAAGAACCGGCTGGTTTTTGTTCCCTCAGTTCATAATTTTTGCAATCTTAAATTTGTTTCTCCACACTTCTGCAGCAATTTCTGGGTCTTTCGTGTGTGTGTGTCTGTCTGTGTGTGTGTGTGTGTTTAAAACAAATCCTCACGAAAATTCACCAACATTTGACATGAATTCCTCCCAACACCACACACACACACATTTCTAAATGTGATTTTGACTAATGCACACATTTTTGCCAGCGGTTTTCCCTAACCCAATACATTTTGTGTGTGTGTGTGATTTTTTTGAATAATGCTTTTTGTAGGATGGGGTCAGGTAACGGGAACTGGGGATGAGTTTATGGAATCAGCGTTGGTGGGCAGCTGGCACTGCAAAAAGGTGGGTAAGTGCAAATTTCAAAGGACAGCTGTGTTTCAGCTTGCATATTGTTTCAGAAAAGGTGACTGATACATTTCGCTTCAGCTGAGACCTGAATCAAATTGCTTACCCACTGAGCTCAGGAATGATGGGAGTTGGAGTGTGTCTGGCCTTTAAGACAGTCCTGAGGCCACACCCCTTCCCTAGCCACTCCCCTTCCCCTCTGCCTTTTCACCATCCTTTAGTGTTTCTGCCTGGCTGGACTTTGTCCTTTCCCTCTGTTCCTGCCGCTTCCTTGCCTGGATGGAGGTTAGAGAGAACTCTGGGCAAGGAGAGGTGCAGCTAGGCTCCCCTGAGTCCTTGGTGCCCCCCTCCTGAAAAAAATCTCTTCTCCCCCTTTGATCTTGCCATGACAGTGGCGGTGCATCACGACGCACACATACAGTACAGTGGTACCTCGGGTTACATACGCTTCAGGTTACAGACTCCACTAACCCAGAAATAGTACCTTAGGTTAAGAACTTTGCTTCAGGATCAGAACAGAAATCATGCGACGGCAGCGGGAGGCCCCATTACCTAAAGTGGTACCTCAGGTTAAGAACAGTTTCAGGTTAAGAACGGACCTCCAGAACGAATTAAGTACTTAACCCGAGGTACCACTATACATAATACAAGCCGGCAGTTAGCCTTCATACCACCTTGCCATTTCTGTTATTATCTTATATATTTATGTATTAGATTTATATACTGCACTTCGTCGTGAGATCTCAGGGCAGTTCATAGGAGAAAACACAAGGAAAAAACACAAGTAGACAATTAAAACAATAAAAACAAAACAATAAGCCCCCCCACCCTTTCTCACAAACACATTTAAAAGGCTGTAGAATATTAACACAGCTGTCAACGTTTCCCTTTTTTAAGGGAAATTCCCTTATTCCGAATAGGATTCCTCGCAAGAAAAGGGAAAGGTTGACAGCTATGGATATTAACCAGCCCAAGGCCTGGCTGGGGAGAAATGTTTTCACTTGGCAGCTAAAGCTATACAGTGGTACCTTAGGTCAGGTACTTAATTCGTTCCGGAGGTTTATACTTCACCTGAAACTGTTCTTAACCTGAAGCACCACTTTAGCTAATGGGGCCTCCCGCTGCCACCATACGATTTCTGTTCTCATCCTGAAGCAAAGTTCTTAACCTGAAGCACTATTTCTGGGTTAGCGGAATCTGTAACCTGAAGCGTATGTAATCTGAAGCGTATGTAACCTGAGGTACCACTGTATAATGAAGGTGCCTGACATTTCACAAATAGGCAGCCTGTGCAGAAAAGGCCTATTACTCCTACTGCTCAGCTCCCATCTCTTGCCTAAACACACAACCTTACACAGATCAGGAGCGCCGACTTACCCCCCCCCCCAACTGAGGGGGTGTGGCCACGTGATGCATCACATGACGCATCACGTGATGCCACCCAGCATGTGCCAGGCAGGGGCAAGATGCATGGAGGGGAATCTTCACACTTGTTGGTCCTAGCCGCCACCCAGCTCCCAAGCTCCCAGGTGGATGCTGGGATGAGCAAAGCAAAGATATTGCTCGCCTCAGCTGCTACCTGGCTCCTGGGCTGCTAGGGCTCGCGGAGGGCGCCCTATGGCGGGGTGGTGGTGGTAGCCCCCTTGATATTGGGGGGGTGCCCCCTGCCCCAAAGTATTGGAAGAACTGAAGCCCCCTTGGCCCTCTATTCCCGACATCCCGAAACAGATAGCTGGGAACAGAATTGTGGGGTGAATTTTTGAGCACACCACCCTAGTGGAAGCCAGTTTTGCCAACCCCTAGCTACGCCTCTGTGTGCGAGTGCATGTAGAAACTAGCCTACTAGACAAAGGCAACATTTTACACTTGTTGCCCTCCCTGCTTTGACCTCTGGTTCCACCCACAAGTGGAAGATTCATCGAGGGTGTAATGCAGCCCTAAGGCCTGATAAATAATCCCTTCTTCTCCTCCTCCTCCTCCTCCTTCTTCTTCTAAAAAGAAATTTATATATTGGGTTTTTCAGGTTGAAACTTCACAGTCACATATATCCAACATACAACATAAAAAGTAGATTCCAATATTATTATTAATAATAATAATAATTTATTATTTATACCCCGCCCATCTGGCTGGGCTTCCCCAGCCACTCTGGGCGGCTTCCAACGAAATATTAAAATACAATAATGCATCAAACATTAAAAGCTTCCCTAAAAAGGGCTGCCTTCAGATGTCTTCTAAAAGTCCTCCAAGGAATCTCTTGGACTTCTCCTCCTCCCCTTTGTGGGTCCTACTGTTAATCATTCTCTCCTGCATCTTTTATAATAATCCAGATCTTTTATCTCTCCATTGTATCCAAAATTCACCATTAAACGACAAGCGATATTCTGATCCTACTAATGGTTTTAGCTACAATGGTCTTTAAGATAATTTATTAAATTTCCCCCATTCCTTCTTAAACTTTTGGTCTTCCTGATTTCTGAGCAATGATCCCTAACCCTCTCTATACAGAGTCAGCACCCATGTTGGGCTGGGTGGAGGGAAACCTGGGTTCATGATGCTCACGGAGTAACCAAGGACCAATGGCTTTCTCTTGGCCTCACCTGCCTTCCAGGACTGTTGGGAGAATAAAGGCAGGGGAGAGCCATGTCTGCTGCTCTGAGTTCCTTGTATGAATGCAGATTAAGACGGGCTTAACTAGACAGTTTCACTAATAATAAATAATAATAAATTTTTTTATTTATATCCCGCCCTCCCCAGCCGAAGCTGGGCTCAGGGCGGCTAACAGCAATAAAACAGTACAAAGTACAACATAAACAACATTCTAAAATCATTCATTATAAAAATTAATTAATTCAAGCCACTAGCAACCATTGGGCCAGAGCTCTGCGAAGATTGCCGAGGGAGGGAGTCAGGCTGTGCCCTGGCCAAAGGCCTGGTGGAACAGCTCTGTCTTGCAGGCCCTGCGGAAAGATGTCAAGTCCCGCAGGGCCCTGGTCTCTTGTGACAGAGTGTTCCACCAGATCGGAGCCACAGCCGAAAAAGCCCTGGCTCTAGTTGAGGCCAGCCTAACTTCTCTGTGGCCTGGGACCTTCAAGATGTTTTTATTTGAAGACCGTAGGTTTCTCTGTGGGGCATACCAGGAGAGGCGGTCCCGTAGGTACGAGGGTCCTAGGCCATATAGGGCTTTAAAGGTTAAAACCAGCACCTTAAACCTGATCCTGTACTCCACCGGGAGCCAGTGCAGCTGGTATAGCACCGGGTGAATGTGATCTCGCAGCGAAGACCTCGTAAGGAGTCTCGCTGCAGCATTCTGCACCCGCTGGAGTTTCTGGGTCAGTCTCAAGGGCAGCCCCACGTAGAGCGAGTTACAATAATCCAGTCTGGAGGTGACCGTCGCATGGATCACAGTGGCTAGGTCAGGGCGAGAGAGGTAAGGAGCCAACTGCTTAGCTTGGCGGAGATGGAAAAATGCCGCCTTTGTTATAGCTGCAATCTGCGCCTCCATGGAATGGGAGGTGTCGAAGATTACACCCAAACTCTTAACGGACGGTGCTGGCACTAATTGCGCCCCCGCAAGAGATGGGAGTTGCCCCCCCAATCCCATATCGCCCCGTCCCAGCCACAGGACCTCTGTCTTCGAAGGATTTAGCTTCAACCGGCTCCCACGTAACCATCCAGCCACAGCTTCCAAACATCTGGTCAGTGTGTCTGGGGCCGAGTCAGGATGGCCATCCATCAACAGATAGAGTTGGGTGTCATCGGCATATTGATAGGGTCGTGCACCTGCTGTAATCAGGGCCAAATTTAAGTTTGATGAGGCCCGAAGCTACTGAAGCTAATGGGGCCCTTTATATGTCCAGCTGTCCTTTGTCAACAACAAATTGTCACTGTTTTCTGAATAAACGAACATAAATCTGACATCAAGAATCACAAAACAGAGAAACCAGTAGGAGAACACTTCAATCTCCCAGGACATTCTATACAAGATCTCAAAGTAGCTGTTTTACTACAAAGGAATTTCAGAAATAGACTGGAAAGAGAAGCTGCTGAATTGCAACTCATTACCAAACTTAAAACCATGGAGAGACCTGGTCTGAACAGAGACATTGGATTCTTATCTCATTATACATGACTAAGCCATTTCTCACCTTCTCACCCCTTGCCTTTTCCTGTAAGACCTATTACAGTCGTTAAGAGTCGTCAACAGGCTCATCTCAGCTATCTGCCAATCTCCCATTCCCACCACCCTTCTGAGTAATACCCCTCCCCACCTTCTCACTATATAGAAGGATCTGGCAACTTCTGTTTCAGTGTATCTGAAGAAGTGTGCATGCACACGAAAGCTCATACCAAGAACTAACTTAGTTGGTCTTTAAGGTGCTACTGGAAGGATTTTTTTTATTTTGACTATGGCAGACCAACACGGCTACCTATCTGTAACTGTTTTCTGTGTTGAATATATGCTATATGGTAATTTATGGACCTAGTAGGTATCTAAAACCAGTGATATTTTAGGGAGCAGGCTAGCAGGTGGGGCCCATTACAGTTGTACCTCGGTTTATGAACTTCATCCGTTCCGGAAGACCGTTCTTAAACCGAAACCGTTCTTAAACTGAGGCGTGCTTTCCCTAATGAGGCCTCCTGCCGCTGCCGGTGCCCTTCCGCCATTTGCATTCCATTCTTAGACCAAGGTAAAGTTCTCAAACCGGGATACTACTTCCTTTTTTGCGGAGTCCGTAAACCGAATCTTTCGTAAACAGGACTGTTCTTAAACCGAGGTACCACCGAGAGCCAGTGTGGTATAGTGGTTAAGAGTGATAGACTTGTAATCTGGTGAACCAGGTTCGCTTCCCCGCTCCTCCACATGCAGCTGCTGGGTGACCTTGGGCCAGTCACACTTCTTTGAAGTCTCTTAGCCCCACTCACCTCACAGAGTGTTTGTTGTGGGGGAGGAAGAGAAAGGAGAATATTAGCCGCTTTGAGACTCCTTCGGGTAGTGATAAAGCGGGATAGCAAATCCAAACTCCTCTTCTTCTTCTGCTTACATCATAGGAGCCTACACAACACAAAACACTGTTGCTGTATGTAGGTTTTATTTTACAGTGGTACCTCTGGTTATGAACTTGATTCGTTCCGGAGGTCTGTTCTTAACCTGAAACCGTTCTTAACCTGAGGAACCACTTTAGCTAATGGGGCCTCCCGCTGCTGCCACACGATTTCTGTTCTCATCCTGAGGTAAAGTTCTTAACCCAAGGTACTACTTCTGGGTTAGCGGAGTCTGTAACTCGAAGTGTTTGTAACCCGAGGTGTTTGTAACCCGAGGTACCACTGTATTTGTTTTTTATCTTATATTTTGGAAATGTACATCCAGGTTTTTTGTTTCCTTCAATTTTGGGGGAGGGCCCCAAAAGCTATAGCTTGTTTAGCTTATACCTAAATCCTGCACTGGCTGCAATTTTTTGCCTCTTGCAGCATCGCAACAACTGCCTGCCAAATACCAAGCAGGTGATATGATTGCACCAGCTGTTGCTCGGTCCGGTGACTGTGACAATCCCAGGAGAGAGGGTGGCTTTGGACACCATGGAAAGAGAGGGTGGCCAGCTTGTCTTACTTTGCAGAGGATGTTTCTCTAATTTCCAGGACTGGCAGTCCTCCATTTGAAAGAGGTTCCGTCCAAGGCCAGCTCATAGAACCCTAAGAACGAGGCGGGATCTTTCAGTCACCCAATGAGATTTTGCCACATAGCATGGCAAATGGTTGCGATTTTGTGAGGACAAATTATTCCCATAAGAACTGCTTAGAGGTTTTGACAATAAAGAAGAATATACAAATTTTAAAAGCAAACGACGTGCATTTTAATAGGCAGCTTTCCATTTAAAAATAACATATAATTTGAACTGATGGTTTTATGTATACAGTGGTACCTCAGGTTAAGTACTTAATTGGTTCCGGAAGTCCGTTCTTAACCTGAAGCTTTCTTAACCTGAAGCGGACTTTCCCATTGAAAGTAGCAGAAAGTGGATTGATCCATTCCAGACGATGAAAAACACCCCCTAAAACAGCAATTTAACATGAATTTTACTGTCTAACGAGACCACTGATACATAAAATGAAGGCAATAATCAATGCACTGTATGATAAAATAAATAAGATAGTATTTTAGATGAAAAAAAATAACATTTTTTTTTCTTACATGCACTGATGATAGTCAGTTTGGATGGGGGGGCTTTTATCCATTTCTGCAGTCACGCAATCAACCAGTAGCTAAACTGGGTTCCACACAGTCACAAAAATGAAGTCACAAGCCACAGTCACAAAAGCGAAGTCACAAGTCAGTCCCATAAAATGAAGAACAAGTCACAGTCAAAAAACCGAAAAAGCCACACAAACCAAAACGCAAAAAACTGGCAAAAACCAAACCTCCAAATATAACTTCTGTGTTGTATGGGTGCTCGGGACTCAACAGCTGGCAGACTCAACAGGAAGCCTCTGATTAGCAGCGAGGGACTCAATTAACAAACGAAAGACACCAAAACAGGAATCAGACGATGAAAAGTGACCCCTAAAACAGCAATTTTACACGAATTTTACCATCTAACGAGGCCATTGATCCATAAAATGAAATCAATAAAACAGTACAAAATGAAAATGTGATTCCCCCCCCCCTTACCTGCGCTGATGATAGTCATTGTTTGGATGGGGACTCAGGGTCCTCTTCCACAATCACAATCAGCTTGGCTCCCGGCATTCGCAGAGGCATCAGAGAGCTCCCGCAGCTGGAGCCCATGTGTGTCTGTGTGTGTGTGTGTGTGTGTGTGTGTACCACAAGAAGGGAGAACACAGCTGGAGTGGGCAGGCACACAAGCCAGAAGCTCACATGAGATTTACAGTCGTGCTTTGGTTCTCGAATGGGATCCATCCATTCGACTTCCAAAAATGTTCGAAAACCAAGGCGCAGGAGCTTCCTGCAGCCAATCGGAAGCTGTGGAAGCTGTGTTGGACATTTGGCTTCCAAAAAACATTCGCAAACCAGAACACTCACTTCTGGGTTTGCGGCATTTGGTAGGCAAAACGTTCAAATCTCAAGGTGTTCCAGAACCAAGGTACAACTGTATTTTCATTTAAATGATAGTAACTGGGCCAGGTCTGAAGCTCAACATCAAAAAAGGAAGATCATGGCCACTGGTCCCATCACCTCCTGGCAAATAGAAGGGGAAGAAATGGAGTCAGTGAAAGATTTTACAGCGGTGCCCCGCAAGACGAATGCCTCGCAAAACAGAAAACTCGCTAGACGAAAGAGTTTTCTGTTTTGGAGGTGCTTCGCAAAACGAATTTCCTATGGGCTTGCTTCACAAGACGACAATGTCTTGCGAGTTCCTGCTGGGTTTTTTTCCTCCCCCCCCCCTTTTCTAAGCCGCTAAGCCGCTTATCAGCTGATCCGATCAGCAGATAAGCCGCTAATAACGCTAATCCGCTAATCTGTCAATGGGCTTGCTTCGCAAGACGAAAAAACTGCTAGACAAAGAGAATCACAGAACGGATTCTTTTTGTCTTGCGAGATGAGTGCCACAACCCCAGAGTCAGCCACAACTGGACCTAATGGTCAGGGGTCCCTTTACCTTTACCTTTATTTTTGATAAATAAAAACAAAATGAGGTTCTGGGTACTCATATGTTGATGACTGTTGCAGTTGCCAGCACATAAAGGCTGCCATGGGCACCAAAAAGAAAAAAAAGGTTCTGGTACTCTGAACCAGTGAGCACTGCCACAAAAAAGCCCTGTAAATCAGCACAGGTAAATTTTACTCAAATACTTGTTGTCATTTTGGTGAAGCATTTATTCTTTTCTGGTGACGTATAACTCTTGGCTGTTGTGAGCCAACTTTTTCTTTTTTAAAAAAAACAACCCTTACCTGCATCCCAGGATTTTCTCCCATTTTGGGGTGTTCCCTAATCTCCCCTTTTAAAGCAAGATGCTTGAGAGAGTGATCTCTGTCCAAAGCAGGATTTCCTGGGCGACAGTTTATCCAACCCCTTTTCAGCCTGGCTTATAGCCCAGATTGGGGATCAAAGCTGTGTTGGTCACTCTTTTCGGCCATCTTAGCTGGGAGAAAAAGCAAATGCAATCTTCTTTTATCTTCCCGGACCTCTCAGCAACTTTTACCACTGATTCCCTTTATAGCCCACCTTTCCTTCAAGTGGTTCTCCCACTCCCCATTTTATTCTTACAGCAACACCATGAAGATGAAGCTTAATGCCTGCAGTGGATGCACATCTTCCAAGAGTCCCGGGGAGAAAGGGACCTCCAGTTTTTTTACGCGAGATCTCGGCGGCCATTTTGGGTGCCTCAATCTCACACACTGTTCTGCTGCACTCTTGGTCCCCCCCATAAAAAAGTGGGAGCAAGGTGTGGGTCATGTGACTTGTCTAGGAACACATCCAGGAAGATGTGTGTCCCAGTTTTGGGTCAGAAAAAGTCGGACGCAAACAAGATGGAGGTACCGTTGTCAGTGGGGAAAATTGATCAAATTGAGAAACTTGGAGGTACCAGAAAATTCGGCCTTGGTTGTGAATTTTGCTGGTAAAAGATCTCTGCCAAAGGCATACCCTCCAACATTTCTCTGATGAAAATAGAGGTATCCTGTCCTATATTATTATTATTATTATTATTATTATTATTATTATTACTACAGTGGTTCCATGGTTTTCAAACGTCTCCGTTGACAAACATTTTGGTTTTCAAACGCCGTAAACCTGGAAGTAAATGCTTCGTTTTTCGAACACTTTTTGGAAGTCGAACATGCTTTGCGGCTTCCGTATTGAGTTTTCCGTATTGCATTGAGGCTTCCGTATTGAGTTTTCCGTATTGTATTGAGGCTTCTGTATTGAGTTTTCGGTTTTCGAACATCTCACAACTCCAACGGTCTTCTAGAACAGATTACATTCGAAAACCAAGGTACCACTGTATTATTATTATTATTATTATTATTATTATTATTATTATTATTATTAAATTAATACTCTGCCCATCTGACTGGATTGCCCCAGACATTCTGGGCAGCTTCCAACATATATAAAAACATAATAAAACATTAAACATTAACAAACAGCGCTGCCTTCAGATGTCTTCTAAAGGTTGTATAGTTATCTCCTTGGCTTGGGGGCCTCATAACTCCATACCCTCCAACATTTCTCCGATGAAAACAGGAAAGTCCTGAGGAAAAGCGGAACGTTCTGGGATCAAAGCAGAAACTGGGATGGCCTCTGTAAATTCAGGACTGTCCCTGGAAAATGGGGGCACTTGGAGGGTCTGCAAAGGCCATCAACTCCAGCATCCTGTTGTCATTTTGGCCTCCCAGATGCCTCTTGGGGCCATAGCTGTCAACGTTTTCCTTTTTTGAAGGGAAATTCCCTTATTCCGAATAGGATTCCTCGCAAGAAAAGGGAAAAGTCGACAGCTATGCTTGGGGCACCTGCAGAAAATGGCTGCCTCCACTACCACCCTCTGCAAAGACTTTCATTTTTCAAACCCACCTCACACACCTGATGCTTCCTTTTATGAGGGGGACAGGATGGCTCTACAAAAATGTACATATTCAGCCCTGCTGTGGTTCAAACACCCCAATAGTTTGGGTGTTGCTTGGCTCGGTCAGTAACCTGAGGTGTCTGCCCAGCTGTGGGAGTCACTTGGCTTGGGCAATAAGATGTCACAAGCCTTTGTTGCTTTTAGGCCCAAAATAATGAGGGTTATGAGAAGTGGCTAATTAGTCGTGCCCACATAAAAAACAAACTGAAATAGTCACTCCTTTGGCACAGATTTTATTCCTCTCAGTTCACATACAACGCCCTTCTCCCATTTCCCCAAAACTTAGTCTCCTCACAGTCTTCATGAAGCCCCTCCATGCTGACTCGAGGGACCCACTTGAGAGGAATCTCCCTCGGTCCCCAAGTCCAAGCCTTGGGCTCTTCCAGTCTGTGCTTTGGGTCATTGAGAATATATTGACTGGGGCTGATGGGAGCTGTGGGCATACGTTCTGACATTTTGTGTCCCAAATCTAGCTTGTTCCCCCTCCGCAAGGCCCGCAGAGGCACTCTGGTGTGTCCCGTTGAGAGGGCCATCACGCCATCCCAATAGTCAATGGGATGTGGCAGGGCAAAGGGGCTTCATCCTGGCAAGTCCCTGGCAATGTCAGAGCGATGTCAGAAGGCGCTCTGACACTCGTCAGCAGGGTCGGGCGCAACCCTGCTGACTCGCGCCAGGGTGCCAGTCTTAAACATGGCATTCTGGTATCCTAACAGAAGCTTCTTTTTTTCTGGGATGTCCCGGTTAAAACGAGACGGTTGGGGGGGGGGTTATGGCTGTGGGTGGTCCCAGGTTCGCAAAGGCTATAAAAAGGTAAAGGTATCATCTGCCCGATAACAAATGTTGGAAATGTAAGGAAACTGAAGGTACATTCTTTCACCTTTGGTGGACGTGCCCTAGGATTAAGGCTTTCTGGGAAATGATATATAATGAATTGAAAAAGGTATTTAAATATACATTCCTGAAGAAACCAGAAGCCTTTCTCCTGGGCATCGTTGGCCAATTGGTGCCGAAGAAGGACAGAACTTTTTTTATGTATGCAGCAACAGCAGCAAGAATACTCATCGCAAAGTATTGAAAGATACAAGATCTACCCACCTTGGAAGAATGGCAAATGAAGGTGATGGACTACATGGAATTGGCGGAAATGACTGGCAGAATCCGAGACCAGGGAGAAGAGTCGGTGGAAGAGGATTGGAAGAAATTTAAAGACTACTTGCAGAAATACTGTAAAATTAATGAATGTTAAAATGATGTTGGAATGGAAAATAAGTGGTATTGGCAAAAAGATTATTAAGAATATGCAAATATGGATTGATAATGGTTGAAAATACATAGTTATAATAGGTTAAGATATTGAGTAAAGATAAATGATAGAGGGTAAGGATTTGCTGAAAGGAATTTTTAAACGGGAATACAAAAGGGGAGGTGTGAGGAAGTCAGGAAACAAGTAAATGAACTATAAGACATGAAATACTGATTTTTCTTTTTCTTAACTGTTTTTCACTTTTTGTGTGTTTTGTTTTTGGTATTTTTGTATCCTTTTTTTTCTTTTTTCTACTCTATTTTTTATGTTTAAATTTTGTAACCTTTTATTATTTCTAAAATTTTAATAAATATTATCTTAAAAAAAAAAGTAAAGGGACCCCTGACCATTAGGTCCAGTCGTGACTGACTCTGGGGATGCGACGCTCATCTCGCTTTATTGGCCAAGGGAGCCGGCGTACAGCTTCCAGGTCATGTGGCCAGCATGACTAAGCCGCTTCTGGCGAACCAGAGCAGCACTCGGAAACGCTGTTTACCTTCCCGCTAGAGCGGTACCTATTTATCTACTTGCACTTTGATGTGCTTTCAAACTGCTAGGTTGGCAGGGGCAGGGACCGAGCAACGGGAGCTCACCCTGTCGCAGGGATTTGAACCGCCGGTCTTCTGATCAGCAAGTCCTAGGCTCTGTGGTTTAACCCACAGCGCCATCCGCGTCCCAAGTATACTAAGACATAAATAATCTTGTGTGAATTATAGGGACAGAACTACCTAAACTGTATAGAAATTTATTTACATATGCAACTACAGTGGCAAGAATGCTACTCGCCCCGAAATGGAAAGAAGCAGAGGTCCCAGCAAAGGAAGAATGGACACAAAAACTTGTGGAATACACAGAAGTGGTGAAACTTAACCGGAAGAATAAGAACTTAAGATAACAAACTTTTTAAATAAACGAATGGAAATGATTTATTGAATATTTGCAGATAAGTTGCAAACAGATAAAAACATTGGCAGGATTATTGCAATAACCTGCTGTTTCACAAGAGTATAAATTTAAAGTACATCATTGAATGAGCAAATTAAATGAATTTGGATATGCAGAATATATTTTTAAAAAATAAATTTAAGGAACCCCTGAAAGAAGGGGAAGGAAGTGAAGGATTGAAATGTTAAAATGGTTGTAAAACTAATGAAATGTATAAATTTGAAAAGTATAAATAAAAACCTTTTAAAAAGACATAAATAATCCACACCTGTGCATACTTAAATCACTGTCCGTACCAAAACTCGAGACGAGCGTGGAAACTCTGGCAAACCGTGACGGTTTCACAAGATGGGGAGCGTTCTGCACATTGTTAATTAAAAGCAGCTTAAAAATAGCACAGAAGAAAAGAAGAAGTTGTAAAACAATCCGGAACATGCCAAAAGAAAAAGAAAAAAATTGCTTGAGGTTGGCAAAAAGTATCTCCAAGGCTCATGTGATGCACACCTACTGAGGGTGTCTCATCACATGCTTGGCCACAGCAGAACTCAACACCAAGATGAAAAGGGTGTGTCTGGTACAATAAACTAATCTCCACCCACTGTCAGCTCGAAGACACCGAGGTTGTGACAGGACTGCCGCCGCAATATATAGGGCTGTCATGATTCAGCTCCAGCCTGTGTAGCAACAGATCTGTGGCTGCCGTTTTTCGCAGCTCCTCAAGAGGTGTCATTTTTCTACCCGTCTACCTTCCAGTTGCCTCCGTTGTGAATATTTCGGGACTATGGCCGGGAGAGCTGCCGCTGCCTTGCTTCTCACAGCATCCATCTTACAAATAGGTAAGAAGAGCTGAGAGGTGGAAGGCCACTTGGACCAGACTTGCACACCCGACCGCAGCTGTGGGTGTTGCTTATTTCCAGTGAGGGTCTGTGAACTGCAAGGTCGGCAGGTGGTTTAGGCTGCGGTTGTGCACACCTGCGGTAGGGGAACCTCAAAATCGGGGGGAGGGAAGCCAAAGGAAGCCCCCAAAAGGCCTCTCTAACTGGTCCTCTTCCCAGACCATGGCTTGGTTCTCACTAACCCTGGTTCTCACTCTCCTGGAGTGGCTGGGCTCCATCTCTGAGCACCAATAATGCTTTATGCTTGCCTGGATGGAGATGTGAGAGTGTGCAGAAACTAGCCTACTGCATAATAATGGTTCAGTTTTGGCAAAAGATTCCTGAATCACAGCGGGTTGGATGAGATGATCCTTGTGGTCTCTTCCAACTCTACAGTCCTATGAATGTATAAATCTATGAATTTGCCGTATTTTTTGCTCTGTAAGACTCACTTTTTCCCTCCTAAAAAGTAAGGGGAAATGTGTGTGCATCTTATGGAGCGAATGCAGGCTGCGCAGCTATCCCAGAAGCCAGAACAGCAAGAGGGATCACTGCTTTCACTGTGCAGCAATCTCTCTTGCTGTTCTGGCTTCGGGGATTCAGAATTTTTTTTTTCTTGTTTTCCTCCTCCAAAAACTAGGTGTGTCTTGTGGTCTGGTGCGTCTTATAGAGCAAAAAGTACAGTACATTTGTTGCTCAGCCCACTTTAAAAAAACAATTTATTTGATTTTTCAACTTAAAATTTGCAGAGACAAAGCAAACATAAATCATAAAGCAAGATTCCAATGAATCTCCAGGGCTTCCATCTTCCCCTGTGTGGGTCCTATTATTAATCAGTTCCTCCCGCATCTTTTATGACAATCCATACCCTTTACTTCTTCCTTTATGCTCAGAATCAGCCTTAAACTACAAGTGATATTCCAATCCTACTAACGATTTTAACTGTTCACAGTAGTCTTTAAGATAACTTATAAATTTCCCCATCCCTTGTTAAAATTTTGGTCTTCCTGATTTCTGACTCTTCCAGTCGTTTTAGCCATTTCAGCATAGTCCATCAACTTCATTTGCCATTCTTCTCTGGTAGGAACTTTACAGTATTTCCATCTTTCGGACCAGTAACATCTGTGCAGCCCGTGGTCGCATACATAAATAGTCTTTTCTGCTCCTTTGGGATTTTGGTATCTAAGTCCACTTTGGCCTCTGGCCATGGTCAACCACAAGCATGTCTTCCATCACCCCTCCAAGTCATTGCAAACATCCAAAGGACCTATTGAAAATGTGTGCAGGGATATTTCTCCCTGGAGATCTGGTGTAAGAGAGTCCTTGAACTGCTGCCTGACTGGAGTGAGTCTGCTGCTTCCCTCTCCTTAAAAGAGGATAGGACAAATTTATGGAGGACAAGGCTATTGATAGCTACTTGCCATGAAGGCTGTGCTCTGAATGCTTCTGAATAGCAGTTTCTGGAAATATAATAATAATAATAATAATAATAATAATAATAATAATAATAATAATAATAATAATTTATTATTTATACCCCGCCCATCTGGCTGAGTTTCCCCAGCCACTCTGGGTGGCTCCCAATTGAGTGTTAAGAGAATATTAAAATACAATAGTCTATTAAACATTAAAAGCTTCCCTAAACAGGGCTGCCTTCAGATGTCTTCTAAAACTCTGGTAGTTGTTTATTTCCTTGACATCTGATGGGAGGGTGTTCCACAGGGCGGGCGCCACTACCAAGAAGGCCCTCTGCCTGGTTCCCGGTAACCTCACTTCTCGCAATGAGGGAACCGCCAGAAGGCCCTCGGCGATTGATCTCAGTGTCCGGGCAGAATGATGAGGGTGGAGGCGCTCCTTCATGTATACTGGACTGAGGCCATTTAGGGCTTAAAAGCTCAGCACCAACACTTTGAATTGTGCTCGAAAACATACTGGGAGCCAGTGTAGGTCTTTCAAGACCGGTGTTATGTGGTCTCGGCGGCCGCTCCCAGTCACCAGTCTAGCTGCTGCATTCTGGATTAATTGCAGTTTCCGGCTCACCTTCAAAAGTAGCCCCACGTAGAGCGCATTGCAGTAGTCTAAGCAGGAGATAACTAGAGCATGCACCACTCTGGAAAAACAGTCCGCGGGCAGACAGGGTCTCAGCCTGCATACCAGATGGAGCTGGTAGACAGCTTCCCTGGACACAGAATTGAGGTTCTGCTTTCTGACTTCCAACGGGCCACTGTCAGAAAAGGCTACTGGACGAAGATGAGCCTCTGGCCTGATCCAGCAGCCTCTTCTTTTGTTCTGCTCATTTTGTATGATAAAGCGGCTATAACATGAATGCTAGAAGCCTCAGGCAAGAGAGGGGAGATTTGCGCTTTCCCTGCCTTCCACTTTTTCAATTGCAACGCTCCTCTAGCTGATCTCACCACTAGCCTCTTGGGGAGGGTGACAAACACACACACACACACACACACACACACACCGAGCTTTGCCGAAAGAGAGAAAACGCATCACCCCAGATAAAGACATATATTTGCACAAAATGATCATTAGCAAATGCAAATTTAGAAATACCCCTGGTCCTGCTAGCTAGGTTTGATAGGAAGTGCAGTCCAACGACAGCTGGGGACCCAAGATGGAGAAACACTGAAAACGGAATTAGATTGTGGGCATGTCACCAGCTATAATAATAATAATAATAATTTATTATTTATACTCCGCCCATCTGGCTGGGTTTCCCCAGCCACTCTGGGCGGCTTCCAACACAATATTAAAATACAGTAATGCATCAAACATTAAAAGCTTCCCTAAACAGGGCTACCTTCAGATGTCGTCTAAAAGTCTGGTAGTTGTTTTTCTCTTTGACATCTGGTGGGAGGGCGTTCCACAGGGCGGGTGTCACTACCGAGAAGGCCCTCTGCCTGGTTCCCTGTACCTTCACTTCTAACAGGAAGGGAACCACCAGAAGGCCCTCAGCGCTGGACCTCAGTGTCCGGGCGGAACGATGGGGGTGGAGACGCTCCTTCAGATATACTGGACTGAGGCCGTTTAGGGCTTGAAAGATCAGCACCTACGCTTTGAATTGTGCTCGGAAATGTACTGGGAGCCAGTGTAGGTCTTTCAAGACCAGTGTTATGTGGTCTTGGTGGCCGCTCCCAGTCACCAGTCTAGCTGCCGCATTCTGGATTAGTTGTAGTTTCACCTTCAAAGGTAGCCCCACATAGAGTGCATTGCAGTAGCTACAGGGGGCTGAGGGGTCTTGGGATCCCCTCAATATCTGGGGGTGAGGAGCCAGGTCTCCTGAACGTTGAGGGGGTGGAGGAGGTCAGGTCTCCTCCCAACGATTGTCCTTTCCAGTGTGGGAAGAGTCGAAGTGCACTGTGTTCCTCAGCAAGATCGCGCCGGAGGGCTGGATCTTCAGCACTCTTGACTCTGCTTTCTGAGGAACCCAAAGTGCCTTTCCCGTGCCCCCTACCTTGAGAGAGAGGGAGAGATAAAGAGAAGGGGTTTTTTTTAGAAGCTAAGTAGCTACAAAGAACAAGCACTTCAGCCCAGACATATCCAAATTGCATAACCACAAGGAAGTCGCCAAAAAAAGAACCGGCTGGCAGGCGTCAAGGTGAGGTGAGTGGCAGTGCGATTTAACTCGTCCCTCCCCAGGGAGTTCTCAGAGCACAGGAATCCTGCTGAAGCACTCCTTCAAGTGCAAAAGAAAACCAAGGTGTGTAGATGCGAGGTCAGCTAAAGTCATTCCCAAGGGCCCCACCCCTGACATCTGCATAGTCAGGTGTCGAGTACGAAAAGAGCTGAGGTTGCTTCTCCCAGGCACACAATCCAGTAATTGGGGTGAACAGCAGATCCCAGGTCTAGCAGTGAGGAGGACCTGGGGTGATCTTCAGTTTTTATGTGTGCAGGCTCTGCACAAATGGGGGCGTTTGAACTTGAAGAGCTCCCAAGTGGGGCTAAAGAACACAACACGGTTGATCTCTCTCTTCATTTGTAATAAGAATAAGAATAAGAATAAGAATAAGAATAAGAATAAGAATAAGAATAATAAATTATTTGTTCCCCAGCCACTCTGGGCGGCTTCCAACAAAGATTAAAAATACATTAAAATGTCACACATTAAAAACTTCCCTGAAAAGGGCTGCCTTCAGATGTCTTCTAAATGTCCGGTAGTTGTTTATCTGTTTGACATCTGATGGGAGGGTGTTCCACAGGGCGGGCGCCACTACCGAGAAGGCCCTCTGCCTGGTTCCCTGTAGCCTCACTTCTCGCACTGAGGGAACCGCCAGAAGGCCCTTGGCGCTGGACCTCCGTGTCCAGGTAGAACGATGGTGGTGGAGATGCTCCTTCAGGTATACTGGACTGAGGCCGTTTGTACCCAAATAAAGGCCTAAATGAGGATTAAAAGAGAGACCTGTTGGGTCCCTGGATCAGATCAGATTCTGTCTATCTCATCTTTCCCCCCACAATGGCCAAACGGGCGTTTCTGGGGAAACCAAGAAGGAGGCTTCGATTTATTTGTTTGCCGTTATGAGCCTTACAGAATTACAGTCCTCCCAATATTAAAATCTGTGGTACGGATGTGTCTGTAGAGGCCTGAGACTTCCTCTCTGGGCGGAACCCAAGGGAAAACCTAAAGGGGAAGCAGTTTGGGATGGTCAGCGCTTTGAGCTCAGCGCCGCGTTTCACTTCTTCATGTCACAAAATGCACCTGCCGCTCGATCGCGAAAAGAACCTCAAAGCGGTTTGCAAGCTTGCATTTCTGTGCAGATCAAACCAAGCGCCGCAAAGGCAGGAGCGCCTGCTCCGACGACCTTTGTTCTAAGGAGCCCAGACCATAGCTGTCAACTTACAGATTTGAAAATAAGGGACCAGCAGCCTCGAAAATAAGGGATCAGCAGCCAAAATAAGGGATTTTAGTCAACCAGCTGAAATACGAAGCTAAAAGGGACCAGATGATTTGGCAGAGCAGCGCCGGTTTTTAGCCCTTCGTTTCCAGAGGTTGCTGCTCAAGACACCAGCCGATGAAACACTGCAATTAAATAACTACAAGCAGCAACCACTTTTTGCGCAAAACGAAGTCCAAGCTACGAAGATGCTGTTGCAGTTCTGTATCTTTTCTCTCGTGCTCCATCTGCAGCTCTCAGTTCCATCAGGCGGGGCGGGAGGAAGGGGGCGGGAAATAGCGCCCGAAGTAAACCCGCAGATCAGACCATCTATGCTAGTCTACCACTACAAATCTATGGGAGAAGCGCTTGCGGTCCTTCCTCCGCTTCCCCCCTCTATGATTAGCCCTTAGAACACCTGCCTGCGCCTCCGCCTGCGCCTCCTTCTCCTCTCTCTGAACTGCTTTCTCTATGGTTGCCCTCGCTCCCCTCTCAAGGCTCCGCAGTCCTGGCGGGGAGGGGCTCCCGGGGGCCGAGGCTGGTGAGAGGAGGCCAGAGGGGGGGCGGGCAGCCAAGCAACACAGTTGGAGCCTTCCTCCTCCCTGGCCGGCAGGGAGGGAGGGAAAGGAGCTGCTTCCTTTGAAACCTGGGAAATTTAAGGGACATCATCAATAAGGGACACAGCGCTGGGACAAGGGACTGTACCGCCAAATAAGGGACACTTGACAGCTATGGCCCAGACCCTGAGGGCATGTGCTGGGACCACACTTGGAAGGCAGGGTCTGTGTATCACGGCATGATTCTCCCTTTTTCCTCACTTTAGCCCTGGGCCAAAACGCCACGGAGCCGAGAACAGTGCTCCATTGCTTCAAATGTGACTTCGATCAACCCTGCTCAGAGGCGAGTGTGACCTGCAGTGAAGGAGAGAGCTGCAGCACCATCAGAGGGCATTCAGGTTAGTGCCACTGTCCCAGAGATGGGCTTCTCTCCCTCCAGCCTCCAGTCAGGAGGCTTGTGTGCAGCCATGGGCTGCCCGGAGGTGGCGTGGGGCTTCATGGGTACCCTGCAGGCCGGACCGAGTGTCTACTCCAGTCGGCAGGCTGGCAGGAGGCAGGCATGGCCACCGCCCAGGCACGTCCTGGCAGGCCCTCTCCCTGGCTCCTTGTCCTTCCCTGCCTGCTGCTGGGGGTCTCTGGGTCCCAGAGTCTGGCCTGGCCTTGCTGTCCCTGGCAGGGGTCAGCAACAGCGGAGGTGCTTGCTGTTTTGCTCGGCATCCTGTTCTCCCCACACGGTAGTGGGAGCAGTCTAGGCCCATGGCGAATGGGCAAGGATGGAGGGAGGCGGGCAAGGGGCGATCCCAGTGCAGCCTCTCTGCGGGCATCAGGGGAATTCACCCATCAAGGGCCGCATTGGCCGATCGAACTCTGCCCTGTGTGGGCGGGCATTTAAGCAGCGCTGTGCAGCCCCGCCTGGCTCCAGAGGAGGGATCGCTTCAGCAGTGTCTGTGGCTTGCCTGCCCCGGGCGCTGGCAGTCCACGCTATGCCACTGTGTTCCCTAATAACTACTATACAATATATATACTGCCTCTGCTTCTGGAGGTCATAGAGAGAGAGCTGTCATGTGTCTAAATCCCCCTTTCCAAGCCAGCCTCTGTAAAATCCCTTTTTAAAGATGGGGATTAGGCGAGACCTGTGCTTGCATTCTGGGTGCAGTGCAATGATCTCATTCCCCCTCGGGCTTCGTCTCTCATGGCAAATTTTCTGGCTTAGCATGCCTATGCTCTCCCATTATCATCAGGAGTATCTATCAGCCCCGGTACGTCCTGCCGATCCTCAACCTCTGTAGGAACATATGTACAGTGGTACCTCGGGTTAAGTATTTAATTCGTTCCGGAGGTCCGTTCTTAACCTGAAGCACCACTTTAGCTAATTGGGACTCCTGCTGCTGCCGTGCTGCCGGAGCATGATTTCTGTTCTCATCCTGAAGCAAAGTTCTTAACCCAAGGTACTATTTCTGGGTTAGCGGAGTCTGTAACCTGAAGCGTATGTAACCTGAAGCGTATGTAACCCGAGGTACCACTGTACTGTGTTATATTGAGTTGGACAACTGGTCCATCTAGCTCAGCACTGTCTAAACGGACCGGCACCAGCTTTCTGGGATTTCGGGCAGAACTCTTCCCCAGCCCTACCTTTAGACGCCAGGGATTGAACCCGGAGCCTTCCGCTTGCAAGGCAGACCCTCTGCCGCTGAGCTGCGGCCCTTGTAACTTTGCACCCGCTTGCTCCTTGCAGATTATAAAGTCCACGAATCCATCTACGGGAAGGGCTGCGTCTCTGTCGGGAAGTGCAGCATCTTGGACAGAATCAGCTACTCCAACAACCCTTTCCGCGTCACCTACTCCTGCTGCAACACCGACTACTGCAACAGCGACTACTCCGGAGCACCCCGCCTCCCCTTCGTCTGCGTGGCCACCATCCTGACCATGCTGCTTGCCTACCTCTTGTGAGACCCAGAACATGCCCGCCCTGTAAGGAAACTTACCCGCTCCCCACAGTGACCGTCTCCCCTTGCTCATGTCTCCCTCCGTCTCCAAAACAGCCAAGGCCCTGTTTCTCATAATGGACACAATGCCATCCTTTCGTATCTACAATGTCGCTCCCAGTTTATATTTCTGTCTTTACCTTCTGGCCTACAAATTAGCCCTCTGAACAAACCAATTCGTTTATTATCAAGTTCCCTACAGATGCAGGAAACTGCTGCTCGTCTGGCTGTGCCTCCGTAGGCTCTGACAGCAGGTCCCCATCCTATTTATTTTATTTATTGACAAGAGATAAAAGCCGCTTCACGACCAGTTATAACACGATGAGTTATGGCCGCTTCCCAAACATTGCCATGGCAGTGAGTTGGTTGGGTGGCGCCCCCTGGTGTGCGGTTCCTGAAGTGCTGCAAATCACACAAGCGTCCGTCTGTCCTTTGGTCTGGGATTTGTGAGCTACTTTTGCCCAAACAAAAGATTTTGGGAGAACTTCTTAGAACCTCACAAGGTGATCAGATTTCATGACATAGCCCAGTAGTTAAGGCTGCAATCCCAGGCATGCCTTCTTGAAAGCAAACCCCATTCAATTCATTGGGACTTTCTTTCGAGTAAACATGTGTAGGGTCAGTCTGAAAGCGCACGAGACACAGGCCGCAAAACTTCCTGGTTCAAATGTGGCCTCAGCTAGGAACGCAGAATGAGGAACTCGGAATAACCAGGTCCCTTATTCTCTAGCACTCTCTGACTGGCACCATCTCCAGGGGCCCCCAGAGGTCCCAAGGGGCCTGGGCACCCACACTTTTTTTGCTGTGGGTGCCAGGCCTCCACCCCCTGCCATGACTGCTGCCCCTGTGGCCGCCTCTGTGCACCACCTGCCATGGCGGTGACAGGGCCTGAGCACTAGAGGTAAGGCAGTAGGTGGTTGTGAGAGGTGGCGCGTGGAGGCAGAGGCCCCGATCCAGTCACTGCCACAGCACCAGAACACGTGCACTGTGCTATCATGACAGCATGGCACAGTGCACGTGTTCCGGCCTCACGTCACATCACAACCTCATTATGGCACTGCAGGGCGCACGCCAACATTGGACAGCCACAATGCGGGGCCCAATGTCGGTGCCCCTGCTAAATGGCAACATGGAAATGATAATAACACTGACCTGCTTCACAGGGGGTACTTCTCTTTGAATCTCTGAAAATGGGAGGTTTAAAGAGCAGAGCAGTCGGGGCTGTTTGCAAAAGGGCTTTCAAACAGCCTCACACCTGAGCCTTGACTGTGTGTTCCTGTTCCCAGCAGAAGAACAGGAATGTCTCACCAAACCTAACCCCCGCTGGTCGGTTGATGAGCAGGGACTAAATCCTGCTCAGTTTGACTGCACCTACAAGTGCTCAGCTGTGAAACCGGTCCGTGCAGTCAACGCAGGATCAAACCATGTCCCATCAGCTGGCGTCACCCCCTCATTGGAGGGGAAGGTAGGCATGGTTTCCTTAAAATAGCCTCATGGGCCAAATTCCCCTCCCTAACAGGCCAGGACTGGCCCATGAACTGGAGGTTACCCACCCCTGGTTTAAACACAGACTACCGTATTTTTCGCTCTATAAGATGCACCAGACCACAAGATGCACCTTGTTTTTGGAGGAAAACAAGAAAAAAATATATTCTGAATCTCAGAAGCCAGAACAGCAAGAGGGATCGCTGCGCAGTGAAAGCAGCAATCCCTCTTGCTGTTCTGGCTTCTGGGATAGCTGTGCAGCCTGCATTCGCTCCATAAGACGCACACACATTTCCCCTTACTTTTTAGGAGGGAAAAAGTGAGTCTTATAGAGCAAAAAATACGGTACTTCATAGGGTTAGCCTATATCGCAGGCTCTCACCAGCACAATTTCCCAGATTGCAACCCTGCACAAGCTCTTAGACGTGTCTGGAGCTTTCAAGAAAGAAAACCTTTCTCAAAATTGTTGTGCATATGTCTACACCACTAGCCTTCAAAAATACCATTATTATAATACTGTAGAAACAACGTCTCTTATGAACAGAGTGCTGGTGCACTAAAAAGACCATGTATGTTTCTGTTTGTCTATCTACAATTCCCAATTAAAACATTTAAAATGTTCCTTGCAAGTATTGTTTTGCTGAAGGGACCCACATGAGCCCGAGAGCATGATTCTTTTGCCAGGTAGCCGGTGCGACAGCAACAAGAACAAGGTCAAAGGAGAGGCATGAAGAGGCAGGAGGAGGAAATTCAGTTAAGTTCACATTTAAAGGCAGACATGCCCAAGTCACACTTTCCGAGACAATGTACGATCCAAACCACAGCCATCCTTCAATATTTTCACCCCTGTGAATTGTGCAGTTCAGTTCTCCAACCGAGCAGTGTGTACAAATGACGCATATGTGAGAGAAAAATGCATATATTAGCCAAAACTATATTCATAAATGCGTTAGATCACGAGGGATGCTTTGCAAAGTGTAGATGAATTCTCATGAAGACTTCTTTTACAACCACTGAGCATGTGAAAACGAGGCATGACTTTAAGATAAGGTTACCAGAGGTTTTTTCGATGAATCCGGGGGTACTTTTCAACTTCCGTCGGAATGATAGTGGAAATGATAGGGGTAAAAGGTAAAGGGACCCCTGACCATTAGGTCCAGTCGTGACCGACTCTGGGGTTGCAGCGCTCATCTTGGTTTATTGGCCGAGGAACCCGGTGTACAGCTTCTGGGTCATGTGGCCAGCATGACTAAGCCACTTCTGGCGAACCAGAGCAGTGCACGGAAACACTATTTACCTTCCCGCCGGAGCAGTACCTATTTATCTACTTGCACTTTGACGTGCTTTCGAACTGCTAGCTGATTTGTAAATGGGGATGTCTGGTAACCTTTAAGACTGGGGAAAATGAGAAACTGAGAGAAACATAGATTGAAAGGTTTGCACAGTCCACACACACACATTCACACCTCTGAGGCAGAAAATCCCACAAGAACCTCTCTTCCTCCCTGCCAGTGAAAAGGCAACCATCTTTTGCCCACTCAGAATGAACCACCTGAGACAATTCCCTGTCTTTGTCTAATGGCAATTCTAAGGACATGGCTTTCCCCACCTGGGAGCTGTCATTTCTGAAGGGTGCTGGGCGTTGTGGCTGTGTGAGGAACTGCAGTTCCTAGGATTCTCTGAGGGGCAAGGCATGGTGTTGCTGTGGACCATTGTGGAAGCAAAATAAACGCCTCCAACCTCCCCTTCCCCACGTTGCTGCTCTGAATGTGAACAGGGGCCCTGGAGTCCTGGCCTTGCACCAGAGATATTGTCTGCAGAAGCCATCCTGCAGGGTGTATTTGATGAAATACCACACATATGTTTGCTGCTCACCCAGGCACCACAAATGTTGCTGAACTACAACTCCCACCATCGCTGTCTGTAGGCCCTGCTGGCTGGGGCTAATGGGAGTTCAAATGGGTAAGCCACCTGAGGGGATGTGACAGCAACAGCACAACAGATAGGCTGAGGGAAAAGTCTCGCCAGGAATGAGGAAACATCAGCTTCCAACAGCATTTTCAAGGCGAAGGTTCCCTATTCCTGATTCACCGGGACATAGTGGTCAGGGCTGAGGTGGTACTGAAATACGCAAATGCTGGGAAGATGTACGAGAGAAGAGAATAAAGTTAGAAACAGTGGCAAAGCTATTCAAAAGGTGTCGGTGGAGAGGGATGCGCCCTAATCACAAGGCTGATTTCCCATGTCAAGGAGTGAATTTAGGGTGTCATGTAAAAAAATAAATAAATATCCAAGCACTTTGTCCAGCTCCTCGAGCCTTACTAACTGAAACCCATTCAACGCAACAAGACAACAAGACTAGGCTAGTGGTCTCTGGACCCCCTTTGGGATTCATTGAGCCCCTTGAACTGAAAAGAACTGCAGGCCAGTTCCTTATCTCTCATTGTTTTACTCAATGGTGGAACAATCTTTGGCAAAACGCTCAAGGCAGCTTGAGGGATGATACAGAATGCACAACCAGTTTTAATCCAGCTTCAGGCCGGATTGGCTGATTTCCTCCAACAGGTATACCCAACCTTTTTGTGCCTGGTAGCACATCTGAAAAATCGATAAACGGCTGTGGCCACCACAAAAATACCCATTTCACAGAAGAAAAGCGAGTGATGTTCGGAAACAAAAGAACCTGCCGCCCCTCAAAAAAACAAGACAAAGAAAGCAGGTGACATCCCATAAAAAAACAGAGATCCCTTCCAACCAAAAAAGTTCCTCTTTTTTTTAAAAAAAAAAGTGGGGGAGGACAGATGGCTTTGGTGAGCATGGAGGGTTTCTGAGGGCACCACATTGGGGACCTCAAACCTACCCTGAGAAAGAGAGACAGAGGAGTGTGACCCTGTTCGTTCTCCTAGATCAGGCATAGGCAAACTCGGCCCTCCAGATGTTTTGGGACTACAACTCCCATCATCCCTAGCTAACAGGAACAGTGGTCAGGGATGATGGGAATTGTAGTCCCAAAAACATCTGGAGGGCTGAGTTTGCCTATGTGAGAGCCAGTGTGGTGTAGTGGTTAAGAGCGGTAGTCTCGTAATCTGGTGAACCGGGTTCGCTTCCCCGCTCCTCCACATGCAGCTGCTGGGTGACCTTGGGCTAGTCGCACTTCTCTCTGAAGTCTCTCAGCCCCACTCACCTCAAAGAGTGTTTGTTGTGGGAGAGGGAGGGAAAGGAAATTGTTAGCCGCTTTGAGACTCCTTTGGGTAGTGATAAAGCGGGATATCAAATCCAAACTCTTCTTCTTCTCTTCTATGCCTGTCCTAGATCTCTGTACACTTTTGATTCTGTCAAAGTGATAGTTCATTTCTGGGGTTGGGAGTAGAAGGCAGTGCTTTTCCGTGGCATCATTCTACTTCTCTGCGAGATTTCAGAACGAGGTGCGGGGACACTGTTGCTGTTGTCGTTTTAAATAACTTTTAATCAATCCTCATTTCACAAAGAAACAACAAATATGTCAACAACTGCGGAGAGAGAGCGGTCAGGATTGTCCCAGCAGTGTATCTCAAGTTCTGGACTGTCAGTCAAAAGGGTCTTTTCAGAGAAGAGTCAAAGGAAGGTGAAGTGCATGCTGGGATGTTGTTGTTCTTTCGACTATCTCTTTGCAAAAGGGACCTGAAGCTTCACGTTTCTTCCAGTGCTGTGCATTATACTCCCTGCCATTAAGATAACACTGCTGAGGTGGTTTCTATTTTCTTTTGGGTGTCTAAATGTTTTTGCTACCGTTGATTTAAGCATTTACTCCCTCCTTTTCTGAGCTGAAAAGCGCCCTTCATCCCTCGTATTACTAGCAGAACATGTTTCTGCCGCCACGCTCTGAGCACATTACCTGTTTCCTTAGGATTATTGTGTTTATAATCATTCCCAAGTGAGTTTTTAAACACCCTTCTTCTTGTAGTCACATGCACAGCTGCATTTTGGATGTCCATGCCAGACGTCTCTCATCGCCCTCTTACATATTATGAACTTTTCTCACAACTTGTGAGAAAAACAGTTGGCGACTGTCCTATCCCAGCCTTCAGTAATCTTATGAACTTAAGAGGAAGGTACAGGCAACTGGAGGCTTCAGGACTCAAAACTGTCCCCCTCAATGGCAGCATGCCTTTCCCCTTGGGAGTGTGGAGTGTGCCCTGACCAAAGTATTTAGGACAGGGATGATGGAATCTGTAGCACCCCATTCCCATCAACTCTGAGGCTGGGCTAATTTCCATGTCCTAGGGCAGGGGTAGGCAACCTAAGGCCCGGGGGGTCGGATGCAACCCAATCTCCTTCTCAATCCCAGTACGTTACCGAGCACAATTCAATGTGCTGGTGCTGATCTTTAAAGCCCTAAATGTCCTCAGTCCTGTATACTTGAAGGAGCATCTCCACCCCCATCGTTCTGCCCAGACACTGAGGTCCAGCTCCGAGGGCCTTCGGGCGGTTCCCTCACTGCAAGAAGCAAAGTTACAGGGAAGCAGGCAGAGGGCCTTCTTGGTAGTGGCACCTGCCCTGTGGAACACCCTCCCATCAGATGTCAAGGAAATAAACAACTACCAGACTTTTAGAAGACATCTGAAGGCAGCCCTGTTTAGGGAAGCTTTTAATGTTTAGTAGACTTTTGTATTTTAATATTCTGTTGGAAGCCGCTCAGAGTGGCTGGGGAAACCCAGGCAGATGGGTGGGGTATAAATAAATTATTATTATTATTATTATTATTATTATTATTATTATTATTATTATTATTATTATTATTATTAGACTAGCCCACGGATGGTCAGAGAATCAGCATGTTTTTACATGAGTAGAGTGTGTCCTTTTATTTAAAATGCATCTCTGGGTTATTTGTGGGGCATAGGAATTCGTTCATATTTTTTTTCCAAAATATAGTCCGGCCCACCACATGGTCTGAGGGACGGTGGACTGGCCCACAGCTGAAAAAGTTTGCTGACCCCTGTCCTAGGGGGAGAGAGGGGAGCTGTCCAGCAACAGAAAGGGAGCTGTCCAGACAAGAGTGGGAAGACATTGGTGGCTCTTGCGTGGTTGACCAGAAGGGAATGCAACTCTTGGGCAGAAACAGGTCCCCCATCCCAGAGTAGGAGGTCTTATCTGATTCCAACAGCTATACCAAGCTATAACTGAAGTATACCTGAAGCAGCGTCTCCACCCCCATTGTTCAGCCTGGACACTGAGGTCCAGCTCTGGGGGCTTTCTGGCGGTTCCCTCCCTGCGAGAAGTGAGGTTATGGGGAACCAGGCAGAGAGCCTTCTCAGTGGTGGCACCCGCCCTGTGGAATGCCCTCCCGTCAGATGTCAAGGAAATAGACAACTATCTGACTTTTAGAAGACATCTGAAGGCAGCCCTGTTTAGGGAAGTTTTTAATGTTTGATGTTTTATTGCGTTTTTAATATTCTGTTGGGAGCTGCCCATAGTGGCTGGGGAGGCCCGGACAGATGAGCAGGGTATATAAAAACATAATTAAACATTAAACATTTTTTATAAAACCTTCCCTATACAAGATTGCCTTCAGACAGCTCAGGGGTCGGATAACTCCATACCCTCCAACATTTCTTCAGTGAAAATAGAGACATCCTAAGAAAAAGGGGAACATTCTGAATCAGAATCAGGATTGCTTCTCTAAATCAGGGACGTCCTTGGAAAATAGGGACACTTGGAGGGACTGAAAGCAGGCACCCCAAGATTCAGGCCTGTATGGGAGTCCTGCTATCTGCTCTGGCGGAGCAGGGAGAGCTCATATTCATAATGGCAAGGGCCATCTCTAGACGCAGGGCTGTAGATGCAGCTGCATGGACAAAATAATGGGTGAGGGACACTGTGGCGATCACACAGGGTTCCCGGACATTTGACGGTCTATTGATCCCTGTGCCACCCCTGTGCTTGCTTTCCCGCTGCCACCAACCCATTTCTCTCGGGTACACACTGAGTACAGACAGTTGTTAACATTAAACCAAATAAACAAGTTTATTTCATAAGTATTAACAAGTTTATGGTTTCAGATAATTTTTCTTGTCAGTTTCTTATCCTTCGTTTCTTTACCGGCCTATACCTTCCTAATACCTTCTGACTGACTACCTCAACTTAACAGTTTCACTCACTCTCTCACATCAGACTAGCCCAACCCACAGACTTATCCTCCCTCTCTCTTCTCTAACTCCAGACTGACTTCTTAACAACTCTAACTCCTCCCCTTGGGTTCCTATTGGTTAGTCATTTTACACTTAGTTAACCCTTTCCTTATGAACCCAGTATGATGTCACACACCTAGGAGGACAAACGCCACAGACACCTACACGGTCCTCCTCAGCCTGCTGTCCACTTCCCCATCTGCAAGGGGAATGTCACGTGCTGCATGGGTTAGGGCTCATGGGGGTTGTAGTCCAAAACAGCTGGAGGGTGCCAGGTTAATGAAGGTGGGGGGGGTGTCACTGTCAAGTGAGCAAAGGCTGGTAGGCAGAGCCTTCTTGGCAATGGCACCCTGGCTGAGGCTCACCGGAGGCCTTCTGCACAGCCTCTTTGGTGCGAGGTGAAGATCTTTCCATTCACCCAACCCTTTCAAGCAACTGGCACATTTAAACAAACCAAATAATCTCGGGAAAGCTGTGTTTTGTTTTACGGGTCTGCTAACGGATAGTAATGTTTCTGCCTCCCCAAAAGCGTTATCTTGCTTGTTGTTGCTTTTGTTTACACTTTAAAATATTCACTTGCATTTTAACATTGCATATAAGACATATATATACATATACTGTATACACACACACACACACACACACACACACACACACGTGTGTGTGTGTGTGTGTGTACACAGTGGTGCCTTGGGTTAAGAACTTAATTCGTTCTGGAGGTCCGTTTTTAACCTGAAACTGTTCTTAACCTGAAGCACCACTTTAGCTAATGGGGCCTCCTGCCTCCGCCGCGTGATTTCTGTTCTCATCCTGAAGCAAAGCTCTTAACCAGAGGTACTATTTCTGGGTTAGCGGAGTCTGTAACCTGAAGCGTCTGTAACCCAAGGTACCACTGTATAAAATTAAATTTTCTGTTTTACAATTTAGAATATTGATTTAAACAGCCTTAAAATGTCAGTGACTTCCCTTCTTCTCTTTCCATGGTTCATTTTGCATAACATAAACCCCTGCGTATTTTACATAAACCAAACCACTCAATATTCCATTGTTACATCCGTCAAAACTTGTTTACACTGTTGAATTTATCTTAATGCTGCCGAGCGTTTTCAGCTATACACAATTATTTCCCATATGTTCAATTAAAAGTATTGAAAAATCGAAAGTCTTACTTTGCTTGCTGTTGTTCTGGTTTACCCCTTTTAAATATTCACTTGCGTTTTAACACGGCATATTAGTCTTTGCCCTGTAAGCCGCTCAAGAAACATGCCATTTTAATCCAGTAATGAAAAACTTTTTTAAAACAAATGGTCAAGAATTCATTAGTTTATTTATTTATTTAAGCACAATGCATTTTGCAGTAAGAATGGTTCTTGTGCTCAGGTCATGTGCGCTGGCTTCCCACAATATGGCTTTAGACCATGGGTAGGCAAACTAAGGCCCGGGGGCCAGATCCGGCCCAATCACCTTCTAAATCCGGCCCACAGACAGTCCAGGAATCAGCGTGTTTTTGTATGAGTAGAATGTGTCCTTTTATTTAAAATTCTTGTCTGGGTTATTTGTGGGGCATAGGAATTCGTTCATTCTCCCCCCCCCCCCCAATATAGTCCAGCCGCCAACAAGATCTGAGCATAGCTGTCAACCGTCCCTTATTTGGCGGGAAAGTCCCTTATCCCAACGCTGTGTCCCGCTGCTATCCTTTATTGATGGTGTCCCTTAAATTTCCCGGGTTTCAAAGGAAGCAGCTTCTCTCCCTCCCTCCCTCCCTGCCGGCCAGGGAGGAGGGAGGCTCCAACTGTGTTGCTTGGCTGCGTTGCTCACCTAATAAAGAGTCTAAGAACAACTGGGGGGTGGAGCTTGCATGCCTTGTGCCAATCAAATCGGCCGCGTTGCCTGGGGACTTGCCTTTGCTCAGTGCTTCCCAGCAGAGAGGTGACGGTGGTTTCCCTTGCTGCATCCCCTTTGCCAGGTTGCTGCGCTGTGGGAACCACCGCTTGAGGCTTCGTTGGGCTGCTGGCCGAGCTTTCTGCCTTTGGCTCGGAGGGGCTCAGAAGTTGAACATACCTGTGCTTGGGAAATCCCTTATTTTGGCTGCTGATCCCTTATTTTTGAGGCTGCTGGTCCCTTATTTTCAAATCTGCAAGTTGACAGCTATGCGGTCTGAGGGACAGTGGACTGGCCCCCTGCTGAAAAAGTTTGCTGACCCCTGCTTTAGACAAACAGTGTAGATGGGGCCCTAGACAGAAGATGGGATGGTAAGTAAGAACTGAGTGCGAAACAGCCTTGCTAACAGCTCAAAGCACTTCCAAGGGGTGTGTATGGATCTTGCTGGTGAGGACAGGCGAGTTATTGCCACTGAATGAAGTAACTGAGAATAGTAGGGCACACCCTGCTTCAGGAGGAACAACTGTAGATTTTAGCTCTCTGTCATGGATGCTTGAGTTGAAATTCCTGCCTTGCAGGGGGTTGGACTAGATGACCCTTAGGATCCCTTCCGACTCCACAGTTCTATGATTCTATGCCTAACAGCAGCTTTTTAGGGGTTTCAGGCAGGGGCCACTTCAGGCCCTATCTGGAGACGCCAGGGATCAAACCTGGGACCTTCTGCATGTGGAGCAAATGCTCTACCGCTCAGCCATCGCTCTTCCCCTAAAAATCCATATATCTCCATGTAAGCATGCCAAAAATCCAGCCGCGGCTTCCTCTGGCGGCAGCTTTCGCAAGCGGCTTGAGCAAGGCGTCTGGACAGGCCTGGCTGTCCAGATTGCTTCAGAAACTATTGCACTGTTGCGTCAAGCGCAGCTGCTGTTTCTGGGATCTAAGCGTGTCTTCCAAGTTGCACATCGTTCCCTACTCCCCAAGCAGCTTCGTTCAGAGGGGCTCCGCGAAAACAGGCCCGGGGTCCAGTTTAAATCACCAATTAGCTAATCTGTTGCTGCTCCCATGCCTTGCCTTCAGTCTAGCACGCCATGGATGAGAAAGTGGGAGAAACAAACAAGTACACAAACCCAAATTCCTTGCTCTTTCTCCCATCCAGCCCACCCGAAGTTACGCTCTTTCTCTTCCCCACCCCAGCGCCGCAGCTAGGGGGTGGGGAGGAAGGCCCCCACTAGGGGCGCAGGCGAGGGGGGTGCAAAATCAGCTTAAAAGTGTGTCCATAAATATGTCTATAAATAAAAATATTGATTATTGCCTCATAATTGTTGTTTTTGTTGTTTAGTCGTTTAGTCGTGTCCATCTCTTCGTGACCCCCATGGACCAGAGCACGCCAGGCACTCCTGTCTTCCACTGCCTCCCACAGTTTGGTCAAACTCATGCTGGTAGCTTCGAGAACACTGTCCAACCATCTCGTCCTCTGTCCTCCCCTTCTCCTTGTGCCCTCCATCTTTCCCAACATCAGGGTCTTTTCCAGAGATTCTTTTCTTCTCATGAGGTGGCCATAGTATTGGAGCCTCAGCTTCAGGATCTGTCCTTCCAGTGAGCACTCAGGGCTGATTTCCTTCAGAATGGAGAGGTTTGATCTTCTTGCAGTCCACGGGACTCTCAAGAGTCTCCTCCAGCACCATAATTCAAAAGCATCAATCCTTCGGCGATCAGCCTTCTTTATGGTCCAGCTCTCACTTCCATACATCACTACTGGGAAAACCATAGCTTTAACAATATGGACTTTTGTTGGCAAAGTGATGTCTCTGATTTTTAAGATGCTGTCTAGGTTTGTCATTGCTTTTCTCCCAAGAAGCAGGAGTCTTTTAATTTCATGAGTGCCTCATAATAAAAGGTTTTAAATAGTGGGTCTTTGTGAAATGCGGGGGCCCTGTTTTTCCCTATTTTTTTCCTGTGCCACATTCCTAGGGGGTACAATCTGGATCAGGGGTAGGCAACCTAAGGCCTGTGGGCTGGATGTGGCCCAATTGCCTTCTCAATCCAGCCTGCAGACAGTCTGGGAATCGGCGTGTTTTTACCTGAGTAGACTGTGTCCTTTTATTTAAAATGCATCTCTGGCTTATTTGTGGGGCATAGGAATTCGTTCATTTTTTTCCTTCAAAATATAATCCGGCCCACCACATGATCTGAAGGACGGTGGACTTGCCCACGGCTGAAAAAGGTTGCTGACCCCTGATCTGGGGTCGAGTTCACCTAGCTATGGCTCTGCCCCACCCCAATTCCTCGTTCCTTCTCTCACCCACCCCAATGGAAGCCATGTTCTTTCTCACCTCCACCCACCCGATATACATGATGCAAGCACCTCCACCCGCCACCTTAATAATAATAATAATTTTTTATTTATACCCCACCCTTCCCGGTTCAAAAATTAGGCTCAGGGTGGCTAACAGCAAATTTAAAACACTTTATTGTAAAAGCAGCATAAAATTCAAAAATCAGTTAGATAATCCCCAGGGCTAGCTGGCTGAATTGGTCCTACTTGGGCCAGCGAGGAGGCCAGGGGAGAATTAGCTGTAGATGTTAGGATATTTCCGTTCCACCTTAAAAGGGAGCAGGATGTTTGTGTCACAGCCTGCGTATTTCCTGTTTCTGTTGTGTCTTTGTTTTCGTTTCTCTCTGTGTGTCAGAGACACATGAAGCAGGCAGTCATGTTTTATTTGTTCTGATCAACGCTGAATAAACTTGTAAATAATGCTCTCCTGAGTGCATCTTTCGCTGTGCATTATCTGCTGATAGAGCGTGCATCAGCTCTGGAATGTGGCAGGCTATTTCTGGAGCTCGTGTCGCTAATAGCTGATACTGCGTGTCTATGGGAGATTGATGGACGTCCGGAGACGACGTGGGGCCAAGATGGATTTTGTCTCCCTGGCAGTATCTCAACAGTAGGGTCTCAGTGCGGGTGATAAAAGGGGAGGGGGAGGGAAGAGAAGGGAAATAAAAGATCAGGCTGAATTCAAATTATAGGCCAGGCGGAATAGCTCTGTCTTACAGGCCCGACGGAAGGAGGTTAAATCCTGAAGGGCCCTATCTTATGGGACAGAGCATTCTACCAGGTCGGAGCCATCACTGAAAAGGCCCTGGCCCTGAAAAGGCCCTTACCAGCTGTCTCTCAGCCACTGTCGCCATGGCAGCTAGGCCTCGGCCATAGGGCTTCTCCTGGCCTCTTCTGCCACACCACAGCTGGAGGAAGCGGCATTCTTGCTTCCAGAAGTGTGTTTCTGGATATGCTGTGCCCAATTCTGGATGTGTGGTGGCAGAGTCCATGACAGAGGCTGCCATGACAGCCGCAGCCACCCCAGAGGAGGCAGTAGAAGCAAGGAAGTGGAAGAGAGACATCCCAGGATTCAAACAGAAGCGGCCATGACTACTTTGAATCTTGTGAAGTCCAACTCCATTTGGCACTACTGAGTGGAATGACATGTTGGCTCTCTTACCAAACTTTTCTGTTCAAACTTTTCCATCCTTTTGATCCTTCTGCCGTGGCCTCCTTTTTTTTTTTTGCTTAGGTTTGTGACCCACCCAGATGGTTGCTGGACTTACTGTTGACACTGCCATGTTTCTCAGCTGGAAGAAAACTTGACTGCCTCTTTTCCACCCTGAGTTCTTGCAATATGCCAAGGGATCATTTTTACATGTGGACTCTTAATGCAGTCGGTACTAACTTCTGTGTTTTATGACGGTTTCCAACCAAGGACGAAAACATTTTCTTTTGCAAGAGACTAAATGCGTCCCGGTGGAAGAGCTTTTATGATCACGAGTTTGATTCCAGGGGCAGGGCTTTTGTTTTCCTCTTCTGCCTTGAATGTAACCATGTGTGGAAAAACTGAGCAGCCAAAGTTCTGTTTGCAACTTCGTCTGGCTGTGTTTCCCAGTGATGCTTTAGCCCAGCTTTAAATTCATGCTTTACATCATCTTTACCTTGAATTGAGCTAAGAGTTAAAAAAACATGTTGAAGCCCACAGAAGCATCAACAAGAGATTGTGGCACTTAACTTTGGAATTCTTCAAATTAGTGTACTCCTGTTACTTCTCTCCTTCGAAATTATTTAATGTGCCTTTCAGGAAAATAAAACATCCTCTTGGGTCTTTTAAAATCCCGTCTTTTAAAAATGAAAGATGGAAAATCCAAATACTGACTCCTCTCTTTTTGGGGAATTTCCAGCAGCAGAATACCACATTCCCTTGGCTTGATTTATTAATAGTTTTAATTTTTTCTTCTCCGATAAATATGATTAAAGTGTGAGATTCAGAGTCTCATGCTCTATTGAATGAGCTATCAGTTTGAAACAAACAACAGCACATATGTAAAATAAATTCAGATCCAACACAGGCACCAACTGTGAATAAAAACTATCCGTTTAGAAAGCACCTGTCTGATACATAAAGGGAGGGATATGGTTTCTATTATGTAGTTTCTGTTTAGCAAAGAGGCAGTGGAACACAACCCATTATTAACCCTAGAGAACAAGCCAAACTCCCTCCCCCAACCTCCCCAGCCCTGTGGGGCTTTACAAAACAGCACGGGCATCACTGCATCTACAGTCCTTCTGCGTGTGGACAGGCCAATTATGACAGCCATCCCTAAGCAGGTTCAACACGCAGGGCCGTCTTACCCATAGGTGCTGGGGTGTGGGGCACCCAGGCGCGGGGCTCTCAGGGGCGCCAGGCCAAGAGTCCAGGGCCCAAGAGTTGAGTCCGGGCGTGCCCAAAGATTAAGGACTTCTGGGAAATGATATATAATGAAATGAAAAAGGTACTTAAATGTACCTTCCCTAAGAAACCAGAGGCCTTTCTCTTGGGCATTGTCGGCCAATTGGTGTCAAAGAAAGATAGAACTTTTTTTATGTATGCCACAACAGCAGCAAGAATACTCACAGCAAAGTATTGGAAGACACAAGATCTACCCACGCTGGAAGAATGGCAGATGAAGCTGATAGATTACATGGGACTGGCTGAAATGACTGGCAGAATCCGGGACCAGAGGAAAGAGACGGCGGAAGAAGATTGGAAGAAATTTAAAACTTATCTTAAGAGATATTGTAAAATTAATGAGTGTTAAAATGTTATGATTATAGAAAGTAAGTGGACTACAGCTGTAAAGATTAAGTTAAAAGAAAAGAAAAGAATATAACTAGACAAAATTAAGGGTGAGGATTTGCTGAATTTAAATTGAAATTGGAATGCAGAAAGGGGAGGTATGAGGAAGTCGGTGAAGTAAGGTTTAAGAAAATAAGGTCTTGAAATTATACTTTGTTTGTTTGTAGTATGTTTATATAATTTGTGAAAATTCAATAAATATCATTATAAAAAAAACAAAAACAAGAGTTGAGTCCGGGGAAGAGCCCGCCCGTCGGCCAGAGCGCCGTGGCAGGCTCTTCTGCTGCGGGCGGCTCTGTGCCACGAGTTTGGGGCCGACCGAGCCAGCAAGACGCTGAGGCAGCCAACCAGTTCTGCCCTCCTGTGTGCCTGGGACTGGGCAACCTGGGACTGGGGGGCATTGGGCAGATCTTTGCACCCCAGTGCCGCATATGCTTAAGACAGCCCTGTCAACACGTGCCTTACTTTACAGAGGAATCATAGAATCATACAGCTGGAAGAGGCCCCGAGGATCATCTTTTTTAATTTATTTATTTTATTAAGAATTTTAACAGTAACAATTTATCAAAAACATATCACCCTCATTTCCCCCCCCCCCATTTCCCCCCCTCCCCAAACCAGAACCCCCTTTCCCACACAACCCCAGACTTCCCTCAGCTCCTCTCTCTGGTTTTTCAGCACATGTTAATCTCTGCATATTATAGAATTGTAAAGATCCTTAATTTATCTATCTATATGTTACCAATAGGGACAGTGGGACGCGGGTGGCGCTGTGGGTTAAACCACAGAGCCTAGGACTTGCTGGTCAAAAGGTCGGCGGTTCAAATCCCCACGACGGGGTGAGCTCCCGTTGCTCGGTCCCTGCCAACAGTTCGAAAGCACGTCAGAGTGCAAGTAGATAAATAGGCACCGCTCCAGCGGGAAGGTAAACGGCATTTCCGTGCGCTGCTCTCGTTCGCCAGAAGCGGCTTAGTCATGCTGGCCACATGACCCGGAAGCTGTACGCCTGCTCCCTCGGCCAATAAAGCGAGATGAGCGCCACAACCCCAGAGTCGGCCACGACTGGACCTAATGGTCAAGGGTCCCTTTACCTTTACCTTTTATGTTACCAGTAATAAATTTGTGTATGTGTATGTTTATTCAAAAACTGCCAAGCTCAGAGGCCCTGAGGATCATCTAGTCTAGGGTTGCCATCTTTCAAAAAGCTCTTTTAGGAAGACCCCCAAATCGTTGAGCCTTTTAAAAAGAAAACCACCAGAATTGCTGAGCCACTTTTCGAATGGCTTGCCTAACATCCGGCAAAATCCAGCAGCCCTCTGTTTGAAGTGGTTTGGAGAGCCTAGCTGTTGTGCCGGCAACTTTGTCACAAATAGTAGTACCACCAGGACTGTGTGTGTGTGTGTGTGTGTTTGTGTTTACATGCACCCACCCACCGCCGTGAGTGGATCCCTCTCCCGCTTACTCCAAATATCTTGCTCTCTGACTCACTCTGCCCTTGTGGTTATTCTCTGCCTCGGAGGATCATATGCCACTCAGAGGCAGGCTGTTTACTGCTGGGAGACCCACCCTAGCCTCAGGTGGGTGGGGCATGCATATATATAGCACAGATGAAATGAGCCCCTTCACTGACTCATAGCCACTGGGATTGCTCCTCTTGGAAAATCTGCCATTCCCAACTCTTCTCAGCTCAGCAGCTACATGATGGCCAGACTCCTTGTCCTGTGTGTTGCAGTTCTTGCCTGCATCAGTATTGGTAAGGCTTTATCCCTGTTCTTGTATATTTCCTAATGGACTTGTTTCTCATCTCTTTACCTCGCTGCCACCCCCAAATTCCTTTACTTTGTGGCTTGCCAGAATCTTTTTAACTAGGAACAATTCCTCATTCGACTGACCAAACTAGGAAATGTACCAGCAGGGAGAACAAACTCTTTATTCTTGGTAGAAATATTCTCATAAGGGGGGGTTCAAAGGTATTGCCCTTTATATATTGGGGCAAGGGGTAACTGTCACCAAAGCTGTCATTCCCTTAGCTGCTCGATAAGAGTGGTAGAAAACTTCTGCTTTTGTGGCTAACTATGTGCTTCCCACTATATCTGACCTGGATAAAGAAATAAGTTGTTGTTTTTTAAAAATTGGATGGATTCAACAAAATGGGAAGGAAGGGAAAAGGTGTGCCAAATAAAGGCTTGACCTTTTTTTTTTTTAAAAAAAAAACAACCCTCCAAACTGGACAGCTCTAAGGAAGACAGGAAACAAGGGGGGGGGGGACCCACTACCTAAATAAACTTCACACCGGATTATTTGTGAGCATATGTACAATATTTTTGAATGCGATGTTGTGCAAATATTTTGTAAGTCGCTTTGCGAGCCCCTTGAGGCTATAAACTGGGATGGAAGTATTCTCAATAAATACATTAAAATAGCTCTACATTGTAAACTAAAAGGGGGAAAAATGGGCTCAGTGCCACCCCTTAGAAAACAAAGAGTCCTAGTCTCCTGGGTTTGGGCTACTAAACGGCAAACCTTGATTCTAGCACCTTGATTCTAGCACCCGAATCTTATCTTTGAGTTGTCAGCGTGGTCTGCCTCCTCCTTATCTTTGAATTGCCAGAGTTGTGCCCTGCAGATGTTTTGAACTACAACTCCTACCTGCTCAGAGGGTTTACCTCTGTTAGTTTTTGGCAGGAAAAAAGTGTCTTCTTGTGGCATCTTAAAGACACAAAAAGATTTGTGACTCTAACTCTTGTGCATCTCTTGAACTGGGTTCTAATCTACAAAAGCTTAAGCCACAGTATAAGCCAATGTTGTGATGTTGTCAGCTGCTGCCCCTGGGGTCACACTGGTGACAGAAGAGTGGGAGAGCTGTATTTTGACCATAAACAAAAAAACAAAGAAATCTGTTATCCTTAAAGTTGCCACAAGACTCTCTCAGGGCAAAACTTTCTCACTTGTCAAGACTGATTGATCTGAAAGTCACCCAAGGTGGATTAAGACGCGCATACAGATCTTTGGGTGGTATCCAAATAAGCCTTGCTCAGAGTAGACCCTATTGATATTAATGCACATGACTCAGTTTTCTCCATTGGATAGGGTGGGTCTACTCTGAGTAAAACTTAACTTGACTACCACCCGTTCCCCCCAAAATATATTCCAGTCGCCATTTGAAGAGGTGATTTGCTTCACCTTTTTGCACAGGATATTGGCCCGAATATAAGCCACACCCAAATATAAGCTGCACCTTAACTTTTCATGGTCGGAATTTGGAGGGGGGGGAGCGAGGCTTGCATTCAGGCCAATACAGTAGTTAAGCTGTGGGGTTTGCTCCTGTAACAGGTAGTGGTGGCCCCTAACTTGGGTGGCCATAAAAAAGGACCAGACAAATTCATGGCAGTCGCTACCTACGAATCATGATGGCTGTGTTCTACCTCCATTGTCAGAGCTGGAATGCACAGCTGCTTGGGAATCACTGGTGTGGACTGAGCACTGTTGCACCCAGCTCTTGCTCGCGGGCTTCCCATAGACATCTGGTTGCCCACCGACTTAAGAAGAGGATGGTGAAAAACATGGCCCCCCTTTGACCTTTGATCCAGCAGAGCTCTTCTTGTGTTCTTCTGCCCCTCTGGCCATTTGGGGGTGGTCTCCAAAGACCACTTGCACAGGCAACCGATGACCTTAATGCAATGTGTCCCTATTGCGATTCAGAAAAAAGCAAGGCATCCCAATGTCCCCTACGTCATTCATTTTTGCAAGTCCTGTGTCTGGGTTTTGTTTTTGTAACGGCACCACCAATTGGTCACCTCCCTATTGGGATCACCCCCAAACCTCCACATTTCTACTGTGCCAAATACCTTATTTTTCCGTGCATAACACGCCCCTGTGTATAAGACGCCCCCTATTTTGGGGGACTCAAAATTAAGAAATTGGAGGTGGGGATTGCCCAGAGTTGCTGAATCACCCGCACTACCGTCGCTGGCAATCTCCTGCTCGCGGAAGCAAGCAATCCCAGGTCCCCACTCATATATCCATGTATAAGAAGACCCCAATTTTTAAAAGTTATTCTAATGTACTAAAACCTCGTCTTTTACATGGAAAACTACAGGTCATTTGCCTCCCTGATGCGGCCTTGCCACACCCTGCTTTTTAAGAGTCGCGGCTTTGAAACTCTCTTTGAAACTGTTGAGAAAGCACGGGGAAATAAGTTAAGGGGCTTAAGGAAAAAGTGGGCAGGTGGAGAGCTTGAAAGCATTGGACTTAAGATGGAACGGGGGGGGGGGTCATAATCAGGTAACAAGTTTCTTTTTTAAAAAAGAGAAAAGAGGAATGCCACAGACAAGACAAAGGATATATTGTGGAGTCTCTAGAGAGGGTGGGGATCTTTAGAAACAGGCAAAACACCCATCAGGGATGGGCAGGGATAGCTCCCATGTTTAAAGACTAGTTAACAAAATGCATATCCAAACATGTAGCGTTCTGGTTCCTCTTCTTCAGACATCTATTTTTCCTTCCCCAACACCATTACTCACACCATGGTCAGCCAACTTGAGAAAAAAGAAGACGAAGAAGAGTCGGAAAAAACCAGGGGATTTTTCTTCTTCTCCAAGCACTTCTTCTTCCTGTAACGATGGGCGAGGGTGTCTAAAAGTCTTGAGCCAACCTTAAGATTGCCAAACATATTGCAGCGTTGTGTAGGCAAGGCTGCCTCCCTGGAAGTAAATCGTAAGTGGGTGCTCACGCAGGAAAGTTGACGTTCCAGTAAAAATGACTAGCCCTTAGGGTGCCACACAAAACTTTTGGAACTGAGGGATATTCCACGCTTCGGCTTGCCCCGATTCTAGACAACGCAGGTCTGAGCGGTTTCCCACTTGAACCATTCCTTTCCGAGGGACAACTCGATTGTTACTTGCTCCGATCTGAGCACTAAATAGCCGTTTCCCCCTCAGGGGAAAGCAGTGGGATAAACGTTTATTCACGGTTTCAGCCCCCACCATTCCAGATTATGCTCTTGAGTTTTTATAGGTGTTTTGAAATACAGGGCTGAGAATGCAGACCTTTGACAATTGTTTCCTTAGCACTTCAGTAAAAACAGGATAGTTTTTTGGCTTTTTTTAAACTCGCCCTCAGCATTCACATTTCTGCTGAAATTCAGAAGTTGGCCTCGTTTTTTTCTATTGGCAGATGTGAATTCAAAATTCTTTGTGAGGGATAATAATAATAATAATGTATTATTTATACCCCACCCATCTGGCTGGGTTTCCCCAGCCACTCTGGGCAGCTCCCAATAGAATATTAAAAACACAATAAAACATCAGTCATTAAAAACCTCCCTAAACAGGGCTGCCTTCAGATGTCTTCTAAAAGTCAGATAGTTGTTTATTTCTTTCACAACTTGTGGGAGGGCATTCCACAAGGCGGGTGCCACTGCCAAGAAGGCCCTCTGCCTGGTTCCATGTAACATCACTTCTCACAGGGAGGGAACCACCAGAAGGCCCTCAGAGCTGGACCTCAGTGTCTGGGCTGAACGATGGGGGTGGAGACGCTCCTTCAGGTAGTCTCATTCCATGATAGCTCTCTGCCCTACAGTGGAGGGCATGGATAAGGGAAATTTGGTAGACGGGTGGGTGGGTGAGAGCATTGTCAGTGTGGGTGCCTTGACAGTTGACTCTGAGAACGCAGGAAGGCCTAACAATCCTTATAATCAAAGGT